>NC_088172.1:98790441-100073454 GCF_028769735.1 Zonotrichia leucophrys gambelii
TTGCTTCACCATTTGCAGCAGTCTCATTCATAAATGACAAAGAAACAGCTCCCTGCTGTGAGGTCCTCATACCACAGAGAGCTGTAATGAGTTTGTAACGAGATGGAGATAAGGAAGGTTTTTTTGTGATTACTCAGACAAATCTCTGAGTGCAAATCAGAGGGGTATGTCTTTCCATCACTCTCCATGGCTTAAACATCTGAGGATAGTTAAGGAATTCTCATGGTATTTTGTAAGAAGAACTCAGTAAGACAAAAATGTTCTAAATGCATCTTTATGGATTTCTTGCCTTCATTGTATGTCAGAATCTTTTGTAATTTGACAGCCACCAGCAGTGATTAATGGCTGGCAATATGGCTGGGGGCAATGTGTGTCTCAAAGTCAGTATCAGGGAAGCCTCTGTGATCTGGGAAGTCTTTGGCTCTGGAACTGTCTCCTTGCAAAATCAGAAACAAGTGTTTTGCCTGTGTGCTCCGTGAAGAGCTCCAAATAAATAGCTGGAATATTAATGAAGATGAGAGTGAAAAACAGGGAAATATTCACCTTGGAGTGTGGTGCTAATCTGAGATTTAAGGGTTGTTTCTGTTTCAGTCTTTTATGACAGCTATAGTAAATTTATATTTTTCATATGTACGCATATATATTTGTGGAGATATATACATATAAATGCTCCAGAAAGAAATATTTTATTTTCATTTCCTTAGAAGAATCAGGTGTTTTCTGTGTTGAATCTTAGCATGGGTAATATATATCCAGACATTAAAGTAACCATGGCAAAATAATTAAATAAATCTTTCCAAAGATGACTCCTGTACCTCATTCACTGTTCTTTTCAAAAGGTATGGTTATGAACAAACCATTTACATCCACAAGTACATGCTCTATGGGATTTCAGGTACAAAAAAATTAAAAGGTCAGACAATTACAATAAATAGGTTTACTGCATCCCTGTATAACATAAATCTCATTTCTATTTGCCATGTCCTGTCCTTCTTAATTAAAGCATCAGACCTCACATACAGTTTGGAGCAGCTCAATTATGAAAGGTCAGATCCATCAGTTTATTCCAGATTGGTTTATTAATTACTGGCCTTGACTCTTGATTCAAATCAACACTCTTTCCTCAGGATAAAAGTGGTTATTATGCTACAAATAATATGTTACAAATAATATACTGTACTTTTAAACAAAAATATATTGGAAACATTTACAAAGAAAGCTTCCACTGGACTTGGCTTTGATGGAATTATGTTCTCTTGTGCCATGAAGTCTGACTTTCACAGGTGACCACTGGCAAATTTTTAAACAGTGTTGTTACTGAATCCCTTTAATCCATAACAAGAATGGAAAAAATGCTGTGAGCTGAAATTCTATTTCAGTTTTATAAGGGTACAAATACATAACTTCAAATACATAAGCTTTCAAATACATAACATTCATCCATGGTTTTCAAGATATTTTGAAATGGGATTTCTGATGGTTCTCTGATAGTTTCTCACGAAAACTTTTTGCTTGCAAACCTACTCTATTGTGCCAGCTCCAAAGAAGTGGAAGAACTTTTGATGGTAAATCTAAACCAGATCTGCAGAAACAGCTAAGTTGTGTCGGGAGACACTGTGGATGCTGTTAAAGACAAGGTACTAATGGATCTATCCATTAAAAATAAGAGAAGGCAGGAGCTTGCTCTTCCTTTGTTATTTTAATGTATTTAATTTTATCTGTACTTCAGCAACTTGGATATTGCATATACCTGAAAGTAGTGGCAGTTAAGAAAGGTTTTATTTATTTACTCCAACAGTAAATGCCTTTTTCAGCTGATGGGAAAGGGCAAACTGATCCTGCTTTGCTCAGCTGCTCTGCTTTGGTTCATGAGCTCTTGGGCTGTGCTCCTGTCCCCTCTGCCTCAAAGGATGGACACTCCACCGCTGGTCTGAGCCTGGGGAATGCTTCACCCTCTTTCGCTGTCCCTGAAAGGAAAAAAAAAAAAAACCCAAAACCTTCAAAACCCCCCATCAAAGCACTTCAAGTTTAGGCACATAATTATCTTCTCAAGATTTGGCCCGAACTGATCCCAGCCTACGCTCCTTCCTCTCACGCTGTCGTGACAGGATTTCAGTCAGGAACACGCGGCTCTCTCTGCCTGCAGACGCGTTCGAGCGGCAGCGGAGCCCCCGGCCGGCCGCGCTCCGCCGAGCCCGGACCCCCAGCGCATCCCGCCGGCAGAACCCGCCCCGGGTGGAGCCTCCGGGGGCGCGGATCGCGGCCGAGGGGCCGGGCCGGGCCGGGCCGGGGGCGTTGCGGGGCTCGGGGCGGGCCCGGGCGCTGCTGCGGGGGGCGGTGGCCGCCCGGCGCCGGCTGCGTGAGGCGCTGCCCGCTCCGCCGGCCGGGGGCTCCTGTGCCGCTCTCCTGCCGGCAGCTCCCGCCCGGCGGAGGGGGGCGCGGAGGGCTCTCCCCGCCATGGCCTTCACCTTCGCCGCCTTCTGCTACATGCTGTCGCTGGTGCTGTGCGCCGCCCTCATCTTCTTCGCCATCTGGCATGTGAGTACCCCAGCCCCGCAGCCCCCGCGCCGAAGGCGGCTCCGGCCGCGGTCCGCGCAGGGTCCCGGCGCCGTGAGGGAGCCGTGAGGGAGCGGGGCGGGCTGAGGCGGGGGCGAGCAGCCCTTGGCCCGGGCGGCCGGGGAGCGGCGTCCCGCGGTGGGGCCGGGGCGGACGGAGCTTTCCTGAGACCTCTGCGTGGGGGACCGTGTTAATTTCACTGCTGGGAGCGTACGGAGCCGCGGCCACGGGGCTATGGCAGCCCGGGGTCTGTGGGACCTCGGGGGCTATGGCAGCCCGAGATCTGTCTGTAGCAGCCCGGGGTCCGTCCGTGGCAGCCCGGGGTCTGTCTGTCCGTGGCAGCCCGGGGTCCGTGCCAGCTCGGTCCCCGCTGCCGGGAGCGCTGTCCCGGCCCCGCGGTGCTGGCGGAGCTCGGCGCTCTCCGGGTAACACCATCCGCTTCTCTCGCCTGCGAACAGAGCGCTGTGACGGGGAAACAGCCCCGTGTCTGATGAAGCAGATACTGTGTTTTCCCTTAATAACTTCCTAAAAAGTTAGATGAGAAACTCTCTCGTCCTTCTGATACACGACCCGCGCATTGTGGTCCACCTTTGTTAATTTCACTCCACGGGGCTGCTGCTCGTTCCGTGCTGTTCTGGGTGCCTGTGGTAGGCGTAAACGTGTAACTCAGAAGATGTGAGATCATTCTAATGCGTAACTTGCAATTCTTTTGAACTGTTACATATTTTAGAATTAATTACACTTTGTGTGTGCCACACGATAACTCCGTGCTGTAAGCATTCAGGATGGAGCAGGGTAAGTTGGAATATTGAGTGAGTCTCATGGATGCTTCCACAGCTACCTGATGGAGTATGATTAAAAGAAAAATCCTCTTTGACTGACAAGCAAGGGAGCTGCAGAGTTTGTTTTTATTGAAATGGAAGTAAAGCTGCTAGCTTAGTTGTGTTTGCACTCTGAAAGAAATCATTCTGTTGCAAGAATGCTTTGAAATTTAATTATTTTGTACTCTTCATGGGACTGTTACAAGTTCTTTTTTTATTATTTTTTTATTAAGGAAACCACAAAGCTGTGATGTTGTGATGTCAAGTACTGTAAGGCTGTAAAGGATCTCTAGCAGGCAGCTACTGCACTACTCTGAAAAAAGGAGTAGTAAAATTTAGATTATTACTCATGTTTTCTCTCCTCCTCTTCTGCAAACCTTTAGGTCTCCAAAAGTGAGAATTCCACAGCTTCCTCAAGGGGCTTAGAGTTAGAAGTGTGTTCTCCTTTGAATCTCTAGCTACAAATTAAACTGCAGCAATTTTAATGGTTGTTTTATGTGTTTGAAGTCTGTCACTGTGTCCTCTTTTTTGAGAGTCTGGAGTTGATGTCCTGTGAATTCATAAAGGACTTGTAGCAAATCTGGCAAATAATTCTCCCATAAATGACTGCAGTTACTGCAAATTTACTCTTATTGAAACATTTTTTTTAACTTTCATTCTATAAACTCATGAAGAGCAATCCCTGAGTACAAGAGCTCTGTAAAGGCAACTAGGAAAGAAAACCTTTGCTTGATACACTTATGTTTATGCTGCATGTTTCTTACATCTGTTGAAAAAATTGTCGAGGGATTGAAATGGAAAATGGCTGGAAATGCTCTTGTGTTGTAAGAGTGAAGGAATTGGCACTATCTTTTCTAGTAAACAGAAAAATTCTAATTAAATACATGGTTTGTGAAGGAAAGCCATGGAATAACAGATTTAACACCCTGCCAAAATAAACTTTTAGGTGTCCATGTTATCCACATACACAGAACACAAGGACTTTTATTATCCTTTCTCTGTGAACTGGTGCAGTCTGGTTTCTTCTCTAAGTTATGTATTGAGTCATAGGAGTTTCTTTCACCTTAAACATCTCAGTAGTGAAAATCTTCCCCGGAAACAAAACTCCTACTCCTTCCCTGTGACCTGATTTTTCTTCCACTATAATATACTGGTAAGGGACAGTAAATATATGGCACGTAGGCTCTAATAATGGCAGAGGAGTGTTCCCATAATTACATTGTCCTGTTTATTTTTTTAAGACATTCTGCTGCTAAGAATAAGTTGATGAATAATCTGCGTGTCCTAACACTCTGGAAGATTTCTGAGAATAAGAATTTATATTTTGCAAATTATTTTAAACGATAAAAACTGTAGCATTGGACTTGATATTGTTCTAATGTGAAGCTGAATGAGGTTTGGGCATATATCTGGAATGATTTAACAGCGGATCAAACAAAACTTCAATTTCTCCTTGCTGGAAAGTCAGATGAATTATAAGTTTCATTCATATTGATCTAAGAAGTATAATAAAAACTGTACAACCAAAACAAGAGAGTAAGGTGAGGATTTTTATTTTTGGACACTGTGCTTTTCTGGTGCCTTTGCTCTGAGAAGTTAGACTGTCTGTACATTCCTGTGCTCCTTACTCTTTGGAAGCAGACAGAATGAAGCTGCTCAGAGCATTTCATAGGAATTGAAAATGCACACAGTCCTCCAGACACCAGGAATATATTGTAATATTTTTCCTGCCTCTGGCTGATTTTCTTGTATAGGTAGCCAGAGGTGTCTGTCATAAAAAATCCTCCCAACAAAACCAAATTAGAAATTATCAAGAAACATTTGTTAACGATAATTCTTGTGCAGAGCTGAATGTATTATTGCTGGAATTTCACTCATATATATTAAGTGGAAGAAAAAGGCTTGAAAATCTTCATATACTGCATTCTGTGGTGCAGGAATTTTTACAGCATTTTGGTTGTTCAGTGACCAAATTTCCTCTGGGTGTAATGTCACAGTATTAGGAACACCCTATACAAGTGTGTGATACAACTAACAGCAAAATTTGCTCTACTAACTACATCATTTGATATTCTCATCTGATCTTGTTGGAAGCTCCAGAACTGTGTTAGTCCTCCTGCTAACTATCACAGGCACTTTGTTTTGCTGTCCTCAGCTCTTTTTTTTCTTTATATACAGCTTTTTACTGATCAGTTTCATTCCATTCCTAAATCATCTTGAACTAAGATTTTAGCTTCTTGTTAACATGGAACTGAGCTGTATCAAATCTGTTTGAACTCCCAACAAGACTTGACACAGCACATTCATTTCTAGTGTAGCTCCACTGAGTTGTCTCAAGTGAAGTTAACTGAAGTTGACCAAGTTGTGCCTTATTTCTCCTCAGTTAAAAAGGGATGTGCTTGTGTTGAGTCCTGCAGCACTGTGTTCTCTTAAAGCATATTGGTTTTGAGTAATCTGAGTCCTTCCCTTCTGGTGATATTTTAAGATGGAAAGACTTGCTTTGAGATTTGTTATTTAAAGGAAAGCTTTAAGAAAAGACCTTTTCAAAGTGATCCATGGCAAAACAATTCATAAGTACCAAGAACATTACTGTTAAAAAGAAAAGAATTTCCGTGGTGGGCCATCCCTTTTTCAAGTCGTACAAGCAAATCTTTGCATATGACTGCTTCACAACCTAAGGATTGCCAGAAAGTTTCAGGGGTATCATGCCAGTGAAAAAATTGGCAATGCCAGTGTGAGATGTTGTGCCACACTGGATGTTTTCTGGAGTATTTTGATATAGTTGAGAACACAGATGAATCCAGGAACAGCCCTTTGGCACAACAAGAGCGGCGTGTGTCGAAAGTGATGGCAGCTACTTGAGCCAAGCTTAAGGAGAATAAAGCAGCAGAGGATGGAGGTTTTTTGGTTTATGGCCCCCACGCCACATTATTTTTCTTTTGGATAGTATTTATCTTGATAAACTACTTAATATAACTTTGGCTTCACTTCACAGTTACAAGTTCACAAGTATAATTAAAAACAGTGGCAGGCTGTGACTGAACAGAGTGATATAGGCTAAGATTGACTTGTAGTTTTAATCAAAGCATCCTTTTTTTTGCAAACACCAGGGAATTAAGCCCTTGCAATCTGTATTCAGTGTTGTTTCTGCTAATGGCTTTGTGTTTTATCTTGAGTTATCTATGCCTTGTTTTCTCATTTGCTAAGTGTGAGTAATGGAACTAAACTGCAAGTACTGCCTGTCACTTTATTTAAGACTATTCTTAAAATGTCTTTGCTTTCTGACAGAAGGTGCTATACACATGTAAGATGTTGCCACTTCTGGTTGTTGTCACTGTAGCATCCTGGTGATGTGGACTGTAATTATTAGCACTCAAGTTTCAACAGCTCAGGTAAAAAATTCAAAAGCTCTCAAAGAGTTGTGGATGCAGAATTTGATGAGTATTTGGTTTCTGACTTGCTTAGGCTTCTTCATAGAATTCCTAGTTTGATTTTTGATAAATTGTTCAGCCTTAATTTTGAATATACATAAAAAGCACATAAGCTTGGCTTGACAGCAAATTCAGTTGAACAAAACACTTTGGTCACAAACTGAGTGCTGATCTGTCAGTGTTCTCTGTGTTATCTGTGTCTTATTGTTTCTGTAGCTGAGGTTTGGAGGGGAGCTCTGCCCTACCTGAAAGCTGCAAAGAGATCTGTGGTCTGACTTGAACCTGTGCTTCTCTCTGGTGAAGGCTGCCAGTCATCTCAATTTAACCTCTCTGCAATGCTTTAGAGCCTGTCTAGAAATGAAAGTTTGTCATTTCCTTACAGACTTCTGGTCAAGCCTGAATTCTGTTCAGACATTGAAGTTCAGTACTGTTCTCTGATGAGTCATTAATGCATTTCTCTGAGAATGATGGTTAATTATGTGCTTAAAAATAAAATCAGATTAATGCTTGATGAAGCGGAGCACAAATGCTATTGCTGTGTGTTATACATATTTCTTGAAAATGTCTTTTCTTGCCCAAGCAGCTAAGCACATTGTCCCTCAAGGTTTTATAGTCAGGACAGTTTAAGGAATGAGTCTGATATTTCCACTCTTTTTAAAGACAGCAGAGCCAGATTGCCCTGGCTATAACATAGCTTGACAGTTCCCTTACAACTTTTCTTTCAGAAGTTTGTCACATTAATGCTGACAGACAGATATTAGGCCAGGCAGCACAGGCTGTGGAGCAAACTGTATCTTTTCTTTTGGGAAAGAGTTATATCTCAGTTTAGTAACCTTGCCATGCTTAAATAATAATTAAAAAGATCACAGAAGTCAGTCTATGGGCTCCAGCACAGGCTTAAGCAGCATCTCTGAGTATGCTTGAACTGTCATGATGAGATTTATTTGGAGAAAGATTTTAAATTGTGTGTGTTTGCCACTGGCTGCAATTCTGGATGCCTCACAAGGCACAGTGACTCCATTATCTGTGTAAAATAAATTATTCTGTGGAGTCTCGTGCCTCCCACAATATGTGCAGAGAGCTATTTAAATCTTATTTGGTTGTCATATATCCGAGGGGTTTTTGGTCTTAGGATTAGTTGTAAAATCTACTTACTAAAGGGATTTATATCCAAATTGGTAAAGAATGTATTTCTAGTGCTTTTAAGTAACTGCTATGCTTGTTAATAAGCAAGGCAATATAGCTGTCATATTTTATTAGACCATGAGTAAAACTCTTAGACTGAGTTGGAGGCATGAGTTTATAGCTCATTACATGTGTTTGTTTATTCAGCCACCACATACTCCATTAAATCAAATTTAAAACATTGAATTCAGCCTTCAGACCTCTGGCTTTGTGGATTGCCCTCACCCCAACATAAATATCCTTTTAGCAAAGTATTTTTCAGAAGGAGGAGGAAGCTCAGCAGAGAATGTTTTCCATACAGATAACAGACATCTCTTTGACCCATTCCTCTTTGTCAGACATGCCTCTCATTTATAACCAGTGTGGCTGCTGACAGCTGGAGGTGACTCTACCAGGCAATGGAAAAAGGTCTCATTTAAGCTGCAAACTGGGGATACTGGGAGGCTTACTCTTCTGGTGATGATAGTTTGGAAAACACTTCCAATTTCTGTGGAAACAAAGTGTCTCTCCCACATGAAACAGGTAAGAATTGTTGTTTTTTCCACTCTGAAAAGAGTCACTTAAAGTCACAGGGCAGAGTCAGCTGATGGGGTAAAGGCAGAAGAATGTCAAATACTGTTTGATTTACTAGGTCACCTTCCAGAGTTTCACAGTTGGAAGTTCTCCGTTAAAAATTCAACTTGTGACCGCGATGGTGTGCAGAGAGCAAGAAGTGATTTTATTAACTGAATGGTTCCTGTATTCTTTGTTAGTAATTACAACTTCAGAAATGTCTTGTTCATCTTAAAAGAAATTGTAAAAGGTTCATAGAATAATTTTGATTGGAAGAAATCTAGGAAATCATCCAGTCAAATCTCTTCTTCAAGGCAGGCCTAATTTCCAAGTTAGCCAGGCTGCTGAAGGTCCTGTCCAGACCATTTATGAACTCTCCATGGGTGGAGAGATGAAACACAGCCTGGATGGATGAGGGGAGAGCCGTGGATATTGTCCACCTCGACTTCAGCAACGCTTTCCTCACTGTCTCTCACAACATTCTCGCAGGCAAACTCAGCAAGTGTGGAGAGGGTGAGTGGACAGTGGGGTGGATGTGGAGCTGGCTGAATGGCAGAGCTCAGAGGGCTGTTACCCATGGCACAGGAGAGTGGTGTCCCCTAAGGGTTGGTACTGAGCCCAGTGTTGTTTAGTTACCCATCCATGACTTGGATGAAGGGGCAGATGTGTCCTCAGCAAGTTCACTGGTGGCACCAGGCTGGGAGGAGAGGCTGATACCCCAGAGGGCTCTGCAGACTTCAGAAGGACCTCGGCAGGATGGAGAGATGGGCAGAGAAGAACTGCCTGGAGTTCAGCAAGGGAAAATTCAGGGTCCTGCACCTGTGTTGGAATAACCCCAGGCACCTGTGCAGGCTGGGGAACAACCTGCTGGAGAGCAGCTCTGTGGAGATGGACTTGGGAGCCTGGTTGGACAGCAAGCTGTCCCTGAGACAGCAGTTTGCCCTTGTGGCTGAGAAGATGAATGGTATCCAGGGATGCATTAGGAAAACTGTTGTCAGCAGGTCAAGGTCCATGATCCTGCCCCTCTGCTCAGCCCTGGTGAGGCACATCTGGGGAGCTGTGTCCAGTTCTGGGCTCCTCAGTACAAGAGAGACATGGAGCTGCTGGAGCAGGTCCAGTGGAGGGTGCAAAGGTGATCAAGGGACTGGAGCTCTTCCTTCTGAGGAAAGGCTGAGGGAGCTGGGCCTGTTCTGCCTTGAGAGTGAACCTCATTCATGTCAGTATCTGAAGGAAGGGTGTGAAGAGGACAGGCTCTTCTAGAGTGGTGCCAAGCAACAGGACAAGAGGCAATGGGCAGAAGCTGATGCATAGGAAGTCGAAGGAGAAATTCTGTACTTGCAGCTGAGCACTGGGACAGATTGCCCAGAGAAGCTGTGGAGTGTCCCTCACTGGAGATATTCCAGAGCCATGTGCACACAATCCTGTGCTGTGTGCTCTGGGATGACCTTGCTTGAGCAGGAGGTTGGACCAGGAAACCTACTGTGGTCCCTTCCAAACTGATCCACTCTGTGATTCTGCAAGTTTGAGAACTTGTTGCAGTATCTTATTCATTGCACTGTGAACATTGTTTTCTTACGCACGGCTGGAATTTCTGTGGTGCAGCTTCTGACTTTTACGTTGTCCTTATGGTGCATTCTCCTGAAAAAAGTTTTGTGCTAACTTCTGTGGAATCCACCCCAGGAAACTGAATGCAAGATCACGGAGAAAATCCTCCTAGATGCCATGCTAAGGAAAAGAAAGAAATGGTTGGTGACAGGCAACACATCCTCACTAAGGGCAAATCACACTGAGAAATTTGGTGACCTTTTACAACAGGGTTACTGTGTTGATGGATGAGGGAGGAGGAGTCATCTGCCTGGACTTGTGCAAAGCATTTGACACTGTCCTGAGTGACATCCTTGCCTCTAAACTGGAGAGACATGGATTGGACAGATGGATAACTCAGTGGAATAGGAATCAGTTGGACAGTTGCACTCTCAGGGTTGTGGTCAGCAGCTCGATTGTTGAGACCAGTGACAAGTGGTGCTTCTTGGGGGTGGGAATTGGAACCACCAGAATTGTCAAACCTCTCTGGTGACATAAAAAGTGGGACCAAGGTCACCCTTGGTGGGTTTAAGGACACCAGGCCATGGGGTGCGGTCAACACCTGGGAGGGAAGGGATGCCATCCAGAGGGACCTTGACAGCTGGAGAGGTGTGTCACAACACAACACAAAATGAACGACACTCGCACGCTGAGATGTCCAAGGCAAAAAAAAAGGCCATTTCTGGACCTCCATATTTACAGAATTCTGAAAGTGGGATTGGAGGATGAAATTGCCACTTCTCCAGCCACACTGGTCATACTAACAGTTCATCAATTCTCTCCTCCTCCAGAAGGGAATGCAAAACAATCATTATTTACATGAAAGTGTGTGAGAAACTCCATTACAAAAATGTAAACATCAGAAGACTTAGAAGAACAGGGTGGCAGAGGTGGGCCTGTGTGAGCCTTGTGACATTCAACAAGGCTAAGGACCAGATCCTGCTCCTGGGTCAGGTGCAACCCAAGCACAAACACAGCCCAGGTGGAGAATGGATGGAGAGCAGCCCCGAGCAGGACTGGGGGGTGTTGGTTGGTGAGAGGCTCAGCATGACCTGACAATGTGTGCTCACAGCCCAGAAAGCCAAACATGTCCTGGGCTGCATCAAAGGAGGTGTGACCAGCAGGTCAAGGGAGGGGATTCTCCCCCTCCACTCTGCTCTCCTGACATCCCACCTGGAGTGCTGTGCCCAGCTCTGGAATCCCTAGCATAATAAGAACATGGCTGTTGGAGTGTGTCCAGAGTAGTTCCATGAAGATGGTAAATGATTTGGAGCACCCTGAGAAGGCTGCAAGAATTGGAATTGTTCAGCCTGGAGAAGAGAAGGCTCCAGGGAGACCTTCCAGCACCCTCCAGTACTGGAATGGGGCCTACAAGAGAGCTGGAGAGGGACTTCTTACAAGGAACTGAACAAGAGGGAATGGCTTTGAACAGAGGGTAGGTTTAAATTCAGAGAGCCATCAGTGCACTTTGTGAAGGAAGGACAAAAGTCTTTACGTTTTTCTCAGCTTCCCATTGAAAAGGTATTGCTATAAAGCAAGGATTTATTTTAGGATTGTCATTGTGGAAAGTTACATTAAAATCACAAAACATTGACAATGGAAGTAGGTTTTCTCAGCAAGATACTGCAGGAGTGCTGAACTTGTGGCTCCAGTTTTGATAATGTGAGCACATGAAGCAGAACACAGGGGAGATGAAGAGGTAGTGCCATCACTGAGTTCTCCCATTGTGCATGGCTCACCAATGTAACAGGTCATGAAAAATCTGAGTTGGTCTTGTGTCCTTTTGTATTTCTATGCTTTTGCAGGTCATGTCATATTCTAGTTGTCAAATATAGGTTGGGTTTTTTAAAATACATCCAGAAGTCTAAGCACATTGCTGGAGAAACCAAAGCTTAAAGAATTAAGGAAACTGACAGTAAAATGGAAATAATTAGCAACTTATAGCCCTTGCAATTATCTCATACCAGATAGTGTGCAAGTGCCAGGCATTGTTGATACAAGCACCATTTTTTTAATAGAATGACATTTGATTTTTTAAATGCATTTAAATGCCAACCATCTTCACGCTGTGTGTGAGTCACGGTTTCAAGTGTGTAATTGTTTAGTCAATCTTCTGTTGCATTATTATTTTATCACGCTATGAGTTTGGGCTAAATAGTTCACATTGTATCAGCATCTAACTAGAAACTTCTTCATACATTCACAGAATGGGCATTTATAAGCAAACATAATGAAGGCTCCACTGAAATCAATTTGATTGCATGTGCTTCAGAGTTGTTCTTCCCTCAGTATTATATAAACACTATTAGCAGATCCTTTAGAAAATTGATTTGCTGATCATCCAAGTGACAGGCCTGTTTGGAGCTATGCTGAAATGTATATTTATCCTTAATCATGCTCCTGTAATTAAACTAAGGAGTTTTATGAGAACATGGCTGAACAGATGAGGATGTTTTTGGGTGTTGTTCTTTTAATCTCAGTTTTAGATCACTTTTACACGTTGTTGTGTCCCTTCCCCTTGCCTCTTTTCTGCAACCACAGCTCCAGTGCTGCTTTATTGCTTACCCTTGCTTCAGCCCTGCAAACACAGCTGTGTGGCTGAAGGCCATTTCACACACATCTGTGTGTGTGTCTTGGCCTTGGAGTTATTTCCTCCAAGTTCTGCCTGGCCTCTTTTTGGCCAAGAAAGAAAACTTGGGAAGGTCTTTAATGTGGTCATCCCTGCCTGGTGCTGCCTGCATTTAGAAGAGCCCCTGTTCCATTGTCCTGCCTCTTCCTGGTCCAGCTGGGCTCCTGCTGTGCCCCTGAAAGTCGGGAAGCACAGATCCAGCCGAATTCCTGCCTCCCACGGGCTTCTTTCTGAGACAGCTTTAGTAGAACCCCACTGCTGAGTGGGTAACAGGGAATAAAAATGACGTGGGAAGGGGGAAAATGGAACTGTGGGAGGGAGGACTTCAGGGAGAAAGATGTGAAGGAAAGAGGAAATGAGAGGAAGAAAATCCTTGTATGAGCAAGGGGACTAACAATAGGGAAGATTTCTGTGTTTTCGTTCTCATTTGGGAGGCAATTATTTGGGCAGAAGAGGCTGACTGAAGCCAGAAGGTGTGGTTAATTCAGGTGGTGGATGTTTTTGGAAAGCCCATGTTATGAGTCTTCTGTGTGGGTATGGTGTAATGTGTGACATGCTTGAACAGATTTTTTAGTGACAGAACCCAGATTCCTTTATGTGACTCCTGGGTTTTGGTGAATGTGCATAAATTGCTGCTCTCAGGAATGGAGAACATGGGAGAGGGGGGAAAAGTATCAGCAGCAATGAAAGGAAAACTAAGGAGTGTGTGGGGAAAAGGAAGGTAATGCTTCTCCCAAGCATGTGTCAGCATAAGAGAACTTTAAAATATCAAAATAATAACTTGTAGCAATGTGTGGGAGTCTTTGCAAGCTCAAGAAAAGAACAAATTGTGTTGTGGTGATAAGACTGGATACTTGCTTAGAGACAGCACCAGCCAGCTGGCCAGTCTCTCACCCCTGACTTTTATCTACTGATACTGGAAAGAATCTTCTCTTTTGATCTCATTCTCTTACAGTCTTCTTTGGGGCAAATATTTTTTTCTAGTTGTACCTATTTTGGTACATTTTCCCATCTGTTTACTACCCTGTCCCTGAATTTATTCTGCAGAAACAGTCTGTTTATTCCTAGCTTTGGATTATCAGCTTCGAGCTGTTAAGTAATAGAAAAAAGTGCTTCAGTTCACTTTAAGAATAATTTATGAAGATGGAGCTTTGTGGCTGTAGTGCATCTCTGTGTTTCTCCTTGCATATACTATAATTCTGGTGAGAATTAAAAGATAAGTAGAAACATTGCATGGGAGCACACTGAATTTAAGGTGAGATAGATTAGAGATTGTTTGTAATTTTGAGGAAAACCAAGGGCAGAAGAATAAACCCTCTCACCTCCATAGGCAGGCAGTTATCTTGCTTCCATACAGAATAAACCAGCTATTGGTCCACTGTAACCAGGTCACCTTTCCTGCTCCCTTGTGCACCTGGCCAGCCTCTTGTACAGACGTTTCACCAACCCATGTCTAGCCTGTCCCCAGTTTGGTGTGAAAAAAACTGGATAATGAGGAATTTGGCCTCTGCAAGTAGCAGATGTACAAATCTGTAGTGATGCATCTGTGATATAGGGGCTGTGAGAAAGACATCAGAGTTGTTTAATTTCTTACTGTGTTATTTTAGTTGATATGGAGTTTAGTGTAAAGAGAAGCAAGGGCAAAACAGTGCTATCTCTGGTGCTGAAAGCAGAGTTCTGCAGCCTCTCCTGGACATGGACAGAAAATCACATTGCTTTCATCTCCCCCTGCTTGCTTGGGGGACCTGCAAACCAATTCATCTGCACTAGATATTCCCTGGATCAGAGCCACAGATCTGAGTTTGACACCTCAGCTGTAAAGCTTGGATCCAAACTCCCATCATTTCCTCTTGGCCCATTGAAGACATCAAGACTAGGGGTGAAGTTTTGGCCTAAATTTATACATATGCTCGTTGAGTTTGTCTGCAGATGTTGTCCTTGTTTACATCCTTTCCAGGACAGAAGACAAAGCTGATGCAAGAATCTGTAGGACTTTGTTACGATGACCTTTGCTTTGATCAAGGCACTGGAGCATCTCCTTTCTGAGGGAAGGCTGAGGGAGCTGGGCCTGTTTAGCCTCAAGAAGGGACAACACATTGGGGACCTCGTCAAAGGTCTGTCAGTGTCTGAGGGAGGGTGCCAAGAGGACAGAGCCTGGCTCTTCTCAGTGGTGCCAGTCAACAGGACAAGTGGCAATGGGCAGAAACTGATGCACAGGAGGTTCAGCCAGACTGTGAGGAAGAACTTTCCTGTGCAGTGACCAAGCACTGGAACAGAATGGCCAGAGGAGGTGTGGAGTGTCCCTCACTGGAGATATTCCAGAGCCATGGACACAATCCTCTTCTGTGTGCTCTGGGATGACCCTGCTTGAGCAGAGAGGTTGGACCCACTGTGGTCCCTTCCAACCTGACCCATTCTGTGATGCTGTGACACCTTTTCTTGGTTTGCTGAATGTGTGGCTGTGGCTGGGAATCCTTCTTGTAGCAGGTTGTTTGCTTTTCAAGTCCTGACCATCACATCAGGTTAATACCTAACTAAGAAGTGACAGCGTTCCCAGTAATGACATGTCAGTTTGATGTCACTGGTGCTCTGTGAAAAACTGATCTTGGGGTTTTGGT
This sequence comes from Zonotrichia leucophrys gambelii, assembly GCF_028769735.1. Lineage (NCBI taxonomy): Eukaryota > Metazoa > Chordata > Aves > Passeriformes > Passerellidae > Zonotrichia > Zonotrichia leucophrys. Next base: position 98,805,818 of record NC_088172.1, read on the forward strand.
GCTGGACTGAAGAGATCAGAAGCAGTTAGAGACTGAAATGTTTAAAAGGTTTTGATCTTGTTATCTAAATTGAAAAACCTGTTTGTTTTATAAGGAATCCACATTAAGTACCCCAGTGCATGTAGGAGGAGGAGACCATATGCATGAAGAGAATATTGGCAGCATGCTTGTGTCAAAAGCACAAGGAGTGTGGGAGACTCTGTTCCCTATTGCTGCAGAGATTCCACCTGTATTTCCCCCAGCCTACAATGATGCACAGATATTGTGCCTTTGGGGCTGGTGGGAAACACTGTCAAAGGCTCTGTAAGATTTTATTGGAAAAAAGAGAAGAGCACACATACAAGAGCTTGGGAATGCCAACCATACCTGCTGCCTTTGGTTCAGACCCTGACATTAACTCACCACCTACCCATGGAGTCTTCAGCCAACTGAGGTAGAAGAATAATTTCTACCACACTGAATGTGATTAAATGGAAGTATTGCATCACTGTGTCCAAGAAAGCTTCCCTTCTGTTCAGAGCAATGTGGTGTATTCACCAGTTTAGGTGCTAATTGAAAATGTGGGGTTTTTTGCCTTCTTACTGGTAGCAAATGTTTGTGTCCCACTGAGGGGTGAGTTGTGGAGTGTGTTTGATTCACAGAACACTGCTGCTTTCTGAACTGGTTCCCTGTAGCGAATGCAGTAAAGTAAGGTGAAAAAAAAAAAAAAAGGAAAAAAGAAGAATTGTGACAACAAAATGATGAAATCCTTTGAGAGGGAAAGAAGGATGGCAGTCTGGACACACCTTAAAAATTCCTCCTCTGCTTGAGGTCTGTTTGGAAATGTGTTCTAGCTGCAGGGAGCAAAACTATTAACCTATTTAGAAGCAGGCTCTGTACAGCTATATTAGCATCATCCCTCCTGCACAGCTTGCTGCTTGTCTTCCTTCTCTTAACAAAATGCACTTTATATGTGCACAGCTGAATTTTGTCTGGCTGCATTTCAGCTGCTGTAGACTGGAAGACAGCGAGTGGGTATAAAGTTGTGATAAAAGCCCAGGTCATCTCTGTCTGTGGTGAATCAGGGGGACATTTGTCTCTGCTGCAGGAGGGGGTTGACATCTCACTTTCAGGATGACTGGGGAAGACATTTCAGTATCTGTGGTGAGTGAGTGAAATCTGTGACCAGAGTCCTGTTGTTAGCCAGTAAAAACTGTTTCACCTTACAGTTAAATGAAATTATTTTTAAAAGCTCATTTTATACGAGTTGTAGGAATCTGTCAATAGATGCTTGTCAAATCATCCTTCTGGAAACATTGTGTGCACAACAGAATTTTGCAGTTGCTGAGGGTTTTAGTGGTTTTGCCAAAATTAATAACATGAGTTCTTTACATTCAGGAATCAGGTTGCTTTTCCAAACTGTGATCTGCAGTGTTGCAATAATAACTGGTACCATGGACACAGTAACTTTCCAATCAAGGCACTCAAAACTTGGTACAGTGTGGTTGTATTCCTGAAAATAAATTTCTGTATTTTTTCCCAATGTGGATGGAGTTTTTCGTGCTTGTGCCAATAGGTTTGGACTGCTTTGAGTGACTGTCAAACAGTTATTCTTAATTCTTAGTGGTTTCCCCTGCACCTCACTGCAGGCTTGGAGATCTGATTTTGTGTAGCTGATGCAGTAATATTGCTTTTGTCTATCTGTATAGAGTTGGGTTGTTTTTTATTTTGCTACTTTTTCACCTGCATAGTTTTTATCTATGCAGGGAAAAACAGAGGTGTAAATATAGCAGTGCAGGCTGGCATGTTTGTGCACACATGCTCTCAGCAAAAGAGCCTTCCTCTATGGATTTTCATCAGTATTTACAATTATACCTCTGTATTTCCACTGGTAGGTAGGAAATAATTTTGAGTCATGTTTATAGAATGGAGATTATGCATTTTTAAATTTGCATACTGGACTTTCTATTAGAAAAACCTTAGGATCTGGCTTAAATGCTGGAGAAATTACACTAAGATTTTCATTACTTTAATTAGCTTAAGCTTCCAGTTAGAGCCTAAAAAGTTTAAATCATGTTGTCCTAAATGCAGCATCTTTTACAGAAAAAGAACTTGAGGAAAGGGATATAGACTGGGTGCTCAGGTGTTTGTGCAGCCCTGGATAGAGCCACAGTTTGGATTTCTGTGTGGAGGGTTGTTTAATGGTGGCAGCATGTGAAATTCAAGCTAAGTAGAGCAAGGAAATGCCATACAGTTGTTAGTGTGAAATCTGACAAATAGAACAATTTTCTACCCTTGAGTGACTTAAAACCATTTGCAACCTTAATCCAAAAAGGCTCTGTTTAAAGCAGTGTTCTGCTCTAGAGATGAACAACAGCACAATAATCAGGCAGAAGGGCATGGTTTCACTTCTCATGTTATTAGTGTACTGACAGTATTCTCTCTTTCCCTTAAACTTTGTATGGTGCAACAATCCAGAGGCTTTGGTTCTTCTGCCACTGATTCTGTAAATAATTTAATTTCTTTGAGCTTCATTTTTTCCCTTGTATAAAAAATGGAAATTATATTTTCCTTTGTTAAGACCTTCATTGCCTTGGAGGCAGATCTATAACTGCAAAACATTGTTAATTAGTATTGTTTACTTTTATTAATATGTGGTGAATTAATTACTCAGAAAATGAAAGAGAAGAGAAGAAAAGAATACTTTCCATCTCACTTTTTTCTTTGCCCTTGATTTGGCTCTGTTGCTGAGGTTCTCATCAACACCAGCATGTCAGATCCACTGGTCTGGGAAGCTACTGTGTGGCATAGAGAGGTATGATGAAAACCAAGACTGGAGACTTCTTTCCTTTTTTAATAGGAGATGCTTAACAAGTGGATATAGACAGGAAATACAACATGATAAAAAGCATAAAATTCAGAGTAATTTGGGGCAGGTCAACCCTCTGTGACGGTGTTCATAGGAGTCTTAGGATGGATCTGACTCCATGTTTCAGAAGGCTTGATTTATTATTTATCATATATATTACATTAAAACTATACTAAAAGAATAGAAGAAAGGATTTCATCAGAAGGCCAGCTAAGAATAGAATAGAAAAGAATGATAACAAAGGCGGTTTCAGACTCTCTGTCCGAGCCAGCTGGGCTGTGATTGGCCATTAATTAGAAAAATCCAACATGGGCCAATCCCAGATGCACCTGTTGCATTCCACAGCAGCAGATAATCAATGTTTACATTTTGTTCCTGAGGCCTCTCAGCTTTTCAAGAGGAGAAATCCTGAGGAAAGGATTTTCCATAAAAGATGTCTGCAACACCCCTCCATTCATACAATTTTGAAATATCTTTCATGCTTGGTAACATTAGGCGGATCAATTCAACCAGAGAACAAAGAGGGATGAAGAACAACTCATAGATAAATTTCTTGTTCAGGTTCACTTCATATCATGATAAGAATTGGGTAGCAAAAAAACATTCTCCCAATCTGTCATTTTGCTGTTGTCCCTGTTCTCTGTAGCTCTTTATGGGCTTCCTCCCACCCAGGCAGTGATTTCCCTTCCAGGTCCTTTTTCATTTCTCCCTAACTGGCTCTTACCTGACTGACATTGTTTCAGTTGCTGCTTCTGCCCAACAAAATCCAGCCAAGTACCTCAGCCAATTTCCTCATGATTCAAACACATTTTGCCAACACAGTTAATATCTCTCTGCATCCTTTGCTGGGCAGCCATGAAGTTGAGGAGCTCCTAATCCTGCCCCCCTTCTGTCCAAGTGCTGACCTGCAGTCAGCCTGGGTGCTGTGAAAGCTGCCTGGGAGAGTGCAGGGGAGACAAATTGTCTGAAAGAACCATTAAAGACAGTTCCTTCAATATGGGATGGTGGTGCATTGACAGGGTGGTGGCAAGGAAGCATATGTTAGGTGTTACTGTTCTGTTCTGTGGTTGGTGTGCTTGTCATCAAGTTCTGTTTTATCTTAACTTTCCTGTGATGCCAGTAGGCAATAATATCCAACTTCTTTGCTGTCACTGCATTCACACCTACACCAACTTCACTGCCACCCTAAACCACCACATTCTCAATTAAAATATGTTTCTGTAAGAGCTCGGTGATTAAAAAAAAAAAAGTATCTTCCCTAAAAATGAGATGTCATAGCTAATTTCTAACATCAAGAGAAATTTTCATTTTGGTGGGTACATAAGCATAAAAAGAAAGCAAAATTCACGTTTGGTCTTGTGTGAATACTTCCTTATTCAAAACTGGTATGGTCTCTCTGATAAGCAGAGAGAGTGCAGGCAATTAAAACAAATTTTATAAATATACTTGCAATTGAAACCTGTATTGTCATCACGATCTCATTGATGCACTATGTGTATAAACTGGGGCAAACTCCTTGCTGGCTTGTACTGGGAGTTTGGAAACTTGCAGATGGTGTGAATCACCAGAGACTGCAAGCAGTATTTTTATAGAACTTCAATTTTATTAGGTGGAAAACACACACAAGTACACTTCTCTCACTAGGAAAAACATGGCTAGGGCAGAGGCAGAACAAACTTCCTGCAGTGATTTGTAGTGTGGATTCACAGGGAAAATTCCCCAAGACAGAAGGTAATGCAATATCCATTGTCCATTCAATCCCTGGCCTGTTTCTGCAGTAATTATAAAAAATATTGCTAAACTTGATGCACTCTTTCTTTTCCTCACAGGGCTTTGCAAGTCAACAGATAACTTGGTGTTTTGGGTTTTTTTTTCCTTTAAGTTCCTAAATAAATGTCAGATGGTCCTTATTCTCTGTCTATGAAACTGTGTACAACATTAATGTTTACTAATAGATATAAATCTCTCCATTTTGTGAGAACCAGTCTCTAGTTTGCATGTTTCCATTTGGGAATATGTTTCCAAATTCTGTTCAGCTTTGTGACCAGGGGCTGGTCATTTTTCTTTGGAGCAGTGTGTTTATTGTGTGCCCTTTGCAGAGACTGGGTTGCTGATGTCCATGCAGGTGCATGATTTGTAGTCTTGATTGCCACCCTCCATCAAATTACATTGGATAGCTGAAAGATAATGGATGCTTTATAAAATACATTCATTTACAGGGGTGAAACAATGTAATTTCTTATGGAGTGCCCTGCCTGGGATCTATTTCATTATCTCAGGGTGAGATGAGATGAGCTGCTGAGCTCAGGATGCTGTGAGTGTGGCAGGTCCTGAGGTGAAACAGCCCCTGAGAGTGTCCAGGTGCTGTCCCAGAGCACTCAGCAGCTCTGCTCAGGCAATGGGTGGGAATCAGGATTATTGGATTTGTGGGGTGCCCTGTGGCAGGAAGGAATGATGAAGGAATCTCCATGTTCTCAGAAGGCTAATTTATTATTTTATGATACTCTATTATATTAAAGAATACTAAAGAATACAGAAAAGATACTTACAGAATGCTAAAAAGATAATAATGGAAACTCATGAGTCTTTCCAGAGTCCTGACACAGCTTGGCCCTGATTGGCCAAAGAGTCAAAACAATTCACATGAAACCAATGAAACAATCACCTGTTGGTAAAGAATCTCCAAACACATTCCAAAGCAGCAAAACACAGGAGAAGCAAATCAGATAATTACTGTTTTCCTTTTCTCTGAGGCTTCTCAGCTTCCCAGCAGCAAAACCCTGGGCAAAGGGATTTTTCAGAGAATGTGGCAGTGACACAGGATGAGCTGCATCCAGCTCAAAAGGGAGCAGGCACAAGGTTGTTCCTCTGGCTGTGGTCAGAGCACTGCAGCTCCCCTGGGAGCACTGTGAATGCTTCATGGAGACAAGTTCTTGGTTATTTGGGGTTTACATGGGAAAATGGCAGCTCCAGCCACTCAACGCCCCAGGCCATTAAACTGCCACAGAATGAGAGTTATAATTGAAAGAGGAAGATGTTTCCTAATTAATTATGCAAACTCTGCTGCAGCCCAGCTGTATTTTCAGTAATATAATATAATTTGTTGCACAATTACTCAGTGTGTTGTGAGCAACTGCTAATCTTAAAAAAATACAGTTATACTCAGTTGAGGTTTTAGATTTAGGACAAACCACATTGCTAGATCTAAAAGCAATGAAAAATCCCCAGCACACCCCACTCCCAACAACAAAACAGAAGAAAACCATGCTCCCAAAATGCTTTGGGAGTTTCTTTATATTCCTCTAATTCTGAACCTGCCTATGCTTTATCATTTTTCACTGTAACTGAGAAATAGGAAATAGGAATGTGCTTTTTCATAAATTAAAATAGGTATTTTCGTGTCATCACTAGACTTCTATTTCTGGAGATTTAACATAATATAAAAATATTATGGAACTTCTTAAAAAATAAATTGAGGAGGATTTATTTTTGTCAACCTCTTCCTTCCAGAGAGACACTGAAACTTTCATTGAAGAAACTTTCCTCCAGTCATATGTGCTTGAAACCAGAATTTAGTCTCTTTCAGGTGTAGCAGGAATGTCTCTTAACATTGTCATAACTTGCAGGCTCATCTCCAAAGGTTTGTCTGTGAGACTATTGCATTTACTCTTACTGGTTCTGTGAAAACCATGTGCTAAAATACCTGTCAGATGTATATTATGTGTACTTACATATAATGCAAGCAGAACATTAATTATGTGCCAGCAAATAAAGAGTGGGGTTTGGCTACAGAGCTGGGAATGTTGGTTGTGATGGTGTTCACAGGGGTCTCAGGTTGAGGGAAGAGATGAGGATCTGACTTTATGTTTTAGAAGGCTTGATTTATTATTTTATGATATATATTACATTACAACTGTACTAAAAGAATAGAAGAAAGGATTTCATCAGAAGGCCAGCTAAGAATAGAATAATAAGGAATGATAACAAAAGCTTGTGTCTTGGACAGACAGTCCTAGACCGCTGACTGTGATTGGGCATTAATTAAAAATAACTAACATGGGCTAAACAAAGATCTACCTGTTGCATTCCACAGTGGCAGATAATCAGTGTTTGCATTTTGTTCCTGAGCCCTCTCAGCTTCTCAGGAGGAAAAATCCTAAGGAAAGGATTTTTCATAAAGCATGTCTGCGACAGTTGATGAAGTTAAAAAAAAAAAAAGGAGGAAAAAAAGAAAATATAAGTAAACATAAATGTGCAGTGTATTTGAGGCTGACCTCTTTTCCATCCTTCCCCCTTTCTGTCAGTGCTGATGCTGACATCCAGCAGATTTCTATTGTTTCTGACTCACCTGTTCACGTGTAACCCTCTTAGCAGTTGCTCCAGCTGGAGGCCATGAAGACCTGTCCAAGAAATATTAAATACAGAGGTGTCATGAGCCTTATTCTTCACAAATGTACTGCAAAACCCCTCACAGCTTCTCTCAGTTGTTCTTTACCATTGCAGATCTAATTCCTAACTTGGAAAGATACTGCATCCATAGGGAGAAATGCTTCACTTGTAATCGCATTTTATAGTTCCCTCTGTGGTTTATTCTGCCACTTTGACTTGTCATAGTTGAATAAATTGAATTCTGTGGAGCGCTCTTGTAAAATGCCACACTTTGGATTTTTAAATGTGTTTCAGTGGGATGAATGCAGCATTAGAGCAGGATGTGGAGTGGTGCTGAAATTCATGGATTGTAGCTCTGGGTTTTATTCTCGAGCCTTTCACCATATTATTGTGCTTCAAGAACAGGCCATTTTCAGGTTTTCTTCTCCTGCCTTGCATCTCTGTTAAATGAATGTGTTTTGGCTGTGCAGCAGGTCTGTGCTGACAGCCAGTTTGTTGCTTTCTGAGCAGCCAGGCTGCAGGCACGCTGTTACACATCAAGGAATGGCTGTTGCACTCATCTGCTAATTACCAGACCTGCTGCCTTGTACTTCCATCATCTTTTATTAAGAACAGACACTTTAGGCTGTAAAGTGTCTGAAAAGGAATCACTCTTTTAACATCTCTTTATGTGGTGCCTGTCAGGGAGCTTTCCTTCCTTGGGTGAAGCAAGACAAAAGCAGCAGAAAAGGTATTACTAGAATGCAAACACAAAGTTAAGAATGTGCTTTGAGATCTTTGAATGAAGTGTGCTGAGGATTATTACAGCTGGTTTCTTTCCAAGAAAAGAGTCTTCCAAGAAAATGCTAGCTCTTCAATAGGTCTAACTCAAGATCTTCCAAGAAAATGCTATCAAACACTATTATTTTTACAGACAAATTGTCTGCTGTACTTTAAAAGAACCAGTGCTTACCAGGATGTCTCAATCCATCTGTTAATGGAGGAAACCAAAGGACCTGAGCAAAAGGCATCTCTCCATTAATGAGGTGTGAAGTAAAGTTTTAAAACCTACCAGAATCTAGGAAGGGCATGTTTGCTCTAGAGTGCTTTGTCTTTTGAGGAGTGTGCTTGTTAATGAATAGCAGCTTAATGGTGAAACTGCTACTAATTCAGAATTAATATCTGAGGTAGATTTAACAACTAATAAAAACAGGCTGTTTATGTACTAAACCTGGAACATTATATCAGATGCATCTCTGTGTTTTAGGCAGCTAATGACTTTTCCCATCAAATATGGAGATGTATTCATTTGTGAAGTAGTTTTCTGTCATGTGGAAATCTGAAAAAAGAAATCTTGCTGATTTGAAGGAAGAAATATGGAAAGTAGCAGCACTGAAAAGGCTATAGATATGATTTTGCAGAGTGACAGATTAATGAGTTCTAGGTGTCATACGTAGGAGTATCCCATGTTTTGTTTTAACTACTTACTTCTAAAGGGAGTGTGTCAGGGAAACTATTTTCCCATACTTTCCCTGGAAAGTGAGGAAGGCAGGCAATGCATTTGATTAGTCCCTTAAGAAAAACAAGTGTTTGAAGGAGCATTCATTACAGGACTTGAAAAAATTGTTTTTCAGATAATTGCCTTCGATGAGCTTCGGACAGACTTCAAGAGCCCCATCGACCAGTGCAACCCAGCCCATGCAGTGAGTACGGCCGGGGGCTGGGGCTGCTCCAGAAACAGGGAGCACCGAGCTCTTGGAGAAGGATGAGTGTGGAAATGAACTGGGAGTCTCTTGTGAAGTCAGCTGTGGTTTGGAAAATTGATTTATTGGGCCAGTCTGAGGAAGCCAGATGGTGATTTTTATGTTAATGGCTTTCCTCTTTGCTGAAGGAGGCAGGAAAGTAATTTGGAAATTCAAAAGCTGAAGAATGTCGTGTGATGCTAATGTTTTCTTTCTCACCTTTTCATTCTGTGGCACAAGTTTTCCTTTTTGAAAGACTTTGCTTTCTCTGTGTTTGAGCATGGGATGACCACTTTCTCCCCTACTGCCTGTATCAATGAGTTAAAAACTTGAAAGAATTTGTTAAGAGCTGTGTGCCTGGACCTCTCTGTCCCATGGCAGGCCTCTGAACTCTCATGTGCTTTAGGAGTAAATATCATTTTCTGCTGCATCTGCTATAGGAGAGCATTAAGTGCCTTGGATTGTAAACTCAGTTTTAACTAATGAACCAGAAAGGCAGCCTAGATTTAAGCATATCCAAATTCCTCTGTTAATTAAAGCTGTAATCTGGGGTGATGTAGCTGACTAAGCTGCACGTGCCAGTTTGTACCACCAGAGCTGAGAGCAGAGCTTGGCTCCCCATCACCTCACTGGGAATGACAATGATTCTATCAGGTGCTGAATTTGATCTCTGCAGAGTATCAGGTTGTTGAATTGCCTACAACTGATAAGCAGGTGCAGTATGCACTACTTTGCCATTTAACCTTGTTTCATAACTCAGCTGAGGACATGTATTGCTTAGACCACTAATGATTTTTAGCATAAACTTTATAATCCTAGAATTTTGTATTTTTTTTACTGTTCACTAACACATAAGCAAAGAATGAGAAGAAAAGAAGGAAATTATATGAAGAAATCCTATAGAGGACATCAGTGGATATAATCTGGTTTTGTAATCTGATTTTCAATCCACTTTATCTGTTTTTACTTCCTATCTGAGAACTACACACTGAATTTATATGCACCAAATTCTAGTAAATTGTTCACTTCCTAAAAGTTGAGATGCTCTATGGAGATAATCTCATTTTATTTTAAAATGGTAATGGAATTGGTCTCCACAATAAAAAAAAATTACAAGACTCCAAAAAGAGGCATTTTTCATTTTACTCCAAAAAGAGTATTTTTCTGGGGCCTATGAAGTTGCCACTGCCTCTGTAGCTCTCAATGGCTTAAACTTAGGGACAGAAAAGGGAAAAAATCTATTTATTTGGAGACTAGAATTAAATTTGGCACAACCTTGAGATTGAAAACATTTGAAAAGAAAAAGGCTTAGAGGGAGTTGGCTTCTCACATTGTTATAGTACATTACCTGTTTAAAAACATTCATTGTTTGGAATATTTTGCCGTATCTAAATGAAAATACCAGGTAGTCTTCTGAGGACAGCAAACCCACTCTGCCTTTTGCAGAGTAACTAACATTAAGTAGAATCTTTCACAGTAACTCCAGTCAAGGGGCTATGCAGTGAAATTTGGTTTTGCTGGTGAGCTTCTCATTATGAGCCATTGAAAAGAAAGCCTGGCTTTGATTTGTCTTCTTTCTCTGAGCTGAGTTTTTAGAACATCTTTTGAGTCACAATGCTTAATTACAGTGATTCTCAGTATTTCTGAATGCATCTGTTGTTTAAAGTGGCATTTCTAGGCCATTTCAGATATTTTTCACTAATGTGTATTGTGTTGTGAGTGAGGTGCCCCGATGAAGGAAGGACTGATGAATCTAACTCCATGTGCTCAGAAGGCTAATTAATTATTTTATGATACTCTGTTATATTAAAGAATACTAAACTATACTAAAGAATACAGAAAGGATACTTACAGAATGCTAAAGAGATAATAATGAAAACTCGTGACTCTGGAGAGAGTCCCAACACAGCTTGGCACTGGTTGGCCACTGAGTCAAAACAATTCACATGAAACCAATGAAAAAACCACCTGTGGGTAAACAATCTCCAAACACATCCCAAAGGAGCAAAACACAAGAGAAGCAAATCAGATAAAATTGTTTTCCTTTTTCTCTGAAGCTTCTCAGCTTCCCAGGAGGAAAATCCCAGGTGAAGGGATTTTTCAGAAAATATGACAGTAACAAATGTGTTAAATTCTAGTATCACATGCTCAGGCACCATCTTAGTGACAGAGGATGAGCTGCCATGCAAACTTCATTGTTTTTCCCACCCAGGTTTTTCTTGAAGCTAGAGGTTGGGTGCCTGAAAATGCAAGACCAGGTCTCTGTGGTATCAACTGGCACAGTTGGATAGAACCACAAATGATGACTTAGAAGAGTTGCTGAAGGCTAACACAGGCTTGAATCCCCAGCTGATATTGTCACACACAGTAACAAATGAGAAATAACTTACTGGGACTTAGAAATGGGAAAATCATTGGGTTTGCAAGCAGTGGGTAAGAAGTGAGTGCTGTCAATCCAGATTAATAACATGTGCTGCTTCACTGCAGCCATTAATTAAAACATTGACCCCTTGTAATTGTGATATATTGTCTTCATTTGTGACACCAGCTAATCTCCTGCCTTTCCCCCACTTTCTCTTGACAGAGGGAGAGGCTGAGGAATATTGAGCGGATTTGCTTCCTCCTGCGAAAGGTGAGCGTGAACCAGCCAAGGATTTGTGGAGTTTATGAGAATTAAAGCCATCCTGTGGCAATGTGCATTTATTTTCTCTTTGATCCTCACACTCTGTTGATGGAAAGCTGGATTCAACTGAGAAGTGAATGTCAGGATGACCTTGTGAGGACAGAGCAAGACAAATTGTAAAAGGTTGAAATAATAGAAGGTGTCTGGATAAAAACTGAACTTCAGAACATCAGCCCATTTATTTTGGAATGAGCTTTTCCAAGGTGGCAAGTCCTTTTACAGTTGCAGCTGGAGGTTCTTTTATAGTCCTATTAAACTGCTGTTACTGTTGTAGTACAGGCTTTAAAAATACCCTTTCTTTTTGAGCACTGGCTTAGTATTTGACATGCTGAACATTTTTATTAGTTACCTATCTAATGTTCAAGGTTTTTGGTTGATGGAAAAGTTGATAACAGTATGTATTTCAGCTTGACACAGGTGAGATGCTGAGTGCCTCAGCTTCTGAGACATTTGAAGGAGCTGATAGATTGTGGGTTACTTATTTGTGCCTTCAAATATGATTTTAATAAGAAATCTTTGTTTTTCCTGACTGTGTCCCATTGAAGTAAAAATAATTATGGTTCCAAACCATTTTATTCTGTGTTCAAATTTCTATACATTTTGTTCTGCAGAGTTATAACAAGGCCACCTAAATCCTACATTTTTCCTTAAAAAGGTCATAACTGCAGTGGGGACTGCTGAACACAACCTAATCAAGCTAAGACCTAAATTCAGATAGGGTTTTAACAAATATCATCCTCAGCGGTTTTGGGAAAGCCAGTGCTGGGGATTATCACTGTGGGCTGATCCAAAGGCACAACTGTGACTCCATGTAGAACCTATGGGTTGCCTTCCTCTGCTCAGTCAGAACCTGAGTCCTGTCAGTCTGACACCCCTGTGAGCTGCTGGGAGCCACATCTGAGTACTTCCTGAGCCTGGTTATGCCACTTGGGATACAAAAATAAAGGAAAATACTTATTACCAATAGCTTTCCACTTTATCAAACAGGCAGCCAGCCAGTCTCAAGCTGTGCCCCAGTTTCTTGGACATAAAGCAGTTGAGTGGTAATGGTTTAATATATGTGAGCCCCATGGGAATGCCCTGCCTGCATCAATGTTTAATTTTTATTGCACATTGGCCTTGTTGTGAACGGCAAAATGGAGCGTTTTGGCTAATTGCAGACTCTGTATTCATAAGGGATTGGCTTGCTTCTGTTTCACTTAAATGGTTTGTTAATTCAGCCTCTTCTTCGAAGTTCTTTGGGGAGACATTTGTTTTAATTGAGAGATTATATGCAAGAAGAGGAGGGTGCAATAACTACAGAGATTTGTAGCCCTCAAATCTGACAACCGCTAAAAATAGCTGTGTTTTATGTAGCAGAGAGGAAAATTGAGGAAAAACAGTAAAGAACTGAGTGCCAGCTATATTGATACAGGAAAATAGCTGTTAGGATTCTTCCAGCAAGTACTAAATATATCCTTCAATATTGTGTGGCTTTAGGGTCTCTTTCTATTTTTATGAAACAACAGCATACCTGTTTTGAAGGAAGTTCTTTTGTAGGGCATTGAAAACTGTGGTATCTTGCTATTTATGACATTAGAACTTAATGTTTAAGAGCTGATGTCAATTTGTTGTTTAAAAGAGGTTAGAGGTGGGTTATAAAAGTATGTTCAATTTCATTATTCACTGGTTTTAGAAGGGGTCCTTGTGAATTGTTAAATTGTTAAATATGTCATAGACTTCTGATTCCAGTGAGCAAAGACCTTTTTAATGATGTGGTTTTGGGTTTATATCCAAAACACTTGGAGAAGTTTATTGAGAAACTGTGACCAGGTGTGTGATATTTCACCAGATATTATATATACTTATGTACCTTATTTACATTTTCCAAAATAGAATGGAGGATGCAACTGTTCTGCAGCCAGGCATTTTCTGATGTTTCATTTGGGGAAAATGTTTCTGTATCATTAAAACAAGCAGGGTTTGTGTGAAGCTGTTATGTATGATGCTGGCATGTAGACATGCAGGAACACATGGCTCCTTGTTTCTACAGTGCTGTAGGTTTGAATAAACCTAAATTTTCTGATTACTGAAGATATTTTGGTGGGGCTGTTAAAATATGTTCAGTTACTGATGACAGCGATATTATTTAATTGTAATTGCAGTTGTATTTCAAGAAATCTAGCCAACAGATTGATTCCTCATTTTTTTAATTCCTAATTGATACTTACGTTAACATTAAGGACAATTAGGAATTTCCTAGATTAAAACACAGTCAAATTCATTAATCAAGCACTGCAATATTATTACTTTACCTTGGAGGAAATTTAAATTAAATTTTGATTAGGTTATGCATCATAATTTTGGAATTAATTCAATAAATCCTCACTAAGGAGGAGAGTTGATTGAACTTCTTGCTCAGTGAACACATTTCAGATTTCAGTTTGCTCGTGCCAGACACTGCTCAACAATTTAAGTAACTTTTCTCCAATTATCAGCATATATTTGTTTTTAAAGCCCATTAAGCTAAAGTAAGAATGATTTCTGAACATCAGAACTGGAACTTAGTGGGGAGGGAGTTGAGGTTGATCAGACTTTTGCTCATTTTTCTGAGTAAGAAAATACTGTACCAGAGCTCAATCCTTTTTCTTGATTTTATTTGGGGTTTTCTGGCTTTTACAAATCCTCAAGGGATGATGGGACGAGAGTAAATTCAGCAAGAATTCTAACCACAGGCAAGGTGACATTAATCTCAAAGATGTTCCAGATGAACTTGAACTGTCTTGGAGAATACAAACACAGAGACAAAAACCCCTGCAGGGACTGGGTTTGAATAACCCAACTCAGCCAGTTCAGCACTCCAGTACTAGCAGTAGCATAGTAAATAGTGAATCAGGAGCTGGGGTGTTTAAAACAAAACAAACCTAAAAACCTATTCACCTCACATTTTTGAAGCAAGTTTAAATGTTTTAGTTAGGTGGTTGGGCAGTGCCAGTGCTTGGTCTGGTCTTGTGCCTCTGTCACTGTGGTTTCCAGTGGAGCTGGATCTGCTGTGGTAATGGTGGAAATTCATTCTGTATTCAGTAGTTCTGGTGTTTACAAGGTTCAATTCTGCTTTTTTACCACTTTGCAAAAGTAAAATAAATGTCTATTTTAAATTTATATTTCATTTTATATGTCCTAATATAAAATAGGACATATAAAATAAAATATATGTGGTAGTTATGTTTTACTGTATTTACAGGCTTTGGTAAATAACCAAAACCCACAGGACCTCAAAGAGTGATTGTAGAATTGCCATTCTATTCACACTGAGACAGGGTAAATAAAATGTAAAACCTAGTGAATGTAATACAGAATTCCAGACACATACTGTCTGTACAGTTTTGTTTCAGTACATTTCAACATTTACATATTCTGTTAAAAAAGGTAAAATTACTCCCATGTGTGCAAGTAAGAGTAATCCAGAGACATCCAGAGCAAATAGGAGCTTGAAGGGTTTTGGGTTAACACCACAGGTTCAGCTGTGGACAGAGCATTCTGAGGATGGAGATAAGGCTTGGTCCTGTGTCTGTGTCATGCCTGTTTGTCAGCAGTGAAGGCAGACTCCCAAAGTTTGGACAAAACCCCACAATATGTTCAGTGAAACATTACTGAGCTCCTTGGATCAGCTAACAGGGAAAGTTAGCTTTTAGGCTTTTCCTTAATAGAAAAAGAGGATTATTTGAGTACAGAGATTCTTTTCCTTTATAGGTCTCTAAATATTATGTGAAATCAACCTTGTTAAAAAGCTCTTTCCTTCTTTACCCTGATCCAGCTGACTTTTTTTTTCTCCCATGTTTTGGATGGAGGAGACTGACCAATATGCACTGGAGTGATTCCCATATAAAATATTTTTTTTTTACTTGGACCTTGATAGGCTCCAGACCTTCACCTTGCAGGGGCTCCTAGCATTCCCTGCTTGCAGCAGCTCCAGTGGCCACTCTCCTTTGAGGAGTGTCAGGTGTCCCAGTAAGCTCATTTCAACTGACTGATCACATTCTTTTCTTCTTGGTAAATTTGCTAGTTATTGCCAGGATCACTCTCTCTGTTGTTCTGCCTCATGGTCACTGGCAAGCCTGAGATAATGTGATGGATTTTAAGGGCTTGGGTCTGTCTGTTGATTGCTTCATCATGCATTTAGGGATTTATGGATGTGTAGCATTCTTTTACCCAGTCTGCAGGCTGATGGTCATTAGCAGAGCCCTTCTGTAAGCCTATAGCATGGCTCATTAAAATGCTTAATGTGAGCTTATATAAGCAAATTTAGCAAATGTGATGCA
Source organism: Zonotrichia leucophrys gambelii (assembly GCF_028769735.1). NCBI lineage: Eukaryota > Metazoa > Chordata > Aves > Passeriformes > Passerellidae > Zonotrichia > Zonotrichia leucophrys. Next base: position 98,821,760 of record NC_088172.1, read on the forward strand.
TAATCACAAGGAATTGTGAAAGTGGTGTATTGTTTTGCGGAGAAAAAGAAGAAACCTCACAACTTGTAAAAGTTGTAAAGCCCGGTATGCTTTATTACGACGCGCGCCGGACGCAAGACTCCCCAAAAGGGCATGCGTGCCCCTGGAGACTCCGAGTCCCCTTTTTATCCCCCCTTCCAAATGCATATGCATACAGTTTCAAATTAAGTTCATACATATTCATTCCACATGACATTTAGCACTAATTCTTCTTTATCGAAGGAATTCCTAAGTCGGGGGCAGATTGACCTCGTGGTTTTTCTGTTTTTCTTTCTCTGTCTCCTTGCTGTCTCTGGAACGCGGCCTCTCCTTCAGCTTTAGCTCCACAGACCCTTCACCTCTCCTAGACACTTTACCTAGTTCAGGATGGATATTCTGTCTCATTCCCCCCTTTCCTAGGAAATAAGTAAATTCTTTTACTTAAGGAAAATTTCCACGACAATAAGTGTCTTTTAGCGCTTTACCATGTACATTTGACAAAGAGGTTAGTACAGCTATTCGTTGTAGCATTCTCCAGTTCCAAATTAACAATGTAATAGATAATCCTAAGCTTATCCCAACTAATATTAGTAAAACTAGAATAGGGTGGCACAACTTATCAAAGGTTCCATTTGCAGTTGGTGATCACCCAAAGATCACATCTCACCAGTGATTATCCGTATTTTATTCTTTGTAGAACTCTGGTTATTTCTTTTGTACCATGTTGGACAGTAATTAAGGTTTTCTTTCCACTTTCTCGGATTTCTTTCAAGACTTCTAATAAGTCTTGGTGCTTAATTAATTGTTTTACCAATGTAAGGTTCACCCCGATAGGGGTAGGTGGTAGTCTGTGATACATTGTGTAATTGGCTGTAATCAGCTGGTGGGATGTTACTGGTACCAAATACGAAAAATCACACCCAATAATCTTAACAAAATTACAAATACAAATACAGAGATTAGAATGGTTTCTACTAGACAGAATAACATCATTGCTATTAATTTGTACAGCAGCACAAACAGTTCTCAAACATGCACCCTTTTCCAGTATATACGAGCACAGTTTTCTGGTCAGTGACTGGATGAATTTCAAAGTGACAAATACTCTGTTCAGTGTCCAAACACATCCTGGGCATTAGCAGTATTGCTTTCACAAATGAATCCCATTTGTTCTCTAGTAATGCAGGATTCTAAGTTTACTACCTGCCACTTTTCATTCATCTTTTTGTGCCCACACTCTATGTTCTGAAGGATAGAGTGTTGTTTCTTCATGGTTTAATCTTAGGGCAATGATGGGATGGATAACATAAACAGTGGCATTACATATGGTAAGCACAAAGGCAGTGGCCACATTAGAAATAGGATCATAGGTGAAATTCACCATAATCCACCAGGATTAAAACTTCCTTTCAAAATCAATTGCATTATCCCATTCAATTTTCTGAATTTGAGCTGGAAAATTACCTTCACCCCTTTCCTATATGATCAGAGCTGCTGTTGCTTGTATCCATAACTGTGCTTGTATACAACTGAAAGCTAAAGACACATTATCTTGAACTATACTAAGTGCTTCTACTATCAATTTGTGGTCTTGGTCCCGGCCTGTTCATTCTTCTTTACTTTGGCAGTACTTTTGAAATCTGTCACTGGCTAGTTCCTAATGCCAGTAGAGATTACTATAAAGGCTGCTTCAATTTTGTTAGGCTACCTGCTGCAGCAGCCAGTTTATTCATCAGTATTTCTGAATCAATTCTATTTAAAACTCCTAATCTTGTCCCTAATATGCCAGTTAGATGTTTGTTATGGGGAACAGGAACTGCTTTCTGTCCATGATCATCCCTCCCTGCCAGAGGGATGTGCTGGGCTCATACTACAAATTCAGACACACTTCACAAGTGTATCTGACAGAGGTTTAGGTCATACTTGAGACAGATGTTTGTTCTGAAATGTAGAGACTTCAGGGAATTTTAACTTCTCTCTCTCCCTCCAAAGCACCTGATTTCCCAGATGTGTGGCAAGCAGGAATGTCTCTCCTGGTCACCCACCTTGCCCTTAGCTAAGATCAAGCTGTGGACTGTGTTCAGGGCAGAAGATAATGGAGGGGAAATCTTGAGAGAAGAGCCTAAATTCATTGCCTACAGGCTGTATCAGGGTGAAATTACACCAACTGTCTGATTCACTTAGGTCATCACAGACTTCCTGGTGTTCATATACACCAGGGGAGGTTCAGACACTAATTACATCTGGTCTCTCATAAGCCATCCTTTTGATGACTAAGCACTTTACTTTGATTTCTTCGCTTCAGATTCCTTGAAGTGTTCACAGCTCCTGTTCTTGCTATTCTTACTCCTCACATACTTGATTCTCGTGGATTACTACAGTAGATATGTTTAATATAAACCTTCTTTATCTCAGAAGGTTTTCCTATGGATCCAGTATACTGATTAAATGCCAGGGACCAAGGCCATTCAGCATTGCTTTGGGTAGAGGTACTCTCTAGTTTTAAAACTTCAGTTATAATTCCATACAAAACAATTCTGTACACTAAAGTATGAGCTACTCCCGACCGCAATATACTCATTTTGCCCGAATAAGTTTTAGTCTCAGTTCATTGTCTCCTGGTGTCACTCCTGAAGGGGCTTCTGGGCCTTCTTCACCCGAGAGTGATGGATCCAGCATTCTGCTCCTTGATTTTGATTGCAGTGAAGGTGGTGAGAGGTACTTGCAGTGGTCTCTCTCACTGTGGTTCTGAAGTCTTCTCTGTAAGAGACTTAACATATACATCAACTCCAGGCTATCCAACTCCCTGCTCCGAGTTCCAGCCACAAGTTTCTCAATTACTCTGAGCTGTTTGCTTAATGCCACCATGTAAGTGGACATTCTGGACATTCCCCTTGTATTCTGTTGTCTTCTATAAGGCATTCCAAAAGGATTCAGCATTCCTTTAGCTCAAAAGGTTTAGTTTGAATTTGCAATAGTGCTAGTGGAAGAGCTTCTTGTCCCAGTCTTATGATTTGCTGCTTAATCAAATGATTCATTCTCTCCCCCTGGCCGCTTGATTGGGGCAGTATGGGGTGTGAAGTTCTTAATCTATGCCCAGATGGCTACTAATCTGTTGCACTATTTTGGAAATGAAAGGTGATTCTTTATCTGAGGATATTGTGGCTGGAACTCTGAAGCGTGGTATTATCTCTTGTAAAAATGATCTGGTCACCTCTTGAGCTTTGACAGTTCTGGTGGGGAATGTTTCTGGCCACCCTGAAAATGTATCTATTAATACCAGTAAATACTGATAACCCCTTTCCTTGGGAGTTCTGAAAAGTTGATTTGCCACTGCTATACAGGCCCATGGCCTCTCCCAGTCTGACCAAGTTTTGGCCCGGGGGTATTTTGAGGTTAGTCTGGAGGAAAGGATCACATTATCAGCTCACCTGAGTGATAGTGGCATATAGATTCCTGACAATGATACAACAGTCCTTTCAATCAGATGTGTGTTCTAGAAAGCCTGTGGGGATTACTACTTCAAAGTCAACACTTCATTCCAGTGCACTCTGTATCACTCGCAGCCTTGGTCATTTCGAGAAAGGAGCCACACTCTATAAAAGGCTTTAAGTAATTAGGCCCTAGTGTGTTTTCTAGTGCCCTTCCTTCACTAGTAACCACGAAAATGGGAGGGGATTACTAGCTCTCTTTCAATGGTAGCCCACCCCTTGCAGTTGTACGTCTCTTTTGATTAGTATTATTGTATTATGGCTTACCTTCGAGGAAAATCTGTACCTCACCCTTTGCTGCTTTCTTTGCCTCTCCATCCGCCAGCTCATTTCTTTCCTCCAATTTTAAGCTCACTCTCTGGTGTGCCTTAATATGCCTTTTCAGGTAGCCGAACTGCTTCCAGCAGCTGGATTGTCTCTTCTTTCCCTGTGAGGTCAGCAGTCCCCTCTCCTTCCAGATGGCTCCATGTGCATGCACAACTCTGAATGCCTTTTGCTGTTTCTAAGGCATGGGTCCATGCATTTATCTCAGCATCCTGTGCAGAGGTACCTGTTGGTAAGGGTCCAGACTCTATTACCTCTCTGCAGGTAGTCACTGTGAACTTTGCAATGTCGCTTTCTTGTCAGTGACCCAGGTCTCTGCATCATCCGGAGGAGTGTCCTTTAAGTCTGGGCGGCTGGAGTAGGTAGCTTCAGTGGTCTCTAGGCAATCATGGTGTACTGCTTCTCCTTGATTCCACTGAGAAAAGAAGCTGGGTTGACAATATTAGTCACCACTATCTCTCCATCATCTTGCTCTACCATGATGGCCTGGTATTTCAGAAACCTCTCTGGTGAAAAGCCAGTGGCCACCCTTTACTTCCAGTACTACAGACACTGTGTGGGACACTAGCACAGTCATTTTTGTCCCAGGATAAACTTGTGTGCCTCTTGAATGTTCAGCACAACTGCTGCTACAGCTCTGAGGCAACCTGGCCATCCTTTGGCTGTTGCATCTAGTTGCTTAGAGAAGTAAGCAGCTGCCCTTCAGTATGGACCCAAGTCCTGAGCCAATATTCCCAGAGCAATTCCTTGCATGGAAAAATAGAAAGAATGCTTTACTTACATCTGGAAGTTTCAAAGCTGGAGCCGACATGAGGGGACTCTCTAGCTGGAGAAAGGCCCGTGTGGTGTCTCTTGTCCACTGGAGATCTCAGTTCCCATTGGCAATAAGAGCATAGAGGGGTCTGGAGAACAGTCCACAATTATGAACCCACAGCTGGCACTACTCTGCCATGCCTAAGAAGGTTTGGAGTTCTTTCGTTGTCTGGGGTTCAGCGTTTGGCATAGGGCTTCCCTGCCTTAAAGTCTGCTGCTCAGCACTCACTTCTTACTCCAGGTAGATTACCTTCTGTTTCACTACCTGTGCCTTTTTCTTTGAGACTCTGCATCCTTGGAGTCCTAGGAAATTCAAAAGGCTTACCGTCCAGGCTTCTCTTGCTTCCCTCGTCCGAGTGGCTACTAGAAGATCATCCACGTACTGCAACAGCCTCCTTTCCTCTTGTGGAGCTTCCTGGGACTCTGGGTCCTTGCAAGCTGTTCTCCAATCGGAGTGGAGAATTTTGAAGCCTTCAGGCACATGGACTGTGTGAGCTTGTGTTTGAATGCAAAAATGTTCTGGCTGGCTTCATGGATAGGGAGGCAAAAGAAGGCATCTCTTAGGCCTAAAACAGTGAACCAGGTTAGCTCAGGTGTTTAAACAAGTTAGTAAGGTCTATGGATTTGCTACCACAGGGTACAAATTCCGTGTTATCTTATTGACAGCCCTTAATCCAGTACTACCAGTTATTGGACTGATTCCTTCCTTACCTTCCTTTTGAGGGTACTACTCAGTTCTCACTGGTTGTGTTCTTTCATTAAGCTTGATGGGGGAGCATCCCATGGGGGAGCATCTTTCACTCTCCCTGGTGCAGCAGAGGCCCATACCCTTGAAAACACTTATTTACTTATTCTAATATCTCCTTACTAATGTCTTTCTTAATTTCAGTGTCTGTTAATATTAAGCCTAACATCTTTATATTATTTGCCTCCAGAGTAACCTTTCTCATTTGAGAATATTTAGCAAATTGAGCGAATTGTACAAAAGCTTTTAGGTACACATAGTACACATGTTACTTTAAAGGTTTTCAAAAGTATGCCTTTTCAGACTGGCCAGTTGTTCATTCCCCACACTACAACATAAACATTCTCCACAGGTACTAAAGCTTTATTTAAAACTGAACACATGACCCTTGTGCTGACAAAAATTCTTCCCTTTTGGGAAGGTTACCTTTACCCCTCCTCCCTTACCTTGGGAGGAAGCCTTTACAAATCATATGTACTCATTTTGCGAACTGTGATTGCTTCGCATTTCAGCGTGATAATCCTTGCCTGATTTCATACGTTGCTATCTTATGCTGCATGCTGAACAACATGTTTGATTTGCTTTCTCTTTGCCTTGTTTTCCTTTTCAGGGGCCAAGACCAGAGAGCAGTCTGATCTCACAGTCTCTTTGTCATTCTGGGTGATTTCTTAAAACAAAAGACATTTCGGCATACAAAAACTATCCCATTTATCTTCCTGTTATAAAACAGTACTAACAGCAATGAAGCACTATAAATCTTTTTATTTTCTGAGCTGCTCTTACTGGCAACCTCCTCCCAATGAGCCCCTCCCAAAAGGGGCTAATTTAGGAACCTGTTTGCTCTGGTCAGTTCTTATTATTTATTTCTCCTTGCCTTATCCTGCTTCTATTCAAACTTTTTTACAGACTTTCACAGTAGTTTCTCAGTTTTCCTCCTATACACACAGCTCCAGGTGGCAGGTATCAGGTGTGATTCCCACACACAAGCTCTAAGACCTTAGGTTCTGAATCCGCTTGACCAGAAACCTTTAATTTACACTCGGGGCGTGTACCCTGACACTTATTGGAACAGCAAAACAGCAATACCAGTGTTTCTCATAAACACCGCACTGCAATAATACCTGCACATCCAGCTTTTGCTCACAGGCCATTCCCGTGTTCCCTGGGGAGACAGGGCAGCCAGAGCTGTCCCTGTGCCCAGGGCGCAGCCACTGTCACCTCACACAGCCTGCTGGCCTCTTGATGTACCAAAGGCTCCCCAAAATTGCCCACAAAGGCTGGCTATTCTGTTTATTACAGAGAACTTTAAATCCTTTCAGCAGATTGTTTCCAGTAAAGACTTACTGCAGTACCAACCGAAGTCTCATAAATCTCATAAGTCTCATTAACTAATTCATCTCATTCATCCCTTCTATATAAACTCTGTTTTACAAAATATCAGTCTTTTCTAGTTCTCTTCTTGCACAATCTAATTAAGCACTGTGTCTACTTACACTTGTTTTGCTGCTTTGCAAAAGGGCTGTGCTAGTCACAGCCAAAACTCTGATATACCTGCAGACACAGACACACGCACTCCCCCCCCCCCCCCCCCCGCCTTATCTCAAATTCACTAGAGCCAAGGCTTGAATTGCTGTGAGGGGGAGAATTCTTGGAATTCCTTTAACTCACTTTATCGAAGTTAAACATAAATCACCGTACTATAGCTCTCCTATGTAAAATGCTACTCTTGTTGCAACAAAATCTTAAAATCTCCACAAACACCACTATACAGTCTGAGAATCAAATTACCACAATGCAGCGGAAGAAAATCACCACACAAAATCACTGGGAAAGGGCATATTTTCTCAAAGTTCTCACTTTTCTCAACACAACACAGCACACCATAATTCGGCATTTACTCAAATCAATTTTTCTTGGACACAATCAAAATAACAGTGCACAGTCTAGAGATCAAGTCCAAACATCCAAGGCAAAGGAACTCTCTGAGCTCATACTCACGGTTAAAATGTACCAAATCTACACAAATCACTACATTCAAACACGATAAATACCATCACTGACATTCCTCCACTCGCTTCTCCGCGGGCACTTCTCTCCCTGCCCCCGCAGCCTGCTGCAGCCGGCGCCTCTGGCCTCACTCGGCTGCTTCAAACACGGGGAGTACTGACTCCCTGCACTGTAGGGCACTGTAGATTTACTCTCTTTTATACACTATACACTTATCACCTGCACGATCACAAACACAGTGCACTGGCCACACACATTAACCATACAGCAACACAGTGTCCGGACACCACTCACACACGCACAAACAGAAGAAACATACGCGAATTCAGCTCTGCCCTATCAGAATCTGAATTCTAATACACGCATACACGGGTTCACCCGGCTTACCCCCGGAGCCGCTGGCAGTCCTGCTCTATCAGGACGACGAGGCGACGAACCCCGTCTCTAATACAGCCGCTCTATCAGCTGCAGCTAGCTTACCCCGGAGCCGCTGGCAGTCCTGCTCTATCAGGACGATGGAACGAACCCCGTCTCTAATACAGCCGCTCTATCGGCTGATCCCAGACGTCTCTGGGTCGTTAATTCCCTTGTTCTTTCCTTGTTCTTCCCCCCTGGGGCCCCATACATACCGTATTCTTCTCCGCAGGCCAGCGGGTCGTTGTCTGTCCTCGCAGGTGGCAAGTTGAGACAAGCGGAGCCCCACCAGGAAAAAATCCTGGGGCGCGCCTTGGAGGTCCGTCTATCCCCCTGCCCCCGCGGGGACAGAGAACTCCTGCCTTGGCTCGCCAAAATGTTTTGCGGAGAAAAGAAGAAACCTCACAACTTGTAAAAGTTGTAAAGCCCGGTATGCTTTATTACGACGCGCGCCGGACGCAAGACTCCCCAAAAGGGCATGCGTGCCCCTGGAGACTCCGAGTCCCCTTTTTATCCCCCCTTCCAAATGCATATGCATACAGTTTCAAATTAAGTTCATACATATTCATTCCACATGACATTTAGCACTAATTCTTCTTTATCGAAGGAATTCCTAAGTCGGGGGCAGATTGACCTCGTGGTTTTTCTGTTTTTCTTTCTCTGTCTCCTTGCTGTCTCTGGAACGCGGCCTCTCCTTCAGCTTTAGCTCCACAGACCCTTCACCTCTCCTAGACACTTTACCTAGTTCAGGATGGATATTCTGTCTCAGTATAATCATCCATATTGCAAGAAAGAATCACACTTTCTCCCTGGGGATGAGAAATCTCCTCTAAGTGGAAACTCCAGCAGCAAGGCAATTAGTTTGTGGTGAAACTAGGAATAGCAGCAATGGTTTTACCTTGGTAGTGCTGTCCATTTTTTACAACCTCAAATATGTTTTAATTCCTCATTAAGTTGGACTTAACAGAAAAAGAAAATGTTGCAGCATAGCCACACTTAGAGGGAAAAGTCTGCAGGGTTAATATATCCCAGGTTTCCTCATACCTGGTAGTGGACTTGTCTTTGAAGCTTAGGTGCTTGTGTTATCTAAGAGGAAAACAGAATTTTCAGTCTAATCATCAGGCATTTTTGGGCTGTGGAAATGGCAGTGATATTCTGCCTTACAGGAGAAAGAGGATGATGTTTCCAGAGCTCTGATAAACTGCTGCTCAAACAAAGATCACAAAAGGCAACCAAAAATGGCATCGTGTGACATTTTTCCTGTTAGCAGCAATTGTTACAATGATGGAGCACATGAACTTTGTCCACTCTCATTAGAGACCACAGAGTTCATCATTGCTGCTGGCTTCTCAGTACATGTCATGTTTCTTGATGTATCTAATGCTCTCTCTTTTCACACCTCATCAATGTGAGGAAACTGCTGAGTTTTGAGTAATCTTCTGGGCAGCAGGGAAACTGTCAGGAGACCCTTCCCACAGAGTGACTGGGAATATAAACCCCAATCAAGGGACAGTGTGGATGTCTTCAGAAGAGTGAATATAAAATTCTGTGGGTAGAAAAAATACTGCAGATACCCAGGTTGTTATTCAATGTCTCCTTGTGACTCAAGGCAACACAGAAGGTTATACCCAGGCAGTGTATAAAACTATTTAAGTAAATGCTATGTATTTTAAAGATTGTTTTTATAATCTTAAAAGCCTTTTTTTTTCCTCCTCAATCTTTGCACTGCAATTTCAGTGGTTCAGAACAGAGTTGAATGCTTTTGATTGGATCCCATTAGATAGTTTTGCCAGGATCTGAACTTGCTATTAACTGGCAATGTGAATCTGAAACAGATGTTCATTAATCCTTTTTTACAGGTTTAAACATATGATCTGTTATTGGGACTACAGTGATATTATAAATTAACGTTATCACATGAAAACTTCACGTTTTAAAACTGTCTTAAGTCAAAAGGGTAGTTTTAGGCTGTTACACATTTGTCTTTCTGGAAGAAAATATAATACAACTCTGCTTTTGTTGTCTTTAGGTGGATGTTCTGTTGTCTTACATTTTGCCACTTTTTGAATTTTGCATTCTGTTCTCGTAGTTGGATACTTTGATCTTTTAAAGGTTGTGTTGAGAGATGACTTTCAGCAAGACTTGGCTCTCCTTTTCCATAATGCTTGTGTTGGTGTTTGTGTTACAGCAGTGCTTTTGCTCTCAGGTAGAGTAAAGCCTGGTTGTGCCAGATGCTACCAAAACCACATCGTAATAAATCTGAAGAATATTTGTTTACACTCACAAGACATGTACACAACAGGAAAGGAAAGGTTGCACAGTTGTTCTGATGATAGAAATCTTGTTTTTGGAGATGTACTTGGTTTTCTTGTTTGCAGGCAGAGCTTGAATCTTTTGTTTTTGACCAAAGGTAAAACTTTTCTTGCTGTTTTTGAGGGGTCTGATGATTTGTTGGTTCAATAATTGCATGGGGTCTTGGATCTCTACAGCAGCTGTTCAAATCCAGCCCAGTTTGGAGTCAGACCCAAACTGCTGTGGTCACATTGATGTCAGATTGGTGGGAATGAAATTATCTGGTGTTGTATGTTTAGATGCTTGGGATGTTTGCTCTACAGAAATACTAATGAACAGAGGCAATAAGATGAGCTAGATCTCTGTCAATGTCACACTGAGTATGAGCTACACCCCTCTGCTATACATGCACACACAAAATTAGCTTCCAAACTGCCTCAGAAGAAATTCCAGAGTTTGCAAGCAGCCACTGGAATAAAGGATATTGTTGTTTCAGAGGCATTAATTGTACATGCAGATTTTGTATGTGTAAGTTTGCCCTGCTCTTCATATTCTCTCCATCTGGATTTGGACTATGATTACATCATGCTTCATAAAACTAAATTCATTGAAGTTCTCCATTGTTTGAAGTGCCCCAAAACTTTTTAAAATGCGTTACACTCTAAACATGTGTGAGAAACCCAAAACTGGCCTGTATTTCAGTACTCCATTCTTACTTGAAAGGTACTGCTAAACTTCTATTGCATGATAAAGCCAACTTTATTCTGGCCTTCCGAGTGGCTCTGACAAGATATTTTTACATTAGGAGAGAATATTTTTTACACTTGAAGGGTAAAAAGTGAAGTTAGCTAAAAATGTATTAGTACACGATTTTGAGTTTATGAAAATCATGACTTATGGTGGAGTTCTTTTTAGACAACTTTCACACAGCATCTCTCACTAGTCAAAAGAAGCAGGAGATAAATTCTAAATCTTCTGTTCATGTAAACAGTGAGGCTGTCCTTAGGTTGTGCAAGGGAAAGAAAGAAAGAAGTATCTCCACGGGAGAAGTGGAGATACAAGAAAAGCAAGTAAAATATTTGTAGCTGAAGTATGACACACTTTCACTAGCTCTGTGTTGGTTTAATTGTTTTCTGCAGCTTGCCTAAATGAGGAGGGAGTTAATATATTCACAGTGATTCACACTTGGTAGAGGTTTTGTTTGCACCAGAAGGATGAAGGACATAATGATTTTCCCTGAATCTTGTAATAGATTTCCAGGCCTTCAGTACCTTTGTTACCAAGCTGCCTTTTTCAATGCTGCACTCTGACAGAAAATTCAGCACAGATAATCTAAAAGCTTCCCTCTTTCCCTCTCTTAACTCTTTTCTGCCTTATTTGTTATCTATGAAGTGTGGAATGGGATAAAATTGGGCATTCCCTATTCAGATAGTCTTTTGGGCGCCCACATAGTTTGAATTTCATCAGAAAGAATGGAACTTGGCACAGAAGCTATTCTGCAGAACTGATAATAGAATTGGGATCAAAGAACGGGCAGTATTTATATTTTGTACACAAATTATCCCTTAAATTTTGCTTGACTAGAGATAGTGCATCTCTTCTTCACACTTTCTGTTTTATTTTAGAGATTGCATTCATATCTACTAAAAAATATTACTATTGCAGTAAAAATACTGAATATCATCCCTTTTGTCCTTTCTTTGGATACAGTATCATATCTGGAAAGAAAGCCCTTAAAATAGGACTAAAGGACTGAGAGGAAGTGTAGTATTTCTGGCAGGCAATTCATTCACTACCGACACTCATTGATTAAGTGAATTGTGCCAACACTATTTTTAGTCAATTTTACAAGTTCCTGAATTCAGCACTTTTGAAAAGTTAGAACATAACAATTGTTATTTTTAGCAATAATTGCCTAAGGATGTCTGTGTGCTTACCTAGGGATAATGAGAAGATAGATCCTGCTGTGTCTGCCAGGTGCTCATGGCAGGGGGAGCTTGTAATGGGAGAAGTTAGGAAAACTATTGCAAGAGTGAAGAGTTCAAACTTGTGACTCAGCCACAGTTTGGTCCTTATTCCTCTTCTACTCCAGGGGGGAAGCAGGATTTGCCAGAGTGATGCCTGATGAAAACTGGAATATCCTTTGAAGGGAGATATTCACAGTGTTACTACCCATGAAAATATTTCTGTATGAAACTATTTCAGCTTCACTGACTATATTTTGCTGCTAATCTCATCTCTAAGTGTTTAGTCAATAATCAAGGTGCCAAACAAAGTGTCACTCTGTAACTGATGGCCTCTTGCTCTACAATTCAGCTTCTCCCAGTCCTCTTCTGGAGGATTTGTAAACATAAGTCCTTGCAGTGGGAGAACATCACAAGTAACAGTGGAATAAGCTAAAGATGCAGCAAAATGTAGATGAGTAATGTTGTCTATACTGTGCTCCTGAGAGCAGTGTACTTCTCAGCCACTTGGGGTGATGCAATTTATGCATCTGTTCCTCAGAGCTGTGTTGAAATATTGGCAGAATTTGACTTGCTAATGGCCTATATTTGCTCTAATCCAGTATGCAATAAAGTAAGTATTTGCATTTTAATAAAACGAAGGAAGTTAAACCAGAGGTCACTGTTATGTTTGGCAGAATGTTCAGTGTGGCTTTAAGTTGGGATCACACCCTATAAAGCTACTGAGCAATTACAAAAAGCAGCATAATTCCTGAATGTAGAGCGCAATGATTCCACCCCATCCCTGTTTATGGATGCAGGTTTTTTTCTGCTGAGAGTTAAATGTCCTACCTTGCATCTCATTTCTGATGTTTTCTATAAAGCTGTTGTAGTGCCAGGGAGGGAAATGTCTTTGCCACGATGATTTCACCCCATACCTGTTTATGGATGCAGGGATTTTTTCTGCTGAGAGTCAAATGTCCTGCCTTGCATCTCATTGCTGATTTCTATAAAGCTGTTGTAGTGCCAGGGAGGGAAATGTCTTTGCCACGTCTGCACTGCACCAAATCTGCTTCCTCAGACTGCCACTCTTCACACACCCGATGTGGAAACAGCCCTTTAGCAAACACTTCGTTTCCAGCATTTATGGAAATGTCAATCTTGGGCAGACCCCCAGGAGAAGGCCTGAGGGCCCTTCCTGAGCCCTGCAGATGGCTGAACTTCATTTTGATCATCCCTGAGGTTTGTGCATTCACAGCCCTGCCTGTGAACCGGGGGTTGGTTCTGTAGCTCCTAATGAGCAGCTGCCGCGCTAATTGCCGTTCTCCCCGGTTTTGGGGGAGCACACAAAGGCGGCAGGAGCAGCCCAGCTGCAGGGTGTCCTGGCTGCTTGTGCCTGAAATACCAAAGTGAGGTAGGGCAAGGAGAGGTTTATTACCCTGTTTTCTGCCAGCACTGTGGGAATTAGAGGAGTTGGCGCTCCGGGGTTGCTAACCCAGCTTCTGTCGCTGGTTCGGAATTAGCGTTAGAAAAAGGAAGGTCATAAAGATGTCTCCTGATCCCTGCTGAGTGGAAAAGAACAGTTTGCAGAGGAGATGCACTTGTAAGATCACAGCACATCTGCCCTAATGACGTGCCTGCCAAGGATGGGGCACTTCTTGGATTGTGCTGGTGCCCTGCAGACCTTTCAGTCTTTTTTTAAATCCGTTTCATAACCTTTTTACCTGTTGGCTGCTGTGACCTTCTACAGGCTCTGCAATACCAGAATATTTATGGATACTCCTGATGAGTGTCCTGTAAAGACCTGATTCTCTTCTCTCACTCCTGTTGAAGTTATTACTGGTCTTAAGTAAAAGCTTAAACATTCTAGTCAGAAACTAGCTCCAGTGGAATATATAGAATTGAATATAATTATCCCCATGTTGCAGAAGAGAGAGAGAGACAATGAGAAGTGAAATGATAGGCCTAAATATAAATGTGTTTAGTAGCTGAGATGGAAAGAGCATCCAGAAATCCTGTCTTTTAATATTAGATCTTGTACTGTGTCACAGATGGATATGGAGTGAGAATAGTAATTAGGCTCTTTGTGTTACTCATTTCATTGTCTGGTATTTGTGCTGTGGAGTGACTTATGTTCACATCCACTTAAGAGAAATGTTTAAAGAAATTCCAATAGCTCTTTAGAATAATTAAATTACCTTCAAAAAGAACTGGCTTTTTGCTGCTTTGTTTCATTGTGATCCCAAGCAGTGAGTGGAGGGGTGAAAACACAGATGTTATATCTTTCTTTTTTTTTTAACTTGTGCTCTGCATTTTGTTTGTAACATTAAGTCTTGAATATGTGTGCTGCTGCTCTCCCCCAGATAAAATGTAAAGCTGCATATATTAATTTAGTAGGTTCAGCTGCACATTGTCCTTTTGATGATCTGGAATCCATTTCCCAAGCATTTCTTCTGAACTGCATGCACAAATCTACCTACCAAACTGCTAAATACTCTTAGAGGTTTGTATAACATGGTTTTGAATTACTTAAAATGGTTTTGTTACATGTTTGTGTTATAACAATTTGATGTTACTGAATTAACAACTAGCAAACAGTCTGTAGAGACACAAGCAAGTGTGGATTTTAACAGGAGAATTGAAATAAATTGGACCTGAATATTTGGACTGAAAACCTTAGTATATTTACTGTGACAGCATTGTATTGGGCTCTAGGGCAGCCTTTCAGAAGAGGTTTTGGAAGTCAAGTAACCCAAATCATTTAAAGTAGATTAGAAGGATACACTAGAAAAGTGGGAAGACTTCTTGTATTTCAAGAGTAAAATTTAGTGTTTCGTCTGTTTGATCAAAGCAAACAGTATGTTTAAAACTGTTGGAATTATTAAGATGTATGGTCTGTGTATTTAAATCACACATAGTTGACCCTTCTTCTTTGGTTTGTGCAGCAGCAGGAGGAAACAGATGATTTGTTTCAGAGTATGTACATTCCACATACACACACAGTCTGGGCTAAGGCACATGCTGCTACTATTTTTTTGTGTGGTTTTGCTTTCTTTTTTTCACTTTCTTGCACTACATTTCTGATTTTTCCAGTCTGTGCTGTTCAGTTAGGGGAATTTCGGAGTCATTAAATAATCTTCCTTTGATCTCACAGTGTCTTTAACTCAGCTGACACTCCCCAGTAACCCAGGTTAGCTCTGGCAGGCTCTGCAGGGATGGGCTTTAAAGTGCTATTGAAATAACTCCTGTGTCCTGAAAACCTTGGGTACACCTCCACCCCCTCTTTGCCCTGCTATTGATGAGGACTGATTCTGTCAGCTTTTTGTGAGGGATGTGGTGGAAAAAGCAGCAAATGAGCCCCACAGTGACAAGCTGCAGCCCTCCTCTAGTGCAGGCAGATGCAGTAGCAATAACCACTGCAATAAAGCAGAGTGCACTTGGATCAGACCTCATCCGGGGCCTGGCAGTGATTCCACACATGCATGATGAAGTTTTCTGTTGCTTTCAGGTGGTTGGAAAGGGACTGGTGTGATTTTAAGGTGAACAACACGTTTGCACTGGGGTAATCACCAGAAGGAGATTCAACCCCCACTTCTCTGCAGGATTTTCCTGCTGTCTGTGGGAGGAGAAGGCAGGCATTAAGAGAGGAAGTTGTTTCAGCCTCCAACAGTGTAATGAAGACTCTCAGAAGCTCTGGTAGGGTAGAGAGTGTGTAATGGCTGGCAATTTCTGGGTACAGTGTAAAATCTGTGGTTGCAGTGTGGAGGTTGACAGGCGCAGATGGAGACTGATGGAGACTCTTGGGTGTTTTGGGGAAGGAACAGCAATTCTGTGAGAATTATTATTATTAGTGTGTAGCACTCAGGAGCATTGGTCTAAGCAAAGTGCTGGAAAGAAGCATCTTGACATTTCAGTGGCTTAAGAGTGGGAAAACTCTTTGAGATTTGTGAGAATTTAATAGCACTGATGAAGGGATATTATTATTCCTGCTATAATATCTTCCTAATATCTTCCCAGTTCTGTTTTCTATGAGGTATTTTATGGGCCCTGTTCACTGGTGAGACAAACTGTAAGAGTCATTCCATGTAAAAATGATACAGTGTCCTGTAATATCAAAATTACATTTGAGAGGAAGGTATCCATCTGTAATAAACAGAATAAGGAGGGAAGGTACAGAGAGAAAAAGATAAACCTATCTTTTGTATAAGAACAACAGAATAGATTTAGGAAATGGGAAACAGAACTTTATTTAGGGCTGAGCTTCTCTAAAGAGGTCCTTTTATTCCTATAAACAGAAAGAAGCTGCTGATAAGTGCTTGAATTCAGTGCTTGTTTCCTGCTCTTGAGTTCATCCAAACCTAGGTATTTGTCCACAGCAAAGCCTGCTTTGTTTTCTATGGAATTAGGAAAAGATCAATCTCCATGTGCAGTGTGTGTGTACTACTTCATATGAGAATGAATTCTTTGGTGAGGTGGTAATGAGCATGATACCCACCTAAGGTTTTACATCTAAATGTGAGTGATAAATTGTGAATCAGGGTTTACTGATGTGGACATTTACTTAACTGTACAGTTATATCAGAACAACACTAACAAAGTTACAGTGGTTTCTTTTTTCCTTGCTTATGTTGTAGCAGAAGGCATTTCTGATTAGCAGCTTTTTTTTTTTTTCTCTAGAAGCTGACTTCCTTTTCAGGCTTTCCTGTGGTTTTCCACAGTGAAATATCAGCCATCTGAATTTCTGGTGATAGATTTGTGGTGCCATTTGAGCTTGGGACTCAAAGTGACCAAGTTGCCTCCCTTAAGGGTTGTGCTGCTATGGCAGTTTCTCCTTCTCCTCCATGTTTCATAACCACCACAAGCTTTATCCTGAGCTGTGTCAGAAAGCAGAGGTCGTTATTTGAATCAGGATGTTCCTGGTTCAAAATAGAAGTGTACTATTTATATCCTAACATGTTTACCATCTGACAGCTTCCTATGCTCTCACAGGAATGAATTAAAGACGTTGGTTTAGTTCCTGTTGCAGTTATCTGTACCACTGAAGTTGCTTTGCAGTTGAGTACCTCAGCAGGAGCTACAAGGATTGACTGCTGCTTGTTTCTCAGCCAGCTTTCTTCTCTCCAGGAGCTGAATCCCATGTTTGCTAAAGTTGATTTGAAGTTTTCATTGTTTTCAGAGGATATAGTGTCAAAATGCAGGATGATTCTTACAGCCAAGAACTGAGGCAGTGTTTTATTTTAGTTATTTACTTGACCTCATAAGCCTTGCTGTTAGTTAGTGCCTTTCTATGCTTTATGCTTCCAAGTCTCACACCTCCATTTAGATTTGGTCTGTGAAGTACATCAGCTGAATGTAACTGACTTTGCAGGCTGAGCTTTGTTTCCTTCTTTGCAGGAATTCTCTCCAGAAACAGTGATTAGCAATGATCCTTTCTTATTTATGTCTACAGGAAAATACCACTCCAAGAAAAGGTTGAAGAGACATCAATGACCCTTTTGCTATTCTACCACAAGTATAGATAGATTTAATTTACACCAGAAGTTGTGACTGGAAAGTGAGCCTACTTCTGAGAGTCCTCAGCTTCCTTTGCTTCCTTTCTAATTTCACTGCAGATTCTTGGTTTGTTTTTCTAGCTCTGCATAAATATTCACCGTGGGTTTCCTTCCCTGTTATTACCAGCCAGCCCACTGATCAGGCACCAGGGCTGCAGTCTAGCTAAGTTTGTGTATTGTGTTGGAACCAGCAATCAAATATGTGAAAATGAATGTAATATGCTTTTGAGTGTTGTGATGTTCAGTGGGCAGATGTACATCATGAAGACCTTTCTTGTCTACAATTTGTTATGAAGATGAATCATTCTTTGGGGAAAGGTTATAGTCATGTTGTAAATCACATTCTCAAACTGAAAAAAAAAAAAAAGATCCAGCAGTGATAAATAAGTACCATCTGGAATCTGAAGTATATAATTGTATTATGATTTCTCATCCCCATAAAATAAGCCCTTGAGAATGTTTTAGTTGAAGGCACAGTCACGGAGATGCCCAAATCTGTTAAGTTCTTCAAGTGCTGAAGTGAAATGCATTAAAACAGTATGTCCCATGTGAGGTGGAAAGCCTCCTAGAGCCAAGATGATGGAATTCCTTGCAGCACAGCTCTATGGGAGTAGTTGTTTGGAAAAACTGTGTAGTAAATTTTACCTTGTTTAAAAAAAAAATAGGGCTCACTTTAATTATTTGATAGATGATAATGAATTGTCATTAAAAAAAGCCCCCAAATGCCTTTTGGGATTTAATTTTGGTTGATGTATCTCCAAGATGAAGCAGTGCATGCAGATGAGTTGTGTATGAGTTTGTCTAGTTTTGAGAAATATGCACTGCTGGAACTTAGTCTTTTCTGTGACTTGAAAAGAAACAGAGATTTCTGAGAAAAGACATGGGAAGAAAACAAGAGAAGAAAGACAGCTAAGAAATGAGAAAGCAGTGAAGAAAGCAAAGTGCCTTTTGAAATAACTACTCTGAATCAACATCACATACATTTCTGCTTCTGCCAGCTGCCCACTCATTTTCTCTTTTAATAGAAAGAATCGTCATGGTTCTGAAACAACGAGTGTAGGGAGCCTTGGATTTTCTTAGGAAGTGAATTTCCTGTCTTAGTGGGTTTGTGCTTGCAAGACTGACTTGGTAATGGATTTGATCTCTTTAAGTTGTATATAACATGTCTAAATGGTAGAAGCAGTGCTTTGTTTTTCCAGAGACATTCCTCCAATGTAGAAGCGAAGCATTAGGATTAGCTTTGTTTCCTCTCTGAATGCTTCAGTAATAACACTTCATTCTTTGAAAACTCTTTTACTGGCATTCATTTAATCTCAAAATGCTTTTGTGAGGGAGGCATTAATATAATGTATGTTTTGTAGAGAGAGATCTGGAACACCAGATGAGACAGTAAGTGATTTGTCCCACGTCTTGGAGTACAAACTTGCATAGAGCCTTAACAAACCTGGCCCTGGGTGCTGTGCTCCTTACTCAAAGGCACGCTGTCTGACAGCTGAGGTGTGTCTAGGGACAGACACACAGGTGACTTGCAAGGCTTGCAGAGTTGATTTGTTCTCTGAAAAACTACCTAGGTGACTAAAATCAAAGAGGTGTTTGTGTTACTGACTTCTGTTCTTTCTGTTCCTTTCCTTTTAGCTGGTGCTGCCGGAGTACTCCATCCACAGTCTTTTCTGCATCATGTTTTTATGTGCTCAGGAGTGGCTCACGCTGGGGTTAAATGTTCCTTTGCTTTTTTATCACTTCTGGAGGTAAGCCCTTCTTTTATATGCTGGCTGCTTGTTAGCCTTGCTTGTCAGCTCAGCACACATGCAGGTTGTGTGAACAATGAAGGACAGTGATAGGAGTGGAGATGAGCATCCCTTGCCTAGAGGCTCTTGCCTATAAGCCACTGAAACCTACATTTCCAGAGAAAAAGGAAATTTTTTCATGATTTAGAATGGCTAAGGAGAACATATGATAATACAATGTGGCTTTCAGTTACTTGGATGAATATGAGGAAGGGTGCCAGGATGCACTCATCACAAGAGAAAATATGGAAGTGAAATATGCTGGAATCTGAATGTGGAGCTTGGTGAGGCTCTAAATACTTCACAGATGGGGAATTGCAAGACAATTCATATCTGAAAGAGCTTGGACCTTTTCATTCAGCCCTAGTAAGGAAACCTTTCCATTGTAGTTGTGAAACAGACTGGGAAGGTTGACAGATTTTTGTGTCTCATCTTCTTTGGCAGCTTTTGGATATTTTTTTCAGTGTAAAGTAAGTTTTTTTCTTTGTGTACAGTAGGGAAATTCTGCAAGGGAATCCTCTTTTAGAGATTTGTGGAGTAGGGATTGGAGTAGATGAAGAGCTGTTTCTTCACACTACCTATATGAAGAAGTGGGGAGTGCTCCTACTCTGGACCTCTAAATTGTGTTTATATTCACTGAAGGGCTTCCAGAACTTATCACATAAGACTACTGTTGTTTTCCAGACAGGGCTGCAGCTACTGCTGCTGCATCTCCCTCTGCATTCTAGTGGAGGATCAACCTTCTGTTGCTTCTGAGAATAACCAAAAGATATCAGTTTTTGTGGTAGTCAGTCTGGAGACTTCCCTAGTTCTGCATTTTCACAATGTTTGTAAAAGCACAGATGATTTTTGTCTGTCAGGGTCTCTTTGTGTTACAAAGGTACATATGGTAGCAGAAGAATAATTCTGTAAAAAAGTCAAAATCATCATCTCAACCAGGAACTGAAAACCAGTAGTTTTTTACTTTTCTTTTCTGCAAAAGCTTGGTGGTAATGCAGAGTCATATGATAAAGTGTATTATTCAGAAATTAGAGTGCCAGTATAGTTCTCAGGAAGCAAATAAAATGAGCTACAAGTGCTTTTCTCTCTATTGTTGTGCTGCAATAAAAATGACAATATCTTGTGCTGCTCTTTTGTTAAGGGTTAACAACCCTTAGTGCGACAATGAGACCCATTAAAAAAATTTCTAAAAACAATTTTTTTTTCTTTCCAAGGGGAAAATTGTCTGATTCTAAGTAACGATATCATCCTTTGGAGAAAACTTTTAATTCTTTTTTTTTTTTTTTCCATGATTCTTCATATGCTTTGCTATAGATACTCCATAGTTACTCCTGCTTTAACCACAGGCAGGTTTGGGTTCATTGTGTAAAGTTCTGCACAGAACCATGGGAAGACACGGTGTAATATCTTCATCCAAATGAAGAGAATTAAGCAAGATTCCACCTGTGGTTCTCCATAAAAGAAATAGCAATCTTATTAGCGGTTGTACGTGGATGTGACTGACATTGGAAGGGAGAAAGGCAAAGTTATTTTGAGAACATCTCCTTTCAAAGTTTGCTGCTGATCACTTGCTTGATGTTTTTAGATCTTCCTGTCTGTCTATCCATCTGTAAGCAATCAGCAATCTTCTGCTTACTTTGTCAAAGCAGCAGAAATAACAATATTTCCTCTGATTCGTGCTGATCTTAGAGCAGTTCATTAACTTTGTTGAGGACTTCTTTTTTTTGTTTGTTTTGCATTTGCTTTTTACTGCAAACTACCTGAGACAAAAGCTCCTTTGCCAAAAAAGTTCTTTGTAATGATTTTCTACTCAGTCATTGCTGAGAATAATTAGAAATTTGTCCTGTGTAAGAACAAAAATATTTTTTTAAGAAAATTATTTGGATGAAAATTTTTGAGCAATGCCACATGTAGAAAACATTGGTCAGCCACTTCTTACATTGCTCCATATTGGCTTTTTTCCTTTTCAGAGTTGGAGGAACTTAGCTACCAGTTGGTTGGGACTGTCACCTTTCATCGTGTCTGAAATCAGTTGTGTAGGTGCAGTAAAAGCCCCATAATCCTTCCTCTTCTCTGTGATCACAAACCACCATATATTGTCACTCACAATGTGTGAGCTATGAGTGGATAAGCCAGAAATAACTCTGTAGGAAGGGGAAATGTTTTGATCTGAAGAATTAATAGACCACAGAAAATCCACATTCATTAATTGCTTGGTTCTGTAAGAAAGGAGTGCTTAGACTGGCATCCTGATTTTTACAATGTCTGGAAGTAGAGACTTGGGAAAGAAAGGGGAATTCCTGATATATCATGGAAGATGGTAGTCAGGTGTGTGTCTGCACATACTTAAAATAGATTACTAGAGAATCATTCCAGGTGTCTTCTCCTGCTCTTTCAGGTATTTTCGTTGCCCAGCAGACAGCTCAGAGCTGGCCTATGATCCACCTGCAGTCATGAACGCAGACACCTTGAGTTACTGCCAGAAAGAGGCCTGGTGTAAGCTGGCCTTCTACCTCCTTTCCTTCTTCTACTATCTCTACTGGTAAGTCTGGCCATTTCACTAAGCTGCTTCTCATTTCATTTGTGGAATTGCATTTAGGAATGTCTGGAACCAGTTGGACAATGTCCTTAGTCTCATAAAAGGTTGCTTCTGCTGTTGATTGAGGGAAGCACTCCTGCTTAGTGCTGCCATTTCAGTACAGAATATTTAGTGTTTACCTAAGGCCTGATCCAGGCCCCAGCACCAACCAAAGGAAATAAATTTTGCTTGTCTGTATGATCTTTTGGGATGGTAAAATAGAGCTAATGGCATTACATCAAATAATATGATTCCAGAGAATCATAAGAAAAATACTATACCTTTGGTATAGTAATACTATAAAAATACTATACCTTTGGTATAGTAATACTCAATACTATATACTATACTATATATAGTAATACTCAATACTATAAAAATACTATACCTTTGGTGTAGTAATACTCAAGATGGTAAATAAATGTGTAGGTAGATGTTGGGTTGGAACATGGGATGCACCATGCCCCTAGTCATTCCTACAGGTTCCCTTTCATGACAGGGCAAAGCCTGTGCATGAACCAAACCCCTAAATAAAGTGTATTCATGGAGATGTGCACACCAACTGGGCATTGTCCCCCTGCCCCTTTCAGCTGTCACAGTCTTTAGTGCACAGGCACAAATGCTCAGAGCAAAAATGCATCAGAATCATTTAAGGTAAGGCCTTGCCAGGATCCCAGTGTAGTCACACCATAAAAACTACTGGACAACAAACTCTAACAAACTTTAAATGGAGGTGATGCTGTAGTTTTCTTCTACTCCTTCCTCCATGATGTATTTGCTTAGAGTTGCCTCTTCAAGCCAGTCTTGCATGTCATCCCTCTGCAAGGCAGGTTTTTGTGCTGGTGGAAGAAAAATGTGTTTTTCTCCTCTGATTGTTGGTGTCTGACCTGTGCTGCTGTTACCACACCTTCAGGAGTCACTGCTGCACGTTGCTGTTTCTCAATATTCCTTTTAAATGTTATTGAGGTTTTTGGGGAAAAAGCATTTTTTAACTCCACATTTTTGTGTTGGGATCAAAGTCAGCTCAGCAGTGTGGTGTGGCATTTATCCTGAGACTTTCCTGCTGTGCAGCTTCCTCTGAGCCCTTCAATCTAAAACACGGCCACCATCCAAAATCCACTGCCTGGTGCTAGATAAAATAGTATAAATTAGAGACAGTTTTTCAATGCTTTCCTGGGTATTGGCAGAATTAGAATTGCAGCAAAATGGAGCTGTGGCAATATATACTGTTTTCTCTGCTTTTCAGAGTTGCATTTAATATGTATGGATTCAGTCCAGCTGGTGGCTGCATTTTATGTTTCTTCTAGTGCACAGAGTTTTTTTTCCAAAGGAATCAAAACAATGGAATTTCATGGAAAACCTTGCCTGCCCTGCTGAGAGTTGCTGGTTGAAGTTTGAAAGATCAAACACGCTAAAGCAAAATGGTTTTGTTTCTTTGCTGTTCAAATCCAGACATCAGACTGAGCTTTAAAAAGCTCAAACACAGCTTGTG
The DNA here is from genome assembly GCF_028769735.1 of Zonotrichia leucophrys gambelii. Taxonomy (NCBI): domain Eukaryota; kingdom Metazoa; phylum Chordata; class Aves; order Passeriformes; family Passerellidae; genus Zonotrichia; species Zonotrichia leucophrys. The sequence goes on from NC_088172.1 coordinate 98,845,216, forward strand.
GTGCAGGAGGATGTGGATAATGAATTTGTTATTTCTTGAGTGCCTTTTGATATCCATCTTGAATACACCATAATTAAGATGCTTTAGAGAGATAGAAGGAATGCAAAGGAAAGCAGAGGCCATTACAGCCAGACCTGAGGAACAGACAGCAAAGGGTTATAAAAATCAAAGTGCTCTGCATGCTTCAAAGGGATACTTTCATATTGTGTCTTTCTTTTACATTCAGCATGATCTACACTCTGGTGAGCTCTTAACTGAAAGATCATCACTAAGGACTGAAAACAACAAAGGCTGGAGGTGCAAGGACGAGTGAACCAAGGGATGCATGATTAAAACCAGCAAAGAGGAAAACTTTGAACCCCAGCAGTAAATACGGTACATGAAAGAGAGATCCAGCAAAGAGAAGCAGAATACCATGGGAGAATGGCTGAGTTAATTCTGTTTGTCTCCTGTTTCTCAATGTCTTGCAGCAAATGATTTTCAAAACCCAAGCAAAGAAAAAAAATTGCAACAACGTGGACCAAATTATACAACTATTCACCTTTCCAGGGATAATGCTGCTTGGTTTAGTGGATTCATTAAAACTATAATGCCTGTAGTCCCTGCTGTCTTCCAGGAAGCAACATTCCTTTTCTTAAGGACTATTCTGGACTGAGGAAGCACAGGACAAGATGATCTTACATGGAAAGAAGAGCTGTACAGCATTCTGAAAACAAGCAGTGAGTGGACTTTGGATGGATATGTGACTGAACTGCAGGGCTGTTCTCATGACACTAGTCAAACAGGGATGTCAAGTCTCATGGAACTGCTTCAGTGGTTTTGGTTTGTTGGGGTTTTTTTTTCCCCCACCAAAACAACAATGCCAAAAGAATTTGCAGTTTCAGTGTTCTGTATTCTAACTATATGCTATTCCTGCAGGTGAACATCCAGTATATTTCTGTACTTCATTTGTGATGCACCAACACCATTCAGTGAGATGTAGAAATACATTTGGTTTAACCTAATCAGGCCAAGCACTTATCAGAATAGTGTTCCTCTGACTGAAAAACAAACCCAAACCAGGTAACAGCTGCATATATTTAAAGAGGATTGTAACATAGCTATTATATTTATCACAATGCTGGATAGTAAATACTGGACCAGCTAATTGTGGTCTGTAATTCTGTTTTGCAGTTTTACTTCTGCTGTAAAATTTAAGCTGGAACAAATACACAAAATGTCTTTGTCTTGTATGAGGTTCCTATTGGAAGATGTTCAGTTTTTTTATAATTTAAAAGTTTTAAAATTTTGTCATAGAATTCTCATATGGGTTCATTTATATGGGCTGCATATCTTTATACATATATATGTATATACAAATACATATCTGCATAAATAATCACAATCTATTTACATTTTAGGTCCATCTGTTTGCCAGGTCAAAGGCATCAAGTGTCCAGAACTGCTGCTAAATATATTTCAGTTCTGATCCAGGTGAACCCAGACTCATTCCCTCAAAGTCACTGGTGCTGTGGGTAGTAGCAAGGCTGTAAACTTGAGACTAACACCAGAGCCTTCACAGACAATGCTTAGCTCTTGCATAATGTGGGTTTCTACCAGAGATTGGCCCAGAACAGTGTGGAGGGGCCCATCTGTCTTGTTCACAGCTGGTCCTGTTAGCAGGAGCTCCCTGGTCACCACCTTTGGTCTGGCTACTGAGAGCCAGCAGACTGATCCTGTACCAAGCTCTGAGGTGTTTCTAGGCTGGGCACAGCAGCTCAGCTGGAGAGATGCAGTCTCACCATGGCTGCTGAGTGTGGCATGTTCCCTGTGGAGCTGGAGTTACTGTGTGCCTGCAGTGCCAGGACTCACTCTGGTTTGGTCTGTGCAGTAACAAAATTAAATCCTGTTAACCAGCAAAGCACAGTGGCTGCATGATAACTCTGCTCCTGGAGCATGCCAGCTCTCAGATCCTGCCTGGGCATTGCTTGGAATGGGGCTAGCTAGGCCTGTGCAAGCATTATTATACTGGGATCATTCTAACAATATTTATATGAAGTTGTCCCAAGGGCTGACATTCTTTAATTTACAGTAGTTTGTTTTTATTAGATGCATTTTGTCTTCATACAATGTAGTATGCCCAGTTCTAGAAGCATAAGGCTGCCAGATCAGATGTTGGGAAGCTGATTTGGACTCTGATGGTTCATAGGTTTGGATTGCACTCACCACAGAGGTGGCTGAACTGCTCTTGCAATCACACTGACCCTGCTGGCAATACAGAAATGTTCCCTTGGAGTGGGCCTGAGCTGAGGAATTTCATTGCCCCATTACAGAGCTAACTGATGGAGCCCTGCTGCAGAGGAGTAATTAATGCACAACCCATGAAAAGCTGATGGTTGTCTGTAACTGAATTTCATCTCTGCATCCTGACTAAATCATCTAGTTCTACAGCAGTACAGGAACCAGATTCACAGGAACAAGTCTCAGTGAATAACTTGTAGATGTCTTGCTACCTCATAAAACTTGCATCTCTGAGCTGGTGACTGAATTGTTCCATGCATCTTCCAGGATTTCATAGCAGATGAAAAGAAATTACTTCAGGTTCCCTATAGTCCAAATACATGTTTTCAAGTCAGTTTCATTGAAAGGCTTGGAATTTTGTGAGGTTGGATGGGTGAAAGTATGATGGCTTCTTGCCTAAAAACACACAGTTTTCAGGTCCTGAGGTTCAGGGATGAGCTGGACTGGTAGGAGGTCAATTATTTGCCTGCAGAGCTGAGTAGAAGCTCTGTGAGTTTTTGTAACTGGCCTTGGGCTGTAACTCTTGACTTTGCACAAAAAGCAGTTGTTCATTGGGTCTTCTGAATGTAACCTCAGGGGACTTCAAGGTCTGCAGTGGGTGTGTTTGGTCATTTGAAAGAGGTTCTCTGTTTCAGGCAACTTCATCAATACACTTACCAAGCTCCACTGGAAAGCAGAACACTTCATTTGGTCCTACTACTGCTTTGAGTGAGTGTTTCCAGGATTTCACTGCTCTGGTACTTGAATTTTTTTTTTTTTTTTTTTTTTTTTTTTTGCATTTCCAGAATAAATTTATTCTTAGATAATTTATTCCACTTGCTTTTGAGCCAACATTAGCCTAAGTACACTTTCTCTCATGCTGCCTAAGATTTCAATATATAGAGAAAGAAGTCCTTTTCACCCTTCATTCTGTTAAAAGTGAGCTGTCTCCTGTCCTCCCATAGAAAACTCTATTCTCCATGTCTTCTTTAAAGGGTTTCTCTGTTGTCTTTCCAGTCAAATTAATCTTTCTTAAGAGTGAATAATCACAATTGTTCAGAGTATTCTGGAGAGTGTCTTACTCTAATTAGTCCTTGCTGTGAGTGGACAATGAAAGCTAACAGTCTCAGTTCTTTCCAATAATACTTATTCAAAAAAGTAATCACACAGCTCTCAGTAGCATTTTGTGTCTCTTTGATATAAATCTTAAAGCTGATGGAAAAACTGATTAATATTATGTTCCCTTTCATTGAATTTAGTCTGCAGAGCCAGGAGTTGGACTTGATGGTCCTTGTGGGTCCCTTCCAGCTCAGGAGATTCTGTGATTCTGCTTTAACCAAAGCCAGGGAAGAATAGAAAAGAGTACTGTGATCTTTGGTCACAAGGAAGTGTCCTCCCCATGTCACACTTTTGAGGGAGAAATAATCTGTGCTATCCTTTTTGTCTCCAGTTCCTCCTTGTTGGTTAGTGGAGGCTGGAGATTTCCTCTGCAAGCCTGCTTTCTTCCTGTCTCTTTTTCCCAGAAGGCTGGATGTCATTATTTAGGAGCAGAGTTCTCTTCTCTCACAGCGAGAAGAATCTTCTGGGATTTATTTGATGATAAATCCCAGAAGACACAAGAAAACACATCATCACCCTTTGCTCCTTCTGGAGCAGATGTGAAATGAACACGTTCTTAAATGAGTATTCATTTTCCTCAGCTCCACTATCTGTGAAGTGAAAGAGGTGACACTTACCTTGTGAACTCTTCCCATACATGTTGTACTCTGTTTTTTTTTCTTTTTCCAGTAACTATTGAATCTGCTTAAAAGAAAAAGGTAAGAGGTGGAAAATATGGGAGAGGATGAGACTTGGATGAGCTGCTTACCAAAGAGGCATCTACACAGTGTGCTGGCCTTTAGCTGTTCCTGGAAGGGATGAAAGGCAAGGTCTCCTATTTATAGTCAGGTAATTGCAGAGATGCTGAACAAAATTGTTGCTGCTCTGACTGTTTCAGTTTCAAGCACAGCAAATCAGTGCTGATAGCAGAATGCTTCGCCTACAAATAATTAACTGTACTTAAGCTGTCAGAAATGTTTTTCCATCTGCTTCCTTGAGCCATATTCTTCCTTTTGCACTAAGTCCCTGGAAGAGAAAGAAAAAGTTCTTCAACCTACACCTTACAGAAACTGCTCTGAGGTTGTTATGATCTGGCAATGCTGTTGGGGTCATGAGTAATCCTACATTGTTAGCAAGGGTATTAGCAATCTGTTGCTTTCCCTTTCTTCATTCCATCTCCACACAGGTATTTTTGCCAAAAAAAAAAAAAAAAAGAAAAATCACAGCACATGATCCGAAATCCTTGAATTTACTGGAGGTAAATTATTATTCATTGTTCCCATTTAATGCCAATTCCCTCTATGTGGGGAATAGGTTTGCACTGGAAAGTCTCTAGGCTTTTGCCCGTAGGATTCTTTAGATCTTGATACCACATCCATTAAACTGAATTATGTTAATGGAAAGGGAACCTGCATTTTTGATGGATAAGGGTAAAATTTCAATGCTCATGCTAAGCTACCACAGAAAGTTATTCCAACTTGGTAAAAATCTGGGTACATGGAAGTTGATGGAAATCATGCCTTCTGTTTCATGTGAGCCCCACTTAACACTGCACAATTTCTACCAGGACGTTGGTGGGAATTAAAAATAGGAAAAAAACCAAACAAATACAGTAAGTTTAGTTCATCAAGAATGTTATTGGATGTTAGATAAAGCTTGAGTTGCTACAAATAGAACAGGAGATGAAAAGGTCAAAAGAAACCAAGAGTTGAGTTTTTTATTCTTTGGGAAGCAGCAAGTACTAGGCTGCCATCCATGCTCCATGAACTTTACATTGGTGATCTCAGTCCAGATTCCTGCTCTGGTGAATTTTCCATCATCCATTGCTCATGAACACATTGTTCTGATTTATTTTTGTTCTGCTCAGTAACACAGTTGCAGGTGGAAAGGAGGGAAAATTCTCCCATGAAATACAATATTCCCTTCTTTTCTCCCAGAAAACATGTGAACATGCTGTAACAAAATTCTGATGATGTATTTCAATTATACACCTCAACCAAAGAATGAAGTTCTTTGCTGCAGACAATATTCTGATGCAATTTAATAAACCACAGGTCTAGAAATATTTTTTAGTGCTTGCACACTTGAAGTAGTTATTTTATTACCTCTAATTGCTGGCCAACTTCCCATGTAGGAGAAAATATGCTTCTGTGGCCCAACTCCATGAATTTTAGTGAAGTCAAACTCTCAGTAAAACTCTGAGGAATGTAAAGTGCTTTTTAATTTTTTTCCTAATAATGAAACCCCATATTTGAGTACTGCGTTATGGCAACAGAATAAAGTATTAAAAGCCAAAATTTCTTGTTTAGTTTAAATCTCAAAGAGATGTTGCTCCATTTTTCTTAAAAAATTATCCCTAATATCACCAGTCTCCTGACAGACCTGAAGAAATTTGTCTGTCCCACTGTTCTGACAGTTTCAATGTTTTTAAACAGATTTACAGTCACTGATCATCAGTGTGAAACGCTGACTGGAAAAATCAACTTTTACAAAGCACCCCAAGATTTATTGGAAACATTTTAAATAGCACAGAAGTCATCCAGTCTTGTGGAAGGGCTCTCACCTGTGCATAGTAATGTAAAGCACCAAGCACTTAATAGTACAAGTAAAACATAGTACAAGTCTTGTAGAACAAGCAAAGCAGGATTTCTCTCTGTTTTATGAGCTCTTGGGAGATGGAGGCATTTCTCTCTCTGAGTAGTGCCTGGTACTGCACAGCTGAAATCAGGAATTACACATCTAGGTGGTATTACAATCCTAAATAATGAATACTTTTTCTCATGGGAGGAAACAATGGAATTCAGTGGAATTAGTCAAAATGCATTTGTTCCACTGCCACCAAGATGGGTACCTGACCTGGGCTGGTGCTGTGCCTCAGGGCCTACTGACAAACTGAGGTGTGCTCCAGCCTCTGAATGCATGTGTGCTGTAATTTGATGCTGCCAGAAAGCACTAAAATGTAAAGAATAGTGATCAAAACTGCTCCCCATGTCAGTATTTTGCACCCTTCTAATTCCTTTTGGCTTTACCCATTTATCTTCTTTCTTTACCACCCATTGGATCCTGTTTCATGCATCTTTCAGTGCTGCATTTAAAGCAAACCCAATGCAAGCTCAGACTAAAAAACAGTGGCACTGGTTCTAATCCAAATCCTTCATCTGCTTGTGGATATTTATTTGCGAATAAAATTATTCTAGTTTGGTTGTAACTAGGTACAAATGGAAATTAGCTATTTTGATAGACTCCCTTTCATCCTGGAAAATTAATAAAGCCTCATTCCTACAGGAGTTTGATGTTTAAATGTGCAATAGCACAAATTTGTTATTAGCCTAGATCAGCAGCACAGAAGTTGTCTCAATCTGGCAAAGGATGATAAATTTTTGTAGGCTGCAGAGCAGCAGAGTTGTGTTCACAGGGGGACCGTGTCCCATTTACAGGCACTGGTGTCACCTGCCATGCTGTGGAGTTGTGCAGGTTGCTGGGGGCATTTGGCCTGTTTTAACCCCTTCTTTGATCCACTGCAGATTCTATCACCCTTGAATTTTGCCACCTAACATTTTGGTTCTAGATCCTCAAATTCAGCCCTGAAGCAGGCTTTTTTAAATACATGTTTATATTGTCTAAGACATTGCACGAGATGAACTCTAAAGGAATATAAAGTGGGTTTTATATCCCCTTTATTGTCTGTTTATAGGCTTTTAAATACTTTAGTATTTAATTACGTGCTCCTTGATATGCACATACCCACACAGGCCATCTAAAAACTGAATAAATTCATGTCTGTTAATATAATGAACAAAGGAAGTGCTCTTCTGTTGTCTTTGTGTTTTACCTGCCACAAAAAGCAGGTCCAAACAGTAACATCACTTATGGGGTTATACTGAACAAGAAAAGGAAGCTGTATTTCTAACATGTTAATTTAGAACACATTTTTGACAAGTGCTGCTGGCAGGTTCAGAGTTGCTGCTGTGGGGTCATTGTAAGCCATGCCACCTCAGGTCATCTGAGAGCCTTTTCTCAAGCGATGTCAAAGATATTCCCTGAATGTGCTCCTTCTCTGACTTTCTGGCCTTGAAAACCTAGATGCAGTTAGCAAGGTCTGCAGGAGGAAAAAGCTGATCAGTTCTGCCTGTCACCCAGAGCACTGCCATGATCCCAGCAGCATGCAATGCTTTGGCTTTGAATATCTGAATATCTGGGGAGGAATCTGTTGTATTTCCTAGCATGTGTTTGCCTGATGAGAGCAGCCAGTGCCCCTTTATGTTAATTATTAAACAAGATTGTTAAGTTGTATTGGAAAATGTGACTCATTCTTTCAAAACCTGTTGCCTTTAAGTAGAAGCAGTATTTATCCTCCAAAAGCTTCCTGAAGTGCTAGTGGCAGCAGCAGAATTTTAATGTACCCTCTCTCATTCATCATTTGAAGTCTACAACAACAAGCAATGAATCTTTGATGAACCTTGTCACGCTTCCTTTGGATTGTAATAGCAGTTTTTTAAGCTTCAGAGAAGTTCAGAAGTAATTTGCTATGACTGCATCTACTTTTTTCTAATCTATGAGCACTCAGTCCAGCACTGATACATCACCAGATTAGAAAGTCTTGCCCCTGTGTTTCTCATGTAAATGAAAACCTGTGTACCATATATTACGAGTATATTTTCTAGAGAAATCCCAATAAAAGCTGCCAGAGCACAGAGATCCCTTTAAAGAATATATATATATATATATATATATATATATATATATATAATGTCTTGATAGTATCTAGAGACAATCTCTTATCCAGGAGCACTGGGAGCAATTATGAATTGATGATGCTTCTTTCCATTGGACTGTAGGACTCTGTTTTCTCTCTGCAGCATGTTTTGACACCCATGAAACCCACTTCCATGTAGAGAAGAGTGATTATCAAACTGCAGATAAGAGTGCAGATTTTATCAGAGATAAAGAGTGTGTTCTCAAATGAGGACATTACTTTTGTCATTTCTTGTTTTGTCATGCTGTTTTTGTGCCTTGCTGTGCTAGAGGGTAGAGTCAGAACTACTGAGCACTCAAAGACCTGGAAATTTGTTTACTGTTGAGACAACCTTTGCAGTCACCAGCATTGTTGGCTACAAAAATAACTTGTCCTTTTAAAAGCAGTTTGCCCTGAGACTTTATGACGTGCAGAAACTCTGGATATAGTTTCTCTCCAGAATTAAGGCACATCAGCATGGCTGTTTCAAGCCTTTCAAAAAGACAGAGAAACCAATCTACAAAAGATTCCTGGTGCTCTGCAAAGCCCAAATGGAGCAGAGCTGCTTTGCCACGTCCTTGCCAATGACTGAGGGCCACGTGCTCTTGGTTGGACTCCATCCTGCCTTGCTGATTCTGGCTGCTGGAATGGTTCCCAAGGGGGAGCTGCTGGCCAGGCTGAGATCAGCTCTCTTACCCTGTTAAATGATGGGCTGCTCTGCCAGTTCTGTGTTTCCTCAATGGTTCAGTTCAGCAATGCATCAAGGGGATAGAGCAACACTGGAGAGGTGCAGCAAAAATAGACATGTTGTTTAGTGGGTTTCTGCTGGTTGGTGGTGAGGCTACAGACTCCTTAAATCCTCTCAGGTCAGGTAGGTATTTATCAATTCTACCCAAATATGAATATTTCAGTTTCAGTCACTGATGACTTAAGATTTTATGTGCAGAGGTGAATATATCATGGAAACTTCTTCATCAGTAGTGGGTGAAAGAGGTGACCAAATGATACTGGGAGTGCTATGTCCTCTTCTAAGCCTGACTTTGAGTCTGCAGTTTCTCCAGAATGTTCAGAAAACTCTCACAGGTCTGTCTTTGTAATCTGGCTGTGAGATTGGCAAGACTGAAGGTGCTGATGTATCGCCTTTACAATATTCATTATTAATTCTGTGATGAATAACAGCATCTTTTGTTAGTGAGCAATACCAGGATTCTGTGTGCTTCTACACCTATTTTTTTATGTCTCATCTCTCTTTCTCTGATGCTACAGCTGCATATATTTTTAGCTGGGGTGATATGAACAACATTTTAAAATTCTCTGTGTTATTCATTGTTCTACTTCTCATGCAACTGTGTGTGGTTTTTTTTATATTTAAATTGCAGCTGTCATACAGGAGTCTTCCCTGAGCTCTCCAACTCTGATAGCCAATTGGGCAGATACCCAGCTGGGCAGATTGAACCGACATTGGTCCAGCTGGACCAATTCCTTACTTGGGTTTGGAATCCAAAACAGCTACTTTTAAAACTGAAATACCTTGCAATCTCTGCTCTGGCCTCTGATTCTGCAGAAGCAGACAAGTACACCCCCAAATGGAAATATTGCTCATCCCAATTTCTCAAGCCATGAGAGGCAGATTTGTAAGAGGGAGAGGAGGGGAGAGAGGGAACACAGAAGTGGATGAAGAAAATTAACCTTGGAGGGAAGCAGGACAATATGACAAAAACAAAACATCTGTTCTTCCCAAACAGCCAGTTTTGTTCCTCCAATCTATGGAGGCTGCTTTGTTTTAATAATCAATGTTGTGGGTAAGTGGTCATCTGAACAGGCCCACCAAACCTTCTTTGGGGGTAGGTTTTTTGTGTCATTTCTGCAAATGTGAGGAGCAGATGAGCTATTGTACTCTTACACAGGCTCAGTGTGTGATGATGGCCAAGTGGCGTAAAATTTCTATGCTGCTGTTATTTCATCCCTGCCATGGAGATTAAAATGCAGTGTCTCCACACCACATTGTCAGGTTTATCTATAGCTTGTAAAAGAATTTGAATGCATCAAGTGTGGCACATTTCACTAATAAAAGAAATCCTTTTCTAATGAAGAGAGGCAGCAAATTTTATATTTCAAATACTTGACGGGGGAGCTTCGGTTTATTTCTGATTACCCTTGTGACTTATTGTCAATGAGGCATCACTTCATTTTTAAGAGCACTGATTTTCCCCTCTCTCCAAATTTGGTTGAGTGTTGAAACATCCTGCTTTGTAATGCATAAGGAAATTTCCAGATGGAGAACACCAGAGAGGAAAGCACATCGTCACAGCTCATAAGTGCTGTGTACCCTTCAGAGGATTTTGAATGGTTAACAAATTGCATGTCTTCTTATGAAAACTGCCTTGGCAGCAGAAGTCTTAAAAATGGCACTGTGAAAATGATGGCATTGTTTTCCAGAAATTGCAAGTCCTTATTTGCATAATAGCCCAGCAAGTTCATCTGCTCCGATCCTGCTTGCAAGAAAACCAATGCATTTTTTTGGTGCTCTGAGCAGTCCACAGCCACGTGGGTTGTGCCACAGGGCAAGGAAATTTTCCAGGATGCAGGATGGCTCCCAGGGTTATAATGCTTGGCTGGCTCTTCTCAGAGTTATCTCTTTTTATTCATGTTCATCAAGCAAAGGGGGAGACAATAAACCCTCTGTAAAATAATGCTCCTGTGATTCAGGTTGGGGAAATCAATTCCCTGGAGGATCTGAGAATGAAAACTCACATAACCAATATTGATGCCTGACAAATGATCAGTCATCTCAATTACCAAAGTGCACTTTTTGCTCTCAGCAGCACAGCAGGTTGAGTTCTGACTTACAGAAACAATTTCTTGTAGTGGATAAAAAATCCATTAATTTTCATTTGGAGTGTTTAATTTATTAGATGGGTTAGGCTTGCACAGTGGTATAGCAATTCCATTATATTTCTAGCTCAAAAATTGCAGTTAAAAACAAAAAACCCATGACATACTGGCTATTTATTATGCTATCAGAAAGTTTGGCTTAACTCTTGACAAGTCCATAAGGAGATGTTCTAGTTCTGTTCTCTGAATTTTGAACTGCAGCTCCCAGGGTGGGACTGGGTCATTCTCACCAGTGATGTGCTAAAGCATGAATTTCCAGAGCTCTTTAAAATCCTAGGGTAAAGGACATAATTGAGTTAAATTTGATTTGGTTTGGATTTTTTTTATTGTAGGAATTGCAAGTCCCTTCCTATCTCCATAGCAGCAAATATTTCAAAGGCAATATCTATAAACTTTTACTATCTCATCTTGTTCTCTGAAAGAGTTGTAAGAGTAGAATTACTCTTCATTTTCTACATTAAATTTACTGCCTGAGCCCAAGCTGTGATGGATCCCAAACAGCTCAATTTTATATTTCTGTTCTCAGACAAAACAATTTTGGTTTCACAATGACATTGAACTCTTCATTGGGTTATTTGTAATTTGAGAATATTCTTGCCTAGGTCCTAATCTGGCTTTCTTGTTTCCAGGTTCCTTCCAGTCATTTGTAGAGGGAAAGGTTTATAAACACTTGCTGGAGGCAAGAGGTAAAAAATAAGAAAGAAATGTTAATTTCTGTTTATAAATTTAAAAGATATGCTGTTCTTGAAAATGTTTTTCTCTGCTTTTCTCTGTTGCTTTGGGAGTATCTTGGGGAAAATATTCTGGCTCATCTTCACATAGGAGTTAATTGATGATTAGCCTGATGTAGCCAGAGGACAGTTTCACTTCCCTGCTGGTTTTATTGCCTCTAAGAATCTTGGGAAAGGCAAAAGGAAGAAGCTGTACTGCTAAAACCACTGAAAAATGGGAAAAAAGGTAAAAAACACGCATGCACAAAAGAACCCCCAAACACAAAAAAGCTATAAATGCTCTGCTAAACCTGATAAAACATGCTAAAACTCACTGAAATATCAAAAATAGCTTGAAACACCAGAACCCACCATGTGCTGTCCATGACTTCACAGAATCTCAGGGCTTTCCAGCTTGTGTTGGTGTTGTCCCAGAGATGGGATGCTCAGGAGCAGTGCTGGTCTCTGCCACACCACACACTGGGTCTCATCCCTGCTTCATGGTGGAGATTCAAGAAGTCAGAGGAGTGAAGGACAAATTCTGAACTTCAAAATATGTCCCTCTAACTTCTTTAAAAATTCCACCTTACTGCTGAGACATTTGCTGCCTACTTGAGGACTGTGATGATCCAGGTCATCCTAAGAAGTGCTGATATTTGGCACGCTGAGCATTGAACAGCAGGTTGTGGAGGAGCTAAACAAAGGCATCAGCTTTCCCCTGAGCTATCACCATCACTCTATCACTATCAGCTATCCACTAAGCACATCAAACATTCTCAGAGAGATTTAAAGAATAATGACACCATTTGCTTAATTACTTGCATAGTTAACTGATTGTTTTGACAGTAAAATTACTTTAATTTAGATGTCTGATCACATAGGACATGATTTTTTAAAAATGTTTTTTAATTCATCACTTCTTGCCCTGCCACTATTCCATTCTATGTTCCCATGGAGTTTAATCCTCGTGTCTCTGAAATATTAAAACCACTTGAGGCACAAGGTCAATGTTACCATGCACACAGTGAATACTAAATCAGATGCTGTGCTTCATATTCCAGACTGAGGCTTCCAGGAGGAGGAGGGATCAGGAGACCTTTCAAGTGCTGCACTAACATTGACAGCTTTATTATAATGTAAATCAAATAAGAGGAAACATGTTTAACAAAACATCAGAGTTTGCTGGGGGTATTTTATTATTTAGGAAATAGCACACATGAAACGGAATTTAAGTTTGTGGTCTGTATTAAGTGGATGCCTAAATGCAGCTGCATACAGGGAGTTAACTGTTAGAACACTTGTGTGAATGGCAAAATCTGTACACAAACCAACGTGTGCAACAGACTGTGACTGATTTCTTGGCATGTAAAGCTGCCTAAGTGGAATTCAGGGTTGCCTGGCAAGGGTCAGCAGTTGCCGCTTCCAAGATCTGCTGTCTCACTTATGTGTTACCACAACAGCTGACTAGAACTCATAAATATTTGGTAGGTCTTCATATTGTCTCACTGAACTAGAAGGACCTGGTAATAAAGGCATTTATTCAGCATCTGTGCTCTGGAATCAGGAGGGAAGAGAAGCAGGCAGGTAATCAGGCAAAATTAATTGATGGAAGAGAGGCAAAAATCCACTTGACAATAGAGAAGGGCAGACAGGTAGCAAGGGGAATTTGAAATGATAAATAAATCTGTTCTGTCTGTCCATTGTATATGTTTCTCACTGCTCATCTGAGTTCCAAGAAAACACAATTCCAAGTGTGGAGACTGGGAAGATTGCAATTATTCAGAGCACAGGAGCGAAATAATCGTGCCGAGTGCTGAACTGGAGCTTGCTCATTTCAAATTCTAATCAGACCTGTGCATGGCACAGAATAAATGATAATTATGAGCACTGCAGGAGCTTGTTGCTGTCATGACTGAAGTCTGATCATTCTGTATCTGTTATTTAATTAAATTTGCTTATAAATCCCACATTATGTGACATCGAAGATAAGATCCAAAGTTGTTCTTTTAATCCATCAAAAATTCTAGGCCCAAACTGCTCTGTCATGCTTTCTTCCCTGGAAAAACCAGCTAATAGCTAAATCTGTTATTTTTATTGTAACAGCCAGCTCCTTTCAAACTCATTCACGCATTGAAGCCAAGGGCTGGGTATTCCACGGTGACTTAAACTTTGACTTGTTTTTATTAAGTGTAACGGGTCTGATTAGCTATTTATGGAGGCAATCATACAGCCACTGGTGCAGAGCATCTGAATACCTGCAACAGGACCAAAATTACCAGGATTTCCAGCCTTAGGGGATTGTGTTTCTGATTTCAGATTTAACAGCTCGGAGGCTGTACAGAAATCATGCAGGCACAAGCTCCTCACAAGTTCTTTCCCTGCTTGAGAAGGATCTGTAGATGAAAGTTTGGGGCAGAAGAAAGGTTCAGAGAACCAAATGAGACTCAGCTCTGCCACTTGGGCCTCTGGGTTTTTTGTGTTGTGTTGTTTTTCGTGGTTTGGTTTTTTTTTTACTATTCTTTTTTCTCCCTTTGTTTTTGTGTTCCTTAACTTCAAGACAGCCTAAATTTTACGTAAAGAGTTAAAGGGACTCAGCAGTGAAAGTGGTCACTTCTTTGAGGGGTTTGTGCTTCTGTGCATCAGTGACTACTAGAAGCTACCATTTCTTACGTTCTTGAGGAGAAGCCTTAATATTGTAGATCTCCCTTTTGTTAAAAATACATAATTATGTTCCTAGAGGCAATGTTGAGCCAACTAATTTACCTTTTGCATATTATTGTTCTTTTTTCCCAGACTGACTTAGAATTGCTTTATTCTTTTTGCAGTTTTGATATCTTTTTCCCCACCACAAAATGCAACCAACTGTTGATGTTTATATGGCTTGATAAAACTACTTTTTTTTTTTTCCTTTTATTAGCAAGATATATCCTGACACATAAAACAATTTAAATTAGCTTTACATAATGGTCATTTGTCATAAAAACTATTTCCTAATATTAATCACAGGATGGTTTGTATTGGAATGGACCATCCATTTCCAACCCCCCTGCCATGGGCAGGAGCATTTTTTCCTAGACCAGGTTGCTCAGAGCCCCATCCAACCTGGCCTTGAATACTTCCAGGGATGGGGCATCCACAGCTTTTCTGGGAAAGCTCTTTCAGTGCCTCACCTCCCTCCCAGCAAAGAATTTCATCCTGATATCTCACCTGGACCTACCTTCTTTCAGTTTAAAACATTCCCCCTTGTCCTGTTCCTTAGTCCAGGTCTGCAGTTCCTTACTCTGCTCTTGGTGCTGTTTTGTTATCAAAAGCTGTTTAATGGGAAAAGGGCTGATAAGAATTTGTGATGGGCTTTGAGAAATACAGTGGTTTCACAGTGGTATGGCATAT
Source organism: Zonotrichia leucophrys gambelii (assembly GCF_028769735.1). NCBI lineage: Eukaryota > Metazoa > Chordata > Aves > Passeriformes > Passerellidae > Zonotrichia > Zonotrichia leucophrys. The sequence continues at coordinate 98,860,303 of NC_088172.1, forward strand.
TTTATGGGTTTCTATGATTCATTCTCCCTTAACTACAAAGGGTCCTTCAAGTAAAAATAGCCTTTGCTCTTAGAATTCATTAACACAGAGGCTGTCACACCCCTGCTACTGCTCTACATCTTCATGTTCATATTTTAATTGGCACTGGACTGCACTGAGATATCAATTTCAGTTGGCAAAAACCAATTTATATATGAGATGTGAGTACAGGCCTCTGCATTGATTTAATTAATGTGGTCTCTGTCTAACTAGTGTTTGTAAAACAAAACATTTGTTATAGCTTGCACTCAACTTTCTTGTTTTTCAAAGAAAAACATGCTATTGAACCACTTTAATCATCTTGAATGAAGATTAATTGCATATTTGCAGTAATATATTGTCCTCTTTGTGAGCAATATCACAACAAAATAAGGGTGATATTTTGGATGAGAAACCTATCATTTTCAATGAATAACAACACTAAATGACAAAATTAGGTACAACTTCAGTTTCATACTTTCAGCTTGACCGTGCCTCCTGTACTCTTCTCCAGTTATCACCGTGGCTTTGTTAAATATGTCCAGGTCAGCCTAGAAAATTTACTTCTTTATTTCTATTGCCTGAAAGACCCTCATGCTTTTTTGCTTAACTTAGCCTGGGGGCAGTTTTTCATACCAAATCTTTTTTTTTTTTCTTTTTTCCCCCAGCCTTATAGTTCATAAATTTTCTCATACATTTTGCTTTTTCTGCTGTATGTTACTGGAGGCTGATGAGACAGCCCTTAGTCATTGGAGAAATTTGTACTTGCAGGGTGCTGCGATGCAGCCAGAGTGAAGAATTCCCTTATTCCCAGGACTGCAGGGAGATGAGAGTGGTTATTCTGCTGAAGGAGGGGAAGAGGGCAGGTCCTGCTGTGTTTGATATCACGTGTGTGTGTCTGTGTGAGTGAAGCTGTGCTCTGGTTGAGGAACAAAGCACTCCCACCTCACAAAGCTGCTCTCCTGCTGGCTCTTGGGAATGGGAATGTGATGCTGCAAAGCACTTTGGTGTCTTTTTTTAAATTTTTTTTTCTTTTTTTTTTTTTTTTTTTTTTTTTTTGTCTGGGCAAACTTGCCAGGAAAGCAATGCCTTTTGCACTCAGGAACTAGTGATCATTGCAATGAATTGTCTAAAAAGCACAGCTACCAAGGAAAGATTTGCTAGCTGCTTTATTTTGAGCATGAACATACATACACATGCTGCCCAGATACTCCATGATTAATTAATGTTTTGTGAGTCTGAAGCTCCTTAATTAGACCAACAGTTTGAAATTGCATTCAACAATTTAGGATGTAATTTATATTAGAAATGCCCATAGCAATTATCAAGACTGAAAAAGAGGCGACCCAGACAGGATTTAACTAAAAAATGGTCAGCAAAAGAAATTGAATAAACACTCAGTGTTCCTGGGAGATGAGAAAAGTCCCTGATCTCTCTCTTGCTTGGTGATTTTATGCAGAACTGGTCTGGTTTGCTAATTCAGGGATTACTTCCTGATATTAAGACCCCCCTTTCCTTATCCTTTATATGGTTTCAAATGGTGAAATCCTTTAAGAATATACCTGTAATGTCAGTGAGAACCTGTCAGATTTCTACACGAAAATAACTACCGAAAGTGACCTTTATATACACCTTCTAGAGGAAGCAGCTATAAATCATTAACATTCTAATAAGAATTTACTCAATGCATTAATCATGATGTATTGAACATAATGAACATAATGAACTTCTGGGGTTCTTTAAGCAGGTTGACTTGGGGTTTGTGATCCAAGGCTCATGTCTGTGGCACAACAAAGCACAGAAGCACCATAGCAGATGGGGAAAGCCCAGATGTGGTATTTTCATCCCCAGGATGAAGGAGGAATTGTTGAATCTGACTCCATGTTCTTAGAAGGCTAATTTATTATTTTATGTACTTATATTATAATAAAGAATGCTATGCTAAAACTATACCAAAGAATAGAGAAAGGATACAGACAGAAGGTTACAAAGAATGAGCATGAAAACTCGTGACTGCTTCCAGAGTCCTGACACAGCTGACTGTGATTGGTCATTAAGTCAAAACAATTCACATGTTGGATAAACAATCTCCAACCACATTCCAAAGCAGCAAAACAGGGAGAAGCAATCAGATAATTATTGTTTACGTTTTTCTATGGGACTTCTCAGCTTCCCAAGAGAAGAAATCCTGGTGAAGAGATTTTTCAGAAAATCTGACACCCAAATAACTCAGAGGTTATTTCCTGGGAGGGTTGTGACACATTACAGACACTAAACTCCATCTCTACCCATTGTCCTGAGGGAGGGCATTCTGTTCTGTGTTTGTGTGTGTGCATTTCAGTGCCAGCAGCTCAGGTGGGGACCATGGGTCACAACAGGGGCCCAGTGTCTTTGTGTCCAGTTATGCACATGTGGAATGTGTTAGGAAGATTGTTTACCTGAAGTGATTTGTCAATTGGATTCTGCTGAGGATTGTTTTGATTTCTTGGCCAATCATTCAGAGCTGTGTCCTGGCTGTCTGGACACAGTCACAAGTTTTCTTTGGTATTCTTTGTGGTATGATATAGTATAGTATAATGTAATATAATATAGTTTTAATAAAGTGAGAGTTCAGCATTCCAAAGCCTTAGAGTCAGATGCCAATCATTCCCAGCCATCAGGGGCTCCCTGATTTTACCATGGCAATGAGGTGGCTGTGAGTCTGGGTCAGGTACTGCAGAGATCAGCATCACAAGGTGGTTACTGCAGCCACCAGGAGGTCCAAGCCAGCTTCCAGTGAGAGGCCAGGGTCTGGGGCTGACTGGCACCATTTGTAGGTCTGTTTCTGCGTCTCTGTGTGGGGGAAAATGGGGCTGGAAGAACCCAAGGGCCAGCTGCTGGGGCCATGATGGAGGTGCACATTTATATTTTCCCTTAATGGAGCTTCGTCCTGATGGGAGGAAGAGAAGGGAGCAGGATGAGGCTGTTGGTGCTGCCCAGTGCATGCACGAGTGTTTCTGTCTGAGGGAGCATCTGGGGGTGTTTATTTATCATCACCGTGCATGAGGAACATTGCTGGTGTCTCCTGGATACTCTTAAGGGGAATTTTCCTGTCCTTCAGCTCCACTGAGTCCTGTAGGGGAGAGGAAGCAGAGCTGAGGAAAATGTGTGGACAATGAAATCAAAATACCCCTGGATCCTTCCCTTTCCCTGTGGATGATCTACTCCAACAGCAGCAACCTTTTACTGGATTACAAATACACAGTTTGCTCTATGAATATAAAAATTATTCATGATGCTGCTTTCAGCTCGAGTCTTCCAGCCCAGAGAAATGAGGACATTGATGGGCATGAATAATCAATCAGTGGTATATGTCTTTGTCAGCTCAATATTCTTTCAGAGATCTGGAAATGGAAATGAGAAAAAAATTTCTATGAGCGTGTTTGTATTGATGCATTAATGGCTGACAGTTTTAATTATTATTTAATATTTCTATTCAAGGCTATTCAAGGCACCAGGCACTTAGTCATCTGATTGCCCAGTCTCTTCCTCAGCATTGCATCAGGTTTATGAATAACCTGTAATGACAGATGGCAAAGGGCATTTTCTGACAGCTATTGATTTCCCTGGAGTTGCTGAGAGATAGAGACAAATAGCTCCATAACCATCCCTGGGAGGACTACAATACTGTCTTCTCAAAATAAAATCCTGGCATATCAACTTACTAAATTTTCCTCTTCTCCTGAATATTTTCCCTAGTTTTGCTCTTTCAGAGCCTCTTGAACTTCTGTGGAATGAAAACTGTCTGCTCTCATTTGCTGTTTTAAACATGTTTCAGTAACAAAGAAAGCCATAGTCAGCTGTGGACCAATAACATTTCCCCAATACGTTGGCAAAATACTTTCCTGTGAAGCTTTTCAGTGTGTTACATGGAACACATTCATTTTCTGAAACAAAAAATCCCTAGAGCTGGAGCAGGGACCTGATTGCAGATTTGTTGCCAATATGTGCGTCTTCCTTCTGGCTTTTTCAAAAATTGCAACATAGAACATTTTAGTGGAGTCCAACATTAGTAGTTTGTCTAGCAAAGAATGTGAAATCCATGCTTTTAAAGAAAATCAAACTCATCTTTCTTCTTTTGTTAATACTGTTTGAAATACATCCTGAGACTTCCCTTTGTGTGTTCTAGACTTGCCCTGCAGATCACTAGAAATTGGGTTTCAGGTCTGCAGAGCTGATGCACATCAGCATTTGTGGGTACATCTTAAATGAAACTCAGAAGACAAAATGAATCCTGCACAAGGCAAGACCATCAACAGCCATAAGAGTTTATTTTAGCAGAATTGGGATTTTCTGCCTTTTAGGGCAAAAGCACAGCTCTCATAAAATGGAAAATTTTCATATAGGTTTTTAAGATCACTGAGTGGTGCTTATTTGAAAATCACAGTATACATGGCTTTTTTTTTCTTATTTTTAGTTTTATTTTTTTTTTAGTAAGAGTAATGTTGAGGCAGCCTTCCAGTTGCCAGCAGGAAATGGTTTGCCAGCTGAGCTGACCACAAGGTTGACAAGGTTGTCCAATTCTGAGGGCATTTTCTGTGCTGCTGGTACCTGCAAACTAAGAAATTAATTTATATGAATTTCACACTGACACTCTGAAATTTGACTAAAGCTTTAATAAAGGAATGATAATGCTATTTATTTAAAATGAAAAAGAGTGCAGAACAGTGGTGCCAAACTTCCATAAGGACAAATATTTTGATCAGGGAACAGTTTATCTGCTGCCTTGTGAGTTCTGATGCAGCATGCTTAGAGTTTTGTTCACAAGTCTCTGTATCTCTGCCACCCTCTTGTTGCTCTAGCAGCAGACTCAGGCTATAAATGCACTTCCTACAGGGGCAGAAAAGATCAATACACAATTCAGGAAGTTTCTCTTCCAGGCCAGAATTCCATTGCTCAAAAGGAAGGACAGAAGGAGCACTGGTTATATAAAAAATACATAGAAAAAAAGTCACTCTATTCCTCATCTTCTTTCTTCTCCTAGCATTTATTTGCCATCATTTCTTTCTCCTGGTACATGCACATTTAGCAGCCTGTTCTTTTGAAGGGTGATTTCAGGTCTTTGACCAAAAAAAAGCAGGTTTCCTGGCATGCCAGCAGTGTGAGCCAGATGTCACAGCCACCTCAGCATTCTCAGTGTGGCTCTTTCAGAGACATTCAGCCTCAAAGCTGCCCAGGAACTTTCCATGTTTTTATTCAGGGACTAATCAGAAAGATCAGGACCAGCAGCCACTTTTCAGGAAGATGGGAGAAAGTGAGAGAGGAGCTGATAACAGAGCAGTGATTACCTACTGCCTAGATAACAGTGCATAATTATTATCTAGATATCAATAAATCTACTGATTATCTGGCAGAGACCCCAGTCACTTCCTTGCACATATCTGGGACAAATTTATCCCACAGCAGTTCATAGATGCAGAAACAACATGGCCCAGAGTAGACAAGCAAGTCCTCATCTCCATCGTGAGACTGTCACACTGAGAAACTCAGATCTGGAATTCCTGGAGGAAGGATAAATTGGCCACATGTTAACGTGGTCCTATAAACTACATTTTTTGCACTAGAATAAAGCTTGATGTTTGCATGTTTACCCTTCCCTGGGTCAAAACTGGACAGATTTTTTTGCCTTTTTTAAAACTAATTTATTCTCGATCTCAGACCTAGCACTGCAGCACTGGTCTGCTGTCATCTTACTCAGCCCAGTAGGTCAGTAGAATTTTCCTCAGTAGCAGCCCCCCAATTCATTATGAATTATGAATTATATTTTGAATATTGGAATTATGATACATTGCTATACATTATGAATTCTATTTTCTGTGTGATAACATGCCATCCAATATAAAAAGTTATTCCAAATTATAAGATACCTGCAAACCTGTCTGGAAAGAAGGACTGTGGTATTTAACAATTATCTTGTATTTGAGTGTATGAATGGAGACTTTATCTCCAAAGATACAGGTTGGTTTTAGGAGTAGGAGCTAACTGTTCCATAAACCCTTTCTTCACAGTCTCACACTGAGAGTGGAGTTCTTACAGAAAGTTGTCAGAAAAACCTAAAAAAAGGAGTGGAGAAGGAGACTGTAGAAGTGGATGGCACAGTTCTGTGCTAAAAAGAGCTTTGCTCTCCAAAAAGAGGTGAGAGAGCAAAATACACAAATACTAAACAAGTTCCACTGAAACTAATGAAGACTGTCAGTTTCCTAAACTGTGCTTTAATACAGCCTAATCACTCCCCAGAAATACTTCCATCTTCAATTTCCGTGCTTGGATTCCTCCTCTCAGCTATTATCAGACTATTAGCAGCAAATATTGTGATGCAAGGCAGAATTCAGGTCCTGACTGATCAAATACTGTATGATCTATGGGATGCAGTCCATTCTCATGGCTCAGAACAGATAAAAATTGAGGTTCCATTCCACAAAACCTCATTTTTCACAAGCTGAGAAGTTCATATCTACAGCTTCCATGTAAGTTTAGATGCAAGGGATCAATTAGTTCCAAATTCATTACACAGAAACTTCAAACGTTAAAATAGAGAATTTGCACTAAAATACCCTACATGTGGTTTTAACCCAATCTAAAAAATTCAGATATTCTGTAAGAAAGCACCAACAATGGCAGGTCTGTAGCTGGCTTTTAAGCAAAACCAATTTTCTTCTAAATTCCCATCTTTTGTTACTGAGTATTCTTGTTCCTGCAGGAAAAGGCCTCACAATAAAAGGCAGCACCTTTCAAGTTTTCCTTACAAGATTCCTAGGAGGATGACTTTCACTCCCACCACTGTACAGGTATTAAATACGTAATCAAAATGTATTCATATAACATCTTTCCAGGCAGAAACCAGCCTAAAAAAAAAATTAAATGCCCTACATAAAAATACTGTAAATCTAAGGTTGTCCTGTGGATACCAGAGCCATCCAACCAAAGGGCAAAAAAGAAAGTTATGCAAAAACAACTTTAGCACTTGAAGAGAGTCTTCACAGGGGCTCCTATACTCAACTACAATATTTTGGGTTAGGATCACTCCTGCATCACCTCTAACCTCTCTGAGGTGCTGCATTACCCAGGCCCAGAGATCTGCCCAGAACTGCACATGCAGCAGCACTTTCTTTAGTTTATTTTTAATTTATTTCTTTAATTTGTGAGTCCAGGAGCTAACCTGCTCCTCCAGAAATCTGGCCACAAGTTTTAATGGTCTGATTTTGGACTTCTGGGCACCTGGATTTAGCAAGGATTCAGGAATATACACATTTTTGTGTTTAACTTTACTTGCACAGTGTATAATCAGTCAGACTTTTAGAATAATGGAACCACAGCTAGGAGGATATCCTTCATCCTGACAGTGTAAAAACCCCAATTATTGAATTAAATCTGCAGCAATGTCTTGCCACCATGCCCTCAGTGTGAGCTGTATCCTTGAGATCAGCATGCCTCATTAGAAATCAGGTGGTGTTTGGATATTTGCTTCTGCAGCGTTGCAAATTAAAAGTAGTTGACAAATTAAAAACAGTTAATTGTGCACTAAGTGGCAAATTAAGCATTTATCTGCTTTGAAAAAATTAATTATGGGAAACTATAAAGGCAAATGCACTTACTGCAATAAGCACAATTTAGATAAAAGAACACACATTTTTGTAAGGAGGGCAACAAGAAAAAGCAAGAATTTATGAGCATTTTAATCCTCATATTTTATATGCACTACCTATGGAAAGTATAAAGGAGCATGAAAAGATATTTTGAGAGTTTTTTTAAATCCTAAATTCAGACAAAAATAGTAATCTAAAAAATACAGTTCAGCAAGACAATTGTATTTTTCAACCACCAAAATATTTATACAGAGGGGAGAAAAGCATTGAAAACCAAGAAATAACAGAGGTTTTCAGTCCTGATCTTCAAGTATCACTGAGATATCAGATTTTCTTAGTTTCCCAGTTTAGGTCTCCCTTTTCCATTTCCTTAACATGTTTCAAAATCACAGCATCCTCAAAGCCCACCCAGCCTTGGTAACAGATAACCTGGTCAAACTGTCAATTGTTATAAACTTCATTATGAACTGCAAATATATATAAAATTAAAAAATAGATCGAAATATATTGCTGCAAATCAGCATCTGTAAACTGGGGGTAGGATCTGGCTCAGTGTGTGCAAACCCCAGCCTGTTGTGTATCCACCTCTTGCAAATGCTGCTCTCTGCTGACATCTGGTTAAAAGTGTCAGGGAAGAGCTGTTCCCTCCTTCCTCTGATTTGGCCTTGGTGTTGGACAAGAGACAGATGTGCAGTAGGAGAAATTGGTTTGATTTTTCAGGATTTTCCGGGATTTCCATCTCCATCATCATCATTTCACATATCACCAGCTTCCAACCCATATCTCACAAAATTAAACACTCCCACTTCCCACTAAAAAAGGATGTCCCAATAGCTTCTCTCTAGGGGAAAAAAGTGCATTCTATTCTAAATCTTAGGAACTATTTAAGGCAAAAACTTAAATTCAGAATGGTCCGCTGAAACTGTGTTGCACATTACATTTTCAGTGATGTTAACACAGTTCATAGAAGAATAAATCTGCATGAAGTGTCAGTTGCTGTTGTATATTATGTTTAAAGAAAGTATGCGAAGTAGAGAAAAGAGAGGTGAAGGTCTTGCCTTGCTTCACATTCAAATTGCAAGAGGCTTAATCATTGGCTACAGAGTCTTTTGTCTGGGATTTGAAATTCAGCGTACTAAGTCAAGGAGCCAGGTTTGCTCATTCCTGTGAGAGTTAAGGAAGCAACAGCTGAATATAATTTTATGAGGCTGCAAACTGAGCTGATCCCCTGAGCTCAGTTTCCTTGTCCTGTTTCTCTAGGGTCCACAATTAGGGCACTTGAAATTAGGAAATGAAAGGAGAGAGGACTTCTCTTCTGGGATATCTTCCAAACCCACAGAGTCTTCTTTAGATCTGGGTATATCCACAGTGGCAGCAGGTCCCTGGATTAAAGATGAAATGCAAGATATGCAAGCACGACCATACCTTAAATTTCACTCTGTCCTGAAGAGGTTTGCCGGATCCCGAAACAGCATTAATGTGGAATTTTAGTTTTGCTGGATTCTGATGTAGCATTAATGTGGAATTTTAGTTTTGCTGGATCCTGATGTAGAATGAATGTGAAATTTTAGCCTGTTTTGGAAGGGTTGGTAACATTCCTTTTCTTGACACCATGAAAACATCCTGTTTGAGAAGCGGCACGTTCCCTTCCTGCAGTATTACTTCATAAACTGGGTTTGTAACACTCTGAAGCAGTTTCTGCAGGGAAGTGCTTTGAGAATTGGCTGCTGAGACAGCTGAAAGCTGTGCTGACCCTTCAAACCTCTCCTCCTTGATCCCCTCTCTTCCTGAGAGACCAATGTGCTGCTCTCTCCTCACCACTTCTTGCCACTCCAACAGGAGCTCATACTCCCACAATCAACACCCTTTCAGACATCACCTGCATGTTCTTCACTCTGTTTTGTACTGAACAGATGGTTCAAAGCAATCCAACAACCAACTGTGCCCCAGAATTGATCAGGGCAGAGTTAGCTCATCTGTGGAAGTGTCAAGCTCCAAATGAGAAGTAATGAACTCTTTTCCCACACCAGCCAGATCCAAAAATGCTTCAATCATGCCTTGAGGGGGCATGCACACCAATAATTCTACATAGGTAAAGCATTTTTCTGATATAGAAGCAGCTCTAGTGGCAGTAACCATGCAGAAGTAATTAATGCCTCCAACAGCGATATCTCACATCTCTGCTAAGAATCAGCGGTTACAGATCTGGACAGATTTCTTCCAGTTACACCCCTGGCTCATTCTGATAAAGTCTGAGGTGTAACATCATTGGAAAATACAGAGGGCATGACTCTGCCTCGCTCGTTTCATTAATTTGTAGAACATAGCAAGATGGGAGAGCTAAAATAGGAAGGGAAACTGGGGAAGACTGAAGACACAATTCATTTTTCTTGACTAGAAATGTGGTTAAAAACTGCCTATTGTTCAGGCACAAGGGTCAAAATTGACTATTCAAACTCAAAAAAACAATCAATAATTTATTAAGGACTGAACTGACCAAGTACTCTAAGGAATCACTGTAAGAAATCCAGCCAATGGTCAATCAAAATGCTTAATTTTTTAAATTGCCAGCAAAAAAATAGGGAGAAACTAAATGGAGAAACAAAATGCATGTCTGCTTGAAGAATGCATGATTTGTTAGTCTCTATCTGAATTGTAAATACCTTGGTATGTGCAGGTGAAAATTTAAAAATAAGTATAATCAGCACATGCTGTAATGAAGTAGGACGTGACATCAAAGCCATCAAATTCTTATTATCTCCTGGGTTCATGTGGCATCAAAATCTGGCTGGAGGGCAGTCATTGCAGCATTGAAACCTTGCAGCTGAGAGATGAACACTAATTTTTGGTGAAAACTCTTCCATAGCAATGCTGAGTAAAGCCAGCAGCACATGAGTTCACGAACTTCTTTCAAAAATGTCTGTAGTATGTCTCTCCCTTGTGGGAGAACACTTCCAGCCACAGGAAGTTCAAGATGCCATTTATATAGCAAAAACTGAGTTGAAATAATCAGATGTCGCTACCCCCTCACCTAAGTGATGATCCAGCAAAGTGAATTTTTTAAAGGTAAAACTGTTTGGTACTTCAGTATCTTGAAGTCAATCTGTTGATCAGTTTTCTTGAGTCTTCAGTGTGTACAATTTATAGCCTTCAAATTGTTTCTTATTAATTCTCATTTTTTTACTAATTAAAAGAACACAATATTCTTTAAGAAATGAAGGGATGTTTTATCAGAACTGCCAGACTGTCAGAAATCTGAAGAGGGAAATAAAACTTGGCTTAGGACTAACTCATCCATCCTAGATTTGACCATACATGGCTTTCCCTGAAGATGCAAATGTGACTGAGCCTTTATTTGCTAATCTGAAATTCTTACATTCAAATAAAATATGATTTCTTCAAACACATTAATGTGAATAAATATGGCTTGGTGAATCAGTTGCAAGTGCCATACCAAGAAAATGGAATCTCAAGAGACATAGCAAATAATTAATTCCTTGCAGGAAACTCATCTGTTTTCCCACTTACCCAAAGGAGATTTACATGCAAAGCTTGCATGGGAACTACTTGTAATTAACATTAAGCACTTAAAAGAACACAGAAAATTGGAATGCTGGGGGGAGGAAAAGCAGTATTTTCCAGCCATTAAGATCTATGTCTTAATTTAGATCTGCAGATTTTTATGCTTATGAAAGTTTTGGGTTTCTGAAATGTGTACAAAGGATGGCTCCTGAGAACTGAGACTTTTGGTATTATTCTATTATTCTGGGAGAGGTTCAGCTGAAAAACGTCCCACTTTAAGAATAAAAATTCTATGGTAAAATGCAATTAATTTGAGAAGCATTTCTTATAAAGTTTACTGGCTTAAACAGTTAAATTAATCTGGTTAATACCTGTAACCAGGACCATTCCATGTGGCCTTGAAATTACCTTCCTGTGTTTCACCTCTTTTTGTTACATGTGACTGTATTGACACAATGCTTTGTAGATTTATGCAGGGTAATTTCCCTCTGTGTGGGAAATTTGTGCTGAGGTAAATCACATTTCTGCAAAACTGATTGAGGGATCACATGCTCCCATCCAAGCAAAGCCAACAAACTCCAAATGAACACAGGCACAGCTTCCTGAAGTAATGTATTGCATTAGGGGATATGAAGTAATGTCTCTAAAAGAATTTTGACCCTAGAACATTGAAAATCTAATCTGAGAGCACTCTGGACTGGCTGGGTAATGTCAAGAGGAATGACAGCTTTCCAATAACACACATAAATTCAAATAGATTTAAATAAAAGTTTTTAAAACTTTAAATAGTGCATTCAGTGTATATAACAAAAAAAAGTCCTAGAGCACACTTAGCAAAGCTGTTTGATACACCTGAATCCTACAGATTATCACTGAATTGTTTGTCTTGTGCTCATGTGAAGGAATATCTGTAAATCATGAACATCCCACTATGTTGGCAATCCCAAGAATAACACAGATAAATATCCATGAATTTCATGAGTTATGAGCCAGCTACTGTAGGAACTGATGGCGCAAAATTTTCCTCACCATTACAAAATGAAGTAATTCCTAAATTCCTATGTATTTTCACATCAAAACCAGCACCCCTCCAAAGAAAAGGTGGTTTGCCTTATTAAAGTGGTGATGAAGTACCAAAGTGTGACCCTGAGCAACAAAGGCTGTGCAAACACAGGCCTCACCTCTGAGACCAAAACATTCTGAAACTCATGCTCCAGTGCCTCTCTTGTCTAGTGAAGAGATTTCTTGAGGAAGCCTTTGTGAGTGCTTTTGGCAAGAAGAGATGCACACTGATTTTTCAGGAAAAAAAGTGATGGATACAGGGTTTTCCTGCAGCCTCTGAGGCTCTCCCAGCCCAGCCAGCCCAAATATCCCTTGGGTTTGCTGCATGGCTGCTCCTCTTCAACCTTGCTGAATCTTCACATGCCAAACGTGTGCCATCCGAGTGTCAAAGCTGTGCCATCTGAGTGTCATATTCTCTGGCTTTGCTTTTTTCCAGGTGGCTCTTTTCCTGCCACGAGTGCTGTCACATGAATGACAGTGACAGTGCTCAGGCTGCACTAACTTGGCTGCTCCATGTTCTTAGAAGGCTTATATTATATTACATGACATTACATTACATTACATTACATTGTAGAATGCTCTACTAAAACTATACTAAAGAATAAAGAAGATACAGACAGAAGGCTAAAAGATAACAATGAAAAACTCGTGACTCTCTCCAGAGTCCGACACAGCTGGATGGTGATTGGTCATTAAGTCAAAACAATTCACATGAAATCAATGAAACGATCACCTGTTGGATAAACAATCTCCAGACCACATTCCAAAGCAGCAAAACACAGGAGAAGCAATCAGATAATTGTTGTTTTCATTTTTCTCTGAGCCTTATTAGCTTCCCAGGAGACAAAATCCTGGCAAAGGGATTTTTCAGAAAATATGACAGTGACACTCACTGACCTCTGAAAACCAGCTGAAGCACAGGGGGGTTTATGGTCTGACACATTTCTGTACCCTGAACGCAACAGGCTGTACAACACCCTCTCCATCACATTGGTCCTGGTGATTTCATGGCAACCATCTCACTAATTTAGCTGAAAATTAATTAAAATACTTTATGTGTGTGTTTATCTCCTCACCAGTTTAATTTTCAGTCAGATTAGAGAGCTAAGACATCTCACCAAAAGCTCAGAGTAGTGATAATCTTAAAAGAAACACTAAAAATAATACCTGTTAAGAACATCATTCCATGATGTTTCATCAGATCTTACTGGTCTTTGAAGACAGCTCAACTTTGAAGTCCTTTTTGTCTTTAGCATCAATACATTTTGGAATTAGTATGACACTAAACTTGCATGGATTAAGTGATAATTGCACATTTACACAACTATATTGTTGCTGAATGCTAAACTTCTTGTTCTATATACCAGATACTTGATTTGAAAGTCACAAAATCCCAAGTATAGCTCAGAAATTGCTGCAATTGCTGTTGTTAGAATGGGGAAAATGTATTTTGTACCAGTGGAGACACTAAGCTTTTATAAAACTAGGTGGGTAGAAAAGAAAAAAATGTTGGGAATATGAATGGAGGGGAAAAGGCTCCAGCCTTGTTCCTTTGCCTTGAGAATTCTTACTGTAGCACAGGAATTTTAGGTACAGCCTTGATTTAAGTACAAAGGGATGTGTTCCAAAATGTCTGCAATAAATTATCTACCACTTGTTTTGGCCAAACAACAGAATAGTTAATTCAAAATAATTAATTAGTGCTTAGTATCCACTCTCCTCTCATTCTGCCATGAAAGATAAGAAAGATTTCTACAAAAGTACATCTACCCATTGCCACTTTACTGTATTCTTGCCAGTCAGGCTCCAGTCCATAATGTCAAAATTATCCTGCTCTAATTTGTCATTTTAATCTCCTTTCACACAGGTGTGAACATTCTCTTTGGATAATTGAGCTCTATTTACTTACCCTGTTGTTGCTTTTGCTCTCAGATGCTGTTTGCAAGATCTGGCAGAGGTTCAAGAAAAGATTTTTTGGAGTTTGCTGCCAGAAGGTGTTGAGGTGACCACCCTGTGGGTGTAGCAGCTGTAGGCTTGTTCAAAATTAAACAAAAACTGCATTGGTAGGCAAAATAAAACAGTGATTTTTGCCTCCACTGAGGCCATCTGTATTCATACTTCTAGTCTTTGATTATGAAGGTTTGGAAATGTTTGACAAATTCTTTTTGAATGTGATTGCTATTTTTTTTCTTGCTTCTTTTGCTGGTTTTCTGCAGGCCATAATTTAGGAGAAATGGAATTAACACTGGTGCCAAAATGGCCACGTGAAAGACAGCTGCCTTATAAGTTACTCAATTTCGATTTTTTTTCCAATTTCATGTAAGGAAATGAGAAATAAATTGAAATTAACCAATTACAGTAATAATTTTTAGCTACCTCTATGTGATAAAATGCCATCTTAATACTGTGCTGACTTCCTGCACAGACATTCAAGAATTTAAAGAATTAGAGAATCTAAAGATTACCTAAAAGATTTTTGTTCTTATGTCTAAATTACTAAGGGAACTAAACATCTTATTTTTTTCTTTTGATTTTTTTTTTGTTTCTTCTTGTTTATGTAACCTTAGAAAAAGTAAGACTATCTCTGGTAATATCTTCCTACTATATTCCTATGCACTGAATTTTAGGAGGCAAGTTAATTCTTTCATTTTTCCTCTTTCTTGCTATAAAGACTGCATGAAATAGCTAGTACTGCTCAAATTATATAGAATGCATTCCAGAAAATTATGTAGTGATAAACAGAAGGAAATATTTAGTGGTGAATTTATCACATTCTCTTGGCTGTTTTGAAAACATCAGCAAAAACTTGGTAGCTGAGGTTCAACCTCTTGCTTAGATAAATATGCAACATTATTCTCCTACACATTCATTTCCATGTTTTTTCATTACTTTTTAGAGGGAGATGCTTCTTTCTGGCTGAATCTGGTTTGAATTTCACACATATTTGAAACTGTACTTTATGTTTGCCAGTTCCACGCTCCACATTATTTAAAAAAAAAATGAAGAAATCATGATCTTGTTCCATTACATTGCTCCATAAAGATCTGGGAACATTTGCTGTTACTGAATATGTATGTATATGTGTCAATTGAGAATTAATGATTGCTGGGATGGGAATGTTTGGGAGCCAGATTAAGTGTGGCATTCACATTCTCTGAAAAAATCCCTTCGCCCAGGATTTTTCTCTTGGGAAGCTGCGAAAGCTCAGAGAAAAAGGAAAACAATAATTATCTCATTTGCTTCTCCTGTGTTGCGCTCACATGTGGAATGTGTTTGGAGATTGTTTACCCACAGGTGATTGTTTCATTGGATTCTGGTGTGAGTTGTTCTGACTATTTGGCCAGCTGGGGCCAAGCTGTGTTGGGACTCTGGAAAGAGTCATGAGTTTTCATTATTACCTCTTTAGCATTGAGTAAGTATCTTTTCTGTATTCTTTAGGATAATTTAGTATAGTATTCTTTAATATAATATAAAATATATAATATTTTAATATTAATATATAAAATAATATATATTTTAATATATTATAAAATAATAAATCAGCCTTCTGAGAACATGGAGTCAAACGCATCATTCCTGCCTTTGTCAGGACATTCCCTGCAAATAGAATAGGTAAGTCAATTTAAAACTTTTGAACAAAATTTTATTTGACTCTCATTCTTTACCTACACACTTTCTGCTAATGCTTAGTTCATATCCACCTCAGTCACGCCAGTGCCCTATGGCTGTGGCTGTCCAAGAAATACCTTATGCACCTCTGAGCCCACCCAACAAATCCATCTCTCTGCAACTTAAAGAAAAGGATGCTGTGGGGGACTGAGCCAAAGGCCTTGCACAAGTGCTAAGATGACATTCAGAGTCCTTCCCTTGTCCACTGATGTGGCCAGCACAGGTATGTTTGTGGCTACAAAGCTCTGCCTAAGCTTCATTTTTCATGCATCTGTGCAGTGGAGGGAATGGTTGGGAGCAGGTTCCGAAAGCAGGAACTGGCCAAGTTGACCTGCACCTGTCTCCCAGCAGCCCAAGTGCTGCTGTTGAGCTGTTGGGACAGCAGGCTGGACAGCCTGCAACACCCACATGCCTAAAGAATTGTTTCTGCTACTCCTGGGATGAAAAAATAACTTCTGGTCTGGAAAACCAAAGTCAGAGGAAGCAAGATGAACAAGATCAAGACAGTTTGAATGTAGCTTTTTCCTGGGAAAAGAACTGAAGATTCCTTGATCTTCTTCTGCCCTACACTTCACCAGCTTTTGTCTTATTTCCCTTTATAAATCAACAAAGACCATCATACAAATGCCAGAGTACCTGTTGATAACAGCATGGAAGACTTACTCTGGTAAATTTTTAAGGTCCTGTCATCTTACTGTGTAGGACCCTTGAATTTTAATCTGGGGAAACCTGAGCTTTATTCTGATGTTTGTCTAGTGCCAAACATGTAGATTCTGCTTTATGACTAGGGAGTTTTGCTGTAAATAAGAAAATAATATTTAATACAGTCTTCCATTGTAAAATGAGAGTGCTTGCACTAAATCCAGGATGAACATGGGCTGAATGAGAGGATGGAATGAAATCTTTATGTTGAGATGAGTTAACAATATCCCATCACACTTCAGCTATTCATTCTCCTTAGGACCATCCTTTATCAGCATGTAAGTAACATTTGTGTTGTGTAGGTTTGGTGATAAAAAAGACATTGTTAGCTTTTCACAAGAGATTGCTTTCCCCTTTAGTGGAAATGTATCATACAGCTGAGATCATTCTGATTGATTTTTAATTAGTCTTTGTGTTAGGAAGAGATTCCTTTCTGTGGGTTTGGGTTGTGCTGAAAGCATGTGGGTTGGATCCTTCACTTGTTTCTAGGGATAAAGGACAGGGAAAGGCTGCTGGGCTTCTTCTTTCACTTGAACTGACAAGAGGAAAAGGCATAAACTGCCAGACTCTGTCTGCCTCATATCAAAGTTACTGAAATAGGAAAAGTATTTGAGTAAACAGGGGTTTTAATTGCATTAAGTCTTTAATCTGACACTTATGGAATGTATCATTAAAAGTAATAGATGATGCGTCAGCTTCTGAAAAATATAATTTTTTGTCTTTGCTTGGCATTAGTCAGAGCAATTTTTATTAATTCATGCATTAATGCTTAGCAGGTACAGAGTGTTTTCCCTAATAACAGATTTTTTGTAGGTGGCAAGTTCATCAGAATTTAGTTGGGGCACTTCAAATGATCTGACTGCAGAATATTTTTAGTATGTTCAGTCAAAATCAGACTTGTCTTTTGAAATGTTTTCATGTCCTGAAATCATATGCCCTTAGATGTTAGCCCTTCTATAAACTATGTTTAAGGAAAGAAATTTTAAAGGGTGTTTTTGTTGCACTTGTTCAAATTTTTATATTTCTTAAATGTCATGTTGAGGTGAGCTCTTTGAAGTTAATTCATGCCATAAATAACATTTGCTTATGCCAATCCTCATTTTAAAGTCATTAACAAGAATATTCAAACACAGGTAATGAAAGGCAAATGCATTTGAGTTGGATGTTGGCTGTTCACTGTCTTCTCTCTCGTACACCAAGGTGCGCACACAAATCACAACCCCAAAAGGAGGGTTTTGATTTGGAGGCCATTTAATGGTTTTGTTATAAAAAACAAGAGGCTGTGCTCTCAGCCCACTTAAATTGTTAGGGTGTGTGTTCCCCCACAGAACCTGAGCTGAAGATTTTGTGACCAGAGCATCTCCCAAGGAGAAAACCCTGGGGATACACAGTGCTACTCCCAAAGGCGTAAATCCAGTGCTGCTCCCTGTCATCTTAGTCCCTCCTGCTACTTAAAGTGACACATTTTAATGGTATTAATTTAAAGGAATTATCTGTAAAACACAGGAATTTCTGGTATTGTTTCAGTTGTCCTAAATTCTCAGCTTTTGGATTACTCATGACTACAGTTATTTGTGCCATTGAAGGAGTGGTTATATTAATACAGGCAAAATTGCCTGAGATTTGCATAAATTATTTTCAAAGAGTAGAGAGAGTTTAATGGAATCTTATGTAAATTAAAAAGAAAACAAATATTGCAGGAAAGACCAAGCCCTTAGCAGCTAACTGGACTTGCTAGGATGGAACATAAGACTGTGCCTCTTGGAAAAAGTTCCATATTAATTTTCATAAGCGTTAAGAAACTGTCTTTCACTTAAAAAAAAAAAAATGAAACCTTTAGACAACAAAGTAAAGCAGGGATGTCAAAAGCAAAGCAGCACTGGTGTTCCAGCCATCTCCCCTATAAAAGCTGCCTTTTATATTCAAGGTGTGTAAATTCTGTCTGGCCTGACTGATGTGAAGGGCAGCTCCCCAATGGCCCTTTAGCAGCTGATGATAAAAACCACCAGGACATCCTTTGGTACCTCAGAGCCCTCTTTTCCCTGACTGTTCTTCTTGGAAAATGAGGGCAGAGTGTCTTCAGCCTTGATAATTCCACTGCTGATGGACCAGGGTGCTGTGATTTACAGAGACTGCTCCAGTTCATAATTGGGCATATCCAGCCCAAAATTGGTCCCTGTGCCCCTGTGGTGCCACAATCAGCCACATTCTGCTCCATCTCAGGACTTACTTGGGAGCACCGGCATTTGTTCTCCTTCCTGGAATCTGTGCTGAGCTCTGTTCTGCTGGCCATGTTTTTTCCTGCCATGAGGGATTGATCCAGAAGGAACATAATTCAGATGAATGAACACAAGAAAACTGTGTTTCTGTTAAGCAGGGTTTCATAGCAGTCTGCCCACTTGCAAAGCTGCTATGAGAACATCTGATGAAAAAAAATCTTCAACCAGTGGATATTATTCTCATTTCTGCCCTGGCTGACCAGGATGTCTGTTAATGGGAACTTAACCAGAAAAACTCACATTACTATGAAAAAGCCCCTTTTTCAGAAATAGAAGACAGCTGCTTCCAGATTTCAGAAAGAGCTTGACAAATGGAACAAGATCCTACAAGTAAAAATAAAAACTTAATGAGTCAAAGGACTGCTTTAGGAAAAAAAAAAAAAAAACACCTGCTAATAAGGAAGTAATCAGTACAAATAGAAATATCAAGTTATTTTCCTCCAAACAAGATATGATTTTATCAATTGGGTTTCTCCTAAGTTTTTTCTTTAAAAATTTCCATGATATTGAAAGCAAAATTAAAATTTGTTATAACAGAGATAGCCCTACATGTGAAAACTAGGATCTTCTGTCATTTCTGTTGTTCAGATCTTTCTGACACCATTTTTCTGAAAAGCTGGCAAACATGAAATAGCCAAAGTTCCTCCATTTTGAAATTCATAGGAATGTTGTGTACTTTTAAATAGAGTTTAAGACCTCTGAATATTTCTACATAGTGTAAAATAAAAATAACACCATCTGCAGCCTTACTAGAGGCAATTCTTTTATCCCTCTAACGAGAATCAGATCAGGAAAGCAATACAAGGTTTTACAAGTTTTCTCCTTCTTTGTTTACAGCTCCATTATATCAACATTCTTGTACCAACTTCAGTGCAGTTAATTTGGTCATTGAGGCTGATGAATGGCATGGATTTTTCTGTGTCATTTCTTTTTTTTGGGTGTAACATTTTGGGAGCAGTCATTCCATTGTCATTCTTTGCTCCTGTTTAGCACATCCTCTGTCTCCAGTGTAACAGTCTCAGTTATTTTGAATTTTGAAGTTGTGATTTGGTCCTAGAGGTGTTTATTTTTTAAGATGTATGAATTAGGTTTGTGCTACCCCTGCTTACTATGACTTTCTAGACTGGTTTTCTTAAAACTCATTCCACCTACAGTGAAATATTGAAATTATTTTGAATCCCTTGTGTAAACACAGTGGTATTGTGATACAGCTTCAGCAACAGACCTATGTGCAGCCCATGTCAACCACCTTTATTTCATGGTGAAGGAACTGATCAGAGAAGGAAGAAAACCTGATTTTCACATGGTTTGCTGAAGGTTCAGTATCCTGAAGGTTGCTCCAGACCAAAATGTTCATTTTATATGGAGAAGCTGCACAAAGAGAGAATAGGAGATTATAGAAGGGAAAAGATACTTACTGCAGAATAACTGCAATTCCTTTACAAAATTCCCCAAGAGGCCAGGCTGGAGTTTTTGCTGTGTGAACCTTCTCCATCTGGTTTGAGGAGCTCTACAGGAACCCAAGTCATGGTTCTTTACATGGAGGCTGAAATGAAAAAGGGTGAAAAGAGTGTCTGAACCCATTGGGAAACAGATTAGGAGGGTACTTGTAGGAACAGACTTATTCTACCAAAACATTGCATATGTCACAAGATTAAGAAATGCATCTTAAGCGGTGATGGTGCTTGAACTGCAGAAGCTAATTTCAGAAATTTTACATTTAAATCTCAGAAGTCTGTGTGCTGCTGCAGAAAGTGAAGCAATATCAGTCCTGAAAAGTTAACATTATAACAACAAAACATCAAGGGAGACCCCAAGAGGGAAGCAATACTGAAAATGTTGATATCATAAACCAAGCATTTTCAGGCAGGCTTTGAAATAGCTTAACATGATTGCACAGAATAACAAGTGGGAAAAAAATGTAAGAAAACACATTTGTGGGCTCTTTATAGGATTTTGCCTCTCTGACAACTCTGCTTCTCAGAGCTGAAGCAGTTTAGAGGGTGTTTAAGTAATTACTGGAAATTGAGTCACTTATTGTATCTCATTTTACACATGACCATGCAACTTCAAGAACACTGCAATTGCACTTAGAATACATTCATGTGGTCCTTAACCAGGAAAAATCCTAAAACTTCTTAGAAGATGCTTGGCTGCAGTTGAATTAGACATTTTTAATGTACAGAATAAAACTTACAGCTTTTTCTACTTGCAGTGTTAAATCTGCAGATGGCAACTCTGTGAGTCTCTATGAGTTGAATGGCACAAGCAGAATCCTTCAGCAGGGAGTCAAGATTATCATCTCAGCATGGGGAATAATTGCAAGCATCAAAATCAGCACCACAAAAGAAAGTGACTTCAGAAGATTTCAGGTAAGTATTTAAATGTTCTGCTGTAAGTTGTAGGAATGGCTACTGAAGAGCACATCCACAGGATCAAAGTCAAAAGCTTTAACTATCAGAAGGCTGCCTTCTGTGTCTTGACAATCTTCCATTTGTCTGTGAATAATAAAGTGGAAGAAATTATTTCACATCTTCAGCTGAGTGGATTAATATCTGGTAAGATATAAACACTGATGGAGATAAATGAGAATATGTTATGTGATTGCATTTCATATTTAAAATTCAGTGATACTTTGAAATCAAGTGCTGCATCTTGACAGGGATGGCATTAGACATTTTTAATGTGTGCTTGGCACTCTGGCATTAGACATTTTTAATGTGTGCTTGGCACTCTGAACTGTGTGCTGTGAAAAGTTTTCTGTCTCAAAGAGGTTTGATAAATGATAAATTCAGAAAGTGAACCTGCAAAATGTCTAATCTGTCAAGACTTTTTATTGGGATTGTCTGTGATGGGCACACTGCTGCTTCACTTTATTTTCTCTTTGGTACATGAGAAATAAGACAGAGTCATTCCAGATCCTTTCAGTTACAGAGTCCTGATCCATCATTTCATGTCTAGGTTTTTCAGCACATGTGATTAAAAACCTTCTTTAAATTCTGCATCATTTCTGAGCCCTCTGGCACAGGTAGAGAACTCCACAGTGGTCCCACCATTATTTCTGTGAAGGATTCCAGACCCAGCTGCCTAGCACACCTGTCTAAAGGCTTCCTTTTGGAAAAGCACATCACTCATGGCAGTTATGGCCAGTAAATTCATTTTATGAAGCTGGTTATGTCCACATTTCCTGCTCTTCTCCACATCATGTAATCTCAGAATTTTAGTCCTATTTTAGTGTCATTTTAGTCTGATATATTTGTGGTTCTGCATGTGTTAAGACTAAAATGACACAGCATGTGCCCTATTTGTAACCCTGTGCATTCCACAAGAGAGGATGGCCCATGGATCCCTGTTCTGTGACACCTCAAGGAGAAATCCCAGGGAGAGTGAGGAATTGCAAATCATAAAAGCACTGCATTCCATTTACCCCTTTCATGACCATCACAAATTCCCATAGTGTTCCCTAAATTTATTTTTCACAATGCCTCACTTTCCCTACCATTGCCTGGGATTTTTACTTGCTTGCTTATTTTCAGCAGTCCCTCCCTGTTTGGGTTTTACGTTGCATTTTTTTGCTTATTTTACAGCAAATATACATAAAAATTTAAACACTGTAGAAACTTCCTTTCTGCCCTGGGTGATACTCTGAGGGATGGGAGTTGCATGGACAATGCTCTCAGGCACATGGTGTGATTTTTTGGGTGTCCTGTGCAGGGCCAGGAGTTGGAACTGGATGATTCTTGTGGGTCCCTTCCAGCTCAGCCTATTCTGTGAAATTAGATGTTATTCTTCTCCTCATTGCAAACTTCAAATTTACTCAAAAATAACTTATTCAAGGGCATATTGTACCTTTCTAATGTAATGGCTTACTGCATTGTAGAAGGAACGTGTTCTTCAAGAATATCTTTTCAAAGGTGACCTACACTTTGAAATTTTTGCTTCTCTATAAAGACTTTTTAATGAAATCTGAGTAAAGCATAACATGTTGCTTTGCAGTTGGAGGTGGGTTTTGAAATACCACTGTATAATTAACTGTGTACATTTTCTTTAATCTTAGAAATTGGTACATGCAGGACTGCAAGGAGAGCAATTACTGCTTGTTTGTAGTTGGCCAGCCCAGGTAGAGAAGTTAATGGAGTTTTGCAATCCAATTTTGGAGCCTGTCTCCATATGAAATCAATAAGTCATTATAATCTTAGCTGTAAGTCATTATATTCTTTGAAAGCACATACTGGGTTAGCAAATAACAATTCACAATTTCAGATTTTAGTGTCTTCTCACTAGAATCCAATGCATGTTAACATCATAATTTGGCTTATTTTGTTTTATTAGTTTACACAGATGCGGTTTACTGCCAGCATCAATATTTTTGTACTTAAATTTCTGCCATTAAGGTATATTAACACTTTTTAACTAAGGAAATGCCCTGGATTAGAGGCATGAGCTCAGAAAAACCATAATTAAAAACTAATAGTTTTTCTGTGATGCTTTTTTTCCAATCTTTTTGCTTAAAAGAGGAGAAAAGTTTAAGTGATTTTTTGGGATTGCTGGGGATTTTTTGCAGAAAAATGTGTATCAGGGTATTTTTTCCTGACAATATAGAGAAGGCTTGAGACTGCTGTGTAGGTCTGAAAGCTTAAAGTATTTATATGTTATTTGAGACCTGTGGGTTGAAATCATTGTTTTGCTTGATCTATTGCATTTTAAACCTAAGCCATTTCTGTTTATAATTAACAATATTTTTTGCTAAATCTGCCTGGTTTTTGGCTGCAGATATGAGGTTGTCATATCCATTATTTGAGTTAGTAAGATGCAAAGCATTTGAATTTTTTTTAAATTTTTTTTTTCCTGTTGGTTGGAGTTTGGGTTTTTTCCAAAACAGAACTGGAAGGGAGTTGTAGATACTCTTATCTGGTTAATTTCAGAATTGTTTCAAGACACTGATTTCAAAAATATAAAAGGAAAATCTTATGTTGGATGTTCTTTCAATAACACTTTAATTAGTACTGGCAATCTGTTTTCAAACTTCTGTTGGTGTAATATTGTTTTGGCCTTACAGATGGAGGGAAGAATGCAAATTGAATGATTTTAAGATAAATCTTTGGTACTTTTACAGAGTTTTTTCATAAAAAATCAGATGTTGAGCTTGCTTTGCACATAAAATTTTGGGCTATTTGCTATTTATAATTTTAACAGTGTGACTTTGCAGAAACAAAACCAAATTCCAGGTTTATGCAGAATTATGAAACAGAGTTCTTAAAGTGAATAAAGTAACATGTATTTATTTGAATTTTACATTAAAATAACAATGCTAGAAATACCACATCAACATTTCTTTTTGGCTAGGTTGCCCATGCATGCATTGCCATTTAAATAAGCATCAATCCCATACCCATGGTGGCTGTGATTAGGAAAGGGAATGGAGTGGATGGGAGGAGAATGAGCAGTGTGAGACGTCCCGAGAACATCCTGGAAGTGACCTTGTGGAAAATCTGCAAGCACTTGCCAAAACTGAGTGAGGAGGGGTGTTTGTGTTTGTGTGTACACATATACAAATGTGTAAATCACAATTTGTTGCAGTGTAGAGATTCTGCTTGAGACAATCCTGGAATAATGGAATGAGCCCAGTTTCCCAAGTGTGCTGTTCAGTGTCTGAGTCCTGCATAACCTAATGTTGACTTGTTAACCAGATTAGCTGCAGAAATTTCACAGATTGATCTATTCAAATCTA
The DNA here is from genome assembly GCF_028769735.1 of Zonotrichia leucophrys gambelii. NCBI lineage: Eukaryota > Metazoa > Chordata > Aves > Passeriformes > Passerellidae > Zonotrichia > Zonotrichia leucophrys. Next base: position 98,884,911 of record NC_088172.1, read on the forward strand.
TTTTCAGCTACCACATGAGATGATTCTGGAGGTTGCTTTTCCAAATGAAAAGTTAATCTAATAATTTAGCCTATTGTGCCACCAAAGATCTATTACATTTCTGTTATTTATTAGACTGAAATCAATATTCATCTTCAGAAAGCTGCAGATATTTGTCATGTTGTACATTTTTAAGCATAGATGTAGGCAGTGCAAGCACCTTGACAGTTTCTTTCTTACACAATATGGATGTAGAAATATTTCTACTTTCTATGAGGAATGCTAAGACTGCCTGTTATGTTTTATTTTGTTTTCTTACTGGATCTCAGTGTTACTTGGTCAGACCTCAGAGCTTATTTTTATTATGGTCCCTAATAATTTAATTATTAGCCTCCCCAAAGCTGGCTGTATCTTTTGGGACCCCGGAATTCCAGATAATCCTGTTCTGCCCCAGCAGATCACCTTTGCCAAAACTCCAAAACTTGCAGAAACAGAATTCAAATGGAAGGTTTCTGAATGTACTATTTCAGCCACAGGGGGAATTTCCCAGCCTGGGATGAGGTCAGGAACTTGCATCCATTGCTTGCTACATCCATGCTGTAGAGAACTGGTATGAGATGTGCACATTTCTCATGGCCACTCATTTCAAGGCTTTCTTTCTACTATGTAAGACACTAGCTCAGAATCTTGCACCCTTTCTAGAGGTTTCCTTGAACACAGCAGTGAGCTGGAAAGCTCTGCCTGGTGCTGGAGTTTTCAAGTGAAAATACAGGAGGAGCTTCTTATTCTCATTCCTGGTGATGATGCTCATCGTGGCAACTCAAACATGGACGTGAGAAATGTGGTTCAATTCTTGGACTTGTTTTTTGAAAATCAGATTGTTGAAGGGATGCATATGGAGGAAAGGATATTCCAGCTATTACTAAAGAATGCAGAGAAACCTTTTTTTGAATCCTGCCCATTTTCAGAATGATGCTTTGGCCATGCAGTTTTGCATGTATGATGATTGACAGAAATTGGCTGCAGCTCACTCAAGATGCATGTGAAGAGGAAATATTGTCTAACTATAATTAGCAACTGAAATGCAAAGATTAATGGCACCGACTTTGCTATGCTTTGGTTTGTTTGGTTTCTTTTTTCTATAGATTCAGAATTAGCAGCCCTGATTATATGATATAACCTTTTCTACCTCCAACAGTTGGAGTTTTTTTGCCATTTGACAGCTGTAGCCCACAAGATGATGGGAAATGCTTCTGGAAAGGGTGCTGAAATTAGGCATTCAGAATAATTACACTTTGCAACTGATTCTTCTAAATAATATTTGCATATTCTGAATTGTACATGGGGTACTCAATAACAATGTGGTTAAGTGGGACAGAACAAAACCTTTCTGTCTTCAGGTTATGGGGTCCCTTGCGCCTGCAGGTGGCTCAGAGGTGTTTGAGAATGGCAGAAAAAGGGAGTTTTCTCAACTCTGTGCAGTGTGGGGCAGCAAAAAGGGCACCAGAGCTCCTGATGCCAAGGCATCCATGCCTTGGTCCCTCCCTTGGTGCTCACAACCCTCTGGCAGGAGGCTGCTGTGCTCTGCCTTTGGGAATAGCATCCCTCCTCCAGAAGAGGATGATTCCAGCACTTCTGGGAAGCCTAAAGCTGACTGGCTCATAATCTGTGCCCCAAATCTGACAGGTTACCCACTGAGCTCTGTGCCAAGTACCTGGATGGCAGATATTGGATCTAGGTGAAAATTACTGGTATTTTCCTGTTTCCTGTGCTTTCCTCTCACTGTGATTAATAAATTAATAATTGCAGTGAGGGAAAGGTCACAGTCACACAAGAACAACCCAGGCAACCAAACACACTGGGTTTATTCCTTTGATTTCTTAAACTCAGACTCACACTTTATCAAAAGCTTTTTGCCAGATCTGAATTTAATGTCATGACATTTTAAGGTTATATCATTGAGCTCCAGAGACAGCTCCCCCAGCTCAGCCTCCCTTTCAGGCTGTGATAAATGCTGATTACAGCCTCTTGTGTCTTGGGGTTCATTCTTTCCTAATTATATCCAGGGAAACCATCTGGATTTCAGCTCCCCTCGAGATGTCAGCCAGGGACAGTGCTGTGTTGGGCAAAAAGGTGTCAAGGTTTGGGTTTGTACAGAGTTCCAAGACCTCCCTCTAATTTATTTTGCCTTTATGGCATTTGGTATCACCTATATATAGATTGAACATATGAAATATGAGAAATTATATTATGAGGAGTGATGCTTTGAGTACAGAAAGTTATTAGCAATAGCTGGAGTTCTTCAAGATAAACTGCATCCCTACTTAGAGAAAATAAAATCTTTTTTAAATTATAGGTCAATGTTCTTCTACCCAAAGAACAGATCATACAACCTTTTAAGGCCCCTTCCACCTATTGCAGTTTTTGAGAATGGTTAAGTCCTTATTAAAATTACTCAATTACTTATTAAAATCACTCATTTCAAAGTCTTGGGACAGACTTGATATAGTAGTTCAATAACTCAATTTTTCTCATTTAATTTTTCAGCTTTATTCAAATACTGTGTCCAAAACTGAGAACATTACTATAAAGTGTATCATAAAACTTACTTCTAGTAAACTAACTAGAATTTAGTTTACTAAACTAACAAAGTTAGAAGGAAACAAATATTATTTCAGCAAATATGTTAATGGACTTTGTCTGGCTCCAACAGCAAACTTTTATAGACAATAATGAAGCAAAGCTGAAAAAGTCTGTGACTGAAATATCACATGTACTAAATTTAAAGCTTGAATTCCCTTGTCAAGCTGGAAACCCAGCAGAAGGATTTCATTTGCTTTTAAAAAGCCTTTTCTGACAAGTGCATTTTTACATTAAAATCCTGAAACTGTTCAAATTCTCTTTTGACAGAGGCAAATATGGCATCTTCATTTTATGATGTGTCTCATCTCTTTCAGGTCATGACATTCAATTAAAAGCAGCATTAGAACAAAGTGGTTTTCTGTAAAAGAAGCAGACTAAAGGCATTCTCTGCTCTGAAAAATTGTGATTTTCTGTACATCTCCCAAGCCATCAAATAGGTGATTGGTAGAACAGTCATTTTTTGTAAAAAAAGAATGATTTATAATTTACTTGCAATACCAATAAGGCTGTTAAGTTATAGACAGATGCTGCTGCTTGTGAGCTCTGTGTGTCTGCCACATACATTTGTGATATTTGTATGTGCATTTTTAACAATAAGTTATTATTTTAAAGGTAAAGGGCAGAGAAAAGACTGAAACCAAAATGTTACTGTCAAGTACATTTCTGACTTAATGGGATTTTCAGGTTTTTATGCTTTCCCATTTTGCTCTGACAAATACATGCAGGGGTTTTTTTAAAATTTAATAATCTCTTCATCCACCACAATTTTACACTTGCAGATTTCTGTGATTACATTGCTGGGTTGAGCAAAACTATTGCCAAATCCATGAAGCAAAAAGACAAAACTGTCATCCCAGAAATAGCACTGGATAACAAGGGCATATTTCAGGGTTGCCGCTCTTGTCCTGCTTTTTCTTTACTTTCTTTGCATGCAGAAATTTTATTGTTTATAATATACAAACTATAAAAAACAATCAATATGCCCTGAAGAACAATTACATGTTGTAGCAAAGGGGTAGCATGATTAAATCTAGTCTTGTTCCAGTTTTTTCTTCCATTTGCTGATTGAAACTACAGAGTAAATATGAATGCAGTGGCTTTGAGTAATTGATGTCTAACTGTTTATTGTATTTGCTTTTTTGGTCTTTTTGGAATCTTTAGCAACAAGCATTTACTTAAAAGCTTAGCCATGTGTATATTTTTACACAGATTGGAAATATATTTAAAGATACAATGAAAAATATTTGGTTTTTTATAAAGTGAAGGATGGGAGCCCTTCAATGTTAAAAGCTCCACAGAATTGTGGCACAGACTTAACAGTTTGCTTCAAAGAAGTTTAGAAAGTGACAGAGCATTTTATATAACCACAAAAAAAAAATTGCAGACATTTCAGTGTCTCAGAAGGAGATTGTGAAGTCTCTGAGGGTGGTGTTGGGCAGACTAAGCCAGCAGTAAACATTTAAATGGCACCTGGTAATTTCAGTTGAGTCAATCTCATTTTCATTCAAGATTCTCCTTCTGGGTATCCTTGCAATTTAAAGATTGCAAAGGATCTCTGGGGGAGCCCAGATGGAGCTGAAGGATTTTCTTTAATGCCCTAAATCACACATGGAGGCTCAAAAACATCTCTGGAGCTCCTGGGTCTCTGCTTGCATTTTCCAATGAATGCCAACTTTACAGAAGTTTCAAAATTGGATTTTGCATCCAGGAAACTGATCCTGTTTGACCTGAAAGCTAATTAATGCCATGACCCATGGGTTCCATGCATTTTGAATTTCAGTAGCACTACTGCAAAATTATTTGCTCCCTTGCTCTTAACACTGATTTAATGCTTCATACTTCATTTGGCTTCTGATATTCCAAAAATACCAGCCGGTTTCTGCATATTTTTATAAAACCATGTGTGAAATGCATTGAAAAGTTGTAGTGTATGTCAGTTTATTGCAGTGAAAGATTTGGAGATTTTTGGCTTCTTTTTTTTCCGTTTTATTAATTCAGTGGGGAAAAAAAAAATCTGGAAAAGTGTCCTGATGAGTTTGCAGTCATTTTCAGGAAAGCTTCATATCTATTTTCATTTACTTTGGCAACTACAGGTGTTTTGGGATCAGAGGATGAGTATGAAGATGATTTTCTGCTTTGCATAAGCACTCTGTAAGAAACTCTGGCCAAAAAAAACCCCCAATAGTTTAGTTTTAATAATCTTGTGCATGACATATTCGAAGAATATGAAATTTGAAGAATATTTTTGTATATGAAGCATACTACATGTCACTCATCAGAATTATTGTGTTTCTGCTAAGATATTCAATTTTTCCAAGAGCAAAGCCTTCAATTAATATGCACGATTTCTTCTTAAAGCCTTCTATCTGCATATGATTTTGAAGAAAATCCAATAAGTAATTCTCTCTCTTTTCAAATCCAGTGTCAGATCATCTTCCACAAACCACATCTGTCATTACAAGGATTAGACACAGTGATATTCCAATTAATAGCATGATTGAGAGTTGGTAGAGAATTGGGTTACATCAGCCATAGTTTCTACTTTGATGGATTTTTTTTATGCTTGATGAACATCCTTCACCAAGCAAGATTATTAAATTCTAATAACTTTGTGCTCAACAACTCATGTGGTCCAATATGTGCAAATAAAAAAATAATGGTGCTAGAAGCTGTGAAAAACACTTGGATTCTAAATCAGATTTTCAATGAGAATCACAGCTTTTGCTTTCACATTTACATCTAGACTTGGGGTCATAAATGACTTCACTTCTTTGGGTCTTAAACCCAAAAATGATCAGTGTCAAGGGGTCACTGCAATGGTCAAAGTCAGCTGAGAGGATAAAGCAGAAACCATCTGTGTTCTGCTTGTTCCTCATCAGCAGCAGCTTTTCATGTTCCTTCCCTTGAGCCCTCAGAGCTTTCTGGTGTTGGAGAAATCCAGGCTCAGCTGGGAGCTCCCCTCAGCTCCTTCCCCTGCCCCTCTGTGGGACGTGAAACACAGCAAGGCTCTTTCTCTGACAGACAGACAGACAGACAGACACACAGAGTTCTGACCTGGAATTCCAAAGGCTCTGCCACACCTTCTGCCCCTGTGCCACACTAGATCCAAAACAGCAGAAACAGTGGTTTTTAGGGGTTTGCGAGCTCTGTTTCTCTGATTTTCAGCAGAGCTTAAATGAATAAGAGAATAAATAAATATGACAGGTTGACATGGACCAATTCTTACCTGCACACAGAAAACCACAGTTGTTTAAAGTGAGGCTTGGAAATTTCACTCTGCAGCAGGCTGATTCTACAGTACCTTATGTTCTATCACAGAATGCTGTAAATCAGGCAGAAATCTTTATTATGGTCTGCTAAGATAAATTACTGTCAGTGACAATGCAAATGCTAGTGCAGGTGGTTATTTAAAATCTCATTTTTCCTACTTAGCTGGAATTTTGATAAGGAATACATTGAAAATGTTTTCTGTTAAAAGCAGTGATAAAAATCCTTCCCATTTGGGAAACCATAAAGAGTTGAGAAAACAAACTTTGACATCTAGAATTTTTTTCCAGTTAGGTCAGTGATGGTGGTGGAATGTTATGGATATAATAAAATAATAAAGGAAATAAAAGAGGGGGTTTAGCAGCTCTATTTTAACTCTTAACTTTGCATGTGGCACAGAAGCAGCATGAAGCTGCCTCAATGGGTGTTTGGACAAGTGAAGTTGTTGCATGACTTTAACTTTATTAATTAACTTCATTAACTTTAACTTTGGACCTCATGACCAATCTTCATCAGACTTTTTGAGAGCAATTATATTTCCTAGAGAAGGAAAAAATCAAATCCCTGATAACTGATTTTTTTTTTACACTGGGTTGGTTTTTTTCCCAGGCTTCTGGAAAATAACTCAGGACTCTTCCAAGCACCTTGCATGTGTCTGTATTCCAAGTGAGTCCCAAAATGAATTTGTCTGTGATTTCTCCCAAACCCTTGTGAATCCACTGCAGGAGGATATATCCTGTCATATCCTGAGTACCAGCCTTGCTTTATCTTTTTATAGCAACAGGGCAAAATCCTTCAGAGGCATTCCTTATCTTTTAGTGTCAGATGCTGGGAAGTGCTAAGATTTACATATTTCATTAGAGAATTTCTCCCTGCTGTAAGTGGCTTGTGCAAACATTTACAAGATCATTAAAAGGAGCCTTGTGCTCCAGTGAAGGCTCATTCAGAAGAGCAGAGGCAAAAATGGCACTGATACTTTTTTTTAGTGGAGTGTGACTGCAGATGGAAACTGCAAAGAAGCCATTTCAAACTCCACTTATTTGTTAATTTGCAATGTGCTCCTGCTGAGCTTTAACAAGCCAAACCTGAATTCCCAGCAGTCAGGACTGGTTTTACCCAGAGCTTTGGTGCTGCCTTGTGCTCAGTGTCAAACCACTCTGGCTCCCTTTTGGGATTTAAAATGCCACAGAACCCCTGGAAAGAAGCCCAGAGGTGTTTTAGAAGTGCAGCTCAATGACCACACGGGGGTTTGGGATGCTCAGGAAGGTTCTTTCACTTCTTGAGTTCTCTTTGGGCTGCTTTAAACTGTTTTAAATTATTGACCAGCTGTGCTGAGCTTCCTCTGCAGTCACATTGCCCAGAACCTGCCTGAAGATGGAAAGAGAAATTTCTGTTCTGACCACAGGAGATCCCCTGGGGCATCCTCAGCCAGGGCAAACTGGTTCAGGGTCCCAGGAAATTCAAATTCACTTCTGGCCAGCATGGGGAAGCCCTTCATCCTTAATTCACTTGCCAGTGTCCTTGCTTGATGCTGCCTCTCTCAAAGCAGCAACAAAAATCCATTCTCCTGCTGCTGCTCTGTTCATCTGGGATGGGATTATTCTCAGAATATTAAGTTATTATTTATTATAGCTTTTATATATTAAAATTATTATTAGTGTATATATAATTAGTATTATATTATATTATATTATATTATATTATATTATATTATATTATATTATATTATATTATATTATATTATATTATATTATATTATATTATATTATATTATAATCTTTATTATATAAGTTATTATTTATTATAATTATTCTATGTTAATATAATATTCAGTTATTAAACTGAATCTACCTTAAACTCAGGATGCATCCTCAGTTTCTCCCTATGGTGGACTCTGAATTTTCTCTTAATCAGGACCAAATTTGCTGTTGGTTTTTCCTGGACAACTCCAGCTTAATCGAATTTCCCCAACTTCATGGACAGCAAACAATTCTGCTTAGGAAGTAAAAATCTTTCAGCAGGAACCTTTGCTGCTCTTTTTCCACAGAAGAGATATTTGGATGTATATGAACAACACATCTTCATCATCCAGATACTGACAGCAATTGTTCTCATCCTTATGTCCATTTTCTGTAAAATATGAACATTTTGGTCATCCCTTTTTTTATTTATTCTTTATGAGAAGAGGCAGGCTGGGAGAAGTAGGCAGATTTCAGATTTCAGCATCTATTTCACAGGTTCTCTGCCTGTTGCTATTTTAATCCATTACTACTTAGAAGCTGGTTTTGTTGATGGGATTTTGTTAAATGGTGTTTTCTTATTTTCTCACTTATTTCACTGAGAAGAAGCTGTGAAAATTGTGTATTTCTGTAACAGCACACACAGGCACAACACAGGACTAATCTGATGGAAAAAATTTCAGGCAAGCATATTCATGGAATCAATCCCTCATTGAATATTCTGTGGTTTCTCAAAACAGAAATGTATCATGGAGAGACCTGATGCAGTCTTAAAAACAGTATAGAAAATGCCACTCTGCTGTAATTCAGCAAGTCATGTTATCTATAGCATAATTATCATTTCAATATTAATGAGGAATTTTCATAATGCCACAAGGAAATACTTAATTTCATTTCGTCTCTTTCCATTTTTTAAATGGCATAAAGCAACATCACATTTAGTACAATTAATTTAATACAATTATTATAGTGGAATAGATTGGATTTTTGTATTACTTCTCTTCTTTTTTTCCCAATTACATCTCTGAATACTGATATGTGTTATCAGAAATATATTAATAATATTTATTGTATTAATAATATAATATAATATAATATAATATAATATAATATAATATAATATAATATAATATAATATAATATAATATAATATAATATAATATAATATAATATAATATAATATAATATAATATAATATAATATAATATAATATAAATGAATGCAACAGAATCTGTACTTTACACATGTATAAGCTATTGGAGCCTTCTGGAAAACCAGGGACTCTGCATTCCAGTTGTGTATAGGTGGCAATTTCAGACAGAGGGTGCTTGGTTAGCAGATTTTTACAGCTCAGATAATGGCTCATTACAGGCAAAAATTTGCTGTAAATTGTCTGGACCATGAAATATCAATGGGAGAACTGCAGCCAAAAGTGCAGGACTGCATAAGGTACAGCTAATGTGGCTCAAGTGATAAAACCAGGCCCTTTCTTCCAAAGTTAATGAGGTTTGCAATAAACTACAGCTTTAATTGCTGACAAAAATTAAGAGGATGCTGAGCAATTGTTATTTTCTAGTGCTCTGTAAAATACCAACTTCATCAAAGGAACTGAGCACACAAAAACACATGGTTAAGCAAGGAGGTAAGGAGTGAGAATGAAATGTGTGGGTTTGCTATTAAAATAAAAATGAGAATTATAATTTTTGTCTTGATGTTTAAGAAAAATATCTGTATTTCTTTAGGTCAGTGTGGGAACATACCTTTTATAGCAATGTTTTTGTCTGATTATAACAATGTCTTTTCCTCATTATAACAATGTTTTTGTCTGATTTTAACAATGTCTTTTCCTCATTATAACAATGTTTCTACCTGAGGTTCAGAGATGGAAGATCAGCATTTTTTCCAAAGCTCAGGAGACATTAAAATTGTACTTTTTACCTCCTTAACTTGGAGCAAGCAAACCCTAAAAATTGCAAGATCAAGAATGCCCTGTAGGAACTGCACAACAAATTTTTCCACGTTTCATTTTGATTTTGTTTAATTTAGGAAGGGGTGGGGGATTTGTCACAACCAACCAGTTGGGCTGTGATTATTTGTTATAAATCCTCACCAGGCTGAACAAAACCACCAGGCCATGGGTCAGGAACTCTGATTCTTTTCTGTGGAAATTCAACTCAAAATGTGCTGCTAAGGAGCCCCTAAATTTGTACCACAGACTTCCACAAGTGCTGGCTAACAAGATTTTAATTTTTTTTCCTGTACACTTCCATAAGCTCTCAGCTGCTCACAGGAAACTTCTCCAATGTTTATTTTGGTGGGAATGGAGAATTCCCAGGCTGGCAAGGTTCCATTCCCTGCAGGCTGTGATAAGCAGATATAAACACATGCAGAAGTTGCTGTATGGTTCCAGTGCTCACCTTCTGTCTGCAGGATCAGTTTGCTTTCAGAGTCTTGACAGGATTATAAAATTACACGTAGAAAAGAGCATGAAATAGTTCTGCTTTGGTTTTTTTACATCATCTGCCTTGCCAGCAGAAGGACTTTTCCATTAATAGTTACAATATGAGGGTTTTTTTGAAGCAAATTGTTTGAATTTGAACGTGGCTTTGAGTTCAACATTTTTCCCCTCCTCTGGGTGTTAATTTCTGCTTATATCCCTCAGGATCCACCATTTATTACAGCTCTTTTCACAGGAATTCATCTGATTTTAATCTTTAGGTGGATCCTGTGCCTGGTCAGTTCATTGACATTGAAGTTTCTGCAGTTTGAAACACAGGAGCAAGAAGGGCCCAAGTCAGGCTGACTAAACCCAGGGATACCCAGATCCAACAGGGAATAAAGGCAACAAAAGGAAGCTCAGAAGCTCCAAGAGGAAGGGCAGAAAGCTTGTCCGGAGTGCACAGTCCAAGGCACTTCCACTGGCATTCCACAGGTCCCCAGGAGGGCACTGTGCCCCCGTTTATGCAGGAGCACACAGTGGATATTGTCACCCCCAATGAGGGGGAGAGAATGATGCATCTGACTCTATCTCATTAGAAGGCTAATTAATTATTTTATTATTTTATACTATATTACATTACAAACTGTATCTGCCAAGCACTCAACTGCACAGAACAGAGTGTGTGTGACTCCAGTCCCAACACACACACTCGGTCCTGACAGGCCAAGGAAACAGAACACCATCACTCTGGGTAAACAATTTTTATATTGTATTTTACTTTGGCACAACACAGGCACAGAAATGAGATGAGAATAGCTTTTCCTTTCTCTGAGGTGCAGAAAATGTGAAACCCTTGGGGAGAATTGTGCCTTGCTTTTCTCTGTGAAGAGAAATGTGGCTACACGAGCATCTTCTCTACCTCCTTCAGCCAAGGGTCAGAAGGGAATTGCAGAGCACAAGGACACAGGGAGCTGCTGCCCTGTCCCAATCCTTCAGGCAGAGGGGGCAGGGAACCGATGGTTGCAGTGGAATAATGTGTTCCAGGAACAGGAGGATGCTGTTCCTGGGATCACAGAGATGCAGCAGCGAGTAAAGAACCTGCTCCACCCAGCGTCTGCAGCGTGAGGTGCAGCACCGGGGCGGGCAGGAGAAGGATTGGCTGGAATCCCTGGCCCTGGCATTCCCTATCCCTGTTCAGCGGAACAAACCTCGAGGCACAGAAGGGAAATTACATATATTCTATATAATATATTATATAGAGTACTGGAAACAACACGGGATAGTGTTCTGAGGAGGAAGAGGGATGGGAATTTGACATGATGGGAATATGGCAACCACACACACACACACACACACACACACACACACACACACACACACACACACGCACCACACACCCCACACACACACACACACACACAGACACACACACACACACACACACCCCCTCTCTCTCTCTCACACCAAAAAAAAAAACCACCAAAAATTCACCAGTCCACCCTGGCCAACTTCCAGTTCTTCCTTCAAAAGCTTTCCCCACTCCCACAAAGTGTTGGTGGGACACAAAGCATTTCTGGTGACATTCAGTAATGCTATTGCAGATATTTGTACACACAAAAAGGTAGAGAAGTTTGAAAAATACTTGTTAAAAAGTTCACCGGTTAAGATTTCTTTTTTAAATACTAAAAGAGTGGAAGCTCTATCAAAGCGTTTCCTTCTAATTTAAGGGAGCTTCCCCAGCAGAAAGCAGCTCTGTACAGACAGTGCAATATGTTCTCCATCCACACACAGGAAAGGTTTTCCACCCACTCCCCCAAACAGCTCTCACTCCCCACACAGCAAGAACTGTTCCTCTGCTAAGGTTCTCATGAGCTCTGCTAAATGCAATTTCAGCAAACATTTTTATTACCTATGGGTAAATATCCTTCTGTAAGCAGAACTATCATTCCTGTTCCTGTATATTTCCACTACAGCCTTGTAGGTCAAACTTGCATTTATTTCCTGTGCAGGAACACTTTATGTAGATACAGCCTGATTGGGTTTGCTTTTTACTCCTAATAGAGGCTGTGGGGGAAAATACAATATCCTATAGGCAAATTGAGTGTTAATTCTGTATTTTTGCAGCTGAAGTTTGTTTTTGGAGTAGCAGAAGGGAAGAAGAAAGAGAAGCACCACACTTGAGCTTGTAGCCCCCAGCCCACAACCACAGGCACAACAGGAACTCCAGCAAACTCACACCTGTATAAGGAAATACACTTAAATAAGGAAAAGCAATGTCATTTTTAGCAGGTATCCTCATGAATTGGAAAAAAAAAAATTGCACTACTTAGTTTTAAGCAAAACCTTTATTTTAGCTCATGGGCTCGTTTGTATTAAAAACAGTTACTTCAAAATCAAATTCACATAAAATTCAGCATGTAAAGGAAGCTGCCATTGGTCAGGACCAGGTCCTGAAAGACAAGGGCTCTGAGGGACAGCGGAGCAACCCTGGGGGCAGCAGATAAAACTGGGAACGCAGCAGGAGCAGCTCCTGCTCCAGGGCTCAGCAATCAGTGCCCCCTCCTTCAGCACATTGAAACCCAGCTGCACTCCAGGGCTCTTGAATGATTTCTCCATTGCCCAGAATTCCCCCAGCAAGGACTGGAACAGCAAATCCCAGTTTCATCTGCTGCTGCACAGGAGGGAACTCTCTCGAGTCTTGTTCGAGGCACTGCTATTTGCTGCCAGCAATCAAAGGACTTGTCTTCAAACAGTTTCCTTACAACACCAACAATCAAGCTACATGATATACACTTCAATTGTACAATTATCTTTAAAAAATGCCCGTGTACAAAATAGGTTATTTTATTTTTTTTTTTAAAAATCACATGCTAGATTTCAATTACATCAACATTTTAAAATAACTGAAAAAATTGATAAATAACATTCCAATTTATTAGGAACACTCCTGCAAGCAAGTGCAGTATCTGCACTTCATTTAATATTCTACTAAGCTTTTTAGGGCAATTTGTGCTATAAACCTCATGTACAAAGTGTGTGAAAAGCTCTTACTTGTGACAACAGAATAAAAGCTAATTAATTAACAAAGCAAGAGTATTTCAGTAAAATCATTCTACTTATGAAGTAAATACCACAAGGGCATATCATTTACAGCCAGTTAGACAAAGAACACAGCTAGTAACCAGAACACATACATTAGTTAAAAAGTCAAATATATACAAAAATATATTAGAAAGTGGTTGAGTTTAACCACAGGCTCATGTAAAAAAATGTTGTTTTAAATAGCAATAGCAAAAAAATAGCTATTTCTCTATCTGCAACAGTACAAAAGGCAACACCTACATATGAGGTAGCAATGCCAAATTAAAAACAAAAAGAAACCAAAAAAACAACTTTGGATTGAGGAGCATTTCCTATATTTTCATAGCGTATCTGTCAATACAAATATTTAAATGAACACTTCAATTGTTTCAAGAATTAACTACATTAATTTACAAAACCTTTTATTCAATTAACTTTTTAAAAATTTCTGGAAATTGATTTAGTTCCCGATTTCTCCTGTTTCTAAAAAAGCTATTGCATTTTTCAAACCCAAACACTGTACAGCAAAAACGTGGAGGATTTTATTATACACACTTGGTAAACACTATGGTACATTAAGACTTAATTTACAAAGCTCAGAAGGAGCCAGCTGTGGTCATTTTATCCTTTTGTGCCCAACAGGCGGCCACTGCACGCTTTTTACCCCATGTTCAAGCTGAGGGTTTGTTACTCCCTCCCACAGCCACAGAAAGGCTCTGAGCAGTTTCATCTCCCTTCAGGCTCCCCCTCCAGGCCAGGGGCACTGCCAGGCGGGCTCAGAGCTGCCCTGGCACTGCCTCAGCAACAGCTCTGCCCCTGCTCCCAGCCCCATCTCTTCATTCTCTCACAGGTGCAGGGCAGGAGGGGCTGAGCCTCTCTGACCAAAAAAATGCCATCAATGAAAAGCCAGGAGAGGAACAACCATGTAAAGCTGAGCTGTGCCAGCTCTGGTCAGGGGGCTGCAGGCCCCTCACATCCTCTGCTTCCAGCTCACTGACCAAAAAGACCCTGCTGCTCCTCCAATTCAGGCAACTAAATTGGACATCTGAAGTTAGATGGTACGAGTAACACCAAAAAATGAACTGGATGGAATTTCAGCATTTATTGTATTAAGAAAATAATATACTTTACATCACAGTGCTTAATTAAATGCAATAAAAAAATGTAAACTCAGAATTCTAGATAAAATTTAGCTTGAAAAATTAGGGCTCGAAGAGTTTTGAAAATTCACAATTTTTTTTTTTTAAAAATTGAAGTCACAGACAGTTCACATAACTCACACCTCGAAGTTACTGTAAGCAACACCTTCGACGCACTCCAACATTTGGTGGGGTTTTGTTTTGTTTTCTTTACAAGCCTAAATACCAACTGCCCAGGTGCAAAGGGAGGAGGTATCTGTCTCTGCAAGGGATGCAGGTGTGGCAGGGCTGTGCCCAGCAGGCCCGGAGTGCTCTAGTAGATGTAGGGGAAGATGCGGTAGGGCACGCGCTGGCAGTAGCGCTCCCACGCCAGCCCGTACTTCTGCTTGCAGTGGTGCTCGTCACGCGCCTCCCGGTGCACCAGCAAGCAGATGAAATAGATCACGTAGAAATAGGGCAGGATGTGATTGAAACCTGCAAGGGGACAAAGTGAACTCAGATTAACAGGACACAGATCTGGAGGTGGGAGCTGATAACGTGTTCGAAGCTGGTGACACATTCGTGCAAGGCTGAAGCGCTGAATATTCAACAGGACAGCACAACACATGCAGGTAGAGAGAGACCCACAAACCCACAGAAAGTAACTCTGAAAATTGAGATGTGGGGTTGTGAGGGTTCCCAGGACAAGGGGAGAGATGAGAATTTGACTCCATGTTCTCAGAAGACTGATCTATTATATTTAGACGACATTATTATACCACACCATATCACACCACACCATAAGAAATGCTATACTAAACTATAAAGGATTCATCAGAAGCCTCGTAAAGAACGCCAATGAAAGCTGGTGACTGACTCAGAGTCCAACACAGCTGCCTGGGATTGGTCATTGAGTTAAAACAATCACATGGAACCAATCAAAGCTGCACCTGTTGGTAAATGATCTCCAGACCACATTCCCAAGCAATCAGATAATTATTGCTTTCATTCTTTTCTGAGGCTTCTCAGCTTCCCAGGAGAAGAAATCCTGGTGAAGGGATTTTTCAGAAAATATCGTGGTGACATTTAGAGTCACAAAATCTACCAATTTCACTCTCAATGCCTGCAAAGCTGGCACATATTGAAGTGTTATTGTCATTTAAAGTTCTTTAGTTACCAAAATAACATTTCCATTCAAATCTCTGCACCACCAAAGAGCCCCACACAAGGTTTTCTCTATTTTGCCTGCAGACATGAGCCAGCTTTGCTCAGAGCACACCACCTGACCTGTGGGTGAAAAGAACTGGAAAGGACCCAGAAATGTGAGACTGCAGCCCAAAAAGCCAAGTGTGTTCTGGGCTGCATCAGGGGGAGCGTGGCAGCAGGTTCTGGCTCTAACCCACTGCTCTGCTCCACCTGAGTGTTGTGTCCACCTCTGTGTATTATTAACAAACACTCTGAAAGATAATTTCACTGTGTTTGAGGACCTTTCTTTTAAATATCTTTCACTTCAAATCCTCCCTGTATGTGGTGGCCCTTGTCTCCAAGCAAACTCCCACTTTTGGGGAACTTCAGCTGAAAACACTCACTAGCCTAAAAAATTTAAAGAACAGCTAATTAGCAAGTAAGTCCCACGGTTATTGAATGATAAAGTGTCAGAGAGATGAGTAAAATCTTTAGTATATGTCAAATCTGCAGCAAGTTAGAAAGGGTAAAATAGAAGTAAAAACATGTTGCATTGGACTTATGACACAGAAATCTGCCATTCAATAGGATTTACTATCCCAAATAATTCCCACTTGGCATTTCAAACCCAGACAGATACAAACAAAAGCCTTTTTGCTAAAACCCACTTTAGTCTCAGAACTCACCACAGGGTAGGGACCACGCCAGAGCCATGATGATGTCACCGAGGTAGTTGGGGTGACGAACAAAACCCCACCAGCCCGTGACAAGGAGCCCTTTGCCAGTTGCAGTGGGTATAAACTTCAGATCTGTGAACAGAGTGTTGTGTCAATGCAGTGACTGAAATATGTATGTACACACTACAAAGAGCCAGTGAATAAAGCCCCAGCCAAAGGAATAAGAAATGCACTCACTGGCCAGTTTGGGGTCTGCTGGATTCCGTCGGAAATTGTTCTTCTGAGAATTTGCGCTGCGGAAGATGTAATACCCAATACCTGGAAATAAACATCATGTTGAAAATCAACATCATCTGTTTTACATTTTCAGCATTTTCTAGTTCTCTCAGCTTCAACAAAAGCACTCACATGCCCTTTGCCACACTTACTCCATCAAAGGCTTTTCCCCAGAGATTCAACTGGTATTTTCTGCTTCAACAAGACAGAAATGCCACTGGAAACCTGCATTCCCTAAGATTCTTGTTACTGACTAACTTTGAAGAGACTCTGAAGAAATTTTATTTTCACATCTAAATCTGAGTTTTTAATGTTACACTGAGTTTGAAATTCACAGAAGGTGATGTGAATTTCACATTGTATGATTACAGCTCTATTTTGCAGCCTAGCACTTTGCTACAGCACCTACTCCATAAAATGACAACTCATTTACAGGATCATGATAATAAAAGAAGCAGACGAGGAATTATCTGGGTTTGGAATTCATATCCCCCATCATTTTCACACAGCAGCTTAAACTTGCTTTTTCCAAAGCTGCATTGAAAAAAAGATGATAACAACATACTTTGAATAAAGATATTGTTTTTTTAAATAATAGAAACCCAAGAAAAAACATGAAGTGAAAAAGAAAAAATTATTTTCTGTTTTTCAGTATTGCACATATTAAATTGTACATCTTCTCATTTTTTCCAATTCTTTCTCATGTCTACAAAATTCGAGTGGGTTTTTATTGTTTCTATTCAGGTAACAGGCACAACAAGCACATGTTGGTGCAAATTTAAGGTTGCCCAAAGATGTGAGATCTTTTCTCAAAGCAATCAGCTTTGATGAAAAAGATGTTTTCTACTGTCATGTGTTTGTCACTGTGGCCATCAGGGAAGGAGGTGCAATAGTTACTTTTTCCCCAGGTTCAGAAGAGGGTACTGACTTTTTTTTCTTTAAATGAATTGCTCAGATTGACTTTAAAAAGCATCTATTAAATTCAAAAGATGTTAAGTCACTTCTTTAACTCCAGACAGCACCCACCTAGAGCTGCTGCTCAACAGAACAATTAGGTGTTCAGAGCCTCACCTATCCCTCACATGCTAAAAGGAGAATTTATTATATTCCTTGTATTTCACAGGAGCCAGACCATGGCTGCTGTATCTGAGCTAAAGCTTCACCTCCCATCTCTGAAGACACAATCAGAACTACGTTGTAACCAACACAACAATGACATTTCCTGTAACTTACAGTTCAGAACAGTAATTGCAGCAGCAACAGGCCAAGAAATTGTGGTGGGGTGACCCACTAAGTAGAAGGCCTGCAGGCTGTAGACAAATGGAACCCACACCAGATCTCCAAAGGCCAGCATGAATCCAAATCCATCATGGGTAATGTCCATTGTAGTCAAAACAGCTTCCTAGAAACAAGGAGGAAGGAATTTCAGCACTTCCAAAGCCTCCTTCTCTTAACACTAATTAGAAATGGACACAGCTGAAGGGGGTTGGCATTTACCTCATTCCAAAGAGCATCCACCACATAGAGGAGCTGGAAGCTGTTCACGAGAATCATGGACAGGGATGGCACACTGAGATTGTGGATCTTCATCTCAGCCAAGAGCATTGCCAAGTTTATAACAACCTAAGTTAGAAAAGATTTCATTTAAAAGTTCACTTTAAAAGAAAGTAGTCTTTTCTATTACACTACAGGACATTTGAATACCAATGTTTAGTTTAAAAAAAACAATAAACTATTTTACAAGTAAGTTTGCAACTAACCATATTTTGAAGCTGTATAACCTCAACACATGAATACCTTAAAAAGGGTTTTCATTTGCCACAAAACTAAGCTAGAAATTTCCTTCAAGTGAATAAAAATAGTCATTAAAAAACTAGCAACATGGAACTGTTTGTCAGTACTCTATTTTTAAATATCCTTAATATCAATTATATGTCTGTGTGTGTGTAAAAAAAATCCCTCAGTGTACTGTTTAAGGAAATAAAATAATTCAGATTACTGACTCACCCAGCCAATTAATCCTGGACGCAACTCACAGAAGTATTTGAGGTCAAAGCTGCCAATACGAGGGTTTAGTTCATGTCCAGTAAAAAAGTCATAAATAAAATACCCTGCAGGTAAGACAAACCTCTGTTAGCAATGTTCTTGTTTTTATCTGCCACTACACTCCTCCCCATAAATAAAATCCCACTTTCCACTAATGTTCTCTCATTACAAATTTTTAAAAGCCTTCAGATTGGCAAAAAAAAAATTTGAAGAGTATGTGCAAAATACAAAACAAAAGCTACATATTTTGTATTTTAAGATGCCCTAATTTTTTATTAATTAGGAGGACTAACCACTTTAGAAGTTCTCCCTGACACTTGTCCCTTCTTTATTTTCAGCCTTATCCTGAAGCTTACATCACAGTGAACATGAACATGATCATATGGCATTTATTAATTTTACATTTTCTCCTATTTAATTGCTTTTGTCTGGGAAAAAGAATTCCATTTAACTGTGACAATTACCCATCCATCAAAAAAGGTGGACAAGAAGGAAAACACCATGCCCTGACTTCATATCTGGGATTGAGTTTGTGGGGGAAAAAAAAACCAAACAACAGTTCACAGAGCAAAACTAAAGTCACAGTATTACAATAACCAGCCCCAAATCCAGCCTGTAATGTGTAGAAATGAAACTATAGCAAACAATTGGAAAGGAATCACCCAGAATGTTCCAACTCACCAGAATTTCCACCTGGTGCCAGCTCCTCCTCAGGCGCCCTCAGGGACCGCACGTACAGGTAAACGCTCAGCGCCAGAGCAAAGGCGGCGGCTGCCACTGCAAACTGCACCAGCTCATCGTACAAATAATGGAGCTCAAATCCAAAGTACAACAAAGCTCCAATGGCTGCAGCAGTCAAAATAAAAGCATAAAACCCTAAAGGATGTAGAAGAAAGATATATTAGTCAAAATAAAATAAAAATTTATCTTTTTAGTAGGGCCGACCTAATCCAACCCTTCTGCGCTTTTACTCCTTCCAATATTTGTCCATATTCCAGTAACACCTTGGACATCCCATGGTTCAAACTTCTGGGGCACAGCAATCACTAAGGGACTCTAAGCCCTGAAGCTGTGCTCACCAAAAGGACAAGAGGCAGGAACGCTCGGAATACTTCTCAGTTTTTTATGCCATAGGATCCAATTTCAGATTTTAGTGGAAAAATGGACACTGGCACTACTAATGGATAATGAGAGCAGGTCACAAAGTCTCATCTGTGAGACAGCTGAGACACCCTTATTCTCATCTTTGAATTATCTTCATATATAGCTTGACACAGATAGCAGTAATTGAAGTATTAAAATGACTTCTCAAGAAGATAAAACTTGAACACAAACACTTTTGCATACTTTGAGAGTATAATTTCACACAGAATGGATTGATGCCCAAACAGGAGCAGGCAGTTCTCTGCTGCCCTCAGCTAAGGACTTGCTATGGATCCCTTCACAGGGGGTGAGGTTAGAAGGAACCTCCAGAGCTCACCTGGTCTAGCTCAGCTGGAGCCTCCTGTGCTTCACTTGGTGCCCAGTGCCTCCTGTCCTTACCTTTCCTCAAGACTTTTAAATTTGCTTTTAAAATTAGCCTTTGCAGCACCAAGACAATGGCTTTTCTTTTTTAACAATCCAAATTATGTAGCTTATTTCCTCCCTTTATCAGAATGCATGGCACAACTACAGACAAAAGCCCAAAACCAAGACAGGTATGAGAAGCCTCGAGGACTCACTTTTGCAGGATGTAACTCCCCTTGTTTGTTACTTCCAGCCCTATTCCAGCTTTAAATGGCACATCTTACCAGACTATGACAAAAGTAATTCACTACCACCCCACACAGTGTAATGTCCTGCTCTTGGGTCACTCAGTTCCTGATGATTACTAAGCACCTTTTTCCAAGAAAAGGCTCATCCTATTTTACCCAAGATTTACAACAGATAGGCTCTCTGGTCAAACTGTATTTTTCAATATTTGTGTTTTATGGTGCTGAGCTCTGCAAATCACACAATGGAATCAGTTCTGGAATAACCAGCTGCAGCATGCTCACCATTTATCCGGTACTGCAGTCTCCTTCCACTGGCAAGAGGCAGGCCTTCTACAACCTGAGGAGAATAAAATCTTAATGCTCAACAAAATGTTTTCTGTAGGCCCTTCAGGTGAGGAAAAGCAAGCTCAACTCTGTTAGAAAGGCATTCAGTCAAAGCAACCAGGCTGGACACACTCAAACCTGAAGCTCATGCACTGTTCTAAAAAACATACTCTGGACAGCAAATGAAAAAGATTAGCAGTTTCAAATAAAAATGTTATTTACAATAAACCTCTTCTTAAGCAGCTCCAAGAAAGCAGAACTTCTCCAGTCATTGTGAACATGTACAGCAATAAAACATGATTGATCTACTTCAGAGTGTCCTTTCAGAATCTGCCACTAACCCTCAAGTCACAAGAGAGGGATGGAGAGCCTTTGCCAGATATTCATACATATGGCTAGAATGGTTTATAGAGTCCTGTAAATGAAGATTGTATTCCAAAATGCTGCATATCCACAAGAAACTGAGTATTGAAATAGTTTGTGAAATTAAAAGTCAGACACCTAAAACTCTTCTAGAATTCCATCGAGCAAAGTCTGTCCACACTTTGATCTGAATGCCTATAAAATGCCTTCTGCCTTCTCTAATGGAAGGCTCTGAAATGCAGAAATTCTGAACCAGCTGAGCTGCTTTAAGCTTAAGAAATCTGCAGCTGCTATATTTCAGTTTATTATGAAAAACTCATTAAATTCCTTTCAAATTCACTGCATTTAGAACACACCTCACCTTCCAGCCTAACACACAGTTTAGTTGCCCATAAAGACCCAAGTGCTCCCAAGAGCCTACCTTTCCAATTGGCAGCAAGTAAAATGCAGCTTGAAGGAAAAACCACAGGAGAATGACACCAAACGCCCTCCAATCCCAAAGACTCTCAAGTGCTGGCAGAGGAGGGAGGTTCAGAAGACTTGGATCATCTTGTTTGCACATCAACAGCAGGTAGAATACAGTAGCAGGCAGGACTAACATCAGCATGAAGGTCCCTGTAAACAGACATCATGGCATGTTAGAAGGTAAGTACAGAAAATTTAAAAAATAGTTTCAATCCCACTAATAAAGCTCAATATTAAGAAGAGGTTGCCATTATTTTCTCCTGAACAAGACAGCAGCAATCCCACAGTCATGTAACAGGACACTGAGACATTCTTCTCACTCCCATAATACAAGGTCACCTACCATGGGATCACACTCATTGCATCCCTTCCAAAATAATCCAAAAACTGTCTAAAAATACTTTACTGTCAAGTTTCAAGCACCTACATTTTGAAAATGTAAAAGCTTTGCTGGTTAATTGTTAAATTTAACTTAGAAGTATTTAAATCTCACTGTGGCAAGAGGTGGCACAAGATCTCTGCTGTATTTCACATATTAACCAAGTGCAATAAAGTTCTTTGCAACCAAATCAAGTGAAACACAACAATTTTACTCTGAATTCTGCAGCCAAGGTCCAAAAAGCAGCTCTTGACATGACAATATGGTCAATAAGTAAAAAGCCACAAAATAGTACCAATTTTCAACTATTAAGACAATTTGCACACATACCAATCCTTCCCCCAAACTCCATCTCCTTTGTTTTTGTTGATACTTTCTCAATTGGTTTCACAGCCACAAAAGTTTTTTTCTCTGAATAAATCTCTTCTTTTTTCTTGTCATCCTTCCTCGAACGCAAGCTGTACTGCTCGAGCACGCGCTTGATTTCCAGGTCTGGTTTTAACTTTTGCTGTAAATGAATAAAAATAATTTATTTACTGAAAGGTTTCCCAGTGATTTTACTTTAGTGGATATTTCAGAGGACATTACTCACTGTAGAACACCAATGTACAATTATCCATTCGTACAAAGAGCCTGCTAAAACCAGGCATAGTTACTATTAGGCTGTGATCACAGATCAGCAGCAGCTCCAGCACAGATCCTCCTTTCCCACCCTCCCCTTTCCCTTCTGCCACGTGCCTGGGCACCAGATAACAATCAGGACAATTTAAAATCACTTTCTCTGTAGCAACTTACTCAACCTATAAGTTTTATGTTGCCTTCTATTTCTGTTTGATTATTGTATTGCCCTCTTCTAGGAATTTCTGAGAGCCAAGCTAGCAGTGTGACAAAAAGCTAAGAGCAAATTCTGTGTTCTTACCTCCAAGACAATGCAGGATGTGGCATTTTTCTCTGTACTTTCAGGCTCACCATTGTACCTTTTGGTGTTATTCTCACTCGGTTTCTGGTCAAAACAAGAAACAGAGTTTAAGCTTTCAGTGTCCTATATATGGCAGTGTTCTGCAGAACTGAAAGTTTGGATTTCTATAAAATACCTCTGAAGAAATAAATTCTCTCATAAAAATTCTTCTCCAGTGAGTCTAGCTTACACAGCTCTGGGAAGACATGACTCATATGTTTTATTTCAACTCAAGTTTTGTTGAAGAGAACCTGGTCCTTCCAGTCTTACAAGAGCCAACAGATCAATCCTACTCCTCAAACAGAAGCCAGGACAAAACCACCAAAGACTTTTTGACCCTTTTATCCCAAAAGGTTAAAAGTACTAAAAGTAAACAGCAGCTGCTGGCTAAAAAACTACTTAAAACCAGATTGTGAACTACAGGCACTGAATCACACAGCTCCAAGGAACTCACTGCAAAACAAACCCCACAACTATTTCAGTGCCTAAGAGTACCCATTTACTCAACCTATCTAGCTAGTTTATATTAATCTGGTTTAGTCTAGCTGAAATCTAACTAAAACCTGTTCATTCCCAATAGATCAGCAGAATGCACTTCCAGTTCCAGGGACTGTGTCTCAGACAAGTGAGAAACCATCTCAAGGGCACAAGAGATGCTGTTTGTCTTTTGACAGAGAAACATCACCTCTACTCCTCTTCACTTAAAGATCACCAGAACCATTTGTAGCACTCAATCTTCACAAAAATGCTAAGAAGAAATGTAATAAATATCAGCTAGGCACCAGATACTGGTAAACTTAGAAATCCTTACAAGTTAGTTTTTATAATGAAATCAGTTTTACAATATTACCCATCACAAGGCCATATTTAAATATTCTACACTGTGTGTTTTCCACTACTGTTGCACAAAACTGTATATGGTACAGAACTCATTTTATTTCAAATCCTAATACCTACCTGCTATGTAGCAATTAACAGACCCAAAAGTAAGCTAACTTCCATTGCCCCATTTCACAAGTGGAAGCACATGGCTAACAATTACTTCAATATTAAATATTTAAAATTTTGTTTGTTTGGATTATGAGCTCTCAGTATCACCAAATTCAAGTGGAACTTTATAACCTTGGTTTGCCTCTCAAGAATTTCCTCAAACTTTGCAAGCTAGAAACCCAATTTCTAAAGAAAAACAAAAGGCAGTTCTGAGATACACTTTTATGCTGTCTGGGGAACATGAACTGGCTTTTGCAATGATAAACCCACTCTGCAAAAAAACAATCTTTCACAAGTAGCAAAAGTTTCTTTAACTAAAAATCCAGCAAACCCCCACATAAAAAGCCAACAAACAGAACAAATACCGGCAGAGCTATGCTGGGCTCCTGGCTGGGTTTCTTTTTGTCCTCCTTGTGCTCCCTGCTCTGGGAAGCAGAGCGACGCCTGCCCTTGGCCGGCCGGCCGGGAGAGCGCGAGCGGGATCGGGAGCGGCTGCTGCTCCTGCGGGAGGGAGAGCTGGAGGAGGACTGGCTCTTCCTGTGCTTGAACGATGACTGCGACTGAACAAAGATGGAAAACAAGCAAAATCTTAGCATGAACCAAAGAACAATTTTAGAAACATGGGGGGGTTTGTGATGAGGACTCTGGCACACAGTTCTGTAGATCTGTCTCGTATTTCCTCTACTGATGCTCTACAAAGGCTGGTAAGAAAGAGCAACTGCAGAATACTCATTTTGCTGGCAATTCCCAAAGAAGCCTGTTCCAAGTCCAACTGTTGAAGCTGCAGAAATCAGGCTATGGATGTAAGCTACAAAGTGAGCACCAAGCTGTTTGGCACACCACCCTCTCAATCCTGTGCACAGGGAGAGGAATTCAGAGCTGTCTCTCAAGCCCTCAGGGGCTGCTCTCACTTCCACCACTCAGCTTTATTAATGCATCTGAATAGCAAGGGTCATCACCTGTGTGAGGCAACACAGCCTCAACACTAAAATCAACACTAAAAACCCAAGTCAGCCTAATCATTTAATTATATCTGGTAACTAATTTCATAAACAAAAGCACTTAACCCCAAAAGCACTGTTTGATTTCTCTGGGAAGTCTACAATGTTGATTTCCCCATGTAAAATTTCCACAATGCAACTTTTACAATCAAAGGCATTTTCCCAGTTTGGGTCTGCTAACCTGCATGCAGCAGGAACAAATCAGAAAGTCTTGAAACAGTCAAAACAGCTGCCTACCTCAAGGCAGAAACATTCTGGTCCTTGCCTACCTCAAGGCAGAAACATTCTGGTCCCAAAAGAGAAGGCCACTGACTGGGCATGGACACTGCCACCAGAAGTGACACTAAAGCTCACATAAAGGCACACAAACTGGCTTTGAACCCATGAGGTTTCAGAACAGGCCAGAGAAATGACTACAGTGAACATTTAAACAGGGTTTTTTCCTCCTGCATGAATCATTTTAAACTGGCTATGAAGTTTGAAAGGCCTTTATTAGTAACAAAAAATAAAATAATGATAAGTAAAGAGGAAGAAATATGCTTATATGACATGAACCTTTCTCAAGGGATTGCAGTTGTCACAAACACCTCATGAAGCCTTTGAGGACCTGAACAAGCAGAAGCTCTTTGCAGAAGTTTTAAGTGTGAGCTTGAAGGGCATGCACTGTTAGTATTTAGTGACATTTAACTGCATCTTCACATTTGTTATCAAATTTTCTTATTTAGAGATGGAAAGCCATCAAATTAATATCAACCCATTGATTACTGCCTTTGTAAGGTACTCAAACCAAGTTTTTAATGAAAAATCCTGCTACAGAGTTCCTGAAGAATCAGACTTGGTTTTCCTCAAAATATGATACTTTTTTTAACATAAATAAAACAACTATGAAGCTTTAAATATGGGGTAATTCTGAATTTCTACTTGAGGTGTCACAAAGGAAGAAATTTTTACTTAGCACCAATTCCTTGAAGAAGTTAACAAAAATTTGCAAAGTAACTACCCAGTCCTATTGAAGTACTGAAAATTAAATACATGTGTGCTCACTGTGAAAAATGCCAATCGCTTAAGAATTTACAAGTTTAATAGTAATAAAATGGTTATAAAAATAGTACTATAATTAGAGTAATAACAGAAACAAGGAGTTACAGACAGTCTGGGTGCCTCTTTCTGGGCAGCATGAGCCTGGAAAAGGACCCACGGTAACAGAGGGTTAACCCTTAAAAGCAACAGCCTGTTGCATATTCATACACCTCATACATGATGCATAAATTCCATTCAAACACAGGATTCTGTCTGGTCAGTGTCAGCTTCTTCCTCTGAATCCTAATGGCATTCTCAGGGCTGAGCAAGGTGGGAAGAAGTTCATTTCTCCTGATAATGGAGCAATAAATTCTTTTTCTCTGAAAGATTTAGGTGTCCTGTGGATGCTATCTCAGTGAGAGTACCTCATTCCTGTCTTTAAAAATCCCACATACATAGTTTCTATTTGAACACTATGTGGTAAGTTAAAACTATATTGAACACACTACTTAAAAAAATTAACAGGGCATAGCTTTCTAACTTTCTAACACATATAATATTAATTTGAATATTTACAAAAAGCCAATCATGACACACCCATTTTCACACTCACCCTTATGTCACTTTCCTTGAGTGCAAGCTCAGTTCCATCCTTGTACTTGACAGTGTAGAGATGAGCCACATCATCGTAGCTGGTCACCTGCACCTCGTAGTACAGGACGCTGCCCGGCCAGCGGCCCATCACCACCTCGCCATCAGCGAACTTGCGGCTGGGCATCTTCCACACACGGCGCCTGCAAAGCAAACCCCTCGCTGACAGGGCAGCCAGACACCGGCCTGCACCTTCCCCTCCTCTCTGCCTGTGTCATGGCACTGAAATGGGCACACTTTCAACAAGTCTCCACTTGAAATAGGGAAAAGGGTGTGTGGTAAGAAAACAGCAGTGGTGTCTTAGAATAGAGACAGGATTGAAGGTGCACGCTCTGGACAAACATTCAGCTAGTACTGAACTACAATACACAATCTCCATCATCAGGCAAAGCACATCTTTGACCAAAATAATGAAGCCCATCTTATCTAGAGAGAAATGCAATTACATGGTACTGAAGTGTACTCTAAGCCTTGTTTCCTGTGGTTCTACAGAAATTACACAAGTGATGATTTCTGAACATTACACATCCCCAGTCACTCAACACTTACAGCCACATTACAGTCTTTCTTCGATTTATTATACCAAACGCTCCAAAGTTAGGAAACTTCAGAATTTAAGCTCTTGTCTGGGTTGAACATTTTTTATTTTCCATCTCTTTAACAAAAGGGCACGATGCCTTTTCCAGGGCTCCGTGGGAAAACAAAGCTCAGCATCAGAGCGATCCCACAGCAACCTGAAAAATGAAATTCTATCCCCCATTGCATCATCAGGCTTTTATTTGATATTAACAAAACGTGGTGTGAGTAACTACTACCCTTGGGAAAAAAGGTGCTGGGAAAAACCACAACTACAACTTAGAGGAAGTTGTTTCAAGTGTAAACTCCTGCAGAACTGTTTGTATAGTGCTCTGTGTTAGCCACTGCCTTCTGAAACAGATATCCCAAGCAGAATATACTTTTAATCACCATGTATCAAGTGAGACTACCTTAAAAGTCTAAGATGAAATATCCACTAAGTAACTAAGGTGAAATAAATATATACTAAATAACTAAGATGAGATAAATATATACTAAATAACTAAGGGGAAATATACACTAAATAACTAATATGAAGTAAATATACACTAAATAACTAAGGTGAATATACACTAAATAACTAAGGTAAAATAAATATACACTAAATAACTAAGGTGAAATATACACTAACATAACTAAGGTGAAATAAATATACACTAAATAACTAAGGTGAAATATACACTAAATAACTAAGGTGAAATAAATATACACTAAATAACTAAGGTAAAATAAATATACACTAAATAACTAAGGTGAAATATACACTAACATAACTATGGTAAAATATACACTAAATAACTAAGGTGAAATACACACTAAATAACTAAGGGGAAATAAATATACACTAAATAACCAAGGTGAAATATACACTAAATAACCAAGGTGAAATATATACTAAATAACTAAGGGGAAATACACACTAAATAACTAAGGTGAAATAAATATACACTAAATAACCAAGGTGAAATACACACTAACATTTGTACTGGCACCCTGTGTACAACCAACACAGAACTCAGAGGGGATGGCAGGGACAGGGAACAAACACAAACTATAAAATGTTGGAGTCAAAGTATTTAATTTTAACTTGTTTGCTTTATCAATTTGATAAGAAAGTGAAACCACACAAACTAAGGTAAATACAAGTCTTTAATTAGTTAATCATTACATATTAACTAACCTGCAGTGAAAAGTTAAGATTCTTGGGGAAAAAATACTGTTAATATTCAATCACAGACCTTCATCCCACACTGGGGGATGGGGCTCAGTGAGGTTTTACAACCAACATTCATTCTGGCACTTTCTGACATTGCTGCTGATGATAAATTTTACACCTGTGTAGCTCTCCAAGTCAAAAATCAAACAAATTCAGCAGAATTCCCTCATATGGATTTTATTACTAATACCCCAAACTGCTTCAGACCAGAAATACCTGGCCATCCCCTCTGCTGTATAACATTTGAAGGAGAAAAAAAAAAGTTTTATAATTTGGTTTCAGTGACACTTGCCAGTCAGAAAAATGATGAGCTCTAGTCTGGGCTTGTCAGGCCTGTGCTATTCCAGCTCTTCTGCCTTCTAACTCGTGTTTGCTGTCCCAGTTTCTTGTTTCTGTCTCATTCTCACTCCTCCAATTTTCTTTTATCCCAGACAGCTGAACCCCTTCAAATTCATAGCTCTGCTTCTTATGACAAGTTCTCCATTCTCTCCTTAGCCCCCATCTTGGAGTCTTTGTGGATTTTCTGCCCTTGCTCAGCAGACCAGTCCCGGCTCCTCTTTGCCACCTCAGCCCAGCTCTGCTCTCACTCCCCGTTTGTGTCTCCCTGTGCAGCTCCCTCAGGCACAGAGAGCTGTCCCTGCTCCCTGGCAGCCTCCTGCAGCCCCGGCCCCTCCCTGCCCTCCCACCTGAGCCCCGGAGCTGCTGAGGGCACTCACAGCTGTCCCCAGATGTCCCCACGACTCCATTTCCCCTCTGCTGCTGCACTTCCACAGCCCAGCCAGGTTTTCCCCTCCTGAGCTGCAGCACCTCAGGCACAGCTGCAGACCTGGGGCCTGAGCAGGACAAAGCTGAACTCACACAGAGCTGTACAAAACACATCTTTTCTCAAAGAGAGTAACATGTTTTCATGAAGTTGTCACTGAGGACATGTAAACTGGTTTTTTTCCAATTTACAGCAACCACTCCAGAATTTAGACACAATTTCTGAATTTGAATTCATAAGGATAATAAAATGCAATTCTCTGCCAGATTTCAAAACCCAGCACTTCTGTATGCAAACACACAGTCCAAAGAAAAATTAACTTGATGATTTAATTATTGTGAAAGGCAGAAAGACATTCCCTTCCTCCAACTTTGATCCCAAAAGGAGCTCAAGTTAGCTTTAAAAAATTGATAAATGTGGTTGAAAGACCTGTAGTTAAATCCATGTCATGTAATTCAGCCTGAGGCAGATACTGCCAATGTGAGATTCCAAAATAACAAATCAGCAAGTGAAAATATCTTCTGACTCAAATCCTATTAATGGGAAAATTTATGTATTTTTCAATTCTTTTCCTTAACTATTACAGCTTAATAATAAGCTCAAATATTAAACATTAAAATAAGTAAATGTAACTTCTTGCCCTATTCCTCATTCCTTACATCCCACTTCAAAAAGCTGCACCTTTAAAGGCAGCCTTCATCTGTTCAGATGAACACACAATTACTGCCATTCAGAAGAGAAAAGATAGGAAGTCTTTCCAAAAAAATTTTGTTTAGAGATTACATTTTTCATGTACTGCTCTTTCAAGCTCTACACACCCCTGATGATTTTCATGCTATCAGCTGGCATCAGCCTAATATTCCCAGAAGCTCTGCACAAACTTTTGAATTCTCAGGGCTTTAAAACATAAATCCAAAGAAAATAATCTCATACAATGAACCCTGCACTGTACAGACACCTGAGTGCAAGTTTAGCCACTTACTCAGGAGATGAAATTTGTGTTTTCTCTACCATTACAATTTTCCTTCAGGAATCTAGATTCTAAGAGAAAGGCTCCAAAGGACTTTGTATCCTATACCAAGCCAAGCCAATTAATGCAAATCTCCCTGGAGCATGAAAGTGGGTAAAGAACAAAAGTTTCTGCTGACTCAAACAAGAATGAAATAATTAAAAAGAAACTTGGCTGAGAAACATTATTGCCCCACGCATGCATTTCTGGTCTGCTTAATGACTCTCTCACTAGAGATGTGGGGAAGATATTTCAGCGTGGAGAAAGTGATGACTGCTACCTTGTAGCCACAGGGAGATCAGCAAAGTTGGGCACACAGTTTTAGTAATAAATAAACACTAAACAAGTTTTCCCTCGTGGGAGAAAAAAGTTCAGTAATTCCATTTACTAATTCTGACATTTCACCACTGCTAGGCAGTCAGAGGAGGGAGCCAGCTGAATGCAAGAAGAAATGCAGGAAAATACAGAAAACGC
Organism: Zonotrichia leucophrys gambelii; assembly: GCF_028769735.1. Classification (NCBI taxonomy): domain Eukaryota; kingdom Metazoa; phylum Chordata; class Aves; order Passeriformes; family Passerellidae; genus Zonotrichia; species Zonotrichia leucophrys. The sequence goes on from NC_088172.1 coordinate 98,915,305, forward strand.
TGACAGTCAAGGATAACAACACGTGGAAAGTTATGAATTCACCACAGAGAGCTGTGCAGGATCTTCTCAGCAACACCATTACTCTCTCCACATTCAGAACAGTGGAGGCACCTATCCCTGTCCAAACCAACTTAACATCACCGCTAAAAACAAGCACCAATACGCCTCGAGGCAAAAACAACAACCCATCAACCCGCGGGCTGGGAACCGAGGATCTTGCCTTTAAAAAACCTTTCTGCCGGAAACCCCGCGGCAGGAACGGGAGCCGGGCAGGGCGGGCCCGGGAGCGGCGGCCGCTGTTGACAGGAAGGCCCCACGTGCCGCCCAGGCCCGGCCCCTCAGCCCCGCCCCGCCCGCGGCCCGGGCCTGGCGCGGCGCCTCCGCCGCGGGGGAAGGGAGGGGCCGGGCCGCGCCGCCCCTCAGCGGCCTACTCCCGCTCGGAGCCCGGCGCGGCTGAGCGGCCCCGCTTTGTTCGGCTCCGCCGCGCCACCTCCGGTGCTCCGAGCGAGGCGTCCCGCCGTCCGTCTGCCCGCCGGGAGCGAGGCCCGAGCGCAGGCCGCAGCCATCAACCTGAGCGCTTCCCGCCGGGAAAGCCGCCAAGGAAACGCTGCGGGGGAGGGGAGGGGGTGGGAGGTGGGGGTATCCGGGCCCGCGCGCGCCGCCGTTCCCGTTACCTGGAGGCCGCCCGCGCCGGGCCGGGCCGGAGGCGGTTCCGCGGAGCGGCGGGAGCGGGGCCCGAGCGCGCGCCGCTCTCCGCTGAGGGGAACAACCGCCCCGCCGAGCGACGGTTACGGCCGCGCGCACGGCCCCGCCCCTTCGCCCGCCCCGCCAAGCGCGCCCATTGGCCGGGACGCGCCGTTTGAATCGCGGGGTGGCCGCGCCCCATTGGCTGCGCCGGCGATGGCGCGGTCCCCGTGCCCGGCCCCGCCCCGCCCCGGCGTGAGGGGAGCGGCGGTGGCGGCGGCGGAGAAAGGGGGAGGAGGAGGAAGGGAGGCGCTTCCCGCTTCACGGCGGGTGATGGCGGGAGGGGAGGGAGAGCGGGGCGGAAAGGTCGCTGTCGTAGCGATGGGGGCAGGCTAAGACCGCCTGCGCCACCCAGGCCCCGCCGCCCGGGTAAACAAAACGGAGCGTTTTGTTTACGGAGCACTCGCGGTCTCGCCGCCTCCGCCGCCGCCAGTGCTCCTACGCTGTCCGAACAAAAACCTCCGTTCCTTCCAGCCCTGCACCTCCAGCACTCAACAACGACCAAATGTGATAAATATGCAGAAAACAATAAAAAGAAAAATTAGGGCTTAAAAGCAGAGGTGGCGAGGCAGCGAGTACTGCCTCGCTCAAAAAGAAAAATTAGAAAGGGCTTAAAAGCGGAGGTGGCGAAGCAGCGAGGGCTGCTACACTGACCGAACGACAGGCTGTGCTCCCTCCAGCGCTAAACAAAGCCAAAATGTGGTAAAAATGGGGTGGAAACGCATGGAAACACCCGTTTCTCTCCAAAAGAAAAATAAAAATAAAAGCAGAGGAGGTTTTTGAAGCCGTGAGACAACAAGTGCGCCTGCACTGACAGAACAGGCTGTGCTCCCTCCAGCCCTGCACCTCAAGCACTCGACAAAGCCAAAATGTGGCAAAAATACGGTAATAAAGTGTAGTAAAAGCACACCCACTGTCTCCAAAAGGAAAATACAAAATGGGCTACAAAACGGCAGCGTGCAGTGTGGTTACCCCTGTGCTTTTGGGGCAACTTTTCCAGAAAGGCCATTTGAGTTCCTGGCCAGATTTTGAAATCAGGAAGTCTAAGCAATACTTGAGCAGGCAGAAACAAAATGTGTTGTGAAAAAGTTAACAAATCGTTCTTAACATTGAGGTTCAGGGTTCAAATGAGTTGTTTCCGGTGCTGGGATCTTAAAAGTGGTGTTAAGAGGGAAATACAGTGTTTGTGTCCGCGCAATTTTTATGGACCTCCCAAATTTTCTAAATTTAGCTAACAAGTGATGCTCTGTGCTAATAAAGTTTCCTAAATGAAGAGAAATTCCCTAAAGACAAGACCACCATTGTCCTATACATTGTCTGCTGTGCAGACACAGCAAAAATCTCAGATAAAAAAGAACCCTGAAACAACAGCAACATTATAAAATAAAAAATTGGAAAAAAACCCGGACCAAAAAACCACAGCCAAAATGAACTGACATAAACAGGCCCCATGGTAGTCATGAGCTTAACTTGTCTGAGACATAATTGTTGTATTTGGGGGATTGTTTTTGCTGTTGCTGGTTTGTTTGTTTCTATTTGTTTAAGTTTCTAGCTATAATTTTTGAATGAAGAGTATGGCAAGCTTGTTTCTTCTAAGTGATTGCAGGAAATGGGACGTCCTGAGTGAATTATAAAAAATGGATATATTTTATTATTTATTTTGCTTATCTTATCCTTGAATTTTTAATTTTCACAGGCGATTCTTTTTAAATTGCATTTGTATGTCCCCTATTTTTGTACCACAGAGGCCCAGTTTCATTTGTCAAGGATTCATTGTATTTTTCACTACGTGATACAGTAAAAGATGTCTGAAGAAGGTTAAAAGTTACTCAGTCAAACCAGAGCCACATGTAAGCATCGATTTTAATAAATGCAGTCAGAATAAATTTGGTTATTAATTGTGTTAATGCAATCAGCTTTATCTGAAAGACATTTGATAATTTACTACACAAAAGATGCAAGTGAAGCTTCTGGCTTCAGATAATGAATATTTTGGTTCCAGCTAAGATTTCTGCTTTGCTTACAATTGCAAAGTTTAGAACTGTACCGTTAAGAACTGTTTTCAGCATTTCAGTCTAAATTACAGCAGGTATTGCTTGGAAAGAGCCTGCTTTGTTTTGTTGGCAGCAGAGGCCTATAATTAATATGTTTAAATAATGAAGGGTTTCAGTTGAAATCTTGTTTAGAAAATAAACTTGCCTTCAGAGAAATGGTTTGGATTTGGAATTGTTTACTCAGCTTGGATTAGAAAGCTCTTGGGCCACTAAGAACTGTTGATTTCAATTCTGCCAGTGATAATTGAGATACATTTGAGAGATAATTTCAGAAATATTTATGGGACAACAACAGAACGGGACAAATGTGAATTCCAATTAGCACCACCACCACCAAAATGATCTGCTGCAAGTTAGGTCTGAAATTTGCCAAGATCTAATAAAGCATCCCAATCCCACACTATAAAACTAAGAAAATAATTCCATTTAATGAGAATCCCAGAATCATCAATGTTGGAAGAGATCCTCAATGTCCCCTAGTCCAGCCACCACCCCAGCACCACCATAATCACACATCACCCAAAAAAAGTTGCAAAAACCTAAAGCTGCCAACACAAGGAGGTTGAGAAACATTCTGATAAATGCCTTTAGCAGAGTCTGCTGGGGTGGGTGGGGTAATAAACTTCTGTTTCCTCTCCTGATTAGGCCTTTGCTGAGAAAACACCCATAAGACTCAGTGGTGTGGTGGGTTTTGTAGTCTGTTAAACAACCCATGTATTCATATATATTAATAAATATGTATATATGTGTGTGTGTACATTCTAGGTGTACATCTATGAAATGTGTGTACATTTATAAATATATATAAATATAAATAAATATATAAAAATATATATTAAAAATACATATAAATATATATATATATGGTTTCTCTTTTTCCTTCTGTCATATTGGATCAAAGCATCCCAGCCTGCCTGTTGAAAATTTATCTACTTTTTGGAGGAAAATTCTTGGCTGGCAGCTGTGCTCCTGACAAGAAGCCAAGCACTTACCTGCTGCAGCCAAGCTGCTGATGAGGAACACATGCACTGTGTCACATCACAAAACAGCTGGAAGGAAAGGCAGACCAAATTCTGCATGTGGACAAAACCCATCTCCTCTCTGCTTCTCAAACGTTGAAAAGCTGATGATCCACTTCTTAAAGGTGTTTGAGTGTGCTCAGGCATTTTGGGGATTTCCATTATTATATTTAATTTGCTTCCTATTTTTTTTTTCAGTGGTTGAATGCTTCTTATTTAAGGAGCAGGAGATTTGGGGTTAACCTCTGAATGTTACCTAATTAAATCAATAAAGGTTTTGTTTGCACAGACCTCAATAAGGCAGGGATTGCACTCTTGACCATGGATAAAGTTTCTCATTATATATTCATTTGTGATGTAGAGAATTGGAACTTCAGCCTGCCTATAAAGGAGCAGCCTGCCAACAAACACTGCTGCTCTGGGCAAATTAGGTTGAACACTTGCATTCTGGGAAGTTTTGCAAAATGTTTATCTTTGGAAACAGCTTTAACAAAATACTCAAGGCTATCAAGCATGCTGGGCTCAGCAATAAGAAGAGGGACACAGACTCATGCAAACTAAGTCCAGTTCTCCAAACAGGAGAAAGAGGCTAAAAAAGCACATTGAAACTTTGATCTCCACAACAGTGCAACACATTTCCTTTCTGTATTGTATGTGAATTTATAAATAAGACTCATTATTGACTGAGGGAAGTTGATGCAATTCTCTAAGAAATGGCTCTTGAGATAAGAGTTTTGGCTGCTGTGTCTTCTGCTGGGCTGCTTACCTTGCCATTTTGCAGCATGGCTGTTCGATTGCTCCAGCAGAAAGCCCTGGGGACAGCTGAGTTTCTGAGGGTTTATGGAAAACACAGACTACAGGATTTCCAAGCATTGGCAATCCAGACCCATTTCTGTGTAGCAAAGTTATGGCCTTGAAAGGGTTGTAAATGCTTAAACAGAAAGTGGCTTTCATTCTAGAGAAAGAGAGAAAATTTCAACGTTTAAATGGCTTATTCTGAATACAAAGAAAAGCCACGCTCATCCCCTGGGTACTCCTGACTCACAAGCAGTTTCCCAGAAATCTTCTGGCTTTTAAACCTGTGTTTCAGTCTTCAGAAAGAGGTTACAGAGCAGAGTGACTTCTGCAGGGCTCTCCACAGGAAGCGAGGGACAGAACCTACCTTTTCCTGGTTCCTGTGTGACAACCTGCCCTGCATGAAGGGAGAAGCCCGGCCTCAATCCCCACCGCTGGCACATGAACAATGTTCCATCCCTAAACGTGAAGGCACTCTGGTACCTGAGGAAAAAGAAACAAATGAAACACGTGGCAAATGCAAAACAGACAGAGCCCAAAGGCTTTGAAGTGTCAGCACAAAGTACACATGTCTGTATGTGCATGTGTATGTGCACATAATACACATAAATATTTATGTATATAGATAAAGAATGAAAACAACATTCACTTTCCAGCCTTATTTTTGCAACCAGTGCATGATTTTTATGCCCGTGGCTGGCACTGTACGCAAGTCTCTGCAGTAAGACAAAAACTAACATTTCAAATTTATTTATTTATTTGTAAAACAGGCTGAAGAAGCTGCTGGTGCACAGTGAGCAGGCATTGGAGCACCCATGGGACACAGCCAGCAGGGATCAGAGGCTGCTGACTGAGCCAGTGGCAAACCAGGCCCTGCATCAAGGCACAGTGTTGCACCCACCTCCAGTTTTCTAAATTGTGTTTAAAATTCACTGCACTTTGGGGAATATTTAAGGAAAATAACCAGGATAAATTTGGACACATTTGTAAGAAATATTTATAACACTGGGGTATGTGGAATAGATGGTAATTCTTACCAGGGTACAGACACCAAAGATATGATTTTATTTAACATGGCATTCATATTCTGTCTCTTGTATTTGGTGCTACTGCTATCCTCCTACCTTTATTCTAGAAAAAAAAAAATCTAATTACTCCAAACAGGCCTAAACCAGAAGTGATAAATGAAGTAATCAGTTCAATGCATCTAGCAAAAGATGAGCTCACATATTTTGGCTTTAGAAGCTGGTATCACTGCATATCTACTCTCAACAAAATTTACTTCTTCTCTGATTAAACCTGCTCAACTAGTCCTGTTTATAATTTTTTTAAGCACAGTAATTTAAATATTAATTAACTCTTTGAACTTAAACATCAATATTTCTAATAACATGTTAAGATATATATTCATATATGTATCTTATATATCTTATTAATGTATCTACTGTGGTTTATGAAAATTCAGGGTTTAAACTGATTCAGTTGTGGTGTTTACTTTTTAGAAGAGATTTCTAAAAACCAAACTAGCATACATGCATCAAGTTCAGCATTTCCAGAAGTATTAGTAAGAAGTGTTAGAGAAGGGCTTCAATATACGTATGATCCTTGTTCATTGAATTTAAACATTTAAAATCCTTGTTCCAAAAAATGTTCACATGGATTTAGTTCTTTCAGAAGCAATTTCAGTAAATTAATCAAGATGCTTCAGGGCAGGATTTGCATGTACAAGCCTACACCTCCCTCATCTCCACACATCTCTCTTACCTTCCTTCCCTGCATTTTACAGTCTGTTTGCTCTGGCCATGGCTTTATATGTGGACCATTTATGACAAAAAACACAATGACAAATCTGTGTCCAGGTTCTTGGTGAAGCACTAAGCATCCAACAGCTGGAACAGAATTGCTGGAAGACATTGTCAGTGTGGAAACTTCCCATGAGCCAGTACCTGGAGACAGATAAGCAGCAAAGATTGATACTTCAGAGTCTTCTCTTTTTCTCTCTCCCCTGTTTCTCTCCATTTGCCAGGCAGGACAAGCTCAGCCCAAAATATGAGTAATGGCAAACCTCTCATTTAATTAAAGGAGAAAGGAGAGTTAGAATGATTCCTTACCTAAACTGTACTAAACACAGAATTCATAATGAATTCTGGTACTAGGCACACTGCCAGTTTTCAGACATTTCTATGCTTAATTTCAACTGCAGAACCATCCCTGATGTTATTGCAATAGTTGTCTGTTCCCATCATGGATACCTCTATAGTTTTTGAGTTTCACAAACCAGTCACAGGCATTCCCAAGGGTCAGTGTTCTGGGGGAAAAAAAAAAAAGTGACTTGGATATTTTAAAAAAAAATGAATTTCAGTTAGGACCAATTCCCACACAATGTTTGTTTGTTCAGCACACAAAAGGAAACTGCACTTTGTTCTCCAAGAAGGCTGGCTGTGCTGCAGACATCATTACACTGGCTGAGAGTCCCAGTAGGGCAATTCAGATGGCTCACAGGATATTTTTCCCAACCTGTGCAGAGCTGACCAGACCACCAGTCCCAGAGAGCTTTGGTGAGGTTTTTGAGTCAAAAATGAGACTGCTGTGCACACACCACATCTGGCATTTTCATGAGCAGTAAGTGGCAGGATGCTGGTTTAAGATTCAGTGTTGTTAAATACAGTGCTAAAAACAAAAAGCAGAATCTTGGGTACCTGGTACTGAACTGCATGAAGCTGTTTCCCCCTTCCAGGTAGGATGGTCATGCTGCTGGAGCAAGCCCTTATTTTGGTAGCCAGCAATGCACCTCAGTGATAACCTGCCCTGAGCACACTCCCCTGCACAAAAACAAAGACACTTCCTGCTCCTAAGTGCTTTGCATTTATGCCAGCAGGCAACGTGACTCACTCCCTTCACTTTTAAATTGTGTTTTTCCCTTCAAAATGGCTCTGGCTGAGCTGGTGTGGATGGATCCCTCCTGCTACAACAGGTGGTGCCCAAATCCACCTGCTGGAACCCCCATGGATCTGAACTGTGCATAACCTGGAGTTATTTATCCTTTTCCTCCCTTGTTTCACGAAGAAAATCCCACTCAGAGGTTATTGCTGTAAAGCTCTGCTGTTCCTTGCCTCACACAGCCCTGGTGGAGGCACATGGCAGGAGATCCTCGTGGTGCAAAGGGATTGGGCAAGCAGGGCTGAAAGCCACGCTGCAATTGAAAAGCTTGGGTACTTCTCTGTTCCCTTCCTCCCTGCTATATATAATGACATTTCTCAGAGCACGTTTCCCCCTGTTACAGCCATTGCAAAGCCACTTCCTGCCCTGGCTGAGTTCAGGCTCTGCAGAGATGCAGCAGCCACCCCATCTTCACCTTCCACTTCAGCACTGAGACACTATGAGAGCTTTTACCTGATGGAGAGAGAAAAAGAAAAAATCCAGGCAGAATTACAGAGCAGCTCCTGATGGCCAAAAAAAGCCAGGGTTGCTTCTGCAGGCTGCAACAGGCAAGGCTAAACAGAAATCAGGAGATCAACGCTGAAGCTTTGCTTCAAAGCTGGTGTTTTACAGCATTTTTGAGTTTGAAGAAGAGGTTTTTTTTTTTTTTTTTGGGCTTGAAAATAGGTTTTTCAGAAACACCATAATATTCAGACCACTAAAGGCAGTTTGTAGACAGCTACTGATCCAGCATCTCTCGCAGATCCCCCTTTCTCTTGCAGCTCTCATTTCAAAAAGGTCAATTTCATAAATGCACAAAATCTGGGGAGGCTTCTGCCATTCCTTCAAAGGAAAACCTCAGGGAAAGGCCTTCCTGTATATCCTTTCTTGCCCACATATTTACATTTCAGTGAAGGAACTGTGCAGCTCACCCGAGCTGCAGACTTTGCCAGTGACACTGCTGCTCTGCTGTTCACTTGAAACCCAGTTTTGCTTTCAAGTTCAAAATGAAATGCTTTTCTCTTCCTGCTCACAGCAGCCAAACGCTCCTCGAGCCTTCTGAGGCACAGCACGTTTCCTTCGCTGGGAGAGGGGAATTTCCTCTTTTCAAAGCATCAAATCCCTCTCCACACCACATTCCATATCTGGTTACTGTATACAGCCTCTCAGAAAACTGAAAAAAAAATGGGAAATACAAATTGTTTGGACACTTTGTATGTATTCAGTAGCTTTGCTCATTAGTCTAAACTTTCTTTTTCTTGCAGGGGTGGGAATAAGGATTTAAAATCATCACTTTTAAGAGCAAAGGGAGCCCAGTTTCTGCTTTGCTCCATACTCCCCAGGTGTCCATAAGTCAGCATCAAAGATTTCCACTGACTTCTCTTTGCAAAATGAGAGCCCTGCTAGTCTTTAGTGACTTATTCCTTCTCATTCTCTTTCTTCTGCCTTATTTTTATTGGCATGGTAGAGCTGTCATGGCTTTGCCATAGCTTTTCATGTGCGGGCAAACAAAATGTCACAGCTCCCAAGGGGCATGGGAGGAAGGAGTCATACACTGGAGAGAAGTTTTCTATAACTCAATAGTGAAATCAGAGCTTATAGGCTTATAAACATGCAAGACACTGTTTATAAATACATAAGAAATCTGTAACTGCAAATTTATCTCATTATATAGGCTATATATTGCAAATAATCCACAATACATTACTCCTGTAGAATTCATTACTTTACAGTTATGCAGAATGACATGATTTATAATATAAAACCCCCATGTGTTATATACATACATATATATATATGTGTGTGTGTGTGTGCAATATGAACACTTTTTAAATTTTATAATACAAAACTTACATGGGAAAGACAGCTATGAGCCTTCTCTGAAATTCCTGAAAGCACTTTGTACATGAAATCTGCTCAGCCCTCTTAACATCTAGTTTATAGTTTCAGCACATTCAGTGTATAAGAAGTTTGCCTGTACGTGTTTCCAGAAGCCATGTGTTTGAGCCTTATTGTTTTGTTTCTCAGACAGGAAAAGTATTGTATCCCTGGCATCCTGAGCAGCTGCTCCAGGGAGGGCAATTCCAAGATACAGTCTTGAGCCATGCTGCCTGTCACAGCAATTTCTCCTAAGCAATTTCTCCTATGCAAATGACCCCGTTTGAGAACACAGCACAGTGCAAGTGTGAAAAAAAAAACACCAACAAGAAAGGGGGTAAAAAAAGAAAATAAAAAAACGAGAAAGGAAAAAAGAACGAAAAAAGTGAGAAAAGAGAAAGAAAGAAAAAAAGAAAAAAGCACTTCAAGCTTCTGATTTTAATCTGTTTGGTTTCTTTCATTACTTGTTTGCATGTTTCTTCCCACCTCTCATTATCCCTTTACAAAGCAGCCAAACTTGCCCAGCATCTACGCCGGTGGCACGGGAGCAGAGCTGAGCTTTGATGTTGTGCTCTGGATGTGCATAACTTCATGTGAGGAGCAAAACAAGCCCTCAGCCATTCCTGCTCCCTGAATTTCATGCTCAGGGTGTGAGTGCTGGGCTGCATGGCACAGCAGGGGCACAGGGAGGGAAGATCTGTGCCCTTCCCAGGGCAGCATTACTGCAGTGACACCAAAACCACACAGGGCAGTTTCCAACATGAGGCATTGAGGGGCTTGGATTTGGGACCATTCCCACAAATTGGAGATATTTTAAAATTATTTTGGCTTTTTTTTTTTTTTTTTTTTAATGCAGGCTGTTACATCTCAGTAGAAATAGCTTTTAGAGACATTATCAAAGAAACCACAGACACCAAGATCGTGATGAGCTGCCTCTGGGTTTCACCTTGTGGTCTCAGGGGTGGCTTCCTGCAGGACCATAGAGATGGGGGGAAATTGGACAAGGCAGAGAGGAGAAACTCTATAATGAATTTGTCCTCTTATGCACAAAACACAGCTACTTTACTCACAGCTGTGGTACCCTTGCAGACTAGTCTATGCAGTCCAATCTAGGCTGCATTTGTTCTCTGGTATACAGAATAAAATAATTTTAAAATAGCAGGGGTAAAATTAACAAATACACAGGTCAATTCGGAAGAATCTGGTTTTGGTAATGAGAATAAGACCTCCACCTAAACTGGTGGAAGCTGGAGAACTGTGCTGGTAGGAAACATGGGAACATTTATCCATATGCAGCAGGACATGGAGGCTGTGGGCTGTCCCATGTCTCACTGGAATTGCTATAATTCCATAGTCCTTTGGAATATTCATTCCCACTGCTGCAGTTTGTGTCGGATTGTCACTGGGCAGATGCCAACAGCCCCCTCAGCTGCCTGCTCTGTTTGCCTACCCTGAGGGCCAGCCTTGGTGACCTGGTGACATTGGCTGCTGCAGGCTGGCGGCTTGTTCTGGGGATGAGCAGCCCACACAGTGTTCACAGCATGGGAGGAAAAGGCACTCACAGTTATCCTGGTGTGTTTTTTCCCTTTCCTTCAGTCCAAGTCTCACCTCTCAGCTGTCCCAAACAGCACCAGGTTGTGGCAGGATTTGGATCTGAGCTGGCACTCACTGGGTTTAGGGCAGGATCCATCTTCCTCCTGCTGCCACAGCCAGCTCTTCCTCTCCCGCGCTTTCTGAAGCTCCTCGGAAAAGCTTTCACAGAGACAGAAGGAAAAAGAGCAGCTCTTACCCCATAGTTTACTTGTCCTGATATCTGGACAACCCCAGGAATTGCTGAGACCTAAAAAAAAAAAAAAATAAAAAAAAAAAAGGCTTTGTTTCACTAGCTTGATAATTTTTTTTTTTGCAGGAAACAAAGTTTCCTCTACATTATATCTATTGAAACTGTAGCAGCAATTTCCATCTGTAACAGCTTCGGTGGCTGTTGCAGCTCTCCCTTCTAGGAGCTTCCATTACTAAAGCTTGCAGGGGATATTTATCACGGATAAAACCGTGATAAATTCAGGGACTGCAGAACCAGAATTGGGGGACTTCATGCTGTGATTTCTGAACCTGCACCTACTGCCCTCTCAATTTATGTACTTCTTTTATCTCTTCTTTGAGGAAGCTATCTGAAAGCCACCCCAAGTGCAACTTGAGGCAGAGGCAAACCTATTTTATCACATTCTACCTGATAAATAGGATTTATTGGGTGTGTACATCTAACAAGTTGACAATACAGCACTGGTATGAGCTGAGAAATGTTGCCCTGTGTTGGTGCTATTAATATGTTATTAATTAAAGGATACCTCTCAGTATTAAAATGGCCTCTTTTGAAATGCCCACCTGGGGAATCAGAGATATTCTCCGAGTGCTTTTGTGTCCAGCACCAACACTCTGCAACAGCCTCCAGGTCTCACTGTGCAAGGGAATTCCCTCCACTCTTGAATTTACTCCCCTCATTAAAAACCCACCTGAATCAGCAGCTCACAGGTGCGATGTGTGCACGAAGGGAGCCTATAAAGATCAGGGTTTGCATCATCAGCAGCCCCTCTGATGGAGGATCACACAGTACTGAGAGCTCAAAGCAAATGACACTTTTCTCAGCAAAGCCCACGTCCACAGCAGCCTCACACACAAAACCAGAGAGGATAACACTCTCAGAGCACCAGAGACCATTCACCAGACCCTGCCTTGCACGTTGGACCATGAACGTGTGGTTTCTGCCTTGACAGGCTGCAATTAGAGCAGGGGAGAGCCAAACAATCAGTGCCTGCTGCGACCTCTCACGCTAGGTGTGTGTTAAACACATCGCAATTAGCGTGCTAATTATCTGTGAGGAAAGCTGCTGCAAGGCTCCACCCCGCCTTCTCCTGGGAAAGGGAGAAAGTACTTGCTAGATAAAAGTTAACTCACAGAATTCAACTTTCTTTTCTATTTTCAGTGGAAGTCACTGCTTTGCAGAGGTAGAACTGGACAAAAGCTTGAGTTTCTTCATTTTTTTACGTTTTCCTCAGTCATTAGCAGAGCATCGAGGGTTCATCAGCTGAGAATGGCAGCAAAGCAGTTTGACCTGGTTTGCCACCAAGGCAAGGCCTGGGGTACCCTCCCTGCAGTGGTGCAGGATGCACCTCTGGGCTTGATTCCAGAGCCAGGAGCCTGTGGGAGGATTTGTGTCTGTGTGGTGGGTTTGGGAGCTGGTGGGAGGATTTGTGTCTGTGTGGTGGGTTTGGGAGCTGGTGGGAGGATTTGTGTCTGTGTGGTGGGTTTGGGAGCCAGGGTTTGTGCTGCCTTCCCCAGCACACAGCTGTGACCTCGTCCTGCCCTACTTTAGATGTTGTTCTTGGGCTTATGCCCCACTTAGCCAAGCAAAGCCAAGTCTGATTTATGAGGTGTTGGTCTTTAGCAGGCTGTGCAAAAAAAATTACAAAGTCTGGGACACTTCTCATCCCTGCTCCTTCTCCCTTCTCACCCGTGTTTGTGGGAAATAACCTACAGTATAAAATCTTGCCCTGATGCTTCTTCCATGGTCTGTTCCTTCCACACCTGCACTTGATGCTGCTTAGAGGTCTCCAAGAGCAAATCCTGCATTTCCTGTGCCACAGCACTGCTTTGTTACTTACTATACCAGTATTATACTATTCTCCACTGGTATAGTATTGTACTACACCATACTGGTACTTCACTATACTGATATAGTAAATATCCAGTTATAACTGGTGTGTTATTTACCATATTGTACTTCTGCAATGTGGCTTTAATGACCCAAAAATGCAGAAATCTTTCTCTACTACAAGAGTAATTTCAGTCTGTAGTAATAAAAGGTACCAGTTTTTAGCTGGGATTTCAGCATTGTGAGGTTCATAGTTTGCACATAGCCTAATGCACGTGGAGGATGCAGGATTGCTCTTGTGCTGCCTGGATCCACCCTCAGCTTCCACACAGTGCCAAAAAAAGCAGGGAAGGCTGCTTTGGCTGACAAATTGGAGGAATTTCTTGGACACACTCTGATCAGTATTGCAATGCTGTGATGGCCCTGATGAGGGGAGAGAATGATGCATCTGACTGCTTGGATATCAGAAGGCCAATTAATTACTTTATTATGCTATATTATTATTCTATACATCTAAAACTGAATCTGCCAAGCGCACAACTGCTCACACTGTACAGAATCCCATGACTGTCACCCAAAAGTTCTGACACACACACTCTCTTGGCCCTGACAGGCCAAGGAAACAAAACCCCATCACTGTGGGTAAACAATCTCCATATTGCATTCTGCTTTGGCACAAACACAGGCACAGCAAGTGATAAGAATTGTGTTTTCTTTCTCTGAGGTTCAGAAAATGCGAATCTCAGAAATATTCTTGGGAAGAATTGTGCCTTATATTTCTCTGTGAAGAGAGAAATGTGGGGCTACAGATCAGGAAACAGCATCCAGCTCAGAACAGCAGCTTTGAACAAGCAGATGGATTTTTATCTGGAGAGAGTCCATGAAAACACCAACCTTGAGGACCCGGAGGGAGCAGATCTCAGTAGAAGCTGCGGGAGCCGCACACATCAAAAAGTACAACATAAACACACAAGAACCTGCTCCTTTGGGAAGCCCAGGAGACTCCAGGGGAATCAGTGGTTGTGAACCCGATGCAAACCCCCCTGGCCCCATCGCTGCCCCCAGAGGGGGATCCTGGCAGGGCTGTGACCTACATTGCACTGCTGTTCTGCACTGCTGTTCTGCATTGCTGCTCCCAGCGCATTGTGCAGGGTGAGCACACTGCCCACAGCCAGCTCAGCATCATTAGCGGCCCTGGCAGCCCACAGAGCAATAATTGCAGGCATTATGAGGCAGCCACAGCCCTGACAGGCTCAGAGGGCAGTGCCAGAATCGAGGGAATGTATAGATGAGACCAATAAAAGCATCCGGGAACTCGGAGGGACACAACAAGAGGGTTATTGAAATGTGCTTCGAGGAGGAGGGAGATGAACTCAGATAGGAGGGAATCAAACTGGCATTTCTTTTAATTCAAGTTTGATCTCAGCTGTAATCTGTACATCCAGGGCTAGCTCCAACTCAGACTACCAACAGACACATGCACACCCCTCTGCTTCACGTATGGGATTGAGCTGGATCACTTCAGACCTCAGCTGTCACAGACACATTTTATGGAAAATCCTTTCCTTGGGATTTTTCCTCTTGAGAAGCTGAGAGGCCTCAGGAACAAACTGTAAACATTGATTATCTGCTGCTGTGGAATGCAACAGGTGCATCTGCTATTGGCCCATGTTGGTTGTTTTTATTTAATGGCCAATCACAGTCAGCTGGCTCTCTGTCTGAGACACAAGTTTTCATCATTCTTTCTTTTTCTATTCTTAGCTGGCCTTCTGATGAAATCCTTTCTTCTATTCTTTTAGTATCATTTTAATGTAATATATATCATAAAATAAAAAATCAGCCTTCTGAAACATGGACTCAGATCCTCATCTCTTCCCTCATCCTCGGACCCCTGTGAACACCATCACACTCAGCTGCACTAGAAATATTTTTAAATGTGGATTTATATAAAGTTCTGAAAATATTCAGGAGTAAATTTTTCTCTAGAAGGTTTTTTGTGTTGCTAGGCAAAAAATGCAGGAATCATTCTGATTAAACCTTAGACTCAGGGGACGGAATGATGATTTAAATTTTGATTATTGAAATACATATTTTGGAAGAGATTTTTAAAGCATTGACAGTGTTCAGAAAATCTGAAATTTTAACATATGGGAAGCTACACATGAAAAAGCAGTAACATCCCTTTAGCATTACACCTGTGGCCTCATCAGCTGCACTTGGTAGCAACTTGTGCATGTTTTGATTTTGGGGTGAGATACAGCATTTTATGCCAAGCCCCAGAGCCTGCCAGGTTTTATTGTATCCCATTTACAGTGGGATACTTCTAGACAAGCATGCAGCAGAGCAGCATCAGTTCTAGAAGAACCTGCCATAGAAAAAAAGGAGCAGAGGCTAGTTCCTGGGATTTTCTGGGTGCAGGTACCCCTCCAGTATGGTCATTTAGTGCTTGCTTTCCTCCCCTTCCCCAAAATAAACAACACACAATTCAATGTCATGTATTCAAATTCCTAGAATTCAAACAACCAGGGCAGGGCCTTCCCAGAAACAGGACCCAAAGGACCAGCTGTACCTCCAGGACTCCCCATCCATTTACCTAGCGGGCTGCAGGAGTTCAGAGCCTCTTCCCCGGTGTGAAAAATGCCAATCACTTGGCTTTTTAAATTGTTTTTAAAATTTTAAAAGTTTAACAGTAATAAAATGGACATAAAAATATAATATAATTAGTGTAATAAAAATTTGGACGTTCAGGATTAGGACAATACGAGACAACAGAAACCAAGAGTTATGGACAGTCTGGGTACCTCTTTCTGGGCAAAATAAGCCCAAAAAAGGACCCACGTTAACAGAGGATTAACCCTTAAAAGCAACAGCCTGTTGCATATTCATACACCTCATAAATGATGCATAAATTCCATTCAAACACAGGATTCTGTCTGGTCAGTGTCAGCTTCTTCCTCTGAATCCTGACAGCCCCTTCAGGGCTGAGCGAGGTGTGAAGTTCATTTGTCCTAATAATGGAACAAGAAATTATTTTTCTCTGAAAGATTTAGGTATCCAGGGGCTGCTATCTCGGTGGGAGTTCTTTTGCTTAAAAAAAAGTATCTTAGATAGCATAGTTTCTATTTTAGCATTACGTTACAACCCAAAACTATATTTAACACACTACCTAAGAAACTCAACACAGCGTAACTTTCTAACACAACGCACACAACATTCATTTCAATATTTGCGAAAGCCAGTCATACAATACACATTTCCCACAGCCAGCTCTCGGATTAGCAGGGCAGCCTGTACTCCTGCACCGCCAGAGCTCGGAAGCCGCAGCCGAGGTTGGGGCGGGTTCAGGGCCGGGGTTCGCAGCGGGGCCGGGCTTGGAGCGCTCGGCAGGAACTGAATGAGCTCCGGGTTTGGCCCAGCCTCAGCTCCATTCGGCATTCTCTGGCCCTGGGAGGTGCGGGGCCAGCGGCCGGCGGTGTTGCCGGGGTGTTTATTGGAGATTTTGGTGCTGATTGGAGATTTGTGGCCGCCGATGGCAGCGCGGTCCCCGCGCCCCGATGGATTCCCGAGCGCTGCTGTCGCTCCGGTGCCCGCCCTGCAGAGAGAGCTTCCCCAAGGAAAGCGCGTTCTGTAATCTGTGGGGATTCACACCCCAGATGGCAGGGAAAGAGGTTTTTAAAAGGGAATATATTGGGTTATTTAGGTCAGCGTTAAGCTGCTTTATGCCTTTTGTTCTTCTGTTCCCTTTGTAGTGTCCCCAAAGTGTGACAGGCTGTATCAGAGCATCGGTCCTGTTGAGTTGTCTCAATGAAAACCTCTGGCACTGCCCAGAGAAAAATTGCTCCCCATTAAAATAATCTCATTGCTCCCTATTAAAATAATCTGAGTTGTTCTGGGTTTGTGCTGCTGCAGCTCTGAAACAACACCAAAACCTTTTATTTATTTTTATTTTCAGAGCACAGCAGGCTTCATAGAGGTCCAGCAGTGCTTTGCTCTGCCATTTCTCTCATTTCCTGCTGTAGAGGAAAAGTTACATGTAGAAACGGCTCTTGAAACTCTGCAGGAAAAAGGTAAATGGTATTGTTATGCAGTACAGCAGTAGGCCCATCCAGCTAATAGTGAAAAATGCGTATTTTATGATTGGCTTTTCGCAAATATTGAAATGAATATTACATGTGTTATGTTAGAAAGTTATGCTGTATTAATTCTCTTAAGTACTGTGTTAAATATAGTTTTAGGTTATAGCAAAATGTTAAAATAGAAACTATTTTATAAGAAGTAGGAGACTTCTTTTCTAAAGAAAGGACTTGCACTGAGATAGCACCCACAGGACACCTAAATCTTTCAGAGAAAAAGAATTTATTGCTCCATTATCAGGAGAAATGAACTTCTTCCTGCCTTGCTCTGGCAGGATGATGCCGTTAGGATTAAGAGGAAGAAGCTGACACTGACCAGACAGAATCCTGTGTTTGAATGGAATTTATGCATCATGGATGAGGTGTATGAATATGTAACAGGCTGTTGCTTTTAAGGGTTAATCCTCTGTTAACGTGGGTCCTTTTTGGGGCTTATTTTGCCCAGAAAGATGTCCCCAGTCTGTCCATAACTCTTTGATTTTATTGTCTCATATTGTCCGAATCCAAATTGTCCGAATTATTACTCTAATTGTCTTACTATTTTTATATCCATTTCATTACTATTAAATTTTAAAATTTTAAAACCAAGTGATTGGCATTTTTCACACTAATTTTGTGTTTCATCTATAATTATAAAACATAGGTAGATGTCTTCCACAGAGATCTGAAACACTGAACCCAAAGAGCATCTGTGCAGGTCTACTATGCCAAGTTAAAATTTTCCCAGGGGAAAAACATGTATTTCAGATTATTGCTTTTCCACCCCTTTTTTTGTAATTACGTATTTACTACTATAATATTTACTTATTATTTTAAATACATTTAATGCCATTTTAGATAAAATATGCAGCTTGAAACCAAACATATAATTTGGGTCTTCAAAGTCAGCAGTACCAGAGTGCTGCTATGAATTATACAATGAAATGAGCTGCAAGGATTTAAAGCTTCTATTACAATTGTTCCTCATTTACCAGTGACTTTACATATGAAGAGGTGTGTTAACTGAACTGAGTGCATCTTTTTACATCACCTGGAGATGAGTGAGTCCTTTCTGCTTTAAAAGCAGACTCTGTGTTCCTCCACACGATGTGTGGGATTCAGTTGACTCCGTCTCTTTTCTGGTGGGGAGCCTTGGGGGTGAATAAAACAGAGTTTTTCTTGTTTAGTTCAAATCACTAAATATTTGTCTCCGAAGTGACTTCTTGCAGCATTTGAAACAAGGTCTGTCCCTGGTGGTGAAGGACAATTCCCTAAGCTTGCAGGGTGTTTGAGGGGTTTTCGCAGCAATCCTAATTCAAGTGTGATTTGCATGACGTCTGTTCTCTCTTCCACAATCAGCTCAGGGTGACCTCAGAGGGGCTGCACACATCTGGATGAGTGCCAGGGAAACTCTCACACAGCTGGAGACCTGCTCAGGACCCTTCAGTCCCTCCTCCTCCTTGCATTGCTCCTGTCCTGGGACACATTCCTTCCTTGGACAGGATCCCAGTGAAGAACATTGAAATTACCCAGCCTGACCAGGGGAACACATCTGGCATTTTTCATTGGTGACAGACATCAGAGAAAAGTGACTTCAGCTGGGCTGAGAACTTCTAGGACTGACGCTGATTCAAGGAAAGCAAATCCTTAAAGTAAATAAGAATCAGTGGGTTTTGTTCCATGATATTTAAAGCAAAGAATCAAAGAATCAGCATTCCCCTAACAAATAATATTTCCTTTCAGCAACAACTCTCACTTGTAAAGTGGATTGCAGGGAAATTCCAGCTGGAACAGATCCAGGCTCATCTAACCTTCATCTCAGAAAAAGGTCAGCTGTAAGGCCAGGCCTGCTCACTCAGAGCTTTCACTGTCCTTGCTATGGCATTTTAAATAGGCCAGCAGAACATTCCTTAGTGCCTGTACCAACACCCAGCAGTCCCATTCTGCATCACATCCCTGCAAACCCTGCAGCTGTCAACCTTGCCAGCAGATGCCACTGCAGGAAATTTGTTATAAAACACATAAAACAGCCAAGATTAGGACATTTTGTTTCTTGGAACGTCACGGTGCCTGCCCAGCAGCTTTCCAGAATTGCTTAGATCAAAAGATGATGATTGGGAAAAAAATCCTTGGGGAAAAACCTCCTAAGTCCTGCACCACTGCCCCCCCTCTCAGGGGACTGAGTTATCTTGGGGTTGGTGCAGAAACCTCAGCATGGCAGAGAGAGGCTGGACAGGAGAGATGCTGCTCACTGCCCTTAACAATGAGGGACACAACAGAAACCCCAAGGAACAGCCACACTGCCTTCAGTTTGTGCTGCCCAAATCCTCAGAGACCTGCAGTGCTCAGCAGCCTGAAATATTCCAGAATCATGGAATAATGTGAGTTGGAAGGGATCCATCAGGATCACTGAATTCAGCTCCTGGTCCTGCACAGGACATCCCAAGAATCCTACTCTGTCTCTCAGCTCCTTCCATAAGGAAAGGGCTGGGAAAGGGTTTGGGGTTTTTGTTAGCTTCTTGCTGAAGTTTCTCTGTGAACTGTTGGTTCTTGATGCAAGGAGCCTGGCCAGGCTCAGACATGGAAATGCAGCAATCAGCAGGCACCAGCAGCCTCCTCTGGGCAAGGCCAGGCTCCACCTCTGCTGGGGCATTTTCCTGCTGAGGCTCCCAGTCCCTGACACTGCCCAGAGCGGGGAAGAGCAGCACTGCTGCCAGTGAACTGTCCAGACAATGCATGGCTGTCCCTGAGGAGGTGGTGGGAGAACCCATCTGCTTTTCTTGGCCTACATTCTCTGGAGACAGACAGACAGACAGACACACTGACAGGAGCAGCCCGGCTGCTGCAGCACTCCTGCCAGCTCAGCAGCCTGAGGAGCCTTGATAAGGCTCAAAATGCTCTGTGGGGCTTGGCAGTGCTGGCCTGGGACTTATCCAGGCAGCAGCCAGGCAGGAACCACCACACCCCAGCCTCCCCCTACTCCCTGGCTTTGTTTTTAAATAAAACTGGGTGCAGAGGCTGTGGTGGGAGATCAGGAGTGGTGGGTCCTGCGCTCTGACAAAGGCTGGAGGATGTGGAGGTGGGCCTGCAAATTGCAGAGCAGTAATTAAGGGGTCTCTGCTTCCGAGGGGAGTGGTGGTGAGCACAGGGAGGTGAGAAAACCCACTTAGAAAAAAAAACTTAGAAAAAAACCCTTAGAAAACCCACTTAGAAAACCCACTTAGAAAACCCCTTAGAAAGGGGAACAGGAGCAAGATGCATCCTTAAACAACCAGGTATCCACACAGTTTCTGGACATCCTCTGAACTGAGTGAGCCTACCAGTTTCTGGAGGAGGTGGAGAGGGACACAGGAGGGATTCACTCACCTCCCAGCAGAAGATTCTACCCCAGGTTCCTGGGTTTTTCAGAAGGGAATTTCTCCACAGGTGCATCCAACTCCTTGTGTAACGAGCCTCTTTTCCTTCTTAATCTCCCTGATCTCAAGTTAAATGATTAAAACCAGCCCCCAGCAGCACAGCAGTCAGGGAACTGGAACAAATCCCTTGGCATGAAGAGCCCAAAGGCTCTTCTTGAGCAAATAAAGTCCCCTATTTCCAAGCCACAGTCTGAGAGGGAGGAAGCCTCCATCCTCTGGAGATGCTCTTTCTCTCCAGAGCTTTCTAGGCTGGGCAGTTTGGAGTTGGAGACCTGACCAGGATGGGGAAGGTGGTGCCAGCCCCTCCTGGAGCTGCAGGTTTCCTTTAGGGCTCCCAGCCTGACCCTTGGCATCCACAGCTCAGGATTTTCCCTGTTCCCAAGATGCTTTCTCCCAGCCACAGGGAAAGAGGATGTTCCCCCTCCCTCAGCCCCACTCCTGGTTTCTCCTCCATCTCTCCATGGTCAGAGCAGACTTTTGGGCAGGTGAAGGTGTCATCTGTCCTGCAGCAGGGTGTCACCCCCAGCACCAACATTCCCCTAACAAATAACATTTCCTGTCAGCAACAATTCTCACCTCACCAACCCCCCAGAGCCTTTTTGCCCTTCCAGCCTCAAACCCCACTGGCCATGGGATGTTCTGCACATCTCTAGTCTGGAAACATGGGCAGGGCCAGGAGCTCACCAGACAATTTTCTGCTAACTTTTTTGGTTAACTGTGTGTTTGTGGCACACAAAGGTGTTGCCTCATGGCAGGAAATAACTCAAACCACAGAAACATTTCCTTTCCTTTCTTTTTCTCTTGAAATTTTAGCAGCGTGTTTTGGGGTCAGCCCCTCAGAAATGTAGAAGTGTCACTCTCAGGTTTGTGCTAGAAGGTAAAATGCATATTTTTTTTTACTGAGTGATTATTTGAAAGATTGTTATTTTTGCCCTTCAGAAAACTCTACCTGAATGTAACACCAACAGCTGAGCTCAAGGGCCACTCTGTCACTGGAGAAAAACAAAAGAAACAGAGGAAATATTTAATAAAATCCCTTAGAAGAATGAATACACTTGGGCAAAACCATCACCAACATGCACCAACTGCATTTTTGGCAGAACTGAAGCAGCAGAAGCAAATTTTTCTTTTCCCCCCAGCAACTATTGCTGTCCAATGGTGCCTACCATCTCCACTTTTTGTTTTAACAGATCTTTTGGAACATGACACAGTATCTGTGCATGCTCAGTATAAATTTTGGTTCACAGACAAAGCAGACTAAACACCCAAAGTCCATCTGGCTGTCCACAGACAGAGTTCTCTCATCTGCAACTTTTTTGCACTTGAAAAAAGTGCAAATTGTTAATCATGGGCTTAAGTAGGAGTTCAGATTTATGGATGAAAAGCCTATCAAGAATTAAATTGCTTTGTTAAACTAAGAAAATAACAGATACTGATGTAAGGAGTGGAAATACCACAAGTTTCTTGTGATATCCCCCATGTAGTTTGCTAGGAATATTTAACCTGAGTATGGAAAATTCCTTTTAAATTGGAGTCCTCACACAAGCAAAGTTTTAGTTTCGAATGAGACCAAAAGAATCAGATCCTCTAATCAAAATCTCTCTATTGCCACATTCTACTTTGATGGTGTGCTTCTATGCAATCTACTTTGTGTCCTTGGATGGATTTTCTCTGGAAAAATGTAACAGAAATGTGGCTATGGATGGGTCATGCAGGGAAACTCCACTCATTTCCGCTATTTCCTATGAAAAGCATAAGACAGAGAGGCTGGGAAGTTACAGTTATATTAATAATTTCTTGTAAGAAAAAAAAAAAAAAAGAATGACATTTTCCTTATTCCTGTCTTGGTCCAACATGTCAGTGATCCTTTTGTCTCTGTGTCCCACACAGATTGCCAGCTCATCAATCCCGTTTTATCCTGAGACCTTGGAAAGATCTTTGATCATTTTTTCATTTTAAGCAGAATCTCAGGTGTTTGAGGACAGAGATCATGCACTGAACATTTTCTCCTAATGGGCCCATTGTGTTTTTCCTGAGGCTGGCAGGGTGTAATCACACACACATTACAATTTATTTCTTAGTTTCCACAGACCTTATTTTCCTTCTTCCTCAGCTCCAGCTCTTTACAGCTTTCCCATGACACAGCACAACACTGGGCATTGTATCTGGAAGGGAACCACTCTGCCCTTTGCAGAGGGATTTACCAGCAATAATTCACTTCTCAGTACACAATCATCTGCACAACCCTCCAGCCTGAGCATTCCTGAAGGGAATTCCATAGGTTTTTATTTTTAAGTTGTACCCTGGGTACTGAAGTACTTGGGTGGCTTGCCAGGTATTTTTCCTGCTTGTCCAATGGCAACAAAGAGCATTGTGCCAAGCAGCACAGCCCACATCACCTGCCCCCTCTCCTCCATAGCTCCAGACAGACAGTTCTGCCATTTATTTATTTATTTTGCCATCACTGTTTTTGGATAACAGCTGAAGAAGGTCCTGTTGTGGTGGGAAGACAATGAGCACACCACCAACACAGGATTGCTTGTAAAGCCCCAGCAAACCCCCAGAGAGGAACAGATCTCCTGGAGCCTAAACCCAATTCCTGACAGCCAGTAACCCAAATCACCTGGGCCAAGTGCCATGGTTTAACCTCAGCAAACAACCAAGCACCACACAGCTGCTTGCTCATTGCTCCTCCAGTGGGACGGGGAGGAGAATCAGGAAAGAAAAAAGAGGTAAAAAGCCCTGAACTCATGGGCTGAGATAAGAGCAGGTTAATAATTGATAGTACTACTACTACTAATAGAGAGAGAAATAAACCCCAAGGAAAACAAGGGAGGCACAACTCAGCTCAGGCTCTGCCATGAGCTGCGAAAACCTTCTCAACAGGCAAGTGAGGGGATGCCAAGGGAGAAGATTTAGGAAGCCTGGAGGAAAAACATGGATCCATATCCATGTCCCTACCTTTCAAGATGAATTTAAGGTTTAAAAGACCATGAACAGTCTGAACAGTCACCCCTGCCTCTTCTGAAGATGTTTTAGGACTAAAATCACCTTGGAAATTGTTTTCCAGATTGGGAAGGAAGCAGTTCCATTAACAGCTCAGTGATGCTTTCAGCTGCTCCAAAGGGCATCTTCAAGAGGAAGAACTGAAATTAACTGGAACATGAAATCTCTGTGAAGTTCACAAAACACAAAAGGACTGTTTCTAAGTCAGTTTGCAATACAGAATCTCAGTCTGTAATTCAACTGTGCAGCACTTCAGTGAAGTTTTACTCTGGCAGCATTATCCTGGGAAATGACATTAAAAATCCCCTCTGAGAAAACTTTGTAATGGAAGCATTTTTATTCCCTTTAAATCAAACCTGTTGCCATTTCTGAGATTCTAATGAGGAACCTCTCCCTAAAAAGGAGTTTCCCTTACCTGTTGCAAATTTAGTGCCACTGAAACTCAGCAGCAGAGCTCCAAATTCCAAGGCTTGCAGTGGCTGCATCCCCCTGCAATGCCAGCTCCAAACTGCACTAGCTGGGGATGCCCTCCAACTCCTTGCTCAAAATTGAGCCCTGACTTGTCAGCAATTGCTGTTAATTTATCCAGTATCTCTACCTCAGCTATTCCAGCTATTCAGCAGGAAAAAAAAAAGTGCCATTTCCTGCAATTCACATTATACTTTATTGCTTAAAATATTTTTCATAGATGCATAAAAAATGCTGGGCAATTACTAGATTTACTAGTTGCTACAAATACTGAATTGTAGTAACTACAAGACAATTCCATCTGATGGCTGGGAACATTTCAGACTAAAAAAAACCCAAACTCATCTTGACTTCAGAGAAGCTGAGAATACTCAGGGCTTGAACATGTGCAATGTTTTACATCCTGATAGGTGAGAGTTATTCAGGGAAACCTTCGTGATTTGGGTCCAGTAAACAAATCACAAACCCTTTTGCCTTTAGAGTAACATGGAAGGTAAATTTGGTCTTTTTATTGATTTATTTGCTCTAAAGGTTGCAGGCTGACACTGAGGAAGAGCAATGACTTCATGGCCATGAGGCTGCCCTTCAGCAGACACACAAAATGCAATTATTGCACAATGACAAAGATTTCCTGGTGCTGCTCAGGGCTCCAGGGCCAGGCTGTGCTGGAGCCTGCAGGGCTCAGCCCCCACAGCTGAACTCACCTCCCTTTGTGCTAATCAGATATGTCAAAGGCATGATTTTGGTCATGTAGTTCCCCTCTAATGAAAAAATAAAGGCATAAAAATGAAAAGGAATGCAGCAAGAAATTGCAGTAATTTTAAAGTGCTCATTCCCCTTCTCTTATTCTCCTCTGACTTTTCCTCACACACAAAACCCAGATGCTCCAATCAACATCACTTGTTTTGACCATGCAAAGTCTGCCACCACCTTTGAAGCCCTTTGGAACTCTACTCCTTCATTTTCAAGGAAGGAATTTGCATTTTTGGCTGCCAAACCCCCTCTCTTGTGGAGTCCTCTCATTGCCCACCGCTGCTGGGGACTTGTGACTTCTCTACCTGTTTTCCCTGAGGCTGCAGTACCCCAGTTCCATCCCTAAGCCAACCAATACATTGCACAACTGCATTTTCAGCTTGCAAGTCATTTTGTAAAAGCCCTCAAAGAGTGCTTTTATTTGTCTTTTTTAAAAGAAATTAATTTAAAGAGTACTAGAAATCTGTCACTGGTATGCAGTGTGCTCCCTTTCCTTGTACTCTGGGATCTGTGTGGGCATGTGACCTTGTGAAGATGTGGGGTAAATTTGCCACCACAGCTCCACAAAACTACCTGAGAAGAGTGTTTAAATCCTTTAAATCTGAAGGATTTTGTTTCCCCTCAAGGAACAGAAGAACCAAAGCAAATGTTAAGGCCTCACTCAGCATTGCTGCCTCCAAAAATCTCTCGTGCACCCCCTGAGCTGCCAGGTTAGGGAGATCCCCCAGTCTCCAGCTTTGCTGGGTATCACTGACTCATCTCTTTAAGGTGAAAACAAAATAAAAAAGGTGACAAGCAGTGGATTTCCTTTCTCCTCTGATGCTGCACCCAGGGCTGACTGCACTTTCCCTCTGGGGACACAGAATCCATCAGGCACTGCCCCTCCCATGTCCCTGAACTTCCAGGGCCCAACAGGACTGAGCTCCCCACTGCTCCTGGGTGTGGTGGTCACCTCCTCCTCCTCATCCTCACTTCATGAAGGCACAGAACAGCCAATCTGAGTTTTCTGAGTGCCCAACTCCTGCTTCAAGCCACTCTGAGGAGGTGGAACACAAAAACTGGCTCTGTGACTGAGATATTCACTCCCATAACAAGGAGGAAGGTAAGAGTAGGCTAAGAAAAGGTTCTCACCTCTGAGAATCCAAACACTGGCTGCATTTCTGTGTGAGTCTTCACCCACACTGAACACAAGGATTTTTCACTTACCCCACCAACTCCTTGATGAGCCAACTCCATCAGCACTGGACTCCTGGGACCCCTCTCAGCTTCCAACACTGCAGAGTTCCCCTGTGGCACTGAGAGCCAGGCAGGGCTTCTCTCATCACTGAGCTCGTTTTTGATGCTCACCTTTGAGCACTGGCAGAAAGATTTCAGCCTAAAAGCCATGGAAAATTCTGTTTCCTGGCAGTGACAGACAGCCCTGGATCCTGTCAGGAGGGAGTTATGAGTGTGTCTGCACCTCCCTTTTCCTCTGGAGGGCTTTTGGGGCTGGTTCTGCAGCATCCCAGGGCTCACTGAGCTATGTGGGGTCTAAGGGGTTTCACAAGAACAGGACTGGGGAAAAAAATGCCAAGAAGCAGAAAATTTACCTTCAACACAGAGATACATTTTTTTTAAACTTCCTAGCCCTCGAGTGATGGACAAGCAGGGTTCAGACTGCCCAGAAAGCCTAACAATCTCAATTTATGGATTCCATCAGCATCCAGAGAAGGTTTAAAAGCTGTTTGTGTTTTCCAGCCCCATTCATTCCAGCAGCACCCTTCCCTGCAGGGAGCCTGAACACTCCCAGACTCCCCTACACTTTCTCCTCCTGTACCCACTTCCTCACCTCTATTTTTGTTTCTTCTGCCTGCTTCAGCAGGACAATTCCCAGAGACTCTACTAGGAAAAGCAGTTCAGCACACTCCCAGCACTGACAGCTTTGTTGTTCAGGGAATAGCTGGGGACTTGGAGATAAAAAGTTACATTAAAGAGGGCAAACACCAGATGATGATGGGAGATCCCTTCCAACTCTACTGTGCTGAGGGAGAGAGGGACCTGCAGTCACAAAGAGAAGTGGAATTGTCACACAGGTGACAGCTCTAAAACAGGCTGAGAAGGGAGGAGAAGGTGGTGCCCACCACTGAGTAACAATGATGGCAAAATGAAGCATCTCAGAGAAGATGTGAGCTTGCAGCTGCCACAGCCAGAGCAGCAACAGAGCCAGCTGCAGCAGCTGCTCCACATCTGCTCCTCTGAGCATTTACCAGAGAATAACCCTCACTGAGATCCAGGACACCAACTTCTACAATGTAAATGTCAGAAAACACAGTTACATAATGACAGAGTTCAGCTGGGATCCAGTTATAAAAGGGAGGCAATTTCCAAAGCTGCTTGACTTTGAGCATCACTGCGACAACCAACCATCCACGGGAGGCCCTGTGCAATGAGGATGCTGATCACCAGGTATCCTGCAGATTGTTGGGTTTGCCTGAGCTTACCCAACATCCAGAACCACCCCTCCTCTGCCATAACTTGGAAAATTACATCCATTTCTATTGTACATGTTTTTAATTAAGATTATAAACTTAGACTGACTTGAATACATCTCCTGTGTATCAATTTCAACAGTCTCAGGTGACCATTTCCAGTGTTTAAATAAATACTAACTCCTGGTAGGCCCTCAAAGAGGCTGTTTTCAAAACAAGCTCTTCTGAGTGTGCCAATGGATGTTGTGACAGCCCTGATTTCACACACAACTTCTCTCTCCCTTAAGGCTCACAGACAGCATGCAAAAGAAGCCTCATTTCCCAAAATCATCCTTTCAGACAATTTAAGTGATCTTTAGCCTATTCTTCAAGAACTTTGAAGTGGCCCCAGTTCCTCCAAGATCACCAACTTTTCCCTTTGTACCTTCTCTCCATCACCTCCTGCCCAGCAACAGCCTACAGAATCTACAGAATCAAGAAAATTTTACAGCTCCAAAAGGAATTGTGAAGTCTTTGGTAAGAAAACAGTTTGGGGAAAATTCTTCTTGCTTCCCATCTTGGTCACCTCCTGACAACTGAGGGAATCTTGATTTTGCACCTTCTTTGTATGATTAGATGTAAAAGACATTGGCAAGTAATATTCAGCACTGGAACCGAGCCAAAATGAACATTTTGAGAAGAGCCCATGGCAATTCCCGCTGTGATCAACCACAGACCATCTCCCTACCTTTGAATACACAACTTCAGAAAGTAGCTACCATCCATCTCTTGACACCAATGGACTGAGTTGGTAACACTGTTAGGACATTTAAATCAGAAATGTTTACACCTGGTGCCTAAGCACTGCCCCAAGAACAGCACACCATTTCAGAATCTAGTGATAATTTTATTTTAAAAACCCCAAACCTTTATAACTCACTAAGGTTGGTGCCAAACTTGGCACAGGGACCAAGGTTTGCCAAACAGCAGCAGCAGTGAAGTACAGCCTCAGGATGTCAAGTTAAGGACATTTGAACAGCTCTGCTCAGGATTCTGCTGTAAGATAAATTGAGGAAACTGTCCTTAGTGCACAGAAACCTCTAATGATCTGCCATGGTAGATCACTGCTTTATTACCAGTACTGAAAATAAGTCATGAGCATAAAAGCAGCAAGAGAAAAAGTCAGACTGGCTGCAATTATTTCCCTCCCAGTCTTTCCTTCTCCCTCCATGTTCTCCATGGATACAGAGACCAAAGTGTGTATATGCCATGTGAGAATGTAAATCACATCATACATTTGAAATTAATTTTAATTTATGTACAGCAGTCACCGTTCATGGATGTACACAGTCCCTGCAGTTACATTCTTTATAAGGTTAAATCTTCACTGTTCTCTACTGGATCTGATGGAGAAACAGAAAGGAGAGGTGGAATCAAGGAGTAAGGAATGATCACAATCATTAAAAATTTGGGGACTTTGAGCAGTGAATCTCAGAGAGTCTTCTATGAGGTTCCAGAAATAAATGGTGGCAACGTGTATATATTGCAATTTTATTTCATTCGCTCAAACAAAACGTTAGCATGTAAGAAATTTAAAATGACACAATATGATAAAAATAGCAGAGAATGAACTGAGAAACTAAAAAGAAGGTAAACCTAAATGCATGAAAAGTCAACATTCATTAGTGAACAGCTTCAGTCTTTGATTGACACTTGGTAACTTTAAAACAAGGAACTGGAAATCATTGTGACTGTCTGAAGAGATTTCAGCACCAGCACTAAGGGTTTTACATTCAGTTGGTTTGCGGTTGACTCGGGAGCCACTCGTCTCTAGTGCAGGTTTATCACAGGTCAGATCACAGTGTTGAGGAAAGCAACGCCCTCCTGGCATTAGGAAGGATCCCTTAAACTGCCCTCAGCTTAAGACATCCATGTACAAAAGCACAGAACCACCACAATATGGTTTTTAAAGGACTTAAGTCACCGGTAAGCAAAGCAATCGTAGCTTCTGCAGTTCATTTTCAATACTGAAATCTCTGGAAACGGTGCAACTGTCAGTAGGTCAGGAAATGTCTACAGTAATCTTTAATTCAATCCAATTTCCTGGAAAGAACCAGTTCTGCAGGTTGGGATTACAGAAAGTATGGATGTAGAAGCAGCACAAAAAGACAACATCTGTTCCTTTTTCTTTTAAACAGAAATCATGTTAATTGTAGACCAAGGCACAAAACGTTTAGTGCATAAGCCAGTTCCTTGCACAATCTAGAAGTTCAGCCTTTAATTTTGGACCACTTATAGCCATCCATGCTATTCCACTGTGTAACTCCTGAACCCTCCTAGAAACGAATCAAACGTGATTTCTGACAAGGGTAAACATCCTCACTGCTCAAAAAGTCTGTGTAAAACAAAAAGCTACATCAACAAAGATGAAAATGCCTCCTCTTGTTTTGAGAAAAACAGTACTTGACAAGCTTACTATGGATTTTTTCTTTATAATGCCTTCAACAAATGCATGCAGAAAAGTGATGTTGTTTCTCCTCTTTATTAAAAAAAAAAAAATTAATAAATGGAGTTAGGCAATATTTCCACTGTCATCTTCCCTTAGAATCTGAACCTGAAGGATCAGGCAATGTTTGAATGGGAAAAAGATTTCCTAGTGAAGCCTTTCTGAAGCTGCTGAGTGCTGCTTTGCTTTGGGGTTCAGCACTCTAGACACTCTATTATTGAAAGTATCTGTGCCATGAATGGAGCTGCCTGTACTTGTAAGCAAATCTCTCCACAAGTTGTAAATAAACTTTTCTTCTGGATCAGCACAGATTCCAAAGCAAACAGGGCTTGGAAAAATGGACAGTGCAAGGAAAAGGGAAGATTTTGATCCATATTTTTTGTTCAAAGCACTACAAAGCCAATTTGTAGAATTTCTATTCCACTGAACTTTACCACATTAAAAAACAAAATTAAAAAAAAATAAAATTTACACTCAAGATTGAAAACCCTGGGAAAGAGAGAGGTAGCACCTCACCTCCCCTAAAAATGACTCTCAAATTGTTGAGCAAAACCAGTAGCATTTAATTGCTATTTTTCAGGGTTTGCCTCGTGTGGAGCTGTGGGGGTTTATTGTTGGCTTTGAGTTTTTTTGGAAAGGAGGGTGGCAGATAAATTAGGAGGAGAAGGGGCCATTTCCTGATGGTTCTCAGGTAACTCCTGCTGTTCTGTTTCATTAAACAACCAAACAAAAAGGAGTCTCAGAAAAGAGTGAAGCAGAGGGTCATGGTGAAAAGGTGAAGGACAATGCACTTACACAGGGGCATCCTCAGCAACTCAGATGCCTACAACGTTTTTTCTCTCACCGAGAAACGAGTTTGGTTCACCTGGGAGTTTCAGAACCATTACTGGAAGTTATTACTGAATTTCAAATAGAAAACTGAAAAAAGATACAAAAGGATCAAGTACCTGGTTCCATTAACATGGTTACTGATAAAAGTCATGTTTTCCTCATTATTACACATGCATGTAAGATGAAGAAAAAGTGTAGAAAGTAATAAAAATGTGTCACCTTCCCCCTCCCTCTTCCCACATCTTCCTGGGCATAAATTAAGCCTTACAAATGAAAAGGCTACTCTGTGACATGCAATTTTTCGTTTAATTAAAAAGCTGGCTGTGTTGTGTTACATTACAAAATGTCCACATGCATAAATCTAAAAAAAGCCCCAAAATCTACTGTAAATCTACAACATACTAATGATTTACATTTGACTGCTGATTCGCTTTATGTCGAAGTCTTAGATTTGGTAAAGCATCGTAACAATGTAGGAAGGCATCTACATCTTTAAACTCTGGACTGTATTTGCTTTTTTTCTTTTTTTAAATTTTCCTACAAAATTGCATGAAGGCTAACTAGAGAGGCTTCCTATCATAAAATTCCAAAATCTTGATATGTCATCACCCTCACTTACAAATATTGCCCTTTCAAAGCACGTGTCTCCAATTGCTCCTCGTCTCGTGAACCGAACTTCTACACATCTGATCTCTTAAATTACTCATGGAAATATCAGATATGATAGGAAGACAAACCTGAGATACATTTGAAGTACAACAGTATAACTTGCTAACTCCTTCATTAATAAAGAAAACCTCTCTGAAAAGCCTTCCCAAGCTTTTCCCTGTTGTTGTTTTGTTTGTTTTTTTTGTCTCAACAACAAATTCTGAAACGTGTGCAATTTTATCTTGACATGAGTAGACTTCAAAGCACTGTGATCTTGTCTGATAGATGTAGGAATTTCTGCATAATCATTACAGTAACTTTAAGAGTCTTTTCCACCCTGCTGTAAAGGTCAGAAAAAAGCTGCAAACTAGGAGGGGAATAGCATTATCACCAGAGTGATGTTGTCTGAAGCTTTTCAGAATAGGTTGTTTCTCCCTCCTTCCAAGTGTCTGTCTGTCTGTCTCCGTTTTCTTCTAACAGCTCACAAAACGTAGTCAGTTTTATATCAAGTTAAAGAGTCACATCGGCTTAGTACGAGTCTTTCTATGCAGTATTGGACTTGCTGAGTTCCTGCCTGATAGCTGCAGAGAGACAGAGACAGGGTTAGCAAATCAAATAAAGAATTATTTACTTCAGGGCAGCAAGCTGGACACACAACTGACTCCCCAATGCAGGCTCACCCTGCTCTCACAACATGAAGAACCAGCATCTAAGGCAGCCCCATGTGGCTTCAGACAAGTGGCATTAGCAACCAGGCACTGCCTTGTTTCTTCCTGTAAAATTTATGTTGAAATCCTAGTTTTTGGTTCCCACCTCCAGCAAGCCTCTGGGAAACACCAACATTGGGATTTTCAAAGAAATTTTTATTTATTTTAATTTTTTTTTAATTTAAGAGCAGCCTCGGGGGCCTGTTTGCACTCTACTGGTCTAAAAGGCCGTGGTACAACACAGCACAAACAAAATATAGAGAAAAGCACTACATTCTCCTTAGTCCCAACCCAGCCAGTTCTTTCTACATATGTTATGACATTCAGTATTTTATTAGATTAATATGACTTTTTTTTCCTCCCCACACTTTGTTTTGGTACATTCCACAAAGCCAAAAAGAACAAAAGGCCCACCAAGGTAGTAAATCTCATACAGAGTTTTGTTTAATTCCTGACAAGTGAACCTTTAGGATTATGTTTTCTCAATGATTTCCCTTAAGTACAGAAGACTACATAGGAAAATAGCTCCTTTTAAAATAAAAATAAAAACTGTGAGACTTCTTTTATTTGAATCATATGTTACAGACCAAAGAGGTAACTGAAAGCTGGAAGTTTTCATTAAAATTCTTTCAAATTCTCTTCTAAATATTTCTAGTTTTGAAATACATACCTCAGCAGCTCTGGATTATTTAGAAATAACCCACCTACCACCACATGACATTAAAGATAACTTGAAATCACTCAAATACAGCATCCCTTCAACCACTCTTAAAAGACACATTGGTGTCAATATTCTACTAAAACAAAACCCCCAGGAGGGAAATCCCTGAAGCACATCAACTGGAACAGGTCTGGCACCAGGGCTTTGCCACCAGACAAAGAACAAAGCTACTTTTCCCAATAAATCACTCTCATGCTACCAATACATTGCATTTACATTTTAAAGCACCTGCAGCTACTCTAGAACTGAGCAGCAGCAGTGAACAGAGCAATACTTACCATCAATGAGTTCTTCCTTTAATTTCGTTAACTCCTTCCTCATTTCATCTAAAATATCCTAAAAATGTGTCAAAGCATAAATAACAGATTAGCAAAGAGATTAATTTTAGCAAACTGTAAATTTCTGTGGAGAGAAATCCAGAATTATCCCCCTACAATTCTTCCCATTAATCCTTCTGAGAAGCATAACCCACCCCTCAGCTTCCAGTTAATCCTGAAAACCTAAGGCATCCCTAGAACATTATTAGTGCAGTTACAACACAGAAAAAACAGTCCCTAGAAGTGCCACAAATTGATTCCTGTAGGATTTATGAGAGGAGAAGGGATAAGAATGAGAGAGCTTTGCTACAGGTGAGATGTGATGTGGAATGCAAAGAAAGGAGCTCACTAAACAACACAAGCCGAGGAAGTATTTCAAGGGAAAAAAACCAAAAAGTAATCAAGGTATCAAGGTCCCAGTTGCAGTGAAATGTGATGGAATGAAGAGAACAGAGTGAAGGGCTGTCCTTGCTTGTTGTTTTTTCCATCCTTTCCTCCAAGCTCCTATAGAATCCCCCCCCAGGCCAGAAGCCACTCTAAAACTGCTGAACCAGGACCCAATCCAGAACCAACCGAAACTGATCCATAAACCAACCTAAAGCCAAGCACTATGTGGGGACATGGTCTAGAAGCAACTAAAAGTTGCTACCAAAGTAGAAGTGGCTCTGGAATTACCCACTGAGCTGCAGCCTGCACCAGAATCTCTCTCCCCACTTGATCCAAACATCACCTGGAGATCCTTCACCTCCAACTCCACAACTCCCACAGGATTCCTCTGCTGCTGAACTGGAGAGCTGCACAAAATGCAGCATCCCTGGGTGCTCTTCCACCCCCAAACTTGTGACCACAGGTGCTCACATCTGATATAAAAACATGGTGGTCCTGCTAGAGCTGCCCCAAGGGCTTGGTGTTTGGAAACAGAGAAGAGAAGGAAAGGTTTTCCAGGCAAACTGATTTGCCAGTTCCATTTATAATGCCAACACCATCCTGTGAGTGCTCCTAATGCAAAAGCAGGAATTTTGTGAGAAACAAGCAGGGCTGTCTAAGCCTCCATCCTACAGTTCCTAACAACACTGACACACATCTGGGCAAAAATAAAGCCCAGTAATTACTAAATCATTAACACTTTGCAACTAACAAAACAGCTAAAAGTTCTTATATCCAACTTCCACAGCAACCTTTTTTAAAGCATTATTCACATACCTGCTTCAATCTGTCATAATCTAGACCTTCTGACTGTACTCCATTGGCACTGGGCTGTCCCGTTGGTGTAGATTTTGGTCTGCAGCACAAAAACACATCCAGGAGTTACTGGTTGCTCATTATTACAGGATACATAAGAGATTCCCCCATTAAAATTGCTGATATTTGTCTAACAAAAATACAGTAAAAAATCAGAATGGAAAACAAAAAATGTTGGGAGTGGGAGGATGGGAAAAAATCAAGCAGACCCAAAATACCACACAGAATAGAAAGCAACACCCAAGAATGTTTTCCACACACTGGAAATATTAATTACCATAAGAGTTATTAGTTCAAAACAAGAACTTTCAAAGCAGCAGACAGATTTCACTGTCAGTGGTTTCTGATTTCTTCATAATGGGCATGAAAAGCTGCACGCATTCAAATGTCAAGCACTTTCCTTTTGTAACTGAGGCTCATTCAAAAGAGGCTCTGTCTCCCAAGGAAGCACTCCCACCAACTAATGACTGCATGCTGATGCTGACTGTGCTGAGCAATCACCCTGGGGCATTTTCAACACTTGACAGACCCAAGCAATGTTATCCAACTCCTCTGCAACCTCAATTATTCCATCAGTTGCTTTCTAAAGCTACTGAAAGCAAACACTGTAACAGCACCAAGATTTATCTTTATTTATGATAATTGAGAGCAAGTTCTAATGTTTTGGACAATGTCATATTTCATGTTTTCTTATGAAATACTCTCTTTTAGACATCAAAAACTTGCTTACCCAGATCACCTTGCATTTTAAACACGGATTCCAAGAGAAGGGGGTTTTCCTGCCTTTCCACTTCTCTTTCCTGATCCCCTCTTTCATTCAAGGGGTAATTCAGACTCAGGGACTTACAGAGCTGTGAGCAGAGACAGAGCCTGGATGTTCACAGCAGGAATACCAAGACAGTTCTCCCAAGAGGGAGGAATGTTCTGCTGTTCTTAAATACTTTTTACACCTTGGCTACCATTCTCCCTCCCTTACCTATAAATCCTCAAGCCAAAAAGAAGCTGTGGATAAAATTCCTGACAATTCATCTCAAGGGGTTTAGAATCATCACAGTATGCTAATTTTAAGGAAGGGCAGAGTATAAAGTAGACTAAGCTGGGTTCTATTTATTGTCCTTGTATGTGGCATCTCTGAACAAAATAGCCTGGCCTACACTCAGTGTGTCCCTTCAAAATTCCTACACAGGAGAAATTCATTCAGCACTGCATTTTTCTGCATTTGGTACATGAGGGTGCAGACAGATTTACTGCCACAAAGGTGGATAAGAATGAAAAAGACTTTATTTCTTTGCTTGTTTTACAAAATCACTACCCTACCTTGAGCTTTCATGCATCTTCCCTTACAATACAGGAGTTTATCCATAAGGATTTTATTCTATTCTGCTGGTTTGGTTCAGTAAGAGCTGAATGAACCTCACACTGGGTTGTCTTGTTGGCTTTCACAACCTGACAGGACTTTGTTCTGACTTGCTAACTGAAGAAGAACACTCAAAAATGTGATTTCCACAGAAAAGGGTGCACACATCAAAATGTTGGTTTGATACTTGCTCTTCCCTGGGGATCACAGACCTCACCTGTCACAGCTGTAAAGACTTAAGTTCACACAGTTTAAATATAAGTTCCCAGAGAGAAATTGCTAATTACTATTCCTGAAACACACCAAAATTAAACACACAATCCACTGAGTAAGATAGAAGATTAAATATTTAGTAACTTGATAGTGAAAGCAGCTGGAAAATAGAATTCACCTCTCAACCACCAGAGAACCTACAGTGTGCACTAATGCTATGAAGGCAAACCACAGTTTAGGATCTTTTACAGAACTTTTTACATGTTACAGTGCTTAGTTCACTATGGAAGAATTCCTTGCTCAAAGACATTCATCAGCTGAGACCTTTGGCTATTGCTGTTTCAGCAGATACCTGATATTTAAAGAGTTACTTGCAGTTTACACCTGAAATTGTGAGCCCTGACCTGCTCCAGGCA
Organism: Zonotrichia leucophrys gambelii; assembly: GCF_028769735.1. Lineage (NCBI taxonomy): Eukaryota > Metazoa > Chordata > Aves > Passeriformes > Passerellidae > Zonotrichia > Zonotrichia leucophrys. Next base: position 98,951,526 of record NC_088172.1, read on the forward strand.
GAACACTGATTTTTTCCAGATAGTTCATAGATAGTTTCTGATCATTTGCACTGACTGTAGTTCTGTTCCCATACACTGTGGCATGACAGCATTTATCCAACATGACTGAAAAAAATCCTCTTAAATGCAGCTCCTTGCAATTGGTAGCAGTCACCCAGTGCCTGCCTTAATGGAAAAACCCAATCAATATTATGCTTTAATATTTTTTAAAATTACTTATGAGTTCAATGTATTAATAAGATGACTTCGAAGAAAAGCTCTACACAAACTGACTGCTTCCTTTTCTCCATATCTTTAGAACAAAGACTCAGTTTTACCCACCACAACTATCTACTACTTCTATCTGTTAAAAATCTCCTCAGGAAAGCTTCTTTATGAACACTGCCCCTCAGTCTTGACAATGTGCTCACTTTTTGCTTTCCAAAATGCAAAACATTCTTAATTCAAACACTGAAATACCATAATTAGCAAAATAAATAATTTCTAACATCAGGAAAATCTAGCTGTGTTCCTCCCCAAATTATGCTAATTTTTTTCCCCTTTTTCAGCCTGAATGCAGCTGTCACTTAGGCAAACATGAACTATTGAAATTGGGTGAATAAAAACATCCCAACGTGGCTGAAGAGCTCTCCCGTGTGGTTTTTCATAGCATTGCCTGACAGTCCCTAACACACCTTCAACCAAGCATGCAAAGGAAAGTTCTCATCCATGCCAACATGCAGAATACACCACCCAAGATAAGTAGCTAAAAGGGGAACTTTTCATACAAAAAGATTAAGTAATCACCACAAGGAGTGCCTTCATGAGAAACAAAGCTGGAATTTGACTCAGTAATTCTGAGAGGCTCTGGAACAACATTTACCTCTGGAAAGCTCTCAAAGCCTGAAGGGTTTCAATGTCAGCACTTTCTGACCACTTGAGAGTGAAATTTAAGATCTCCAGCAAAAAATACACATGATGGAAACCAACTTGTGAATATGTTCCAAGTAGAAAGATTAAATTTATGTTTTAAAAGTCTTCAATCAAAAAGCAGATGTAAAAACACACCTAGAAAATTAATTCCTGTTCCTCTGTATCTGAACTAACAGTTTTGAAAACCTGCCTCTTAAAACACTGCAAATGGTCCACTAAATCCTGGCATATTCAACAGGAATTTGTACCTTTGCAGGTGGAGACTGCCAGAAAAGCAGGATTTTATATGAATTCATACCTGGTTCTTAAGCTCTCTCAATTTGCCTTTTAACCAGTCCAAAAATGGGCTCAACTGGGCAAACAAAACATGGGGGAGGAACCTGGTGGTGCATGTGGTGATTACCAACCCATGTAGAAAAAGTCCAACCCTGAACTGGTCAAAGGAGGTGTTAGGAAGTCTCAAATCCCAACAGGATGATACCTGTTTAATGAATCATAGAACCTGTTTTCAGAAGCAAGCAGATTTTTCCATGGAGATTCCCGTCTATTAAGGGGGAGAAACACTACCTTTAAAAGCTATTACAGCTCTTCATTTTGTTCACTTTTAGCACCTTCAACACCATGGGGTTTCAGAAGATTCAAGAGTTCTACTTGCATGTTTCAGGAAATATTAAAAGCTCACAGCTTAAGTCTTTTCTGTTTGCTCCAAAAAGCAAAGGCCTGATTTTAGACAGGACACTAATTTGTTTTAAAATACTTCTAGCATTCTCTCTGGATAACAACAACTTGATCCTCTACCTCTGGGGAAGCTCTGAAGAGAAAATTTTGCTGACTTGCCAGTTTCTGAAGTGTGCTTTGCTTAATCCCTGTGTGTGACTCACATCCTCCCTGCAGAGGTCAGGTGAAAGAAATCCTCACATCCTACCAGGTGAAAGAAATCCCCTCCTGGCAAACACAGTGTTAGTGGTTCAAACTGCAGCTCCCCTTGACTAAGCAAAGCTAATTTAACAAGCTGCTTGCTGAGAGGGACTTGGCAAATGTAGAAAGTTAAGAGAAATACAAGGATATTCAAGAGAGATTTCTTCTAACAGCTTCTCCTTGTATGAAACTTTCCTCATCCTGGCAGAGCATGCTGTCAACACTGACTAGAAAATGGTATCAGCAGGCCTGAAGTATGTGTTATGGCACCTTCCAGCAGGTTATGACAGCACTGAGAAAGAAAATTGACATTAAATAAACACAGAATTCTTATTTTGGATTAGAGTATACACCCAGGGAAGTTCACATCAAATTAAACTCTATTTGCATTTTCCACTGGATGAATGATGACAAAAGCTTGATGGAGAGAGTGCCCCAATAAATCTAAGAGAGATCTTAAAAATCCTCTGTAATCCTCTAGGTCAGAAAACATTTTTAAACAGACCTCAGCAACTTCTGAATTTCACCAGCTGGAAAAAGATCAGAGAAACTAGAAGCATGAAACAGTTTACAAAAACCTATTGTAGAATCAAGACTTCAGAGCATCCCAGACTCCCCAAAAGAGTCAGACATTGAGAGTTGCCCTACTTATTAATCCCTTTACCCTATGGATAAGCAATTTGAGCCAAGTACCTGCAGCCAAAGGGCCAGGTCAGCACCTGTCTCACACAACATGAACTCTAAAATGCTCTTTAGGACTCCTTACTCCAATTATTTCTGTGCCAAGCTCCCCCTCAATGCCACCTTTTGAAGCAGATCAAAGTATCAGCACAAGGGACCTTGCTCAAAGCAGGTCAGAGCTACTGGGGAGGAGGGGGAGAGGGCAGGGAAAGCCAAGGCCAAAGGTGATGCAGGATTTTGTTACACTGACAGGGTGGCAGAGGGAACGTCACCACCAATGGCACCTGCTTATGGACAAAAAACACAGCAAGCAACCAGAACCAAGGCTGCAGACACCTCAAACTCCTGCATTTATTCTAAAATAGAGATACTTTCTTCACAAGAGAGTGTTTAGTGTTGCATTTTAGAACTGAAGACCCCAAGGGCAACCTCAGCTACAAGTGAGACCACTCACAGAACAATTGTTTTTAATACTCTGATCACCAAATCTTTTATAGCTGTGTCCAATGGCCAGATTTTAATGGGAATTCAAGTAATTTCAAACACAGCATTCCCAAGTTGAACATGTTTCTCTTGCTTTCTCTCAAGAAATTCAGGGAACTTCCTCAGATTATCAGGGAACCCTTTAACTTCTGTGTACACAATACACAGGAATACTAAATGAATAAGCCTTCTGCCTAAAGTAAATTACAATCAAATATATATCCAAAAAACTTGCTAAAGCAGCCATTTCACTTGCTGAAAATGCCTTTCAAAACACTCCCTGCCTATCAGAGTTCCAGCTGACAAGTAATCGAAGATTGGTTGATGCATAGAAGGGTGTAAAACATTTCTATACTTCTTTAGGATGGACTTTCTTAGATTGGTACGAGAGCTACTGAAAATTGTCATAGAATCAAGTCTTACCAAGATAACTGAAATATCCACAAAGGCATTCTGTGAGTGGCAGAGAAAGAACATCTATTCTCTAGATTTACTACTGAACATGTGAACTGCAGCACATTTGGTTTCACCTTGCTAGAAATTTCAGACTTCAAATAAATTCAACATTGCTGTAGGCAAATATAGACCTTATTAATTCAGGTTATACACCAGAAATTGTTAAAAGAAACTTTTTTGGGTAAAATTTTTGATTTTACTGTCAAAAATATCTCTTATTAGCATTCTCCAAAAGTAACTCTTCATTCCTACTTAAAACTGCTTAAAGCAGTTTCACAGCAGCAATTTTAAACTCATAAAAATGATCTTTACTATTCTAGTCCAGAATATTTAGCAGCATGTGCAACAAGAACAAATGTAAGGAAAAGCAGTTGGTACAAAAGGGGAGTACCTGGAAATAACAGGTGACTTGCTTCCATTCACTGTATTTGTCCTTTCCCAAGGCTTTCTTGTTAGTTCTGAAAAACAGAGCGAGGAGATGACAAACTGTCTTTTTCCATCCACTGTGTAATTTCTGTGAGGAAACTTCAAGCATCTGGCAACTCAAGTCAGCTGCTTGGTGTTTTGCTCTTTTTATTACATTGCTTTAGCTCTTTCACATTCAGCTACCTCTTGGTGTACTCATCTGTGAATGTGATGGTGTTCACAGGGGTCTTATGTTGAAGGAAGAGACAGAGATCTGACTCCATATTTCAAAAGGTTTGGTTTATTATTTTATGATATATATTACATTAAAACTATACTAAAAGAATAGAAGAAAAGGTTTCATCTTAGAAGGCCAGCTAAGAATAGAAAGGAATGATAACAAAGGTTTGTGGCTTGAACAGAGAGCCTGAGCCAGCTGGGCTGTGATTGGCCATTAATTAGAAACATCCACACGAGACCAATCCCAGATGCACCTGTTGCATTCCACAGCAGCAGATAATCAGTGTTTACATTTTGTTCCTGAGGCCTCTGAGCTTCTCAGGAAGAAAAAAATCCTAAGGAAAGGATTTTTCATAAAATGTGTCTGTGACATGTGAATGCATCAAGTGAGAGCATCTTGAAGTGTCACTGGTCTCCCAGACACTGTAAGTGCCATTTGATTCTTGATCCAGCTGGGAGAAGGTCTGCCTATACTTTAGAGGCACTGGATTTATTTATAGGTACTGGATTGCTTCAGCTGTGAACCATGGAATTGTGAAACCAGTCAGCTGCAGACACTTGAGAAATAGGTTTCTAAGCTAAAGGAGTTTTCTTAAAACTCTTAATGATAGAAAATTAATTCAGTGCCAGTTTCAGTGAAGTGCCAGCAGATGCAGCCTATCATAACCAGAGTATCTTTCACCACCAAGAAAGAAGGAGGTTCATTCCTTACAACCTGCACAAGTTAAAACAGCCTCTCTGTAGTGTGGATTGTTATTAATTGCTACCATTACTTACTCAGGACTTCGGTGTGCCAGTGATCTTATCAGTCTTCACTTCAGATTTGGAGTTTGTTTGGTGTGCTCCCTTTCTTTCATATTGCTTAGCTAAGCTGGGCAAGCAGAGAGGCAGAAAGGCCCTTTCAGAGTTTCTTATTGACCAGAAAATTCCCTGGGATGCAGCTGGATACTGAGAATATCTAAATTGCACAAGTCTGCCAGCACAGTCTGTAACCCAGCCAAGTGCAGGCTCCTTATGCTAGTAATAAGCCTTAAACTTAATTTTATACACCAGTTTTCAGGACTTGTCCAGCCATAGGAGTTATTTTAGCAGGATTTTAGCTATATCTGGAAAACTGACAAACTTCTGCTAAGGCTGCAGTTTGCTCAAGGATGCCAAATATTTCTCTTAAAACACTTTAAAGACCTGTTCCAGTGATGAGGCTCAGCACTACCAGAGCTCTCACAGCAAGAAACAAAGAAAACTTCCTACTCTGGAAGGGAATGGTCAAAATCTGAATGCATTTGACATTTTTAACAGGCTTTATGAGGCTTCTTATCATCACCAATTAAAGAAACCAATTCCAGAGGTTTTAATTTCTTTCTTTTGGGGCCTATATTATCAGAAGTGTTCCAAAAGCAGTCATTTTCTCAAGGCTAATGTCCTTTCTGTTTAACAGAATGTGTTGAACAAAATGAAGCAGACGCTTGTAAAAGAAGAGAAAAAAAAAGGGGTGTGTGTATGAAAACCTTGATTTGAGTGATGTCATTTATTTCCTTGCAGTCTGACTTCTCTAGATGAGTGCCTGTATCTCAGTACTAACTTTGCCAGTTATTTCCATCTGGACACACAACCCCTGGCACTCCTTTTTATTCCCCAGCCAGGTTTTGTTCACACTGCAGCAGTGGTTTTCAATATTAAGGCCTGCACATCATCAAGTGGTTGAATCATCTGGAGGAGAAGTGCGCACATGGGCAAGCAATCAGCAGAGGAAGCTGGAACAGACTGAAAGTTGGTGTATTCATTATCCAGTTATTTCCTTTCTGCTTCCATTGCCTTTTGGGGTGACAGACTGGAGGGTTCTATGGCACAGCCCCCCCTTTTTGCAGGTATGTACTGAGAGGTGCCATGGGAAACTGAGGGTACAACAAGGGACTACCAAGGGACAGGAAAATAAAGTCTTGAGGGTCTCTTGAGAGCCAATAATTTACAATATTTTACATCTACATGCCACCTGCAGAATGTGTAAGTTTTCCTCACTGACTGTGTTGGCTACAGAGCTCCAAGCACTGCCTCTTCAGCAGAGGAATCATGGGCAAAGAATTTCAGCACTCGGCATTTATAATCTTTATTCACTTATGGTCTTTTTATCCATCGTCTTCTGAACCAGGATCCATTCTACAGTAAAACCCCATGCTGTAATCATGGGAGAAGAGGCAGGCTCCAAAATTCAGCAGAGCTGACCAAGATTTGTCACTAGATTTTAGCATTACTGAGTCCCAGAGTTCACAAACCTGAGCTACTTACCAGGTGTGCTTGTTGAAGAAACCTTAGAAGATGAAGACTCTGATTCTTCCTGATTAAAACAGAGAAGAGAGGGAATAGGGAGAGAGGAGAGGAGAAAAATAATCTTTATAATCTGTTAGATTCACAAGAACCAATCTCAACTGTTTAAATATTTCAGTTTTTATATATATATTTAAAATGGCTCTGCAGAACTGTATATAGAAAATGAGCAAGCACTATAACCACAGAGGAGTGGTTATATGTATATTTTGTACAGTAAAGCAGAAATAATCCCTTGTACACCACTGGAATCTCTCTGCTAATCCTTGTATTGAGTAATGTAAATCAGATAAAATTTCTCAACTCACAGCTTTATCTTCTTTCTGCTCTGGTTCTGTTGATCCCTTTTCAGCAATTCTTCTCCTGTAAGCAGAGACAAAAGTTACCAAGCTCATCATGGTTTTAAGATGGAAGAATGTTGTTTACTGCAATTAAAGACTTATACAGCCTCATGAAAATTAGCGTTTTAAGAAGTACTTTCAAAGCACCTTCAAAGGCAAAGCCCTCCTGCCAAAACAACTGTGCAATTTGAAGTCTGCATGCCCTCCCTTACTGCTGCACAAAGGCTTACACAGAAGTACTGGATTACACTCACATAAAAATGGCTATTCATGAAACATGATCAGCTTCCCAAAGCAGCCCTGAGCTGCTCTCCATCTGATCCTCAGCCAGCTGCAAGCCCAAATCCCACCTGTGTGATGATGACTAAGCAGCTGGAGCAGAGCAGGAACAGCTCCTCACCTCCTGGCCAGCAGGGCACTCATTTCTTCCATCAACCCACTGCCTCCCAAGGGAAGGGGTCCATTTCCACGGCCACCGTCTGTTTTGGATGAAGCAGAGCCTCCTCCTCCTCCTCCACTCGAACTGGAGGAGTCTTCACCCTTCAGAGCACACAAAAAGACAGCAGATGTGCCAACAGAATGAGAGCTGACTTCATGGAACCAGCAAAGTTCATGTGCAAGAAAGGCCCATACTGCATTTGCTGGGAATGTCCTGACAAAGGCAGGAATGATGAATCTCACTCCATGATCTCAGAAGGCTAATTTATTACTATATTATATTATATATTATATTATAGAATACTATACTAAAGAATACAGGAAGGATACTTAATGCTAAAAAGATGATAATGAAAACTCGTGACTTTTTTAAGAGTCCTGACACAGCTTGGCCCCAATTGGCCAAAGAGTCAAAACAACTCACAGCAGAATCCAATGACTCCAAACACATTGCAAATGTGAGCACCACACAGGAGAAGCAAATGAGATAAGAATTGTTTTCCTTTTCTCTGAGGCTCCTCAGCTTCCCAGGAGCAAAATCCTGGGCGAAGGGATTTTTTCAGAGAAGGTGAATGAAACAAAGCCCTTACTTCCATTGAAATGGTGACATTAAAACTGGTAAGATACTGGGCAAGAAAAAACTGAATTTCAGCAGGAGAGAAGCACTTTTATCTATTCTTATCTTTTTATCTGAGGCTTCTCAGGTTCCCAGGAGAAAAATTCTGGGTGAAGGGATTTTTTCAGAGAACATGAATGCCACAGGCACAAGTGAAGAATGGCATGGGCTGGCAGCACATCCTGTAATGCTTTTTCCTTCATGAACTAAGCCTACCCCAAATACCTTGATACTGCTGCTGACCTTGACCAAAGCTTAGAAGCAGGGGGGGACAGGAAGGTGAAAAAGAAACCAGAGCTCTATTTACCCGTGAGACTTTCCTAAGCTTGGCTCCAGCGAGTGCAGCTGCTAGTCCAGTTAGAGGGCGATTATCCTCGGCCACGAACCCCGCCGAAAAGCCCGAGGCCGGCAGGGGGGGAGCCGGAGGGGGCAGGGGAACGGGAGGGGCTTGGCTGGGCAGCGGAGGAGGCGGCGGCGGCGGCGGGGGCGGCCCCGAGGGCGGCAGGGGAGGAGGGGGCGGAGGGCCAGGAGGAGCCGGGGCTGCTACTGAAGACTGAGCTGGGCCAGGGGGCAGGGGAGGTGGAGGAGGAGGTGCAGGCGGTCCTTGGACAGCACCTAGTGTCAGAGAGAAAACAAAAAGAGGACATTAAGGATTTGGAAAACAAAAGGTCTTGCTTCCATTGAAATAGTGGTTCTTTTGCTCAGTGTACAAGACATTAGAACTGGTAAGATACTGGGCAAGGAAACACTGACTTTCAGCAGGAGAGATGCATTCTTAAATAATGTACTAAAAAAATTACACAGTATCCTGTGAGAGATCAGACAGTTCCAGAGATATTCATGAAACCCCACCAGTCAGGGTCTGTGCTGCAACCAAGAACAGCTTTACACCAGGAAACAGGCAGAGAGTAAAGTCAGGCATGAGCATCGTAGCAGGAGAGCAACAGGGTGTGCTCACATGGTGCTGAGCAGTACCTCACTGCATTAACAAACCTCACTGCATTAACAAACCCTAACACACCACCCAAACATCTGAACCCCTGCACTGTTCCAGTGCCAATGCTAACTTCTAAGCTGTATGTAAATCTTTCCTTTAAAAAAATTCCAGCAATCAACTTTTACAATTCAATACAAACAGTAATTAGTGAGTTAGAAGACTGACATATTTCAAGCTAATGGGAAGAAGCCCTTCTATTTTTTATCTATCATTCTTCTACTTATTTAAATTCACATTGTTATCCAAATACAAAGTGTACTTTGAAAAAAGAATATTCTGATGATCACTGTACTGTTATTATTATTATTAATATTATTGGAAGAGTTTAAGAAAACTTGACGTAGACAACAGCTCCACACCTCCACAGATCCTACCTCTGTCTCATCAAAACCACCAAAAGGCAGGAAAAATACTGCACAACTACCTTAATCTCTAAAGGCAGGAATTTCACATATGAGTCTTTCTGGTTTCCTACTCTGCTACCCACTGCAGAAATTCAAAAGCCTGTTAAACCCTCTTGGCATCACTCACTCCAAGTGCACACTTTTATTCCATACTAAAGTGAGGCCATTTATTCTATTTCCACTCCATCCCAAAGCAGCTCAGACCTTCATTTCAGACAGAAGGATATAAACAGGGTCCATTCTGCATGGCTTGTACCAAGCTGCTTATCCCCCAGGAACCCCTCTGCCCACACCTTTGGAGCTGCTGCAGAGTTCTGTGCAAAGACCTACATCTACTAAATCCACCTAAATCTGTTAAATCAGTATAAAAGCAGGTTAACAAAGACATGTATTACCATGTAAAATGGATTTCTATCATATTGGTGGGGTGTTCATTGAGGCTGTCACCTGCTTAATCAAACCTTTTGTCCAAATTCTTCTTAGCAACACTGGTAAAATACTGCAGAAAGATCTGTCTTTCTGTATCTAAATACACATGTATATATCTATGTGCACTAGGCAATGTATCTAAATACAACCACTGCCCAGAAAGAAATGCTCATGTTACACATTAGTTTCTAAATTTGAATTGTTCCTCACTGAAGGCCATTTACATGTCCAAAGCCACACATGTGCTCCTCTATGTTGGCTGCCATAAATGACCTATGAACTATGAAGTGGTAACAACACTTCCCAAATAAACCATGACCTCACTGAAGGCCATTTACAAGTCCACAGCCACACGTGCTCCTCAATGTTGACTGCCATTGATGACCTATGAAGTAGTAACACCACTTCTCAAATAAACCAACAGTGCAGGGTTTACCAAGCAAGAACGTGACCAACTGTGTTCTCCAAAGGCGAGTTCTTAAGAAATGAGGATTTTACTCATGACAGGCCACATAACATCAGCTCCTAGGCACAGAGCTCTTCCATTTCCCTTACCCCAGCAGTGTTGGGCATTAGGATCAGTGCAGCTTGGGGAGCACCGTGCTCATGCCTGGGGGCAGTCAGGGCTCTGCCCTGCCCTGCTTAGCGCATTAGTAGCAATAACAGAAAGCCTTACCCTGCTGGCTCGGAGCTTCAACCGGCTGAGAGGCTGCCTGCAAGACTGGCTCAGAAGCAGAGGAGTCTCCCAGCACAGAGTTTAGAGAGTTCTCAACAGAGGCAGGGGTAGCTGCAGAGGGAGAAGGGAGAACACTAGGCTTGGATGAGGGAGTCGAGGCATTCGGGGAGTTGGGAGAAGGAGAAGCTTGAGGCCCAGAGAGTGACAGAGGCGGAAAGGAAGGCAGCGGGGGGGGAGGAGGTGGCGGAGGCGGCGTTGGACCTGAGGTAGAAGGTGAAGGAACCGGATAAGCCAGGTTTTCGGGAAGCCCGTTGGGAGCCGTGGGAGAAGACGTGGACGCTTGGGCCGCCGCGTTGGAAGCCGCCACGGGCAGGACGGGTCTGGGCCCGGCGGCTTTGCCCGGAGGGCTGCTGATCATGACCGGAGGAGACGGGGGCAGGGGCGCGAAGCTGGGCGCGGCCCAGGCCGCGGGCCTGCTGCTGCTGCTGGGAGGCAACGTGGCCGCGGCGCCCACGGGAGAAGGGGGCCGGGAGCTTTTGTTCACGGGCCGAGGAACCGTGGCGTAATGGGGGAGAACGGGGTGGAAAGCTGAGCCTAGGGATGTAGCAAAACGCGATGCAGAGTGCCTTAGAGGCGGTGTAGGGGGAGTGGAGGTCGGTGGTGCAGAAGTCACTACAGCGTACTCCGGTGTGGCCTCGGCCATTGGCGCTGAGACAGCTTTTGCATATGATGGAGGAGGTGCTGAAGGAGGCTGGCAACTGGAGTATTCAGGAAGTGGAGTGCTATACGGGGAGTTGTCGAAAGATGGAGCTGGACAGAAGATGGAAAGCAGCAGCAAAGGCAGGATAAAAAAAGGAGAAAGAGAAAAAGGGAGCTAATGAAGCAACAAAACCAGCATTCGAACAAAATGTAAAAATGTAGACTACAGTTAGTACCAGAGGATTAGGCACAAGTGAAAATACTGTTAGGAAAGTTTTACATATTATCAACAGCTGCTCTTAAATTTTACCAACTCTTTTTGTGCCAACAACTGAATTTACAAGTACGTTCTAGAGAAAGTTTTCTCAAATCCCATCTGTGAGATGGGTTAGATATAGGGTTGAGCAATCAGTCTTTTACCAGCTTTTATCTTCTTGTTTGGTTGCAAACTGCAAGCAAATGTAGCGATCTTAATGATCTTAGCGATCATTTGTTTCATTAGCGATCTTAGCGATCATTTGTTTCAACTCCACTAATAAAACTCTTACCATAGGCAGCAAGTGTCATCTCTCTATTCCCCAGAAAAAGCTGCATAGCAAATATTGAAAGCACTGGGAATAAAGCTACCAATAAAATCCTCTGCTCTAAAATGACTTACATAGTATTCCTTGACTTTCACCATGAGCTGACTTATGTAAATTGAGTTTGAGATTGAAGAACAACCAAGCACTTGACTAATGTTCCATTATATTACCAAAATGAGAAAGCTTTCAGTTATCACTGGATGCTTTTCCACAGGCAGAGCATTATCTTATCTACAAATACATACAACACATTTCACTGAAATGTTACTACAATGATAGATTAAGCAAGGCTTCAGACTGAAAAGCATTTCTCACACTATTGCTTTGCCTTATATAGCAACATACCTTCTATGTTAACACACTCAACCTGATATCTTTTAGGGGTTTTTTCCCAACTTATGTAATGACAACACATTTGTTGAATAGAGCTAAAAATGATAAGGTATTTAGAAAGTTTAACTCATCACACTTCAACCAATGTTGGAGGTGCCCAAAATGATTCAAGTTCTTCCACGCAATCAGAGAGTATGGCAACGGAGTGAGCAAAGAATGCAAAAAAATTTATTTCAGAATTAATGGAAAATTATGACAGGAAAGTCAAATATCTTAGACTTCTTGCCATAAAAAAAGGGAAGGAATTCCAGCAAAATGAAGCCTGAAATACTGACTGTTGCTACACAGCTGTACACCCTTGCCATTTGTTGGTTCTCTCCCACTCCATCACCCAAACACATCAAGAGCGGTCTGGTGGTAGAACACGCTCGGATTTTGAAATTCTTACCAGCATTTGAAATTCTTCTCTCTCTTTCCCATTCCAACTGTTCCCTTTCCAACTGTTCTTGCCGCTCTCTCTCTTGCCTCTCCCGTTCGAGTCGTTCCAGTCTCTCGCGGTCCTGCCTCTCCTTCTCCTGTCTCTCCCTCTCCAGGCGCTCCTGCCGTTCCCTCTCCTGCCGTTCCCTCTCCAGCTGCTCCTGCTCCAGGCGCTCTCTTTCCAGCCTTTCCCTTTCCAGCCTCTCTCTCTCCAGCCTCTCCCGTTCCATCCGTTCGCGATCCAGCCTCTCCCGTTCCAGCTCCTTCTGCCTCTGCTGCTCTTGCAACTGTCTGCAGTGGTGAGAAAAGGAAAGAGACTCAGCTGCAAAGTGAAAACCAAACACATCAGGCAGCTCTTCAAAGGACAAGGAGATAAACCAACAATCCTGGAAGCAGCCAGAACAAAAGCACAGCATTTCTACCTACCTGGAAGTCTTAATCCTAACATGCCACTTTTCTGAGCTGGATAATAGTTTTATTATGTTTACAGTAAAAAGAATCACATATCTGATTTCCTCTTAACTAACTGAACATTCTGAGAGACAGACTTCAAGAGGTAATTTACTGCTCATTTAATAACTGATACAATCTTCCCAGTTTGGGATATGGAGTTACATTTGTTCTTTGCGCAGTATTTTATACTCACAGCAGTGAATAGAAGTACAGTGAAATAGCACTAACACAAATACTCATTAAAACAAAGAAACACCTCAAATTATGGTTTTTGGATTAACTAGTCAGATAGAATTTATCCATATTTTATTTTATTTCACATCCATCAAAACGCACACGATCCTCACTTGCATCCTAACAGACACACACAGCTGAACTGGCAACAACATGAGAACACCCTGAAGGTACAGGAAAAATGGACATGGTCAAAAAAAATCCAGGGTGCAGCAGCCAAGGAAACACTGCAGGGAGCTGGCAGGGCTTCCAGCTCAGGGGAGGCTTTGCAAAGCAAAGCAGAGAGGAGGAAGATGTGAAGAGGAGGAAAACAAGTAAAAGCCAGGCAGTGGAAATACCCTAAGGATAAGAAGAAACCTTCCAAAATTCTCTGCCAAAGCCACTGGGTTGGCTGAAAGGACTTTCCTGAAAAAAAAAAAAAAATGCAGTGGGAAAAGCTATATACCACCTGTCTGATCCTTTCTTCTCAACTTGTTCTGTATTTTCTTTAGGGTTTTTTAGGGCTTTTCAAAAGATATATCCTCTTAGTTGGTTAAAATACAACTTCTTGATTTTCAAAGCTTTTTCATCTCTTGGGGATAACACAGTGATGGAACAAAATTAGGCTGATCCTCCTCCCAGCTGTGGCCAGTGTGTTCCTGTCAGTACATAACACTGAAAATGCTGCTAGTTGTTGTTCTCTATTTAATTCTTGTTCCAAAAAAAGAGATAAATCACAACAGTTAGAAAGAAAATCTAGTCTACAAAGCACAGACCCATTTTATCTGCCATGTTTCAGAAGCAAACTGATGACAGCTTCTCAACAAACAAAAAAGCATATCCAGCTCTTAACTATAAAGCAGAGAGGAGATCTGAATTTTGACACCTCAAGTTAACATATGTGTGTTTTCTATACTGTGCCACTGGGCAATTTAATTTGGACAATCATTGGCAATATTAGCTGTATATGTAGAGTCATAAGGACAGAATTCTGAAAGGGAAGGGAACTTCAGCTGTTTCACTCCTTTTCATGCCCAGAATTACCAGCATCACTGCAAACTCCAGCCCATGAACTATTGTTATTGAAATCCATTCCATCTTCAGACCATTGTTTTTCCATTACAAACAAAAAAAATTACTAATTTTGAAATTTTATTATTTCTATAACCAAGTAAGTTCCCGCTGTGCACAACAAAAGGACTTTTTTCACTACTTAACTCATTACTCATCAGAAGCAAAAAACCAGTTCTGCTCCTTGACCATTTCCTCCCTCAGCCACAAACCAAAGCTGTAAGAGCAGTCACTAGAAAACCAGAGCTGCAACCCAGCTTTTGTTAAATGACTGATTTTTAGTATCTGAAATCCACTAAAAAGCCTGGTGATTGACCCATACAGATTTGGAGTCAGTAGAGGAGTTCTAGAAACGTTAATATAATACCATATAATATAATGAATATAATACAAACCATAGAAATATTAATTTAATACCTCCAAGAGGTATTAAAAATATCTTTGATGTTACACTTTTGCTTGTTCTGTACAAAACTGATTTGACTATGTGCTCCTTTTTCTCCTCAGATTAAACCTATTATTAGAGGAAAACAGGGTTTTCATCAAGGCTAACTTCAGCTGGGTCATGTTAAAATTCTTTTTTTTTTCCATAAAGGAGAGGTGGATGCACATGTTTTTATCTAAAAGACTGCTCAGAGCAGAAGACAACACTGACAGATTCCAAAGCAGCTTTGTTTATTTCCATCATTCTTTTGCATTCATTCGCCAGAAATGAGCATATTCCACCTAGAAATGTACACTCTTTTCATCCTAAACCTAAAATGTAGATATGACATTTGAGATCATAAACATTTCAGGTTATATTTAGTTTATAATAATGGAAGGTATCAATTCCCTGGGTTTAACAACACATCAAGCTACTGCCAGAAAATTTATTTTTCTTTAGTTCTTCATTTCTTTACATAAATAGAAGCTCAATATAGGTCACTCCTCACACAAGGGCAGTATTGCCAAGGCTGTTTTCCAACAAGCCATACCAAGGGCTCTGCCATAATTTCATATTTCCATAAACAACTTGGAAAAGGAACAGTGAGGTGCTTGTCATAAAGTTCCTTAACAATATTTAGTTATTTAGGGCAGCAAGGATGATGGCTGATTATAAGGAATTACTGATCTTCTAATTCCAACTAACCTGGGAATAAAATTGGCAAATAAAACTCAACTGAAGTGAAGCAGGGCAGAGAGAGGGAAATATTTGCTAAATGAATTTACAAAGTGCTGGACTTTGGGTTGCCTGTGGACCCAGGAGTGAGGTATTAAGGTTACAACAACATCCATTCATTGATGTGTCCTGTTCAAAAACCTCAACCAAATGGTATTCATGAAGAAAGGATTATGGACAGTACAGAAATAGCACCACCCTGCCTCACAATCCCTGCATCCCTGCTCCCACCTCCAAACAGGGAGAAAATCAGAACTGAAAAGATTTTAAGAGCAGCAGAACAGTGTTATCAAATGTACCCAACACCTTCCATCTAAAAATAATTTAGAAAGCTGTAATTCTGCATTCTGGGAAAGACAACTGGAGCTCTGAGTGATGGGGACATTCCTTCACAACAGCTGGGAGGAAAGAGTCAATGAAATAATGAGAGCAAAGCTCAGAAGAAAAGAGCAGCCCTGCACATCAGGCAGATGGAGCTATGGAACTCTTTGCCAGAGTGATTCAAAGAAAAAGCAAGAAAAAGCCCACAGAAGGGAAAAAAACCCACCAAGAACCATGGGAAATCCCTTAGAAAACAGCAGCTCCATCATGCAGAAGCTGTTGAACCAAGGGATGCCCAGAGGATGGAGAGCAGCAAAGGGAAGCATTCCAGGTGTTTGGCCTGGCCCAGAAGGATTTGTGTCACACCAAAATGCATCTAAGTGTTTAAATTTAGTCTGAAGCAAAAATTATTTCAACTGGCAATGAACACGATCAAATTATATTGACCAAATAAGATAAAAAACAGTGAAATAACCACTTTTATCCACACAGGACCTGAATAACAAAGTACTCATCATTTAGTAAATATTGAGTAAGGCAGTATTTAACATTTCTTTTCTCTTTTTTCTTTTTTTTTTTTGTAAAAGAATCCCCATTTCTTCAGAAAATAAAAGGAATAAACCCAGAATTTTTTGCCAGGAACAAAGTTAAGCACTTTGCTTACAATACAAAAGCTCTACCAAGAGAGGGCAGCAAAATACCTTGCAAGCGTATCTTACAAATATGAGACTAAATACACCATTGTTGAGAATAATTTCACATTATATGCCACTGAAGCATCCTTTTGTCAACAAAGAAAAAAAAGAAGCCAAAGTAACAAGCAAACAAACAAACAAAAAAAAAACCCAACCAAAAAAGCCACACCGCATAACTCACTACACCTCTGCTGTCATTTTAACAATTTTAATAAATCTTTTGAATAGCAAACCAAACGGTGCACAGGTCAGATGCCAGTAATGCAATCAAGTTGCTTTAACACAACTTAATAAGCAAGGAAAAATTCCATAAGCTCCACACTAGATCTTAGCAAGTGTTACAGTTGTAACTAAAAAAGATCAAAACCACATTTGATTATTCAAAAAAAAAGGCATCAAATCCCTCTGGCTTTGTTTAGTCAGCATTAGATAGTATTATATTTAATACTATTTTATATAGTATTTAAATTTTAATTTTTAGTATTTTTAATATTTTAAAATTTTGTCAGATATCAAAATTATATTAGACAAAAGCATTAGCAGATTAAGAAGAGTCATCACACACCCATTAAAGTACATCTGAATGTCAAGACTGGTAAGTTCAAGAACCCTGTGAAAGCAATACCTGAAAATCCTTCAGTCTTAGAAACCACCAGGACAACTTTTGGAAAAGCTAAAGAGATACTCTAAATGCCCCAGAGAGCTGTCTTGTACTGAAATGCTTGTTATGCAAAGACAATGTGATTATTCCAACTATTTCAGAAGTGTGACTTATTAAATGTAAGAGGTAATTTCCATGAAATAGCTGAGCCTGCTGTAGAGCTGCACATGTCAGTCACACACAAGGTGCTGTTACTCATGTTCAGATTCAGAGTCAACTTCAGAACCTCAGAATAGCTGGGAGCTCTACCACAGTGACTGTTCATGACACTTTCTTTGTGGATTTTAATTAGCTTCATGCCAAAAGCATTTTGGGAAACTTCACTTTGGGGTGTTTTGGGAGAGGCACTTGGTTATTTTTTTGGTGGTGCTCTTTTAAAATTAGTTTACTTTAATACTGCACCAGCTTTTAAAATTATTTCCCCTCTTGCCCTTATACTTTTGTCCAGTTAAGGAGATACTGTCTGAGGATAAAGAAAGAAACATATTTACAATATTAACTCGTGACTTAATATGAGCATTAATCCTGCAGTTCTTTGGGCAGCCAAGCAGCAGGAGCATGACTACATTCTTGAAATAACACATGGGGAAAAAAAAAGATGCAATGAGCAGAATTAAGCACACACTGTTGCATCCCTGCTGGAAAAAATCCCCCCACATTCTGAGATGGTGACAATGTTTAGAATTTCTCCTACGTGACAACTGCAAAACAGAATTGCAGTTAATTTACTTACTCAGGTACACACAAAGCCTTCCTGGCTGGCTCTTGATCATAAAAAGGAATAACAATTCAGCAGCCCTGCTGTCTCAGCTCCTGTTATTCTATGAAATGAGCCAGCACCACATGCACGCTGAGATCACTTTCCATTTAGCAAGTAGCACCACTTCATTCAAAGGCCAGTGTGAGTGATGGGTGACTAGGATGTTGTCTCAAATTAATACTATTAATTATTTTGTATTGTTATTGTTATTAGTATTATTATTTTGGGGTGGGGGAAGGGAACAGATGGGTTTTTTTAAACTTTTGCTCCTGAAGGTGAATGGCTGTGAGATCCTCTAAGCCTTTTGCTGAAGACTTCAACACAGTCAATCAAAAGAATGGAGCCCTCAGTTAATTCTTTTTAAAATGTGGCCATTACCACACAGGTTGAAGAGAAGACAAAGATCTCAACTAGATTAAGAGACTTCAGTGTTTACTGGTAAAACAACATTCTGGTTCAGAGCAGAGTTAATAGCCAGAGGGAAAAACTGTCCTTTCCTGGGACTCTTTCCACATCTAAGTCTCCATATCTTTGTCACCTGCAGCAGAGTCACTGGATTTGTACAAAACTCCTTCCACCAGAGCAAGGATGCCTTGAAACATGAAGAAACTCCAGCTGTGTCAAAACCCAGAGCTCCTGTCACAAGGACATCAAGAGGGGAAAAAAAACCACTGTGAGTAACAAATGCAGAGCTGAAACAGTCTGCAAAGCAAAGAGCTGCCTGCTCTGGCAGGTCACCTTGCTTCCTCAAGTGGAAGTTGTGCTGTACATTCACATAAATCTTCAGCATTCTAACACTAGCTTGCTTTGCTCTTGGCTGTGAGATCAAGCCATTACATTTTTTCCTAAAAAGATGATAGGAAACTGCACTGAGGAGCCCATATATCAACCTGAATAACAGAGTTCAGCCACGAACCTGGAAGGCTTCTTGTCACAAAGCCAGATACATTAAAAACAGAGGTATTTCCATGAACAGTACAAAGGCATCTTTGTAACACATCCAAATTCAGGAGGCACTGAGCTGACAGACACTCCAAGATGAACAGAAACTTGTTTGAAGTATTTAATTTTAAAACTCACTGTAGAAAACAAAAATCCAAGACAAAGCCTGCAGAAAACAAAATATCTTGAGGAACAGACCTGACTGAAGCAATTGCTGCATTGAATGAAGAGGTCAGCTGCAGGCAGATAATTCATAATATTTGACAGCTGTTAGTTGTCATTTATGAACACACCAATTTCACATTTCATTCTTTCTTGGCAGAAAAACTGTGTGTCAAAGCAGGGCATCAAATCACTCAAAGATCAATATGAACACTATCCCTGTTTTGTCTGCTTAAAGATACAAAAACAAGGCAAATAACAGAGGAAAAAATTCAATATGTGTACTGAAAGAAGACACCAAAAACCATCACGTGAGTTATTAAAAAACAACATTAAAAACATACATTTGAGGGGAGATTATCTGTGTCACACAGGGTGGTTTTTTTTTTGCTTTTTTTTGAAAAATAGTTTCTTGCTTGTGCTGTTACTTTTTCCAAATGACAGAGTGTGTCAGAAGAGAGACATAAGGATGACACTAAGAAGGCAGCATGAAGGTTGCCAGACTATTGCTGATTGTAAGCACTGCAGTAATATTCTGCAATATTAACATGCACATGGTAACTTTTATTTTTAATATTCTTATTGTTCTGAAAGTTATCATTCAGACATTCATTATAAGAAACCAAATGTGGTTCTAAGAAAGTACTCAACAGCTGATACATCTTTCTTTCTGCATTTCACTAGGGTTTTTTTAAGTTTTAAAGGCAAGAAATATAGTAATAACACTATGCTAAATTCTAGAAGTAAATGTATCACATCAGCTATGATTAAAGCTGGGTTCATCAATCCAAACCAAGCTGCTCAACCTGGAGCCTCAGTGTACCCAGACTTTTGGGGCTGCCCTGAGCTCCTCTAACCCTGCCCCCAACTGCAGAGCAACAAGCAAGCCAGCAATGTTTGGAGTTTTCTTCTCAAATGCTGTTAGCCCCAGCATGTGGGCACAGATAGCATTATCTAATCCAACAGTCACTACTCACTAGAACACATCTCACATGATGGTTTCTCCTCCTCCCAGCACTGAGTCACTGCAGCAAACACAGCAGCTGGCTGCACACAGGCTACACAATGTCTGCCTGAGCCACAGGCACCAGCACAGATGCAGGCTGACCTCAGCTCCATCTGAAGCCTGCTGTCCTCTACCTTGTGATCACCAGGAACTCTCTCTGGACATCCACAGAAGTAGATACAGACACAGACAAGCTACTTTAGCCTTGAAACTATTATAGGGGGAAAAAATGATTTGACATGTTATTTTGAACTTAGCTCCTAGGCACAGGCACCAGCACAGATGCAGGCTGACCTCAGCTCCATCTGAAGCACCTTGTCCTCTACCCTGTGACCACCAGGAACATCTGGACATCCACAGAAGAAGATACAGACACAGCCAACCTACTTTATTCCTGTTGAAACTATTATAGGGGGAAAAAAATGCTTTGACATGTTATTTTGAACTTAGCTCCTAGGCACAGGCACCAGCGCCAGGCTGACCCCAGCTCCATCTGAAGCATTCTGTCCTATACCTTGTGATCACCAGGAACTCTCTCTGGACATCCACAGAAGTAGATACAGTAGATATAGACACAGTCAACCTATTTTAGCCCTGTTGAAACTATTATAGGGGGGAAAAAAGTGCTTTGACATGTTATTTTGAACTCTGCCCCTAGGCACAGGCACCAGTAACAGATGCAGGCTGACCTCAGCTCCATCTGAAGCACCTTGTCCTCTACCCTGTGATCACCAGGAACATCTGGACATCCACAGAAGTAGATACAGACACAGCCAACCTACTTTAGCCTCGTTGAAACTATTACAGGGGAAAAAAAAGTGCTTTGACATGTTATTTTGAACTTAGCTCCTAGCTTGATTTTTAATAGTTTAATCCTCTGATCATCTTCTGTACAAGTTCAGGAAAGTGTGTCCTGTTATGGCTCTTCAAATTTGCAGGAATTTATCTGAGTAATCAAAATGGAGTACCAGCATTAAACTTGCTCTTCCATCTTTAATATTAAATATTTATTCACCACTCCAAAACTCAGCATTTGCCACAGAGCTCAGTCTCCTGTATGGTCACGCAAACCTACTGAATATTTACAATATCTCAGTGCCTACACATTATGTACCATGGAATGAACACAAACCACCCCCCAAATTTCATAATTCATGTACAAAGAGAAAATACATCTACATCTTGGAAATTTGCAAGCTGTATTGACATCAAACACAGGCAGCCTCCACAGAGACTGAGAATCTTCATAAATAAGAAGTTCAGGATGCACCAATAACCTAAGCTCAGCAGAAATGATCAATATTTAACCTCTTTGCATCTTCCTAAGCAACCTCAGCTGCATAAATTTCACTTTGCATTATCTAAACTAAACTCCTGCTCTAAAACTCTTACCAGGTCAGCTTTATTTTCTGTCAAGTGCTTGACAGTCAGGACAGTTTCTACCTGAGCATAATCCACATGGTGTCAGAGAAACCCAGACCAGACTTGGTCAGCTTGGTACAATGAGCAAGACACAGGACTCAGAAGATTTGCCAAGTCTGACTGTTAAAGGCCAGAGGTTTGTGAAGTGAGTTGATGTATTTGCTCTGGAAATGACAATTTCTGCCCCTCTGAACTGTGCTCTGCACCTCTGGTTGTTTCAGCAGCACCGAGAGGTGAGACTGGTTCAAATTGTGGTTTGTATCAAACACTTTACACAGGCTGAAATGATGATGTATTTAACTGCATTTATCATGATTTTGAAACACTGCACAAATCCAGGCCCTTACAGCTATTCCCAAAGTTCAGGCAGCTTTCTCTTGATCAGACACCATTGCAAGTAACACTTCCAATGTCCATTTGATTTTCCCTGTACACTAATGGTCCACAGGTTGGTGGTTTTCCCCTCTAAAAACAGGACACCTACTAGGAATTCTCATTCTATTCTAATCATCAAAATCTGCAATATCATATATTATATCATATCATCCAACCCCTCCTGTTCTCCTTCATTCTCACATATCTCAACTCACATCAGCAACATGGACTTGCTTTGTTCAGCAAAACACCAAAAGAAATTTGATTGCTACAGGTCCCATTGGTGCACTGATGACTGTTTTTGTGCTCCTCACACTTCCACAGCAATCCTCCTCTCTTCTACATGAACTGAAAATTCCCTCTTGGTATCTGTCAAATGCTTTACCAAAGCCTTTCTGCTTTTGTGAAGAAAATACTGTCTGGGTCCAGTTTACTGTCCAATGTTTTATCTGTTACCAAAGTCAAATTAACAGGCTTTCATCTCCTTGATCAAACGGGATTTAAGGTTTAAGAAGGAGCTTTTATGTTATAAGCTAAAAATGCATTAGCTGCAAGTAGCAAGAACTAGGTTTTATCAGTCAAGCAAAAATTAGTAGCCGGCCACTGTGATAAAGACATGAAGAGACAAGCAGAAACTTGAAATGCATTAGATAGAGGAATTCTAACAGACTAAGGGATCTATTAATGCTCTTGGATAAACTTAATTAAGCCTAATTTTCCTCATCTCCATCTTTTTAATAATATTATCTCAAACTAAGAGAACATGAGCTTTCCTGGGAGATGCCAGATCACAGAAAGACACCTGTACTCATGGAATTTTAGAAAAAAGAAGAATCTCAGCAGTAGAAAAACCTACTTTCATTAGCAACTCCCACTCAGTAGTGAATTCCAGTGAGTACAACTGGAACACAATTTTTTTAAAAGGGAACCAGAATAACCAAAAATCTTGAAAAATGTAGAACAACTTTCAACTCCAGTTTCATATTCTGCATTAAACAGAATAAAGCTCACAGAACTGTAAGATTTGAAAGCAATTCTACTGATGTCATCAGAACACTACTTAATGGAAGAGTGGTCTCCTCAGCAGGTCAATGTTACCAGCATCTACAATTATACTGTAACCACAGAGCACCCATTACACCTACCCATAAAGCCAGGTTAGTCTCTGAAAGCTTTACTACAAATGGAAAGAAAATTAGACAGGCTAAAAAAAAAAATAAAAAGGGAAAAGCCCCTTTTGATTCCATCTAAACCATGTCTATGCCCAGCTACAAACAATACAATCATATGAGTGGGTTCTACTCACTTCTCAAACCCTAAACCAAAAAGGCAACAACTCCATCATATTCATGTGTATCTCAGATTAGAGCTGTGTGCTCAGTTATTATCTAATCAATCCATTTGCCTTTTAAAGAAATCCTACTTCCCTGAAAGAAGCTGTTGGATAAATGGCACCATTTCAGAAGCAAAGCTGGAAGTTCTACATCTGACCACTAACTAGGGAAAAGTTACAGGCTGTGGGAAATCAGTAGAAACAAGGCTACCAGGGACACACAGCCATGGGCAAACTTTTATTCCTTTAAACTACAATAGCTACATTGACACTGAATAGCAGGATTTTTTTCCTTATCATTTCTACATATGTTTTCAAAACAGCTCAGGAGTAAGTATGTAATAATTACTAAGTTACAAGGAGGAAAACATTTTACTGAAGTTGAAGAATAAGATTAGCAAAATTCAGAAAAAAATTAATCTGTAAAATAAAAATATTGCCTTCAAGTCTCTTATTTACTAAGAAACTGCTACATTTGACAGCCTCTGAACTTGGACTAAAACTAAGAATCCTTCCACAGGATGTTATGAAATCCACACCATAAAATACTAAATTCTAGCACAGGCATACCCTGTGTTTTCTTTAACAGTACCACCACAAACCAAGCTAAACCAAAGCCAATAAAGTATTTAATAATTACAATCCCTCCCAATATTCTGCCGTTGCATTTTCCAAGCCTGTAATGTTTTTGAGTACTTACGAAAGAATTCGGTCGAGTTTTGGTCCATGGTGCCCCTGAAGGGCAGTGGGGGGCTTGTACACCCTCATCATTCCTTACTATCTGTACAGTTCCTCTGTTCCTGCAGCTCTTTATTTATGAAGCAGTGACCATTTTGAAGTTATTTATAAACATTAACTCATTAAATTCCCAAGTGTCATCTTAGATACCAACTCAGTGACTCATATTCCTGACAATGTATTTACCACGGCTGGGAGAGAAGGTAAATTTACATGCACCAGTAGCACACACAGGCATGCCATGAACTAATCTTGTATTTTAAAATGCTCTTTGGCATTAGGTAACTCTGCAGTTATTAACAAATGTGTGTGTCAACTGAAGCTGGCTCATTATCCATCAGTGGAATTTATAAACACTGCCTGGCCACCACTCTGACAAAATGAAAAACAGCCCACAGAACAAAATATCCCTTCAGTTTTGAGGATCAAAAATGGAAGCTGGAGTGTTTTAAAGCCTGCTATTACTGTACTGAAGTGAGTGCAAATTAAGGAAAATTACAGCTAGCTTCAAGCACTCCCTGAGAGGCAAAGCATCCACCATGTGTTAAGGTTGCTTAAAACACAGTAACAAAGTTATCAATTCACAGAAAAAATTACTTCATTACACCTTATGTGTAATCTTGGCATTATAAAAACCTCAGTGTTTCAGATGGCACATCTGGTCCTAGCAGCCTCAGGAACTGTACCACTGCCCAGTAAGCAATACAAATATTCAAGTAGGAAGCTCTGCAGCAAAATAAACAAAGCGGTTTTACCCAACATGTAAGGGCATCTAAATCCTTTCTAAAACAGAGAAAAATCTCTGAACCAAAATAATGTATTCTGCTGGCAAGGAACTAATTTCACTCTTCAATTCCCAATTTTCCCAAGATTCCTGAACACTGGTTATGAAAGCAAAGGAAAGCATCAGACCCTGATGGTTGAAGAACTCTCTTTATTATGCCACTCTTCACTGGTCAGTCCTTTGGCAAAATACTTCTGAAGAAATGTTTCTATTTCTGCCTAGGAAAACCCTGAAGCTCCAAGCCACATAATTTAACTTTGAAATTATTCCTTCTCTGAGCAGAGGGTTAGACTAGACCTCCACAGGGTCCCTTTAATTTTCATGCAAGCAGATATTTTTCTCCAGCTTAGAATAATTTGAAAAACATTTTCCTGCACTTAACAGGGGAGTCAGTCACACACTCCTAAATCCAGGCACACCTAAGTGGAGGGATGGGAGAGCAGAACTCAAAGACAACTATTATCAAGCCACACTTTAAAGAAAACCCCCACCCAACAGACACACATTCCACAAGCCACAGACTTGGCACAGCCTTTCTCCTGATCCATCACAAACCCCATGTTCCTTCCCACGCAGTAACATTTATTCCCATTTCTTGCATTCCCTGTAGTCTTACTGCTCCCCACAGGATTCAAGCCTGCCCACACTGCTTTTACCCTTTAGAGAGATTGGAAATATCACTTGGAGATTTGTTGAAAGTAATATATACTTCAACCTTTTCTTCCCAACTATTTACTACTCTCTACATGATGGTAGTAACTCTTGCTCTTAAGAGTCTGAAAGCTGCAAGACAGTTACTACAGAAGAGAAGTTCTAGCTTAGAGTTAATTGAACTTTATTATCACCATGTAGTTACAGGAGTAATGAGACTGAAGAAGCATTTGTGAAATGTTTTAACAAAATTACATGTTCTTCTTAAGCTTAATGACACAGCAGCAATAGTCCTTCCACGGGCAATCTGTCTAGCAGCATGAGTAAACTCATTCCAGTGCTCCATCCTTGTTTCAGGGGAAAACAAAACAAACCCAGACCCAGACTTCAAAGAGGACATTGCATTAAATGGAAACAAGTTGGGCACACTGATCAAAAAAGCCATAAGAATGCCATCTGATAGGATGTCCTTCACATACCAAAAATTTCAAGAGACTTTCAGAGCTCTTAATATAGGGCAGCACTTTATTCTGAGGAGATGCCACTCTACAATGCTTCTCTCGAAAGCATTTCAGCATTATAAATTTCAGATAGTGCAGATCTCTAAAGGAACAGACAGCAAATAAAAATACTAAAAACCACTAATGTAGGACAGAAAAAAATATTGAAAGAAAAAAGGCTTTTTAAAAGTCTGTCAAAAGAAGTGACATAAAAGACTTTTATCATGACAGCAAACTTGCACATAAACACATCAAACAGACAGATTTGTAATGAGGTTCTTGCTATTTGTTCTTAAACAAGGTAACTTTCAGATAAAGTGATTCCTGCTCAGATTTAAGAAGACACAGAAGAGATAGAGAAGTATAATGCCAATTTTGATGGCAACCCTTTGTTCAACATATAGAGCTTGATTATCAAATGAATTATTCCTAAACTGGCAATTGGGTTCTGCTCACCTCTAAATGCTGAACAGCAAAATAGAAAAAGCTTCAGTGCTAATTAGACCCAACATGTTTAAGCATTTTTTCAGTCAGCACAAAAAGCT
Source organism: Zonotrichia leucophrys gambelii (assembly GCF_028769735.1). NCBI lineage: Eukaryota > Metazoa > Chordata > Aves > Passeriformes > Passerellidae > Zonotrichia > Zonotrichia leucophrys. The sequence continues at coordinate 98,977,734 of NC_088172.1, forward strand.
ATTAGGTACATTTACACCACCAGTCTGGACCACCTCCCATTTATCCAAGGCTCCTGTTCCCTGGATCTGTCCTGCATGTGAACCATTCCCAGCACCCCTTCAGGAACGGAACAGCTAATCTCCTGGCAGTGTTTTGATGGTAAAACAATCCAGGATTGCAGCACAGGCAGTGTGCTTGGGACAGCCCAAGGTCTTGCTGTTTTCCCTTAGCCCAGGGTGACAGCACTGTCCTACAAGCCTCTGCCATGTCACACACCCATAACCCCCACACTCACCCCACATCGCCAAAAAGTGGGAAGATGGCAACCACAGAGTCTGTAGAAATTATGCACTTCATCAATACATAATGATGATTAAAAGGAAGGGGAAAAAACTCTGTTCAAAATGCTACAGGTCTGAAAAAATATCCCACAGGGATAGAAATTGAACGGAACAGGTAAACTTGGAGGAAGCCCCAACTGACCAAGGGAACACAGATATATATAACCAGCAATGCTCCAGCTGAAAATTACACTGCTAAAAGCTCCATCAATTTATACACTAAAAGCAGAAAATTAAGGCTTTTTGCTAAATAATACACTGCAAAGGCAAACAAGATTTGCAATAGAATGTTCTGATCTAGCACATCCACGCTCAGGACAAAAGCCCTGTCATTCATGATGACTCAGTTCTCTGCTTCTCAAACTTCCTTCCTCGCTTGCTGCTTTTTTCAGTGTCAAAAACTGAACACACAACAGTCACTGGAAAATTAATCAGCCTGGCTGAAAATGACAACAGTGAAATCTCCCAAGGCTTCCCCTCTGATCTTCAACTCTTCCCTGGCATGCCAATTCCAACTGCATTGTTTGAATGGGTGGAGAGCAGAACAAGGGATCCAGCAACAAAGTTTTTACATCTTTACAGAGTGGCATTGAAAACTGTGCACATACAAATGCTGCCCTCGTGCAGGAGAGCAATTCTAAGTCCTTGACATTTATTTTCTCCTCATTAATAGTTATCACTTCCTTGAACTGAACAGCTGCTCACTCTTAATACCATACCTTCTCTGGATTTCCATTTCTTCTTGTGATGGACCATTCTGTACTTGAGAGGGAAGCTGTGAATTCTGTCGAGGCAATGTAGGACCTAAGAGCAAAAACAGATCATAAATTAATGGTTTGAATTTTTACCATGCAAAAAAAAAAAAAAAACCAAAAAAAAGGCACAAAATCAAAGAAAAAGGCCAGCCATCACACACCATTTTAAGAACTGCTCACTTTTGCTTTTTAAGCCAAACAAGCTCAACACCATAATGCAGCAAATAAAAACTGCAACCTCACACATGTACAATGTTACCTCACACAACTGCAGAATGATTTTATTTCACATGGATGGAAAGGTCTCACAAAAATGCAAACCAAACTTTCTGCATGATGGAATTTGACAAAAGCTTTGAAAAGCACTCCAAGTCTGATTGTTTTTCTTAAAACAATGAACAAACACTCTTGGAGGAGCAAGAAAGGCTCAAAAAATTAAACCACTCACCTAAATAGAACACTGGAAAATGGGGAGAAAACAGAAAAAGGAAAAAAACAAAAGAACAGGAGAAAAACCATCAGAACCATACCACCACACTGAGAGAACGAAGATAAAGCAAGTTTCTACAGGTCACACCAAAATTTCCTCAGATTTCAGGTCATCAACTTGGATCAAAGACCTTTTCTGCATTGATAAGTATTGTGTCCACAGGAATGGGGCATATATCAAATGTGCAAACTGAGAATTCCGCTAAGCACAAAGGATGCAAAAGGGAAGGTCATGCAAAATCATCTCCAGCCTTTACTGATACGGAATTCTGAGCCATACAACAAGTAATTGTCTATGTGAGATCCATATTCCAGAAACAAAAAAAGCTTTACCATTTTAATCACAAATGTATTTACAGCACAAAACTGTGTAAAAAGAAGTGAAGAACAAAGTGTGGAATGGAATAGAGGAGACCATGGATGAATTGCTGCTGTCAGGCAGTAATCCAGGAAATTATTTAGACTACAACTATGCTCAAGATTATAGAATTTATAAGAAACAAGAATTAAAATCCATTAAAACATCGAGTTTTGAAAATGTCCAAGAGCAAAGCAGTGATTTCCCACTGATACTCCACCAAACTAGTTAGAGCTATGGAGTTGTAATGAGATCTTCCCCATCTCAAATATCAAAATACAAAATCTTTTCCTATCTGAATTGGTGAAAGTCACCCAAACCCATAAAAAGACCATGTGTGATACACATCAAGGACAGGCAACTTGAGTGAGACACAGCAAACAAGTGCCTTGTCTAAAAGCCCTGCAAAAAGGTTAACTTCCTCAGAATGCCACAGTTTTGTGTCCACTGTGATCTTTAATCATGAAAATTACAAAAGTGTACACTATTTATGTACTTTACAAATACAAAAAGTAATGGGACTTAATTGTGGAGGATGAAAGCAGGCAGTGTACTACAGATGTGCTGTCTTCCTTAGTTACTCTTTCAGCAAGCATCAGCATCATATTCCCAATGCCTTGATGTTGGGATGCACTAGTTTTGCTTGAAGTATCTCCAAGAGACACCTCCAGGTATAAAACCTATATTTTAATGCAATATTAAAAAACACATATATTTATAGTGCAATATTTAAAAACTATATATTTAAGCTGTAATTTAAATGCCAAAAAATATTAATTATTAATTTATCATTGCAGTTAAATGACCATTAAACAGAAACATCTGCCCCATCTGGCTCATCTGGAGAACTTTTTATGCTGTAAAACTTCCATAAGACACACATCCTCCTCCTCTCCTCTCCCCTGTGGGAGAGGTGGAAAGCTGCAATGCCCATGACAGCAGCTCCCAGGCAGCTGGGCTAATTGCTGCCTGCAGCCTTTCATGGCCTTTCACAGGCAGACACAATCCAGCAGCAGTGAAAGGTGCAGTAAACACCAAACACCAAGCTCTGCTGCTTGTCATGCCCAGCAGAACACTTGGACAAAGTCAAGGCTCACAGCCTGAGCTGCAAAATGCAAGCAGCACTTTGAGTATCGGATATGGGATGAAATTCCTGTCTTATTCCTCAAGATGGAACATGCTGACCTGAAAGTTAATAATGAAAAAACAAAAATGAAAAGAAATGGTCACAATGCATCCGTAGACCAACCAGAACTATTTTGTGCTAAAAATGCAGAAGAAATGAAAAGTTCAGTTCAGCCAATTTAATCTTTAAGAGTATCTAAAAGGTATTTTGAAGAAGGTATCATCATGCTGCAGTAGCTGGGTGCAGACCACCACTCTCCAACGTTTTAAATCCTTCTTTAGCCAACATCTCCAGAAAGCAACACCAAGTTTCATCTGCTCTGGCCATTCCAACACACCCAGCTGTGAGAAAACCTGTTCTTGTAGCCTCGAACTTTGTTCCAGAGCACTGTCCTTCAGAAAACCACCAATTTATCCATCAGTTCTGCACAAGGCAAACATAAGCAAGCCAAGGCAGCTTTAGCTTGGCCAGCCTACTCCAGTGATTGCTTCTTTCACAGCTTTGCACACAAGAGAGGAAAAAATCCCCTGCTGGCAATTAACCTGGTGGTTCCAGTATTTCTTACATATTTTTGCCTCAAGGAAATGCAATTTGAGTATAACAAAGGCTTTCAAGAAAAGAGAAGCTCAGCTCCCAAGTCATCTGTCCTGTTTTCTCATGAAATTTCCCTCTGCAGCCACCCTGCTAATGAACATTATAAAATTAAAGGTACATGCCAGGTGGAGAAGTATGTTTTATCCTAGAAGGTTTATTACAGCAAGCCAAGACTCTCACTTTATTGCTAAAATACAGCTGCCTGGGTAGCAGGACAGCTGGTATATTAAATAAACAGGAACTAGGTAGTGAAAACCTCTCTCAGAGGCTTCTGAACACTTTAAGATACCTCAGAAACATCAACCCCCATGAGAAACACTCAGATACTGCCTGGAAAAGAACTCTGATCCTTTTACAGGATCACTTTATCTTCAGAAGCCAATATAAGCCAAGAGAGAGATGAGGCTGAATGGTCTATTCATTCTGAGTTTTAAAGAAAACCTAACATCTCTCTTTTTCTAAAAAAGCACAGATGGTGCACTCTGCAGCACATTCTGACAGACAGAGGATATAATTTTATACTAATTTGTTCAGCAGCCATTCCAGTTTCAATGCTTTCTGTTTTTCAGCTTATTTTCACCTTTGCATCACCCGTCCTCTATGACAGTTCAGGCAACTGTGTGGTGAGAAATGGACTGGCAATCTAACACATTAAAATCTCAGGGAAAAAAGCCTGCATTAAACATTTCCACCAGCTAAATGACAGCCAGACCTGGTGCTTCATGCAGTCACACAGACAATTATGGTGGCATCAACATCAGAAATTAACATCAGACTGCTCGGGACTGCCTGAACCAAACCAAGCATCACCAACATCACCCTTTTAAACCACAACCAGAGTTGGAGTTTATCAAATTCCTTGATTTTTTTAGCCCTAATTGACTGGTTACTTTGTATCTCTGTTCAAAAGCCAAACAATTTCAGTTGCAGAACCCTATGGAAGCACAGGAAGGAAACACAGGGTTTGTCCTCCCTCAATGCCTTTTGTTCCTCTGTTTTTGTTCCTTTTTTGTGTTCACAGGGGTCTCAGGTTGAGCTAAGAGACGAGGATCTGACTCCATGTTTCAGAAGGCTGATTTATTATTTTATGATATATATTACATTAAAACTATACTAAAAGAACAGAAGAAAGGATTTCCTCAGAAGGCCAGCTAAGAATAGAATAGGAAGGAATGATAACAAAGGCTTGTGGCTCAGCTCTCTGTCCGAGCCAGCTGGGCTGTGATTGGCCATTAATTAGAAACAACCAAGATAGGCCAATCCCAGATGCACCTGTTGCATTCCACAGCAGCAGATAATCAATGTTCACATTTTGTTCCTGAGGCCTTTCAGCTTCTCAGGAGGAAAAATCCTAAGGAAAGGATTTTTCATAAAAGATGTCTGCGATCTTTCAGTCACCTCCTCTCTTTTGGAGCGTCACACCACACCCTACCCCACTTCTCTTCGTGCCAGCTGCATTGGATGTTATCAGTGTTGACACTGGCTGATAGTGAAAATATCACATTCCTGGAGCCCTAAAAAACCCCCAAGCATCAGCTGCTCAAGATTGGCACAACACATGTCCTGCAAGTTCTGCACTGAGCTGCACTGGGTGTTTTCCTTGGGCTGGACAGGCTCACTTGGGAGCTGGTAACACAAGGATGGATGAAAAGGGGTTTGGGAGAACCAGGGGCAGCCAGATCATGTGAAATCTTCCTCAGAACCTCACATGCCCTAAATCAAGAAGGCAAAACTACACAGAAAACCTCCCACCTGCAATTACTGTGCTTCAGAGCACAGCTTATTCTCACCCTAATTTTTGAATAAATCTGCTAAGGCTGGTCAACTATCACACATAAGAATTTTAGTTTGAGGTAAAGATCTCCATTTTCTCCCCAGAGAAAAAGTTTATATAAACAACTTAGTAACTAAGAAATCCCACTCCTTCACTTTTCAGTATGTTAGTGCCAAAACTAAACAGTGTTCCAATTATACAGTCTGATATCCAAATCAAAGTGTGACTTGTCTTTTAGAAGTCTTTTCCAAGACTGAAAGTGGACAGTAAATTTATTTATACATTTATATGACATAAACATAAGTGACCTGGCTAATTATAATCTTTAGAAAATATTTTCTTTAGGACAGTTTGAATACTCCTACTAAACAAAGCCCACACCCCAGGCAAGAGTTCAAAGCTACAGCCAAGAAGATGTGTTTTTGTTAGGAAATATAAGAACTTATTTTAAAAATAAAAAAAAGAATGTGTGTTTAAATGGTTAAACGTTTTCTGAATGAATGGAAATGAGGCTTTTCAGAGATCTGTGCAGGAAGCAATAAGAACAACAGCTGTGGTATCCCTCTTTGATGTGTCTCCAGCCCCATTCAGAGCCTGTCCTGCTCCAGGCCATGCCAGAACAAAGGCTGGGTTGATTTCTAACCAGCCTTGAGCAGAACCAAAACCATCTTACTGCTCACAGCAATTTATTTAAACTAACAGAGACAAGTTGTCATCTTCAAGAACAGATTTCTGAAGCAGTTTCTAAATACCAATGAGGACAGCATGGGTTACAAACTTTTAAGACCCAAGCAGATACAATGAAAGAAACAAAACTAACCATATATAATGTATTGATCATCATATCAGTGTAAAAGTTTACTTTATGACACATACCCTCCCAAGAGGTGTTATGGGTTTATATGCAAGACCATGATGGCCAAAAACCAGGGCATTAACTAGTGACAAAATTTTCTCTAGTACCTCTGTTTGGGTGAATCATCTCCCAGCCAAGGCTTCCTCTCCCTTCAAACCCCTTCTTCCTCACTCACTTCAGCTGAGTTAATTCATTCATCACTCCAAATTTGAAGCTAAACACTCTCCACTTCAATCCACAAGCTCTTTTAACTCGATCAAGGCAATAAAAGGCAACAAGAACAACAAAACTATTCACTAAAGCCCACATGAATGTAAGCAGAGGTAAGCCTCCTATCAGTGCCAGCAGAAGCCCCTATCAGAGCCAGCAGAGCCTTGGACACCAGGCTCTGATAACCTGGGAGCCAGGCTTGGCTCAAACCCAATTTTCTGGGGGACATCAGCAGCTCCCAGTGTCCCTGTGCCACCCTCCCATGCCCAGGGACAAGGCTTCACCAGCAGGAGCTGCAGCTGCTGGAGGAAACCACAACACCACAAACATCAAAGGGAAATATTGAAGTTAAATCTATCAATAGCATCCACTGTGGGATATTTAGAGCTCTCCCTCCACCCTCAGCTGTGCCAAAATTTGATTAAATAGCAATGTTATAGGTAATGGCTGTCACTGCTGGGGGATAACACTACAGAAATGAGCCTGGCCAAGGTGTATTTCACAGCTATCTTCATGACTTTTATGAAAACACCCTGCTCCCAAAAGGCAGATTAAATCTATCTACAACTTCTATGGATAATATTTTTAAAGACAACACTATAAGCCCCAACTGTAAAATAGGCTGACATTCCTCTGTGTTTATTAAACAAAACTTTATTCATAAATTAATGTACTTCTATTAATATTTGCCATGCAGTTTAGACCAGCTACCAGATTTTAATTAAATTCTTCAGATTGTTCACCTAAAGTTTAATGCTTTCACACGATACACCACTAATTCTGAAGAACCAAAAGAAAAAAATTAGAAACAACATACAGGCAACCCTTAAAAGTTTGTATAACTCTGAAAACTTAGCAACTCTCCCTTCACTTCCAAACACCACAACTGACACTGATGATGCTTTCAATAATCTTATCTGCAATTACAATGAAGAGGAAATACTCTGCCCAATAAACAGGTAGAACTTCCTGCAGAATCAGCATTTTGGCACATAAATCAGGATTACTTAATCAATATCAGCTATTATTAACACCTAGTGATGACCTAAAAGAAATTATTTAATCAATCCCACATTTAAAAGGAAGGGAAAAATCTTGTTAGCAAGACCAGAGATATTATCCAACTTTTGACAACACAGGTAATAAAAATACCATCATGTTACTCCTGTTCTGACAGGGAGTGCTGACAGCCTGTTCCAGAGGCTTGCTGAGAGTACAGGTATAGCATCATTACTTCACTGCTGCAGAATTTTTATTCTCCCAAAACAAGTTTTAGCATGACATGAACCAAAGCAGTACAAAGAAAAGCATCCCCCAAGCTCCACATACACTTTTCTCATTTCAGTCCTCTATAGTCTCTCTATATATTCCAATTAGGCAGCCCCAATTTTTGTTTCAGTTTGCATTTCCCAAAGATATTAAATTATTCAATCCATTATTTGAGTGCATTCCTCTACCAGCAAGGATTTAATTACCTATCTCTGCTGGAAGAGAAAGGACATTAATGTACAGCTGTGAATAAAGATTTGTTTATTTAATAACTGGACAATCTAACTTCTAGAGTTACTCATTCAAGAGGAATTAAAAAAACTTGAACCACGGGGGCTTTTTCCCCTCCAAGGTCAGAAGGATAAAATAATGAGAGCTTGGAAACAAAGAAACCCCTCTGGTTCTTTTTCTTCCTCCCCATTTTCCTATGAATTAAATTGTGATCTAAGGCAACACTAGAATAGATGCACTGAAGCCCTTCATGACCTTGCCTTTATATCCAGAACACTCCAAAATCTTTTCAAGAACCAATATACAACTGCTCCAGATTAGCACAAAAAGCATCACAAATCTTACATCTATACAATTCTATTAGAGAGAATGAAAATAGATTTATTTACTGTTGTGACATCCTTGCTTCAATTCTTCTGCTGCTTTCATCTTCTGCAACAAACAACTCCCAGGACCTCCCCAGGTGCAAATCACACATCTAGAAACCCCACATGCTCTCAGCAAGGCTTTCCTGAGGTTGGGGACAGATGCCACACAAAGCAGCAGTGATCCCAGCTGAACTAGGAGGTGCTTTTTGCAGCAGAACTGAGAATGATGCTCCTTTGTTCCTCCCAGCACAAGCTTCCCTTACGTGACCTTATTCCTTCAAAGAAATAATCCATTGTCTCACACATCAGAGAATTCTCAGCTGTCTGATTTCCCCTCATTGAAGCTTTTCTCTCATTCCAGAGCCACTTTGATTGCAACAATGAGCCCTACTTAATGCAGATATGAAAATTTCCTTTGTCATGCAATGCAAAACCTTTGCAGCAAGCTGTCATATCCAGACAAGACAATTACTGAATATCCGAACACCCTGCACACAGCCTCAGAGCCAGAAATCCTCTTCATTTGACCTCTTAAACTTGATGACATGCACTTGGCATCTGATGAAGGTGTCACTTTTGACCATGTCAAGCAGTTATTTAACGTAATGAGTAGTAAGTCTTTCCCAATTTTCCCAAATGAAGGCCACAAATAAAACCTTGGTTAATGCATTTCTGAAACAGTGTATGGCAGGAACCTGCACTATTTAATTCTTTAAAATTCCAGGACAAAATGCAGTCCTGTGTTGTCCTACTCTGCTGGATTGCCTACAATCTGCCCAACTAGCCTGCAGGGAAATAGGGTTTGCTAATGCAATCATTCAAACCAGAACAGAGCTAAAATGAAATAAATTAATTTAAATAAGCAGAGTTCAACCATTTGGTTCATTTATCAGTCCTGTAACACAGGGAGAGGATAAAATCCTACATCAGCAGAGCATTTGCAGCAGTTCCACTGATAAGGCAGCCATTGTTTCTGAGACAAACCTGCACTGCTGTTTTAGCTAAAGCTGCCACTTGCAGTAAAGCCTTTGCTCTTAACCCAGAGATTTTCACTGTGCACTCTGAACTCATCAGAAAGACAAAAACCTGTCCCTGAGAGCTCAGCAGTGCCTCAATTCCAGCAGATCCACTAGAGGGAGATCCTAAATTAAACAACCTCCAATTCTGCCAGCAGGCAGCAGAACAGCTGAGGATGCCAACTAAAAGATCAATGACATTTTTCAAATATATGCAAGAGAAGGAGACCATGATTTAATTTTATTTTAAAAAGAGAGAGACTTACCCAACAGCTGACTTGCAAAGCAAAAGGATGTACACAACTTAATCTTTAATATCCCTCAGAAGTCGTTTAGATTTCTGTGAACCCTTGCATAAAATTTAAAATTCATCTGCAGCTTTATGAATTTCTGAATAGTATGCTCAGCTAACACTAAAACTGCTTTTCTTTTATGAATAAAATACAACATAAAATAAGCAAGCTAATAAAAGAAATTGCCAAAATGAGAAAGCACAGCAGAAAATAAGGATAGTGCAAGAATCTAACTTTAACTGGATGCAATTCTATAATAAAAGGGAATCTATCTATGTAGGATCTCTTTATTTTTATTTCAGTTGGAGGTTCTGTATGCCATTTTGGATACACTAGGAAACACAGCAATTTATTTAAACTAATAGAGACAAGTTGTCATCTTCAAGAACAGATTTTTGAAGCAATAGCACCCAAACACCAACAAGGACAGCATGGGTTAGAAAGCTTTAAAATCCAAGCAGATACATTGAAAGAAACAAAACTAATCATATATAATGTACTGATCATCATATGTCAGTGTAAGTTTATTTTATGACACACACCCTCTCAACACCTTTTCAGAAAGAGTAATTTGTTTATAAAAGAGAGGCAGCTGCAATCCATTTCCTAAAATGAAGAGCTAATATTAGAGCCTCAGAGCCAGTGACCTGTCTAAGTAAATATTCATCTATTTCAGAGATCCTGGAGGGGGAACCTAACACCAAGGATTCATTTCTAGCTGCACTTTTAGGAAATTACACCAGCTACAGAGAAGCAAAATTCACTGAGCTTTGAGCAAGGAGCACAATTAGTTGGATTATAAATTGCAAGCCACTTAGCAACCTATTGCCAGTATTGAAGCAGCATGTTCAGAAAGATACTTCAGAAAAATTAAGTAATATCTAGATCAGACAGTGACAAATTTCCCAGCTGATAAAACCTGTTGACAGTAGTCTAACAGTTAAACATGATGAACATTTATCTATAAACATTGTCTGGAAGTGAGATGAGGCTGAGAGAGCAATTCCCTGTGCCTTATCAGGAATTTTTTTTAGAAGCAGCAGTGCAAAACTGCTCATCTGCTGAAACAATGCTGAAAATGTGAAGGTTTGGTTTTATTTCAGCTGGATGGAAGCTAGAGCACCTATCTGTCTGTGGCACAGGTGACAGCTCATCTGAAACCACCACAGCCCTTGGCAGACAGCAGCCAGGGAAGAACAATTATCTCCTGCGCTCACCATTAGCTGGTGATGCAGCTAATTAATGCATTTTGACTTGCGCCTGCTGCTACCACCAAATTACATTCACAACAAGGAGAAACAAAGTGACAACGCTGTAATTCAGAAGAAAACTTAAAGGTTAACCCAGTCACTTTTAAACATGGTTACAAACCTTAATTCGTGTCCAGCTCAGAACTGTTGAGAACAAACCAGAGGACAACAGCACTGTAGTCAGCAACCAGGCTGTGATAAGTCATACACAGTTATGAAATTTTACAGTCAGAAAATTTCAGTTTTATCCAAGTCTTTACAAAGTGAAGTGGCGTCTCTGTTTATAATAAAATTTCTACTACTGAGCAACATAAAAATGCAGCAGCTCACAAATACCTTGCATAAAGTAGCAAGAGAACAAGTCATTAGACAAATTACAAGGCACAAAATTTAAAAAGGACACACTGTCTAACTAAAAAATGAGCAATGCCATGCCTGCCTATGTCATTTCAGCCTCTCTAACAGCTCAGGTTCAGTGTTATGAGGATTTAAACTGAACTAGGAAGATGTGTATATGCCTATATACACACTGAAACACAAATTCTTCAAGTACAGGTAAGTACTGGGAAAGAACTTGAACCCCTCAAACCTGTGATAATTACCATCAATCAGCCTTCTTCATGAAAACCAACACTTTATGTGCTCCCAAATACTGGCTGGGAGAAGGTGATGAACAGTCAGAATGCATGGAAAGTTTACAGTTGAGTAACCCTTAGGGAAAGCAGAACTGAGAGATGTAGAAGAGAAAACACCCAGCTGAGAGGCAGGAGACTGGGAATCACAACTGGCTTATTTTAGCAGGCAAAAAGAAACCTCCTAACTCAAGCTACCACTTCTATTTTGGCCTCCTGTGTTGTGTAACAATGTAAGCACTGCAGAATTTATCATCCACAGCCTCGACAGATTAGTTTCAAAAGGTAAAAGTCTTGAAAGGACTACCAGAAAAAACACCAACTTGATAAAACCACCTTTTTTTGCTGTAGCTGAGACAGCCCTGGTATAGTTATCTACAGCCTCTCTTCCACACAAGAGAAAGAAAACTGGCACACAAGTACTATCTCTTGTTACACAGGCAATCTTGAAACTTTAATGAGGACAAAAGAATTCTATTTGGTTACAAGAACACAAAAGACTCTTAGTCTTTTAAAAGAACCTCCCTCTGTGTGTGTCACAGTGTTACACTGATCAATTTGCTGTAGAGCCTACCCAGAATATGTTACAGATATCAGCAGAATACTGACAGCCAGGGATTTTTCCACCACTGTTTTAAAGCCTATGTCACCCTGAACTTCAAACAAATGAAACTACAAACCTGGTGTCTAAATTGTATGTGCTCATCTGAATGTTAACCCTGGATTCAAGGTTTCTGAGCTGGTAAAAACTGCCAGAGAATTGCAAAGTTTGGAGGAAAAAAACCTTCACAATTTTATAATAAACCAGTAACCAGTGAGAAGCAAAAATACCAACACACAATAGGAACCTGGATGTCTCTAGAAATCCTGAAAAGTATCTTCCTTATGCTTCTTGGGCAGGTCTTTTTGTTTTGCTTCCTTAAAAAAAAAGGCAAACCCAGCAGTTTCTCTATCTAAGATAGAAATATGTAAATTGATTTACTTGCTAGGAAGTGCAATTACAGAGATGCCAGTTGAGTTGAGAAGCACTGTTAAGAAGCAGTAATTAGTCAGACAAAACATCCAAATAATTAAAACACCTACAGGCCTATTTATGATTAAAAACAAGACTTATAGACTTTTACACATAAACATTTGAATTTTTCTGTACTTGAGCAATCTTAGGGGAAGAAAAGAAGTGAAGAGACTCCTACCAGCTTCCTGTGAATTTAATACTTCTAAGGCATGCATCATGGCACTTGCGAAGACGTTGGCATCTTCTTTGCTGCCAAAATTCAGACCATACACTTGCCTAGCATCACGCCACTGGTGGAAGGTCTGTGTAGCCTGATTGTACTTCAGCCCTTTTGGAATGGCACAATTTATTACCACCTGTAATCATAGAAAAAAAAAATATAAATTTACTTATGTTTAAAATTGCTGTTCCAGCAGAAGTTTCAGCTTTGTGTAGATTTTGTTCCTCCACCACACGGGTTAATTCGTGACCCATAATCTGTGAAACACAAGGCTGAAAGCACAAAACATTTCAATTTTAATTCCAACACTGTCTGTAATCAGCGGTGGGAATACACAAGGGGACTAATGAGATATTTTGTATCAACTTTTGTAGTTAAAGTGTTCTCACTTCAAAAGATGCAGCCACGTTTCCTAACAGCAATGCAGCAACACCAGCAGCTGATTACTGAAACACACATCTGAAATGCAGAAACTCCTTTTCCCATGAATTTCACAGGGTGTTTGTTGGGTTTCTGTTTTAACCAGGTTATCACCTTCTCCCTGTGGCTGCTGCACCCCTTGGCTTGCAGGGCTCTCAGCAGCAGTTTGCTGCATTTGTACCATGGATCACAGGGTATCATTTTGCAAGGTTGCTGTGGCTCACACAAAAGATGAAAATTTGAGCTATTAGGGCAACCATTTACTACAAGCCATCCACTAAGAGGATCCCATTGCACTTGGATAACTATATCCTCTCACCTTGTTCTGCTGAATAATGGGACAAAAAAACCCCAGATTCGTTCTCAGATGAATGCACAGAGACCATTTATTACTTGGAGTAAATATTTAGTAACAAATCACACAGGGGGTTACCAGTTTAGGCTTTGGGTGTGTAATAAATGACCAAAACCAGACCAAAAGAATTCTATTAAATGCTGGGAGGAAGGGAGGGAAACAAATACAAGCTTTTCTCAAACAAAAAATTAGGTTTTAACCCCATCCCAAGTATCACATGGCAGAGCACGTTTACAGACAGAGTGCTAATTTGCTATTTAATCATCATCCAGTAACTTCATCAAGGAAATAAAGATGTAATCCCTGTTACTCCCTTCTCACTCTCTTTAAGTGCTAGATGATCAGCATTACTAAACATCAGAAGGTTTTTTGAACAAAATGACCTGGGGATATGAGACATCATGCATCCAAGTTTCCATGAGGGAGGAAGAGCTAAAAGAACTGCTGGTGTCTACCCAGGCTGCAGCTCACAGTGCAGAGTGGGGGAGAGAAGCTTTCAGGTTGCCACTTTGCCTTAAAAAGAACCAGATGACTTCTGTGTACACCACTAGCCTTTATAAATAGATATCTGTAGGAAGGAATGGCAAAAGGACTATTGCCTTGGGGCTATGCAAAGTGCTTAGTTCACAGGGAAAAAGCAATAAAAGTTCTGCTACCTCAGTTAAAAACCACAATTTTTTTTAAATTATGGCCCCATAATTTTGTTGAAGACTTAATATTCTAAATTTTCAGAGATTTCCTCACCTGATGATCCTGAATCTTCCTGCCCACTACTCTGAAAGTGTTGTTGCCTGTGTGATGATAGATGTGAACTCTGCTGAATCCAGTTGATCCTCCAGCTGGTACCCATTTCTTGTTGGCATCATCGTAGACCATGACAGCAGCTCGTGCTTGGCAGATACTCTGTTCACTGGTAATACACAAAGTGGAGGAAAAAATAAAATTACTTGTGGCAAAGCATCATCTTTCTGGTTAAGTTGTTTTGATTTAAAATGTTAAAGCAACAGCCCTTGCAACTTGCTGAAATTCCACGTTTCTGAATACAATATCACCAGGATTTTGAGATTTTGCTTATATGAGCTCATTCTGAAAAGCTGTGGTCCAGACAGACAGGCCTAACAACTAATAAAAGAGATCAAGGAGGTATTCACTTCTTCTTTTAGCATTTTTCCCCCTTACAGTTATTCTCCCCCTCCTTTTCCTCACCACCAGCCATGAATTTTTATTAAATGCCATAACCATGTACAAAGACCTAAGAGCAAAGAATCTGGAGTTGCACAAGCTTCATACAATCTACCCTTCCCAGTGGAAATCACACCTACAAGAAATGAGAACTGGAAGGCCCTTGCACCTTTTAACATACAGACAAGAAAACAAACACAGCGAATAAAGTCCAGCACAAAAATTGCATCAGCTCATAAATGAAACTCATTTTGGTTTTGACACATTTTACAACAGCTGACACCCAGGTGTAACATTTTCGCCCTGAGAAAAGGTTCTACTGATCACCAGAAAGTGCAAATTCATCAGGAGATTGCTATTGGTAGCTAATCCTGATTATGTCAGTCATCTGGAAGCTGAGCTACAGCCTGAAGTTAAACAGGAGCACATCACGAATGTCATCATGTAAGGAACACATGAAATCAGAGCAGACAGAAACAGAGTATTTATTAGGAGAGGAAAGGGTGGTACCATCCATGCAGGTTCTCTTTGGGGGTAATGTCCAGATGCAGACAGGAAACCAAAATAGAAAGGAATGATTTCTTATCAGCAAGTCAGATTCTGTGAACACAGCACTCCAGCACATCCAGCATTATAGGAAGCACATGATGCCTGGCTTGCAAGGAATGTGGCCTAACATTTGGGAGACTGAGAAGGCTGAGGAGACACAGGAAAGTAAAGGATTGTTTCTCCATATTTGATGGAAGAGGGAAAGGATGCCTCCCCCACTCATCTTGTTTTTTGTGATTTTTATTGGTTGGTTGGTTTGGGAAGGGCTGTGTGTGTTTGTTGGGGTTTTTTTTCAAAAGACCATGCTGGATTTTTCAGTATCTTATTCACACCTCTTAATACAAGAAAATTCTTAATTACATCCAGCTGTTTTGTTAACTTCCAATCCCAACATTTTTGAGGAAACAGAATAAATTTCTATCACACTTTCCATGGCATTCTAACAATTCTAAAAGTGCTCAATACTGGGATACTCTTTAGGGCTCATGGAGAAGAGAGAATACTGAGATCATGTCTCTCGTGTACATGGCAGATTCATGATCAAATGAGGAAAAAGGCTCTTAATTTTAAATATGCAAGTGGTTCTAACCCCATCACCTATTCAACAACTAGATCAGAATGGGATTACAACCTTTAATCAGACCACCCTTTTTCTAGTTCAATTTAGGAATAATAAAGTAATAATATACATAACTAAAGTGCTTCTTTTCTAAGCATGGTTTATAGCTTAGACTGGAAGGAGCACATTCAAAACAGGAAGACTAAATGCAAAGAAAATACATTTTGGTACAGCTTTTAGGCATTCTGCAGTCTTAATAAATATATACCACAGTGAAATACAGTTCACTCACTTGAGAAGAGGACAGTGCAAGAACCTACTGGATTTCTTTATTTTTAGATATTTTTGGCACACATCTCAAAGTTCAAACCTAGAAACATTCTGTACTGTTCACAAAGTACATGACAAACAGTAGTGGTTTTTCTAAAATGCCTGATAGTAAACTTGGAAAACTTCTGAAGCCATAATAAATTTTTGCTATATTTCAATTTGGATCAATCACAGGCATAATAAACCACAGGTGACAGGCCTAGATACTGATTTGCTTTGCAGAGCTCTTGCCAAAAAGTAACTTCTACTCAGTCATGTGCCAGACAAATTTAAAAAAAAAGATTCTATTAAAAATTGAGACTGTGATTCTAAGCTAGTATGTTCTAATTACAACAAAGGTAGAAGCAGAGAGTGACTGAGTAATGGTACAGTGAGCAGGACAGACCATCAAATTTCAGGTGCTCTTATTCAGCCTAAGTTTATACAACTTTTGACATTATTTTATTTAACATACCAAAAAAAATTTAAAAATAAAGAAGAACCTATTCATTTAAAAACTATTCAGTACTCAAGTGGTACTCCTCACAAGTACAAATAAGATGACCTTGAATTGAATTTCTAGCTTTTCTTTAACAACTGCTAAACTATTTTTAGTTCCACTTCTCAGGCCATGTCTTACAACTGAAAATATTAACCAAGTCTAGATCTCAACTGCTTCATGTTCCATTTAAAACAAAAATTTTCATAACAGGCAATTAGTCCTATCCATATAAAAATATGAGATGATTCACAAACTTTTAAAAATGACAAATACAAACCATTTCCAGCTGACCTTTTCAATCACTACATAATAAACCTTCTGCCTTCAATTCATACAAATCCTGTAACTAAAATTTCAGTGTTCCAAGTGTGTAATTTTCATATCCAGGTATCAATCTGAAGGTGACATGCTCCCCTCCTGCCAACAGCTCCCACCACACAGCACTTTGTTTATCAGGCTGCAAGAGTAAGATGGAAAAATGAAAGAAAGAAAAAATCCCCATCAGAAAGAAATGAAACCATCACAGGATGCTAGCCTATTTCCAGGGTTCAATAATTATCAGGTGAAAGGGTGATTTATTCCATTACTCTCTCTTAGCAATAAGTTCTCTAAAATGAAGAAAAAAAGAAAAGCATGGAAGCATGAGCTTTAGTGAAAAGAATCTTTAGTTCTGCTCTTCAATGGCAATTTGATAGTTTAGCATCTGAATATTGTATATTGTACATTATAATTAGACACCATAAAGTATTTAAAAATGCAAAAAGAAAAGCATAGTAGAAATCCATTAACTTTAAAGGGTTACACCAAATAAAAAATCCACACTGTTAGCTCATGACTATCTTTGACAGGTCTAATGAAAAATACAGTTCAGGGGTTTTTATTGAAGATCCACCTTTTTCTCGGAAAATTCTGACTTTAACATACACACTGTTACTAGAATCTGAACCAGTCTCTTGTATCCTACAAATTTATATGAACTCCAGTGCAAAAGAGCAAGAGCCAAGTGAATAAGAATGGTATCATTTATTGTATTTCTTGCTTTTCATGCTTATAACACTTCCCTGCTGTACTTGTATTAGGGAACAGATTTTCACTCATATTAGTATTATAAATGAGCTCCTCACAGTCCCCAGGGTTTGCTGTGACACCTGTGTCCCTCACATGACCTGTGCTAGGATGGCTTCCTTCATTCACTGCACCAGAATCACTTGGGCCTGATCACAAACGCAGATTTTTTTACACTGGTGGCAAATAAACAAATTGTCTCCAGCTATGTTGCAAGAGAAAAATGCCATGTCATTAGGATTTCAAAAGCAACCTACTGGGTTTACTTGCCTATCTACAAATTTTCCTCTTCCTGGTGGGGTGTAATGGTTCCAGAAACCATCAGACTTGGATTGGCCTGCACCTTTTCAATGTGTGAGCTGATTAGGGGATGTGGGAGATTGAGCATCTCCAGCTTCACAGGCTACTGCCAAAACACACAGCTGCTCCAAGAACTGATTGCTGGATTATTAGCAGTGTGCTGGGGAGCTACAGTGAAATATTAACAAAGAAAAACTGAGAATTCAGTACGTTCCCAAGTAAACTTACTAAACCAAGTCCATGAAATTATTTGCAGAAAACAGAAAATTCATACGAGGGAACATTCAGGCAAAAAGAGTGCTTACCAAACCTTAGGAGACAAAGTGTACAAAGCTCTCTTCCCAGAATGTAAAGCTTGACAAATAGCTGGATAAATATATGTTAGGAGGAGTTATTCTCCAGACAAAGATGCAAGGCTCTGATTGTTGAAGCCAGCCATTATTCTGGGTAAGTCCACCTACAGCAATACCATATAAAGCCAACGACAGGGTGGCTGGTTTTTATTTGGGGTGGAAGAGTGGGGGGAGGTCTGGCACTCAAAAGGCTCACACAAAAAACCACAGTAGTAATGAATCATAAGTATAAGATTATTCTTATGGGAGAATATACTTTCCTCCTCCAGTGATGAGATCACACAAAAAGCTCAAAAACCATAGCAAGCTGAACCCTAGCAGACATCATTCTCTTGCCCAGATGGAATGTGTTCATTCTTTCACATCCCAAGTTCTTAAGCTCAATGCACAGTGACACCAATCCAGTCTGCTGACCTAAGCCTTATTTTTTTTCTCCCTCTCCACAAGAAGTGGATGCTTGGTTTTCCTCCCTCAAGAAGAAAAAAGGATAAACATACTTCAAGCACCAAACTCATATGAAACATAGCACAATTGCAGCCACAGAAAAGGTCACTTAAATACACTAATAAAAGCTGTGACAGCTCTGATGCTCAACCTTTGCTATTTTTGTCAGTAATGTAACAATGAGGGGTTTGAAAAATTATATCCCATTACCACTGCCTCTGGTGATTCAGGTTGGGTTTTTTTTCCTGCTATGTTCTCAATTTACAGAGACATAACAACATGTTCTTAAAATGTGCAGTCTTTGCAGGGCAGAAGGAATGGGAAGAGACACTGATTCATCAAACGCCTGTTTAGGATTTTCAAACCATGTGGCACAAAGCTAGAAAGAAACTCTAAACATTTCCAATTCTAACATCTTAAAAATACATATTTTTGAAAAGCAGCTAAATGCTGGTGGAGATATAAAGTTCTCTATCTTAATGGTGGTGTTTTGCAAGGTAATTTTTCCTGCTTGTTCCTAAATCCCAACTGGCATATCACAGTGGAAATGTGTGTTCTCTGTTTAGCTATTAAAAAGTTAAAGCCCAAAACCTAAAAAAATCCCACATATACTGTACCACTACTTTCTATTAACTAAATCAGACACTCTAGACAAAGTTGCCATGTATTCTAAGTTGCTCATCTGGCTTTACAGTTAGGCTATTTTTTAGCATCTTGAAGTTAACACAGAAATATTTCCTATGCCCTCAAATATGCTCCAGACTGAACTCAATTACATAGCTTAATATTTATTTTTTGGGAGTAGGGGAAAGGGCTTGGCTTTGTTGATGGGGGTGGTGTGAGTGAGGAGAGGGGAAGAACTTTGGATTACTTGAGGTTTTTAACTCATAATCAGCTGCTTTAATTTTATTCATTTCTTGAACTTTTAGCACTTCAGCCAGAAGGGTATCTCAGAGGGGGCTGAGTATAACAATTCTTCTCCTCCTCCTGCCAACAAGACATCATGGAAAAATATAGACCTTTAGGGCTCTGCAGAACATGGTGAACACAGCAGTTCAATAAGTGAAGTTTCTCTAACTCATCCTCAGCTGGAAAGGAAGAATCTCAACTTTCCCTGCATTACTAAACATGGTGCTGGCCAGGGAACATCACATGCTTGGTACAGCAGAGAGAACTGAACTGTGCTGTGCGCTTGTACCCTACTTCAAAGGATGCAGCTTGCCCACCCCAACACTTCAGCCAGGACAGAATTCACTTGCTATTTAGGTTTTAAAAGAAGATTCAGTTAGGAGCAGCTGATCCATCTGACCTGCTTCCATGCAGACTCTTCTTCAGACACCACAAACCCCTCACAGGACCAGAGTCCTTGCTGATTCCTTCCACAGATCCAATTCAAACAAGAGAGCAGGAACAGGAGGTGAATGCAGAGGGAAAAATCCCAGATTGCTTCACCAGCAGCTCTCCTGAGCTTGCCTGTGCCTGGGAAACTTTTGATTGATAACTGAGAGATTCATTCATCTCTCCCACTTTTCCGTCTCTGATAAGCGAGAGATTCATTCATCTCTCCCACTTTTTCTCCTCGTGAATTACTCAGAATACAGATTAGCTGCAACATCAGAAAGCAGCAGAAAATCCTGCATGGAAAGTCCCAGCTAGAAATAACACTAGTACTGCTGAGAAGCAGGGGAAACCGAATAGTTGGGATTAATATTTGGCAAAGGAAAGGTGCTTTGCTCTTGGCACAGGGTTCTGTAACACTCCAGAGTTTTAGCTGGTACAGTTTGCTGAGGACGAACTTTCTTTGCTCAATGAGCACCTTCCACTGAAAGAAAATTGGTTTTCATCTTGTGCATAAAAGCATTTAACATTAATTTAGGAGAAGTCTGCTGTCAGAGCCAGAAAAGTCTCATAAATTTCTCTTGTTGCCATAAATCTGTTCCTTGATGATTTTGCATTTGCAGCTTGTTCCACAGCAGCAGGTGAATATCAAACAGCTGAAAGAAATCATTGCAGGACTTTCAGGCAGAAAGAGAAATATTATTTAGAACAGCAGGTTGATGTCACGTGAAAGCCTACTTTTCACACAGAATTCCCAAATTAAAACCCAAAGAAATTTTCTTTACCCAAACATTTCACATATTCATGTATTTCATGTTTTTATGCAATGGACAAAGCAATTTTGTGCTAGCAACTCAATATTGTCTCCAGGTTTGTCATATGCTGGTTCACATAAAAATTCACCTATTCCCTCAAAGGAAATCAGAAATATCTAGGAGAGAACACAGCAATTCAAACCAATAAACAGCGACTCTACAGAGATAAACCTTAAAAAACCCCAGAAGTATTAATAGGAATTAAGAACAACAGACTGCAAAACATGGATTTTGAGTAGCATGAAACTAGTTGTATTAACAATGGCTAGCTATATATAAAATAATGTAGTGTAGGATTAATAAAATATACATATGTGACTAATTTTAGCTACCCTTAAATTCAAAAATACTCTCTAAAGTCCAACCAAAGATGATATTAAGATACTTCACTTCTCAGCCCTCATTTAAACTGTGTAACTACAGACTGTGTAGTTACCCAAAACCAGATACCAGTTTTGTAAGAGAAACAGACACTAAAATCCTTTCATATGCAAAGGTAAGGGTGTTTTTTAAACAATTCCTTCAGCAGACAGAAAGAATAACCATTCACTGTCTTCTTCCTTTAAAAAGTACAGAATTCTGAACTTTCATCCTCCATCATTCCTAGCTCGAGACAGAGAAGAATACACGCTAGAATTCTATATATACTAGAATTTTATACACAGATTTGGTCTTTGCCTTGTACGCAAACTTAGTGGTAACTTTATGGAAATACTTTATTAGAAGCCTTCATTCTTTTAGCTTGGAGGTAAGATTTTCAATGAAACAACCTGCAAGAGACAAGAGCAACATTTTCCCCACTTTCTTCCACTATTTTTTATATCCTTTCATCCCACAGAGAATCATGAAGGTATTTTTTTTTCCAATAAATATTTCCAACAGACGTTTTGAAAAAAAAAATACAGAGGCCAAGGATTTCATTATAACACATTTACACTGACAGGGGAAATCTTTCTAGCCATTATTTTTATACTGGTAAAATAAAGTCCTGCATTTAGACTCCACAGAACCATGAAATAAGATAATTCAGTTTATGCTTCCTCCATGCACTCATCCATATCCTTGTTTTCTTTTATCCTCTTACACAGGGGTGTTCCCTTAGACATGGCATTTTTGGTAATTTATCCTGATTTTTTTGCTGAAAATATTACATTGTTATAATCAAATCCATTTTTCCACTGATTTTTCAAACATGTTTCTTCAGGGCATTTACCACTTTGCTTACACTAAAAGGCAGTGCAGAATCCATGCAGAAACTGAAGCAGATTCAATACTGTGGCACCACAAGCCAAAGGTTTTGCCACAGTAAAGGTTAATTCTATCTGGGTACTGATTTTACTCAACACTACAACAGGAGCAGAGGATTCCTACCATGACCTTTCACCCATCTCAAGACAGATTTTTATCAAAAATCAATTTCTTGCTTTGTCTCTGTTGTCAAAGCTAATGGACAAAAATCTCTAGAGCAAAATCTGGGAATGAAGCAACTTGCAAGGACCAGGGTACCCTGTAATTGAACAAAGCTATCAACCATAAAAATCAGAATCTTTACTGAATAGGAGCCATCATGATGGATTGAAAAGTTCAAAGCTTTTAACCTGAAGGCCTTAAAAGGCTAGGACCAAAAGCTAGCCAGACATATTAGTTCTTCCCTATAAACAGTCTGTTTTTTGAGGGTTTGCTGCCTTCTTTGCTGCAATTCCATGAATCTGAGCCCAACATATTGTGGAAAACCTTTCTAAGCAGGCATGAAAAACAACATCAACAACTACACTGACAGCTGATGACTTCCTGTGAAAAACCACTTAACATCCATACATTTCCTATGTTCTATACATATTTCAACAAAAAAATGACCTTCTTCTGTTATTTCCTAAGCTTTTGACACATGGTACAAATCACAGCTTTCAGAGCCCAGATTCTCCAGGCAATCCCAGTTCCTGAATGTGCTGCAACAGAATCCATCATTACATTACCAGCAGCACAGATCATGTAGCTCATTTTACTTTCAGATAAACAATGCCCAGCTCCTCTTGAACAGCAAGCGAGCAGCATTTTAACATAACCTATTTAATATAAGGGCAGCCTCTGATGTAGAGAGCTGTGTAAAGGGAAGGTGGCTGATCTCTGAGTGACACATTCCAGCCCCAGTGTTAACATATGAATATGCAAGTCATGGTTCATTGCAAAAAGATTCATTACAAGAAGGAATTGTCTTCCTAAAATTTAATTTCACCTGGAAAGAAAAACAACCCACCAGCATATTTTGTTAATTTAACACTTGCTTTTAAACACCAGGTTGACAATGAGTGTAGGGCAGGTTGGATTGGGTCTAGAGGAAAGTGTCATGGCACAGGGGTTGGAAATGGGTGATCTTTGAGGTCCCTTCCAACCCAAACCTTCTATGGTTTTATGGATTAACCATGAAAATGTGAGCAGCAAAGTACAAGAAAAGGCTACATATAATTAATTGCCTTGGTCTCAAAACCAAGTTTGGTCCCAGAGTTTCCAGGTTTCCATGAGTATTGCATTAGAGGAAAATAAAGTTAGGAGCTCCAGAATGATAAACTGGATACACAGAGTCCATCCACCTGAACAGCAAGCACCCAACACAGGTGAAGGTGCCATGTGGTGACACCATGAGGCCTCTCTAACAGCTCTACAGGGCAATCAAGAGAAGCTCCTGACAGCCTGGAAAACAGAAATGTCCTGACCATGCTCCAGCAAAACAAGAACCAAGGTTTGGGGCGCCAGAGGCTCAGAGGGCTGCAGGCAGCAGTCTGACATCTCCCTGGTGAAGTGTCACTAGAGCATTTCTCAGGGGGATCAGCACCACCACAACGCTGTTTAACGTGTTTATCAGCAGGAAAATGGGATGTAATGAAACTTCAGCAAGTCTGTGGATGCATTTCTGTAAATTGAGATAGTATTGTATGGTGTTCAGAGGTTCTCAGCAGGCTGGAGAAATCAGGCGACAGAAACTTCAAGAAATCTGGAGGCAAGGGCTTCAAACTTGCACCCAGGACATAACAACCTCAATGATGTAAAAAGTGATTGCTCCCAGCTATTCAGACTGCATCTGGCACATTGTGCCCAATTTTGGGCTCCCCAATGGAAGGAACAACTTGGACAAATTGGAGCAAATCAAAGAGAAAGCCATTAATGGGGCTAGAGGAAAAGATGCACTGGGAGTGGTTTCACAGCTGTGCCAGGAACATAATGGCCACTCTCAACTACTCAGCAGGGAATTACAGGGAACAAGAGTCCCAATCTTCTCAGAAGCGCACTACAGAAAGGTGGGAGATAATCAAAAAGTGCAGAAAAGGAGCTTTTAGCCAGGCACAGAGAAGCTGCACCATGAAATCAGTGAAAAACCAGGAGAGGCTGCCCAGAGGAGCTGTGGAATCTCCATCCTTTGAGATTTCAAAATTCGACCCAGCCAAGGTGATGGGAGCAGATGAACCCCAACAACTCCCACCTTGACTAAGACAGTGTGTGGCCTGAGAAGAAATAAAATTCTTTGAGAGCACCCCACTGAACTGCAGATACACAAATACTTTATTTGTGATAATTTCTGCCTTAGCACCTCGTTTTATTGGAATGCTCTTCCCAAAAATAACAACATGCATTTCACACTTGAAGTTTCAAGCAGCCTCTCCTTCTGTAGCCTTTAAATGAAGATCTTAGAGACTGCTGGTGGTTCTAATATTCAAAGCCTAAAAGTAAGAGGTTTAAATAAACAACATAGTATTTATATCACTGATGTGTACTACCAAATAAATGTCAGAATATTTAATAATAAGCAATAATTTCTTTCACACTCTCCTCCCAAAAAAACACCTAAGATTGATTCATGAATTTCTGACATCTCTTAACAAGCCTGTACTACAAAATCCTTCAACTATAAACAGAGCTCTTGACAATCCTGTCCTCATTTCCGAGGGCACCAGGATAAGGCAAAGTTCTGGGCCTTATTCAAGCAGCTCAAAACAAAGGAATCCTTAAGCAACCCAAGACCTGTCACAGTGTAGTAAGCAAACACTGATGTGTAAAAATTACCCCAGTTACAACAGCTTCCTTGTACAGGAAAATCTAATGAGCATCCTTATGCTGTGCATTCAGTAGAGATGTTTATGATAATGTGTAAAACAAAGGAATACTAAATTTCCACTTAAATGCCTCTCCATTGTAGAGGTCTGCTCTCCTCTTTGAGCACAGGTTGCCACATACAAACTTCACAAATCAAGGAGAGCTTATCATCATCACGTTGACACAATCTGGAAGCATTCTGCTTTCACTTCAATTATGGGTTATTTACATTTGCCACTGAATGCAGTCAAAGTTACCACCTATATCGAAACATGAATTCAATTTTCCTGCCAAACTACTGCACTTACTCATGGAACAGCACATTTTTCTTGTACTCTCCTCTTCTTTGATCCAAATTACTTTTTGGCAAGGCTAAGTCAGTCTTATTTGAATAAGACTCTGATTTCTTTCCCACATCGTTTTATCTCTCAATATCACTTTTTAAACTACTATTTTTTCACTCCTCCTATACCCTACATATTAGTAATTTCCTTCCTAAGTGGCTGCTCACACAGAAGCTCTTCTTCCAAGTCTGACTGCAAGTCAGTCAAGATTTCAACTTGAAGAAATTCCTAACTCCAACTCATCCACCACCCCCCAACTTCCTCCCTTCTTCCAGCAAGGCTTGCTAATACACTTCCCTCAAGGTACTAAGGCTTGCCATTAAAACCTAGTCCCTGAGGTATAATCTCAATTGCAGAGATTCTTTTATTAAATGCAGCTTAAATTAACCTATAATCACTTAAAACCATGATCAGTTTTTCCTCTGAATATCCTTCATATCCCAAAAAAATTCTGCAAGAAATTCTGCACTCTCTAAAGTCTGAATCTTGATTTCATCAATTAATGACTTTGATAACAACAAGGTGGTAAAGGCAGTATGATCTAAAAATTCTACATTTTATTTATACATTTATTTACATGTATTTATACATTTATTTATAAATTAAAGGCTTTTTCTGGAGCTGGCAGAGGGATTCAGAGGAATCTGTCCTGTCATGTATGTGCTGCTGTAATTCTAGTAGAAGGGACAGGTTACTTGTACACTAATTGTTACTTGCACAAGCAAAAGGCTTGAAGTGCTCTGCTCTTCCTCTCCAGACCAGCAGGCAAAGAACAGCACAAGAAGAAATAGGAAAATCAATGTTAGAATTCATTGCAAAAGTATTTTGAGACTCAGTGACCCACTTTTAACTTTGAACACCAACAGACGACTGCAGTAACTAATTCAATCTAGTTAATAATTAACATTTACATTTGTGCATTCATTACTTCCAACGTTCTGTCCTAGAAAACTGGATGATCTACATGCACCATGAAACACTGAGCAGAAGCTGTTTGATTTTCCCACAATGTCAGCTATTTCAAGCATCTCTTGCCATAAAAATTAAGCAGAGAGAGTGCAGTGGCAGTAAGCACACAGCCCTTGAACAGAAGAGTATCAACACAGATGTGTGCTTCAAGCACTTGTTTGGAGGGGTTTTACCCACACAAATCCACATTTGCACCATTGTAAAAAAAACCCCAACTATTTTTCAACATCTGTCACCTCTCTCAAATAGGTCTGTATCAAAATTCTAGCAAAATTACAGAGTAAAAAATAAAAATAAAAAAAGAAAGAGCAGTCTCACTCCAGAGCAGACAACACCCACATAGAAAAAAAATTACTCAACCACTATGCAAGGTCATAAAAGTTACTACATTGATCAACATCTTTCTCATGAGTTACACACCGGTTTTTCTTCTAGAGAGCAGCTCTTGTAACATTTCAAACCTCTTGGCAAAGTAATTATTGCTTCAGACTGCAATACTTTGTTTCCCCCTTTTTAGGATGCTTTGCTTGTTAGCTCCTTAAATGTTGTCACTGAGATCTGCCTTCACACCAGAAAAACAGTTCCCAAGTTAAACAGTGAGGAAACTGTGTTTGCCTTGCTTTCCTGCTCCCAATTCCTCAGCACTTCAGCTGTCTCTCCAGTTGTTCCCTTTGCTTCGCAAATGCTCATGTTTAGAGACAAAACCTCAATTTTAAGACTCAAAAGGCAACTCTCTCTCACATTTACTTTAATCTTAAATGTGTGTCCCAGCTGGAAACAGGACAATATGCTAATCTGTTAAACAGTAGGATCTACAGTAACAGGCACATATCCATGTTCTGCTCCATTAAAATACCACCTACCTCTACCCCCAAGTTTTAGAACAAATTGCATCACATCTACTGGTGATAGCAAAAGGAGATTGTATTTCCCAAGAGTCCTTTCATTTTAAACTTTCCCAGACATGACAAATCACACTTTCAAGTATATCTGCATGAACAAATACAAATAATTATTCAACAAATCCAAAACCTCTGCATGTGAATTTCTATCTGTACTTGGGCACAGACAGAAATTGAGTCTTGACAATTGACTCTGGAACAGCCAAAATTTGATTAAAAACATCATTCAGAAGAAAAAAGCCTATAGATTTTTATGTTTTCATATATTATGTTGTACATATAATACATTATTTCACAAAAAATTCCATTGTGTACGTCCTTTGTACCCAATGGTATTACCAGGTCGGGAAGTCCTTTAAAGTTCTGATAATTATTTTTTTTTTTCTTTAGGGCAAGGACAAAAGTAGTTACTGACTTCCTTTACTAGAAAAACAGGAAAATGAAGTTTTCAAAATAGCAATTAGATCCAAAAACCCCCTGATTTAGCAAGAGTACATTCATTACATTACTATCAAAACTGGGAGATATGTTTAGACATTTTCTTCTAATATTAGTTAGAATTGGATGTCAGCTATTCCATTTCCTCCTTTTCAAGGATCATAACTGACTACACCTTATCTCACCCTGAGAGCCCAATATTTAAACTGAAAATACTATTACTTTGTACTTAATTTTACTGCTTATCTTTTCTTACCCAAGTTTATTCAGTGAATCATTACATACAAGGAAGTAATTCTCATTAAACTGAAATTAGAAATTCAATCTAGAAAGTAGGAACACAAACAGCCCAAACAGAACAGCAGCTCTTAAGCCAGTTAAGGCTTTTATTCTGTGGTTTTAAGTATTAAAAATACATCAGAGGAATAAAAAGGTAGAGGCCTATACTAACCACTATACACTCCAAATGAAATTTAAAAAAATACTTGCAAACTGCAACTGGGAAAAGATTATTTAAAAGCAAAGTTATATATTCATTGATTATTTGCACTGATAAATAATTTAGAGGAGAAATTACAACGCAAAGGTGAGCTGAAGAACAATTTTGCTCACACTAAAAAAATCAAGACTCCTTATCAGCATATCCATTGTTTAGGGTTGTGCTGGCTGCAAGTGCCAGAAAGCTTTATCTGAGCAGGGATTTTCACTGGTTCAGCTAATCCAGCAGTAATTATCAGAAAATGCTCTTTTAACACATAAAGGCAGCACAATCCAGCTGGCATCCAGGGGCCTCTCCCATTGTACAAGACCAGCTCCAAATGGATCGTGCCTTTCACTGCTCTAGATCAACACTCCAACCATTGTATTCCCTTCACTCTCCAGCTTTTGGAAACCGCCTTTTCCAGGCAGCCCTGCCCCTCAGAACCTGCATTTTAGGATGTTGCTGTCTCTCACACTCATTTCAGTGCTGAGATAACTTGAGATTTATGGCAGAGAACATTTGGCTGCTGTTTCCAGCCCTTACTCCTAGGCTGGGTTTTTCCAGTGTCACTACACTCTCTTTCAACAGCTCCATTCAGAGGTTTAATCTTTAAACCACACAGGGAGTGTTCTGCAGCTTCCCTCTTCACAGAAACTCTGGGAATCCTACTCTCCAACCAGGGCCTTCAGGTCTGCTTGCACATAAGGACTTTTGAGGCAGTTTTGGGATTTGTCTGGGGTTTTTTTGTTTGTTTTGGGTTTTTTGTGGTGTGTTGATGGATGTTTTTTTTGTTCTTTAACTCAAGAATATCTCCATGCTGCAGCACACACATCAGCTTGATAACACCAGCTACACACTTATCAAGATTTAGTTCTCTTCAGTTCTTACCTGCCTCACAAAAGGTACCTGGCTCCCTTTTTTCAGGGAAATGATATACAAGACAAGGGGATGAACACCAAACAGCATTTTCAGACTAGTTATGCATTCATACACCAGAATACATTATGTGATCAGCTGCTAAGCTAAGGTAAGCAAACAGACTGCACTACCAACCCTAAATAGGTATTTTGCAAGGAGACAGAGGGAAAAGAGAAGTTTTATTACCAGCTTTATGCCATATGTGGTTATATGTTAAAACCACAATTCAATTAACTGGTCCCTGACATATTCTAATTTAGTTTCCATTTCTGCATATCCAATTGTCCAAATTAATTTCTTAAAAAGCAGGAGATGAAATGTAACGATAAAATTTGGTTAATGCAATGTGACACAAAGTCAACAGAACTCAGTTAACACATCCCAGTGCATAAAATGAACAGGTAATGTTCCAGAAAACACTAACAACCTTTAAATAGGCTGCAAAAAATTACATATTTTCAACTTTTTTTCCACTGTGACCTTTTTCCTCCCCTACATCAGCATATTACTTGTGGGGGTTGCTTTGTTTATAGAGTTTATCTTTAAAAGCAAAAAGGTAAACTGCTTGTTCTCCCTCCTCCCATGCACAAAGAACAGCATTCACTGCCTCTATGAAGGACCTAAGGGCTGTGAGTCATTTGTTTTGGAAAAAAGCTCCCAAAGGCTATCAAGCAAGACTGTTGAGATAAAGCCTTTCAAGACTTACATCAGGGTTTCCCAGACACTACGTGTACCACTAAGTGCAGACTAATCACATTTTGTCAGACTGCACACTACTCCTGAACCCATCCAGCAGCATGCCACTGAGGCCAATGCAACCAGGAACTATTAGAAGCACATGCTGCTCCATGGAAGAGTTCTTCTGCTGCTGCATCTTTGTGCAAGTTGCTTCAGAAGCAAAATCTAACCTTTGAGCAACACATTCTAGCCCCATGAATATGCAATCCATGGTTCATTACAGTAAAGATTCATTACAAGAAGGAATTGTCTTCCTAAAACTTAATTTCACCTGGAAAGAAAAGCAACCCACCTGCCTATTTTTTTTAATTTAAGACTTGTTTTTAAACACCAGGTTTTTGTTAATTTAACACTTGTTTTTAAACACCAGGCTGACACTGACATGAGCGTAGGGCAGGTTGGATGGGACTCTGAGCAATCTGGTCTAGTGGAAAGTGTCAGGGGTTGGAACTAGGTGATGTTTTTCACAAAACTGAGACAAATAAGAAGCAAAACCAAGCAGGGGGGACTTGGGGCCAGCTAGATTGAACAAAGCAGAAAGCTGCAGAAAGGCTGCTCCAGGCTGAAGGAGAAAAAGAATCCCCACAAACTGGTTAGCCACCCCAGCAGCACAATGCTCTGAATTAGCCAAAGCTCTGGTTTGGTTTAGGAACTTTTATTCCAGGCACCTAAGGCTGCCAGCAACCTAGGCAGCCTAATGAAAGCCAGGCCCTGTCAGAAGCAGCAGTTTGGATGTCAGTAGCTGTTTCCC
The DNA here is from genome assembly GCF_028769735.1 of Zonotrichia leucophrys gambelii. Taxonomy (NCBI): domain Eukaryota; kingdom Metazoa; phylum Chordata; class Aves; order Passeriformes; family Passerellidae; genus Zonotrichia; species Zonotrichia leucophrys. The sequence goes on from NC_088172.1 coordinate 99,008,332, forward strand.
TTATGGTTCTGTGTCAGACCTACAGCAGCATCTGCACTAAAGGCAGGACAGAGGTTATTTAAATCCAGCTATGGCAACACATCTCCCTCCTCCAGCTGGGACATCAGACAGTGTTTTTTAACAGCTAATATCTGCTAAATTAGGTGGACACACAGAGAAGTCCACAGGAGCAAGACTTCTCAAAAAAATAACCCAAAATCAACACAAAAGCACAGGCATTTTGAGGAAAATATTCAAATGAAAAATACAATAACAAGCACCAGCATGCAGCCTTACCTCTTCCTGCCTAACAATGGTCAGAAAAGTAGCCAACACAATATAAGGGAGCATTCAAAGCAAATTGGAAAGTCTGGGAACAGAGCAAATGCTATTCACAATTGCTTACAAAACACAGCATACAGCGAGACCCACCATGAGCACCTGTGTTAGCTTCACCTCCACAGCTAAAGAAACAATTAGAAAAGCCTTCAAAGAGGTAAAGCAACACCCTGAAACACCTAAAAATACTGTTGCATCCCATAAAGACATTCAGTTTATGGACCAGCCTCATGAAAAAACATGCATGTCTTTTATAGTGCATTGTAAGCCCATAGGGAACACTTTTGTACTATTTTTTTTAAAGATAAATAATTGTACTAAGTACAGATGTATCAAACAATTTCTTCACCTCCATTAAGTACCAACATTCACACTGCAAGGTCCTAGTGATATTAACAATGGCTTGGCCAAAACAATCCAAATAGTATTATTACTGCCAAGAGCAGAGGCTTCCTGTTGAGAGGCAAATCCACCTCCAAGAATGAGAATCATGCTCATAAAAACTAAGATTCCCAGTCACCTGTGAATGTAAGATTTAATGTAATATAATATGTAACATTACAACCTTTTCTGTGACAAATCCATTGATGAGTAGCTTGCCATGAAATAGGGGGGGGAAATATAAGCTGTAGCTAGTGGTCATTTGGGAATTGTTTGTAACAATCTGGTTCAGGTAATGTGGGCACAAACAAGACTACAAGGGAAGTGCCACCTTCCTGCCTGGAAGGACAAAAGATCACACAGAAGTGACAGGCACTGCCTTCCTTCATTATCCAAATTATTTAGGGCAGGGGGGAAGCACTGCATGCTAAGTATATGGGCATCTATCCATATAATGTAAAATCTAAAGCATAAAGAGAAAGTAACTTCAGTTTGCTTTCTACAAACATGAGCACAAAGTAGCACACTTTGGACTAGAGCAGACACACAAACTGGGAAAACACTTGGCAAGGCAGAAGTGCATCAAAAAAAGACATGGGAGGCACAAGGTTACAAAATAAAAGAGTAAAGCATTCCACACAGAGGAAAAAAAAACCTAATAACATCCTCTATAAACAAGAACAACAGGAAAGTTCCTCTAACAGTAACAGCAGAGAAACACTAGAACAGACCATGAAGAAATATTGTGAAATCTCACGGAAGAGTCTGAAAAAGTTATACATGTCAAGATGGGTTTACTGGATTATATCTTTCCAAGCTGCTATTTTTGGAGCATCCCTTGACCTCACAGCCAGCAGGCAGAAGGTGCCAGCCCCCCTTTCAGAACCCATCACACGAACCCCTGCAGGCAGTGATGCAATTCCACAGGTAGCCAGCCCAGGTGAACCCTGGCACAGGAGAGAGCAGCCCTGGCACAACAAGGTCACGATCCAGCAGCAGAGTTACAAAATGGATTGCAGCACTCAGGTGTTGGTTTCATGGCTCCCAGGGCAGCAGGAGGCTGTCTCAGAAGGCACAGAGGAAGAATCAATCAGCCAAATGTATCTGGCTCAGATGTTCCCGGCCATGGCTCTGCTCCCATGTCTGAGATACACCCAAGGAGCATGCATAACTTCATTAGGATCCCAAGCTACAGCTCAACTAATTTGCAATTATGGCACCAGCTGGTGGCCCAAAGCACCGTGCTGTGTCATTTGAGCCTCCCAATGTCTGTGGCAGTAAAAAAAACCCCGATGCTTACAGTATCCCAACTTCCTTTAGCATTCCAGAGACAAAGTTACATGTAGGAAATCAACTGAGCAAGGATCTAAACACTCACTTATCATGGTTTAGGAAATGAGAAGTCTTCCCTGAATTCAGAATGTCTCATCAACATAAGTGAGACACAGCTCAGCAGTGTTCTTACTGTTTTTTCTCACACTTCTCCAAGTGATTTTTATTTTGACTTATCTGCCCAGGATAAACAGTCCCTCAAATGCAGCACTGTCTAGAAACGATGCTGGTAAATTATGAGCAGGCATCTGATTAATTCGGAGGATAACAGATTAGAGAACAAACTCTTCATGGTTGGAGCAGAACGTTCTGCCTCCCTACACGTGTGACTTCACAACACACAAAGACTTTCAGGTTGCTGACAAAGGAACAAACAAACCCTTCCCACCAAAAAAAAAGAGGGCAGGGCTTGCATAATAATGATTCCAACTCAAGTGTTTCCCATCCACTGGCAGAGACACTAAATTGTCTGTTTTCAAGCTCAAAAAGCACTATTTTTCCTAAATATTTCAGGTATAAGGTATAAGAGACAAATATTCCAAGTTTCAAATATTACACACGGCAGCACATGCAGAAAGGACTATTTTGGGCAAGGGGGAAGAAATAAAACAGAAGTTCTTCCTTTACCATCATAGGAGGCATTTACTATTCTGAGACCCAGAAACCTGGTCCTCATAAACGATGAGGGACTGGGAAAAGTAAAGCTGAACAATCAACATCAAGGGTTATCTGTTTTTATCGTTTCTGGAACCCATTAACCTTTAGCAATAATATTCCTTAAGATGAAACAAAATGAAACCAATGAATCCCTAAATGAAACCAAATTAATCCCTAAACAATCTAGAAACAGACTCCTGGTTACAGTTCCCAACAATTTTTAATATAGTAAAATAATAATTTTGTTTTTAGTACTATTCTGTTTAAGTTTCAGTGGTTTCAATTATTAAGGTGCCTGGTGAAACTCATTCCACTGTGGTTACTCAAATGGTATTTGTTCCAGCTGATAAGAATATGCAAATTTTTTGGTAAAACAGTCTGGATCCTTATCTGCTTCTTTTAAAAATTCTGGATTAGAGATGGTTTTGACAAAGTCCTGAGCATGCACAGCTTCTCTTCATGTATTGTACATGAAGAATTTTGTACAGCTTTGCTGTGTGGAGCATCTCCCTTCTGAGGAAAGGCAGAGGGAGCTGGGCCTGTTCAGCCCTGACAAGAGACAACACAGAGGGGATGGCAAGGCCATCAATGCCACCAATGCCACCAATGCCTCAGTATCTGAGGGAGGGTGCCAGGAGGAAGGATCCAGGCTCTTCTCAGTGATGCCAGGCACCAGGACAAGAGGCAGAAACCCATGCACAGGAAGTTTCACCTGAATATGAGGAAACACTTCTGTGCAGTGCCTGAGCACTGGAACAGGCTGTCCAGAGAGGTGGTGAAGCTGTCCCCTTCACTGGGGACACACAAGAGCCATGGGGACACAACCCTGTGCCATCATGTGTGCTCTGGGGTGACCCTGCTTGACCAGGGAGGCTGGACCAGATGATCCAGATTCCTTCTGACTGACCCGTGCTGTGAAAATATTCTGTGGCACCAAGGCTGTTCTAGAAACCCAAGGATGACACAAACATCTGCAAGAGCCTGGTAATTCCAACTATGGCAATTTGTGGCTCTTCACCACCTCCATACATGCATCAGCTTCTCAGATGCTGCAGTCCACATTTAAGCCTAATTTAACTCCCATTATCAACCACTTCAGATGTTTATCCTCCAGCTGCTGCTGCTTCTGCCAGAGCATTAAGTGACAACAAATGGCCACGCTGTCCATCTTCCCAATGTCCCTGAGAAACTTGGTATCAGCTCTCCTGTGTAATTCTAGTGTCTGGATGAATTCTAACACCTTGGGACAGCTCTGATAATTAGATTCAAACAATCTGACCACTGAACGCTGAATAACTATTAAAATACTCTTCCTAAAAAGAGAGCTTGAGAATTCTGGGCTTGTGTATTTGGTGTTGGTTCTGAAAGCAGCTTTTGCTCTCTAAAGGTCCAGCCCCTATGAGTGGTTCTTCATGCCAGGTACATAAATACACATAAAGGATGAAGAAGAGATGTTGAACTTTCTCTCCTCCTTTTTGTAATAGATTGGTCTGAATCTGCCTGCAGAAAACCAGAGAAGAAAATTGTGTAGGAAAGTTTGCATGGATATTCTCTGTGCTAGAATCAGGTTGGTGCTATCCATGCTCCCCTTTCATATACAAAGTGACATTTTTAGAAACACTGGCTAAAGGAAGCTTAGAATTAAAACTTGCACATATCAGCAAATTTGTATTTTTGAAAGTCTTGATTTCAGCATATATGGAGAGGTTATATTTTTAACAAACTGCATTTAAAAAAAACCTGTCAGACAGTACACAAGGTCTGTTTGCAGAATGACTGCACAAATTCCTGCTCTGTGCATGCCATTTGACTCAAAGTGCAATCCCAAAGACAACAGGTCTCTGTTTTTCACATACCAATTGTTGGCTTGAATCAGTGAATTCATTGTCTGAGCCTGCATGACCACAGTCATAATGTAATTTAAATAAAGTTCTGGTTCCCCAAACTTTTACAAGTACTTTGAATACTTTTTGATATCACAACATCACTGATTACTCTACAGCAGCCTCCAGACTTGAAAGCTATACAACTTTGTGAGGAAACAAAAACCACCCTACAAAGCCTCACATGATTGATTCTGAGGCTGTTTAAAAGCTTTCCATCAAATCCTACACCTTAAGAGACCTGCACTTGGTTTGTGAAGGTTCTTTAGAGGGCAAAGCACTGATTTCTCCCACTGTGCCACATCTCAGGTGGTGCCTGCAGGAACAGTGGCTCACTGCAGAACCTGCAGGGCCTCTCCTGGCAGCCAGGTACAAAAAGCTCCCTCCAGATCCTTCTCCAGCTGAGAACAACCCTGCAGGATGCTCCAAAGGAGAGCTCCAATACACCAGCCCTTCCTCTGGAGAGAAAGCAACAGCATTATTGAATTATTATTGAATTAATACACCCTGTAGTAAAGTTGAATTTACTTGATTCAGCCTAAATTTAACTCACCCATAATCTCTATGCTTACCTTCAGCTAACAATCCCATGCCATCATTTCCATTTTCATTTTATTGCTGCTTAACACTTTTTGTTCAGTTCCTTTGCTGTACACAGGGTGTAGAATCCCAACAGCCAAAAATGCTGTTCTTTGCAAAATTTATGCTGCAACAACAGCCAGAATCGTGTCTAACCTTCATTAATATTCAGCTCTGGGTACTCCAGTGATAAAACTTAAACCAAGTGATTCAGTTATAATAGCAAGTACCTCTAGACAACATTTCATTATCAATTTGCTGTCACTGCAATTTGAGTAGGAATCCAAATTTGTTGCAGTATTTTTGGATTTTCATCTAGGTTCTAGTATTATTCATCTACGAAAGCAATTAGCAGAAAAAAATATTCAATTATTAAATGGCCCCAAACAAACAGTGAACACCTTTTCAGTCAAGAGTTCCATTTCCCAGGACAAAAGAAAGGGCATGTGAAAAAAAGCTGTTTAAAACACCTAAGTACACTCTGATTTTTGCAGCTAGCCATCAGCAACAATACTGAAGGGAAACAAAACAGCTGAATACAGCGTTGGGCCTCTTAATTGGATCAGAGAGGTAATGAATTAAGTTCACAACTGCTTCTAAAGGAAACACGAGGCAGAGGTTTTCTGTATCAAAAAGAGTTATCCACCTTAAAATGGGAGCTCAGTATAAGTTACTTGTAAAGGCAACTCACTGTGGTCAGCAAATATCCTCACTAGGTGTGATTCTAAGAGACAGGACAAGTCAGGCCTTTCCTGCCTCAATCACTGCTCCATTTTACAATCTGAAAGAACCTAATTTGGCCTAAATTTAAATTACATAACCTCAGCTCCTTTCAATGGGAGCTTTACAACCATAAATAAAGACAGCTTTTGGTCCTGACATGGAAACATCATTGAATTTTGAATTAACTAGAACACACGCACATTTTCTTATACACAGCTACATTCTCTTTACAGACAGCATCTAACATACAAAAAAATAAGAATTCTGGTGTAGCTACCTGCACCTTCTGGGTGCACACCACTTGTGAAAGTTTTAAACTCCAGATTGTCCACAACAAATCAGGAACTCATCAGTTTCGTGCCTGTACTTCAACACTAGATTGTTAACCTCTTCAATATCTAAAGCCTACAAAATTTCCACTTTCCTTCACTGAAAAATTACTCCTACTCCTGTTTATGACAACCATGGATGTAAGAGAAATCAAGCTCAAAATCTTCATTAGTGTCAGATTAAGACTTAAAACATCCAGAAATGCTGTGAGAAAATTCCTGGAGTAATCCTAACATTCACAATACACAGACTATGCCAATGCAAAAATATAAGCAGTATGAATGCAATGGCCAGCATACAACTTAAAAGAGGAGTAAATTCAAGCATTTCACTAGACTTTACCCATATCATAGATGCTGAGGTTTTTCCAGTCACTATTTCTCTTACACTGAAAGACTTCTATCAAAGTCACAGTATTTAGTGTGATGCCACCATAACTATCTTCTGAGGTCACCATGCTTCAGTTTTACAACTCTCATGTCAAGGAGATAAAGGGAAGGCAGGTTAAAGAGCCAACCACTACTACTACACCATAAAAATCTACTGACTTTTCTCCTGACATACAAAGGTCCTGTGAATTTAAAGTTTAAGGTCTTAAAACTCACATTCCTGCATTACAGATTCTAAGCTTCAAGTTTTAATATTCCTGTGTGTCACAGGATTTCTATTCAGTTTTCTGTGCTTTGCTCTAAACACACCTACCTAGGGACAGCTAAAAAAAGAAAAAGGGGGGAAGGAAAAAGAAAAACAAGGAAAACTGACCTGTAATCTGAATAATGAACCAGGTACAGCAGCAGGACAGTGACCTGGTGCAAGGAATAGCTGCAGGAAAGCCCTGTTCTTGCTCAGTGTAAATCACACACAGGAGCTGTGCAAGTCTCAGGCTCTTCCCTCCAGCCATGGAAATTACGCAATGCACGCTGCCTCTGTGCTAGACACACAAAGAACACTTTTATAGAAACTGTGCCATAAAAATATTACAGACTGCTGGAGCAATCACCAAAGGAACCTGTCAAAAAATTGTCAAAATGTTTAGAAAGAGCTTCCCTTACTAGTGCAGACCTTTATTTGCTAAAAGGAATAAATTGGAAGGTGCTGTTTGGATACTCTAAACTCCTTCATCTGCATATCCACTTAATCCACAGTGAGGAAAATTAACAATGCCCTTTTGGTTTTAGGAGCAACATGATTGCTCCTCCTTTTTATTTTACTTGCAAGGAAATATATTCACTGTATTGTACACTATAAACCAGGCTGCTTAAAAGAAGCAGAACTCACAATGACAGGGGCAAAGGGAAGGAGTTGCAAATCTGAACTACTGATTTGACTCCACCTAAATAAATCCCTACCACCCTAAAGGTTAAAAAGTTACATACAAAGATAGCAAATTTCTGGACTTTGTTGCTACAGGAAGTTATGGAGAGAGATAAGATCAGCAAGCTACAAAGGAATTTAAAGGAATTCATGGGTAACAGGTTCTTAAAAAATAATAATACAAGGAATCCATAGGCATGTTCCAAAACACCTCAAAACAGACAATGGATTCTAGGGTGCTGACAGAAGGAGAGGAAGAGAGATCCCCATGGGGCTGCTGGCAATTTCTGCCAAGCAGCTTCTCCTGTTGCTGCTCCCCAGGATGGTGCATGGGACTGCACTGAGCAGAGGTCCCAGCAGGGCACCTCTCCAATTTCAGTGCTACTCTAATATTAAAATCTCTGTAGTTCACACAAAACCCAACTCCCTCCATAGGCAGGGAATCGCAGAACGCTGGTATCTGTCCTGTTTAAATTACACATCCTGTTTTCTTCATCTTGTTATCAAGGCAGTTAAATCTAAGATAGGAAGCAAAGTCTTTGAGATAAAAAGTCATTTGCTATTGTTTTAAGTAGTCAGAAGGAAGTCCCAGTTTAAATAAACAGCCACTCTGCCCAGGGATCACCACTGGGGAAATGCTGGCAAGCTTTTTTTTTTAATCTGACATTAATTTTAGATGTAACAGCTTTCAAACCGATTTGCATTATTTCACAAGTAATCTACTGCTACACTACTTTTGATATATTTTTATCTATTATTTCATAACAAACCAATCAACCTAAATGCAGTCCCTGCAAGCCCTGTTCTCTGGTTATCAGGTAACTCCAGAAAAGCATTGCCCCTCTAAGAGCAGGCTGTCAGATGGAAGGAATTCAGAAAGCACAATGCAGAATAAGACTGAATTTCAGACAACTAACAGATCTGTGAGCTCTGTGAAGAAACTGTGAGGAGTTCAACATCCAAATTTGATGCTGAAGAGAAAATAAAAGAAAAAAAGAGATGATCTCAGCAGCAAAGGAGCACGTGTTTTTGTGCTAGTGGGGCTGGTGTGTTTACAGGCAAGATGTGCCAATGTTGCCCTCATTACTATCACACACACAGTGTTTAATCTCTGTGGTAAGGAATTATCCAGGAAAAGAGCTTACACTTCCAAGAGACACTAAACCCAACAGGAAAGCTGAACACAGAGAACTTCACAGGCTTGCAGGGAGACACTGTCTGCAGTCCTCTGAAGAATTTTAAAGCAATCCCAGCTCCATAAGTTATGATCTCCCACATCTCAGCTACTAAAAGGATGGGAAGTTGGCCAATGCCATCACCTTTAACAACTCAAGGCTGATACAGCAGCAGTGCCTGGCCAGACCTGCTGCAGTGTCAAAAGAGAAAAACAACTCCAGCTCCTGCTTCAGCTGGAGAGCTAACAATAGATGCAGTGCATTCCACGGATCAAATAGAGCTGCAAATAATCCCAGCATTTTTTGCCATGGTCACAGGGAGAAAGAACACAGGCTGTCAATGAAGTTCTCCCCAAACTGGGGAAATAATGGGGGAAGTCTTATTTTAAAATGGCTTTTTATACTATTATCTCTGAAGATAAGCAAATAGATTCTAAAGTGGTTTGAGCTGACCAACCCTTGCCTAAACCATAGAGCAAGACATTCTGAAGCTAGGAAACAAAAATTCTCATTTTTAGACAATGACCTGACAATGATCTAGACAACGATCTTTCATATGCCTTTTGCAAACAAGGCATATAAAAGATCTTTTAAAATGCATACTAAATTTAAGATTGATATTTCAGTTGCAGTTTGTCCAGTTAGTCCAAATAAATCACAGAAAAAAAATCCCTAAAGATCTCTAGAAGAATAAAACGTTTTTAAAATTATCATTAGAAAAATTGTTCCATCAACTTCAGAATTTTTAGGAAAAGAATGGCAAAAAAGCAGATAACAGTTTCAGACAAAAATTCTGCTTCTAATTTCTACAAAGCTAGCAGTGAAATACAATTTTAGCAAGTGCTAGGCATCACTCATCAGCACTTAGCGAAGCTTAGACAAAGCAGTGATCAGGTAAGCCTTCATAACAACATTTATTTTGACCAAGCATAATTAAATTCCAAAACCTTGAGCTAAGTTACACTACAAATCAAGTTCTCTTCATCCCATTACATTTTTTGGTAGCAGTTCCACAACTGCTGGGCTATAAAGATGTGGATGCTCTCCTGCTCATGTCATCAACAGGTATCTGTAACCCTGCAGTAACCACCTGGAAAGCATCCTTGGCAGAAAGCTGACAGACAGACACTCACTGCCAAATGAACATTTGTTTCATTAAGAATACCACTGAGAGAGGTTTAAAATGCAAGCATCTATTTCAGGTTTTCACTTGTGCCTTTGCTGGTTAAGATGGGAGCAAAAGGCAATGCTTGTTTTTGAAAGGCATGTGATAATCCTGATAGGAAAAATGGCCACTTACCTCACCCTCTGGATTTTACTTAGAACAGTAATTTTAAATAAACAGCAATTAAAAAACCAAAACAAAAGAAAAAAAAAAAAAACACAAAAACCCCCCCACAGACCAGTTAAGTTCTCTAGGTACATGAAATTTGCTGGATAAAAAAAATGGGCAGTTTCCCCATTCCCACTCCTCTTCTGATCTCTTTTTCCATACTGTCTGTGAAGCTTTTTAAGCCTAACATCCAATAGGGAGACAAGCAGCCTGAAGTTACTCACTTAAGCCTGAAGATGCTCAGCAGTGTACAGGAGATGAAAGGAATTCCATGGAAAGACAATAGCTACAAATAGCAGCTTGTTGCAACACAAAAGGAAAATAAAATGCAAAGGTTTTCACATTTTCAAGCTGTTTTGCAGACACGAGTAGTGATACTGTTTTTAATAAAAATTCAAATGGTTTCAAATAGAAGTAAATAATCCATGATTACCAGTTTAAAAGCTTATCCCCTAAGTGTACCAAGTAGCTACACAGAAAATTAGTATTTGATAACCCAGTCCAGCAGTATTTCCAACACTTCCAGACAATTATGAAACACAAATAAGCTGTGTACAAAGGAGACAAACCACCTGTCTCTTAAACTATTTTATAGTATTTTTGCTAGGTGCAGAAGCCAGAAGCACTGCTAATTACATCTCAGCAAAATTATCTCTCATGGTACAAAGCTTCTTCAAGCACAGGTTTATTTTTAAGTAAAACATTTTGTTTTAAAAAAAATATTATATTTATAAACTTTATACTGTAGAAGAACACACTATAAATCACAAAACACTCTCTCATGCATTAGACTTCCTTAAAGGTTTCTCAACTATGCAGATTCCTTTTATGACCATATACCTCATTCTGATGAAAACATGGAATTTCTGCTGCAAGTCAGAGCAAATTTAAGATTCAGTAGAGAGCAAATTTAAGATTCTGCTACAATCTACTGCAGCAAACAACAGCCTGGGCCAGACTGAAAGGATTTTAATCAGGTGCCTGCAACACACTGGAAGCACAGTAAGGGAATGGAATCTAAAGCACAGTGCAATTGTGTAACTACAGCAAAAGAGTTTATGGTAAAAAGAGGATTATTCCTGCAAAACCAAGCTCCTCCCCTCTTTCAAGCTATCATCAGCAGGTTCTAGGCCAGCATTTTACCCCAAAAACCAGTCCACCCTGCTTGGATCCCAGGAGGGGAATCCTTCACAAAGGAGCATTACAGGGGAGCTCACACCACTCTCTTTATGCTTCAGTCTTTTCCCTGCAGTACTGACAGAGATACCAGCAACAGATTTGCTTTTACAAAGCTCATCTTCTCAACTGTGCAAAAATTTGCAAGCTACAACCATGACTGATCACTTTTTTTTGTATATTTTGTGTCTGCACTCACAATGTACCTTCTCCCCATGAGAAAAACCTGAATGTCACAGCTACGAGCCTCAGTTTTCAGGAGACTGCAGTTGTTTGGCTTGCACTGAACAGATACAGCTCCGAGCTGTGAAACTCAGCAACATTTTCCAGGAAACTACTACATTTCAGCTGGTGCTCAGAGCTCAGCCCATGGAGGGATGTCAGTCATGTTTGCAGAAGCCATGGCCCAGCGTTACATCCAGAGCAGACGTGAGGTTTGGAATGGGGAAGGAAGCAAGCTGGCATGTTGAACTTCAATCACAACAAAAACACCAGCACAAGCTATCAGTAAAAACCTGCTAAAAGGTAACAATTGCATCTTCAATGCCACTTATGAATTAATGATGTCAAATAAGTTGAATTTCCTCCAGTTCTTCTGGAGTTCTACATGAATTACCACACAGGGCAGAGAGGCTGTCAAATGACTTTGTTCTTGACAGCATTCACAGGGCATTTTTGTAAGAGATTTATACACAAAATTACTGTAAGAAGAGCAGAAAGGAGATCTGAAAACCTTATTCAGACACCAGATGCTCCACTCAGAGAAAATATATCAAGTGCAGCTTTGCAATTCCTGTGCTGCAGCAGAACCATGAGGAGATGGAAGAGTATTCTTGCTATCAGAGAGGAGAGGAGCCCAGAAGAAGATGCAAGCAGGGTAAGAATTCTGATTAATATTAGCACACTGGAAGAGTGACAGAAAAAACAAGTTCAGGTCTATGTTTAGACACATGCCAGTGAACAGATGCAAATCAGGATGTGACAGACTGGACAACAATCAGCCTTAGCTTCCAAATGAGGGGGACCAAATGCAGTAACAACTGGCAGGAGGTCTTAAAAACAGACCACAATGAGAGATTAATGAAATTGGTGAGCTCAATCTTCAAAAGACTCAGGAGAAACACAAAGCCTCACATGCAGTAGAGTAGCTTCAGAGAGAATAAGCTGGTCTGTACTATCCATGGTTCGTGAGTATGGAAGCCTTAATACACAGAAGGAAGATTTAAATAATGTAGTGAGACAAAACCTCCAATCATAATTCAGAATGGGAAAAAGTTTCACAACAGAGGTGATACCATCCCAGATTAAAGATACATTTAAATAAGGTTTCCAAACTGCAACCTACAAACCAGAGCCTGCAGAAGAATCTGTCTGCCTGGATGGTCTCTGGCATCATTTCTCTCTGGATCCTCCAAAGATTTAGGCAGAGAATGCGTACAGATATTTTGAAAAGCTGTTCCTTGCTGCTCAGAGAGTACCACACCACCTCCTTCCTAAATAACCAGCCTACATCTGCCATGTAGCCAAAACTCACAAAATTGACCCATCTCATCATTTGTTGTGCACGTCCAGTTATCCAAAAGGAGTCACTGGGCTGCCCCAGTCAGGTGAACATCACCCATCTTTTATCTGTATGGCAAAGGGGAGACCAATTTAATCCAATCCAAAGCACCTTCAGAGAAAACCACCACGTCTAACCCACACAAAGCACTAGGACAGTGAACAAAGTGTTCCAGTCCTGTCTTAAAAGCTGATGGATAACTATTGATGGATGTTAATTGGCTGAAGTTAGCAACTCTGATTAAGCCCAGTACAAGGAGAGCACAGATCCCTGGAGTTTGGGCTCCTGGCAAGCACACCTTGCTGTGATCACTCTTTGCTTCCTTCATGTGCATGCTCTGCTAACAGCACAAGAACTCCCAAGAGTTACAGTGATTTTAGGCAACACAATCTGTTCCAAATCTAGGTGCCTTTCAAATATCATGGCACATTATATTTGGCCCATTATTTCCATCTTTAAAGAACATGAAAAAATTACACTGGATTCTGGTTTAAAAATAAACTCCAAAGTTTAAAAAAAGTACATGAGTTAAGAGCCCTGCAAAGTTCTGGTTGCTTATATATGAAGGAAGGAGAGACTTGCAGTTGTAAAACCATTAAAAAGTCTTAGTTACATACTTACTCCTCTCACCCCTCCCACCTTTTTTCTCAGACTGCCTCTGACTTTGGATAGATGAACTGAGGAGTAAACGAACAGCTAGTAGGTTTCTTCATTATTCAATGTGTAGTGACGTTTTTTGCACATTAATCAAAACTTGTTCTGAATACCAAATTCAGAAGTTATTCACAGTTTAAGCACAGTGTCATAAAATATAGCATTTGAGAGCTTCAAACTTGAGCACAGCTTCTTTTTAAGAAATTAGCAAAAGTTGGGAAGTAAAAGAGAAACAGACAAGAAGTTGTTTCCTCCATGGGAGGGCTGAAGCACAACAGATGGGGCACCCAGGCTTCTGATATTGCTCATTTAATCCAAGATGATCTAGGAGCCTTTGTCTTCAGTGGCCATCTAAGATTCTCTCTGCTTTGAAGGACTAAGGTAGATGCTGAATAATTTAATATTTTGACAGATCAGGCCCACAGCCTTAAGTTAGTCAGTAAGAAAACAAGCTGGGACACAGCTAATGAACACCCCTGACAACTCTCAAGCAGCACCAAAGGACAGAAATTCTTTGAAAAATAAGAAGCAGTCAGTGCTTGCAGAAAACACTGAGTCCATGAAATCATCTTACCTCCAAGCAATTCCCTATCTCATTCATTAGAGTATTTCCAACCTCTGCAACAGAGAAAGAAACTAAAAAACAAACAAACAAAACAAAGCAGGCTTCAAACCCCCATCTATTTCTAGCTGCAAACCAGAATCCAGGCTCTGTTGTATGGGAGGAAAAAACAGCATAAAACCATTCACATGCTCCAACATCCTTTTTGAGATAATTCTGCATCTAGTGTATGCATACAGGTATTAATTAATGACCAAGAACTAGCTCACTTATACACAAAGATTGTATTGATTTCTTTTCAACAGCCAAACAGAGCTTTGGACCACTGGTATCAAACCTACAACATTTTCTCCAACTTAATTTCAATGTGAGGGGAAAGATGATGGATAGGAAAAGCTGAGTGTGTTGTCATAGCCCTATTATAACAGCACAGCATCTGAACCTAACTTTTAAATGCTCTTTGTTCTATAATCAGTGTCTACAGAACATCCACTTTCTACTCTGAGTTCCTTTAGGATTTACCAAAGCAGCCTGCCAGCACACTGCTTAAAACTTACAGCTCAAATTTCCCACCTTCCTGGGTATATTCTACAACTTCTCCATCTACACACTAAAATAAGTTCATTTCATTAAAATTACACATCAAAATATTATTTTCACAAATAAATTTCATTCTGACTCCCTTCTCAAGAAGTGGAGACAGTTTTACAAATTCCTGATATTCCATTTTTACAAATTCCTACTGTTTCCTGTGCCAAAAGACAGAACTAAAACAAGCCATCACAGCATTGAAAGTCACAAGCAGTTTTTTTATTCTCATCAAACATTTGTGCAGCAGAGGCAGAGATTCCTCTTCCCAAACAGAAAGCAAAAAGGCCCCAAGCATCCCTGTCCATGTATTTAAACCATTCCTGTGACAGAGCTCAGGTTTGATCTCACCAAATGCCCTAAGAATTTTTTTAGGTTGCATCAAATTCTCTTTGTGTACACAAATGTTTTTTATGGGGCCAGTTTGAGAACAGGCACACAATTCCCTGGCATTGAGGTCTGAATTAAGCATCAGACTACCAGAAAGGCATTTGTGCTACTAAAGGCTGCTTGCTCAATGATGCTTTATAGATTAGAGACACCCCCTTGGCAAAACAAGTAAGAGAACAGTACTGAGACGGGTTTTGAACCTTTTCCTAGCTCTACTTCAACTCTTCCTTTTGGTTTCTGCTTCATTAAAAAGCTACACATAAGTACATCTACTACAGTATTTTTTTAAAGAAAAGCTACTTTCAAATCTGCTTCAGATTTAAAGAGATGTTAGACAGTTCTAAGAGCAAGAAAGACAGTACTTGACCTGCTAATTTAAATATCTACCTTAATTTCAGCTTAGATTTTGTGAATTGTCCTTCAAAACCCACACAAAAATTCAGAAAACTGACTAAAATAAGATGATTACACAGTATAAACATCATGCCTGAGACACAATGCATATGTTAAAAAAGCACAGTATTACAAATCCTCAGCTTTCCAGTTTATGTATTTAAGACATCTATACTGCTTGACAGGTTTTGAAGCAAAGATCAAATTAACATCCTCCTCGATTTCAAATATTACTTTTGCCTTGTTTTCCACTACAGAAGACTAACTAGATTATAAAATAATGCCTTACCAGATGTTGTCATTTGTCCATTACTTAATTACTGCTTCCAGAGCCACAGAGGGTAATTTTCCCAAACACGCTCTAAACATTTATTCCAGAATCCATTGAAAGCAAATATGCAGAATTCAGTTGCTGAGACTGGTTGGGTTTAGCACTGGAGGGAATGGGGAGGTAGGCAGAGGAGATATGAACACATTCAAACATTAACATTAAATCTAATAATTAAAAATTAACCAGATATTTTGGTTTAAAGATTCAGATGACGCCATCTGCGTCATGCATAAAGGTCCTCACAATTCACAGCCCAACCATCTTTTCCCCCATAGAACAAATTTCTCCCTTTGGAAGCGCTAACACGTTGCTTGGCAATGCCAGCCCACCTCGGGGAGGGTAACCAGCAGCCCTTTTCTGTCTGCCTGGCAGCCTGGCTGTGCTGCACAGGTGTCCCATCCATGCAGACAAAGAGAGTGCACTGACGTCACTGCAGCCCCAGAATAGCAGCTCCAATGCACATCTCATACTCCAGGGCTACAGGAAACCAAACCATCCCCTCCTGCTCAAGTATAAAATGAACGGGCACAGATATGTGCTGGGAATACCAATTTAATATATCCTGTACTAAGTGACATTCTGTTTGTTGCATAGCAACAGGAATCTACTGCAGAAAAACAATATGGAACTTTTTTTTTTCCCCCCACTTGCCAAGCTACAATTAACCCCAGTCTTCCTGAGAAACAGAATATCCACAGCATAAACATTACCTTTGCCACCAGTTACCATCTCCAGCATTTATTCTGTTCTATATTAAAATGATTTTGTGCATTTAAGTTGCTGGAGGGTAGGGTGCTGCCAAGAGAAAATTCCCTGCTGCAGTGCATATGGCCAGCAACATTTTAATTCTTTAATAATGACCAATAAAAAGTTCTTAGAAGCACAAAAGCATGAAATGCTTTTGTCATTTTACAACATTTCTGTCATACTATGTAAAAAAAAATAAAGCACTCAAATTCTGAAAGAAAAGCCTATGGCTTTATTTCCAAATGGTTTTGCTTTGTTTTGTTTGGGAGATTAGTTTTGTCTTACAAAATAATAAAAATGAGCACCTACCCAAACTACTTTGAAGTTAAAATTAGTTTCTCTTCAGATTTCATAACAATGTATGCACACTTAAACCCTGGGCCTCTTCATGGGAAAGTTTTCTATAAGACAGTAAGAATTGCACAAGATTTCCCCATGTTCCCAAAAGAAACAAGAAAATTACAATCACTCAAGAGGCTGGGAAATTGATACATTGATACACCATAAATTATATAAAATTATGCAGCAGCAAATTGGAGAGAATCCTCTCTCAGGTTTTTGTTCCTTGGGTAGTTCTTTCTTAAACACCCTCTCCATTCCAAGACAAGACCAGGCTAAGCTCACAGAGTTACAACCAAAATACCTGGTAGGTAAGTGGGCTTTGGGGTGAGTCTAGTCCCTAGAACCACCCCAAGCACAGACACACTCAGGGCCCAGGAGGTTAGTTCAACTCAAGATGGAAAAAAGTGAAATTTTAAATACATGGATTCAAAATCTGGGCAATGTTGAGACTGGTACTACATAAATCACCAAAGCTGCAAGCATTCCTCACAGTTACATGAACAGTCTCCATATCAAGATTTTCTTTTCATTGTTGGGGCAGGAAGCACTGCAAGAGGAGAGGTCTCTTGATCCATCTGCCCTAAGAAAAGGAGGCATGGAAATTCAAGGCAAGATATCCTGGGTATTCAGAATTGGCTTAACAGTACACTCCTCTATCCTGTGGTAACTGGGGATTTCAACAGGGAAAATAAAATCCTACTATTAAGTGTTATTAAGCATTAGTCATGTCTAAAGATGCAAGCCTTGCAATGCAATCCACTTCTATCTGCATCCTACAGATTTACTACACAAAAGTCACACCAGTGACCAAGACTGTGTCTCCACAAAAATAACAAACATGTGCTCTTTAAAAAAGGCATTCCAAGCATCCTTTTCCCCCAATGGCTTCCAGTAGTCAGATGCTTCAAAGGAAAATATATCTTGATGCTTTAGATGGAATTAGTGACATTTGAAAAGTATTCTCACAGGTTTACTTTCTGACATTGCTCTCTGCAATGCCATCTCCACTTCCTTTATGCAGACATCATCTTTGTAGAGTAATACAAAAACAAATTGCAGTTTAAATAGATCCTACAGCTGCTAACCTGTTTTCAAGCACCCAATTCCTTAATCTCTGAAATAAGAATTACACCAAATATTGCTATGAGGTCAGACATCAAACCATGAGCTACCTATAAAAAAATAAACCACGCAGTAACATTTACCTGTATCTGCAACAATCCACACAGAACAAAACCTCCACATGATGTCTCCAAATAATTGAGCAACTTTGTGAGGAACTCAGCCTTTGGGTGTGTGAAGTTGCCCGTGTCCTGTTCCCCACCACTGCAGCAGGTGATCTAATGAAATATATGGCCTCTCCTTACAAAACCTTTGTCATGTTCATAAATTTAGAGCAACACAGCGACAGCAACAGCATTCATAACCTGCAAGGCAACCTTTGTGTTTGTCATATGCCATCCATTTGTGGATTTAGCTATTGTTGGAAGCTACGTTCCTGTGACAATTACAGGAGCACAGACCTGTTCCATCAGTGACTAAGAAAGGTACACAAAATAAAAAGAATACCCTTTGGTTTCAAAGTCACCTTTACAGTATGCCAAAGAAAAAGCCTGAAGCCACCCTATTCCTCCAAACTTTATGAACAGACTACTCAAAGATACTGACAGAATACAAAATCAAATCCCTGAGTGCAGCATCCAGATTTCTTCATCTCACAATTCGATGCAAGGTCAGATGTAAAGTGCAGCAGAAATCATTCTGAGGATAATTCATGTATGATGCAGTTAACACAGCTGATCACCAAACCAAAGGCTACTGGACTCATCAGTCACAGTGAGAAAATAAAACAATGATTTCCACCACAATCCTTCAGACTGCAGCATAAGATCTTGAAGATGCAAAATCTATTTGGCTGACTTCTTTTATATGCTTACTGCTTTGGTCTTCTTGCTCAATCCCAAAGTAAAAATTTTCATCCAAAAGCCACTACTGCATTTCCACTCAAAACCCAAGGAAACCATTGAAATGGTACAAAACCTCATTGTCAATTACTCTCCCAAACACATCACACTGAAGAAGCAGCTGAACAACAACTTTAATGTTAAAGTTCAAGCAATTACTACTCAAGTGCTCTAATCATTCATCTCCTCATCCTCCTACTCATGACTAGACACAGGTTCCCTGCTCGTTTTCCAAAATGGACCTCTCTCCTCAGCCTTCCCTTGGTGAGAACAACACTGAGCGGCAAAGCTCAGTCCTCCCTGAGCCCTGGAACAGCAGGCTCTGACCAAGGGGGAAAGCACTGGCTACCAGAGACCAGGGACAGAACTACTGACTTCAGACCAGACTGTTCATATCTGACTGGAAAGAAATCCTGTGTTCCAAATATGTTTATTTCATGTACATATATCACACACCTCCTGCACCATCCTCCTAATGTGATTCAACTAAGTAGATCAGTGTATAACAATAAATTGAAATATAATTCTGACCATATTCTGAGATTTCTATCAAAGCAGAAGTATTTTGAACTAGGAAAAAAAGTAGTACCTCTAAACATATTCTTTTTTTAAATAAGTCAGTATTTCTGCTAGAGTAGTACATATCAAAAACCAAACCATACCTCTTAAGTAGCACGTTCAGTGATTAAATTTACATATACAAATGGTAAATTTCAACACTGTTCATTTCCCTAGTGCTGTCATTCACTATTTTGATTCATTATCTCTGCCAAAACTGGGCTCATTTGGATCAGGTTTCACTGTTTGGTCACTCTGGCCACACCATCTATTTCAGACAATAGGTAACTACGTTTATTCTGGAGTTGTGAAGTTCATTTACCATCATCCACAGTAGCCAATTGCAGATTTCTAAAAACAGGCTTTGCAAATGCATTCAAGAACACAATACAAGTTTTCTAGGAAAGCTTCACTGTGTACAGTTTTAAATACAAATCCAACAATATTTAAAATAAAATCAGTTTAATAAAACTTAGGCTGGGTACTCTTAAAGAAGAGCCAGCACTGTTTAATGGACTAAGGCTTGCCAAATGGATCATACATTTTCCTCAAATACCAACAAGAGTTCAACACAGGAGATATAATAAAAGGTGCACACATCACTATGCACTGTTTATAGAAGACTCTTTTATAGAAGCTTTTAAAGGAAAGCAAAGGGCAATGAGATTTTTATAGAACAGGAAAATATAGGGAGAAAACAAGTTTTCAAAATGAGTAGCAGTGTATAGTGTTCATTGTAATGCATTATTGACATGAAAAACATACACTAGCTAGAAAAGGAAAATTCTTGCTCATCTGGAGCTGGAGGCTTGGAGCCTGAAAAAAGCCACATATTCACCATAAGTTATTGGAAGAACTAGTGATTTTAGGCAGCAAAACTGCCAGGTTCAATGCCCAGATTTACTCAGAGCATATGCTTAAATCACATTTGCAAAGCCAACCAGAGAGCTGAAAGGAACCTAAAACTACCAACCACCTCTTTCCACCACCGCCAGTAAAAATACCACTAATGCAGCACTATTGAAAGTTTTGTTGGAAATATATGAACTACAACAAGAGTCTTAAATCATCTTTCCATTTAGTACTTCCATTTCCAGTCCATACAACAGGAAATAAAAGGCAACTTAATGGAAATCTCCACAAAATATAAAGTTCTAGCAGACATGACCACTTACAAAGACATATTGGTCTACACAACTGAAACAGAAAAGTGTTCACCAGGAGCCAGATGGGACCACAATGAAACTCTACCTAAACTACATGCCCTTCAAAGCATTTCAGTTTAAAAGTTGCTTTCACTGTATGGTAACCAGCAATAAACTGACAGAAGGCAGTTAAACTGCATTTTAGGAAAATGCTTTAAGGACATACATAGAAATTTATTTCCTCTAAAAAGAAAATTTAAATCTTTCTTTACTTGCTATAAAACTGCAACTAATGCAGAATATAGGCCTCAACTATATCAATGATTACTCTCGCTCTTTTACCATTCTGCTTAATTCTAGGTTTCAAAAGTTCTGTTCTGGACTAGATACCAAGTTTACTTCAGCAAACCACAACCTTGCCTTACCTTCCATATGGAATTTGCAGTAAGCACAGATTATTTTGTAATCCAGTTCAGGAAACAGAAATTTCAAATTTGTGAAAAGACAATGAAGAACAATTTCAAACAAAACCCTTCCGATTGCATTTGTGCTGCACGCTAGAAGTTTATAGAGTTATTTCTGGCAGCACACCAGTCCAGCAAAGTAGCATTTTTGTATCACCCTCTGGAGTGCAATCAGTTTCCACTTCTTTCTCCCATACTTCACCTGGTGTCAGCACCTTCCTTTACCATAACATAAAAAGAAAAAAAAAAGTCAAAACACACAACACCAACTCACTCACTCTGCAAAGAAGCAGACCAGTTTTGGACTAAACTGAAATTGTTTTTACTATTCTTCTTTTACATAAAACAGCTTTGCCTGGAGAATTTTCAATATGTGAAACCAAGAGCAGAATATTTCTTTTGCCTGAATACTGGTGGTGTTTTCTTTTAATGAGCCTTGCCTAAAGACTACTCACAGAGACAAGAGAGTTGTACTTCAATCCCTCACATTCACTTGTGCACTGATTCCCCAAACATGTGTGTGTTACAAGCAGCTCAGCTGGAAAGATGGATCCGAGATGGACTGACACATCATCCCACATCCTTGCTCCCCACCAGGCTGTCACCAGCTTTGGGCAGGAGCCCCAGAGAGATGTCACATCACCTCCCCAGCAGCAGTTCCATAAGCTCCCATACAGAGCCACAACATCAGGAGCAGCACAAACCAGCACGTAACACCAGCACAGGCTGGCAAGCACAACATCCCCATTCTCTTCTGGAATCTTTAAACATTTCTCATGAAACAGCTACAGTGAAAGAGACTTGTAATACATGATAGCAGGGAAAAGGTTTGGCAATTAGAAGGATAATTTATTAGGGGTATTTGAAGTAAAATTCAACATTTTTCTCTGTAACCAGTATTGCTACGGAGCATTTTCAAATCAGACTCAATTACTTAGACACACGTTTTTATTTCTCATGTTAGAAAATCTGAAAGGTGAAATAAGGTGGTGCAGCTATTTCTAAAAGGGGAAAAAGTGTCTGTATATTATCCAACCAAAAAAAGCTCCATACAAACGATGTTCTTCTCCAGGTTAGTGAGAGCCCATGGGAAGTTAGGAAAGGCACAGCAGGGACACAACAGTGGCTCCTCACTGCAGGGTTAAATACAGGCAGGTACAAAAGCAGTTTGTACCTCACTCCCACATCAATCCCAAGGGAGAGTCTAACAGCCCAAGAACACAAAGTAGCTGTATTGAATTCCCAAGGACTGGCAGGGCAAGGTGGGGTGGGAAAGCGAGGCAGGCACCAACAAATAACACAGCTGACAGCTCAGCAAGGCTGATGTGACTTCAGTCTCTGCTACATTTAACGTGAGCTATGACGAAATAGATTTTAGATTTTAGAAATCAATTTTTTATTAATTGAACACAAAAAGCACCTATCTTCTGCTCTCTCCCACCACTACAGCACTCTTAAAACCTAAACATGCCAGGATGTTTAAAAAGCTGGCACATGGATTTCTCCAGCGCTGAGTGGAAGCAGGCATGAACTGTCAAAAGCAATTCTAGATGAAAGGTCAAAGCAAAGAAGGGAATAATATCTGTTTCACAAAAATACATTTGCTCTCTCTAGTAACGAAAGCAAATGACTCTATGCAGTGGTTCAATAACCCATTTCTATAATAGTTCCACATGAGCTGCCCTGGCATGGCAAGGAGCAGCCCTCATTACAAAGTATTTCCAATCACATGCCTGAGGCACAGCCCAGAGACGTCACTTAGGGCAAAGCATCCACTGAAACAGGTGCTGGGAGAAAAATGTTTCTGCTTTTTATGGAAGCGGAGAAAAAAGGCTTTTAGGCTGGAGTGGCCTGAAGCAGGATGCCAACTAACCCGCTCTTGTTTTCTGACCTCCAACAGCAAACACGAAACCCTGAACCAGAGTCAAGAAAAAACTCGTACATGCCCTTCCAGAGAGCATTCCTCAATTATACACACTCCCAGACTGTTTCTAATTTTTAGAGGCTGACAACACAATTGCTAAGATGGTCATAAATAGCTTTGTCTAAAAAAAATTAGATTCTCATTCCTGCAACTCTCCATTCACAGGGCAAATTTTTAAAGATTTATACTTTTACTATCAAAATAATTCACTAAACTATCCAGAGGCCTTGGGGGCAAAACAGCTGTCAGATCCCATATCAGGTGGGCAGAAACAGCCTGTCCAAAAATTACTTGCAACTGTCACAAATAAAGTGCAAGCTAAAGACCACACTTTCTATCAGACAGATGACTCAGTCCATCTGTTAGTATACTTAAGAACAAGGAAAGTAACCTGAATTTTTGTATCCACCTGAAAAAAAAAACCCCTGCCCACACCACCAATTTTTCTCTTGAGATACAAGCAATTTTAAGAACTGTATTGCTTGCAGTTATGCATATCCAGTCTAATTTAACTGCCTGCTTGCACTTCCAACATTTTGTCAAATATTTCTCAACTAAATTAAGCCTCCTATTTCAAATACACCATTCGGGCAAGTATTAAAACTAAAGGCACAATTCCAAAGAGTTACCTTACGTATCCAAGAATAACTTAATGTCACCATCAAATTGATGGCCTTGCTGCTGTGCTGTTTCACCACCTTAAATAACTGCAGTTATTGCAGCAGACTGAAGTGTACTATTGTCTCTAATAATGCTCTTGGTGTACCCACTTTCCTGGAAACCCCATGAAATGTGTGTGGGTTCCTCAAGCATTCCTAGTCCTAATGGAGGTTCATGTTTTGTTACTTGTGCTGTGGGCTTGCACTCAGTAAACACTGAGTATGGGATTAGTTTTCTTAACACAACACTTAAAATACAATGAAGGCTTATCAATCCAGGCACAAAAAATGCTGACTTTTACGTAATAACATGAAGTGCATTCTGTAGCAATGTATTTGAGCAGAAAAGCTGCTGATTTAAAGTAAATGGAAATTTCAGTGTGACTTAGAGACCACAAATTTAGCCACCTTTTTAGCTTCAAAACACAAGTGAGAATATGACATGACTTTTCAGAAAAGGCAAAATCTATAGTGACTTAGCTGTTTGCCCAATCTAAACATGGAATGAAATTCACTTATATAGTATATAGATGGGCATAGTAGCCCATCATAAACACATAGTATTATACTGGGCTCTGGAAATACTCAAATTTAAAATTTCTAAAAAATGCTGTTTCTTTCCCAGTTCTTGGGAACTTGGGCAATGAAACCCGACTAAGCAGTCTGCTTTCTGACCAGCACACTAATGAAAAACAATTCTTTCCCACACAAAGAAATGGATGTAGTAATCCCAAGAGAAGGCTGTACAGTTTGATTTTTAAGAAGTCAGTATCTTGTAAAGCTCATTTGTTTTTATTGGAGTTAACACTCAAAATGAGCCTGATATGCAAAAAAAAAAAAAGGTAATTCAGTTAACCTTCAGTGCAGAATCCCAGCTCTAGCAGCAGAGTTGTGTTTACCAGCTTCTGTAACACAGACTTCAACATATGCTACAATAAAAGTCTGTTCACACACGTTCTTCTTGTACAAACAGGATGGAAATCATGCTTTTACTAGAACAGGGGCACCAAACTCTGCTGTTACCTGCACCTCCACCACCTTCCAGTCAGCTGGTGAATGGAAACTCCCCTGAAAATGCCCATTCCTGGATACCTATTATGTTGTAAGTGCTCTCAGGAAAGTGGATTAGGGGCAGCACTTCTGTCAGCCGAGCAGAGCACAAAGAGAGCAACAGGTGTCCGTGGGAATCAGCTGTTTACCTAGGGCAGGAGACACAGATACACACAGCCCTATTCAGGCACCAAGTAACCTCATACTCAGGCTAGACCATTTCACTGGGATATTTAATATTCAGGGTTTCTCTGCAACCTAAAACCCCGAACAGATGTTATTCAAATAGCATATCATTTCAATTTGAATACAAAGCAGACTTCTGCAAGAATTAATTCTTGTGGAGTGTCGGTGTTTGTGTCTTACAGGGCTGCTGATTATTTGAACATTCAAAGATGCTCTTCACAACGATGTTTAGTATTATCTGACAGAAGGGAAATCAGTTTCCTCTTTGGTAACTGACCAGCTAAACACCCAGACAAGACACAAGATCTTAACACAAAATCATCAGAATTAGTTCAGGCTCGTGATGGCTGAAGAAAAGAGAAAACATAGGAAAGAAAGTGAAGGTGCTTCCCCCTCACCCTGCTCCAGTTAATCTATTTATTTTTTTTACTCTTTGGAGTACCAACTGCACACTTACCTGCCCAAGAGCAATGACAGAAGGCAGTTTACTCATCCCACGAGACCATCAATATTGTGCCAAAAGTATATTTTTGGTATGAACTGCTAAGATTTAGCAGCATCTGCAAACACAGGAGCTGTATATGAAATGCAGGTTGCTCATCCCATCTGCCCTGTCACTCCTCACCCATCAGACCTCGCCTTGACCAGCAAATACACATTAAAAGTCATTGCCTGAACATATACAGCATGAAGACATTGTTTGAACATGTTTCAGAAATATACCATCAACCATAGTCTAAACAAGCCCAAAGAGAGAGCAGTGCAGTGAAAGCTTGCCATTGCACTGGAGTCGGACCAATTAAACAAAACCGAGTGAGTTTAATAGTGCCTCTATTGAGAGAAAATGCTTCTTAAACCACATCATTTTTTTAGCCTGTGTAGTTTAATTGGTACAGCTTGTTTCTTTTTTTCCAGAGGGCTGGAACCAAGCGTTCTGGAAGTCAGTTTCCTTTGAAACACCCCAGGACCACTCAGAGCAGCCCTCCAAATCACCACTGCATCTCCCTCTGCTCTCCAGGCAGGGCAGAAAGCTCCAAGGCCAGTAATATATTCATTTACCTACATTTACTCACTGCTGCAAGTCAGCTATTCAAACACCTAAATAAGCAACCTAAGGGTAGGTTCAACCTAGACACTTTCCTGTTGTGCTGGTTGAGAGGAATACTTGTGCTCCCTCCAAGCTGGCACAAGTCCTAGCACACATACAGCTACACAGCTACACTAGCTCTCCTCACTCAGCATCACCCTCACAATTAAAGAACCTTTTGCCAGCACGAATCCCAAACTTCCACGGGGCTTCCCGAGATGTTTGTGCCAAGCCTTGCTCGACTAGCAGCGTTCATTATGCTGAAGGCTGTCAAGATAATTAAAAAGAACACCTCTGCTTACAGGATCTGGACACAAACTTGTGGGTTTTTCCAAGTTCGTTTGCAGGATATCTGACTTCTACATGAGCAACACGAATAACTGAAAATAAATTATCACAAGACAAAACAAAGCTTAAAATAACGCGGGACATAAATACCTACAGTTAACAAAGAAAACTAGAGGGAAATACAGGAACACAATTCTAAACAAAACAGCAGGGAGATTGTTCCCATGCTTCCCGCTGCAACGCTACCCTTTCCACTGAAGGTGCACTGAAAGAGGGAATCCTCGCAGTACAAAAAATTTTATTAGGATTTTCCTGTAATTGACAAGGAATCCCAATGGCTCGTCAGTTTTACGCAGCAGAGGAATTTGCCCACTTTGATCACGCAAACCTTGCCGGACCCCTACTCCAAAGGACCTCACAGTCGTGTCTTTAAGACAAAGAACGCTCATATCCAACTGCAAGGCAGACAATAACTTCCAGGCGAAAGGAAAAAAAAAAAAAAGAAAAGGGAAGGCATGAGTAACTCGTTTCCCCAGCTGTCTGAGAGAGGGGCAGGCCTACAGGGAGCACGGCGGCGTCCCCGGCCAGCCGGACCGGCGCTGGCCCGGCCACTGAGCCGCATTTCTCACCGGGTCCTGCACCAATCCACAGAGGAGATTACGGAAACAGAACAGGCGCTAAAAGCGAGCTGGGGGGAGGATGGCGGGGGGGAAGGGGGGAGGCAGAAAATCGCCTTCGAATGAATGAAGCCGGCGGGGAGCGGAGTTCCCGGCGGGAAGGCGGCAGGCAGGCACCCACCTCCCCGCCTGCCGCCCCCAGCCGCGGCCACCTCTGTGTTTACATCGCGCACCTCCGAACGCGGCACTTCTCCGGCTGCCGAGAGGGGGATCCCCCTCCCCGCTTCCCCCCGGCGCCTCTTTATTGATTACCGAGGGAAAAGCCCAGCTGCTGCTGCAATGCAACACGCGCCGGCTAAGGCGGAGGGAAAGGGGGAGAAGAAAAAAAAAATCCACCACCGGCAGAGAAAGAAAGGAGCCGGGCGCCCGGGGCTCACGCCGTGCCCGGCCCGGGGGAGGCGCCGCAGCGGGGCCGCCCCCCGCCCCGGACCCGGGCCCCGCCGCCGCCCCCCGACCGCAACTTCGCCGCCGCCGCGGGGGGACGGGGACGGCGGGCCGCCCTTCCCCCGCCGACACTAACAATGGGCCCTTCCCCCACCGCGGGGCTCCCCTCGGCCCGGCCCCCTCCCCCGCCGCCGGCCGATCCCCCCGGCTCCCAGTGCCCTTCCCGTTCCCGGCCGTGCGCCGGCCGAGCCGGGGGGCGCGGAGCATCGCCCCCCACCCCGCGCCCGCCGCCCGCTCCGGAACCGGCCGCTCACCTCATGGTGCTGCCCGCGGTCGGGGAGCCGCTCCCGCTGCCTCGCTCCCTGCTGCGCCGCCTCCCCCGCCCCGCTCCGCCGCTCGCCGCGTCCCCGCAGAGCGAGACCCCCGGAGAGCGAGACCCCCGCCCGGCAGCGCCGCCCGCCCGCTCCGCCGCTCCCTCCGCCGCCGGGCCGGGCCAGACCACCGCGGGGAGCCGGGGGTGGGAGGGGACGGGAGAGGTGGGGGAAAGGGGCGGGGAGGAGCGAACCACCGCGCGGGAAGGGCGGGGGGAAAGGAGGAGGAGGAGACCGAGAGCGGGCGGGCGGGGGCGGCCGGAGACACCGGCGGGGCCGCGGGAGCGGCGGCGGCCGGGGGTGCGGGAGCGGCGGCGGGCGGGAGGAAAGAGAGAGGGAGGGAGGAAGGGGCGGGCGGCGGAGGAGGCCGCGCCCACCGCCGCGCTGTGCCCGGGAGGCTCGCTGGGGCTCGGCGGCCCCGGCGCGGGGTGGCGGGGGTGGAGGGACGGGCCGGCCGGCCGGCCGCAGGTGAGGCGGCGGCAGGAGCGGCGGCTCCTCGGGACAACCGCCCGCCCGCGGCAGCGTCTTCCCCGGCGGCCTCGGGAGTGTGCCCGGAGCGGAGGGGCGGGATGGGCTCCCGGAGAGCCGCGTCCCGGCGTGTGAACAGCTCCGCCCGCTCGCTGAGCCTGCCCCGCTCGGCCCCGCGCTGCCCGCACCGGGCTCGGGCCGGCCCGGCCCGCAGTCCCTGCCCGGTGCCAGAGGGAGCACGGAGCCCCCGAGCTCGGCAGGCACCGCGGGCAGCGGCCCCTCGGTGCCCCGGGAGCCGGTGGCCCAAGCCTTTCTCAGGAATTCTGGAGGAATGTTATTTCTGCACGTTTCGGTAGCCCCGAAAAGCGCCTGCCCTAAATGCGGGTTTACGTTCTGCTGTCGGTACCCAGCGCACTGTACAAGTAACTTTAACCCAGCTCATTGCTGTCAGCTAGCGAGTGAATGCCCGTTGTCTTTCGTCTCGGTTAAAAGAAGTGATGAGCAAAGCGTCTTTGCGATTCCCAATGCCGTTAAGCCATCTTGGTGCTTTCACACCTCCAATTTAATTTTTCCTTAATGAATACCAGAGCTTTCTACGGTCTAGCAGTAAAAATATACACAAGAAACAAACATCTTCTTTGTAAGTGTCTAGACTTCTAGTTATAGAAAATGAAGAATTTAAAAAATATATGTGTATTTCTGATGTAGGTTCCACACATGTAAGGGGATTTCACCATGAATCTCAGCTATTTGGCAGCACCACTTCCTTGATCAGTGAGGCATAATCTCTCTCTGTCAATTAATGGTGTCAGTAGCACAGTAAGAGATGAACTAATCAATGAGGAAAAAAATGGCCAATTGTTAGAAAACACTAACTTGGGAACAAGGACAGGCTCTGAAACTGAAGCTAATGAAGAATAGTTTAGTAAGAAAACATGTTTTTACTGGCAAAGGGATGATGTCAATGAAAATGTTGCAGTAGAGGTGAATCACAAAATGCAGATGAGTAATCAGAAGAAAAGTGACATTGTGATCTTAAAAATTGTGTACCTTTGTCAACAATGTAAAGACAGTCTGGAAAAGGGACACAATTGAATCTGATAAATAAAATTACCTTAATTGCTTTCAACAAATGCTGAGGACTCTGATGACTGGCAGTGGACCTCAGTTCTTAAGGCATAATGAATTTTCTAAGATCTGGGCTTCCTACCACCAGAACATCCTCCAAATAAAAGGTTTGGAAAGAAAGCCATTCTGGCAGTGAAAAGTCTCTTGAAGGCAGCCAAGCAGAAATGTTAAAATCTGTATCTATATAGATACATCTAAGATGTATGTCTGATGGGCTTCAGCAGGTACATGAGAAGAAGGGATGGCAGAGACAGAAGAAGGAGGATTTTGTTTAAAGACACCAGTTGTTCTACAACAGAAAAAAAATCAGCATCATAATGTGTCTGTCCTGATGCAACTGTCTGGTCTTATTAGTCAAACCTAAAAGAATTTTGACTGTGACAGGTATATGAAAACCACTGAAAGTATGCCTGGGCTCTGGGTCTGCCTGAGAGGGAATGAAAATAGCCAGAAGCTTTTACTCCTGCAAAATAACTATTATCGCTATTTGTGTTATATTACTAGGTGTTCTTAGCCAAATCAGATATGGTCATAGCTGGATTTCTCAAGACCTACTCAGTGGTACAATAGAATTTGTAAAAATGCCAGAAGAATCATTTTGCATGCTGGCATCGCAGATGTCACCAAGTGCAAAGTCATTTTGGACGCTAGCTTAGTCAAAAATCCCATTGAATTAATCTGTAACAAAATACTAAATCTGCAGTAACTCATATTAGCAGCTACATGAGAAGGAGAGGAGCCAAAATTATATAGGGCACAAATCAAATTATAAACGTTGAATGCCTCTTTCTTTCCAGGTCAATTTAGTGAGGTTATTGTCAAGAAATGAGAGTAGTCTGGCAGGAGAAGGAGTTAGTGTCATGTACATGTTTATGGTACTGAATTATGCATTGGGAAATCTGCCTGCTCTCAAGCAGACTGTGTGCTCCTAAGCCGTAATTGCTCGCTGTGTCCCGCGTCCAAGTCCCTTGGTGTGACCCTGCTGTCACCTCTCTCACTGACAAGATCCTCCAGCAGCACAGCATGGGTGCCAATGCCCTCTGCATCCCATCCCACTGCTCTCCCTTCTTCTGGCAGTGACCAAACCAATGTGGCACAAAGCCCTCTTAGCTGCTGGTGTCACGCTAAGAACTCGAGCTCGGTGACAACCCACGTAATGGTTCTTCCACTCAGTGTCCAAGGATTGCGTTCATGCCCTTCTTCCTCTGGACCCAAGCAGCTCAGGGTACCCCAAAACCACTCTGCATTCTTCCCTCCTGCGTTTTCTGCTGCGCAGCTGCAGGAATTCAGGGGCTCTGAAAAGCTAAGCCAGCTCAGGTTGAGCAGTTGGTGTGCCTGCTCTCCAAACAACCTGACTAATGAAGGCTTTCTGATGGCTACAGAAATGGCTCACCCAGGCATAAAGCAGAAGAGGATGTGCTCCTGTTTCATATCAGCCAAATGCAAGAGGCTTGGCAGATTCAAACCCAGCAGATCCCATCACATCTCATCAGTATGGATCGCCCTTGACACAGGGTCGGGAGGAGGATGCGTGATGTTCTAATGTTCTGGACACATTCAGGGAATCCAAAAGCTTCAAAAAGCAGAGTAATCCTTTCTCTCACAGTGAGATTTCCCCTGTCCTCTCTGAAACAATCTCCCACTTTCCAGTCTTTGTTCCTCCAGAAAGGAAAAAGTAGCTGAGATCTTCATATGTCTTACAAAAGGCAGTGTACTAGGACAGCAACTCATATGCAAAATCACTTTGGCCTTCTTCAATGACTGTAAATAACATCATGCAGGATACAGTCAGAGAAGTTTCTGGAACAGGGAAAAGTGGTTTTTTTTCTGATGGTTTTGGCTTTTTGAGGGTTATTATTCTTTTCTCTTAATACATCCAGAGTTTGGTTTTTGAATACATAAGAAAAGATACTTTATTTCACTTGTTTAGATTATTTCTATAGAACTAGTATAGAAAAAAACCACAATTTGCTATATAATAGAAGTGAGACAGTTGCAACAACAAAGCATGAGCTTTCTCTCCAGAGATAGTGAAGGGCTTTCCAAAAAATGGTGAACTAAAAGAAAATAGCTCTGACAGTGTGCTTCTGGTAGCATTGAAGATTATCAAAACAAAAGTGAATTAAGTAATTGAATATATTTTTCTCATCAGTGATTATGTTAATCTAATTTATAAATACATATTTTGCTCTGGACCAGACACAGAGCTGATGCCTGAATTCTGTGAGGTCATGGTTAGTTGAACAAAATGAGGATCCAACTATTATATAGATAGTTAAAGTATACTGGCCAGTATAATTCTTCCTGTCCTCTTCTCTCTTTCCCTCAACCCCAAGTCATTTTCAATTTCAGGTTGCCATGAGTCAGCCGACTGCTGAACTGTTGCATAGCAGACCATTAAAGGAAATGCTCTCAACTAAAAACTCCTTAGTTTTATTTTATTTATGAAATTACACAGTTTTTCCTAACAGCCTTCTGGGGAAGGGGGAGTAAACTATCTCTAAAATTCTCTAGGAATGCTAAAATAAACAATTATTGGCATGACTCAGCAGATAACAACAACAATAGCCAAGAAGGTCTTTTCTTAAAGGAACAATATTTTTATTCTGTTGTAAAAAAGGCAAAACCAACATGACCAGCAAAGGAAGCAAATCTTTTGCTATCAAACACAGTCCTTTGACTCCCAAAGGTGAAACTTGGTCTTCCTACCAGCATGCCCTGCTCCTTTTTGTGCAAGTAAACAACTCCTGGATCTTCCATCAGGCACCTCAAAAGAGGAATGAAAGCAGCAGCTGAAGCTTTCTGCTGTGCTTCTTTCCACCAAGGTTCCTAAAAGTGTCCCCCACACTATCACATAGCATCAGCACATCAAACCACCAGCCTCTGGAGATGTGAGTGGGGAGTGTGGCATGTGTCTTTCAGGCTGTTCCCAGTAGACTCAAATACTTAAGTGAAAATTCCTTGTATAAAAAGGGATTGTTTTTCCCCCCCAGGTTTACCATGAAAAGAATCTGTATTGTGCTGCAGGCTATTCAGGGAGGGTTGAAGTCTCTTTTTGTGTAAGTACTGTCTATCAAGTGTAAATCGATGTGTTGTGTACTTAGTGTAAAAATGCTTTTCTGACACTCAGATAAATTATGATTGTTGTTTTGACCCTAGTCTTTCATTCGCCTCCACTCAGCTGCTGACTTTTGTGGTTTCTGAGATGAAATGTTGATTTAGGACCAGTGGAATTGACCAATCTCATCTCTTCCTTTCCATCTAATTTTATACTCTTATTCCCTAATAGTCTTATTTGCCACCACTCTGCATTCTTCTTGTGCATTACCAATAAAATGTATTCATTATGTCCTTCTCTCTCCCTTGCTAATGTCTTAGAACAAATTGTACCCTGCTGCTTTATCTTTTGCTGGAGCAAAGTCAAGGCACAAAGCTGGCCCAGGATTTGGTTAAGATTGTTTTGAGCCATCTTTTCCTACAACCCTAGATGAGTTATTCTCTGAGGTCCTCAATCACAGCCAAGGATTTGGACCATTATTAATTAGTTATTATTAATGATTGTTAAGTGCCTACGGTGCTCATGTAGCATAAAAAGGGCAGATTTCTTGCCTAGAAAAGCTATGTATGGGATGTCTACACTGCAATCTCCCATGTCCAAGCCAGCTTTAAAATACTCAGGTATATAAGTATTATATAAGATAATACTTACCTTACTTACCCTACCTTAAAGTGCACTGAGCTCTGCAAGCAGCTTCTACAACCCCAGTGAGCTTTGACTTCACCAGAGCACATTCACTGCCCTGCACCCCTTCATCCTGTCTGAAATCAGGCAGGCAGATGCCAAAGGAAAAGCTGTGGCCTTTCAGCTGTACTGAATTTCTCCAGCTTACCATTACCTTGCACTACTACCCTGGGGTTATTTCACTCAGACTCCTTTGCAAATACATTGCTCTGTATTTTGTCCATCTTTCTCCTTTCTCCTCCCTTCTATTTTAGATGAATGACAGCACACTTGCTATTGCTGGTAAGTCTTCATTCACTACAAAGTTGGAATAACTTACCATGGAAGTACAGTCCCAGTTATAGATGAATGACAACACTTTTACTATAGCTGGTTAGTTTCCATTGACTGCAAAGTCAGAATAACTTGCAGTAAAAATAATGTCCTGATTATAGATGAATTACAACACTTTTGCTATTGTGAGGGAGCACCTGTGGATTGCAAAGCTGTTAGTAACCTACAATACAAATGTTATTCCAAGAAAGGTTGCAGCTTAGTCAGATGATAACCTTTTTAGTCCTTTTCCAGCACTGCAGATTCTGCTTTCTGGCAATAGCTATAGCCAGTTCCATAATTTGTATTTCAAATTTAGTAAGTGATAAATCATGCATGAGACCCAAAATATACAAAGCAGCAGTTGCAAAAATATTCTTCCTCAGTATTTTAGAAAGAACATCACAAAATTTTTTTGCCAAAAGAATTAATGTTTCTATAAAAAGACATGTGAAGAAATGAGCTCTTAAGAGATTACAACATTAACACATGCCATTATTATTACTATAACTAGCTGGAAACTGTTTCAGAATGTAGATATACTCTATAAAATCAATGAGAAGGAATTCCTTGCAACTGGCCCTAAGTCACGCTCACAGGACTAGGGATCTTAACCATAATCACTCTCTGCTGAGTATTTATTTATTCTGCACTTCCTCTGTTAGTTCAGCTCCCATGTGTCACAAATACAACCACATAAACAGTGATGGATTTGCTCCAGCTCCTTCCACCCTCAGACAGCACAGAACCACCTCGTAGCCTATTTCCTGTGTCACAGGTTTATTTCTAAACAACTCATCCTGAGTGTTTGACACTGCCTGGAGTGCTGCAGTCAGGAATTCAGCTACTACGGTCAACAGTGCTTTCCAAGAATACACTCATTAAACAGTGCTGCTGGAGACTCTACATCCAAATCCTTGCTGAATGCTGGCCTTTCTTACTGTTAATAAGAAAGGATTCATCTTCTGGAGAGTGTAAATAAGTAGAGGTAGGAAAAGACCAATAAAAATTCCCCACCAGGATTTTTTCAGAGTATTCAAAAAATAACTTTCTGCTATCTGGAATACATTTTACTGCCAGAAGTTCTTCTTTGTAAAACTTCCCTTGTTTCTCTTAGGCTTACTGTGTCTAGATAAATTCTATCTTCCCTGATTTTTTTCTCTTCTAAATAGCTGTAAATTTTATCACAGATTTCTTCAGACATCAACTATCCCAAAAATATCAACTGCTTTCTGTCACCAAACCAAATTTTTCATTGTTCCCATAGCTCACTTTCTCAGAAGCTTCCACTGACACTTTGTGGTTTTGTTCTAAGCTCTCTCCCATGTCTTTAGTCCTGAGGACGAGGACACAAAATTATTCTTTATTCAAGGTACAAACAACTGCTCTTTGCTTCTGAACATGGAAAGAGAAATCATATTTTAAGAGATTGTTTCCACTAGAGTTGTTGTCAGTCTTAAAGATTCTGTGGATTTCTAATAAAGCACAGGTAGCACCAACTGGAGACAGAATGATTTGTAACCCTAAGAGATGCTCAGACAATAATTTTATTTAATTGTCACGACTGATTGAACATTTCTAAACTTCCAATTGTGAATAGAAGTTGCTTTGTGCAGGGAAATGACTCTTCTAACAATGATCCATTCATTCTGCTGTGACTACACCAGTGGGTGAAGGGGAAATGCCAGCTTTGCGATGTTTTAAATTATTATTATTATTAAAACAACTGTACTGGGGTATTGGCACATCCACAAAGAAATAAAACCCTCCCACTGCTTACCTGTTCATGGTTTAGAATCATCCTAAACTGCTAGCAGCCACAACCATTGGCATCTGATAGGGTTGGTATATTCATAAAGTCATCAATAAAATCCTCCAAGAGCTCCTGGACAAAATTAAACAGAAAAAGGAAGTCTACAGAGGATGGAACAGGTAGCCTGAGAGGAATATAGACAGAATTGTAGCCAGGAATCAGATTATGAAAACCAAAACCCTAAAGGAAATAAACCTGGCCAGGAACATCAAAGAGGACAAAAAAGGCTTCTACAGGTACATTGATGATAAAAGAAAAACGAAGGAAAATGTGGGACAACTTCAGAAGGAAATGGAAGAGCTGGTTACCCAGGTGGGACATGGAGAAGGGTGAGATTTCAGTGATGGTTTTGCCTCCATTTCCAGCGGCAGGGGCTCCAGCCACAGCAGCCAAGTCACAGAAGGCAAAGGCAGTGACTGGGAGAATGAAGAACGCCCCAGTGTAAGGGAAGAACAGGTACCAGAGCATCTGAGGAGTGTGAAGGTGTGAAATCCATGGAACCTGAGGAGATGCATGAGGTGCATGGGTCCTGAGGGCACCAGTGGATAAAGAGGTGCCACTATCCATCCTATTTGAGAAATTGTGGCAATCTGGTGAAGCTGGCAGTTGGTGGATAAGGAATTGGCTGGATGGTCACTCTCCCAGAGCTGTGCTCAGCAGCTCCATGTCCAGGTGGAAACCAGCAATGAGTGGTGCTCCTCTGGGGTCACTGTGGGGACTGCTGCTGTCCAACACCTCCATCAGGGACAGGGACTGTGGAGGGAGTGCACCCTCAGTGTGTTTGCCAGGGACACAAGCTGAGTGGTGCTGGAGGGAAGGGAGACCACAGGGACCTTGTCAGGGTTGGGCCTACCTGAACCTTGTGAAGCTCAGCAAGACCAAGTGTAAGGTCCTGCACCTGG
The DNA here is from genome assembly GCF_028769735.1 of Zonotrichia leucophrys gambelii. Taxonomy (NCBI): domain Eukaryota; kingdom Metazoa; phylum Chordata; class Aves; order Passeriformes; family Passerellidae; genus Zonotrichia; species Zonotrichia leucophrys. Next base: position 99,044,223 of record NC_088172.1, read on the forward strand.
ATCTTGGCATCCATCCCTGGAAGTGTTCAAGGCCAGTTTATGTGGGCCTTTGAGCAACTTGCTGCAGTGGAAGTGTCCCTGCCTAAGGCGGGGGTTGGAACTAGATGGTCTTCAAGGTCTCTTCCAACCCAAGCCATCCTAGGATTCTGTGATTCTACAAATATGACCTGATGTGTTGGTAATAACATGTTCAGATAAAAATGCTAGAAAGGTAAGATGCCCATCTCTTTCCACAAGAAGTGATGGATAAGGTGGAAAATGCACAATTAAATGGGAAGCTATGCAAGGTTGCCAGCCTGTTCCTAGAACCCAGCAGCAAGGGCAATAATCCTTGTGTGCTCCTTTGGAGAAATAGCTGAGAACAGGAGCAGGAAATGAAATGGGGCTTCAGCAAGAAGGTGGGGTGGTTACAATGCTAAAAAATTAATAAAACACTGTATGAATTCATCAGCATTTGTCCTGAGAAAAGAACAAATCATTGATCTACAAAGGCAGGGAATGAATTAATTTTTTGTAAGGAATTACCATATAATCATGTTTCATAGACATTACTCTAAACATAACAACATTACTCTAAACCAAATCCAGAGAAAATATAATACCAAAGTCAGTCTGCCATTGTAGAGGTGGGCTTTGCATTTATCAGTTTAATTTTGGCTTTAAAACCAAAGGAGGCCAGTTACTCTGATAAAGCTGCTCTGCATTGCCCTTCCATCTCTTAACTTCATCAGAAAAACTCAAAGGGAGTTTTAAAGCAAACACATTACAAGATTCATTTGACAATAACCATCATGAACTTCACGTTCTTCTCCATAATCTGGGACAGATGGAGTGTCCAGAGGACAGCTGAAGGCAGATATGTGCCTCCTGTCCCAGCAAAGCACAGGGATTCCTGTCTCACAATGGTACCTTCAGGTTGATCACACTTGTGGTGTGGGAGAGGAGTCAGGTAAAGCTCAGAAGATGAACCAGCCCAGGGAATCCCAGGGGGATTTCATGCATGAATTACATCATGTTAGGTCAAAGCACGCCACAAGAAGTGATGCCTTTGAACCTGAACCTGAAAATGGGACTGAAAGCATTGCTTTGGAATCCTGCTCTGTGACTTCTACAGAGATGTAGGAAATTTCACCCTAGTAAATAAATTCTGGTTGCATTCATATTAAATTAAATAAGAAAGAAGTGCTCTTGCTTCCACTTACATTGAGATCACTGAGGAAAGCCCAAAGCTGTTGATGTTTTTGGGAAGATCAGTGTGGTGTAGGCTGCAGGAAGGTGTTGGACACAGAAGTTCTTCTTGAGCACAGCTAGATCCACGAGCTTTCTCTATGAACCTCTTCATTTGCAGCATTTTCAGGCAATTTTTGGAGTGGATCTTTTAAGTCACAGAAATAAGCAAGTTGCCCTCATTATCAGTGCATTACAGCCTCAGCCAGGACAGCAATGCTGGTTCATGTGCTCCACAAGTACCTGAGCATGTCCTGTCTGTGTCAGTTAACCTTTAACATAAATCAAACCCACACAAACTGTCTCCTTACAGCAGGGCATTTCTTCTTCCCTCCAGTTTCAAACACAGCAGCTCATCTTTTCATTTATATGAAGATCTTCTACATCAATTACAGCTGAATTTTATGCTATAATTAAGATCCCTTTGCACCAAAAAAAAGCGATTCAAAATGCATTAATTAATTACATTAAATAAGCACACAAGAGACTGCCTTGCATTTTTGGTTCCTCATCTAAGATTTCTGTGAAGCCAGCTGCAATTCACAAAATTGCTCAGCTTCATGAGCTCAAATTCTTAGACCTTTTGGACATCTTACTGGTTTCTGTGAGGGCTCTCAAGCAGCCAAAAATGCATTTCTCTTCCTACATCATGCTGTGTGTACTTTTGCAAAATCCTTCACAACAGGTTTTCCTCAAAAGCTGAGAATTTTCCATAGCTGAGGTTTTACCTACAAAGTTCTGCAGACAGACTCTCCTGGGATGCTGACCTCACTTGTTTAATGATTCCTCTCCAGCTACTGCATTCTTACAGCAACTGTACCAAGGAGTTCTGGCTGGTTGTAGGAACCAGGGAAAGGCTTGTCCAAGTGTATTCAGGGGACTTAAATGTAACAGCAGAGACAATCCTGTTAATCCACAAGGCAATTTTAAAAACTCGTACTAAGCACCCAAGATTTTATCTTCATTGTCTCTTCTCCTTTATTCTGTAAAGCAAAATTTTGTTTAATGTTAAATTAAATTAAATTATGGCTGTGACAGATGGGTATAGAAACTATGGAGTAATTGCAGAAGGGTGGTCATTAGTAGGGAAAGACAGAAATGCTTAGTTGGAAACAGTGATCTTCCATAATCCATCAAAATGCCAAGATTGCTGAATATTCACTTCAAAAGACAGATTCTTTACAGTGGGTTTGTCCAAATGGGAGTGTTGTGCAGAATTCTGGTTTCTGGTGTCTTTAGCACAGTGGGAATAAATGCTGAAGAATCCCCATGCCTTTACAAAGCTTACTGGGAATCTTTGTGCAAGCAAAGGGAAGGGTTGGAAGCTGTGACCAGGTGAGACACAAATCAGAGCCCACATTCAGAATACCTGGCTGGCAGCACCCAAGGGGCTGGAGGATGGAGCTGCTGGTGCCATGCTCTCCCTCTGCACTGCCTGCTTAGCTCCTCTGGGGTGGAAGGAGAGATAATGGCAGCCTTTGGCTTCGTGCCTGTCATTGCCATGACACTTCCATACGTTCCCTTCAGCACTGTGGATGTCTCCCTTCACCTCTCAGCAGCAGCAGCAGTTACTCCACAGGAAATGTCTCGAAATAAGCCTTTCATTTGAGGAGTCTGCCAAAATAAAAACACTTTTAGAAAGAGAAAACTGATCTGCTAAACAGAAATAAATCTGAAATTAACCGAAACCAAAATCACATGTTTCCCCCCGACGCCCCCACCCAGGTCTCTGCATGTTGGGAACCTTAAGCTCCACTCTGAAACTAAATTAGACTTGAAGTCTGAAAACTGACCTCAGAGTCAAACTTTGGTGGCTTGAGATGATATGTTCTCTTCTTAGATATAAATGCACAACTTTAGATCCCCTGTACTCACAAGTTGTTTCCTAGAAACAAAATCTTATGATTTTCTGTTCAATTTGATTGTGTATTTTAATTAATTCTCTAGTCTTTGTCTGGCAGCAAATCATCAAATAGAAGAGACATCTGCACAGTTCTAATTGACTTAAATAGAAATAATGAATGTACAACCTTTGGGTTGATTGGACACCTGGATTATTTCTCACTGAGAAAAATAATACATCTATCCACAAGCAAATTTTCAGAAGAGAGAGTGTGATAATTTCATCAAAAAAGCATTAAGATAAAAAAGTGGGCTAGAATTACACACATTTACTGAGTAAAGTCTCTACTCCATCCCCTGTTAGGGCTTCACTTTGAAGACTGAAGTGAAACAGCAACAGTTTATTTCTTTCTGAGATTTCCATAATAGAAGAGAAAGGAGGATCTGGTCCATGTATTTAGCTATACAATCAAGGAATTCTTCTGAGTAAAATACACCAGGATTTGCAGTCGCCACCTTTATTCCCTCTGACAGAAATAATTCCACTGAAATATTTTTTTTCCAGAGACATTGGGTTTACATTTTATTTAAAAGGATAAAGCTGTTGTTATATCTAGAAAGCAAGAAGCCTTTCCAAACAAAGAGTACTTTGAACCAATTTTTACAGAACACAGACCATTTACTTCACAAAATTCAACTCTTGTATTTGGAATTTCACGTACAAAACACAAACCTTGGGAACAATTCCCATAAGGATTCATTTAACAAGCTTCATTATGTGGAAAGGGCATAAAGAAACCAAAAACCTAAAATGGCTGCTCTGCATTATATTGTTCTGTGGCTGCAAGCATGATTTACAACAATGCATTTTCTGCCCTTGTTTCTTTAGCTTAGTGCTGAATTATAAATGAACAACTGGATCCTGGCATTCTTCTAGTTTGAAAATAAAATTAACCTGTTTGAAGGACACTTTTTAAACACACTCAGTTATTGAATTCTTTACAAGGAAATGTTTTATTTGAAGAAAAAAGACCCCAACCCATCTCAGACCTTTCTGGTTTGCTCTTAAACAAAGAGTAAAGCTACATGTAAAACCAGGCCAAACAGTTGCACGTCAGCTTGTTTGATGAAGTTTCAATAACTGTGGATAACCAATTCACAGAAAAGGCAACTGGTTTGCTTTGGCTTGATTTGAATTTAGACATGCAGTAAGTTTGTCCACTGATGCAGGTATTTGACAACATGTGAAGTCTGCAAAATCACATTCAGTCTGCCTGACAGCATGAATCTTTTTGTCTGCTCAACACTTGTGGTCCGTATCTGTTATTAAATAATGTACACAAATGCTGCAACAAATGAATCATAAATAATTACTGAGCATTTTTTCAATAGATGACGCAAGTCCCCGCCTCAGGGGTTTGGTATCTACCTCAAAAATGGGCTAAAAAGATGGAAAATTATACACAAGAGCAGAAATCAGAAGGGGTCTGGCACTGCTCAGTACTAAAGGCTTGAGAGAAGATGTTGGTATGAGGGAAGAGGAGGCAGAAGTGTGAAGTTCAGAGCCAAGAGCACAGGAACACCAAAACCCACCCAAGTTTTGCTTTCACACTGGGTGTGAGCTCAAGACCTGCTGGAGGGAGAATCACCCGGTCCTTGCTGTATTTCAAGCTCTGTCCCAGCCAGACCTGAATATTTCTCATTAAACAGATGCATATCAAGGAAGGTGTGACCAATCTGAGAGATGCTGCTGTGCTTTGTGTCTGCAGGCCCCCAGCTGGGCATGGAGCTTGTCCCTGTGCCTTTCCAAAGGCCTCACTGGGGCATTCCCAGGGGTCAAGGCTGTCCCAGCACTTTGCATCCTCTGGCCACAGCCACCAAAATAGCCCTGGAGCTGTCAACCACAGCCCTGGGGAACAGGGGAGGTTCTTCAGCTCTCTCCCTGTATTACAGGCCTGGATTAGGCTGATTTAGCCTTTTTTTTTTTTTTTTTTTTTTGTAAATAAGGCATCGGGATCTGCCAACAACATTCCTCTCATTTTATCTGATCTCCTAAGAATTATTTTTAGTAAGAACTGGTTTACCCTGAAAGAAAGCTATTCTCTAAAAAAAGCTTTGTACACTTAAGACATATGGGACAGAAGGAAGCCTGCATCTAGCATTGCTTTTTTCTTTCAGTCACCAGAAAAACCCTGAAATTGCCCTTTTTAGCAAAGAGAAAAGATAAATGGGTTCATTCTGAATCAAAAATAATAGATATGTCTTGTGCCATTCTTGACAACCTTTTCTGAAGTCTCATTAGCTCACAGAACATGTGCACAACTCCTACCTCTAAGAAATCCACACAGGTGTAATTCCACTGAAATAACAGTTGAATAGCTGTAGTAGAACAAGAGCTATTTTTGGCACTTCTCTCACCAAAATTAAATGCAATAGATACTTTGCAGAGGTTGCAGCAGCCAGTCCTCCTTTCTGACAAGCTTACAAGCACTGGAGACATTGCTTGGGGTCATCATACTCTGTATTTTGGTGCACAGACTTAGTGAATGGCATGCATGTTATGCTTACTAAGCTACTTTGGATAAACATGGAAAAAATCTAGTGGTGTAGCTGTCACAGACCAAAATGGTTCCATGTGCTGTGTGATTTGAAGGGAGATTCCTTTGCTGTGTGTCATTTACCTTTTATACATTGCTGCTGAGCAGTCTTTCATAACCATTCATTCTTTGGATGCCCACACTGACATTGTTATATACATACAGGCAGGAAAAATGGGAACTGGGTGTTCTTACTCCACGTCACATTATAGTCCACAAACAGCTTTATTGCTCTTTACCATGTTTGGGAACAAAGGCAAAGGGATGACCTGTGTCTCACAGCAGAACAATTTCCTCCTCACACTTGGAAAACAGAGCTCCTCTCTTTTACATATGGTTTATGTACACATGCATAGCCTTGGGACATCAGGAGCTGAGGAGAAAAACCTCTCCTGTTTCATATGTAAATCAGTGACAGCCCTGCTCATGTGCTAAATGATAAATAAGCTGGCATGGCAGAGTCAGCAAAAAACTTTCAGGCTTTGATTTTTAACATGATTTCTCAAGCCATGGTCCTGCAAGTCATAAGGATTTTTGAGTAGGTTGGGCCCTGTCATGAATAAGTGTTGGCATAACTGATACAACAGCAAACAGCTTTGGGAAAAGAGCTGCTTGTGTCCCTATGGCACAGAGCACAAAACCATCTCAGTGATCCCAGCCTTTCCTGGCACACCTGGAGGGCACTCACTGTGCCTCAGTCACTGGGAATTCCCTGAATCCATTGACACCATGGGGAGAGAAATATGATATTTAGGATTGAAGTTAATGTGGGATCTGTTTTTCCCTCCTGTTCCCTGTGGCACTCTGAAACCACCCTGTGATGCCTCTGTGTCTCCATTTCTGCCTTCATGGTGATCATTTCCCCATGCCAGGAAGTCTGAGAGCCTGTAAATGTGTTTAATGTGAGCTGAGGTCGTTGGTTGCAATTTTCAAAGCAGATGTGGCTATTTCATCCAGGAGGTTGTGACATTATGGATATTAAAGATAAGGCTTCCCATAGCTGAGGTTGTTACACTCTCCATTTAATTCACTGTTTTCTTGCTGAATTACAGTATTCCAACATTAGCAAGCACTAATGATGACAGCTGAAAGTTACACTGCTGGGTGTCCAACTCATCTCAATTCTTGGGAATAAATCTAACCCAATAAAGTAATCCAAGCAAAAATGAAGGATACTGTGTTGCCTTAAAAACATTCACATCCTTTCCTATAGTAATCCAAGGCCATCCATACCCTGATGGATCACAAATGCTGATATCAAGGAGTCAATTTTTACTGTTCTTTTCAGAAGCCTCTCAGTTAGAGCAAACCTCTGCCAATTGCTTCTCAGTCATTCATTAAAGAATGGGCAAGCTTGGATTAAACTTGTGTGCTGTGACACAGAGCAGGGTGGAAATGCAGGGGGAGTAGCCCTGTGACAAGATTTTTGGGGTACCTGGAGTACCACAGAGCTTGGAAGCAAGGGAGCCTAGGATGAGGTCTAGAAGAAGACCTCTCTTCACTGTCTCTTCTGAAAATTTGCTTGTGGATAGGTGTACTATTTTTCTCAGTGAGAAATAATCCAATCAACCCAAAGGTTGTACATTCATTATTTCTATTTCAGTCTGGAATTCCTGGCAGGTGGAATATGGCAGTGGTGGGGACTAAAACTTGAAGCTGAAAGGGGACTGAAAAACAGAGATGGAGACAAGGAGATGTAAGGCTAAAAGGGCTAAGCTGGGAGTGTAAGAAAGAAAAGCTAGAGTAAGTAGGAGTCGCACACTTCAGAGTTGTGTTAAGAGCTGACACTGTGCCTAGATGGGTTCCTCCCAGAATCTGGAATAGAACCCTAAATTTCTGACTTGATCTACTAAAATAAAAAGGAAAAAAAAAGGATTCCTTTTCTCCTTGCAGCCTGCACAGGGATGATACACTGTTGCGGTGTGTTTTAAACTTCCAGGTCCCTTACCCAGGTGTGCCAAAACCCTCCCTTCCCCCCTCGCCCCCTTGCTGAGTGAGTCCTGTCAATCAGGCTTAACATTCCAGCAAAGGCGTCGTGTGGTTGGTCGAGTTCAAAGGATGCCCCTCAGGCCCAGAGGTCATTGGCCTGTCTAGGTGTCCCTCATCCCTTGAGACCCCGCCCCCCCACCTGGTTGGTGGCTCACCTGTCCCTTCCCTTCCCCTCCCCTCCCCCTGAGCTTAAAAGGTGAAGCAGGCCATGTGCTCTGGATTCTGTTGGAGGTCTTCCCAGCATTCAGACCTCTAAAACCATGGAATAAACCACTGCATATAACCCTCCAGCAGAATCCCTCCTTTTTTCTCTTCATCTTCGCCTGAAGTCTTCTTCCTAAGGTAAACGGAGTCCCTAACAAGTCTGGACTTGTTTAGTGCCCAGCTGAAACCATCAGCAAGCTAAAGGTGTCTCTGGGGTGATACACCACAAAAGCCGCCTTTGGCTCAGCAGCGAGGGTCACACTGGCCCAGGCACAATCTAACTGGTAATATTGGGATTCATATTCCAATAATACACTACTGCACAGTGAGAGTTGTCCATGAACCTCTGCTTCAATCTGTGGATCTGGAATTCCTTCCAATGAAACAAATGGAACTCAATGTAGTAACATGTGCAAAGAAACCAACTTTCCTTCCTTAAAAATCTAAGGAATTCTTCGATATGTGTGTATTTGTGAATATATATGCACACACTCACAAAAAGCAGTGTGAAGGGAACTTCTGATGCCTTCAGAAAGCAGGAAGTGCAGGAATACAACAATTGGAGCTCAACCATTGCTCAGCTGCTCTGAGCACTTCCATTTTTATCCAGTCTATTTCTTCCACCTCATGCAGAGGTTCCTCCAAGTCCTCCTGTGCTCCTCAGTTGCTTCAGCCTTTTATTCCTGGGAAGTGTTTGGGCAGTGGTATTCCCTAAGCCAGAGATCCAGGCTGTTCATGGGCTGCTTCACCATCTAAAGATTCTGGACTGCAATTCCATAGCTGGAACTTTTCACTGCAGTGCTCAAATAGAATTCAACCAACCCCCAGCTTATCTCGCTGTTCTTCCTACTCTTCTTCCTTTTATTTTTTCTTTGCTTCTTGGGGTTTTATATATATTTTTTTTTCACACTCTTTCAACAAAAAATGAAAGCATTCTATATTTCTTCATCGCTCTTTTCCTTTCCACCTCTTCTGTTTCTGTGCTTCTTTTCCACAATTAGCTCTTTTATTTTTTTTCCTTCTTCATTTTTATTTCTCTCTCCTGTCACAAAGAATGAAGCTTGAGCCTGGATCTTGCATTATCTTAATAATTATTTGACCCTGTGTTGCATCTTCAGACCACCACTATAGTCACAAGAGTTAAAACATATATATATATATATATTTAATATTTTTTCTATAAAAACTGATCCTAGGCAGCCTTCCAATTATGATATCAGCCTTGTAAAGTTTGCTTGAATTTGCTGACATCCTGAAGGAATGATCTCAAGAGGTGTATTCTCCTGGCTGAAAGGGCCAGCAATGACACATCAGTCAGTGTTAGCCTGCCCACAGCTGATTGTTTTGGGGGTTGGAATGGTAAAAGTGGAGACAATGGAGCCCCCCAAGAGGCAAGATCTGGAAACAGCTGGAATAAAGATGTGCAGGAAGGATGAGGGGTTAGGAAAAGAAAACCCAAGGAGAAAAAGGAGGAGCTCAAGAGCCCAGAGGCAGAAGCAGCAGTAGCCTGGAGCAGAGATTTTCTGAGTGTGATGGAGACCAGGAAAACAAGAAGTGATTAACTTTTAGTTACAAAGTAATTTTAATCCATGAAAAAGCCTCCTGGTGGCATCAGTATGAGAGCCAGTGATTACTGGGGAGATTATGATGAAACACCACAGCCTGCTTTCTTCTCTCCTCAGCTCTGCTCCATCATCTTCCTTATCCCTCCCTATTTTCCCTGCCCAGACCTGTCCAGTTCTTACAGGAGTTAACAAAGAACTTTGCCATCAGCTCCAGGAGGAGCACAGTTGTGAATTATTGTAAATTGAGGCCAGCCTTGGCAACAGGCTCACAGAAGGGCCAGTTCCACATCAGGAAGCAGAGGATATTTCACTGACAGTGATAATGCACTGTCAAGCAATAAAACTTCTGGTTTCTGGCATATTTTGGAGCAACATGACAAAAAATTGCAGAATCCACAACTATTATCCTACCCACAGTTTTCTACTGACCCTAATTACAGTTCTGTTGCTCAAGCTATATAATTTGATTTTCAACAGCACACCAAAAAGGCAGGAGCTCAGCAGTTCCCAGAGTGATTGCACAGTTTGCTGGACAAATGTGTTTTGCTTCTGGTCAGGACTTAGGTGAATAATTAATTAGGAAGTTAGATGTCCAAACATGTCTCCAGTAGGTCTAGAGAGCAAGAACAGTTAGTTAGGGCTGGCATGCCTGGATGCCACTCCAAATGTGGAAAGTTGCTGGTAGCTCTTTTCTCTAATGGCAGGTGGTAGATCCAGTGGAGGCCACAGTGTTCTTGCACTTTCATCCCAAGTGTCATTTTCATGTTTTCAGAGATAACCAAAGGACTAAGCACCACTGGTGTGGTGGCCCTCGTGCATATGACAACAAAAATAATGCTGGAAAAGGAGATACTCATTTTACTCTCAATGTTTGGACCTCAAAGCATTTTGCCTTTCTCTTATTTCCATACAGGTACATTCTTGTTTATTTTGCCATTGAAGTCCTTAATTTTATTTTTTTTTGTCTAATTGTTGTTGAGACACAGCTGTCACACACCACTCTGCCAGATGAGCATGGCTGTGGCTCACTCAGGAGCTGCACCCTCAGCTAACCTGTCCTTCTGAAGGAGGCCTTTCCACCTGATGCAGCAGAAGTCTTTGCTTCCATCCCTGCAGAGAGACCAGTGCAAACCCAGCCAAAAATCCAGCTGAGGGGAATGTGAGCAGGCAATCAGCAAAATTCACCAGAGCTCACCTCTCAACATGGAGTCCTGTTCTTGGCATCAGTGGGAATCTTCCTCTGACTGAAGGGAAAAGTAGCAAGGGACATGATTTTAGATTGTTACTGATTTTGTTTCACTTTCAAAGGCAGCAAGATTAAAATTTGAATTCTAACTATGTGCCTTTTTTTTTTTTAAGGCACAGCAGCTAACTAATTCCCATCAGTGCTTTCCCTAAGATCAGAAGCAAAGTTGTCACTAAAATATATTTTTTCAATTCCAAGCCAAGCATATAAGTACATTGCCTAAGATGAATCAGTTCATTGGTGCTCTCATTCTGTGTTTAATAATATAATAAAACCAAAAATTACTAATGAAATCCCAAATCCTGCAGGGTATTGAAAATTGCAGAATATTGTCTGAGCCTGCACTCTGACCCCAGCTTATGTTTGCCTGCTGAAGCATAGTAAGCACATATGATATTATAGAGCAAATAAAAAACACAATTAAGGCAACACATTCAGGCAGATAAAACTAATGAAAGGTTTAGCTCTTCTCAAAAATAATGTGCTCAATAGAAGACAATCCCTTGAAGCACGTGGAATGTCTAACATAATACATTTCCATGCTTAGGTTTTCAAAACTGCAAAATACAGACATTTATAGATACGTGTCTCAAATGTAAAATAATCTTTTTGGAAGGAGTAGACAGTATCTTTTTCTGACACACTGAAGGGGAATAATGTTCATTGTTTATGCATTTGCTCAATCAGTGGAATTTTGCATGGCTAAACTTCACTTCATCAGATGTATATCAGTTTAAATTAGCTCAAAATCCAACTCAACATTCATTTTTAGATCACAGTCTTCAGAGGAACTGATTTATCAGGATGCCTAAATCCAGATGCACTACAAATATGCCAGGAAAGACAAATAAGCCTCTTGGCATAAAACAAATGAGCCAGGAGGAAAAAAAAATGTGAAAAAAGGAACAGCTTAGGGAAAATAAGGAGAAACCTGCCAGTGGGAAGAATGCAGAGTTTCAGATTCCAGACACTACCCCACTTGGATTTCCCCAGTTCTACCTTCCCTCCAGCCCTTCCATTTTTATTTTTATTTTTATTTTTATTTTTATTATTTTTATTTAATTTTAATTTTTTTTTTTATTCTTTTTTTACCATTGCCTTCCGGACCACCTTCCCTGCTTGCATCCATCAGCTCTCCAGTTTTGCATTTGCATTACTTTTTAAACCACATCTCTTCAACAAACCTTAGAAACCATTTGTGGTGCCTGAATGAGAACAGTTTGGAAGGACCAAAAAGCTTTGGGCATGCTCTGAGCAATGGTAGCTGCCTGGGTATGCTTTGAGCTCCCAACACACACAAAACCAATCACCCCAAGAACAGGATTTTAAAATGAAAGGCAGTTAACAGCAGACCCTTATCATCCTTCTGTCAGGTTTGCTGATTGTGGAGCTGTGAAGAGGAAAATTTATATAAGCTGAAAAAGTGAAGGAAAATGAAAATGTTTGTATGATACCAATATTGTCAAGAAACAGTAGCCAAGTGTTAGAATAACTAACCTTTGAGAAATTGGGGATTAAAGGCAAAGTACTTCTGGCCACAGACCAGGCCTCCTTAGCTGGGGAGCAGCCCAACAGAGGGAAATCCTTCTTCCTGCATAAACTCTCCACTGATGGTGGCTAATTAACCTGGTATTTGGTTAAAAATTTAACATATTTGTCAGATCTGACTCAGTTCTTATTCATCAGCATTTAAGAACACAACAGTGTCTCATTTCCATCCATGTTCATGTAGTCTGGCTTGTACAGAGAGGTAAATGAACTCAGAGAAGTTAGATCATGCAGAAGAAAGAGTTTTATCAGGTAGCCCTGAGTGTAAGACAGTCAGTGCCACATATATTACCATTAAACACTGTATTTCATTTTGCTCCTTTTGTTTCCTATCAGACTCCCTAGAGGCCTCAGTTTGTATTCATTCACTCTCTCAAACGTCTTCCCAGATGCTCAAATCCCACTTCTGTTATTGCAGTTTCTTTTAAATTTGTCTGGATCCCTTGTGCAGAGTCAGGACTTTGCTGTTCCTTAGCTCAGCACTCTCCTGGCTGGACTCCAGCTCAGGTAATTATATCCAGAGCTCCCTCTGACTTCCCTCTCTGGCTGCCTTTGGAGAAGTTATTCTTCCTTTTCTTTTGCAAGCTGCTTTATAACATTGCAGGTCCTGGGAACTGATGGGATGTGTATTTTGGAGAGGCTGTGCATTATGCATTAGGGGTGAACCAACACCTTCCTCAGTGGGACTGAAAGTACTGACACAGCTTCCTTTCTTTTTCATTTCAATGCTATTTTAAGGGGGCAGTTGTGACACCAAGCAGAAGCTGAAGGACAAAAATTTGGTCCAGATGAATCTGTTGTTGCTATTTGGATGTGGAGACTTCACCCTCTAATTTCCTATTCTGAATCTAGCCTGGATTTGTTCAATAGCTGTTCAGTGGCTTGTGTCACTTGAGCTGGTTGTCACAAGATGCTCACAAAAATAGATTCCTCACTTATTGGGAGAAATATCAATACAGAGGCTAAAGAGAGAGCAAGTTCTCCTAGAGGTGATGCTGCTACATCAGCCAGGAGGCAAAACACAAAGCAAAAGCAGTAGAAAACTTAATCTTGCAGTGCCTCTGTTCAATCCAGCAGTTCTCTCTTTCTTATATTTATCCAGTGCTAGAACAAAGACAGTTCAGGGTATCCTTTCCAATGCAAAGGATTCATGTAGAATCACCAGGAGTCTAAAACATTAAGAGAGAAAAAATATTTTCCTTCTTAACTAAGAAGCATGTACCATAAAGTTAGGCAAATTTCTGAAAGAAAAAGAGATATATAGTAAAAAAAACCCCCAAAATAAACAATTGTAATTGATCTCCTTACTAGACACTGCTCATTTCCTGCAGGATGTGGGCATGAGAACTGGCTGGAAATACTTATGCAAGCTCATGTAACTGCTCACTGCAGTGCAGTCCTTCCAAGGCAAAGAAAAGGATCTTCACACATCAAACAAGTAAACTCTGATCAATTCTCACTCCCTCACCTTGGAGGAATTTGAGTTGTTGCTATCAGCAGAATTTTAAGCTGTTCCCTAGTCTGGGCAGAACTGCTGCACTCAGAAAAATCTTAGGAAGACAAATGATTCAGGAGAGGTCAATCTGTGCTCAGGAGAAGGTTAAGAAATTCTTTCCTAATCTAAACTTGAAGGTTTTACCTTCACCATGGGCCATCTCTCAGGGGAGGATCATCAGAGAGCAGCCTCATCTTGGAATGGCCTCACCTGGAATGGAAATTGTGCCAAATCAGCTCCAGAGGACCCTTCATGCCTGCTCTGCACCCACAGGGAAATCCTTCACACCACAGAAATTCCTACCAAGGAAAAACAATAAAAGAAGCATCCATCAGATGAAAAAGCCATACAGACTACATTCAATATATTTTTGTTTTCTTTTCATCCCAAATCTACAAGTTTTAAAAGCTGCCAGGTCCAGCTCAGCTTTCATGTTAAAAAATACCATTTATACCCAGAGAAGCCATGACTGAAGTGGGATCACTTGCTGGATTTGGTTCTCCAGAGAAGTCAAAACCATCACGGCCTTCACATGATGATGTCCAGCCACCTGAGCTGGTTCCTGCACTTGTGAACAGAGGGGAAGGGAAGGAGCAGGAGTCTGTAGAAGTGCACATCTGGAAGTTTACCTTGACCCTGCTGCAGAGTGAAGTTAGCACAGCCTCTGTGTCCTGTAGTTTTGATGGCAGGACTTGGCCAGTGCAAAACCAGCTGGCACCAGGTTCATCTTCCCCCCCCTCTGCTAAACAGCCCTTTCCTGCAAAAAGGAATGGACCCCACTGTGGTCAGTAACACTTTTATCCTCCCTCCCCTGCAGTTCAGGGGTACGTGAGCAGTCATAAATCCATATTTAAAGTGCTGTTGACTGCTTTAGAACTTGGGCAGAAAAGGAAATAAAGTAAGCACAAAAGCATGTGGCCCTTGCACTGTTAAACATGGCATCTAGTGCTGGGGATAACTAAAAGCATGGTTGACTAAGGAACTAAATAAAACTGGAAGGCACTACAGTGTGATTTATATCACATGGGTTTTTCTGTAATTTTTGTCAGTGGAGACCAGGAATAGGTGCAGGACAACAAGAACAAAAGTATTTTAGGATTCTTACTGCAATCAAAGCACTGGGGACAAGGAAAGAGTGAAAGTATACAAACATGCTTGAGCACTGGAATTTTTTTGAAGGAGAAATATTCACTCTATAATGGATCCATGTAGAATGGATGCTGTTGGCTTACATTATACCAGGTGATTGATGATGGTGCAACATAAATAGCTAATGAGCAATGTAATCTGTATTTTTTCATGCTTGTTTATTTTCAAGAGGTGTTACAAGAATAAAGCAGATTCTACAGCTTCATAAACTTCAGCATCTGTTTCTTTTTTCTGTTTGAAAACTTTAAACATCAAGCAGGTTTTGGGACCTGCAAGCAAGCAAGTAAAAATTGCTTCCTCATGTCCAACCCAGGATTTTCTTATTAGTCATTATGAGTAAAGATGTCTAATGTAAGAATAGCCACAGTTTAATCCTCCACAGAACCCAAACATTTCAAGTCCATTGCTAACATTACCAGGTGAATTTGCATTGAACAGTGATATGGATTCTATCAAAGTGAAGCAAAGGCACTGCTTCTCCTTATGGAAGCTATGGATCAAATTCTCAAGAGTGCTGCAGGGTCTTTACACACAGGGCAAGCTCACCATGGTATAATCCTGACCTTACTTTAGTCCTTTGGTAAAAGAGCCTCAGACTGCTCCTGTACATTCCTGCAAGTGCAGTGACAATCTCCTGCTCCCAAAATTCTTTAGGGCAGCTCTGTATTTCCCTAAAGAAAATGCTGTCAGAGAAACTAAAGGAATGCTTGAACTACAGTTTTACCAAAAGGTCATTTTTGGCTGTATGATTGCAAACTGTTTGTAGAGGAGTGCAACTGTTTTGAGTCCAACTTAAAAAAGAATGTGGAAATAACCATTAGCAAGCCAGAGGTGTCTGTGAAGATGATAGAGGATATATTGAGGGATATTAAGAGAGTGCTGAGATTCAGCTGGGAAAGATCAAAGGGAGGCAGATAACAGCCAGGGGACATCAGAGCACCATGAAAGTTGCTGAGGATGTAGGAAAAGCCTGGGTAGTGCTGTGGGACATAAGGGAAGCTGAACAAGATATGTATGTCAAGAAACATCCCAGGGTGATACAGAAAACCAGAGGACACATCCTCATGGCAGAGCTGTCTGAGAAGGCCTGGCAGTGGTGTGAGCTGCAAGCCTCAGGGTGATGGGGAAAGCCAGAGAAAAGCTGGGGACAAAAGACAGTCAGCCAACAGGAAGGAATGTTACTGAATGCCATCACATCTAGAAGGGCCACAGCTGCTGGGTAGAGCTACAAGGATGTTTGAAATAGCACAGTCAGAGTGTCCCTATTTTATGGTGAATAACACATGATGCTGGACATCAGTGATCAATAAAGTAAAATGAAGAACAATTAGAAATACGCCAAGGAAAACACATCATATCACAAAATAGAAAAAAAATAAATTCATTGCTAGAGAGCATAAGGGAGAATCTGGAAAATGCTTTCAGCAAAAAGCTCCTCAGCCTTAGGAACCTTCTTGGAGCAGCTGCTAAGCCTGAAGAAGGCTGTAGCATGTTAGGGAATGAGAGAGCAACTGCAAGGTGCCAGAAAGAGTGAAGCAGATTGTGAGCTGAATGACAAATGTGTAAGTTGCTGGTTGCTATAAGGGGGCACAGAGTCAGGAAATGTTGGAGCCTGCTGTGCTGCTTCTGGAGGCACCCAGGAAGGATGCAGGTTGAAGGAACACTGTATAGGTTAAACAGCATCAAGAAATGTCAGAGAAGACCATGAACACCTTCAAGCCTGCTCAGCAGAGGGATCCAGACTAAGGCAGTGAATTACTGGAGTGGCAACAAAGAAACCAAGGCAAGGCTGTGATCTCCCAAGGGCCCAAGATACCAGGAGAAAGAATGCAGATTGCCAGGGGGACTGAAGAATGCTGCATATGAACAGGGAATAGGGACAACTGAAAGCTGTGGGATTGTCAGGAACCACAGGCTAAGGTCAGACTTAACTCAGATGTCTGGTTTCACCATTTCACTAATAGAAGAAAGATGTGGCCCAAGATAATCCTGCCTGCTTCTCTTCCAGAGAGCAGAACAGAACACTTTTCAGTGCTGTCTTAAAGCAATGAAAGCTTCCTGCTGAACAACCATACAAGGCCATGTATGGAAAATAGCTATCTATCCTATGTCATTGTATGTGTTTAAACCGGGCCTTGGAAACCACACGAGACCAGGAGAGGAAAATAATCTCTTTGGGACAAGGGAAAATCTTAAAGGACTAAGTTGTGCTTAGGTCTGTGTGCTCATGCAAGGAGCCCTTCTGCCCTCCTCAGCACAGTCATAAGCAGGTAAATATCCCCAGTCTTTATCACGAGTTTATAAAATACTGAGAGAGAGAAAAGCAGCGTGGAAAATATGTTTTATTCATGCACTCATCTAACTCCAGAGCACTGGTCCTAAATAGAGTAACATGGCCAATGTATTTATAATTCACAGTGCCAACTGGCTCTGGAGCACTGCCTTGCTGGAGCCTGGGCAGAGCGAGGCCCTCAGCCCCCATCTGGCAACCCAGTTTTACAGAGGAGACACTCTGTTTGAAACCTGCTCCTTGCTGCACATCTTCCCTGGGGAATGCCAGGCACCAGGACTCGAGCAGCACAGCTCCTCCCTTCCTCCCTCCAGCACAGCTCAGCCGCAGGAGAGACACTCTGCAGCCTGACTTTGGAAGACAAAGAGTTATTTTTTGTCAGATCTGCTGAGGTTTCCAACCTCTTTCCTTTGTTTGCCTTGGGTCTCTCAGTTTCTATATCAGGCTCTGGTTCAGCTTCCATTAGCGCTTCCTCATCAACCTTGCTAACAATGGTTTCTTCACTCAGGGTATCACCAGGATTACACTCACTGCCAGAATCCTCTGGCACAAAATCACTGTCTGAGTCACAGCAGAGAAATAATTAACCCTCATGATACTTCTCTGAAGAATGAACAGAATACCTAATAAGATTTATGGGACGTCCAACTGATGCTGCTCCTAAGGAGGAAAGCATCCTCTTGCTGAAGTTGTCATTGCCACCAAGGAGTGAGGAGGTTCCTGAGGGGACACAGGTGACATCCTCACCTTAAGGCAACCTGCACCCCCTTCATTGAGTTAGTTACCTTAAATGTGCAAACAGCAAACCACTTGTCTACTGCTCTGGCCCTGCATTAGATCATGGTTTCATTTCCTTAAAAAAAAAATCTATCAGTCAATGGATTCTCAGCTTGTGTGAAACTGGCCAGGCTGGAGGAAAGTAGGGCAAGAATATCTTACCTGAAATTACCAGCATTTGATTTGCAAATGGCCTTCAAATACTCCTGATCATATTCTTGTTATGTAATTAGATTTATCATTTAACTTACAATTCCAGAACTGAAATAGAACAGTTGAAAAATGTTCCCCGCATATGGAGAAGAGTGCTGACCCACAGAAGAGAAATAAGCACCAAAATATATACAAATTCCAGGCTTTTGCTGTTTTCAGCTTTAGTGACAAGAGTTTTCCTTCCCTCCAAAAAGTAATCAGTCACGTCAGTGGCAGACATTTGCAACCAAAACTAATTAACTTTCCAGGTCCAGAAGGATCCCCTCCCAAAAGCTGATAATGTGCCTCAGTGGGGTAGAAAAAGGATAGTACAGTCCTAGCTGGCTGGGAGGGATCTCTGGAGAAGTACATATGATACAGATTTCTGTCTGCAAAAAACCAGTAGTCTGCTAAGATCTGGAAGCCTCAAAATCCTTTCACTTCTGCTGGGAATTTAGTTCAAAGCAGCTGCATGTAGATGTTGCATAGCAAATGCTACACTGGCAAATCTTTCTCATGATTCTTGTTTTTAAATCAACAAGAATAAACTATATAGAAGAGGATATAATATATAGAAGAGGAGCTTGCTTTAGGACTGCCAGTTTTGCCCTGTTTTAAACTAAAAGTGAAAACAACCCTAAGGAAAAAAAAAAAAAAAAAGGAAAATATATTTGAAATATGTATGAGCAACTGCACTGCCCTGCCTCATCCCTTTGTGCTGCATAAAGGGGACACAGATTGGCTGAATCTTTTGTACAGATTCATCAGAAAGCATGCAGCTCCCATTCCCAGTTCCTGTCCCTCCCAGCCAGGAGTGGGTCAGAGGCAGGGAGACAAAGCAGGAGGATCAGCAGCAGGCTGGGAATTGCCTGAGGGCTCATCATCTTTCTCCAGGCCCTAAAGGAGTGAGAGCAGTGAGTATTTCCTCCTCATTCACATCCCTTGCATAAATGTTTCTGCTATCAGTGCGACCTCCACACTTCTGCCTCATCTAAAAGAAAGGGGAACTTTGTCAGTAATTCCTGAGGGAGGGAGATCACTTCAACCTCTGACTTACTCACTACTCATTAAAAAAAATGAGATCAGTAAAAGTTGCTAATGGAGAGAGGAAAACACCTCAGCACGAATGCAATGGTTAGGGCACATTGTAAATCTTGTTAGGAGCTATCCCTTCAACACGAAATTACAGCCATGGCATGGAATTTATGCAGATATTCTCCCTGCCCCCACTCCCAAACACCACCTAGGTCTCCTTTCATATTTTTAATCTAATCCAAATCTGTTGAAAACAATAACCTTAGAGATTTTGAGGTTAAAATTCCTCTGCAGACCCAAGCCAACTAAAGAGACAGGTAAATCTTTGCAACCTCCATGACAAGGGTCCTAACAGCAGCAGTATGGTGGAAATAAGGAAGCCCTTCCCAGCACTGATCCCAGCTCTTGTGTTGCTTTATGTGGGTCTGTGAGCCCAGTACTGCACAAGCTCTGGATCAAACACCTCCTAGAAGAAGCTGCCATACTGCAGACATCCAAGGAATGTAATGTGTGTGCTTGCAGTTCTTCCAGGAACTGGCAACACAAATGTCAAGCATCCATTTTGATGCTAATTTGACCATAATTTGGGCCTCCACCCTCACCAGCCCTCGACCAAGGACAAAGACTTGAACAGGGGAGCTTGAGGAGCTTGCAGGGTTTTTATTCTGCTGGGCATTCTTGGCCACAGCTGCTGTAAGTGTGGGAAGGGGTAAATGGGGAAACAGCAATGCCAGCCAGGCTGCCCAGCAGGGCCCTGTGCTGGAGCCCAGGGGATGGGAGAAGCTGCTGATTCAGATCCTCTCCCCCTGCTCAGCCCGTCCTACTTCTTGTGGAAATTCCCACCTCCTGAGATCTGCCTGCAGAGCAGGCTCCTGTGGACACCCCCTCAGCTGCCTCAGTCACCCTGGGCCAGACTGAAATGGATTAAGTAGGAGGTTTTTGCTAGCCCAGTTTGATTGAAGTGGGTTGAGGGGTACTTACACATGCATTTCTGCAAACACATCCTGAGAGGGCATTCACTCCCAGGAAAAGGCAGTGAAAAAGTAGCAGGAACCACAGCTAAATCAAGAGTCCACTCAAATGAGGCTCTGCAGATTCAGGGACAGGCATGGATTTTCTTTGCAAATAGTGAATTAATATTTCCCCCAGCACAGGGGGAAAGGGAAGCCTGTTACTCTCACTTGAGCAAGAAGCTGGCAGGGTTCACCTGCCAGGAAAGTTCAGGCCTGAGCATCACAGCTGCTCTGTCTCCCTTTCTGCAGGCTGAACTGAGGAGGAGGAGGCAATTTCCATCTGATCCAGGCTCAGACATGTAGCTCAGAATTAGAAGTCAGGTTAAAAAATTCGGAAAGCCCTTCCAGCCCAGCTGCAGTCACACAGCTCCAGAGGATTTGGGAAGGTATCACTGTAAGCATCTAATCTCTCCTGCCTCTTCGGGTGCTTTGTACTCAATTACGTCAGCCAGGCAGCATGAACAGCACAGGTAAACCAGCCTTAAGTCATGCCTATCAAATAAAAAGCTTTGCTGCTTAAAGATTAATGTAAGAAATCAATGTGCTTGCAGCTTGTGCCAGCAGATGATCTAAGCCCATCTTAAGCAGGCTCAGAAACTTCACGTAATGGTGATACAAAATCTATGAGCAGTTAATGCTGAGACTGTCTGTCTGCTCCCAGAGTGCCTCAAATGCTGGTTCATGAGCTGGCTACCAGATGTGCTCCTCTTCTCCCTGAAGGCCATCACGAGGGCTGCTACTTCATTCTCAAATCTCAGCAGCCAGCGTGGTGACAGCACAGAGGCTGCTCTCTAACATATGTCTCCTGCATGACAGCACATCCATTTGAATGCCTTGTTATGCTGAAGGAACTGGAGTGACCACTTCACAGGAAGGGATGAATCTTTCCAGCTATCAAAACTGAGCAGCTTAACAAGAACACTGTCAGAACAGCACCCAAAAATGAAAGGGCAGCTTCTGTTCAGGACAGAACACGGCCATAGGAAGGGATGACTCTCTGGCCAGAGCAATGGCTGTTGCCATCCACATCCATACATTCCCCAACAAAGTGAGATTAAACCATATTAAATGGCATTGTCTTTTCTGATGTTCAAGCAAATTAGGAAACAATGCTGCCTTGGGCAAGGTCATTGCTCAAGTGTCTGGCAAGTGTAGATCACGGTGTGCCCTGATCAGGGCCATGTTTGGAGTGTGCTCCTTTCACAGGAGAAGGAATGAGGATAGTGACAGGTGTCAAAAATAGGTTAGAAACTCTTGTAAAATAGTTGCTAATTCGTTAAGCATGTACTGTTAGTTTGGTTGTTATTTTGTAAAAGGGGTTCAAAGGGTAGTTGTAAGAAATAGGGTACTCAAGATACCATAACACACCTCAGTAAAGTGCACCAACCCCCAAGCAAAACAATGGGCCAATCAAGCGCCCTAAACCTTCATGCAAATGAAGGATCCAAAAAGAAACCAATCCAAAGGGACAAAAACAGGATAAAAAGGGACTTCTGACCCACTGAATTGTGCAGCTCCACCTGTGCCATCGCTGCTGAGCAGCCCCAGGGCTGGCACCGCAGCATCCTCGATGGGAGCGCTCCTGCTCGGCCCGGGCCCCATTGCTTTAGGCCTTTCTTTTTTATAATAAACACTGAAATCACTTTAGTACCAGGAGCCTGCTCTCGTTTTTATCAACAGGCATCCCGGTTTTACCCTGCCCTGAAGCTGTGACAGGCACCAGGACAGAACCCTGGAATCCTGCTGCCCATATAACTGCCGTGAATTCTCTTTGAACCACCAAGTGTCACCAATATTTAATTATCCTGCTAAGACAATACGAGCCTGAATCGCTCTGTAAGACGCTCGTGTCCAACAGAATAAACTGGCATCGATGTAATTACCTGTGTACGGCTCAACCTGGCAAAACCTTCAGCCAAGCTGCGTAAAACATCAAACCCCTAAAAGGGAGCCGCGTGCTTTGTGCTCCTTGGGGAGCTGGGGAGCGAAACCTGCGGCTCAGAGCGGCGTGTCAGAACCCATCCGGCAGCACCAACTGCTTCCCGCTGCAGCCTCGGTTCTCATGGGCACGGAGACTCCGGAGCCAGCGAGAAGTCAAGACCTCGAATCTCGGTGTATTCAAGATTTATCTGCATCCCTATGCACATAAACGCCCTTTCAAAGGAAAAAAAAAAAATAGCCCCGCGTGATTAAAGTCTGCATCAGTACAAATCCCAGGCTGCTTTAGACCGTACACACACAAGAATGGAATGTATAATCACAATGCCTGGGATTCTCCTTCACTTTGCTAAGGGCTGGGTTGGAGCTATTTTGAAAGAAGCAACTGTATCTCCTTTAAGCATTAAGCACTCTTGGCAGTAATAATTGCCTTGTAACCAACTCCTCATTAGCACTCTCTCAGACTTGAATTACTGCGCTGACTTTCTGTTGCTCCCGGTCCAAGAACAGGATTATCATCCCGGCACCAAAGTCTGCTCTTAATTATACTGTTACAGATCCCAAAAAAAAATTTAAAATCCAATGAAATAAATGGAATGACTCTGGATTTAGAGCAGCATAACTGAGATCGGTTTGCTCCATTGTTTCCCATCTAATCCACAATTTAGCATGATAAAGCACAGTGTTCTACACAAAGCTTCCTTTAGCTGGGAAGACCAGCTTGTTTTACCCACCAGTAGTATGTCATGGTGACTGATAACTATTTTAATGAATTTAATACTCTTATCTGAATTCCTGATCCAGGAGAGAAAAATAGTTTTACCAAAAAAGAAAAAAAAAATAATATGGCACCTGCTTTTGATAGAATAAAAGCATTAATGTGAAGAACAGGAAACCAAATGTCTGACCCTGAGTGATGCTAAGCAGCTGCAGCTTCCATGAACTTTGCAGGAGTTGTAAGATCTCCATGGATGATATTTTAAGATCTTTTAAGCTCTAATGCAGTACTTTCTCCATGATTTTATTTCAGTTTGTCATTAATGCAAAGGAGGACACCAGATGAAAACCTGAAGAGAGCACCAAGCACAACCCAGATGCCTGAACACAGCTTTACGAAGCAGAACTTGCAGTGGCAATGCGTGTAGGAGCTTGATCAAAGAGAGATAATTAATCATGTACATACAGGTTGGATGAGGGGAAAAGGCCTGAGGAAAACCCACATGAAAAGTCTTCATCACACGAGTACTTACATTATTGCTTCATGGCTTTTTATGGCCTTAAACCCAAGCAAAAAAAAAAAAAAGACATTATCTAAGGTGGTCTAGGGAATACAGCAAGGATATACAGAGAGACTGAGGAAAGGGTAAATGGGGTTTTACACATTCCACATTTCATTTGCAAGGGATGGAATGGGCTGTTAAGACCGTTGGAATGATTTCTTGCATGGCAGAAAGCAGAAACTCAAGCAAAGAAAGCAAGATAAGTATGTATGTTTTAGCAGAATTCTTACTAACTACTAAATTATTATTGGCTGCATACCAAACACTCCACACAGTGATAAACAACTGCTCATTTTATTTCACCAAACAAAAAGCCCATTGAAGGATTTCTACTATTACTGCACTCACTGGAACTCACTTGAAAAATACAGTTTTGGACATACATCAAATACAACTTACAGCTGAATAGCTGCAGTGGTCTGACTGACTTTCCAAACATGTCAAGAAAATGTTCTGTTCTCCAGGCAAAAAGGAGAACAACAGAGCACAGCAGTGCACTAACAACAGGTATCAGACATTCCCTGGGGCTCAGAAATAGCTTCTCTTCTTAATTGTGGAGAGTTCAGCAACTGGCCCTGCTTTCAGGGCAACTGAGAGAGGGGGGTGGTTCATATCCAGCCCCTCATTTTTGGTGGCAATCCAGCAGAACCAGTAGGAATTCCCATATTTTGTCTTGCCACCAAAAAAAAGGTACATTTTCAACAGCTGTGCCAGCACAACAGCATTACCAAATGCACAGATTAAACTAGAAAACCGAACTGATCTCGGTAAAAAAAAAAAGTGTTGCTAAAAACGGTGCTGCTTCTGATGCCAGCATTGGTTCCATCCCCAGTGCAGAGTCACAAACAGCTGTGGCAGCACAATGTGGGGCCATAGGTGGTGGTGGCAGTGGCAGGGATGACAAAACCCTGAAGATGTGCAGCCAGGAGCAGGTTATGCAGAGCTGTGTACCAGGCTGTGTGGAACTGTCATTGTGACACATCCCATCTCCCTCAGAGGCAAGGCCAGTTATGAAATCCCTCTCTGCTCTTTGTCCTGGCTGCTGCAGTTTGTCACCTCCAAAATTGTGCCTATAGAACAGTTTTAGAAGCTGCATCCTAAAATGGATCCTGGGAATCATCTAGGTTATGGGGAAAAAAAAAATTACTACAATGGGGTTTTTTACTGAGGCTCTTTCAGAAGGTGCACCCATGTCCCACTTGAAGACCTGAACCCAAATTTGGTGAATGATGGCTCTGTAAAATGTGTGTTACAGGGTTTGTGCTCCCCACACCTTTCCTTTCCACGTGTTTACATCCCCT
The DNA here is from genome assembly GCF_028769735.1 of Zonotrichia leucophrys gambelii. Taxonomy (NCBI): domain Eukaryota; kingdom Metazoa; phylum Chordata; class Aves; order Passeriformes; family Passerellidae; genus Zonotrichia; species Zonotrichia leucophrys. The sequence continues at coordinate 99,068,911 of NC_088172.1, forward strand.
ACATGTCTGTACAACACTACCAAATGCAATTCCTGCTCTGCTGTTATAAATAGCTACCCAAACTTAAGGAGACTAGAGAACCATTCTGTCCAGGTTATGTTCTGTGTTTGGCATGATTGCTTTAGGCTCTGCCTATATACCTATCACCTGATAATCTGTTGATTCTCAACATCTCTGAAAGGCAACTCTTATAGATCTGAAGCTGGGTTCTGTGACACATCAGTGCCTAAACCCTGTGAGCAGCTCTAGAAAGAAAAAAAGAAAAAAATCCTTAAATCTTTCCACCCTCCACAGCCACCACTCATTGGTGCAAAGCCCTTTAGCAGAATTGTTTAGACCACATAACACCCACAAGTCACAATTTATGAAGTTTGCCAGCCTAATCACTGTAGACTTTTTCAGAGTAGATCCCCACAGTAACAATTATTTTCTGCTTTACTGACTCAGGGAATTTCATTCTAGTTTTTCTCCCCTTACCTCCCCATCCACCCTTTTATTTCTAAGCCACATTTCTTCATTCTCTCTTGCACGTATTGTGCCTTTTGTGGCAAAAAAAAAAAGCCTGCAGCTATAGTGTTTCCCCATGTTGCTAGTGGAGACTGCCACAGCCTGCATAATTTGTCCCCTCAAATGCAGATCTGCCCTAAACCTTTTGGTTTATTTGTTTGGCCACACCGGTGAGTTTCGAGTTGTTCAGAAAAATTTGGAGTTTTTGGGGTTTTCAGTGAATTATCAGGAATTATCTGAATTACCTGCATTATCAGGAGCTTTTGGGTTTTCAGTGAATCCCTGTGAAACAGAGAATAGAGACTGCAAGTTTTATGTGTTTATTGTTACTGCAGCAGCACAAGCCGTGTGACACGAGCACAGCTCAGCTCCGTCTCTGGCACAGGCTTTGTTCTATGAAGGCACAAAAATCATTGCAGGCAATGGGATTTAAAAACATACCAACAGAAATCTCAGATCTTTTTTTCCTCGCTTATTTCCTTTTTAATGGGGATTTTTAAGTCAGCTTTACGTAAAAGCTTTACACACACACACACACACAGACGACTGAAGAGCAGACTTCCCCAACATTCCATCATTTTATTCCATGCCATTCAGCTTTAGTTTAGCGATGCCTCAGCACCACTCAGCAAGGCAGACCAGGGAAGGCAGCAAGGAGCTCCCACACACCCTTTTGTTCCACACGAAGCCAAACTCCACCCTCACGCAGCTTTTCCAGCCTGGCAAAACCCAGGAATCGCTCCATCCGTGAGGGCCGGCGGCGCAAACACAACACCTCAGGTGCACGGGCCTCACCTCCCGCCGGACCCCCAAGGCACCTTGCTGGCCCACCCGACTCCCAGCGGCCTCAGAAAGTGAAGTTATCACGGAGAGAGCCCGTACCTGGCCTGGCAGAGCCCCGCAGGATGCCGGCCTCGGGCGGGTGGGCGGTCCGCCAGCGGCGGGGCTCGAACCCGTCACCCTCCGTCCTCAGCCCGGGCCGCCACCGGGCGCCTCTCCCCGCGCCTGCTGCCGCCTCCCCGCCAAGCCTGCAGGGGTCGCTGTGGCGGGAGCGCGGAGTTACGCGCGCCGCGATTGGGCGGCGCTGAGCCGCGGGCCAATGGGAGGCGCCGACTCATCCGCGCTGCCGCCCGCCCGCCTCCGGTGCCATCTTGCCGCGGCCGCGGGGAGCCGAGCGGGCCCGGTCATGCCGCACTTCCAGGCCTGGGAGGAGTTCACCCGTGCCGCCGAGAAGCTCTACCTCGCCGACCCCATGAAGGTGGGATAGCCCGGCCAGGAGGGGAGGGTTCGCGGCCCGGCCATGGGAGCGGCGATCTGGAGGCGGCTCCGGCTGCGCGCAGCCCGGCGGGGGCGGCGGGCGGTGTCGGGCTGGGGGGATCGCTGGTGGCTCCACGGGGGAGGCAAGAATCGCAGAGTCTCAATCATTTAGCTTGGAAAAGACTTCTGAGATCGTCGAGTCCAACCTATGGCCGAATCAGCCATATTAAGTAGACCATGGATAACCCTGAGTGCCACGTCTGCTTATTTTTGGAACGCTTCCGGGGATGGTGCCTCCACCGCCTCTCTAGGCAGCCCTTTCCGATGTTTAATCACCCTTTATATGAAGAAATTTATTCTAATCCCCGCCCTAAGCCCCTCCTAGCACACCTTAGGGCTGTGTGGAGGTTGCACCGTGCTGTCAGGGAGTTTAGGGAGAGATAAGGTCATTCCTGAGCCTCCTTTACCCAGGCTGAACAACCCCAGCCCCATTGCCCTGCTCCTCCGTGTCCTTCCCGAAGCGACAGCCCAGAACTGGACACAGCACTGGCACTGTGGCCTCAGCAGTGTCGAACACAGGGGAAAAGCACCTGCGAGGAAGGTTATTGGACCATCCTTTTCTATGGAACGGGAGGAAACTCTCATTTACAGCCCCAAGAGCATCCCTAGGGAACGGTGTTACAGGCGGTGTTATTGGCAGCTGGGATGAACCTCAGGGGCTGAGCTTCAAAGTCATTGAGCTCATACCTGTGTGTTGGAAACCGAGGTTAAGAGTTCTGCTGACGTACCAACTATAAGCTTATTTTATCAGTTTATAGCATTTAAGACCTATATTATTTGAGTTTGTCCTTTCATAAGGTCAATATGTTGCATTGTTGCCTGCAGTGATGTTTCAGACTGGAAGGTGTTTGCATCCTAAAGAATAACTCCTCAAGGACTTAACTTCTTGGGTTTTGGCTGTTTCCTCTTTCTGGTCACTTTTTTTAATGCAAATACTAAAATTAATCCTAGTCTTCAGGAAAAGCATTGTAGTTCACCTAAAAAGCATCACAAGAATGTGATGTGAAACTCACACCTGAGAAATCTTGAGTAAAAAAGGCCTAGTGTTCTTCACCAAAAATAGGGGAATTAGAGAAACCTTCAGAAGATTAAATTAAACCTAATTATTTAAAGCAGATTAGCTCTGCCTTTTAATTAGCACAGAGACACCATATGTGATTGCTGCTGATGATAAAATTGCCCAGTGTGGCCTTCCTAGGCTCTGTGACATTGAATTAAATGAAAGAATGGATGTCATTGCAGCTGGGAGTTGCTCTTCCCCTTTCCTTAAAGGAAATCTCTTCCCATCCATGGCAGTAAATTTGGTTACAGAGGGGTTTATATAGGCCCTGTTGTCATAGCACAAGTACCCTCCTTTAATTTGACAGAGAAATAGCCCCAGGAATTTTGTAATTGGGCTTGCTGGGAAGCTGAAGGAAGAGCTGTGGGAGATGGATGTGTGTTCTGCAGCCTGGTACTGAGTGGTTCTGCCTTGGCAGGAGCAGGTTATTGATAGATTGAGTGTGTTCCAGCAGGTTATTGATACACTGAGCATGTTCTGCTGCCTGTGGCAGCCTCTCCTGTGCTTTTGGGGCTGCTCAGCAGAGAGCTGTGCTCCTGCACTGCTCAGGAGGTGGCAGTTTGGCAAACAGAAAGGGTCAGTCTGTGATGAGAGCCGCTCTGGAGCAGGAATTCCAAAATGTATTTGTAGCAAGGAGGTTGTTGACAAATCACTATTGACCATTAGCACAATGAAAACTGTTTGCAGTGTGAGTTCAGAATGCTCTCAAAGGCCACCCTGCTTTGTTTCTGATGTTAGCTGAGGCTGCAAACTGCTCAGGAGGAACCCCTTAATGCTCAGCCACCGAGGATGTGGATTTTTACCAGTGTGGCTTTGAGAACTTTGGTGATTTGAGGGTCCAGAAGGGCAGGGTGGGTTAGAGCTGTGATGATTACCACAGCAGAAAAAGTGGTGATGTTGAGCCTGCCCCACTCAGCTGATCCCTTTCCAGTCTTCATGTGGAGCTGCTCTTTTCTGAAGTGTTTCAAGCCTACAAACACAGGCCTGCAGTTGGTTTTTCTGGGGTGTGACACGCAGCCAGGGATGTCTCTTCTCAACACGACTCTCATGGTTTGTCCTGCCTGTCTCAGGGTCTCTGCAGCTGTTGTTGCTGAATTTGCAGGGGTTTTGAACATGCCCAGTGTTAACCTTGCTGATGCTGCTGGAAAAACCAGCCTGGATTGTAAGGCAGGGAAATGTGGTGGGTCAACTTCCACACCACCCTGACTGTGGGATTATTTACAGCTCCCACAGCACCAGAGCTGGGGACTGCCACAGGGGCTGAAAACATGGAGCAGAACATAATCATGGTCAAGGGTAGTCTGAGTGTGGGCACACTCCCTTCAATACATGCTGAGAATTGTTATCTGTCAGTGCTAATTCCTAAAATGTTTTTCATTTCAGGTCCGTGTTGTCCTCAAATACCGACACTGTGATGGGAACCTCTGTATCAAGGTGACAGATGATGTGGCTGTAAGTACAGAGCACATTCCCCTTGCAGAGCTGCTTGTGCCACTCACAGACTTCAGTTTTGCTGTCAGTCACCTTGGGAGCTCTTGCACACTGCCTTGAGAGTGCCTGACAGTTCTCTAAAACCTTGTATTCAGCCTTCCCTCGTAGCTGTGCCTGCATTGACACTGACCAGTCCAGGAGCATTTTCAAACTGGTGTTTACTGGTGTGAGTGGGTCTTTTTTACCTGCTCAGAGTGGTGAAATCTTCCAGCCATAGGCGAAGTTCCCTCTTTGTGATTAGGAGGCTGAGTGACAGCAGTGTTACAGCTAAGGAGTTGTTTTGCTGCAGCCCAGGCTGTTCTGGTATTCTGCAGTCCAGACACAGTATTCTGCCCTTCTCTTGCCTTCAGACTTGGAAAAGAGTCAGATTTTTCTTTCCAGGAAAAGTAGTCTGGCATTGGAATGTCAAGTGCCTGGAATGGATGTGAAACTCCAGTAAAGGCACTTCTTGATAGGGCAGTGGGGCTTGACATGGGTGAGCTGTTGGGTGTGGGGCACTGATAATGGAGAATTTAAGGGTTATTTTGTGGAAATCTCCTCTGGGGAAGTTGGAGTCAGGTGATTCACAAACATAAACTCTTCTGGGGTATAGGCTACCTTACCTGCTTTCAGTCAGAGAAGGATGTTACACCAGGTGGGGTGAAATGGGGACTGGTTTCAGGATTTTGGTTGGGTTGTTTTAGTGATTGGGGGTTTTGTTTGTTTGGGTGTTTATTTTAATCAGATTCTGTGTTCCCTATTTAGGACTGTCTTGGAAAAACAGGTTTTGCTTGGGATAGGAGAACCCCTTCAATGGGAAATACTGAATTTTATGTCCCTGGCAGTGTAACATGAAGGACTATGAAAGGCAATATAAGCTTGCTTTCAGAATATAAAGAATTGGCAAGTAACTTCAGGTTTAAAATCTGCTTCTATGTTTAGACAACACAAAAAAAGAGCAGCTTTAAAACCCAAGTTTCAACAGCTTTTTGGAGCTAGAAGAAACTAGGATAAATTCTGAGTTTCCCTGTTTTCAATATGGGAGTCATGAGCATTAGGGAGAAGCTTAAAAGCAAACACAGATAATGTTTGTGCTCTGAAGCAGGGTGGATGTGTTGGTGCTGCCTCCTGGTAACTGCTGAACACTTCAATGCTCTCCTTGTTTTGTGTGCTCCAAGCACAAATGAATACATAGCAGCTACAAACAAGATAAAAAGCAGCAGAAGTGAGATCTGATATCAGCAACTTTGTCTTGCAGTGTTTGCTGTACAGAACAGACCAGGCACAAGACGTGAAGAAGATTGAGAAATTCCACAGTCAGCTCATGCGACTCATGGTGGCCAAGGAGTCCCGCAGTGCTGCCATGGAAACAGACTGAAGGGCTGCCAAGAAAATCACTGCTCTGCTCATATTTCACTGGAAACAAATCTTTGGGATTGCAACAAAAAAAAAAAAAAAAAACAACTGGGGCAGGAGATGCTTTTATGTACTGAAGTGGACTGATGGCAAGTCTGAAGCATTTTCACCCCTCAGACTCCACTTTGGGAATCTAGGAGAATAAGTGCTTTCAATTGAAAGCTTATATTTATTTTTGGGTATTAAGCAACTATTCTTACACGTTAGGTATGCTAAGAAGACAAGTAAATATTTTAAATCTACAGTATGTTAATGCAAATTTGCTAGGCCACAGGCATACTTCTGGAAAGTTACTGTAAAATTTAATATAGATTTCATTGTGTTCATACCTTATGCTGGTGTATTCTCAAAATGAGAGGGTTTATTAATCAGATACTGTAGCATGGTGGCTGGGTTTAATAAATACTTACATACATTATATAAATCTGTTGGGTTTAGAATAACAGATGTTTTCTGAACTGAAATGTTGAAATTGCCAATTTGTATTACCTCTGTCGCTGGCAGCACTCAGTCATAAGATGTGCAACATTATCCATAATGCAGTTTGCAGAACTCTTTTATTGGCTAAGTGATTAAACTTCTGTATCTCAAACATTAAAACAGAACTTCACTTGAATATTCCTAGAGATTTGTGAGAAACTGGGAGGTTTTTTTTTTGCTTGTGCAAATACTGTTACTAAAAAACAGTCAGTGGCTTTTTTACATACTTGAACTATTTTGTACTAGCAGGGGTTTGTTTCCCCAACCTTGCTTCAGGCAGAGTTGAAGTATATCAGCAAGACAAATTCTAGAAGCTCTTGCCTGTTATGCTAATAGAAAATATCCAGCTGAACAGTACCCAGATTCCTTACTCCAGCAGCTTGTTAACTGCAATTGCAAATGTTACATGTGGCAGGTGGATGTCAGCCAAATGGATAAATGGATGCAAACACCTTAATAAATACTTAAATACCACTGTCAGAAATAGACCAATGCTCCTGTAGCTTAGATGTGTTTCTCACAGTAACCTCTGGTAGGCTGATGGAAGCTTTAATTGTCTCTTGTAAAAAAGCTTTTTGTTTGAAAACCCAGTAGCTAAAATTGATACTTGCTTTAACTAGGTCTTGCATACTTGAAAACAGAGGAACATTTTCATGTAATTAGGCTATTGGTATAACTAGGTGCTTTCAGAACTGATTTTTTTGGGGTTAAACCAAGCCACAAAAGTAAAGCAGGACCATACTTGTAGTGGCATTTTTATATAACAAAACAACCTATTTAGGTAGCTACCTGCTGTCACTTACATAAAAATAATGGAGCTACTGGGAAGCAGTGGACTTTCCACATTTGCCAAAAGCTTGGAGAAAACCCACCAGGCTTGAATATTGCATTAGAGTACCCTTGCAACTGAACATAGAATGTTGCACGTTGTTGGAAAATACTGCAGCACTAAATTCCTGGTGACTGCTCAAAATTCTGGTGTGCAACAGTGACTGGTATGTGTGTAACATTTTTGTATTGGCTTTTGAAATATAAATAAAGCCAGAGAGAAGGCTGGACTTGTTCATTGTTAAGCTTTCATGAGATACTGTAATACTGAAATTTTTCTTTGGTGCTCCAAATAACTTTGCTAATATTTTCAATAAAGTAGTAGAGACACTGGGTGTAGCAAGTGGCTGAAAGGCTTCAGCTTTACACCCCAGCAGGTTTTAGAGGAGGAGCAATTACAGCACTGTATGTTAGAGCAGCAGCTTTCAGGCAAAACAGGCAAGGGAATACATTTCTACTTCTCTAAATTCAGAAATTATTTCCCCAAAACCCTGGGGAAATACTATTGCCACTTTTGTAAGAGTGATGTGTTGTTAAGCTTGTTCTCCATATACTCAGAAAACACTAGAGTGGTTCTGTGTAGCCAGAATGCCAAAGAAAATATTACAAGGCTGCTGCTTAAGAAAATTAAATGGTATGGAAACTTGTTCAGAAAAATAGAAATGCTTCATAACTTAGTCCTGGAATTTCAGCCACTTCCATACTGTGTCCATGGGGCAGTAGAGAAGCTCTGAATCCAAGCTCTGTCTCTTTCCTGCCTATGCTCTTGCTGAGAGTTTGTGTGCTTATGTACACTGATCCCATCCCTAATAAACATCCCCTGAGCTGGTCCATCATGTTGCCAGCTCCTCGAGTGTCTCCTCTGCTTTGTGATTAAAAATCAGTGTATTGTGGCTGCTGCAGCAAAGGGGAGCTCACAGTCCCTGAATCTGCACTGGGCAGCCCAGCCTGCCAGGGACTGCTGCTCTCAGCCAGGAGCTGTTCCAGTTTCAGGCTGCAGTCAGGCAGGACACATGGGCAGCCTGTGCAGTGACAGACAGGTGACCCTTGCAAAAATGGAATGATGAAAAAGATAGGATGCTTTTCCCTGCTACAGCCAGTTTTGTTGCTGCCTGTTAGTTATCTTCAGTAATTGTTCTGTTTAGTGAGAGCAGTTTAATAAAAAGATAGGGGCCTTGTTATTGCTCCAAGAACTTGGGTTAGTTTACCCATGGAATTTATTCTGTTTCTCTGGGGTTCTCACCTGCTGGGTTCCCTGAGCATCTTGATTTCAATTCTTTGTGCAAAGCACTTCATATCTGAGCTCTCTCTTATATTCAACTACTTACATGCAACCACTTCTGTTTCCAATATTAGGGGTTTGAACCCTGAGCTGCTGCATATGTAATGCATTGTGGAAGGGTATTCTGGAGTGCAGGAAGATTTTTAAATTATCTGGAGAAGTGAGAAATGAGAAGTTTAATCACAGGTCTTTGTTTTAGAGAGCCTTTTGAAAAAGGCTTTCCTATTAAAGTCCTGACCTAACTTCTAGGAGTGACAGGTTTGTTCTGGAAAACTGGATGCTTTTGTGCTGGAGTCTGTCAAAATGGGAAATGGAGCCAAAGCCAAGCAGGTGCTTTTAAAAATGTTTTAACTTGTCAAAAGAATTATGTTTCATCTCAGTAAGTTTCTTCACACAGTATAAAAGTGGGTAACACTCAGCATTTTGCTGGAACAAATGTGAGGAAACTGTTTTCTGTCAGTAGGACTGGGATGATCACTTGTTACTGTAGGCTGGTCTTAAAGGATTAAGTCAATTTTAGATGTTCTTCTGTGGTATTTGCTGGGTCTCCAGGACAAAGGAGGAATTGAGAATCTGACTCCATGTTCTTAGAAGGCTATTTTATGATTTTATATTAAAGAATGCTATATTAAAATTATACTAACAAATAGAGAAAGGATATTTACAGAAGGTTTAACAAGATAGTCCTGACACTGCTGGACCTTGCTTGGTCATTAAGTAAAAACAATTCACATGTTGGATAAACAATCTCCAAACCACATTCCAAAGCAGCAAATCAGGGAGAAGTAAATGGGATAATTTTTTTTTCCTTTTTCTCTGAGCTTCTCAGCTTCCCAGAAGAAGAAATCCTGGCAAAGGGATTTTTCAGGAAATATAACAGTGACATTCTTAGGTGTCCATTCTGCTCTAGGGAGGATGAATCTCCTCACTTTGATCACCTGGAAGAAGGATGGAACCACAGTAACCTTACCCACCGGTGCTTTCTCACTGCTGGCCTGGGGCAGCACAAAACTCTCACAGGAATTACTCTGTAACACCTCTTCAATGAAGTTTGGATCTGAAATGGAAGTACAGAGAGAATAAATGGGTTTTTTTCTGTAAATTTATTACCTAGGCTGCAGATTATGCACAAGTCCAGACCCTTGAAGATTCTGTGAGCATTAGTGGGTGTCCTTAGGGAGAAGAGCTTAGTTGGAAACTGGTATTCCTTGTACAGTGCTGTGTGCTGAGGGACCTTCCAATTGACTGATGCAAAGCTGTTGTGATCAAATAAATCCAAGGAGTCCTTTTGTTAGATAACTGTCTTAAAGGAGCTTCACTTTTATTTTTTTTTTAGGAGAGACTAGTCTGTGAAGAACTACATCTAATTCCTTGCTTGTGTTAATAGTGATTTGCTTTTCAAGACATGGGGGTGTATCCTCTGAAATACCAATACTACTTTAAGGGTAGATGCTGTGTGACTCAACACAACTTTTGTTTATAAAGATATTATCTGTTAAAAAGAGCTTTGGCAGTTCGAGGACTGGTATTTAAATACAAGCAACGGTTGAATTGTCTTTATTGCTGGGGATGACATAAAAACATGCCTTTCATCTCTCATTACTTTCACATAAGCAGATCTTTAGTCTAAGTGGACTCTTCAGGCTGGCTTTCAGATAAACCTCCCCACCCTGATGCTGGGCTGAAGTGTGTGAGTCACTACAGGCTGGAGACAGATGTGGGCTTTTTAGTCTGCAGAAATGTTATTTTTGAGACGAGAATGATGCTTAAATGTATTTTAGCAGCAGATTAGTTACTCAGCAGAATGCAAAGCGTGCTAGTTTGTTAACCCCTGCTTGTTATGCAAAATGTGTGCGTGCCCAGTACCAGCTCCAGCAGAATAAATGCTCTTGGGAGAAAGTGGGCTTGAACTGGACCATGTAACACTGAGATCTGTGGGAACTGAGCAAATAAAACCATGGTCATGGCACGATAGCAGAGTTAACTGCCTTCCTGCAAGCCCAGGCCCATGCTGTGGAACATGAGCTTTGTTCCTGGTGAAGGTGAGTCCTTATGTTCCTACACTGTGCCAAGGTGGTTGTAGGGGTGTGTTCCTGGAGCCCTGTGATGGGAAAGCAATTACTCTCTGCTATTCTAAAAGCATTTTAAGCCCTGGGTGCCATCCCTGAGTGCTCTGGTCTTCCAGCAGGAGCCAGTGTGCTGGACCCATTATGACTCCTCAAACAGACAGTTCCTGGCTGTTGGGAATATTTGGATTACAAAACCAAGAGTATAGAGTTTCTCTTAAATTGTAGTGCTGGTATTTATGAAAGTGTTTTCCATTTATATCAAGACCAGCTCTGAAGATATTTTGCTTTGTTTAGCAAGTTTTGGTTTTGTGCTCACATTCTTTTGCTGCCTTTTTGGTGGCAATTCTTGGTAATTTTTTTAGAACTTAAGACATCAGTCATACCGTGAGATCTGGGATAGATTGGTTTGGTTTTTTATTATTTCCTTGGAAGCTGTGTGAGCTTGTTGGGTTCTTTTTATGTCTAGAAGACATGTTCTTCTGTGTATGAAAGGACTGATCTGCATTGTCCTGCCTTTACTGAGAACCTTCCTGAGCTACAGGCTGTGTTTACAGCAAGATTCCAAGGACTGGCTCCTTGGAGAGGGGCTTGAGCTCTCTGCACACCTCCTGGGTGGCTGTGCTGGCTGGTAGTGAGCAAAGGAGAGCTCAGGCAGCTGAAATATGCATTTTAACTGGGCTGCTCATGCATGTAAATGCAGCCACCTCCGCTGCAGCCCTGCTGGCATTGTGTGCCCGGGAGATGAAAGGCTCGCCCCGGGCGCTGACAAATGAGCCCTGGCAAAGCGAGTGCGGCTCCAAATGCTGCTCTGCAAAGGCGTCTGCTCGGGAAGGAGTCAGCCAGGCAGGGGATGAACCAATGCCTCAGACACGTCCTGTGAAATCCGGGGTCTTGCTTTAAGTTGCCTCAAAAAAATAGATTTTTGAATTTGGGGGTGGGAGGCAAACTGACCTTTCAGTCATAGACAGTGAGAGACATTATTCTCACTCTCAGAAAAGTCTGCATTGTGGGCTCTTTGGGATCAGTTGTTGGATTAAAAGGGAAAATAATCTAGGTGTCGGCTCTTTTTTCCTGGAGAAGCACAGGTAGAAGAAAGAGAAAACAATTCTCATCTCTACTTGCTGCTCCTGTTGTTTTTGCACATGTGGAATGTGTTAGGAAGATTGTTTACCTGAAGTGATTTGTCAATTGGATTCTGCTGAAGATTGTTTTGTTTCCTTAACCAATTGGAAAAAGCTGTGTCCTGTCTGTCTGGAGACAGTCAGGAGTTTTCTTTAGCATTCTTTATAGTATAGCAGCTCTTTAATATAGTATAGTATAAATAGTATAAATAAAAGTTTAATAAAGCAATTATTGAACATTCTGAATCGATGGAGTCAGATACCAATCATTCCCTACATCAGGGACTCCCTACGTTACTATAGGTGGGTTTTTTAAAAAACACATTTTTCTGTGGCAGTGCTCCCATGTAGCTGAGGTCAGGAACCAAAGGAATAAACAAATTTCATCAGGGATTGTTGGTTTGTGCCCAGAGGCAAACCTTCTGTGCTTGCTCACACAGCAGAGCCGGGTGACCCGTGAGTAAAACCCTGCAAAAAAAGCAGCCGTGGTTTGAGCAAACAGCTGCTCTGCAAAGAGCTCCTGACCCTCCACAGATGTTGGTGGTGCCATGAATGTGCAGGCTGGGATTCCACAGAGCCTTGGCTGCTGGTCCCCCTTGCCCCTAGCGCTGATTCCAGCGGGTCTGAGCCTCAGCTGAGCTGTTCCCATTCACCAGAGCATCAGAAAACCCCTTGATGTTCTGGAGAGCTGCTGGTGTGGTGTTCCAGCTGGTTGGTGTGCTGAGATGGTCACAAAAGGTCAGCTGAGGGCTCCTGGTTTCTCTATTGAAGGCGCTTGAGAAGGTAGTTTCATGTTCGGACTCAAGTGTTTATTATTTCTTATCAGAAATAGAGGACAGAGAAGATTGCAAATCTTCATTAGTTAAAATAGCCAAACAGAAAAAATGCAATTTAAAAAAATAGCCAAACAGGAAAAAATGCAAATTTTCATTAGTTAAAATAGCCATTGTGCTGGCTTTGGCTGGGGTAATTTTCTGTACAGTGCCTGGTGTGGGGCTGTGGTTTGGGTTTGTGCTGGAAGCAGTGCTGATAGCAGAGAGATGTTTTTGCTGTGGTTGGGCAGTGCTTGCACACATCCTCAGGGCCTCTCCTGCTCCTCGCCCACCCAGCAGGGAGAGGCTGGGAGGGGTCAGAGATGCCCAGCTGACCCCCTGATCCAAGGGACATCCCACTCCAGGGAATCCTGGCCAGCAGGTAGAGCTGGGGAGGAGCAGGAAGGGAGGGGGGATGCTGGAGTCACTGATCCCCCAGTAACTGCTCTGTGGGATGGAGCCTTTCCTTCCAGGAGATGCCTGAACACCTGCCTGCCCATGGGAAGCTGGGAATTCATTCCTTGGTTTGCTTTTCTTGCATGTGCATCATTTGCTTTACCTCTTAAAATGTCTTTATTTCTATCCATGAGTTTTCTGACTTGTACTCCTCTGAATCTCACCCTGATCCTGCTGGTGGGGGAGTGAGTGAGTGACTGTGGTGCTTGGCTGCCAGCTGGGGTTAAACAGTGCCAAGTGTCTGTGTGGAAGCTGTAATAAAGGGTTGTGACCCTGGCACACAACACAGTTGCATTTTTAACTTTCATCCCATAGAAGTTATGTTTACTATGAAATTCAGCACAGTCTTGTTTGTATGTAAGTGAAATCTATGTAGTCCTACAGAAGAAAGGTGGACTGCTCCTAATGTTTTTGGTGTCTCAAGAAAAATAGTACAGAGTAGTTTGTGAAGATAGATGCCACAAAAGGGTAGAACTCAGCCAGCACATTTGGTGTGGAAGGAGAAAACTACGAAAAAGGACAAAACTTACTTACAGAACAGTTTAGGGACATGTCGTTAAAGAAGACTGGTTTTTGATTTAGGTACTATTGCTGCTCAAAACAAAAGAGAATGAGAGCTACCCCAAAGGCTCTGGGCAAAGGACTGCTTGAGCAGACTGTGATGGTTGGGCTGAAGAGGTTGAAAGATGTGAAAGGAATCTTCATCTGTGATCACAGGTCTGTCTGTCTGTCAAGAGCCCAACAGTCCAAACAGGAGCTGAGGTGGCGGGGAGGTGATGGAAAAAGAGGATTGGATCTTAGGAGTGAAGTAATAGCTGAAAACTGAGACAGAATGGTAAAACCCCAGAAATTATAAGGAGTTTATTGTTTGCTTGTTTTGTTTTTCCTGGTGGGATGAGCTGCTACAACTTGACCTTCTGAGGCTTGTTTAGCTCTCTCTGCCCAAGTTTGCAAGACAGGCCTTGGAGAGAGCACAGCTTCAGAGAACGACAACACACGAAAATCCAAGTTAGATGCATTTTCAGCATTTTCCTTCTGTCAAGCACAGTCTGTCTTTCTCTCAAGTTCTGCCACCTGAGCTCTTCAGTTCTCTGTCTCAAGGTTGTTTATTGTATCTTATCTATAAAATATTTTCTCCTGTCCTGCCAAGGTCTGTTCAACAAGGCACTCTGCCTGCCCCTGGGGGGTTGTTATGTCTTTATACTAAAAACTACATATACAATATTTACAATTACTTTCCAATACCTATCACCTATGTTAGACAGTGAGCTTCTCCTCTAAACCAATCCAAAAGTGCCAACATCACAGCAGAGATGGAGGCCAAGAAGAAGAAGAAGGAGAAGGGCTGGACACGCCCAGATTCCTCCATCTTGCCCCCTGAACCCCCATTCTAAAAACCCCAAAAAATCTATTTTTTCACCCTGTGATAAATTCGCTATCATTCTACTTAAACTGTCGTGGCTTGCAGATCTTCATATAAGGTTGGTAGTTTGCTCCATGGGTCATAAAACCGCAGGCACCTTGGGCTCTGTGCCTGGGTTTCTGAGTCCCTGGCAGGGAGATTGTTAGTCCAGGACAGCCAGAGGGATGTCCTGAGTTCCGACAGGCGGATCCCAGCTCCCAGCAGCTCCTGGCTCTGCCCAAATCCCGCAGGGCATCTCCCAGGCGGCGTTCGCAGCCCGGGACGCTGCGGGGACAAACCTGCGGTGCTCCGGAGCCTCTGTGCCCGGACAGAACGACATCTCCCGGCGGCTGCGGAGCGGGGACACGGCCCCGGAGGCTCGGGGGGCTCGGGGGGCTCGGTGCCCGCTCCGGCCCGGCAGGTGAGAGCGAGCGGCGGGCGCGGTCCGGGATGGAGCGGGCGCGGTCCGGGATGGGTTTGGGAAGTTCCTGGAGGGATGCGAGCGGCGGGGAGAGGAACTTTGGCTCACCATGCGCTAAAGGAAAGCGATTTTCCATCCATCCATTCCGTGTGCCCCAGCCCGCTTCGGGCGCTGAACCGAAGGTCCGTAAATGCCAGGGATCTTAAGAGTGCGCAGGGCTCTGCTGCTGCTCCAAGGATTCCTGACAATGGGAATTGTTCCAGTGTGGATAAAGCGCTGGGACTGCTGGGGGCTCTGTGCTGATTTCGGGAACAGGAAGGTCCTAATCTGTATTCCTGGTAGGGGAGCGTGTGTGGCATCCCCAACAGCTGGAGCCAGAGGTAAGTTGGAATAAAACATTGAAACTAAAAAAGGTAATGGAATAAAAACATTTAAAAAAAAAGTTTTATTTTTTTATGGAATAAAAACATTTTTTTAAAGTTTTATTTTTTATAAATAAAAACCATAAAAAATTTACCAGTGCTTATGGAATAAAAACATTTTTTAAAGTTTTATTTTTTTATAAATAAAAACATAAAAAATATGTTCTATATATGTAACATATATAGAACATATATATAGAACATATATATATGTTCTATATAACATATGTGTATGTGTCTATATATGTATATATATACACATATACACATATACACATGTTATATATATATGTAACATATATATAGAACATATATATAAAACATAATTTTTTGTGTTTTCCATAAAACATTAAAATTATTTTATTTTATTATTAAACTCTCCATAAAATTGTTATTTCCATAAAATTGCTATGGAAATAACAATTTTATTTAGCGTTCCTCGGGAGCGTGGCCAGGTTTCCCTGTTTAGTTAAAGTAAGGGCCTTTAACTATTGGCATGTAAATGGTTTCGTTTTGGTTTATTTGCTTATTTCTAAATGGGGATATGAAATTGAGGTTTTATTTATTTATGGATAATTTTGCCAGACCTGAGGATGATTTGATTGAGTACTTTATGCATAATTCCCTTTGCTGAACAAGCGTTTTAGGCATGAGAAGAAAACCTTGTAAGTTTAATGCCCATATTTTGTTGCATAACTGAGCAATCTGCAAAGACTAAGGAAATTATGTACTCTGCTCAAGCTGGGTTTAGTTTGTCAGAATTCAGCTGGGATTTTGATTGCCCAGGAGTTCAAACATACCATGTCCAAATGCATTGCTTAATTTTCTAACCCTATTGAATTAGGCTGCTTTCTCTTCCCTTCTTTTCCCAGCCTTGCTTTACCTTAAATAAGAGAAATTGGTAATTTTAGGTGAATCTACAAGATAGGATCAGTCTTAGAAGCCAATGTCTCAGAGTTATCAGAGAGCCACAAAAGCAGGGTTCATGTGTGGATTGGCCCTGCTCTTTGGGGATGCTGTGCTTCTCCCCTGAATCAGATATTGCTCTGTTTGAAGTAAGCTAAAGCTGAGGCCTGAGTGCACAGATTGCTAATGCTTACTGAAAATCGATGGAAGATAGTCCCCAAAAGCAATTAAGCAGCTTTGAAAATCAATCCACAGTTGAAGTTGTCCAAGGACAGGGATTAGATCTTTGTCAGAGCTGAAGTCTTTGTGGGGAAGGTCCTGGCACAGTGTCAAGTTCATGGCTCTTTGTTCTGCATCTTTTCCAGTCTGAATTCATTTCCAGTCAAAAAATCGTTAAAAATTTGTTCAAACTTGTGTGTGATTTGCTAAACTCTGCTGGCTTGTTGTTTTTCCCAGAATTTGTTGTTTTATTTCGTGTGATCATAGCGTTGAAGTAAATAATTTGAAATAGAGCATGGTGGGTAATAACCAGTGCAGGCAAAATCCACATGCAATTTGTCTGTATGAATTGCCCAAAATAGGCTTTGTATTACTGGGTGTTTTAAAAGGCTTTTTTGCTCCCTGTTGATTTACTGTACTTCAGGTATTTGGTCATTCTGTAGGATAACACCGTTCCTTTCAGCCTGTTTTTTATCCAGGGTTTCAACAAAGCTTTCAGACCTGCCCAGGATTTTTAGGCATCAAATGGCAATGTTTTAATCTTGTAAGCACTGTGAAATAAGCTCAGGCTCCTTAGTGGAAGGACCAATTTGTTCTGAGTAATTACAACAGGTAAATGAAAGTGTTAGGGGTAATAATTCTGGAATGGTAATACTCCCAGAAATTCTTGTTGCTTCAGTAATAGTTTGTCAAGTAATTTGTCAGTGGAGAAATGGCAAAGCAGAGCTGGGGGTGGTAGGTGAAGCACAGCTTATAGCTCTAGGCAAAATAAATTGATTATTTTACATGTTCCTATGCACATTTCTGGTTGGAGTATTCAAATTCTGTGGGCAGATGAGCAGAGGTAAAGCCTTGCCTTTATGGTAGAATGTTCACTATTTCATTGAGCCTACAAGAGTATTTTCTCCATGCCATGCACAATCCCAGAACCAGGGCAGACTTCTGCAAAGTGCAAGTTCCAAATGTGGCAAATAGATCTCTAATTACTGTCTAAGTCCCTGAAGAAAAGTCACTTGGAAAGTAGAGCATCTTGCTTCTCTCTGAAGAGCTTTGGTCTGCTTGTAATTAATGTTGAAAATACTTTTTTCCCTTCTGAATACGACTGCTGGAAAAGTCCTGGATTCTTCCTCTGCACACATTATTTTTAATTAAAAGCATCACTGTGTGTGTAAATGGGTATTTACATAAATGGTAAAGCACAAAACATCATCTTCCAAAGTGGCATTTGCTGAAATATCTTGGTCATGCTAGACATGGCAGGATGGCTGGCAATGATTTGAATATACCCTGGGGTTTATGGCTGGTTCTTTTAAGCAGCACTCTGAGTTTTTTATGTCTATTTGAGCATGTTGTTGTTGATTAAATGCTTTCTGATTGGCAGGGCTGGGAATATTTTTGTGGGAATTGTGGCAGCCATGCTTTGTTAGTTGTTCTCTCTGATCGTGCATTTGCCAGAATGAAGGAATGACCTGTGATCCTGTTTGTGGAGGGATCCTGCTGGATTAAAGAACAGGAGCTGTTTGACAGGTTTCCTCTCTGAAAATTGAGCTGTCACCTGACATTTCTCCAGCTTTTTTCTTTTTTTTTTTTTTGAAACATTTCTGCAGGAGATTATTAGGTGTAATCCATGGGACAAGAAAGGGCTCAGCAAACTTCTGGGTTTTGTTGTTTCTTTGTGTCTCAAGGAATTCTCCTCACATTTATTGCGCCCAGCAGTCAAATCTTGTTCATCTTGTGAATTCTGCAGTTAGGACACACAGCTCTTGCTCTCCCTGTTTGTTCTGTATCTGCAGCCTGGGTGGGCTTTGCTGTCTGATAGAAAACAAATCTTCCTCTCAGGTAAAACACCCATGTTTGATGAATCAAAACCCAAGCTCTGTTGGAGGACCAAGCCCTCTTCGGTGCTTCATCAAGAGAGTTAATTGCTCTCATCTGGTGGGTACAGGTAGTGCATGTCTCTAGAAATCTAAACAGAACTTAAATACTGTTATTAAGGGAGAGATAAAGTAGCAGGAATTGTTCTTGTTACATGTTTACTCTGGCACATCCTTTGGTGTTGCAGTTATTTGACAGAAAATGATGGCTACCATCTGCTCCCCTCCTCTGGCATCATTCAAAGTTCCTTTCCTCATTGGGAATGAAGTTTCTGTAGAGAGACAACAAGTTCTGATCTCTTCCTGTTTCCATAGTCACATTTAATATTCTTTATTCTTTTTGCATTTATAGCTCTAGGCAAAATGAGTTGATTATCTTATAGATTATTTTGCACATTTCTTGCATTATACTCGGAGTATGCAGGTTTTGTGGCCAGGGAGTCTGGTGTCTCAGAAAAAGAAGGAAATCTGAAATAATAGATGAAGGGAGGAGTCTCTCATGGAGACAGATATCATTGAGGGAGGAGGGATATCATCAAGGAAGGAGGGATTGTGGCATCATAGAAAAAGGAGGAAATGTGGAAAAGTTGGACATCACAGAGGATTGAGGCACACTGAGGAAGGAGGAAGTGTCACACATGGGAAAGAGAGAGTCTGGCACCATGAAGGAAGGAATGTGGCATCAATGAGGAAGGAAGGAAGGAGTCTGGCATCACAGAGCTATGATGGATTTGGACATCTCAGAGGTAAGAAGGAGTGTGGCATCCCACATGGAAAAAGGAAAGGAAAGGAAAGGAAAGGAAAGGAAAGGAAAGGAAAGGAAAGGAAAGGAAAGGAAAGGAAAGGAAAGGAAAGGAAAGGAAAGGAAAGGAAAGAAGGAAAAAGGAAAGGAAAGGAAAAGGAAAGGAAAGGAAAGGAAAGGAAAGGAAAGGAAAGGAAAGGAAAGGAAAGGAAAGGAAAGGAAAGGAAAGGAAAGGAAAGGAAAGGAAAGGGGAAGTCTGTCATCATAGAGGTGAGAGTGAATCTGCTATCACAGAGGAAGGAAAGAGTGTTGCACAGAGGTAAGAGCAAGTCTGTCATCAGGAAGGAAGAAGAAAATGTCATCACTGAGAAAGGAAGAGAGGAGTCTGACATCACAGAGCTGGGTATCATAGAGGTAAGAGGGACTGTGGTGTCCTGAAGGAAGGAGGAGGTCTGGCATCACTGAGAAAGGAAGAAATCATCAGAGATAAGCGAGAGTCTGATATCGCAGAGGAAAGGAATAATGTGATGTCACAGAAAAAAGCAGGAAATCTTCACTACTGGAGGATGGAGTCTCATCCTAAAGGTAAGAGGGAGACTGGTGTGACAGAGGTAAGAGGAGGTCTGGCATCACAGAAGGTGGAGGTCATCTTGCATCACATGGAAGGAGGGATTTTGGCATCACAGAGGTTTGAGGGAGTCTCACATCATGGGGCAAGGAGCACATTCTCATTCGTGCTGCCCTTACCTCATTTAAATTCACAATGTGCACCTCATCTGTCTTGCAGTTTGCCAGAAAATTCCTCTGGCAGTCTTTATATTCATCGTTTTTATCTCCCCACCTTCTTTTAACTGAAGGGTTGTCATGTACTTTGTTCTTACGTACCTCAAACTGCTTGCACTCTTTTTTAATTTTTCTCCTCTAAAGCACCACATATACATCAATTCTGCATGTTTTAATAATTAAAGGTTTCAGTAACACAGTTTTCTAACAGTGCTAATACAAAAAGCTGGTAAATCTGCTAGCTGAAAAGATCTTTCCCTCCCTGATTCCATGGAAGAATCTTGAGACTAAGAGTGATGGAAGATCCTGCAGTAAACAGGAGGGGACCTGCTGTGCTGTACCACCAAGCAGCTTGGGATGAAAACAAGTCTTATCTGGAGATCAGGGCAGGCAAAACATTGGCAATAACACCCTGGCAGGGCAGGAGGGCAACCTTTTACTCTGCACTGCTGGAGGATTTGGTGAAGCTAAAATTAGAGCCCAAATTTGCCTTAAGGCCTGAGGAACAATTACCCCGATCTCATTTCCTTATCTGTAATATCTCACTCGTTTGGTTCATTTCCACCTCCTCTGTAAAACGCAGATGCTGGCACAGGATGAGGAGGGGAACCTCATTACTGCTAGAAGCTCTAGTGGAAGGCAAAACAGAACCACGTGCTGCTCATAATTTCTTTTCAGGCACTAGGAATGAAATGGTGAAGTAAAGCTCAAAATGTTGTGGCTAAGAATTGTTTAAAAAAATTGTTGCTGGCATGGTATCCTTTCCTCTTTTTACTGGAAGATGGGGTTTGAGAGAGCTTTCAGCTGTCTTCACCCTCCATTGTATGCCAGGCTCTTGTCACTTCTCTGCACCTGTGCAAAAAACCTCTTCTTGCTGGGATTTGAGGGTCATTAAATAGAGTAAAGGCTGGATAGGATAAATGGGATAAAATCTTTGCATGATCTCACCTTGATGCATTATTATGGTAGTTTGAACAGCTCTTTCACTCTTAATTATCATGAACAGTGCTGATTTAAGAGTTCTTCCGTGACTTTTCTTCCTGCAGAGTCTGAAACAGAAATTATTGCAGATGGAGAGTGTATCTCTTTTCTCCTGAATCATGCACACAGTCATTAGATCACATTTATGGGCATCACACAGATCCCAAGCTGGATTCTGTCAGTTTGTGCTTTTTTAGACTCTTGAAAGAGAGTGGGTTTGTTCAAACATAATAGATGCAAAATAAGGAAAATTGAGATAAACAAATCATGTTTTTAAGCAGCACAGAATAATGTGTAGGACATGGCTTTAAAAGAAGAAGTAATGTTGCTCAGATATGTGTTGTTGTAAATTGAGTTTCTTCCTCTTAAGAAAGCAGTGATTTAAATAATGATTGGGGTCTGAGCTTTGGCTGGCCAGTGGTTACAGGCATTCTGCCCCGGGTGAGGCAAAGTACATGACAGTGAACTTAGTCCCGTGCTACTTTTCTTTTATGCTTAGTTACACTTGGGTGCCTGTGGACTTTCAGTGTGGTACTGGAGAGTTAAGAATGGATTGTAATTGTAGGAAAAACGAGGTGGGAATGTGTTGTGTGAGGTGCTCAAGCATTCCTCTGGAATAACGTGCCTGGAAGGACAAGTGCTGTAAGTGCCAGCTCTGGGTGATGCAGAGGTGAGAGATGAGAATTGACTCCAAGTTCTCAGAAGGCATAGATTATAGATTATATTATATTATATTATATTATATTATATTATATTATATTATATTATATTATATTATATTATATTATATTATATCATAGTGTACTATGTTATACTATATTACATTACATTATAATTACATTATATTATATATACTATATTTTATATATTTTATATATAACATATTCTATTCTATATTATATTCTATATATTATATATAAAATATAATATATATCAAATATATATTATATACACAATATTATATATTTTATATTAATATATTATATAAAAAGATATATAAAATATATTTTATATTCTATTTTATATGATATAATATTCTATGAATTATAAGAAATTATATATTAAAACTATACTAAAGAAAGAGAAAGGCTGCATCAGAAGGCTCAACAAGAATGAATAATAAAAACCCATGACTGACCAGAGAGTCTGACACAGCTGGACTGGGATTGGTCATTAATTAAAAACAATTCACATGCTGGGTAAACAACTATCCAAATCACATTCCAGAGGGGCAAAACATGGAGAAGCTGAGGCTTCCCATCTTGCCAGGAGAAGAAATCCTGGTGAAGGGATTTTTCAGACAATATCACTGTGACACACAGAAGGGCACCCCAGAGCCCACCCTGACCCTGCTGCTTGTTCCTGCTGGCCAGGGCACGTGGGGACGTGACCTCACTCCCTGCTCCCAGGCTTCTAATTAATTTCCTTCTCTAATGGTTAATTGCTGATTGTGAACAGTCTAGGGAAAAAAAAAAAAGCAAAATGGGATGATATCATCTCTTCCTGCTGTTTTGGAGATAGCATTGTGTGCCACCTCCCTGTGGCAATAAAAAATGTAAATGCTAAATTTCTTATCGAGACAAGGCAGAAACTCTGTTGGATTTGTATTTCCTGTCTTTGATTTGCTTTGCTTTATTTCATCTCAGGCCTGCCTCTCCTCCTCCCCTCCAATGTTAATGTAGCATTCCATGCTCACCTGGGAGATGTTATCACTTGAAGGCAAAGCAGTTTCTGCCTTGTTAAGCTATTTTCAAGCTTGTCATGATGCTCCATAAACTACAGAAATAGGAAGATTTTCCTCTATGAGTGACTTGGTGGTTTTCTGTCTGTTTCTGATGGCAAAAATGTGGTGCCTGGAGAGGGCAGGGGACAGACTGAGGGTGAAGCTGTAGGGACTGTGCCATGTCTTAGTTCCTTTTAGGCTGTGGCAGTGCTCAGGGACTCTGCTCCAGGTGCCACAAGTGTTTGAAGTCCTTCAGTGGGGTGGTTTTTCCTTCAGGTCTCTTGGGAAGAGTAACCTGCAGTTTCTGCTCTTTGGGCAAAGCAGGGTGTGAACAAAGGTGCTGCAGCAGAAAGATGCCTTTCTGCTAAAGCCTGATGTGGGATTTTATGTAAGGGAACAAAAACACACAGAAAAATCACTTCCAAATTAAGTTATTTCTCCTGCAGGGTAATTATTAATCAATAAACCTTGTGTCTCTCAGAGTGTGCCAAGTGCTCTGAGCTGCCTCACAGTGTGCTGGTAAACCAGTCCTGGAGGGAAAATGTTATTAACCCTAAAGCATGATTAGCTCTGAAAGCAGCAGAGTCACAAGTCCTGCCTCTGCCATGCAGCAGCAGTTTTGCCCTGGCAGGGTTTGGTGGCACCCCCAAAGCTGTGGGTGTTGTGCATCATTTGTGGCAGCTGGATGGTGTTTGGGCCAGAATGCATTTCCTGCATTAAACTGAAGGTCTGCACAGTTGATTATTTCTCCAAAAACATGTTTCAGATGGATTCTAATGCTACAAGGCTGAGATGGATGATTACTCGTAGAAGGAGAGGGGGATTTTACCATTGAGCTGTTTCATAGATGACCTCTGAAGATGAAGAGCTCTGTTCTCTGGGGCATCTCTTCTGTGTATTGATGAAGACAAAGCAAGAGACAGGACACAGCTTTGATGTAAATAATAATTGCTCTGTTACTGTGGACCCCTTAGCTCTGATGTTAATGCACAGATAGGGGACAAATCAAAATGCAGAAAAGGTGCTGAAAACCAGGAGTGTTTCCAATAGGGATCTGTAAGTTACTGTAAGGAAGTTCTGGGGTTTTCTTGCAGAAGTATTTAACGAGTTGTTCTTGGTCTTCTTCAAGAGGAGCTTGGTTCAGGGCTATTTACTGGGCCCATTGCATTTCAATATTTTTCTTTGAAAACATGTTTTTAAAGCAACAAATCAAGAGCATTCCTCCTTGAACTCTTTAGGATAAAAGTACTGTCAAAGGTATTTAAGTGTTGTCTGCAAACAATATCCACCCTGGGGTACAGCAAAGTCTCAGAGCCTAAGGACCATGGAATAAATGGAAATATTTCCTTCTAAGGTCTTGCCTTTGGTCACATAAAAAGAGGAAAAAGCCAAACCAAAACATGAACTCCCTTTGAAGCACTCATTTATAAAGGCATTGTACCAGTGTGGTTGCATCAAGAGACTTCAGACAATAAAACCACTGGCACTTTGTTGTTGGCATCTCTGAAAAACAAGGGTAGAAAAGTGTTATTGTACCTATTTGTCCTTCCACATTCACGGTGCTGTATTGCTGCATCGTGGAACAAGTGTTAAGCAGCTGATAACTTCCACTTCACCACAATCCCAGCAGTCATTAGCAGAGGAAATTCTGGAGCAGGTTTGTCACAGCTGTGGCTGCTTTGTGCTGCTCAAACAACACACGAGAGCTCCAGAGAAGCAGCTTGAATGGAGAACTTGGGAAATCACTGCTCTGAGTGGCCTCCTGTGGGCCCAGGATGGAGCTGCTGGCAGGAACATGCTGCATCCCACAGCTCATCCCTCCCAAAACAATCCCCTTGGATGAGCTGGTGAGGTTCAGATGCTGCTGACGCACTCGGTCCTTCCCTTCCCAGGCACTCACAGAAAAATGTGACACTCCTGGAGCTCTGGGGCCCATGTGCATTATCATCAGGAATTTTACAGGCACTTTCAAGGCAACTGGGAAAGATTGAATACAGAGAGTCTCTCTGTTAGCAAAAAAATAACCCAACCAATATCAGAGGTGGCTTCTTCCAAGTCAGGATGACATCTTGTGCAAATCAATTTGTCACCAGCCCCAGCTTTCTGCAGTGGAAGTCAGGATTCTTGTGAGACCTGAAGCTGGTTTTGGCACTTACTACTGGATGGTAAACAAGCTCATCCTCCAGTCTGTTTGGAATTCACTGCAAAAAATGGGTGTCTGTTCTCACAGCCAATTCTTTCCACCTATGGTCCAGGGTGAATGCAGAACGCACACATTTGCACACAATCCCTCCCCAGGTCTTCTGCTGTAAAAGTTCTGCTTCTCAAGTGTCCTTGAGAGGAGATGGGGGGAGCAGAAATGGTTCTGTAGCTCAGGGTGTGGGTATGAGGGTTTCTGGCTCATGAAGGTTCAGGCAGCTCTGTCTCTGTGCTGGCAGGTTCTGTTTTTGCAGGGATCCCTGTGGCAGGAAGGAATGATGCCTCTGACTGCATGTTCTCAGAAGGTTAATTAATTATTTTATGATACTATATTATATTAAAGAATACTATACTATACTAAAGGATACAGAAAGGATACTTATAGAAGGCTAAAAATGAAAACTCGTGACTCTTTCCAGAGTCCTGACACAGCTTGGCCCCAATTGGCCAAAGTGACCACTTTGTTTTCACTCTGGAGTGAGTGAAAACAACTCACACCAGAATCCAATGAAACAATCACCTGTGGATAAACAATCTCCAAATACATTCCACATGTGAGCACAACACAGGAGAAGCAAATGAGATCAGAATTGTTTTCCTTTTTTCTGAGGCTTCTCAGGAGAAAATCCTGGGCAAAGGGATTTTTTCAGAGAATGTGAATGCCACAGGCAGGGCTGTGGTGCTGATGCAGCAGGAGCAAAGAGAGCTCTGGGTTTGGAGGTAGCCCAGCCTGAACAACAGGGCTGGCACTGACAGCAGCTCTTCTGTTTGCTGGGGTCTCTGCAAACAGATCAGGCTGGCCCAGAGTTGGGATTTTCTGTGTGGTGTTCACAGAATGTTATGGTGGTGAACCTTTCCAGCCCAAACATGGCCCCAGCTGTGCTGTGATTTTGAGGAAGCTGCTGTTTTTCTCCACGAAGGCTGAGGAATAGAAATGTTATAAAATGCTGTGGTAGGTATCATTTCTATGTAAAGTGCTCTGAGGTTTCTAGAAGCCCCTCCAGTTGTGCTTTGCAATAAAATTTGATTGTGCTCAGGATGCTCCTAAACTGCATTGGTTTGTGTGCTGAGGCAAGCTGAAATTGGATAAACTTTTTCATTCTGGGGAGAGTTATAGCCTGGGTGTTGTAAAGGTGGGAAAGGAGTGTTGTCTTGTGCTCCAGATAACATTGTGAAGAAAAACAAGTGGCAGAAATTATGGAAGCACCAGTGGAACAAATAAACAAATCAAGTTTTTTTCAGTGCCTCTCATCCAATAGCTCCATCCTCTGCAGATTCAGGCATTTTCAAAGCTGTAGCACTTGCATGTGTAAAAAATAGAATATTGTTCTTTTTTTTTTTTCTTCTTTTTTTTTTGCTTGCTCAATCTGAAAGAGTGCCTGGACAAATGTTCAATCTGCATAGGTGTTTTATGGGTGCTTATCTTGACTTGTGTATTTATTTATTTGTTTATTGTCAGCCATTAGAAAATTAAACTCAAGTAAAACATGTCCTGTAACATAAAGGCACTTAAACTATTCCATTCAGTTTCATTCCTGCTCTAATCCTGTGAATTCCTGTTAACTTGTGCTAAAATTCCTGTTTTGATCCAGGAGTAAATTTGGTGCATTCTGAGGACTCTTTGAGCCATTCCAGAGCATCAAATTACTCTGCAGCAGCAAAACCAACAAAACCTTCTGGCTCTAGAGAGAATGGAGATGTTCTGGGTCATAAACAATCCTTGCCCTACAGAAGTTTTGAAATACTTGATGTCTTAGTAATTCCCCAGCAAATTAGTGTTTGAAGCATGACATTCTTTAAAATTATGCATTAAAATGATGACAGTACTGTTCCCCAAGCCACCTTGCTAAGGTTTCTTACACTTAAAGGCATGCTTGAAAACATTAATTATTAAAGACAAGTCTAAGTGGTTTTTCTACTTGCAGCACGAAACTGTCCAAATATATTCAAGATTGTTTTCTTTTTTTTTTTTTTGAGTGTTCTGACTGAAGCACAGCAGCCCTGCAGCTGAGTTATGCAGATGTGCTGTGAAATCAGGTTGCTCTGCACCTTGACAGAATTTTGTCACTTTTTTTGGCAACGTGATCACATTTTAGAGCATGGGCTTTTGTTTCCTCTTTAAACAGTTCACAGGGAGAAGGAAAGGGAAGGTCTGACTGCCCTTTACTCTGCTGTTCAAGGGTTGTGCAAATATATCCCTGCTCCACTTCCTGGCTGACTGGGAGCTGCAAGGTGGCTGCCCTCACACTGTTGGCTTTTTATTCTGTATGTATAATCTGCCTTGCTTTTCTTTCCCTCTGAATCTGCAGCAGTGGACATGTGAGCCTTGCTGAGGGGATGCTCTGCCCAGGGATTTGTGGGGAATCTAGAACTTCAGAGGAAGAGAAGGCATTGAATGTGAATTGTGTAATTGTAATCATTAAGTTATATTTATGTCACATTTACATTGTAACTACTATTTAATTGCCACATTATCTCTTTAACTGACTTCGAGCTCTGTTTTTATTATGTGTCTTTTATTTAAAACCTATTTGGGTAGGTTGAAACATTCTATTCCAGAAATTTCACAGAAGTATTGATATCCTGTGAGTGCCAGAACATCCTGCAGCTGGAATCCCGTCTGAAAAGGGAAAAGTCTCCTCAAAAAATGTGTGTGTCTCTCTGAGCTGACTGAGCTCACCAGAGTTCTGCTCTTTTCCTGCAGGCATTATGCTGCTGGAGGTGTTCCTGCTCCTGGGAACACTCCTCATCTACTTCTTCTTTTCCAAGAAGAATGAAGAGACACTGCCCTTCAAAGATGGGTGGTGGGGCAGGGGACAAAAGCCTGAGACCAAAGAAGACTCCAGTGTTAGACCATTTAAGGTGGAGACTGCAGAGGAAGAGCTGAGTGTAAGCAAAGCTCTGTGCTGGGGGAAGGGAAGGGAAGGAAGAAGTGGCCAAATGATGTAGAATGTGTTTGGAAGTAATTTTTAAATTGAACCAACAGGGTGCCAGTGATGGCCAGGTCTTGGGGGAAGGGATTTTTCAGTACTGCAGAAGATAGGTAGGAATAGGCAGATCTCAGTGTATAATTTTGTTCTCAACTGGCTCTTGCATGATTGCTGGTAAATAAATCTACTCTGCAAAGCCTAATAAACATAAAAATCATATTACAGATTACTCAACTCTGTTTTTCTGTTTGTGCATTTTCCTCAGTTTGTGTAGACCAGAATAAGAACAATGTCTTGTTTTTTTCCCCTTTCTTTCCAAAGCAATTACAAATACCTCATTTTCTTGACTGCTTTATGTTTGCAGCTGTGTTGGATGCTGATTCTTCTGTAATTAATAGTCTACTTTGGTCAACACTAAATTACTGTGGTAATTACAGTAAACACATACGTTGCAGAATTTGTTGCATAGAAAGATTTTGATTGTGTGTGTTTAAGGCAGGGATTGAACAATTTCATAGAGCTTTGTGGAGTCATGGTTCAAACAATACTCCTGGGATTGCTCACATTATTAATTTATAATAGATTCCTAATTTCTCAGCAAGGCCTGGGTTTTTTAACACTTTGCTTACCCTTCTTAGTAATATCAAAAGACATTGGTCTCCATTCTGCTTTGCCCTTACACTGCAGACACTAAGATGGATAATTTCTAACTTTAAAATGATTGAGCAGGATTAGATTGCCAGACCTGCCTTTTAGCTGCTCTGTGGTTCTGGTTGCAGTAGGGAGGAGCTCCTGGCTGTCCTTCCCTGCTGAGTGATTTTAGAGTGATCTTGCAGCGTCACCAACATCTCCTGTAGTGCAGTGGGAAGGTGACTGATTGGCAAACTTCAATTTCAGTCTGGTTTCACCAGCTTTCTGTCTGTGCAAAATCCTTCTGAGTGTTTCCTGGGGAAAGACTCCCCACCCCTGGGTTTGGGAAGGAAAGCAAAAGGTTTGGGCCAGATCCACGCATTGGCTGTGAGGAAAGCACCCAGGAAAGGCAGCAAGAGTTGCCCTTGCAGCCACAATGGTGCCAGCAGAGCAGCTTGCCCAGCTCTGAGGTTCTCAGGTTAGGCAGCCCTGCAGAACAAAGGCCGAGAACAGCTGGGAATGGAAGGGGAAGGAGGCCACCTGCAGGAGGAAAAATACTGGGACAGCTGATGGAGCACCAGCAAAAGGCACAGGTGTCTAATTAGAGATGTTATTTCCATAGTTCTCGTTTCACGTGCGGATAACTAGAAACACACACAGCCCAAGACAGCAGACACAAGGCTTTTAATGTCTCTTCTCTCTCTTTCCCTACAGGATTTGTTTAGGAGACTGGACCAGGCTCGATTCACTGAACCACTGGAGAACAGCTGCTTCCATTATGGAACCAACTCAGTGCACCTCAGGAAGGTGGTGTCCTACTGGAAAAACCAGTTCAATTGGAAGAAACAAGTTGAAGTCCTCAACAAGTACCCACAATTCAAAACAAAGATTCAAGGTGTGCTGCTTTTCCCCTTAAAATATAACCAGCAACAGATAAATTTTTCTGCAAGGGAAATTTGCAATAGACAAATAGATTTGTCTGCAATAGATAAATTTGTCTGCAAGGGTGGGAAGAAGGCTCTGGTTGTGTCACAGGGCCTTCCCTCCCTGGCTGCCATAGTCTGGATCCTTGGCATCACTGCTGAAGGAGCAGGGAACTCCTTGGCTGTAACTGAAGCCTTCAGGACAAGGAATGACAAATGGAATTCCCTGTGCATGAGCAGCCTGTCAGCTGGTGTTAGCAGGAGCCAAGCACGAGTGTTTGGAAGCAGAAGAAGATCTTAAGCTGTACACATGTTCCCTGCCTTGCATGCAGCCATGCAAAAACTGCCACAGATGTCTCCTCATGCTCTGTGGAGCTGCCCAGCTGCTGCTGTCACAGTGAAGCATCAGCCTGGCAGCCCTCCTCAGCCTGGCAGGGCAGATGTGCTCTGCTGCACCTCTTCCAGCATTCCCAGGCCCAGGAGAGCACAATGCCTCTCCCCTGGGGTCGATGTGCTGCCAGCTGTGAGGGAATGGTTTCTCTTCATTCAGTCTTTCCAAAGAGTTCCTTCAGCCAAGGTGTGCTGGTGCTGGAGCTGGGTCAGGCTGGGCTTTTTAAAATGTCTGATTTGGGGTGGTGCTTGGGTCCAGTTGTAGGTCTAGAGATCAGCAATTGTCTCCCATGATGGCAAAATTTAACCTTAACAGGTATTTTGTTCTGTCTTTACTTGCACCCATAATTGTGTGTTATTTCAAAAGGTGCAGTTTGCCATGGTATTTTAAATGGATCTAGGACAATAAATGGTGCTACATAGTGGTTAGAGCTTAAAGCACTTATTTAAATGATGGTTAGTGCTGAAAAAGATAAAACCAGAAAACTTTCCCTTGAAAAAGAAGAAAAAAGCCCCATCTGAGACAAGAAAGGGAGAAGCAGCTAAGGACAATGCACTATGTATAGCAATGGGAAAGGAAACTTCAGGCTTGGGAAAGATTACAGAGAGCAGATATGAAAAGACAAGGTCAAACATGCTGTGTATCAGATTCCTACCTTCTGTCACCACTTGAAAGCTTTTCAGAGAGTGCAGAGATTCACAGAAGTGTCAAGGATGGGGAAATCTCAAGTCAGTGAAAGACGGTGGGATTGCTGGTGAGCTGGAGTTGATGTGAGTAAAACAACCTTAAATACACCCAGAAATGAGGAATTCAGGGAACAAATTCCTGTTTGCTGGAAAACAAAGCCCTGAGTTAGTTTGAGGGAGAGCAGCTCACCTGAAGCAGGTGGTGCAATGCTGTGTGAAGCTTTCAAAATGGAAACCACACTGCTGATTTTGCCTTTTACTGGTCAAACTGGAGACTGGTACTAGAACAGAGGCTCCTGGTTTGGTTTATTCACTTAAAGAGATACTGAAAGCTTTGGACAAAGGGTGGGAAAGAACTACAAAAATGAACACTTTAACTGTCTTTTAGGAGGCAATTTCAAATCCTCAGTTTGGCATGATTGGTTTATCAGCAGTTAAGATGTGTGACCTGATTACAGGAGGCATCCACAGACAGAGAATATTTAGTGAAGGCTTTTAAAATTCCTTTTGTGCAGCATCTAGAGTCAGTGGCTGGGGACAGAAGCCAGACATATTCAAATGGAAAGTAAGGCATGCACAAAATGAGGAAAGTGATTCATGCCCCCAGACAAACAGCTGCACCTTGTGATGGATTCCCTATCTCTTGGTGCCTTCAAGCTGCAATTGCAGGCCTTTCAGGAAGAAAAATCTCTGGCTGACTGAAGCCTCTCCTGTGCCATGTAGGGACATTTGGGTAAAATTTAAGGGCACTTGGACTAAATGATGTAATTGTTTCCTCTGCCTGCAAGCTGGGTGAGTCACTGTGTTACCGTTGGTAGATTGCTTCACTTCTATGTCTTAATTTGCCAATTTATTTTAAAACAGAAATAGCCAACCCCATTTGGCTGCTGTGATGCTTAATTGCCCATTATGAAGTACTTTAAGGTCCTTGGATAAATGTATCCAGAGAGGTGCAGTGTGTTTGCATGCTCACCAAAAAAAAGGACAGGAAAAAAGCTTTATTCCTAATCTGTTCTGTGATTAGTTTCAGTGTCACGGTAAATTTGGCTGTGCTAATTAATGATTTTACTTTCACAGGCATTGATATCCATTTTGTTCATGTAAAGCCTCCTCGTTTGCCTGAAGGCCAGGCTGCAAAGCCACTATTGATGGTTCATGGTTGGCCTGGCTCATTCTATGAGTTTTACAAAATCATCCCCCTGCTGACGGATCCTGCAAGCCACGGCCTCGGGGATGAGCACATCTTTGAAGTCATTTGCCCATCTATCCCTGGTTATGGCTTCTCAGAAGCACCCCACAAGCAAGGTATGACACAGGAGAAGAAATTGAACCCCCACAAGCCCAACCTCACAGTGAGACTGTAACTCTTCTGTTGGGAAAACAGCAGCTCCTGCTCCACAGCTCTTGTTTTCCCAGTGAGGAAACAGAGATCCTGTGTGTCCTGTGGAATGAGGGACATAAGGGGGTGACTTCAGGTGACATCACTGGCTAGTTCCTGGAGCAATGAAGTTACAGCTCAAGAGCTGTAATTGCATCCCTGAACTGTCTGTGAGTGAGCAGGCAGGGTAAATTTAATTTATTACTGTTCCTTTTTGGTGTTTTGCATCCATATTCAACAGCATTGAGAAGGAAGATTTGAACAAAGCAGTTCTGGTGTCCCCATGGCAGATTGCAGCCAAATACCTGCTTGCTCATCTTGTGCTCTGAGTTATACAAACACAAACTCCAGCAAATTGAGGAGGTAGTGTTTAAAGTGACACTGAGTTTATTATTTAATTGCATGTGCAGATGTGGAGAAGGTTGGGTGTGGTATTTGCTGAGTCCCCAGGATGAAGGAGGAATTGAGAATCTGACTCCATGTCCTTAGAAGGCTATTATATTATATTATATTATATTATATTATATTATATTATATTATATTATATTATATTATATTATATTATATTATATTATATTATATTATATTATATTATATTATATTATATTATATACTATATTAAACAATAGAGAAAGAATACAGACAGAAAGCTTAACAAGATAGTAATTAAAAACTCCTGATTGCTTTCAGTGTCCTGACGCAACTTGACTGTGATTGGTCATTAAGCAAAAACGATTCTCCTGTTGGATAAACAATCTCCAACCACATTCCAAAGCAGCAAAACACAGGAGAAGCAATCAGATAATTATTGTTTTCATTCTTCTCTGAGGCTTCTCAGCTTCCCAGGAGACGAAATCCTGGCAAAGGGATTTTTCAAAAAATGTGACAGTGGCAGTTGGGTTTGCTTTTCTCTGCTTCCCTGGTTTTAAGTACCTGCTTTAAGTATCTGAGTATTCTATTTTAAAAACATCTTTTGTGACTGAATTGGACAACTGAGTTAAAAGTACTGACTACATTTTAGTTTGTTGCAGCAGCAATTCACTGATGGATTTTATTAAAAAACTCCACAATTTTCGTGGTCAGCATTCAGAGCAGTGGAGACATCTGCAACAAAGGCTGGAGTTTGTTCTCCTCATGGATTCTGCTTGCTCTCTGTGCTTGGATGCTGAGCAAGGGGTTGCAGACAGTCAGGCAAGAAGAAAGGGACTTGTAGCTTCTGAGGAGCTGGAACATTGCCTTGATGTGGAGAATCAGTGCTGCAGGGTCAGAAGTGTGGGTGGAATTAATGCAACAAAAGTGTTCTTTTCTTTAAATGCAGACTTCAATTCCGTGAGTGCTGCTTCTGTTTTTTATGAATTGATGCTCAGACTGGGATTCAATGAGTTCTACACCCAGGGTGGTGATGCTGGCTGTGTCATCTGCACCAACCTGGCCCAGATAGCTCCCAGGTGAGTACCCCTTGGTGCACTCTTTTACTCTGAATAGTGAATAGTTATTTCCTGTGCACTTGGGAGCTCCTGCCCAAGTCCTTGCTGTGTAGGTGTGGCATTCACATTTTCTGAAAAATCCTTTTGCCCAGGATTTTTTCTCCTGGGAAGGTGAGAAGCCTCAGAGAAAAGGAAAACAAGTTCTTATCTCCTTTGCTTCTCCTGTGTTGTGCTCACATGTGGAATGTGTTTGGAGATTGTTTACCCACAGGTGGTTGTTTCATTAGTTTCTGCTGTGAGTTGTTTTCACTCATTGGCCAATTAATGCCAAGCTGTGTCAGGGCTCTGGAAAGAGTCAGGAGTTTTCACTATTATGTTTTTAGCACTCTGTAAGCATCCTTTCTGTATCCTTTAGCATAATTTATTATGGTATTCTTTAATATAATATAGTATCATAAAAGAATAAATTAACCTTCTGAGAACGTGGAGTCAGATGCATCATTCCTGCCTTCGTCGAGGCACCCAGCAAATACAATTTGTAGGTTCTCCCTTTGGTGCTCAGTGTTAAGCAAAGATCCAAAATTACATAACTTTAGTTTATATTCAATGTTTTTTCTTTCAAACAGTTGTGCAGCAGTTTGGTAGTGGCCTTACTACAAAAAGTCTGGAGAGGGACAAGTACTTTGAAAGAAAAAAGGAGGATTTGTGTGTGCTGATTACTGAGAGTTGTCCCTTTGACTTGTCATTTTTGTGTGAAAAGCCACACTACAAAGGGCAGCTGAGGTCATGATGTAATTAACAGGCTGGAATTCAAGGATGTCCATTCCTGTTAATAACATTTTAAATATTACAGGTCACAGCACCAAGCCTGGCAGAGTTCAAGAAGCGTTTGGGCAACGCTCTCAGGCATATTGTGTGATTTTTGGGACTGCTCTGTGAAGGGCCAGGAGCTGGACTTTGATGATCCTTGTGGGTCCTTTCCAACTCAGGATAATCTATGATTCTAAATACACCAACTTTGAACTTTTGCTAACTTTTTGTTAATTTGTGTATGGTTTGTTTTTGTCTTTAGCCACGTGAAAGGTCTCCATTTAAACATGGTCTTGGTTTCGAAGCTGGGGCTCTCTCACCTGCTCTCCATCCTGCTGGGCCGGTACTTCCCGGGGCTCTTTGGATTCCAGGATGAAGATGTCAGGAGGATGTTCCCCTTCTTGAAGAAATGGCTCTACAAGATCTTGTCTGAGTCTGGCTATGCTCACATACAGGCTACAAAACCAGATACTGTTGGTAAAACAAACAAAAATAACCCCACAACCTTTTTTGAGCTCAGAATACTTAAATCTCTTAACTTTAGTTGTACTTTCATAGAAACAAAATGTTCTGCTTAGAATATGCAGAAAATAGGGGGTTTTTGCAGTGTATCTGCACATCCAAACTGAGCATGCTCCAAGTGCCACTGACCTCATTTTCCAATTTTCATAAATAAAATAGATTGTTTCATATTTTTCCACTTCTGCTATCACTGGGGACTGTAATTTCATTTCAAATGCAGCTCTGCTGAGAGCAAAAGATAATTTCTTCTCAGAGAATGGATCACATTCATGTAATGTAAACTACAAAAAGCTTTTAGCTGTCTCAGCACACAATATAGCTTATTTATTATAGTGATAAGTAATACCTGAGAAGTAAAATAAAATTTCACTTTCACTCATTGTTCTGAATTACTTGCAGACTTTCAAGGAAAAAAAAATTGTAGCTGTGAATGTTCTTTCTACATGAGCTAGTCACTCAGATGGTTTAACTGCTTTAAGTATCTGAGTATTAAGTGTTTCTATTTTAAAAACATCTTTTGTGACTGAATTGGACAACTGAGTCAAGAGTGCTGACTACCTTTTAGTTTGGTGCAGTGGCAATTCACTGATGGATTTTATTTAAAATATAGCTAAGGGAAATATTTCTTAATGGTTTTCCATAAGCTTGCCTGCAGAGGCAGGTATGTTCTTAAAATGTGTAGGCAAAAGGATAATTGTATGGATTTAAAAAAAAATTTGCTTCTGTTGAGTTTTGGTTCCTAAAAATTGCCATTCTTTTGTGCTTTAGGAAAGAGAGGGAAGCTGATATCTGAAAGATGCTTAAGCCATGCTCCTTCTCAATCAGAATTCTGGCTGATTCTTGTCCTTACCAGCCAGGTGTGGTCTGTCAGAGCAGACTGGGAACCAGCAGCCAGTTCATGCTTTGGGAGCTGGAGCATTTCTGCAGTTCTCCTAAGGACAAAGAGAGGATCAGGGCAGTGGCAGGTTCCTAAAAGGGGAAAAACACTCTGAAGGAATTTCTGGCGGAAATGCCTACATTCCAAGTGCTCTGAGGATCAATGTCAGCCTTTCTCTATGTAAACAGATGCACTCTACTCACAGTGAGTAGCTGAGAACAGGCTTGTCGTGTCCAGTACATCTGGAAAGTGCTCAACAGAACTTTTTCAAACACTTGCTATTTCAGTTATCAATAGTACTTGCTTAATAATTGAAATCCCAGTGTCATGTTTAAATAGCAATTACTGGTGAACTTGTGCCAGCTGCAGTGTTAGACACCTTCCTGGAAGGCTGGGTTGCAAGGGTGGACCTTCAAATTCCACCAAATTCCCAAATTCAGCTTCAAAGCTGTTCCCAAGGAACTTGCTGTTCCCTTTCCTCATGTTTTCCTGGGAAGCTGGGACAGTTTACAGGCCCTGTATTTCACAGCACTAGGATGTGGGATCAAAGTTCCAAGTGCAGGTGTGTTCTTTCTGTCCAAGAAAAGCAAACTATAAAATCTATAGGAAGGCTTGTTCTCCATGAAGGCAGTTTGCTGTTGCTAATTCAGAAGATGGACCATTTAGCAGAGCCTTGTTGTTCCTTAATGACTTTCTAATAATCCTTAAAATGTTTTTGCTGTTAGATAATGCTGCAAATCCTCCTGGTCATGTGTAGGCATGTGGGGTTTGGCTCTGTAATGCTGTTTAATACATGACAACTTCCAGATTAATGGAAGCAAACCCTCCTTGGCACATAGAGCTTAATCTTATTAGCTTACCAGAAAAAAAGAAAAGCCAGCAGAAATCCAATACTGTTACATCAGTTCAAAAAATGTTCAGTGTGAGCTAATGTGGAGCCTGCTCATTTGCAGACACTTCCAGTTTATGATTTGGCATTAAATGGCTCCAACTCATTGTATTATTTTATTTATTTAAGAAAGCAGCTGATGGAACAGCTTTGTAAAGTTACATCCTCTGCATTGCAACAGGCAGCTTCTCTAACATTCTGAGTTCTGTAGCTGGATATCAGTTACAGGTAAATTTCCCTCCTCCTTTACAGGCTGTGGTTTGAATGACTCTCCTGTGGGACTGGCTGCATACATCTTGGAGAAGTTTTCCTCGTGGACTGATATGGAATTCCGGAACCTAGAGGATGGAGGGCTAGAGAGGTGAGCCCTTTCTCCATTTTGCATGGGGTCACTAAGCCCAGGGTCACAGCTGAGGAGGTTTGTCTGAAGTGGTCACCTCAGCCCTCAGGGAGCCTGGAGTGACCACAGCTGGTGCTGCACACTGAGAGGCAAACAGGCCATGCAGGCTGAGGGATTCCCTGCCCACTTCCATCCCCTAGGAAGGAAATACACCCTGCAACCCCAGGATATTAAAAACTGGGGAAGAATCTCATTAGGACACAAAACCCAGAAGTTTAACCCACATTAAGGTGCTGGCAGCTCATGATTCATTGTAATACTAACAATTAACTTCCTGTGGATTGGCTTTGGATTGATTGTTACAGCTTCATCTACCTACCATTTGCTAATAGAGGATTATGTTTAGTGGGCAGCAGAAACCAGAGCTGAAATCCCCTTTGAGAACTACCTGGCAGGAATGGAGAGAGGGGACATGCTATGGAAAGCAGATTTGCATGGAATGTTTGCCCTGCACACAGCTAATAACTTTATATGAAACATGCACTGTTTACAGCACATGTTGGTGTGTCAGGGCTCTGTTGAGGGCTCACAGTAGCATTTCAGATTCTCATTAATAAATGGCACAAGCTGCTGCATGTGCTGTTCTGCTCCCACCCTACCAGTCTGTGGGCAGGAGAGACAGCAATGCTGGAGCATAAGGTGCTTGTTGGAACCTCTTGTATTTGCTTTGTACCTTGTATTTGTTTTATATCTCTTGTATTCATTAATTTCCTCCCTTCATCTTTTCCTCCCTTCCCAGACGAAGGGAGGAAATGATGAATCTGACTCCATGTTCTTAGAAGGCAAACTCATTATTTTATGACACTAGAATATATTAAAGGCTACTAAACTAAACTATACTAAAGAATACTAAAAGGACACAGACAGAAGGCTAAAAAGATACTAAAAAAAAACTTGTGACTCTTTCCAGAGCCTTGACACAGCTTGACCCTCATTGCCCATTAAGTCAAAACAATTCACATGAAACCAATGAAACAATCACCTGTAGGATAAACCATCTCCAACCACATTCCAAAGCAGCAAAACACAGGAGAAGCAAATGAGATAAGACTTGTTTTCCTTTTTCTCTGAGGCTTCCAGCTTCCCAGGAGAAGAATCCTGGGCAAAGGGGTTTTTCCAGAAAATATGACTGCCACAGAATCTGCCTTCCATGTAGGAGTTAAAATGTGACATCCCAGTTTGTGTCTGACAGCCTTTAGCATCCTTAATTGGTCACTGGCAGACAGAAGGGGAGTAATAACTTCACCTCTCCACTCTTAACCACTATTTCCTATAATTTTTTTTCCCCTTACAACCAAACCAAAGTCAAGTCCCTGCAAAACAGTTTTCAGTTCTAATTAAGCAATCTCTTGGGCTTGCCTTTCCAGGAAGTTCAGCCTGGATGACCTGCTCACCAACATCATGATCTACTGGGTGTCAGGCTGCATTGTCTCCTCCATGCGTTTCTACAAGGAAAACCTGCAGAAGGGGATAGGCACACAGAAACATGAAAAGTAAGTGCACCTTCTTCTCTTTAAATATTTTAATTTTACAGTTGCATGCCTTATAGATTCCTGAATGCTGAGGAAAAACACAGTTCTCTCACAGTATTCCCCTGCAAGACATGGCAGGCAGTTGATGTACTGTGCTGTGCTTGCAAAACACGGTGCTTAGGCAGGAATCCTGAGCCCTCAGTGAGGAGATCTGACTGGAGGCACTGCTTGAGGGCCTCCCATTCATGGTGTAGCCATCTACTTCCCGATTTTATTTCAGTTACTAAATCAGTCTGTGACTGAGTCACACAGTCAGTTTTGTTAATTTAGTTGGTTGTAGTTTTAGTACTTTTCTGGACACAATTTTCTTGTTTCTGCAAAAGGCTCAAGTCCTTCCTTTGGAAGCAACTTCAGCCTGCTGACAAACTGTATCCTTGAGAAGTCAGTGAGACTGATGTGCCTGCTGCTGCCCAGACTCTTCAGGCAGCAGCTTGGTTGCATGCACATGTGTCAGCCTGAGTATGAGTGAAGGTTTAAACCTGCCCTGAGGTATTTGCACCCCCAGCTTCGTGCCATGCTATTTATTTAGCTGTGAAATGATGCTCCCAGGAAGCTGACTCAGTTCCTGAAGCTGTTGTGGCAATGCTGTGGGCAATGTGTTGCTCTGGTTCTGCCTGCATTGGATGAGCTGTGTGAGCTTCCAAGTGCCCAGAGGACAGAGCCTCAGAGTCTTGTGACAAGTTCTGACCTCAGCCTTCCAGTGGCTACATGCCCAACACTTTTTGTATCTACATTTTAAAGTCTGTCACTTCTGACAAGGCAGTTTATGTGTATGGGATATTCAAACCTAGAAAATGTGGCTCTTAGAACAAGCACAGATCATTCACACCCCTCAAATCCAGTTGCTTCCTTGCACTTCTTAATGTGAAGAAGTGTGCATTTATGCCAGTTTAAAGCAAGAGTAATTTACAAGGTATAGACCCACATATAGAAATGTTGTTTCTGAGCTAGTCTAGATTATCAGCATTCTTCTCTTCTCCCTCCCATTAAGTAATTATTCTCCTGCCTACCCTCCAGTTGTCCTGCCAGGCTTAGTATATTTGAGTGGTTATCTCCTCTGTAAATCTCTCTCCAGCTCTTATCAAATTATGTGCTTGCCCATCAATTTGAGCCCTGTGTGCAGCAAGAGGAAATTTCCTGCCCACCATCTCCTAGGGCTCTGCTCTCCCTTTCCTTGCTTCTGAGCCTCATGCCCTGGATTCCTGCAAAATTGCCTTAATATCACAGTATGCAAAATAAAAGAGAGGTTTTTCCCTCAGGAATTATAGTGTTGTCTTCAGTTTTAGGATCTGGAAGTCCAGTTTTTAATGCCTAACAAGAGTGTGCCCAACTGCTCAGGAACATTTCCTTGGGACTTTTGATTTGTTGCAAATTTAAGTGCTTGGAAGATGACAGTGATTTTCTCTCCTCCCTCAGACTCACAGTACAGGTACCCACTGGCATTGCTGCCTTCCCTAATGAAATCCTGCACATACCCCAGGCTTGGGCCAAGAAGAAATACACCAACATTGTCTCCTTCCACTTCATGCCTCGGGGTGGCCACTTCGCAGCTTTGGAGGAACCTGAACTTCTTGCCAAAGATATTCTGCAGTTTGTGGACAAAGTAGAGAAAGAGCAACTCTGGAAAAAGAAAGGGGAATAACTTTCCTAAGAAACAGGAGGGTAATTACTTTTAGCTTAGCACATGTACAGGGCTCACTTAGTCTGCTGTAATCCATGTAATTAGATTTTATTGTTGACAAGATGTGAGCAAGGACAGAAAGAAAAATACAGTGTATACTGCCATGGGGACCAACAGATTTTGGGCTGGTTTTTTTTGTTCAGCTAGGCTAAGAAAGTAGCATGAAGAGTGCTTGAGTATCTTCTGAAACATGTTCTGTAGTATTTTTGACTCTTGCTTTGAGATTGAAAAATAGACCTCACAACTACCAGTGTACCTAGTAACACTAAAATTGTTATGAAAGGCTTTTTTTTTTTCATGGCAGCAGTAAAATTTGAGTTGCTGTGAGTATGAAGTTCCTCACATAAAGAGCAGGGAGCAGCCTGGCAGGACCTAACTTGCATGAGTGCATTAATCAATCAATCAGCATTGATGAGCTTACAGTATCTTTAAACTGCCTTCTGCTGGCTGCCTTTCCCTTCCAGCCTGGGCTGTGAAGGAGCTGGACTGCCCTGTGCCAGGCTCCTGGGAGATGTGAGGAGCTGCTGAAAGACACAGGTGCCTGTAGCTCAGCCCAGGAGTTGGGGCTGGGTAGGAGTAATTGCAGCCCCAGCTACTTCTGCACTGAATTTGTACTCTTAAATCATAGCCCTAGGTAGGGCCAACACACTGTGGCTTTGCACTGTTTTAGCAGGGTGTTGTAAATACCTCTTGCTAAAGGATAAAAATATTGTTAATTCGAAATTAAAAGTGAATTCAATTTATGAATAATTTATGATGAATCTGTGTGATTGTGTGATTCTTTTAATTCTTTTGACAACTGAGATTTTTCTTGGTACCAGCTAGGAGAATCATCAGCTCAGAACTGTCATTTCTGTACCCCATCTGCCACAGAGGTCAGATTGAAGACGAACTGCTCAAAGAAAACTGAAGGGCTGTATGGCTTTACCAGCTCCTGTCCCTGGTGTGTTCAGCTGAGCTTCAAACAGGTCTTAAGCCATCTCCAGATGACTGATGTCAGTGTGGTTTTGTTCTCCAGTCGCTTCTGATGTCCTTCTCTACTTCTGAAAGCACAGGGAAATACAATCTACCAGTAACACTTGCATGGATTAGTATTATTTCACAACATCAATTGAAATGGAAGCTAAGATCAGGAGCTCAGCAGCTCCAGGCTCCATCCCACAAGGCTTTAGACTCGAGCATACCACACAGTTTGTTTCACAGGAGGCAATGGTCTCTCCTGCTGGGCACGTTCAAATCCTAGTGCTGAGAGCCACCACCACCAACCCTGACAGAAAATCATCAGAGCAGATGGGCTGGGAACCAGCCTGGATCAGTTTTCTGAGCAGAAGTGAGACCTCTTGCTCCCTTTCCTCTGCCTGCTGCACCTCTGAGTAAAGCAGAGGAGCTCTCAGCTCTCCCTGCTAGATTTGATCCTCAAGCTGTTCTTAGTTAAGAGAGAACAGTAGTGAGCACTAATTTCATGCTTAATTGGAAATGCTTTCATTCAGTCAAAATTTGTCTCCACATTTGCAAAATGGTGTGTGATGCATGCCAGTCTGTTTTGAGCACTCTGGAAGAAAACACAGAAATAGAATCTCTGTGGAGAAGACCCTTCCCAAACTTGATTCAGGAGCAGTATGGTGAAAGAGAGATCCTTATTCAGGAGGAACTGGCTCACCTCTGACAAAAACAACCTCTACAGGCACCATTGCACACCCTCCTGCACAAGTCTGTCCTGACCTACTCTGCACACCAGGTAATTTTCTTCAGGGTTTGATAAGCTACTGTCTGAAAGAGAGACAAATCTGGACTTAAAAGATCTAGATTTTAGGAGTTTAAAAATGATAACTAAGTACCTGATATATAGCAGAGTTTGTTCTGAATTTTGGTGTCACTTCTCAAACCTTAAGCCCACAGCTATCAGCAGCTGTTACTCATCACCTGGTTACCTACAGTTAGATAAAAATGCAGTGAAATGCCATGACAAAGTGAAAAAGTATGAAATTAGCTATACAGCAGCTGTAAAACCTGCCCTCAGTTCCTCTTCCCTTTTCAAAATAACCTCTGGTTTAGCAAAACACAGCCAGTCCCACCACCTCTAGTGCAAGTTTAACACTAAAGCACTGTCTGTGAGTCAGTGGTAGCATCTGCATCTCATCCTGCAGAGAGCAACTCCCCCAGGAACCTGAAATCAGATTTGACAAGAACCTTGAGTGAATCCAGATTCACTTCTGATACTCTCTGGTACTGGCTACAGGCAATTCTTTGGTACAGATAACCAAAAATAGTTTTAACATTTAATAGTTTTCACATTTCTGTTAGCAAGTAGCTGCATATCAGACTATTGCAATAATAATAATAACAATAAGCAGTACAAAATGAGTCCCTGCTCTGTTACAATTGTTCTTGTTTATGTCAGCCAGCTGAGGACCTGCCATTCAGGCAGGGAATTTTCTCTAAAAAGGCTAAATGTGATGCTCTTGGGCTGGCTGAGCTGTTTCTTGGGGATAAGGCTCTGAAAGAGTAGCTACAGCCTTCAGCATAACACAGAATATGGTGACACTTTGATGCTCAAAACATTTTGTTTTGCTCCAGGGCCACTTCTTAATGAAGCTCCAATTTCTGGCCCAAAGTTGCCCCAAAGTCTCTGCTCAAAGAAACTGCTGTCCTAAAAGCCCTGCCACATTCAATTGCTCCAAAACATGCATTTATCCCACGCTGAAACCAGAAGCAGCTGACCTAGACCCTGCTTTTTAATTATCCAGTCATAGCTCATTAAAAGTCTTGATAAGGGGTTTGGAACCATGGAGATGCCACTGAAAATAAACAACTTGTACTCTTCCTCCCCAGCTGAAGTGCTTTGAAAAGTTTCTGCTTCTGGTATGGAAAAATACAAGTAAGGTCATAATCTTCTCATACAGCTCCAGATAAACAAACTCCCACTACAACTAATTTTGACTTCTGATTTTTAAACTGCAAACCATAACGTCCTGAAAAATCCAAGTCACCATATGCAGCCTTTGGACATCTTACACAACAAGACAGGACTTCATATACATTAAACAAAAGTGTCAGGCATTACTCAGATCGTGAATGGAAAAAAATATGAATAGAAATCACACTTTCATAAGAAAAAGGAAGTGAAACCATCATTTGATGTAAAATAGGATGTGAAAATAGCCTAGCATCAGAGTTAGCTCTAGATCCATTGAAGGGTACCAATCATCACCACTGAGTCAGCTGCAATTGTTCAGGGGCAGGTCTGAGGTTCAAGGCAGTCAATCAAATGCACAATTCTGTTTTGCAGCAAGTGCAATGCATAATATGCACTAAATGAAGACACATTTTTGTCTGCAAGAGCAGTGGAAAGCTCCTCCTGGTGCTGTGGAAAGAGACAAGGAATAAATCCATATTGATTTCAGTGTAGCTTATTTTAAACCACTGAGAAATGATGCTGCTTGTTTTACTTGCTGTAATAGCACTTCAAGGAACATAAGTCACACTAAAACTGTCTTGCTCAGGATTAGTTTTCTTTCATGGAAGAAATACCCTGTGCAGTGCCAGACAGCCCTGATGGTGTTATGCCAGGGCTGCTGGAAGAATTAGCCCCATTACAATTGTCAGCTGTCTTCTGGAGAGCAGATATTTATAAACAGGTCTGTGCTGAGTGGTGACAGCTCCTTCCCCTGGCCAGGTGTGCTCCAAAGCTCAGGCTTCCAAATCCCTTCCTGGCTGGGTTGAAAGATGCTGAGGATGATGGTGCCCTCTCTGTGTTTAATAATTGAATGTCTGATGTTTTGAGGATATGATGAGCAATAAAAGAGATGGAAATGATGAGTTTCATCACCTTTTAAATGAAAGATAATCCTTTGCAGCAGTAATTCAAACCACAAACTGATCAGAGGGAGTGCAGCACAGGGAAGAGGTGAGCAGAAACACCAAGGGATAAACTCCCAAGAACCCAAAGAACCAAGAGTTCTTTATCTCTTTTTTGCATTGTTGGGTGGTTTTGTGTACAAACACATTTGTACCCCACGAGTTCTAGGAATTCTTGTACAGGCTTCAGGGAGCTGAGGTCCAGCCCTGCATTTTTGTCTCAGTGGAAATTTTTTCATCACCCCAAGTCTTTTGTGGCTCACAAAGCTTTTTGCACTGATCAGAAGGGAATTATTAATACTTCAGAGAAACCAGAGGCAAAGAGGGTTTGAGCAATATCTCACACAAACTGAGCAGAAGAACACAGTGCAGAACACAGATGATGTCCTTCTCCTAATTTCATCACTCTTTAAAGATAAATAACTTAAATGATTCCTCTTAAAGGTGCTCAATTGATTTATTTCTCAATTTTTGCCCTTTTCTTCCCAGCAGATTCTGATTCCCTATCTCAAAAGGGAATTATTTTTTCCTATTTCAGGAACATTTTTGAAGTTACAGATTTAAAATATGAAAGAACAAGATAACCCTACTTCATTCTCTAAATCTAGAATTCTATCATAAAGAATTTCAATGCCTGCAACCAAATTATGGTACTTAGCAATTCTTTAAATCACTTTTTTCCAGTTTCATCTGTGGGGAGAGCTGCTGGTTTTATTTCTCTGTCTCTGTAGATGGAGGGGAAAAATACTGATAATTTGCCTTAGGGAGAAAAAAACCTATTTAGAATTCCAAATATGTTTTGACATGGAACATCTTCACTTGAAAGAAGCAACTCAGTGCTTTACATTTCAGGAGAGCAGGCTATAAAAAAGCCAATCAGT
The DNA here is from genome assembly GCF_028769735.1 of Zonotrichia leucophrys gambelii. NCBI lineage: Eukaryota > Metazoa > Chordata > Aves > Passeriformes > Passerellidae > Zonotrichia > Zonotrichia leucophrys. The sequence goes on from NC_088172.1 coordinate 99,113,216, forward strand.
CTGAAAATCCAAGCACAAACCAGCAGCAAATGCATGAAAGATTTTCCATACAGAAGGAAGGCCAGCTGTGTACAAAAATACATATCTCTTACATTTCCTCAGCTCTCAGTCTTCCTCCTGTACAGCAATTAAAAAAAAAAATTGAATGAACATCTAAGAAGCACAACAGATAGGTACCTTTCAAGACCAGTCCCTAAGTTCTCTCACAAACTTTCACCCTTTTGGGAGGTTCACAACCACACAGCAGCAATGATGAGACAGCAACAAAATCTGGCTCCTGTTTTATTTAGGAGCATCTTATGACATACCATACATTGGACTTCTAGAATTCTATTTTAAACATCACTTTTGAGAAGAGTGCTTTCATTAATTATTAACCAGCACTTAGTTAACCACTGAGTCTGGGAGCAGATACAAAAATTTCCCTCTTTCCTTCTTGGCTATTTACAGCCCCACCTATTTCCACTTGAAGTTGTATTGGCTGCAGCTGAGATGCTACATTCTAACCAACAGGATGTGGGACACAGAGCAAATGCCAGGACTTCACCCAAGAACCAAAAAATTATAGAGAAGAATGTTCCATTATAATGACACGATCTTCAGTCTCTCCACTTTTAGCTGTTTCCTTTCTGTTTTTATCCTTCAGACAGCTGTCCTCAGAAAGAAAAAACCCAACTTCTGTACTTCTGAAATATCTGGAACAGGCACTTGCAGCTGTTACAGACAGGTGACAAGCAGAATCCTTCAAGAAGTCTTGTCTAGATGTGACAGAGAAGGAATTTGTGAGACTACTTTCAGATAAGACATGTGACCCTGGCCATCATTTGGAATTAAAAGTGTGCATTTCCTTATATTGTTGCAGTTTTGAGACAATAAAGGGTGTCTTTTCTTTTTAGTCAATAGATTTGGGATAAAGCCTCCTTCTCCCCAAATGTTCTGCCTCTCACCTCACTTTTGCTAAAAGCCAGGTGAAAACTCTGTGGGGTCTGCTGCTTCTGGGATGAAGGAGCAGCAGACTTGAAGCCTTCTCTTCTTGAAGAGAAGGCTTCCCAAAGCAAAAGGTTTCCAAACCACTCATAAGCAGATTATCTGTAAAACAGACACGAGAAAGCTTCAGTTGTGCTGCCAGCATGTGTGGGCAAGCAGAGCTGGGAACTGGACCTCTGTAAAAAGACAGAAAGAACATGGCCTACTGCTACACTGGAGCACTGGGAAACTTAGCCAGCACAAAGATCTGCTTTTGGCTCAGGATATGGGAAAAGCCCAGAGGAGAACAAAGCACAAACGTGTGCACCTCATGCAAATGAGAAATTGCAATGATTTGGGTGTTGAGGATGTGTTGTAAGAGGGCTGGAGGTGAGCCAGATGGGCCTGGCACACAGAATCCTGGCACAGAGCTCTGGGTATCCAAGCAAGCCAAGGCTTCTGAGTCTCAGCAACCATGGAGCATTTTCCTCACTCTGGAAGAAATTCATCTGCCCTGAAGTCTTTGCAGAAGTGTACCCTGTGGTACAGCATCAAATGAGCTCCATCCTTCTAAGTGTCACAGGCTGCCCTGTCAGCTGTGTCACAGAGAATCCCATCACAGACAGAGCTCTGGGGCTTCCTCCTGTGGAGGGAGAGTGTCAGTTTGTCCAGGATTCCTCCTGTGCAGGGAGAGTGTCAGTTTGTCCAGGATTCCTCCTGTGCAGGGAGAGTGTCAGCTTGCCCGGGATTCCTGCCCCCGGGAGCGCTGCTGGAATGTCGGGAAGGACTCAGCCTCAGCCACAGCCTCAGCGTGGGGGAGGCGCTGCTCCAACTGAGCAATGCCAGGCGAGCAGCAGGAGCTGGATCCCAACAAATATGGGAGCTTCTGGGAGCCACAGTCAGCAACTCCAGCTGGGCCATTTGCTTAGGCTGCCTGCCAAAAGGTTTATAAAAAGAACAGTGAAGAATGTGCCATGGCTTTAAATACGAATTTCAAATACAGTGCAGCCAATATCCACATTTGTTGAGGCTTCCATGCCTCAGCTTTTCTCTAAGGCTCAGTCAGGAATGCAAGGAGTTTCTCCTGCTGATCTAATTTTATTCCCTTGCAGATATCCACCAGCATGAAGGAATCAAGCAGAGCCAGGGCAGTTTCCTAATTACTTCCAGCTCTCAGAGAGGGACTCAAAAGATGATAGTGAAGCAAGCATAGCACAGCAAAGATGCTAAACCAGCCCATAATTTGTGTGTTGCTGTGCACAGCTCTTGTGATAATTTACTAATAGGTGACCCCAGCCTTTTCTCCAACTGGTGCCTGTCCTAATACCATAGACATTTCTATGAGTTTAACTGTAACAGAGCACAGCGGCAAACAGGAATGGCTGCTACATAATAAGTGAAATATGCAGGTGATTTCACCATCAGAAAATACTACTACAGTTTTCAAGTATTTTTCAAATACTACTGCAGTTTTCACTATGAAAAATGCTTTGTTGTAAAACCCATAGAAGAAGCTAGGAATTTCTTAGGGACCATTTTTCCCCTGTTCTGTCAGTGACAGACAGCAGAGAAGGGAAGGAGTACCCAGAAAAATGAAGCAGCTAAGAAACTGAAGTCCTAGAGTAGGGGCTGGTTTCTTTCCATCTCTTGTCAGGCTCTGTAGTCCATCAGCAAGGCACAAACCTCTGACCAAAACCTCCTCTACATGGACATGTTTCTGAGTGTTTGGGGCCCTTGTCTTTTACATCTCTTTGGAATACAATGAAGTGGGGCTCCAGGTATGGATCTGTCTCAGGAGGAGCACTGTTTTATCACTGTAATAACAAGATAGAACCCTTGACACATGAACTGGTTCCTCAAATGCCAGCAACGACTTTTTAGCAAGATTTTTTACCTCTTTCCATTACCTCAGAGGTTTTCCATATTCTATTTGTGAAGCAACCTTAGCATGGCTGGAGGTAAGTTTATTCAAGTTCACAGGAGAGATGGCCCTGCCTGTGCTGAACTTGTGCCAGCCACAAGGAGTGTCACCACCAAGGCTCAGCAACCTCCCAGGCACAAAAAGGAAACCAAATCATTAAAAGAGTTTTTGTCCTCAATATGACACATAGAACCTCACAGTGAGTATCAAAAGTCATCTGTTGAAAAAAGTGAGTTGTATCACAGAGCACAAAACCAGCACAGCACCAGCACAGTAAACAGGTCAAGTGTGGCAGCTGAATGATTTATTTGATTCTTCAATGAGCACACACATAAGCACCCACTGCTGCTGCAGACACCTGGATGAGATGGGGAAGTGCAGCTAGAAACAAGTCAGAACAATCACAGGCTTCTGATCTAATTAACACAACAAGCTGCCTCCTCCCTGTGACCTCACATCTGTGTGAGACACTCACAGATGAGTAAAAAATTGGAGTCTGTTGGGTTTTTTCCTTCTTGGTTTGAACACCAACCTGGAATGGCAGTGTGTGCACGAGGTACACACCACCTCATAATGCCATGATTGCTAAAAATCAAAGTGCACACACATGCACAAACCCCTGACTAAACTGCACCACTGGAGTGAGAGTATAAAATAGTCTGACAAATTTATTCCCCCTCAGTAACCAAGGCTCCTCACCTGTCTTTTAAGAACCAGGAGGTGCATCTTCAGCTAACAGGATGGGTTTGTAATCAGAGGGCTCAGAGCTCCACAGAATCCTTCTTGCAGCAGGCAGGTCTCATGCTCAGCACTTGTCTGAGTGCTGTTCTTGGGAAGCTGGAGGCAGTCCTGCAAGACACTGAACATCTGCACACATTTATGGCACAAAATCTCCTTCAATCTCAAGATGTTGCTGCTTTACAGACATGCTAGGAAAGGTCAAAGTCAGGAAATAACAGTTTAACAACAAGCAAGGAAACAGAGGCCAAAGGCTTCTCCTACCCATAGGTCACCAAGATTCATCCCCTAGAGAAATACAAAGTATTCAAACTCCTCATGGGACATTCTGTCATCCTAAGGCTTGTGGCAGTGCTCCTAAGAAGAGTTCATGACCATGCTGTGAGGCAGCCAGCAAAAAGACTGTTTCAACACACAGAGAAAAGAATAAATAAATCAAGACAGCCTGAAATTTTTCTAAACTCAGTGTTTTATTGCTCTGTGATTATTAGTTACACTTTGACACATTGCACTTCAGAATAGATTAGCACCTACTACATAATTTAAAAACTTAGTATCTTACAACTCATATAATTGGCACTATAGAGAAAACCCAGAGATCTGTCATTTTAACCCAAGACTAAAAGAGATAAAATGTTTACATCCTTTACTGTTGGCAGGTGAGCTTTCATTGTGGAAGGCCCTTAAAAATAGTGAACAGAAACTAAGAACCTAAATGCCCTCCAAAAATGTATAAAAACAGTAACAGATAAATCACTCCCTTCTTTACACCAGTCTTTTTGCTTTGGTACTTTTAGTACCCAAGTGCACAGTTATTCCCTCATCTCTTTCAAGGAAAAAAAATAGCATGATCAAAACTATGCTGACTACTTTGGGTGAAAAGAGGAGAGACTCCCACACACCATTCTCAGCACCCACACAAACAGTATTTTCATCAAAAGTGGCATTGTCTCAGGATTTCACACATCCCAAGAGGTTTATAAATAATAGATTTTGGAGTTCTTTAAAAAGGGAATAATTATTTGAATAAATAAATGCAGCTCTAATAGCTGCATTGGCTTTGGTGACCAGTTATCTATATGCAGCATAAGTTATCTTCATAAGGCAAGTGGTGAGCTAGCAGAAGTGAAGTCCCTGAGGATCAGCATCTCCACGTTCAACTTATTTGTTTCACAACGTGTGTAGACAGCCTGGAAAACAATCAGTCCCAAGGCATCTGCTTTTTAATCTCCCAGCACAGCTGCAGACCACACAATGAATTATTTCTGTACCTTTTCTGCAGGCAGGAATACATAAATAACGCCGAATAGTGAGGAGGAGGAGGAGGCAGGGAATTTGTTCTGCTAAACTTGGGCCAAGTGCTCCACCTTGTGTTCGTGCTCACAACACAGCTCAGAGCGACGCTCCCGGTGCCTGCTCCACCCCTGCAAGTCCCAGGCTGGAGTTTCTGATCCCTTCTGCCTGGGATGAGGTGTTGTCCATGGTGCCGTAGCACTGCTGCTCCGCGGGGGCCAGCACGGTCCTTTCGGTGGGGTGGGCACGCAGAACCTGCGGGACGTACATCTGAAATCACAAGTGAGGGCTTTTAGTGGTCTCTCAAACACAGTGCTCTGAGATGGGATAGCTGGAGGCAGTCCTGCAAGACACTGAACATCTGCACACATTTATGGTACAAAATCTCCTTCAATCTCAAAGGGTTGCTGCTTTACAGACATGCTAGAAAAGGTCAAAGTCAGGAAATAACAGTTTAACAACAAGCAAGGAAACAGAGGGCCTAAAGCTTCTCCTACCCAGGAGAAGTTTCCCCTTGTCACTCTTCTCTTCATCCTTTTGCCATTCTTCACTTCAACACCTCAGGCCTTTTGCACCCTGCTGGAGACTTCCTGGTGCAACACTGCCCTGCCCCTCTTGTCTGTGGCACCAAGGCCTTTCCTCCTGTCTCAGTCCTACATCCCTCTCAGTGACGTGGCAAGAAAGACCTGCTACATGCCACAACATTCAGAACTGCATTTGGCAGCTGCCCAGATGTGAGGCTCTGTCTGGGGCAGGGCACAGAACACAGCACACAGAGCTGCTGGAAGCAGTGTCTCAGCTGCTCCTGAAACCATAGGTACTTCTGGAACATCACCTGGGAGCAGCAAGGAGCCCAGCTGCAGAACTCTCTGGTCCCACATGCACGTGGCAAATCCCACAGTCCATGCAGATAATATATGCTACACAAGCTCTTTGGTAAGCAAGGTGAGAAATTAGGCTTTGCTAGGAAAAGTAAGGGAGTATTAGTAACTCTTAGCTTCTTACAGAAGATGTTGGGACTGTTGGTACATCTGTGTCTTTTCCTCTTTCACCTTGTGTGTCTTCAATCTGTAACCAGCAACAGGTGGGGAAAGAGAGAGAAACAACATCAAACTGGTGAGTGAAAACAATACACACATCATGAGCATCCAAAACCTGCACAGACAGATCTCAGTGCAGTTCTGGCACTCTCTGCACCAGTCTTTCTACACAGAATCATAGAAAGGTTTGGCTTAGAAGGGACCTTAGAGATCATTGAGCTCCAAGCCCCTGCTATGGGCAAAACCACCTTCCACTAGACCAGGTTGCTCCAAGTTCCATCCACCCTGGCCTTGAGCACTTTCAGGGATGGGGCATTCACAACATCACTAAGCAGCCTGTGCTAGTACCTCAGCAACCTCACAGCAAAGAATTTCTTACTTAGCTAACCTAAACCTACTGTCAGTTTAAAGCCATTCCCCCTTGTCCTCTCTTGTAAAAAGTCTCTCTCCACATTTTTTTGTAGGCTCCCTGAAAGGAAAGCCTTTTTTTGGAAGGTTGCAATTAGGTCAGCCCAGGTTGAACACCCCCAATTCTCTCAGCCTGGCCTCATAGCAGAGGTGCTCCATCCCTCTGGTCATCTTGGTTGTATCCTCTGGATTTGCTCCAAGAGGTCCCTGCCCTTCCTTGTGCTGGAACCCCAGGGCTGGATGCAGCCCTGCACAGGGGCAGAATCCCCTCCCTCAACCTCCCCACACTGCTGGGGATGCAGCCCAGGATCCTTTTTCCATACTGCTCTTTTTTCTCAAATTCAGTTCCTGCAGACACAGAGATTTCCCACTCTGCCAAGCAGCCCACCTGTACTACAGGCTCTCAGCAGGAAGGGAGGGACAACCCACCAGGAGCAGCTGGTGCTCCATCAGGCACACAGGGAGGTGCTGAAAGGACAGGTATCCATCACTTACCCTATAATTCAGTGGGCTCAGGTACTTGAAACAGCCAAAACAAGTGTAAGCCAAGCAAATAACAATGGTGATGTTGACAACCAGCAAGGTAAACATTGTTGTAGGTGCTTTAAAACCTAGAAAAATATCCAAAGAATACAATAAAAAAAAACATAGCAGAAAAATCCAACAAAAGCAAAAGAAGCCTTTATTTATCCTCCTCATTTTCAGAAGCTTCATGGATTTTTTTTCTTAGAGGAAATGGCAGCCCACTTTCAGCCACAAACAAGAGAATGTCATTATACACTAAATTCTCCCACTTTTCCTAGGGGCCAAGAAATGTTGCTGTAATACCTAAATGATAGGCAAGACTCAGAGTCATTCTCCTCCCTCATTCATCCATTCTGGACCCACTTCTTAAGTATTTTCATTAATGATCGGTGAAATATAACATTAATTGCATAGATTAATTATGATGATGGCACCAAATTGGATGGTTTGCCATCAGCTCAAAGGGATGGAGGTGGGGCAAGAGCAGAATCAAAATGGTCTTGGTACATAAAACTATTCCATTTGCTTTAAAGGATCAAAACAAACAAAAACCAACAGCAAGATAAAACTGTATGTAAAAAACAGGAAATAAGTACAATTTGGAAGGAAAAATAAATGTAGATATGAGGGATAATAACACTGCAGCATACAACTGCTGGAAAGCAGTCAATGGTAGGATGGTATCAAAGAACATGGGAAGAGAGGAAAATTTTAAAAAAAGACAAGTCTCTGGCACCTATACAAAATAATTCAGTGCTGGATAGTCTTGTCTACAGTAAAATATGAGCAGAACTGGGAAGAATCCAAGGAAAAAGATCAAGACAAGGAACAGTAAATATGAACTAGGCTGATAGGGAAGTTTTAATTCAGGGAAAGTGTAATAAACTATAGGAAAGGACATGGGTGCCTAGCATGGAAAAAGTATTAAAGATTACAGTGACTTCTTATTTTCCAGATCCACTAGGGAAATATTCTAAAGAAATTAATCTCATTTTGCAGTAAAGATGACTTGAATGGAATATTAGGAAAAAGTAAACATCACTACAAGCCCTAACTGTTTCCAAGCTTCTTCAGACAAAAGAGGCAACACCACCTCTCAGACATTTTTGTGGTAACCCTAAAATATGCAGTGGCACAGAATAGAAAAGTTTTACACTTTAGCAGGTTATAGAAGCCCTGCACAGGTCTGTTCACAAGGGGAAAACCACCACACACATGCAAAAAACAGAACCAAAAAAGCCCTACAAACACATCATTGTTCAAACCAAAAAAAAGGAAGTGAAAAAACCTCCCTAGGGGTATTGTGGAATGTCCTTCAGGGGAGGTTGTTTTTATAAGCACAGTATTTATCAGGTGGTGAGATGTGTCTACACCAAAGCCAATGTATGGTGCAAAGCACAAGGCCAACAGCAGAGATCAGGGAAGGAAAGTCTCCCACATCAGTTTTCCTTGCATTGTGTCCTCAGAACTGCCTGCCAACAGCTCTGGAGAACGTGGATTCAAGTGACTGTGGCAGGAGATGGGGCTTGAACTGCAGAGAGGCACAGTGATATAGGATGGATGGATGTGGATGGATGTGGATGGATGGATGGATGGATGTGGATGGATGGATGGATGGATGGATGGATGGATGGATGGATGGATTAAAAGCTGAGAAGGCACTGAGAAGGAAAAACTGAGTACAGCCTCTCACCTTCTGTGTGCAGTCAGGTGGTTTTTGATCCTGACTGAGAACTGGAGGAGAGGTTTTTCCAGCCTTACATTAATATTTGAGGAGTGAGAAACCAGAGTATTGTCACTGGACTCTGCAACCAGACTGAAACACCCATATCAAGCCAACCACACAAGTCAATGACCAAGCAATCAAGCTTTACACCATAAACTGATCTATTTTGCAGATGAGGAAGCAGAGCTCTCTTATCCTTCCTTCTTTCTTTTTGGCACAAGAAGCAATGAAATCAATGGCAATGAAATAAAAGTATCAAATTTCTACCTCTCAGACTGCCCTGTGCACTGACAAACCACTGAACAACCTCCTGTAAACAGGATCCTCTACACTGATCAAGCTAAACATGCTAATCCAGCCTGTGTTTTCCATTATTAAGGTCCCTAACAAATGATGGTTTTACCATGCAGAACTAGAAAACATTATAATAAAGATTTAATTTTTACTTCATCAGGATTTCCTTCCTAACAATTAAAGAGGTGCATCAGATGCTGAGTGCTTGGAGTTGATTTTTCTAAAGCATGCTCTAGAAATTCTCCTAGTAATTTAGAGGACCAGATTTATTGGTCTTCCTGGTTGCAAAAGCAGCTCTCAAAACAAGGGAAAAAACAAGCTCTCAAACATACAAGTAATGCAGGAACATCTATTCAAATCCAAGGACAGCCTGAAGCAATAGCTCCAAGTGCCTCTTGCATCCACAGGGAGTTTTCCATCTCCCTAAAGTTGGATGACAGCCTGTCAACAACACCTGACTGCTGGTCACAAACTGGTGGTCAGAAATGCTAAAAACCACAATGCAGATGTAATCATTTCTCATGAGGGCACAAGGCAGTCAGCTATCAGGAGTTTCCTTCCAAAGAAGGGGAACCCAACCCTTCCAGCACCACTGACATCCCCATTCCATGCCAAATGCTTTCTCCTGTATCATGGATAAAAACCTATAAGATGTTGCCCACCTTTTTCTGACATCAAAGCTGCTGGTACAGCACAGCCAATACAATCATTGCCAAGTACAAGCAAAAAACAGAATGTTTGTGTTTTAAAGATAAATTACATATAAAACATGAGATTTTAAACTCCAATGTGAAGAGAGTCACCATCTTACTTCAGTCTTCCATGTGAAATATGATGGATGATGTAGAACACACAAGGACTACCATTAGCCAACATTTTAGCATTTTTTCCTAGGAGATGGCTGTACAAGCCAGGCAAATTAAACTTATGCCCAGGCTGCACAAATGCAGGTAGTGAAGCCAGTGTTCATCTCACTATAAAGAGCTAATTCTGAGTAGATTTTTGTTCTATGCAATGATTTTTATTGTCTGTCACTTCACAGCCCAACTGGCCAATTCCAGATGTTTGATTAAAGGAATACATGATCTTTTAAGGAATACTGATTTAAGGAATACATGATCTCTTGTGAAATGAAGGAACACAGATCCTCATGCTGACAGTTTAATATATCAGCCATCTCCATGAAGGGCTCTTGTGCAAATCTCGTGTAGTTCATAGAAAATCACCATGACTCCCCCTTTAGGGAAGGAAATAGAAAAGTCCACAAAGCTTATGAAAGCCTTCTGAGAGATCCCATCTAATTCAGGGATGCTGGCAAGAGAGCTGGGAGCAGCTTCCAGGTGGAAACGGGTCATACTCACCTATCACAGACATTTTCTGAAAAATCCTTTTGCCAGGATCTTTTCTCCTGAGAAGCTGGGAAGCTTCAGCTTCTCCATGTTTTGCTGCTTTGGAATGTGATTGATTTGGAGAATTGTTTACCCACCATATGAATTGTTTTTACTTGATGACCAATGACAGCCAGCTGTGTCGAGGCTGTGAGCAGTCACAAGATTTTATTATTCATTCCTCTCTTTTCTAGCCTTCTGATATCTCCTTTCTCTTTCTTTAATATAGTTTTAGTATATAATTTTCTTTTAATATAATATATATCATAAAATAAAAAATCAGCCTTCTGAAACATGGAGTCAAGATTCTCATCTCTTCCCTCACCCTGGGGACCCTCAGACAGCACCACACTTACCCAGCCTCACAAATGAGTAAAAATAGAGCCAGAAAAGGCAGAGGATGGGAGCTGCCAGGGCCTGGTTGACAGCTGCAAAGTGCATTTTCTTCTCCAGCTTGGCAGGGAGATAGGCATAGTAGAGGTTGTGACGGTCCACCATGTGCTTCAGGAGGATGTAGATCAAACCTGGCAGGGAAAAGAGCAGAGCCAAGCAGAGGCTGTTGGAGGTTTGATAAAAAGCAGCAACTCTGAAGGGATCTGCACTAACCAAGTGAGTGGGTGCAGCCCAGACATGAGGGGGGTACAGCTGCTCCTAAAGCTTAGGAGCTGAGCTGTCTCTGTGGTGCCTCTTGTGCCCTCAGGGAGAGCCCAGAGCTCCTTCCAGGTGCTGCCACATAAGGCCAAGCCAGTAGGGAAGATTTCCCATCTCCCCTTGCACTGCTGCTGGTAAGGAAGGCATGACAGTGGCTCAACATCTCCCTCTCAGCCCTCACCAGATTGATGACTGGATTTCATGTCAGCTATTCCTTATCCAAACAAACAGCAACTGCTGTGGCAGCTATGAATTGCAGCAGCTCTGGGATGCAGTGGCACATTCAGATATTTACAACTGCACACAAAATGGAATGTAAGTAAATATCAATTACATTGTTACAGAAAAATTGGCCACATTCTCCCAATAATAAGGTTGTTGATTAAACCAGTTCTGAACAATATCTAATTTAGATAATTATCTTGTATCTAGCTCTGTAAAGTTTCGGATTAGAAAATGAAAATACCAACTACATAAAATTATTTAGTACTACTTATGTCTGATCTAAACCCCTAACTACCAAAGCCAGTACACTCAAATTTGAGAAATAAAATAAAGATCTAATAGATATTAAATGTATTTTCAACTTTTAAAGGCAGTACAAGAGCTAAGTAATTCATCATCTTTTTCACTGTTCCTCCACAAGAAGGGAAGGAAACTTGGATCCAAGTCCTAAGGATTATCAGCATTTGAATGGGAATAAAAATGCAGAGCTGGGCCTTCCAAACTTCCCACATGCCCCATCTCACTCCCACAGTGCCCACTGGAAAACTCACCAAAAGGGACAATGATGGGACATGTGATGCTGTAGGCCATGATGACAGTGAACACACACAGCATCCAGGCATACATTGCTCCAAATTCATATTCAAATGCCTGTTGCTAGGAACAAAAACAAAACACCCAAAACTCTCAAGTCATCCATCAATGTGTCAGGAGTTAAGAATAGATTCCCTAAAGCAACAATTCACCTTATCTTATTCGTTCTGAGAGATCAGTTATTTCCCTAAGAGGCAGAAATTATATAATTAGATGAAATATTTTGTGTTTTTATTACCTGGACATACAGAAAAGATGCTGTTTCTTTCTTAGCCTTAAAGTAATTTCTCAGAGAATCTGCATCTACAAGAAGCAGCTCCTTAAAATCACAAGGCAGAAAATAATTGTGCCAGACTCAGAACTTTCACCTTACTGTGGTAGCTACATACAGGCTTGAGTTCCCATTGTAACACCTGGAATTTCAAGTTATAGGATGACACTTCACCTGGAAGTGAAATTCCACCTCTTAAAATGGAATATAGGCAAAAATATATATTTTGCTAGGTTCAGTTTAAAGCAAGTTGTACACACCTGATGGCTGACAGAAGAAACTAACTCTGGGCAGTTTTAAACAAAAAATCCCCCTGAAGTTCAGACTATAAGATAAAATCAAAACTATTCTATAAAATCCAAATCATAAAACTCTGACTTAGAGCTATGAAGAGATTGATACCTGAAACTCAGAGCCTGGATTTTGATTTTTGACCATCTCTGACTGGAATAAATCCCTCCCTGCTATCTGTGCTGTGAATGAAGGGAATATGAACCTGCCGCGGACAAGCGAAACAAAGGCTAAAAAAAACAAAAAACAAGTCAGGAGATGATAGTTAATGGTATGAAGGATGGGTGCTGCCACTGTTTCTGACAAGGATCAGCCATTGAAATGCCTGAAGTACCTGTTTGATGTTTTTCCTCTCTGCTGTGGATTTGGCCATGATCATGCGAATGGTGTAGAGGATGAGCCCCGGCAGGCGCAGCAGCTCCATCCCATTGCCCACGAAGGCTGAGGCAATCACATAGTTCACAAAGAAGGCTCCCTGGTCAGGCAGGAAAACACATCTGCCAGGAAAGACACCAGACACTGGCTGGGAGATAGGCAAGCAAACACTGGAGGTGTACAATGTATTCCTATTGCCTTTGGAAATCTCTTACTGCGAGAATAAGCACTATGTAGGTTAGGAAGTGGCCAGCAGAACTTCTGATAACCTTGCTGTAAAAAAACACTGCACAATGCACACTACACACTACAGATGCAGCCAGGGTAGGATGTAAGAGCCTGGCTGAGTTGCAGTTCAGATGAGGAGTAAACTGCTCACAAAAAGATGCAGCTGCCTGATGGGTGGCTGAGAGCAGACAAGAGCATCATCTGATGTCTGCAACAGCAACCTGACACAAGACAAGATAAGACTGCAATAGAATAATTATCTCTCCTAATTTAGTAACTCCTAATTGTCTTCCTGTTACCAATTTTGAAATTGCATTTGTAAATCTATATCCTAATAATTGCACTCTATTCTTTCCCTCCAGGCACAGCAACTTAAAATAACCAATATCTGCAAATTTACAATGTAATGTGTGTAAAACCATATATTTTTCAGAAAAAGAACTGCTGCAGCTCTTTGGTCTCACTGTAATCCTTGAGAAGATCCCCTGTCAATGATATGCAACAATCCTCCTCCAATTCCAATATCTTATCATCCTTTCTCTGAAGAAATTCTTTCTAATATCCAGCCTTATTGTCTCCTCCCCTTATTCAGAAGCTCAACATCATCCCAAAGTAGCAACCCTGAGCAAATTTTAATAAACACTAACCAAGGACAGTGAACAGCAAAAAAAAAAACAAACTTAAGTCCTAAGTATTTCTTTACAAAAGAATAGCAAAGAGAGAATATTATTTAGCTGATACTTACTCCAGCCTAACTGCAGAATCAGAGGATTCTCTGTCAAACAGCCAGCGGAAAAAGAAATCCAGGCTGAAAGAAAGATGGTGAATGTAATTCAGTCTCCCACACCTTAGTTCTGTTTAAAAATGCTTCTCTTTTTGAGCAGCTTAAGTCAAGAGAGTATAGAAAGAATTTAGTAGAGCATAGAAAGAGTTTAAGCAAGTAATCTAAACACTACTTCAGCTTTATCACAGTTAATGATAGCTAGAAATAAGAAAAAAGGTACAAAATTAAACAGAACAAAAATATCTGCCTCATAGTAAAGTTTTATTATTAATTTTAAGATAGGACAAATAGATGTCATCCAGGGAAACAGACAAAAACTGTAAAGGTGGGGAAAAAAGGACAACTGAAGTATAAGACAGTCAGGAAACTTAGCTCTCAGCTATAATGGTGAGTATGGGAAACTTTTAATTAGCCATTGATCTTACATGGTCTTAAATCTCTTTGTTAAAAGAAAAGCCAGACTTTGGAAACTTTTAAGGGCTCTGAGGATCCCAGATGTAAGATGAATATTGAAACCTAATGTGTAATGATAACACACACACTGAAGGGAGTGGGGGTACATTGGCTACACCTCACAACTAGAAAAGAAAAGTAAGATGTCTCATTATAAAAGTACTCAGCCATTATCTCATTAAACTATGATTCTTTACCTGGTCAGACCAAGGGAAGGCAGAATCAATACCATGAAGATCAAAAATATGTAGACTTTATGCATCATTATTCTGTTCTCTGCAGATCTATCAACATAAAAAGGCACTGAGTGAGAAGCTCATACAAAAAGCTGCCACATATGAAGGATCTTTCCTGGACAATGCCAGACTTGTCAGACTCTCAGCTTCCCCTACCATATCACATTGCTACCAGATAAAAACCAAACATCTCTGAGATATTCACCAATATGGACCAAGCAGAATTTCGGTATCTTCTTGGGCAACAAAAATCTTGCTGAATGATAATTCAACAAGATTTATTTTGTATAAAAAAGTGTTGCAAGTGGTGTTTTTTTGTATAAAAACAAACAAGGACACCCAAAGACACCTTGGAAAGAAACTGCTCAAGTGCCATGCCAATAGGGATTAAGCAGTTCAGAAAAAGGCACCACTGCCAAGAAACCAGACACTTAGACAAGCTCCCTGTCAGGTGTCAAATCCTGGAGAACAACATGACACTGCAAATGCTATACTCCCACTACAGCAGCAGGAACATGGATCCAGTGACCGCCTGTTGCCAGAAAAGTGGAGCTCTGTGAACACTTCAGACTCCTAGAGGTGGGATCTGATAGGGCTTTAAAACCACAGGGGTTTTATTATAGGAACACTTGGGCACTGTGAGAGCCATCAGTGTAACTGAAATCAGACCTGTGATCTCTAGTGACTTCAGCAAATTATTTTAACTGGTGGAGAAGGGCACAAAGTTCATGTGTGCAGCACAGCTACCAAAACAAAGATGATGAAAAGCATCCAACTGTGACAAATAAACAATAGACTCTAGAAATGGTGTCTTAGAAAAGCATTGAGTAAAAATTCAAAAGCAAAACCACCAGATTTACCTTAGAATATAAAAACAAACAATGACTACAAGTTTTATGGATAAAGACTGAGTGGAGTTGAGATTGCAGTGCCATGCTTTTATCTGTGTGTAGGTAAACAGGGCATCAATTCTGATACTGCAAACCAAACTGTGCTGAAATCTCCAAGTGGGTTTGACATCTCTGGGTTGCCCCAGCTCAGAGTGAAAACCTTGCACCAACACATCTGCTGGGCCTCTGGCCCTATAAATCTTTTGAGATCACCACTGATATCCAACAGATCTGAGCTCTGAACCAGGACTTACATCCAGACCATTTTGTCATGCCAAACAAAAAGATGCATGCCCTTTTTATATTGTCAGCCTGGAGGGGATCCAAACCACATGGCCAAGCTTCCCAGAGAGCAAGTTAATGATGGGATTTGGGGCACTTGCCATGCTCCTGTTGAAGCTACACCTCCTGAGCCTGCTCTTACAATATTTTTTTCTGATTAAACACAAAGAGGAGTGAGGTGGGGAGCAGGGGAAAGCATAAGCAAATCATGTGGTCATGTTAGATTTGCTGTGTGGGTTACAAATTACCCAAACCCTGAAGTGTGGTTGTAACACTAGAAAGAGACAAGAACAGGAAAGGTCTTGCTAGGAGAGGTCTGCAGATTTGAGAGCTGTGGGAAAGATCAGCACTTCATTTATCTCAGTAGTTCAGCTGATAAGGTAAAAACAGAGGGAAAAGTTGCTTACTTTGTCCAGTGGGACTCCAGCAAAGTTGAGTAATAGACAATTGTTGGTAACAAAGCTGAGAAGGACCAGAGCAAGAGTGTTGGGAAAAACTGACTGATGACAGGATTCTAGAGGGGGAGGAAATAAGAATTAGTATTAAAAACACTTTAATGCAGTGATGGTAGAACAGAGATGCTAATATTTTGCTTTTTGTAAATTATAATAGGATGAAGTGAAAAAATTATATTCAGATAATCTTAAATTGAGTAATGAGTGCTTAGCACTGGCATGCAAGCCAAAAAATCCAAGTGAGATTTGGAATTAAATTCCATGAGAGTGCAGTCTCACAAGTAGTTTTTATGTAGTTTACACTAGCTTGGGGAAATATTTCCAAAGAACAGCTTGCAAGCTGCTTTAGTTGCAGTCAAACTAGGATCAGATATATATGTCATCTTGCTTTGAATCCCATAAGCAAAAAAAAAAATAACCATCTTACCTCAGCATTAAAAATCCTTCTCATCATAAAAATCAAAATACACAAAATCAAAATACAAAACATCCCTGATTATGACAGGCTGGATTTGAAATTCCATTTCTTTTCCAAAGATTTTTGATTACAACATTTAAAATTATTTAAGTTTGGACTACAATTTTTTACCACAAATACATAAACATGTTATAATAATATAAAACCTCAGATAAAAATTACTTCAGATTATTATCCAGGAACAAAAGAGGGCTAAACACCTGATTATGAACTTATGGTTTTAATCAGCAGCTACATTAAACAGTCCTGAGAATTTCAACTGAAGCTGTAAGGCAGGAATTTCAACTGAAGGTAAAACAATGAAACCCTATCAATTTACCAAAATTATTCTGATTCACAGCTATATCCAAACATATGGCAATACTCACATTAAGGTAGTGAATAGGTTTAGTGACATTGAACTTGTCCATGGTTGAGATGATTATGGAAGGAGTGGTAAGAAAAAACAGCACAATAAAAAGAAGCAAATTAATGCAAGCCCATCTAAACCACCATTTAAATCCACGCACTGAAAGATTTTTCCTGGAGAAAGAAATAAAAATAAAAGGGGCATTAAAACAAGCAGCAAGCATTTGCGGTTAAAAAAAGATATATATATAATATCTGTCAAATAACAGGTGGCACTGCTTTTTCTAAACTGAGCTTTCAAAGTTATATAACAAAGCACCACACAAGTCCCAGTTGCTGTTAGAAATAAAGAGAACTGTGCAAATTCTCTTGAATGATGCCATAAATTGTGCTTGCAGAAGAACATATCCAATATTTCATTACAGAAACACAATATCTAACCTAGGTAAGGTTTGGGATGCAACACTTGCATTGTTCAATAATACAGAAGTACTAAACAGAAATGGAACAAGAAGAGACAGAGGACACAGAGAATTTCTTCAAGAATACCTATCAGAGGCAGAATCTACCAAAAAATTGTGATTTGAACTAAAATTTAAAAAAATACATATCAGAGGCAGAACCTACCAAAAAAACTGATTTGAAATTAAATTTCAAGTTTTCAAACACTGCATCCCTTCCTGCCGTATTAAAACAGCAACTGTAGATTTGAAACAAGTAAAGTTCTTAAATGTTATTTGAGATGGTTGTCAAAAGGACTGGAATGATTTGAGCCCCAGGCAAAGTCAAATATTCAGAACAAACAAAACATGGATACAGAGGTTCAGTAACATCCCTGATTATGACAAGTCTTCTTGGCACATCCCTGGGTCCCTCTTCTCCAAGGTGAAGGGAAGAAAAGGAAAAGAACAGGAAGAAGACAGAGCAGAGTTTACAGAGTGGACCAAGTTATGCTCACCACATAGCAACTCAAAAATATATACATATTTTGAGGATACTCAGCACTAAAACCAAGTTGCTTCCCTCAGATCTTAACAGTACATGTGCACTCAAAAAAGGAAATACTGAGGGAAAGATATAAATAGTATTGGGTTTTTTTAAAATTTTGGGATGGAAAAACTCTAGTCCATTACCCCAATAATATCCACAGACCCCAAGGTCAATGAAGAACACCAGTAATGAAAATAAAGACACAGATCAGCCACATTTTAGCACCACATAAAGTTTTAGTTTAGGGTTAAAAAAACCCACACTCATCCCTGTTTATCCTGTGCCCATTCTAATTCTACATTCTCACCAACAAATGGATGTAAGAGAGGAATCTTACCAACAAATATTCTCAGGGTAAGGAGCATATGTAACCTCCCAGCTGGATACACACAGCTCCCTGCTGTAGGGTGATGGCTGGGGCTCTCCTTTACACTTAATGCTCTGACATTTGCAGGCATTGAAGTCCTTAAGGATGCTGTAAGGAAGAAAAGGAAGATTTTTCCATTTTTTTACACCTGACAATGCTAAATATGTAATGAGAAAGTCTGGGAATAGTGATAAAGGATTTGGGGTTTTTAAATTTATTTTAATAACCTGCAATCAAGATTAAACAACATTGTAACATATTACCCATTAATGACCATTATTTAAACAGCTGCTACCACAGGCCTGAGATCTGTTTTGTTAAAAATAAAAAGCAGTCTTGATTTAAACTGTTTACTGCTTCTACCAACATGAACAACAGCAATGAGTCATATTAAAAAAAAATTTAAAAGAAATCAAAGCCTTAGAGCATTGGAAAAAATAAAAGACAGTTTCCTAAACATATCTTTACATAATACAGCTGTCTTCAAATCAAAGTAGACTAATGAAATGAGACTGCAGACTAATCTTTTACACTAGTATCAAAACCAGCCAATTTTGCCTTGAGTACCAACTCTCAGAAGAATTTTTAGCATGCTAGTATCCTCACAATTTAAAATATTAGCCTCTTTCACCCACTTCTAAAATAATCACAGTGCTTAATTCTATCTTCCAATATTATGAGTTGACTGACACTCAAAATTTAAAGAAAAAATTTAAACATGCCCAGAATAAATGCTATCAAAGATCTCTCAAAGGACAGCAGTAGAAGGGTGAGGAACACATTCAGAAACTATTTTATTACAGCAGCATAGAAACAATAGATATTATATTTAGATGGGGTGATTCCAAAATCTGTGAACATGCTTTTTTCTCAGTTGTGGTTTTAACATAAAGAAGACAGAGAACCACACACAAGAACACCAAACTAACAAACACAACCCTCAACCCCCCAGACCTTTTCCTTACCAGAATTCAAGCAGGGATGTCAGATTGGCAGCATCTTGCAGCAGCAAGCATTTAAGACAATTGATTATTCTTTGATAGGTTATTTTAAAAAATATATATAGAGCAAGTTTTAGCCATCATTAAAAAGCTTCTACAACCACCTGAGTCCCCAGAACCTCACTTCTGGTGTCCTGTTTCTCTCATCCTATTTCAGGGCTCTGCAGAGCAGAGCATCCTAAGGGCACCAAGTAACTTTCTAATTTGATGGGAGTCTCAGCTTCACACATAATTTAATCTAATTTCCCAGAGAATGGAGTCCACCAGATTAATTCCAGGTTAAACAAACTAAAATATTTTCAGGTCTTGATGGCTGAACTCAGAGATGCCTGCAGTGCAGCTCAGAACACTTGTTCAAGGAGGGACTAGCACATCAAAATTGTACACAACACATCAGTAGCTACAGAAGGAACTTCAGTGCTTATTTCTTCTTTCATTTTCACACCTCCAAATGCTATCTCATTACAAATTTAAGAGAGGAGGCAGATTTCATCACACAATCACTACTCAATGAAAGAGTAGCAAGCAAAACTTTCTCTGATATACCAAATTCTTGCAAGAAATTCTACATCCTGGACTTCCCTGAAAAACGGCCTCAACAATTGTCTCTCTAACATGACTTGAAGGCCAAAAAAAAATGCAGACAATTTAAACTACAGAGGCTAAGAACAGAAAAAAGCATGATGTGTTATGTTGCAATACAAATATTATCCTGCTTTCCTTTACCCATTTTGGGTTAGCAAAAGATGTTTACGAAGTGCCAACAGAACATGGGAGGCTACACATATTTTTCTCTGCAAATAACTGAATAAAAAGCACAAAACAACTTCTGCTATTAGGTCTAAACATATATCTATAACAGCAGGTAAGAGATGTACAGAATTTGTGTATCTCTCACCTGTGGCCAGGTCCCTCACTGAGCCTACCCTGCTGAGATGATTTAACTGGCAGTGTAATTTGTACCCACTCTGATAATTTGGTAATTGGACCATTTGCACAGTAGGAAATGGAGTTGTCACTAACTCATATTCAAGAACCAATTAGTCTGGCCTCCTAAAAACCTACCCTGATGGACTGGATCCCACACAGAAGAGAAAGGCTCTTTAGCCCATTAAATGTCCCAAGCCTTTTAGTCCTTTAGGTAATTTCTTCATTCAAAGCATAGAGGCTAAAATACATTTATGGAAAAACTTACCAGAAAGCAAAGCAGAGCAAATCCACAGAATGGTGAAAAAGAAGAAAGGAAGAACCAACATAAGCAAACAAGGGACATAAACAAGAGATCATTTGTACTATTTTAGTAAAAAGAGAGCAAACAAGACAATGGACAAAACTTACTAGGTTGCCATGGATTTCTCTTGAAATGTTACAAAGGCCATGCCCAGTGGGTTATTATGAACAGCTTGTTCCTCTTTTGAATATTCTTCCTCAAGTTCATTTCTAACTTTGGTATAATAATCTACAGCATCCTCCTGTGGAGAAATTGATGGCTGTTACATGCAATGTACCAGATGGCCAATATCCTCAATAACACACAGCTCACACAAACCATGGTCACCCTTCCTCAGGCCACTCCCAAAATTACAAATCGTGCCACAAGGCAAACACAACAGGAAGATTTTCTTTTACTTCAGTTTGTGCACTAAGATTACATTTCAAAAGTTTCAGGGAATTCCTTTTCTGCGCAGTACAAGAACATGGCAGATAAGCTATGAATGAATAAAGAATTTTCTGAAGGTCAATGAAACATGACACAAACCCTATTTTCTACTCCTCTAATAACCTACTTAGCTATAACTA
Organism: Zonotrichia leucophrys gambelii; assembly: GCF_028769735.1. Lineage (NCBI taxonomy): Eukaryota > Metazoa > Chordata > Aves > Passeriformes > Passerellidae > Zonotrichia > Zonotrichia leucophrys. Next base: position 99,134,234 of record NC_088172.1, read on the forward strand.
GAGAAGAACAGAATCTCTTACCCTTTCACATCCTCTCATTTCACAGCAGCAGAATTGACCACATGGCTTAGGGTTGATTTGGACCCTCTTGCCATACTTCTGATGCAGGTGTTCATAGTAAATCAGGCTTTTTTCTGCCTGTTTTCTGCACAAAAAGATACATCCATAACATTTTGCAAGAAAACAGTATCAACATCAAGCTTAAAAAGATTATAATCCCTGAGAGGAAAAAATTGTGCTGAGGACTGATAGCTAATTAATTAGTCACCAAAGATATTTGCATGCACTTTATTTTAGTTACTTATAAAATTATTTGCAAGTTTGTATAATCATTATACAGCCTACATGTAGTGAAGTTCTAGGACTATTCACTACTTGTAGTGAGGGTCCAGGAAAAATAACAACCCAATTTTATTTTTGAGAGCCCAGAAGACAACACTTGTCTCTCCTGTGACCAGCACCTCTGGCCAAAGCAGCAGGGTTAACAGTTATTAATTCAATAGTTCAGTTTTTCACTTTGTCTGTCTATAAATAATTAAGTACATATATAGATAAATAATTAGCAAGTCAAAACTTAATTTAGGCAACACACAACATATCACACCAACAAGAGATGGGCTGAGCCCCATAAACTCCTTTAAAACACAGCTGAATCTAACTGAGGTGCAGAACTTGAAGAGCAGAATCCACCTTTAGGATACACCAGGTTAGTGCTGCTGGTGCATGTTGATTAAGGACTAACACACCATTCAAAGAATTATGCTAAATTTGTGTAAGTTACAAAAACAGGTACCTTTTTTTGAAAAGGTTGATAAGCCTGGCTACATCATAACACAGCTGCACCTCCAGCACAGTGCAGGTTGGGTAGGCATCCCTGAAAGGAAGCAGCACATGAGAGCCGTAAGAACAGAAAGTACAGTGAAGAAAGTGTTTCAAGAGCAGCACTGGTATCTAACTGACAACTCATCACTCATTTCATTTCTGAATGAGGTATCAGAGAGCAGAGACTTCCACAGACAGCAATTGGAAGTCACTCAATATGAGATGCACAACTTTATTCCAAGAAAAAGTTGTGTGGGGGCATGACTGGAAAGTGTGGATACACAGACACTTGCTTAAATTCTGATTCAAAGATCAGTTAACCAACTTGATTGAAATATAATCTTTTCTGAATTTTAAAATTTATCTCCTTGGGCAGGGAAAACTACCAGGAGAATTCTACATCTCCCATTCCTAAACAAAGATGGAAAGAAACTTTTTACAAGGGCATGTAGTGACAGCATTAGGGAGAATGAATTCAAACAAGAAGAAAATAGGTTTAGGTTAGATAAAATAGGTTTAGATTAGATATTAGGAGGAACTTCTTCACTGTGAGGGCAGTGAGGCCCTGGAACAGAGAAGCTGTGGATGCCCCATACCTGGAAGTGTTCAGGGTCATGTTGGATGGGGCTCTGAGCAACCTGGTCTAGAGGAAGGTGTCCCTGCCCATGGCAGGGAAATGGAACCTGATGCTTTTTAAGGTCCCTTCCAAGCCAAACCATTCCATGACTCCAATGTTATCACTCAAGTGTGGGACTTACGTGAAATGGTTTTGCACGATCTCTTCGCTCGCATTTTTTGGAAGACCAGTTATGAACAATGTGCACTTAACCTGGGAGAGAAAATGTAATTACATTTTGATAAGCTACATTACAAAAGAGAAAACAAGAATATACAGAAGGCCAAGACACAGCACAGTTAGCTGTGTAGTAGAGCAGGAAAAAAGGTAGATAATTGTGATTTTGGTGGGAGCTCATCTATTTAAGACAGCACCTTCTACACTGGTAATAGGTTACAGCAAAATTTCACAAAGCCCTCCCCAACCCCCTTCTCTCCATTTGTTTTCACAATTCACTCAGTAGAGCATTGCTTTCAGTCAATTCCTTCACTTTTATGTCACATTCTAGCATGCAGGAGGCACCTTAGCCATTTTCTTTTTTAGCATTATCCAATGGCAAATACACGTTTTTTCACTCCAATACAGACACTTACTATGTTTTCTTCTTTATATGTGACATACTTCATGTGATGTCTCATGAAGACAACAGTCAGAATCAGGTAAACAACAGCAAAAACTGTGTGCAGCCATAGAAGATTATTGCTGTCAGACAAAACAGAAATATGAGAAACAGGAAGAGCCAATTGTCCAGCTGATAGAGGCAGCCATCAAAATGATAATCAGATCAAAACCTCTCACTGAACACAAAACAAGGAAAAAAGGCAGCTACTGGTAGTCAGTCACACCTATGCAGATGCCTTGGACAGCCAACAGGATTATTTGCTTCTCATAAAATTCTATGGGGCATGGAGCTAAAAAGAAAAGAGATGCTCTATGACATGGACATATTTAGGCAGTGTTTGGCTTTTACTTTCTCATTCAGATGCCATATGTGACATATGATGCTATTTGCCAAAATGTTTGTTATTTACTTTATTATTTACTGTGCTCAGTGCATAATTAAACTCTCCTTGAACATAATCCTTACTCAAATTGAAAACAGCCTCATACAGGGAAGAAATTTTGCTCTTCTGAAAGCTCCTTCTTCAAAGCTTAAAGAAGTTCTGTTCTGTGAACAGCTCTTCAGTTTTGTGAAGAGCATTAATAATTGCAATTAAACTAAAATACAGGAACCTATTTTACAGATTAAAAACATCTCCATCAGTTACTTGGTTTCATAATATGGTAAAACAAAACAGAAATTCTACTGACCATAGTACCAGGGATGGATGTGGATTGATCAAGAATAAATCAGAAGATTTGTGTAGAGCTTTGTACTTTTACTATTTTACAGACTTTTAAAGACACATTGAAGTAATTTTAATTGTAATCTCAGATGGGAGAGATATGCACACACATAAATCTAATGTAAGGGAATTTAAATCATCCCAGCTGCAGATTCCTTCTGAAGCATGGTTTCCTTTAATGGGGAAACTTCTGAAAAGAATATCACTGGGTGTGCAGTCATTAGCCAAGAGAAACCTGTGGTGTAAGAAGTGAAAGCTGAGAGACCAGAAGCCCACTCTCAGGATTTCTTATCAGCCCTGCAAGTGCACAGCCTGAAGCAGAACATATCCCAGTTTCAGCTGACAGACAGGGATTAAGTTATTCCAACCCCATGAGCCATGCTGCAATATCAATTCTTGTGTTTAGAGACCATGGAGGGAACAGACATCAGCACAGAGGGACTCTGCAAGACTCACCTGGTTTGTAAATTTACTATAGTTGTTCTTCCAAAACTATAGGGATCTTTATCTAAGAGGAACAAGAGAAGTAGGAAAATTAACAGGTGCAACACTTACTGTCAGAAAGTCATCTTTTATTCTATTTTTTAAAGAAGCTGATATATTTCTTTTTAATGCTGAGCAAGTTCATTGATAAAATGATTTAGAATCACAATCAATGCTGGTTTACTCTGTCCTTGTTTTAAAGTTGGAAAAGACACCCCTAGATTATACCACATTCAAGTTCAAGAAAAACAGTAGAGTGTTTTGAAATTCTATACATTAGATCTTTGAAGCTGTTCTCTTTCTCCCTCCAATCTCCCTTCATGTCCATTTACAATATTGCTTAGGGGTTGAACATATTTCCTTCACGCTTTTCCTTCATCTTAACTGATTTCTTATCTCAGGCTTTTAAGCTGCATTAATTCAGTGTTGACAAAACAGTGCTGACAACCTTGCTAAGGTCAAAAGTGGGTTTGCATGGCATTATTTCAATAGACTGCCAAGTTTAAAAAACTTATAATGCAAGTGAGGGAAAACTGAGCAAATGATCACAAAGGAAAAGGAGTTTAATGTATCTAGAAAGACAAACAATCCTTCCAGCCCAGACTGTTAAACCACATTGCAAGTTAAGTCATCACAACTGAAAATGCACAAATCACCTTACAGTGGAAGAGGAGGAAGAAGGGGAGAGATACTAAAGTTTGGTTTCTGCTGTATTTCCTAGACTCACAAAGGTTAATGCAGAAAAACAGAAGCTATATTGTCATGCTTTAATAAAAAGCTCATTTTAATATAACAAGAGAATTGCCAAGAAAGAGCTCATAAAAGGGAGGTCAGAGATGGAAGTGCCAAAGGTAAACAATACAAAAAGGAAAAGGTACAATGTACCCTATTACAGACAAGAACTGTGTCACAAGGCTCTTAAAAACCATGAACAACACTTGAAACATGATCTTGAGGAGGCTGATACAAAGCCAGGTGTGAAATGGGATTCTAAGGGCTCATAATCAAAAATAGAAGAATGTATGAACAGGGTTTAACAGAGATCTCACTCAAAGAACTCAGGTTTTCCACCAGCAAATGAATGGCAGACTAGAGGATATTGGAGGTGCCACACTGGAAGACATAATGAGGACTAGACTGCAAGAAATATGAAATGAAATTTATCTAGTCAGCAGTGACAAAGTCTCTGCAAGATTTGTCCAATTTTGAGACACAAACAAAGACATAAAGGAACAATGGCAGACAGTGTAGTTAGATTAAAAGAAAAATTCAAGGCATGGCTGATGATTTTATGATCAGCCAAATGGAAAATATTTCTCATTAGAGACCAAATTAACTGGTTTGTTTAGAGAAAGAGGGAAAAGCAGATAAAAAATGTTTATCATTCTCAAGTAGCTACAAGGATTTTGTAAAGAGGAAAAGAATAATCTATTATCTCCAGTGACAGATGAGAAAATTTATTTTAAATTAATTGAAACAAAAGAGGTTCAGACTGGATACTAGAAAAAGATTTCTCAGCTGTGAAGATGTTTTCCATTGACTATCACCACCAATAAAAACCATAATGATCAACCCCAGTTAAGAGGGCATGGGTAAAGTTAATCCTGCCTTGAGCCTTTTTAAGTCTTGTCATCCAAGTCTTATCTGCAATCCTGTTTCTGACAACTGTTGAAAGAGCCCCCTACAATCACACAAATTCCACATCAGACTGAGGGGGTGTGCTGGGCTTGTGTGGCCAGGTTTAGGTAACAGGGGGGCAACAGGGGTGGATTCTGTGAGAAGCTGCCAGAAGCTTTCTCTGTGTCCAAAAGAGCCAATTCCAGCCAGCTCCAGGACAGACCCACTGCTGGCTGAGGCCAAGCCAGTTAGGAATGATAGCAACACCTCCATGATAACATGAAAAATGTTCCTGTGCAGATCTAACTGCAAGCAGGGAAGAGCTGAGTGAGAATATGTGAGAGGAACAAGTCTGCAGACACCAAGGTCAGTGCAGAAGGAAGGGCAGGAGGTGCTTCAGGCACCAGAGCTGAGGTTTCCCTGAAGAACCATGGGGATGCAGAGATCCACCTGCAGCCCATGGAGCAGACCCACACTGGAGAAGGTGGATGCCTGAGAGGAGGCTGCAATCCTGTGGGAGGCCTGTGCTGGAGGAGGGTCCTGACAGAGACCTGTGGACTCATGGAGAGAGGAATCCATGTGGAGCAGCTTTCCTGGTGGGACTTGTGACCCTGTGGGGGACTCACACTGTGCATGGAGGACTGCACCCTGTAGAAGAGTGACTTATGGTGCAGCAGTTTGTGAAGATGGCATCCAGCCAGAGTCAACCCACTAGAGTAGTTAAAACACCACCTTATAAACTTTACCAAAATTTAAAAAAAAACCTAAAGAGTTTTTGCTATTATATAAAATAAAGAACTGTTCTAAGAACACAAAAGAATAAATCCTTACCAAGCAGATCACCTGAGAGGTTGACAGGCAATATCACACACACAGACAAAATGCTGATGGCAATCAGCAGGCAGATGATGTGGCGCTGGAAGGCGAGGTAATGGATGGCATCTTCCCCACACCTCTCGTGAATCTCATCATCACTGCAGCAGCCAGAAAAACACATGGTCAGCTTACTTAATCTTCTTGGGAGTGGTTTATGAACATCTATTAAATCCTGAGTCTACTTAGTGACATTCCCATTCCCATCAATCCCTACTGGCTTTCAAAATGGCTGTGTTCTTTCACGTGGAAATTCAGGTTCCAAAATGTGTTTTCCTTGTGCAATGGCACTATACAAAACTCAACACTAAGGAATTTAAGGTTGAAACAATAATCTGAAAAGCAAATATGAATCCAAATTCTTTTGGACTAGAAGAAGACAAAGCCTTTTGCTGTGACTTCCTGCTTCATGCCTAGCTCTCCAAATTTAAGATCAGTGACAGTATCCAGTCACTCCATAAAGGCCTCCTAGGAGGCAAATTACAACAGAACCACCTCACTCTTATGGCACCCAGCTAAGAGGAGATAGAAAAGGTTTTGCAATGAACTCTCACCATCTCTCCACTGCCAGCACATTAGATCATCAGAATAGGAGAACTTAGAAAAGGAAGGAACTGAACTAGCAAAAATGGAGAAGAACAGGCTTAACTCCCACCCCTTTCATATTTCAATATATCCAAACTAGAAATTGGTTTTTAAAGTCATGATCTACTAAGCCCAAGAGACATAAAGAACACACATCACATGTCTAACATTTAGTTTCTGGGAAACACTGGGATGGACTTTCCCTAGGTCGCCAGTTCCAGCCCCAACCAAACCACCAGTTCTCCACAGAAACCCCTGCAGGGAAATCCCACTGCCTGCCTGGGGCCCTGCTGGCTTCAAACAGGGGAACACCCACGAGGTACTCTTTGAAGAGTAAAATCCTAGAGTGTCATTATTAGCTCTGAATCCATATAAATGCTGTATATTCCCTCAGATTCACACACTGTCCCAAGATTGGGAAGTCCCTGGGCTTCTAGCAGGACAACTGTATCCTGAAAAAGTATTCCCTTGTTTTCACTTCCTTTTTTCAACCAACCAGAGGCACCTGTAGCAGTGCTTGTATTAAAATTCTATCTACTCAAATGGAAAAATAACCCCCAACATTTTGGAATGGAAACCACTTTTCTAAATTAAAAAAGATCAAAGCAAACCACAGCTCACTATTTCTGTTTCACATACTTACTGCATCCGAAAAGCAGCTGTAATCCAAGAACAAAACCCCTATAAATAAAATAAAAATTTTAAAAAGAAGTTTTTAGAAGCTGACATACAAAAAATAGAGTCTAATCCATCCCATTATGATAAGTCTTTCTATTAAGACAATATCTTAGCTAAAAAGCTGGTAGCTTGTTGCTCTGAAATACAAGGGACTAATACAAGTTAATCAGTTAAATGCTTGTTAAAAACACTGCTGTGATTACATTAAAAGAAAGGCTTCTCATATAGGTTTACAAATCCCCCAATGAAACTGGATAGCAGAATTCACATCTCACTGAGCACCCCACAATGATTCAAAAAAAAAACCCTTTCTCTCTCAAAAGGGCCCCTCTTTCAAGTGAACATTATCCAACTAAATAGACACATGTTACTCCACAGTTAAAGTTGCTTTATGGTTTTAAAAAGATGGAGTAAAGTACACAAATAGCTGAGCAATCCTGATCAACCACTAGTATGCTTTTGATGCTCACACAAATCATTAATTGCAAGGCTAGATATTAAGTTGATGCATGTATATGTAAAATGTTGAAAACTTAGGATGCCACCACTGGGCAACTCTTGCATGGCTCATTCTGAAGTTGCAACACAAAATTATAGGGGTGTACCAATTCAACAATTTCAGAAAGACCATGGAGGGAGCCAGTTATTGGCCAAAATATTACCCTCCACTTCAAACCATTTTGATTATTGAGAGTGCATAACATTATTATTAACCTCACACTTGCATCCAGTTTTCTCAACACTGTGAGGAAAACAATGTACGGTGAAGAACAACTAGGTATTATTTGCAATGTGAACTCAATGTAACTTTTTCAACTGTCATCCCAGTACAAATTATCTGCTAGGTTTCTTTTTTTACTCTCCCCTCCCCCTTTGAAACACTAACATATAGTCCCTCTCTAAATTTAAAGAAAAAACAACAAAACAACAAATCAGACTTAGAAACAATGACACAAGATTCTGGTTTTATGATATGGCAAGAGTTGGTCAGGAAACAGAGATTATGCATGGTTTTATAGAGACACAGTTGACAATGCACTATTAATTTTTGCATAGAGATGGACTTCCAGTTTAATGATGGTTCATTGAATGGCAAATTCCAGCAGATTCCATTCAGGAAGCATTATCAGAACTCTGAGATATTTACCTTATCATACTCAAGATCTTCAGGTACTGATGATGATGTTGACAGCCGGTTATATCTTGATTCACTAAAACACATGAAGGGATGCATTTTAGTATCTTTAACAACAGAGCATGGAGTTTTACAGAATTATTTCAACTTTAACAATTCTGACTAAGGGATGTAGCACAAACACACTCTTTCACTTATTACAGCTGTGGTTTTCACCCTGTAGCACATGGCTGATTATAGAACTTGTGTGTGTCTCCTGCTGAACAGAGAGGACACACGAGCTCAAGACATGAGAGCACAATTGAGCTTGAAAGAAAATAACATTTTATCAAGTTATTAAAGCCACTGTGATGTAACAGAATGCAACACAGGTTTGGGAACCTAGCCAGGATCAGATTTGCAAACTGCCTTCCTGTTTGGACATTCCTCACTAGAAGACATGACTTCTTTCCCCTCCATCTTTCTTCCTTTATGGTACAGCCATTACTCAATTTCTCTTCACAACTAAATCCCTGCAAAGCCACCTCCTCACACAAACAGTCTCGTAGCAAGGCTAGAAACATTTAGAAACTCTGTAGCCCTCAAAAGTAGCAGAGGGCCTGTTTTCAGTTTGTTGCTAAAAAGAAATGTTGCAATGGTAATTACAGGAGGACACCTGTCAGATTCCTGGGTGTCTGTAATTTTGGCCAGCAGGCTCAGCTCACAGTCCAGCAGCACAAAAACAGAGGCTCCTGGGTGTCTGACTGCTCCAGCCTGCTGCTCCCAAGCCTCCACAGCACCTTCATGACTGCTGCCTCAGCCAGCTGGATTAAAGCCTGCTCAGTTATTGCTCATTCTATTTTACATCATCTGTCTTTCACAACTGTCCATAGATTACACCTAAAACCAGGGTTTGAGCTCTTTCCAGTAGCTCAGTTGTGAATTTACCACAATTTGATTGCACCAGGAAGAGGCTTGCTGTTAAAGTTTCCTCACTTCACACACAGACAGCTTGGATTTTAAACATTCCAACATATCATCCTACATTAAAAAAAAAATCAAATGCTCCTTTGAAATTACTATAAATCAATGAAGAATTTCAGAAACCTGCAGAAGTCAGTTTCTCCTTTTGAACCCTTGGGAGATTTTGTGGCATGGGCTGTGCAAGGAGCTCTGGGAATACACTGGGCTTGAGCCAAGACAAACAGAATGGTTCATATCCCTCTGTACAGAGGCACACTGCAAACATCAACGTGCAGCGTGTCAGCAGACAAGCAGCCTCTTTCCTTCCCTCCACTTCCTTAACTCACAGCTGTGGGATGAAATCCATGGCAATGGAAACACAGAATTATGGCTGAAACCATGGACAGTAACTCTGAGGGGGATGAATTCACACAAAGCAGTGTGAGGGCATTTTTCACAAATGTGCAGGTGATTACAAGCATATTTAATTGATATAAATGCACCTAAGATAAGCTACACTTACTGTACTTTCCTCCCCAAATGATTCAACAAGTCAGTCTGATTACATATCTTATTTACCTTTCAACTTCTGACACCAGAGCAACACGACCATAGTCCCAGAATCTCTTCCTTATAATGGAAAACAGTAAGATTAAAATCTAGGGGGAAAAAAAAAGGAGACATTAAAATATTTCTTTTTCCCATTTCAAAATAATCATTCTTAGGTGTGTAAGAACTGACCAAAAATGCAGTCCTAGCTCCTAAATCAATTATCATTTATCAATCATTTATATATCAATCAACTCAGTGGTGGCCATGCTATGGACCAACCTATCTCTGATCTCTGCAATGTATTTTTATCTGTCCCCTATATTTTCCCTTTTTGAAAGAGACAAAGAAAACAAGAAAAAAGCTCCATCACTGAGTATTTCATAGCTTCTTTTTTTTTTTTTTTTTTTTTAAACAAATTGCTCTACAAAAAGCAGTGAAGTGACAGGGCCTGTTTTCTTTGCATATGCAGCATACACCCTCACCTTCTGGTTCCTCCTCCATCCCATGGAATTCCTTATTCTGAACAACCTGTTTGGCTGGAAAGTGGTGTGAGTGATATAATTTACTGGGATCAAATACTGACTGGCCAGATTATCTCTGTGTCAAGATTACACAGCTCCATTTCCACATTTCACAATTAATATAACCTTCTTATGAGAGCCTTCCTCCTAACAGAGAGGATTAATTTAGATTTTCCTCCTTCACCTGGTTATTAAACTTGGTGCAAGCAGGAAAGTTCTCTAGGTTCTTCACAACTCTGGTTGAAATTGGCTGTAGTATTCTACTGTTATTAGGTAGATAAAAATGAGGAGAGAATGAAATATATAAACCTCACTTCCTTTGGAAACCTACCTAGAAATAACACATCAGAAACCCATCAACTGACAGTTACTGAAAGGATATGCAGTAAAAATGTCATGAAAATAAGAATGCAGGAGCTGATAGATAATTTTTAGTACTTGGTACTTGAAGAGAAGAGGAGTCTTCTGCACTGCACCCAACTCTCCACCTAACCCTGCTTGAGTGCAGAGTTCAACAGCAAGGAACTCAAAAAGCAGACTCTGTATTAAAACTGAGCCACAGCTTTTAAAAAAAGGCAAACACTTCAAGTCAATCTTATTAAATGCTGTGCCACTGGTGACACTGAGCTGTAAATGCTGTACATCCTCAGAAAATGGATTTATGGCAGCATACACCAAATCAACAGCAAAAATGTCACTAAATAACTTTGAGGAATATCCTCTACATTCTTATAGAAGAACCAGCCCAGAGCACAGCTACTTTACAGTTTCTTTACAGCAGATTTCTAGAACTCAGAAACTGCTATACTTTTTGTCTATTTTATTACCACAGACCCTCTTCTCAGGTCAGTTTGCAGGTCTGCAGCCCTTTTTCCTGGTGGCTGAAGACCACCTAGACCTAGCTTACAAAAATAACCACAAGTTTTAGTGCAGTTTCAGGCCTATCCTGGAGCAACTAATCATATTCCATCTTTTCTCAGGACTGTGCTGGTCAGTACTTCATCTACAACTTCAGAAAATCTAATTTTAAAAAGCTGTTTTTTCAAAAGGCAATCCAGTGTGGAAAAATTTCACAACTGAGTTAGTGACGGTGTCCCCTTCCTGAAAATGCACCCAGTGCTTAAACCCAAATGTTCTTGCAGTTAAGATAAAACATGAAAAATTGAGCTGCAAGCACAAAATTCACTGCCCCCACAAACAGATGCTGTAAAAGTGCACTCTCCCTACATCCACACATCCAGCATACAGTGGCACCACCATCCCATCTGTCTGCAAACATTTATCAACCCTTGAAAAGCACTTGGATGTTCCCAGGATGGCCTCAACTCATTTCTTATCCTGAACATTCTCAGAAACCAAATTCCAACCCAATAAATAAGAGAATTCAGAGAACAATCTCACTTTTGCGAAGGTCAGAAATACTTTCAGTGAAAGAAATAGAAAACTGGGCTTACAAAAAAGAAGGTTACATCAAGCAGCAGGACAGTCGGGATTCCACCAAAGGTGACTCCTTGGAGCACTGTGCTGCCCTGGGCAGTGCTGTAGCAGTAAGTCTCATTTGTTCTGTTGAAAGGATCACTCCTGTTCCCAAAGATGCCTAGATGAGAATGTCCAAAACCCAGAAAATAGAAAGGGTTCATTTTTTCTATGCCTTTAAAAGACAAAAAAAAAAAAAAAAAAAAAGAGAAAAAGTGAAACAAACTTGTGAAAAGCCTGGTTGGTACTTGAGAGATATACTAATATTATAAGCATAAAAAGTGGAGGAAGATGCAACCAGAAAACTGCTTTGGGTGCCTTTGGCAATCTCTTCCTTTCACATGTGAAATGTTTTGCAATAACTGGCAGGTTCAGCTACCAGCAGTGCCTAGACAAGAATTCCAGACATCTAGGGAACCACATTCTTTTACAGAGATCTGAGGAAAACTGCAGAAGATCCCTCCCAAAAAAAAACCCCTTCCCTGTCATTTAATCCATAACATCTAACTGCATATTCCAGCCTGGAGTGCGATTCTAGGAATCACACATGGTATTACATACTCCAGTAACAGCAGTTTGAAAGTTTTGCTCCTAGCTGATGAGCAAGTGTGAATGCAGCAGCTTGTGAACTTTGTATTTAAATGTCAAAGCCTTGAGATCATTAACAATTTCTAACCACTAATTCCACAGAAAAGAGCCACTACACAAATACACGTTTCTTTCTGTTCTTGGAATATTGGGTGATTTTCCTTTTTCAAAATAATTCAGCTGAAAGGCCAGCACAGCTGGCCAGTTATTGCATGTCACAAACAAGGAAGAACAAAGAGTATTTCTCAGAGAACAGACATCTGCCTCATTTTAGTCAACTGACCTGATCAGATACCGTAGTACCATACAAGAATGCACCAGATTTGGCTATTGATACAAAGTTCTTTTTATCAGTGCAGGCAATTGCTCGTTTATTTTGGGGCTTTCCACTTCAAACATTTCCTTTCTTGGATCTTATTTACTTGCTGATTCCCGAGTATTGCTTCATGCAGAACACGCTTCTGACTCATAAATTCACAGAGAAACCACTCCTCAAAAAACCCTCTAATCCTTCAAAAGCAAATATTCTAGGTCCTCATCACACAGGTCCAGGGACATTACTTTCGGGATGTTTTGCCTCTAACGGGAATGCGCGTGTCTCTGACGAGATGCTGAAAACGAAACAAACAACAAAAAATACAAATAACTAAATATTCTCCTTTTAAACAGCGGGAAAACAGCACGGAGGGCGCTCCTCCCAAAGCAGCATTTGCTAAGTGTTGGGCAGCGCCACGCGGTGAGGAAGAAATTTGTCTCAGCTGATGTGTTTCATCACGGGGAAAAAAAAAAAAAAAAAAAAAAAAAAAAAAAGAGAGAGAGAAAGAAAAAAACCCAACAACGCCCATAAAAGTTGTGCCATGACTCTATCCTTGCTTTCTACGGACTGAAATTTAGCGCTGCCGGAAAAGAGAGCGTTTTTGAGGAGCCTTGGGGAATCTTCAGCACAAGCCTGCACGCTAAACTCCAAGCAACACGCTGGAGTTTATCAGACGCTGCTTCCAAACCTCGAAAGCTGCTCTTTTTAAACAAGCCGGCCGCCAGGCAGATAAAGGGCACGGGAAGAGCTCCCACGGGTGGGGCTGCGCCGCAGGAGCACCGGGCGAGCTCCGGGAACAGAACCGGGTCCGTGTGGGGCTGGGAGCCCCCGGCGCTCCCCGCTCCGGCGGGGACGCGGAGCCGCGGCGGGCGGCACCGGCTTCCTCAGGAGCACATTGGGAAGAGCCGGGCTCGCCCCGGGAGGAGGGAGCGAGTCCCTCCGCTCCAGAATAGGGTGCTCTGAGCCAGAGTAGGGTGCTCTGAGCCAGAGTGGGGCGCTCTGAGCCAGAGGGGGCTCAGCGCCCTGCCAGGAGGGTTCGCCATTCCCGGCGCTGCCCGCCCCGACCCCGCTGAGGAAGGGGGGGTCCTGCTGAGGAGGGGCCGCGCTCACCTCGCCCGCTCCCCTCCCCGCACGGCGCCTCTCCCGCCCTCCCTTACCTGCGTCGGGGCGGCCTCTCCTACCCCCGCCCTTCCCTCCTCTGCCTTTCCCTCCCCTGCCCACCCGCCCCGTCACCTCACGGGCGGTATCGAGATCCCGGCCCGGCCCCGGAGTTACGAGCACGGGCAACAAGTCCCGGCGGCGTCTGCGCATGCGCCCGCGGCCCGCTGTCAGCGCTCCCCCCCACAGGCCGCTCCGGTGCCACCCTCCCCGGGACAGTGCCACCCTCCCCGGGACAGGGCCGCCCCCGCTTGGACAGTGCCACCCCCCAGGATAGGGCCACCTCCCCGGGACAGTGCCACCCTCCCCGGGACAGGGCCGCCCCCGCTAAGACAGGGCCACTCCCGCCGGGACAGTGCCACCCTTGCCAGGACAGTGTCACCCCCGCCGGGACAGGGCTGGTCCGGCAGGGACAGGGCCACCCCCGCCGGGACAGGGCCACCCCCGCGCCTCCCTGAGGGAGCGGACCCTCAGCTAACCGAGGGAACGCTGCTGTTATTATCCAGCCTCAAAAGAAGGCTCCGGGGAGGCCTTCTAGCGCCCACCCGTGTCTAAAAGTAGAAGCGAACAGAGCGTTTTATAGCACGGGAAATAAAACAGTCCCCAAGAAATGTGAGATAGGATTTACGGAGAGACTTCACCATTTCAGGTCTGGTGAAGCAGGCAAGCACGCAGGTGGAAGTGGAGCAGGCCATACACTGAGATCTTAGAATAGTGGAATGGAGTGATTTGGGAGGGACCTGAAATATCATCAATATCATCAATTTCCAACCATTATCATCCATTTCCAACCCCACACACTGGGCAGGGATACCTTACACCAGACCAGGCTGCTCAGAGCTCCATCCAGACTGGTCTTGAGCACTTCCAGGGATGGGACATCCACAGCTTCTCTGGGCAACCTCTTCAACCTCAGAGTGAAGAATTTTTTTCCTGTTACCTAATCTAAACCTACCCTCTTTCATTTGAACCCATTCCTCCCTGTCCTATCACAACATGCCCTTGTAGAAGTCCCTCTATGCCCATGTAGAAAGTCCCTCTCCACCTTTCCTGTAGCCCCCTGCAGGTACTTGAAGGTGCTCTAAACTTTCCCAGGAGCTTTTCTCCAGGCTGGACAATCCCAGCTGTCTCAGCCTGTCTCTGTAGGAGAGGTTCTCCAGCCCTTTGAGCACCTTCATGGTCTCCTCTGGACTCACTCTGACAGACCCACATCTTTTTTGTGCTGGGGGCCCCAGAGCCAGACTCAGCATTCAGGGTGGGGTCTCACAAGGGCAGAGTAGGGGGGACAATCACCCTCACTGACCTGCTGGCCAAACCTCTTTTGACAGGTAGCTCTGAAATAAATGAACAAATTAATGGTAGTAGCATGAACATTTCATGAGGTATGCATAGCCCCTTGTCTCCACACACAACTCATATGCTGTGAGTTGGAAAAAAACCCAAGACCTAGGGAGTTTAGGTTAATGAGTCTGTGACAGAGTTGGGATAAGACCAAATCCCAGATATCCACAAGGACATCCCGCCCTTTAAGGGGTTCATTGCTTGCAGACAACAGGTCAGAAACACTGTACAGCAGCTCCCTGCCTTCCACCTCTTCTCTACACTTCATTGTAGTGTTCCCTTGCACAGCCATTTTATCCCCAGCATTGCCAACAATCCTCATCCTCCTGTGCCTTCATCCTTTGCTCCTGACTGGCAGGACTGCCCTCAGTGAGCAGCAGGCATGTGAGGAAGAAGAAGATTATGGTAATGATGAAAATGTGACTGTTCAGAGGGAACCAGGGACCACTTGCCTTCAAAGCTTTGCAGTCGCATGGATGAAGCAGCAGTGATGTCTTAGAACAGCAACCCACTCTGAAACCAACCAAAAATAATTAATTGCAAAGTTTAGTCTGATGTTATATTGATCAAAACCTTGGTTATCTGCTGACTTTTATGTTTAAAAGGGATTAATGTCCCAGCTGCCAAGAAGCCACTATCTGCTCCATCTGACAGTGATGATCCTGCCTCTCCTTTAACTCCTTGTGTTCCCATGTGCTCAGACTCCATGGATGACAGGGCCCTGCATGCATGGCTGCTCTCCTGCTCCCTGCCACTTTGTTCACCCACAATTGTTTTACTCTGCCAAATCCTCATTTCCCTTTTCAGGAGTGCCCGCTCAGTGGAGAGCAGCATCTGGCTGTACGTGTGCTATCTGCCTTCTCCCACTTCATCCCACAAAAAGGACAAAGTCTGGTTATCTGCAGTCACTGAGAGACATTTCAGGACAGAATTTCATCACTTACTCAGCAGATGCATTGTAGATAATCTGTGATTTTAAATTGGCTGTAATAATTGTGCTAGTTGGAAAATGACATTAAATTTCTCAGCTCAGAGTGGTTCAGATTCACTGCTGGAATGAAGAAATCCCACTGGTGTTGAAGGATGTTAGTTTTACCTTTAAGCATTCTCTCTCCTCTCTAGGACTGTGTTGGTGGGAAAATTATTTGGTGTGAGTGTTATAGAGTTATTGTTCCATCCTGTCTTTTCTGGAACAACTCTTCCTGTGGACAACTTATTTCAAAGTAGGATTTCACAGTGGAATAATTGTAATTACTTTCTTTTAAATTAAGTAGATCGACCATGTAGGTGAAGCCTCAGTTTATGCTTGCAGCTCTTCCACTTCTAGGACCAAAATCTGCTTGGGTGGTTTTCTCACTGATTTCCTAAGCTGTTCATACTCTTGATTCTTGACAGGTTTTTCAAAACTAGGAAGGTCTTGCTCTGGTTAGATTATCTTACTCTGTAGTGTAAAGTAGGTAATTTTCAGTGAGCTCAGCATTGTAGTCTTGACATTCTTCAGTGTGATGACTTTTGCCTAGCTGCAAAATAATTTTTCCCTCTCTCTCTCTCTCACAAGAATAACATCAAGCTTTTGTAATTTGTTTTTGTTCTTCCTCTGTCTAGACAGGCTCTTTAGCTAAGTGGTGTGATTTTGTTTATCTCTAATTTCAACAGCAGAGTCACATTTCCCTCCTCCCTACCTCTTGTAAATAGGGTTTTGTTTACCACTGTCTGTTCTTTTGGTGACAAAAGCCACATACTGTCATTAGTTCACAAACGTTTAATTATGTTGCCAGAGCAGATGGAAAACCACCCTCAGGACCCAGGGAGCAGGTCAAGAGACTCTGAAATCCTTCCATCTTTCTTTTATTTTGCATCCTCCATATCCACTTCAGCAGCTCTTTAGCACCAGGTTGAACAAGTGTGCAGGGTATTTACACTTCCACGTGTGACTCTTCCCTTACTTTATTAAATGATCTTATGGCTGGAGAGCTCCCTTGTCACTTTAGTTTGATTTATCACAGCAGGATGTCCCCTGATGGGTGAATTCCCAAGAGGACTTCAATGGTCTCTGGAGGTGAGTAGCAGGTGGCCTGAGCTTTGCCATGCATGGCAACTCTCAACACGGTTTCTTCTCTCTGAAGAAACTCATCAGCCCAGCTTGCTGCTCCCTACTTATCTGCCTATTCAAATATACCTTAATGGATTTAATTCAGGCTTCCAGCCTGGCAGCCCTTTGCTAGCTTTTAATCTTTGCCTTCATCTGGAAACCTGTTTATGAGCCTCAATGCACCACAGGACACGGTGTGGGCATTGTGGGGTTTTCCTTTGAAAGGTCTGAGCATTAAAGTGTTTATAATATAGAAAACAAGTAGAAAAATCTAGGCAGATACACGGATTTAAATGTCATAATACAGATCAGCAAGCAGCAATTGTCAAATTTTAATTAACAATTTATCCTTCTTTTCTCTCTATTATTTTTTATTGTTTTTGGCTTGCTGCTTCTCATTCATAGGTGATATGTTGACTTTCAAGGTAGAAATTGTCTTGCATTAAAGTTGGAATGTATTTTTATTAATCAATACAACAGATTATTATGCAACATATTTAACCAAATATATCTAGTGATATATGATAGGAATTTGCTTTTCTTTTCTTTTATGTCAGATAGGAAATGGAGAATGTAGCATTGGTATTGATGCTTGAGCATGATTCATTTCTCTTGTCATCTTCATCAAGTTATACTTGGATGAAAACTGGAATTTTCTTAAAACACACAGGAAGCTGCAATCTAAAATAGCAATGCTGAAAAGTACAGGAGGAAAAAGTAGGCTTATTACCACACACTTTGCATAAACTTGATTTATGAAGTGCTGAATCCATGAGCTTCCTCATCACACCTCTGGGCAGGGTGAGGTTTTAAACCTTGGTTTCTTTGGAGTAGTTGCAGGTGTGGAGAATCCCTTGCTGATATTGTTAGGTTTATTGTTAACCTGTCACAATGCAGCCACTGCTGGTGTGACACACCTTGGTACAAAACTAGGGCAGGGTGGCCTGCAGCGTGGGTGACTTCATTGTTTCCTGAATGTACACATTATCTTAATGCTTATCCATGCATTAACCCCGTGTGGATGGAACCTGAAGGGATTTAATGCATAGCTGGCACAGCACTAACTATAATTAGGGCAGCTCCCTGAGAGGGAGAGGGAGATGGAGAAACCATCTGGCACAATCTGGTCTGTCCCACTGAAGAGGAGATCACCTGGCCATGTGAGCCATTGGATTTATCAGGCACCAGGTGTGCTTGTTACCAGTATGAAATATCAAACCAGTCTGAGCTTGTTAAGTTTTCCCATCCCCAGGTACAGCACACATTAGTTTTCCTGAACAACTGCAGTGTTCTCAAGAGCCTCTGTGCTCCTCAGGTGTCCTCACTGCACACAGTGACTCCTGTTGCAGCAGTACTGAGACCAGCCCTGGACAGATTTTAGCATCCTTGCCTCAGGTTCTGCTTGCCCTGGAGCACAGAGATGATCCTGCACATGTTGTTTGTGCAGGAGCCACAAAATGCTCTAGGAATTCTTGTAGTCTAAACCACTGGTGAGTCAATTCAGCTGGGTTTGCTGCAGCTTTGGATTGAGAGTAAATTTTTGTGAAGCAAGCTCTGAAATCCTGGTTTTAATCCAAATAGGATTAAAAGAGGAACACTGGTTTTCCCCTTTTTATTTTTTTTTTCTTTCCAAACACCACTCAGTTTGACAGCTTTGAAGAAAATACTCATGGTTGATCACCTGTATCCATACTCTCTATCTGTAGAGAGTCCAGTGAGATTCCCAGCTTTTAGACATAAGAACCATGTTCCAAGGCCTTGGCACAACACTTCCTGGTTTACTGGCTTGATTTCCCTTAAAATGTCAGCATCAAACATGCTGCTTGATAAATTTATAGATTAAAATAATCTTTATAAATTTATAGGTTAAATAGTTTTTTAAAAGACTTCCATAATGACCAGTCTTTTTTTTTTTTCTTTTTTTTTTTTTTCTGTTAGGCAAGAATTCCCCCTTCCCACTTCTGGATTTGCAGATGAAAAGAATTCAGTGTCCAAACTGTGAGGATTTCAAAGAGCTGGCAAGGCCTGAGTTACAATTTCCACAGCAGCAACAGCAGCTTGGCTCCTTTGCAGACAGGGGGCCACTAATGACAGCAGGATGATCCTGGTGAGCCCAAGCAGGGGGTCAGGTGCCAGGGATGCAAGGGGCAAGTGGCTGGGGTGACTTGGTGTCAGGATGCAAAGTGGCTTAAGCAGGAAGATGTGAAGAGCTGTGGCCATGGCAAACAGCCACAGCCAAGGGCAGTGAGGTTTTCCAACAAGGAAGCTCCTGAATCCAGGGGAGCATGGCTTTAGTAGAGTGTGACTGGGAGTGGTGGGGAGCAGCAGCATCCAGGCAGTTCCAAGTGCATGACTGCTGCCTGAGGATCCACAGGCACGTGGATCCTCACTGTGTGCTTTCTGTACCTTCATTTTAGGGAAGCAGGGCTGCCCAAATCTGTCCATTCCTCAGTGTGTGAATTCCTGTTGGACATATTATCACCATACTTTCTGATTTTCCCATTCTTGTCCCTCCCTGTCCACTCTTTCCTTTCTCTTTATGTAGTATTTTATTTCTTCCCCCATTCATCCTTTCTCATATTTCCTTTCCTGTGATTCTTTTACTCTCTCTAAATCACTTTCTTTTCTTTCTGCTTCATCTTTCTCCTTTCAGATGTATGCAAGGGATATAAAGGTATTTCCTTACATCTCTTCCAGCTGGACTTGGCATGTCCGACACTGCCTCATGAGTGGGAGTGTGGCCTAAGCTGTTTGAAAAGGGAAAGTAATGTAGTCCTGCAAGCTGAGCACCTTAGACACACAGGTGATCTATGGATCAATGGAGAACTTTCTTCCCTGTAACTGATGGCTTGTTTTACTAAGATACTTTAAGTACAGTAATTGTTAGAGTCTATTGTTGATGAGAGTTTTGTTGGTAGAAGCTGTGGTGCCTTTGAAAATCAGCTTATTTATTCTGGTGTCAAAAATTTTGGCCAAGGCAATTTGCTCAAGGTCATAGCCCTGACTCAGGGACAGAACTGGGAAATAGAGCCCAGATGTTTTCAGCTCTCCTTTCCTACTGTTTCAGTAAAGCAGATGTTTATGTTTAGATTCACTGAAGTAGATGTTTATATATTCAGGTTATGTGTCAGTTACTGATAGAGTGAGTGGTCAGAATTAATCTGGGAGAAGTTAAGAGCAGGTCCTGTAAAGTGGCATGGTTTCTGGAATGAGATGAACTCCAGGATGGAAGAAAGGATCAGTGTTACATGGGAACACCTAGGCAAACTACTCCTGCCCTCACAACATGGTGCACCTTTTCTTTTACACCCTGTCAGGGTCAGTTCCTGGGGCTGTACAGCACAGCTCAGAGAGCAGCTGCTGCATGCAGAGCCCTGGCATGAACAGAACTGAGGTTTGGGCCCCAAATTGCCAACTGCCCTGGGCTACAGTGAGCCAGGGTGATTGGGATTCCTTTGGAACCATAGTTCCTGTGAAAATGAGAAGAGTTTCATACTTCAATGTAAGAACTTGAACTTATTATTCAAATGATCATAGTGAGAGCATTTCTCAGTGGACATGAAATTGTGTTCCCATCCACTCAGGAAACAAGACAACTGTGTTCTGTTATTGCTGTTGTTTCTAGATCAGTTTCAAGGCAACCCAAGCAGCAGTATATTTTCATGTCCCATTATGAATCACAGCATTTTCTCATTTAGGACAGCAAGTGTTCAGTTTACCAGCCTGGGAACACAGTGGAGGCCAGAGGTAAGCTCTGCTACCACAAGAGACTGAAAACAAATCAAACAATGAAGCTTTCAAAGAGTTTTAAGAGCCAATTTTCCAAGTCTGCTTCGCATAATGATTTTCAGATTCCTCCCATTGGATCTGCAGAAATTGAACTTCCTTGAGAACATTGTTTTCCTGTAGTCTGCCTTAGAAGTTTTCCAAAGAACTGGTCAAAATGATCAAGCATTTCAAATTAATTCTCAGGTCATCTATATCTCTGCTAAATTGCAGTAATTATTTCTGGTTCTGCTGTCACAAGGTAAAATATTCCTTGCTCTATTTTATAATCAAAGCAGAGAAAAGGGACTAAGCACCCAAGTTTTGCTCAATGAGAAATAGACTCTAAATTCCTTCTTGTACCTTTGAAAAATCTTCTCCACATGTATGATTTGTCAAAAGATGCTGAATTCTGCACTGGAAACTGCTAAAGCTAAGAGCCATGCTGCATAGATAAAATAAATTTTAGTCACCATGTCTTTAGTTATTCAGCCTGGAAAGCTGACAGATGCCAGCTTCAAATGCATGGCATTTCCTCCAGAATCACATGTCAAAGCCAAAATTAAGGTTCAGAAATGCATTTGGTTGCTCTGTGGAAATGTTGGCCATTCCTGGATTAATGGTTTTGAATAAGCAAATGGTAAGGTAAGAAAAGGGAAAAAAAAGAAAAAAGCCAAACAACTGAAGCTTGTGTTTCACGCTTCAAGTGACCTGACCAAGTGTGGCTAAATTCCCTTTTAAAATCAAATGGCCATGATGCATCTCCCATGGTGCTGCAGTATGAATGCTAAAAGGATTAAAACTGATCAGGTCACAGAGCTTTATTTTTTGCTCTTTTAAGGGCCATGTTATATCCGAGGCCTTATATTCCTTCTTTACATAGATATGAGTGCATGACAGGAAATTACATAATTTCCTGTGCCATGAAGTAAAATACCCTTTACTGTTCTGTTCTGGAGTCAAGTACACAAAAAACCAGTCATTTTTTCAGTTCTTTTCTTCTGAATTCTTTTAAATTAAATAGTAATATCATTCAAAAATGTTAGAAATCAAAGTCATGACAATAAAGATATTTAAGTGAAAACAGCTTTGTAGTAACTTCTTGAGTAGGAGCAGTCTATCCACACACCCTCCTTTCTGAACATTGCAGCATTATTTGAGAACAAAAAAATTATGGGGCTATTTTGGTACTTGTTACTGTGCAATTCTCAAAGGTGTAACAAACTACTCAATCTAGACAGAAGGGGAATGGAATGAAGAGGATGAATAATAAATCACCACTAACAGTAACCTCAATAGATTACTGTTAGTTTAACTAACAGTAAATCTCAATAGATTTTAAAAATGAGTTAAGGATTTGAAATTTTATTAACAGATCTAAAATATTTTAAAATGCATTTCAAATAATCTACAGGCCTTTAAGACCATTCTCTGAACAGGCATCAGCACTCTGAAGACTCTGAAGAAAATCTTCCCGCAAAAGTTCAGTGCCTTGCTTACAGCCTCTTTCTGTTTCAAAAGAATGAACATCAAGCATTAGGATAAGGGAATATAGTCTGATCCAGATCATCATTTCCAAGATGGTTTTGTACCTCTTGGAACTCCCAGCTTCCAGATATGCTCTCCCTGTATGAGCCCAGCTCACCCAAAACCCAGACAAGCAGGCCTGGAGCTGTTGCTGGGCCCATTCAGGATTCTACCTCACCATCCTTTTGATCACAGCCCCAGTGTACTGCTGACATCAGGGACAAAAGCCATGTGCAGGTAATTATTTTTGAAACTGAATACATCCATCAGTACAATCTCGGTTCCATGGGGTAAAACCCACTGACATGCAATAGCCCCACAGTCACTTCAGCAGCAGATGTTACAGATGGAGAACAACCATGTGAGTGGCAGTTTAGCTCATTTTCCTGTTGTTGCAGGTATCTTTTTGCCAATCAGTAGATTTGTTAAGGCACTGCCCAAGCTAATTTTGAATAGCTCAGTGAGGACTAGCAGAAGCCTTTGGGCAGCTTCTCCTCCCTCTATGTGATGTACCAGATCAGAGAAACCTAAACTATCAATTCTGTCTTGTCATCTGTGTGTGTGTTTGCACTTAATTTTGCCTTCTACAGCCTTTCATTGGGTTTTGTAATCTTCTGTGCAAGTAACAGGCCTTCTTAGAGTTTTCTTGCACTCCACTAACAAATTACTGTTTTGCACAACAGCTCAGAAGTTGCTTTTTAGGTCTCACTCATCTTGGCCTTTCATCTTTAGTTTTGGCCTGCAGAAAAAAAATAATTTCCAGCAAAGTTCGTAATGCAAATTATTCAACTTGCATTAACACATACTTCGTAATCTTTCTGTCTTTACAGCTTCTCCTGGCAATAGAAATAAATTACAGCTGCTAGAATATAGTGTTATTCTTTCTCTATCTGAGTTGGGGAAAAGTGATTCATTTTCTCTCTTTCTTAGCAAAAGAGGACACTCTGTTCAGTGAAGCAAAACTTATTATAGCTAAAATTAACTGGAGGAAATACAATCCATAATTAAGCCAGGTTACTTAGTGCCACAGATGCAGTATGAAGAGTATTCCAACTGTATTAGCATGACAGGAAAATGGGGACATCACAGGTTTTGGAATGCCAATTGCCACACAAACTTGGCACAGAATCAGTGAAGGCTATGGGACATTGAATCTGCACAATAAGGCAGAAGAAACTTTTAAATAAAGCTGATAAACTTCTACACTATAAATACAGTTGTAAGGGAAAAGCAGCATTTTAGCTAGGCTGATAAATGGGCTCTGATTAGAAATTAAGTGGTGCTCCTACAGAATTCAGCCATTTCTCAGTAATTAGGACATTCCTTAATGAAGTGGACTGTGGTGCAAAGCAAGCAATTCAGGGCTGTATGCTTATTTATCTGATTCAAGTGCATTAGCTAAATGTCAGTGTTTTTGCCAGCAGCCCATGCTGCAGCCATCAGAGCCGTGACGAGTCCTGCCTCCCCAGCTAACAAACAAGGAACAGGCTGGGGCAGTGGGGAGGAGACTGCTGAAGGCATAGAAAATGCTGTATTTAAACAGTTGTGTTTGCTTTTCTGTTAAAAAAAAAAAATCTTGAAGATCTCCTTTCTGCCAGAACACAGGCACTTTGCAAACGCTGCCAACACAAACCCCTGCGAGCCAGCCAGCTGACATCAGCTGACCAAGGACATGGGGGGACTTTGGACATTTTATCCATTCCTCCTCCTCAGACAGACTGCCTTTTGTCCTGGCCATCTGACCAAAACAAGCTCATGAGTAAAAGCAGAAGCTGCCTATGGAAGATGGGCTTGTGTCAGCGCAATCAGGGATGCACAGCACCAGGAGGGAAGGACCCAACAGGATGTGATCTCTCAGATATTTCCATTGGAGATGGCCAGTTCAGTCTGGCCTGTACTGGTGATGAGGAAAAACAGTCTCATGTCCTTGCCTAAATTAAATGAGCTGGACAATTTCTGTATGGCTGAAGCAGGTGATATTTTGGAGTGCACAAGTTGCTACTGCAAGGAGAGCAAACCCTAAGGACTGAGGCTGAGGTTGCAGCATCTTTGGAATGACATCTGTGCACTCAGAGCAACCACAATTCATCTCAGACATGGGACAGGAAGTTCTATTTCCCAGAGTCAGGTTAGCCAGAGCTCACAACACAGATCCAAAGTCCCTTTTATGACTTTGCACCCAGTGGAAGGAGGAAAGAAATGCATGAGAGGCAGGTAAGTCAGGTGATCCCTGATTGTTTGCAACAAATCCCAACCATCAGAAAGACCAACACAACTGCACTGAGTGGCTCTGCTGAAAACAGCAGTTTTCAGTCTAGCCCTGGGAGACACCCAGATGTCTTGTGTTATCAGGCCTTACCTTCTGGAAACTTTTCCATGCCAGATACTTGCAGAGCAAGCTGAGGCCATAGGGAGCAAGGTCCAGGGAGCCGTACTGGCCCACAGAAGTTGCCTTTCACATCACTCAAGCAAGGGCTGTTTTAATGTGGGGCCAGCTCTAATACAAAAGGGTTATGTCCATGGCAATTGAAATCTGCAAAAGTTTAATATTCAGACCCTCAATACTGCAAATACATTTCAAACATTCTTGTGTCCCAGGATAATAGCTACATAATTAGGGCAAGCCTTTCACACTTTCTCTTTGATCCCACTGGACTTATTTACCAAAAGTCATTGCACGGATGTGCCCAGCAAATGTCTTACAGAAGAGCTTGTAACAAAATTAAAAGCTTAAATATAGAGATCCTCTCTCCACTAAGTACTGGGTTTTATTAGAGCTGGGAGTTGCTCATGCTTCACCCCTTGCAGCCTCTTTGAATCCTCTGTTTGACATTTCAAAAGTGCCATGCAGGTTCTAATACACATTACACAGAAAGAGCTATTATAAAATTCCTGACTTTTTCTTGTTTGCACGACAAAGGGGGAATGGCAAATCCTCCAATTGGACCAGATAATCACTCTCCTGTGAAAAGCCTCCAATATACATCCTCTGTTTTCTTCTTAGCTGAGCTTCAAGTGTGTTTGGTCAATAATTTTATTTCGGGTGTGAAGCCCATAAATCACCTCCCAATACACATTGGACAGTGGAGAGTCCTGGTGGATTTGGCATCAGCCACAGGAGAAAGCACACCCAGATACAGGAAAGCTGGGTGCTGCTGGAGCAATCAGACATTTTCATTTCATGTTGTCATGGTCTTTTGAAGAACACTCACTGCAGAGTAGGACCACTCTCTGGGGCAAAGACAAATTGGATGGATAAATAATTATGGAATTGTGTCTTCTGACATAAGGGAGAGACCAGTACAAATCCTTGGACTGCAATTTTATCCAGGTGACCATACAAACCTAACAAATTCCCTGCTGCAACTGAGCTGGACAACATTTTGAGAGTCCATGTGCAGAAAGGTTTGTCAGCCATCTGAACATTGCTCAGGTGGTTTCCAAGCCTCTGACACAGCCCACTGTGTGACCAGCTCTTTTCCCCCAGCCTCTAGGAATCCATTTGGCTGGAGAGACAGTCCTGAGGGAAGAGCTGGGTATATGGATTTTTCCTAGAGGGATGAGGGAAGTCACAAAGATTTCAGGAAAAAACCTTCCCTTTTATTCACAGGAGTGTTTGACATGAGCTGAACTCGAAGCTGACAAATGAAGTGGATATTTTTCACTGCTGTTTGTGTCTTGGGAATGGATGTATTTTGAAGTAACACACAAATGCATGTCTAAAATTCATCTCTGGAGAAAGATGCTACACAAAGTGCAGGATTAAAGAATGCACTGCCTTGGGCCATGCACAGGCTGTTACTTTGTAGTCTGTTCCATTTTCCTCTTAAAACTCAATTTAGCTAAATAAGGTGCCCTTTTAGCATCTAACAGAGGCTTTATCATGCTTAAGAAGACAAGTTTCTTAAAAGGCTGTAAAGACAAAGTGAGCAGTAACAGAAGTGTTGAGTGGGGCTCTTTCAGACGGCTTTATTGCCTTCCCCCGAGTACAACCCAGGCTGCCTCCCTCAGCTGACACTTGTTTTAATGAGGGATGAGCCACAAAGGGGTGATTTTGTACAAGTTCATTACATCCATCCTCCAGCCAGACTGTCCTCAGGGCACACCATTCAGCCTGGGCACTGGGTGAAACTGGGCCAATTTAAAATCATTTACAGAGGCATATAAATCCAAACGGCCTTTGATCCTGAAGACATTTGTCTGTAGGCTCAGGTATGTGGCTGCTGGAGAGGATGAGAGTCTCCCCCAGGTGCCATGCTCCTTCGTGCTTTTAACAATCACATTTTATTCCTTCAATTCAATTCTCCTGGGATTGGTGCCAAAAATAGATTTCCACACCTTATGCCAGCAAAGGCTGGGGAAGAAAAAGGTGTAAGTTTCCAGTTTAAATGTTACAAGGTAAACATCCAACCTCCTCACCCCAGCCTTCAGATCAGCTTCACTCTCCAGAGCCAGTGCTCTATTGTGGCTGTTAACAGCATTCAAAAAACTGATATTCTTCATCCATGCTGGGGAATAGTGCAGTGGTTTCTCATGTTCACTGAGAAGTGATTTGCCTTTACATAAACCCTATTCTTCTAGGCATGAGTATTATGAAACACCCAGGAATCCAGAAAGAGTGATGGGGAGTTTTTCTACCACGTCACACCCCGTACATCCTCCACCTTCTGTGATTCAGGAGCAGCACAAAATCCCATAAATCATTCAAGTGCTGTGACTCACTGCCCTGATTCATACACTTGATACAAATATTCAGAGATCAAAGTGGAACCTTAGACCCCCCAACCCAAAGATTAAAATGATTTTTCAATGCTTGCCATAAAAATGGACTTTCAGCTAAAGCTAAAGCTTCTCCTGATCGTTATTGGCAAGTTCTCTGCAGCAAAGATTGATGTTGCTTTGAGGAATCATATGGTGTGGCACATAAAGCAATGTATTCTGCAGTTGTGCTTCCTCCCTTCAGGGCTGAGCAGGGGGCACTCATTGCTCAGGGGGCTTCTGGACAAATATTTACAGGGAATTAAAAGAGAAAAAAGGAAATTTCTTCCCCGTGACGGAATCTAGGAGCCCCCTAAACCCTCCTGTATTAACTTTGCAGCGGATGAAGGTGTTAAACTGGCATGTGTCTACCAACAGGGGAGTGACCCTTTCAAGTCCTTTGCTTCGTCCCCACTTGTGAAATTTGTTGTGCCAGTGGGACGAGGCTGGCTATAAAAGCCCAGCACCGGGGACCTCCACCCAGCTCGGGCAGGCTGCCAGCACATCTCTGCCGAGAGCAGCCCCGGGGAGATCCCCCCTTCACCTCTGCCGGGCCGGGAGCTGCTTCTCTGACAGGAGGATGGACCTGAGGTGTGCCTGGATGCTCTGCGTGCTCGGCCTCGTCCCCACCGCCCGAGCCTTCACCCAGGAACGCTTCAAGGAGGCGGTGCTGAAGCAGCTGGGGCTGTCCGAGGTGCCTAAACTCCATTCGGGAGACTTGGTGGATGTGGTTATCCCAGAGCACGTCAAGAACAAGTACATGTCCATGCTGAAGCGGCAGAGGGTGAAGCGCCGAGCCCTGCCCAGCCTGGCTGGCATCCTCAGGGGCATCCCGGGGCACACAGGTAAGGTTTCTGTTGCTGGGAACATACCAAGCATCCTGCTGCCGCCAGGGGAATCTGCCAGGGCTCTCCTGGCTGGCAGCAGCATGGGCAGAGGTAAAACCCGGAGGGTAAAGAGGAATGAGGGGCGGGTTTGGCTCCAGACCTCGTGCAAGAGCATCCTAAAGATTAACAAATCACCCTTTGCACCTGGAGAGGGAGTCCCGCAGTCCTTCCAAGGGACAGGATGCTGCTGGAGCTTGATACAAGCCTTGGTACCCTGGGAACAGTCGGGGCAGGTGGGGGGAATAAAAAAGTGCAAGCCAAGATTTTGGGTGAAATCTATAGCATGTTCTCTAATAGGAATGACACCTCTTGGAGAATGTTTCACTCCCGCTCATCTCTTTTTTGTTTAGGTTTTTTTTTTACAGGAAAAATTACCAAGGAGAAAAAATAGCCACACAGATACAATAGTGGCTGTACAAGGGCACTTAGAGCTTATTGTGCTTTCAAAGGACATACGCAGCACCCTGGGCAGCAAATGAAAATACTTTTTCATTCCAAGTGATGCAAATACTTTTTCATTCCAAGTGGTGCAGTTTCCTGCTTTCATGCCCAGCACTGGCACAGAGGTGCACACTTTTAGAGGTCATATTATGCCGGAGATTTGGTTCTTCCAGGCTGCAGAGGCTCAGACATGGGAGAATAATTCAGGCATTTGCAAGACATTGATTCAAGCATGCATTAGAAAAGGTGTGTTTAGTGGCTGTCTCTGCCACTGTGAGCATGGAAGGAGTGTGTTGTGATGATAATTGTGCATGAAACGTGGCAGCTTTTCCCAGCAGGGTGGCAGTGACAGGCCATGCTTTTTGTCCCCAACTGCACAGGTATGACAGGGGAAGTCCTCTACTCCGACACAACCACACGCCAGAGGCTGGTGTTCGACATGGAAGGCAGAATACCCAAAAACAGTGAAGTGACGATGGCTGAACTGAAACTCTTCAAGAAGCCTGTGGACAGGGCAAAGCTGCCTGCCAGGCAGTCCCACAGGCCCATCTCCAACGCCAGAGTCAGCGTGTACTGGGTGCAGCAGCAGCACGATGGCACCAACAGCACCTCCCTGATAGATTCCAGGTGAGAAAGGGGCCTCTGCTGGAGTTACAGGGTTTGGGTCCTCTGGGGTGCTGTGGGCATCATGTGGTTGTGCCTCAGCTCAATCTGATGGGGTTTGCATCTGCACAACCCTGTTACATGGCCTCTAAACCCACAATGAGCTTTTAAGAGCAGGTATCATGCTGAGACGGCAATATATGATGATTCTACGAAATTATATCATGTACTATTACATCTTCTTCTCTGAAATCCCCCACTTGGTTCAATTCTGTGTCACTTATTCAAGTGGGTTACTGGTTGCTGGTTTTCTTTCCCCTGGCCATTTTATTAGCTGGTTTAAACAAGTAAATGATGCAAAAATAATCTGATTCTGTAGTGGTGAGCTCTGTGGAAGTTTTGCAACAAGGCAGAACTAGACTGGACTGGAAACTTATGGCCCTGGTGCAGCTCGGACAGGAGCAGGTGGGAGCCTGGTGTTCACCAAGTGTTGTTGCCAATATTGAGGCTGCACATGACCCTGCACCACCTAATTTTTGGTATGAGCATGTAGAGAGGGTTTTTTCTGGCCCTGCAGTGTCTGTTAGATCTGCATTCATCTTTTTGAGGTGACAGTTAACTGCTGTGGGCGCTTGCCCAGAGCAAAAATGATCATGTACTCAAGGCATGTGCCGATCTACAGGATGCGAATTATCCTGCTGCAATAACAGCGCTGCGAGCCCGGGATTTGTCTGATGGGCTTTTCTAACGCCAAGCCCTTGTCGTGCAGGCTGGTTCCTATCCGTGAGTCGGGCTGGAAGAGCTTTGATGTGACCCAGGCCGTGCATTACTGGCTGCGGAGCGAGGGGCGGGGGCCGATGCTGCTGGAGGTGCGGATCGAAGGGGAGAGGCCGGGCAGCCACGCCTCGGAAATGGCCAGAGCCGTGCGCTTCACCTCGCAGCACCCCGGGGACAAAGCCCTGGGCAAGCCCGAGCTGGTGCTCTACACCCTCGACTTGGATGACTACGGGTATGTAGGAAACCTAAATCTGTATGTACTGCCTGTGAAAAACGCCAATGGCTTGGTTTTAAAATTTTAAAAGTCTAACAGTAGAAAAATGGTTATAAAAAAATAGTAATACAATTAGAGTAATAATAATTTGGACAAATTAAATTAGGACAATATGAGGCAATAAATACAAAGAGTTACGGACGTCCAGGTACCTTTTTCTGGGCAGCATAAACCCGAAAAAGGACCCACGTTAACAGAGGATTAACCCTTAAAAGCAACAGCCTGTTGCATATTCATATACTTCATACATGATGCATAAATTCCATTCAAACACAAGATTCTGTCTGGTTATCATCAACTTCTTCCTCTGAATCCTAACAGCACCTTCGAGGTGGGAAGAGGTTGGTTTCTTCTGGTAATGGAGCAATAAATTCTCCTTCTCTGAAAGATTTAGGTGTCCTGTGGCTGCTATCTCACTGCAAGCCCTTTCTTTAAAAAAAATATCCTACATAGCACAGTTTCTATTTTAACATTTTGTTATAACCTAAAACTATATTTAACACGCTTCTTAAGAGAATTAATACAGCATTACTTCCTAACACAACACATATAATATTCATTTTAATATTTGCAAAAAGCCAATTATAAAATACATGCATTTTTCACACTGCCTCTGGTGTAATTTTGTCCTTGAATTATTGATTTTTGTTGGGGGGGAAGAGGGCAAACCCCAAATTACTGGGGGTGGAGAGGGCAGGAAGATCTTACCATCACCAGTGCTCACCAGCTGTGAATGGAGAAGTTAGAAAGCTGCTGCTGAATCTCACCTCTCCTTTTCCCATATCTGCTGTCTGAATACCGGAACAAACCCTGAGCAGGTTCCATGTCTCAGAGCCCACCTGTGCTGTCAGCAGCAAGGATGATATCTCCCATTCCCCAGCCGCCAGTTGCAGCACCCATTCCTGTCTCCTTTTTGGTATCCAGGTGCCCGGGGACCACAGGGAGGAGACAGAGCCCTTTTATACTATTAGCAGCAAGAATGATTTCTCCCACTCCCAGTTTTCAGTTGCAGCACCCATTCCTGTTTTGTTTTTTTTTTTGGTATCCAGGAGCCCTGGGGACTGCAGGGATGAGGCAGAGCCCACGTATGCTATCAGCAGCAAGGGTGATTTCTCCCACTCCCCAGTTCCCAGTTGCAGCACTCATTCCTGTCTCCTTTTTGGCATCCAGGAGCTCCGGGGACTGCAGGGAGGAGGCGTTGCTGGGGAAATCCACCTGCTGCCGGCAGCAGCACTACATCAGCCTGCGGGACGTGCCCTGGGTGCTGGAGCCGGCGGGGTTCCAGGCGTTCCGCTGCTCCGGGCCCTGCCGGCAGCCGCCGCGCCGCCCCGGCTCCGGGCCGCGCTCCTGCGCCGCGGCCGCCAGCTCGGCGCTGCCCATCATCTACCTCGTCAGGAGGGGCAACCACACCGAGGTTGAGGCGGCCGAGCTGCCCAACATGATCGTGGAGAGGTGCAGCTGTGTCGCGGACGGTGTGGCGCTGGTGTGATGGGTGATGGGATGGCCAAGGGCGTCATCCATTCCCCATCCATTCCCTGCAGCCCCGCCAAGAGCCAACCCAGCCCTGAGCCAGAGATGAAGGTCCTGGGGGGTCTGCCTGCACTGGGGCCCTGGTGCCCTGCAGAGAGTCCACTTGTCCGTGTAGATGAGCTCAGAGGAGCGTGCATTTCTCATAAGTGAGGGGTACCTTAGGAGCCTTGTGCTTCTCGGGGCCTCCTTGATGCCAGCTACACTTGACTGAATTTATTTAACCCCCCACTCTGGAGTAATGCAAACACCTCCAGGTAAAATAACAAAATTCCATTCCTTCACCATCACCAGGTGAAGAGCAAATTCGCTGGCTCAGCTTTTCATTCTTAGGCTGCTGGGTTTGGTCCTGGTCTGCCCAAGCTGTGTTTTTAGTGAGCAGAAGCACTTACATGTATATAAACTGTACACACACAGATGCACACATGTACAGAGTGTATGAATAAATGTGTGTATTGTCTACATACTGAATAGCTACATATTGATTACTTACATATATATATGTACATAAAATATTGCCTAGAGCTCAAAGGAGCATATTTATGTGCATATGTATTGCATGTACATACACATACCTACATGTACATAAAATATTATCTGAAACTCAAAGACTTATATTTTTGGTCCCTGCACCACGGGCTTCACATAGTTTTAGGCAGAATTTAGAGTCCTGGAATCAACAGGAACATTAGGACTTACTTGTGTGAGTAACAGTTTGTTTTTCTGATTCTGTATTACAGTTATTTCAATTTAGGGATATTTTTCAGGTTGTGTGTACTTTCAAAATCAAGGAAACAATAAAATACAAGTATTAAAGTCACCATGTGTGTGCTTCTATTTATTCTTATATCTAAAATGGAGGGGGAAAGGTCTATTATGTTTCTGTGAGTATTCAGTGCCCAGCTCCTACAAACATACCGTAACAGCTCTTCTCAGCTACCTGTGTGATTTTGTCTTCTCCCCCAGAGGCTGGGCTGAATCGGCAGGCAGAGCAGAGCCCACACTGTCAGCGCTTCATCCTGAGCTGCTGCAGGGTTTAAGCCAACACTTTCCTTAAGGGAAAACCCAGAATCTTTTCTGCCAGCAGGAGGTGGTGCTCTCCTCGTGAACCTGCAGGGCTCAGCTGCAGCTGCAGCGCAGGAAGGGATGAGCTGCCTCCCATCCCCTTCCTGCCCATCAGAAGCATTTTAACCCTGACCCTTCCTGTTGGACATACCCTGGAGAAACGCTGTGATCCTGTGGTTTAATCCCTTTATGGGCTGCTCTGAGCTGCTGGCCATGGTGTCACCCGTGCTCATGATTCCCACCTTTGTGTCAGACTCCTCTCCTCGGCTCATAACCCACTGAGGTGGCTCTGGGGATGCAGCATTTGCTGCTGACCGTCTCTGTTGGATGGTGGGATGGTCCCTGAGGCTCTGGTTGAACCTGCTGCTGGTGCAAGGACTCTGACATGTGTTTGTCTGGCTGGACAGGGTGACCATGGATGAGGGGGAAAGAGGGACCTGTTTGACTCTATGGCTATGTGTTATCCATCAGGAAATGTGAGTGTTCCTGCTGGTCTGCAGGACTCCAGCTCTGGGGTCACCCAGGCATCTCTGCCATCCCCTCATGGTTAGGCTGGCACCTCTCACTTGTGTAAACATCTGTGGCAAAGGAGCTTAAAGGGGAGGGAAAAAGGCAAAAGCACAGACTCACCATTCACCAGTGCTGGGCTACAGCACGATGAGACATGGGAGTCAGAATTGTAAGAGCCAGGATGATCTCTGGCATTCCCTTCTCATGACTATGGATCTACCCAATGGCATCGGCGTTCCGCCCCGGGTCCTCCCCACCCAGCTGGGGCAGGGCGTAGCCTCAAGGCCAGGAGCTCAGCAATCACCAGGAGGAGCAGAGCTGATGATCCAGCCTCACACTGAGCCTGGGGAACAAAGTGTTTGAGCTGGGGAAGAAAATGTTTGAGCTGGGGAACAAAGTGTTTGAGTTGGGAACAAAGTGTTTGAGCTGGCTGCTGCCTGAGAAAGAAGAGCATTAACCCTGGCTTCCCTCCACCCTCCAGCACTTGCACTTCAGCCATCATTCATCTTCCATCCCAGGGAAATTCCGTGCAGTGCAGTTTGGGGAGGCTGTTGGGGGAAATGGGGAGCAGAGCATCCCAGGAGCTGCGGCGTGGACGAGGCTTCTCCTCCACCAGGATCCTGAGCTGTGTCCAGTGCCTCTTGCTTTGAGTCTAGCTGCCTTGGCTGGGTGTCCTGCGGATAGGAGGGACACAGAAGCCAGTGGTGAGTCTGTGAGCGTGTCTGTGACACCCCGAGGGTGGGGCCAAGGAGACCTGGTGTTACTGTGGGGAGTGTTAAAATTAGGTTAGAAACTGTTGTAAAATATGTGCTAGATCGGTAAGCATGTACTGTTAGTTGGTTATTGTGAAAAATTCATATTGTATGATTGGCTTTTTGCAAATATTCAAATGAATATTATATGTGTTGTGTTAGAAAGTTATACTGTATTAATTTTCTTAAGCAGTGTGTTAAATATAGTTTTAGGTCATAACAAAATGTTAAAATAGAAACTATGCTATGTAAGATACTTTTTTTAAAGAAAGGACTTGCACTGAGATAGCAGCCACAGGACACCAAAATCTTACAGAGAAAAAGAATTTATTGCTCCATTATCGATTTCTTCCTGCCTCGCTCAGTCCTGAAGACACAGTCAGGATTAAGAGGAAGAAGCTGACACTGACCAGACAGAATCCTGTATTTGAATGGAATTTATGCATCATGTATGAAGTGTATGAATATAGACAGGCTGTTGTTTTTAAGGGTTAATCCTCTGTTAACGTGGGTCCTTTTTCGGGCTTATTTTGTCCAGAAAGAGGCACCCGGCCTGTCCATAACTCTTTGTTTTTATTGTCTCCCATTGTCCTAAATCCTGATTGTCCAAATTTTTATTCCTCTAATTATACTACTATTTTTATTACAATTTTATTACTATTAAACTTTTAAAATTTTATAAAGAAGTGATTGGCGTTTTTCACACAGTTATTATTTTGTAAAAGGGGTTAAAAGGGTAGTTGTAAGAAATAGGGTACTCAACGAACCATAACACACCTCAGTAAAGTGCATCCCTCCCCAAGGGAAACGAGCCAGCCTGCACAGAACTGTAATGGGCCAATCAAGCACTTTAAACCTTCATGCAAACGAAGGATCCAAAAAGAACCTAATCCAAAGGGACAAAAACTAGGATAAAAAGGGGCTTCTGACCCACTGAAGCCGTGCCTCTCCATCTGGGACATTGGGGACTGAAAAGAAGCACCAGCACTGGCACTGCAGCATCCCCGGTAGGAGCGTTCCTGCTCGGCCCATGGGCCCCTTGCTTTAGGCCTTTATTTTTTATAATAAATGATGAAATCACTTTAGTACCGGGAGCCTGCTCTCGTTTTTAACAGGGAGAGCTGTAGGTATTGCATGGTGCAAATCTGTGAGAGATAATGCCCTGCCTGCCCTGCTGCCTGCATGCACACTTGGATTTACCTCTGGAGCAGCTGCACGGGTATCACAGCATCTCTGCTGGAGCTGGTTTGGGACTTACACTGGGATTGAAGCTCCCCACTTTTGGGGAGACAGGACACTGAGGAAAACGAGAGCAGGCTCCTGGTACTAAAGTGATTTAAGCATTTATGATAAGAAAAAGAAAAGCCTTAAGCAAGGGGGCCAAGGGCTGAGCAGGAGCGTTCCCATCGAGGATGCTGCAGCGCTGGGGCTGCTCAGCAGGGATGGCACAGGTGGAGCAGCACAATTCAGTGGGTCAGAAGCCCCTTTTATCCTGTTTTTTGTCCCTTTGGTTTGTTTCTTTTTGGATCCTTCATTTGCATGAAGGTTTAAGGCCCTATGGTACCTTGAGTACTGTATTTCTTACAACTATCCTTTTAACCCCTTTTACTATATAATAACCAAACTAACAGTACATGCTTAACAATCTAGCAACTATTTTACCACAGTTTCTAACCTATTTTTAACAACGCTACTCCTCTGCAGATGGCTTTGCCATGAAGATGTTGCAGGCTTGGAGGCTGGGCTGATGTGGAGAAGGCTCCAGAGACTTCTACACTGCGAACTCCTGGCTAGAAGGCTGTGGATGAAATTCTGCCACACCTGGGACTTTTTCAGACATCAGTCCGTGCTGCAGGTAATTGTCTCCCAGCCTGTCATCCTCAATGCAGGCTACATTTGCTGTGGCACCTTCTGTGTGCTGCTTGCACGGGTACAACTTGTAATGCACACGGAGGCTGCCAAGCTGTCATGTTCTGCTTTCCGTCTGAGCAGCAGCTCAGTCTCTGAGGACAGGCAGAACATCTCACACACCTGGCAGCAGCGTGCTCAGCACTGCCATTGATGCTGTGCTGTAATACAAGAAAAAGGAAGAGCAGTGCAGGAAAGCAATGAACCCCATATAGCAAGAAATTATTTTAAAAAATGGAAAGGTTGTTTAAGGCAAAGTTAGCGTTAAACTATCAGGCACCCTCCTTGTGAAAAATGCCAATCACTTGGTTTTAAAATTTTACAAGTTTAATAGTAATAAAATGGTTATTAAAATAGCAATATAATTAGAGGAATAATAATTTGGACAATTAGCATTAGGACAATATGAGACAATAAAAATAAAGAGTTATGGACAGTCTGGGTACCTCTTTCTAGGCAAAATAAGCCCGAGAAAGGACCCACTTTAACAGAGGATTAACCCTTAAAAGCAACAGCCTGTTGCATATTCATACACCTCATACATGATGCACAAATTCCATTCAAACACAGGATTCTGTCTGGTCAGTGTCAGCTTCTTCCTCTGAATCCTGACAGCATCCTCAGGGCTGAGCAAGGCAGGAAGAAGTTTGTTTCTTCTGATAATGGGGCAATAAATTCTCTTTCTCTGAAAGATTGAGGTGTCCTGTGGCTGCTATTTCAGTATGAGTACCTATCTTTTAGAAAAGTATCTTACATAGCACAGTTTCTATGTTAACATTATGTTATAATATAAAACTATATTTAACACACTACTTAAGAAAATTAGCACACCATAACTTTCTAACACAACACATATAATATTCATTTTAATATTTGTGAAAAGCCAATCATAAAATATGCATTTTTCACACTCCTGCACTGCTGGGAGCACAGAGCACCCAGGTGCTGCTCAGGGAGCAGGAGGTGTGTGCTTTTCACTTGGAGGACTTCAAGAGCCCTGTTAGCCCCACTCCAGGTGAGGTTCTTGTGTGCATGTTCGTGTGGCAGCTCAATCTTATCAGAAGCATGAGCTTATCAAGAGTGCCGGCTCTGGCTGGCCCTCGTGGCAGTACTCACAGGGTGACCTTAAGGGCCTGCAGTGGTTGATGGAGCTGGATTTGGGGGCTGGAGCTGCTCCTGTCAGTCTCAGGAAAGCTTTCCTTTAGAGAGAGGCTTGGCCATGCCAGCAGCACTTTCCCTCTCCCTTATCTCTACCCATTATCTCCATTCTAGGAGAGAGAACAAAAGTTTCAAGCCACATTAAATGCCACTGCTGGCTGGACTACCTTGCCCTGTGTGATCTTTGCATGGTTTCATTTAAATCAAAGCTGCTATCCCGTTTCCTTTCAAAATCTGTGAGAAGCTGCAGCTTTTCCCAGCTGGTGAGGCCTTATTTCCTCTCCCTCTCTTGTTTTTTTCCCTTTTGCACTTCACAGACTCCTAGCAAGGGTGTCTGACACTTTGCCTTTCAGGGCAGCCTCCTAATTGCCTGTGTAAGCCAAAGGGATGCCCAATCCACATCCCAGCCAAGGTGATAACCAGGGAGCTCCTCTGGCCTGGGCTAGCAGCAGCTGGGTCTGGGAAAGGGGAACCGAGGGCAAACAGGGCTGGGGAGGTGATGGGAGAGGCCAGGAGGGTGACAGAGATCCTGCAGGGCTTTGATGTTTTTACAGGATTTGGGCTCCTCTGTCCGCTCACGGAGCAGGTGTAGGAGGGCAGCGTGAACAAGCAGCACATTTCAGAATAAAAGAGAATAAAGAGCTCGTCAGGACTGCTGCCTCTGGCCTCTGGACATGCTCAGGCACTCCAGGGCTGCTGGGGTGCCTTGGTTTCCTGTGGTACCACCAACAGGTGCAGAATGGCCAAGAAAGAGGTTTTAACCTTGGCAGGAGATAACAGGTTATCTGGAGATGCTGGGCACTGGAATGTCATGTAAGCAATCTACAGCTCTCAGTATTCTATTTTTGATAATTGCTGAATCAGAGTGGGTTTTTTGTTTGTTTGTTTGGGGTCTTTTTCCAAGCTATTTATTAATTTTGTTTTAAAGCTTATCCTAAAGTTTATTTATGGGTTTTCTGTTTACATTTTTCCTTCTGATTTTAGTTATTAAAAAATCTGCCTCTTTGGAAGCCTGTATCCCCTTTAAAGGTCTGTTTTCTGTTTTGCTGAAAATGAATGCAATCAGTTCATGATCATTACTTCCCAGGTGACCTCCAACTTCCAGCCCAGGGATCATTAGCCCTGGCACCCTTGGGAGATGCCAGGTAGCTGCTGGATGCTGGGTACAGCATCACACTGGCCATGATGTGCCATCTATAACCACCAGACCTCAGAGAACTGTTTAGGTTGGAAAAAACCTCCAGGATCATGGAGTCCATTAACCCAACACTGCCAAGCCCACCACCAAACCATGGCCCACAGGTACCCACAGGGCTGGTGATTCACTCACTGTTTGTGTTGTCACTGAGGTGTGCGGTGCTCCCAGCAGATGTTTCACAAGCTGGCTGGCTCCTTATAAACACTTCTCTTCTCTCCACAGAGCCCAGACAGGTCTTTCAAGAGCTCCTGGCTCCTTTCTGCCCTGCAAGTTTTGTGCAAATTCCTGATTCCCTGTGCCAGGTTAGAGAAGCAGGCCAGGCAGCTCCTGCATTCAGGCCACAGGGACAATTCCCAAGTGTGAAAAATGCCAATCACTTGGTTTTAAAATTTTAAAATTTAATAGTAATAAAATGGTTATAAAAATAGTAATGTAATTAGAGTAATACAAATTTGGACAATTAGGATTTAGGACAATACGAGACAACAAAAACAAAGAGTTACGGACAGGCTGGATACCTCTTTCTGGGCAAAATAAGCCCGAAAAAGGACCCACATTAACAGTGGATTAACCCTTAAAAGCAACGGCCTGTTGCATATTCATACACCTCACACATGATGCATAAATTCCATTCAAACACAGGATTCTGTCTGGTCACTGTTAGTTTCTTCCTCTGAATCCTGACAGCGTCTTCAGGGCTGAGCAAGGCAGGAAGAAGTTCATTTCTCCTGATAATGGAGCAATAAATTCTCTTTTTCTGAAAGATTGAGTTGTCCTGTGGCTGCTACCTCAGTGCGAGTACCTCATTCCTTTCTTAAAAAAAATATCTCACACATACAGTTTCTATTTTAACATTATATTATAACCTAAACTATTTTTAACACACTACTTAAACAAATTAATACAGCATTACTTTCTAACACAACACACATAATATTCATTTTAATATTTGTGAAAAGCTAGTCATAAAACATGCATTTTTCCCACAAGCATGCACAGCTGCTGGCTCTAAACCCGGACTAACTATCTTGATTTAGCCCAGCCTTTAGCGGAGCTGGGAAGCTGTGGTGCCTGCCCAGCCCCTCCTCTGCAGCCGGGTGAGCTCAGAGTTGTCACCTCCCTCCCTTCAGGTGTCATCAGGCACGTTAATCTGCAAAGCCACCCCAAGCGCTCTGCTATAACAAAACCCAAACCAGCCGAGGTGGCGGTGCTAACAGGCGTGCAGGCATTACCATTTCCAGATAGATGTCTTGGAGAAAGCTTTAGGATTTAAAACCAGCACCTTCCTGAGAATACACCGCTACAAACCAACCTTTCAAATGCCAAAATTGTCCAGAAAGCAAAATGTTGGATAAGAATGAGCTGCAGGGGGATCAGAGGGATTGATTGTGGCTGTTTCAGGAGCAGGCAGAATGGTGTAAAGGTGGGAAAAATGTCTATTTTATGATTGGTTTTTCGCAAATATTCAAATGAATATTATACTTGTTGTGTTAGAAAGCTATGCTGTATTAATTTTCTTAAGTACTGTGTTAAATATAGTTTTAGGTTATAACATAATGTTAAAATAGAAACTATGCTATGTAAGATACTTTTTTCTAAAGAAAGGACTGGCACTGAGATAGCAGCCACAGGACACCTAAATCTTTCAGACAAAAAGAATTTATTGCTCCATTATCAGAAGGAACAAATTTCTTCCCACCTCGCTCAGTCCTGAGGATGCCATTAGGATTCAGAGGAAGAAGCTGACACTGACCAGACAGAATCCTGTGTTTGAATGGAATTCATGCACCATGTATGAAGTGTATGAATAGGCAACAGGCTGTTGCTTTTAAGGGTTAATTCTCTGTTAACGTGTGCTCTTTTTCGGGCTTATTTTGCCCAGAAAGAGGTACCCAGACTGTCCATAACTCTATTTTTATTGTCTCATATTGTCCTAATCCTAGTTGTCCAAATTTTTCTTCCTCTAATTACATTACTATTTTTATAACTATTTTATTACTATTAAACTTTCGAAATTTTAAAACCAAGTGATTGGCGTTTTTCACAAAGGTGTGACCAATGTCCCTGCTCCTCAGCAGCCCCCCTGTACTCGGCTCAGGGGCTTTGCTGCTGGGATCGGACCCATCCTCCGTGTCTGCCCAGTGCCACCTACAGCAGCCAGAGCAGAAGCTGCAGCGCCGGCAAAGCGATGGAAACAATTCCAGCACCTCCAGCAAAAGGTGTGTTCACATTGATGGTAAAAGGTTTTAAAATCATAGAAAATTTGGGGAGCTAGAGAGAAAGTTAGGCGTAGTATGCCCTGGGAAAATGTTAGGCCTTGTGTTTGCTAGGTCATGTGAAACTGCACCTGTGTTGTCAGTATATGATAAATAATTGTTAGATGTGATTAAATATAATTATTGTTTAAAGAATAATGAGAAACTCTAACACACTTTAACAAACTACTTAAGAAAACTTAAGTTTTCACAGCATAACAGCATAACTTTCTAACATAACACATATAATATTCATTTTAATATTTGCAAAAAGCCAACAATAAAATATGCACTTTTCACACAAGCATGCATATTTGCTGGATCATGTGAAACTGCACCTGTATAGTCAGTATATGATAAGTGATATAATTGTCAGTTGTGATTAGATATAATTATTGTTTAAAAAATCATGAGAAATTATGTTAGGGGCTTGAGGGGGATCACGCGAAATCCATGCTTGGATGAAACCAATGTATACAATAGAACAATGTAAGTTTAAGAATTAATATATGTTAATTATATTAATTAATTATATAACTGATATATGTTATATTCCATTATATTATATCATATTATATTAATAATTACAAAATAATTATAGAATATAAAACTTGTTCAGCTCGAAACCGTGTCGAGTCAGGTTTGGGTCTGTGCACCCCTGACACCCAGAGCTCTTCAATAAAAGCACCTGCCTATAATCATTCTGTGATTATGCGTTTCTAAACACCAACAACATCACTGAGTGGCCTTTGAGGAACTTGTTAGCACCGTGCAGGTGCGCACAATGGAGTGGAACCTCTTGGCAGCTGTTATTGCGTCTGCTGTGGTGATATTTCTAAACCTTCAGCAGCTCCTTCCCTCTATGACCTGTCCTGTTCCCTGCTTTGTGTATTCATCTTTCTTTCCAGGGAAGAGATGGATGCCTGGGAAGTGAGGAAAAGCCCTCCCTCAGGCTTGTGCCAGTGTTTTCACTCATGACTATTTTCAGGCAGTAACTCTGCAATGCCAGTGAAACACGAGGCAGTGCTTCGGTGCTTGAAATAAATGCATTTAAAATGATACTTCAGAAGTGTGACTTCTGTAAGTCACACCACTTGCTTTTTGGGGAAGTGGTTCCACAGGAGAATGAACCTTTTCTCTGGGAAGATCTTCACAGTTTTGGTGCATTTACAACCAGAAACATCTTTGAAATCTAAAGCTACATAAATACTCAGGAAAAGACAGACACAGGCTGCAAACTGCATTATCCTCTGGCCCTGGACTAGAGAGATCATCTCTGATGCCATTCTCTCCCACAGAAATTGCCCATATAACACTGGAACTGGTTCAGTTTATATTTTTTTCCAACTGTTGACTTTTCTGTTCTTGTCCAAATTCTTAAAAAGCTTCAAGCACTTCACCTACTTGTTTGTCTTCTGTGGAAAGATCAGTCTAAGTCCTGTTGTTACCCAGCTGTTTCCAAAAGGATGCCCTTTGAGCATGTGAAAGTCCTGAATTGCCAGTGGGCACCCCTCTGGCTCTCCAGACACAATAACGCTCTAGGCTAATCCTCCATGTGGGAAGATCCTAGAGCAAATGCTTGTTTCTTTTTTAACTCAGCAGGAGCTAAACAATTCCAAAATAAAAGTGTGGAGCTGGTTCAAGGTACAGCTGTTGCCCTCTAAAATAGATGTAGGGCATTTCTTTTAATCCTGGCACTACTGAAGATGCAGTGGGTCAGTAGTGTTTGATGCTACTGGTGGTTTAAAATATCCTAACCAGAGTTTTTATGTAATCCTTCTTCTGTTGTGCTGGCACAAATTTGTTAGAGCCACATCAGGGAACTGATTTGGTTTCATAAGGAACCCACAGCACTAAAGGTAAGTGTGTGACACACGGGGTAGGCTTGGAAGTGGCTGCATCAGTAAAACTGAAGCAAGAGAGAACTGCAGTGAGGGGAAATAACTTGGGTAGAGTTGCTGCCAAAACAGTGGCCACTCCACTTTTTGTCCCACACTCCCCTTCCCATACTAAAAAGGAGCTTGAGTGTGCTCAAAAAGCTGGAGGCTCCTTTGTCCCACACATGGTCACTGCCTTTCACAGAGCTGGTGACATCAAAGCTGTGCCACCCGGGCAGGGACTGCCAGATTTAACATCCCCACCCACTGGATTTACACCAGCAAAACTCCAACAGGCTGAGGTGACCTCCCAAGCACCCTGCATCCCAGTTTCCTAGTGAAACAGTCAGTAAACACACCCATTTCCTTTCCAACAAAGTCCACTTGTCCTGTCACAACCTCCATGAGATGTGATTTGCAGAGCCTCAGTGTTTCTCTTTTCCCTCCAATTTCCCTCTTTTCCCTCTGTTCCTTGGGGAACAGATCCCCAAGCACTGTGTCTATGATGACATCCTTCCCACCTGCCCATCCTTTCCAAAACTCCTTGGGAATCTTGTGGATGTGAGCTCAGAAGCTGGGGATACTCAGTTGAAAGGATACCAAGAGCTTTTATTTAATGACATCAAATACACATGCAAAAAAAGGTAAATATTCCCAAATCTAACCAGAGGCTTTCCCTTTAGGGGGCTTTGCAAATAGGGATGGCTTGATCTGGTCTCTAGACAGACCTCTCACTGAAAAAAGCCTTGCTGCTCTTTCCTTCAAAGTGCCTCCACATTTCAGTCCCAAAGACATCAATCCCATCTTCAGCTTCTCTAAACCCAGGGCTTCCAGCTCAGCAGCAGAGTTGAAGGCCAGCAGGTCTATTGGTTCTATCTCCTGAAAAGAGAAAAACAATTGAGGAAAACATTCAAGAAAAACAGGAGTTCAAGAAGCATTTGGACAATGCTCTCAGGTACATGGTGTGATTCTTGGGGCAGTCCTGTGCAGGGCCAGGAGCTGCACTTTTGACTCTTGTGGGTCCCTTAGACCTCAGAAGATTCAAAACTAAATGAGAAACATCAGTTTGCTATCTTGCCAGCAGTTCAGTAGCTTAACCTTGGCTTCCAGAGGCACAGCAAAGCTGACAGCCCCTTTATAGCCTGATGCAGAATATAACCAATACACCTCCAGCAGGAGCAGGAAGGAGGATCAAAGTTATTTCTAATGCAGTCATGCTGTAATTAAAGAAATTTATTAAGAAGCATCTCTTTTTAGTAAGATTAACCCCAAAAAAACAAGTTGTGAAGTTCACATCTCATCCTGCCACTAAAAGAAAATGTGGATTAAAATTTCATCTCCAAAGGGAATTGGTATTTTTGCCAATTGAGTGAAGGTAAAAAGGACCCCTACAGATAGTCTAGCCCAACCCAGAGC
The DNA here is from genome assembly GCF_028769735.1 of Zonotrichia leucophrys gambelii. Taxonomy (NCBI): domain Eukaryota; kingdom Metazoa; phylum Chordata; class Aves; order Passeriformes; family Passerellidae; genus Zonotrichia; species Zonotrichia leucophrys. Next base: position 99,178,073 of record NC_088172.1, read on the forward strand.
CTTGTCTACAAAAGACCATGGAATAGATGGAATAATTCAAATCCTGGAATTTACTAACACACTATAAAGGACACCAAAATCTAAGCCCATTTGGTTCAATATTTAAATGCACCTACTGCTCTTATAGTCTGTACCCAGAGCAAGGAATAACAGCTGTGGGAATGAGAGAACTCCCCTTATGCACTTGGCAAAAACAATTCTTGCCAGTAAAATCAGAACCTTTGTCCTGCTAAGCATACAAAAACCAACTGGTTACCTCATTATTCTCACCCTACTTCTAAAAAAGAAAAAAAAAGGAAAAATTCATCAAGGACTGCTATAAAAATATTTCCACCTGCAATAACAATCTGCCACAGCATTGGTGGAGTTTCCTGTTCTAGGAATAGAAAGTCTCACAAATACTGAGCAAAAGGTAAACAGTGAAGAATGGTAAACATCCTGTTTAAAACTTGCCAGCTCTAATAGTACAGTAGATGACAAAGTTCTAATTGATCAGATTACATCCTTGGTCTTTTCCCCATTGAACTGTAATGAACTTTCCCACATCAGAGTTCATTTGTTGCCAGTGGCAGACTTTACACCCAAGGTGAAAAAAGGCAGAAAATCCCAGTAACTCCCTAGCCTGAAAAAATGAGCTATAATTTTTTTTATTGCTAGAGTAAGCCCAGATTCATTATCCCCACAAATCTTAAACAGTAATATGATGCAAGGACCCATAAAGCAGAAGTATTGGCTGCCAAGTATCAGTTGGGCTTTCATCAGTCCAGTGGGAAAAGCTACATTGCTGGAGCTTGTTTGCTTCTTGAGCTCATTTTCTCCTACTTACTGTGCTCTGGGACTGGTTTGTTTCCTGTGCCTTAGCAGGAACATTTTCTTGCTCTTCTTTCTGAGCTTGAGTCACTCCATTCTTTCCTTGGGTGTCTTCCTTTGGGGCCTCTGTCATTTTGCTGTTTTCTTCAGACAGAATTCCAGCCTGCCCACCTGTGCACACCTCTCCTTGCAGATCTCCTCCAGGACCTTCAGGCTGCTCCAGTGGTTTCTCACTTGCACTGGTAGATGGACTGTCCTCTGCTGAAGCCCCAGAGCTGCTTGAACACTCATCTGAATTCCCAACACTTCCATTAGCACTGCTGCCTGATGGACAGCTTCTGTCAGATGTACAAGGGGAGTCATCCTTATTGTCATCCTCACAGCCTGAGCCTGTGGCCTCATCCAACCCTGGCCTGGCACAGGAAATATGTTACAAATTAACATGCATCTATCTTCACTTTTTGTCTTTTAAATATATTTTTTTTTTGGCCAGATTTCTCTTTCCCAAACCATCTTCAGAGAGATATAAGGAGCTACTCCAACAGCTATTTAGGTTAGTTTAGTTAATGGAAGAGCTATCAATATTGAAAAGGAGCTACAAATGCCCAAAACAGGTATTACAGCATTCCCAATACAGAAATGACTGGAATCTTTGACTTCCCTTCCATGTTACATCAGATGAAAGATGCCAGGGGAGAAAACCAATCTTTTTAGGTTCATGGTAAATTATAATTAATTTATGAAGAAAAGGATAATAGGAAGTAGTAGAATATAATCATTTAGAAGGGGTGGGGGAAAAAAGTATCTATTTTTGCAAATGAAGTTTGTCTGCTCCATCTGGGGCAGAATTGTAGGAATGCAGAAATGTTTACTTTCAGTTCTTTGATTTAATCAGTTCACTTTTCTTATTTCAAGTCTACATGTCAGACTAGACTCTGCTTACTAGTATGTATCTAACTTCACATCCTTTTTAAGGTTTAAGGCTGAAATATAAAAACAAGGTATAACTCTTACCAAGGACATTTTCTTTTTTCAGATTTTGTTTCGCTCTTCCCAGGCTCACCCTGACGTTTCCGACTCTTGCCACTTTCTGATGACACTGCTTTGCTGGCAATGACCTGCAAGCCTTCAAAACAAATTTGAAAGTGAACTTCATCAGGACACAATTAATGTCTGGTGTAAATTCTACTTATCTTTTCACTTCAGATGCAATTTAAAACACTAGTGGAAAGAATCACTATTGGTAACATAGACTCAAAGATTGAACATACACTGAGTAGCAGCAAAAGCTTTCCTACATGGATTTACTAAGAGCCAATTAAAATTGGATTCTTGAACTGAACTATCAGGTTCTTCATCCCATTCAGCCTCAAGGTTCACAACAAGAGAACAATATAGGGACAAACAAAGTAACTATAAAGACCAGGAAGTGAAACAAGGTATTCTGCAGCTCGATCCAATATCTAATTATATCTAGTTTTTATACACAATCTCTTTATAATTTCACTGGGTAATTCTTACAGCTCAACTAGCAACACCACCTTCACAGAAACTGGCTCTTAATCTCAAAACTGATCTCAATCTTAGAATCTGGCTATGTGATCTAGCTAAGCAAGATGAAGCATCACTTGTATCATGTCACGCAGTTCAGGGTATGAAAAATGCGTATTTTATTACTGGCTTTTTGCAAATATTGAAATTAATATTGTATGTGTTATGTTAGAAAGTTATGCTGCATTAATCCTCTTAAGTAGTGTGTTAAATATAGTTTTAGGTTATTACATAATGTTAAAATAGAATCTATGCTATGTAAGATACATTTTTTCTAAAGAAAGGACTGGCACTGAGACAGCAGTCACAGGACACCTCAATCTTTCAGAAAAAAAGAATTTATTGCTCCATTATCAGGAGAAATGAACTTCTTCCTGCCTCGCTCAGCCCGAAGATGCTGTTAGGATTCAGAGGAAGAAGCTGACACTGACCAGACAGAATCCTGTGTTTGAATGGAATTTATGCATCATGGATGAGGTGCATGAGTATGCAACAGGCTGTTGCTTTTAAGGGTTAACCCTCTGTTAACGTGGGTCCTTTTACTTGTTTATTTTGCCCAGAAAGAGGTACCTGGACTGTCTGTAACTCTTTGTTTCTATTGTGTCATATTGTCTTAATTCAAATTGTCCAAATTATTATTACTGTAATTTTATTACTATTTTTATAACCATTTTATTACTATTAAACTTGTAAAATTTTAAAAAGAAGTGACTAGCGTTTTTCCCAAGTAGAATTTAACAGACACTGCAGACAAAGAGGAAAAATTAAATTTCAGCAAATTTCGCTGAAATTTAAGATTTAACTGAAAAAAAAACAAAAACAATTCTTGTTTAAATTTCCCTACTGGAGTGAGGCTAGAGAGGCTCTCAGCGTGCAGTGTGCCTCCGTACCGATGCGCAGCGACTCCTCCTGGCGCTCGGCCATCTCTCGGTACTGCCGCTCGTACTCGGGGTCGGTGAACGTGTGCCGCGGCTCCGCCAGCTTCCGCTGCAGCCGCTCCAGCCGCCGCTGCTCCTTCTCCGCCTCCCGCTCCGCCTGCTTCTTCACCCACTCCGCCATCCTGCGGCGACACCGCCCCACATCAGCACCGCACAACGCGCCCACCCCGGCCAGGCTGGGAGGCAAAGGGAAAAGGGAACAGCACCCAGGGGAATGACAACACCCAGAGGAATGAGTGAGGAAACCCACAGAGACTCTGATACAGAGAGGAGAGCAGGGTTTAGGGAGGCATTGGGAAATGACAACAGCACCCAGCACAATGACTGAGGAAACCAAAAGAGACTCTGCTACAGAGAGGAGAGCAGGGTTTATTCTGAAAACCAGAAACAGCAGTTAAGTTCACACATCCCCAAGAGTGTGGTCTTGCTTCAGAGAGAACTGTGAGAATTGCACACAGGGAATTGCGAATTCTGCACCAAGAGGTGTGGAACAGTCTCTCAGATTCAGGCTACAGTAAAATCACATCTGTTTTTGTAATAATAGAATTACAGTCAGGAAAGCCCTGCTGGCTTCCAGTCCATCTGCACTTAAGATTTCACTTCTGCTCTTTTTAGTACTCAAAACACCATTTCATGGCTACAACAGGCAATCATTTGACCTCGTTTGTAAGCTACAGGATGAGGTTATTTTATCATTTCAGCCTCTGAGGAAATGCCTTACGCTTTCTCGTGATTGACATCCCTCAGTCTCCTCCCACTGAGATCCCGACAGGCCTCTCTGTTTGTGGTCTTCTCAATCTGAGCACCCAGGGCTCGCAGCATCGACCCAAACCCTTCCAGAGGAAAAAAATAAACAGGAATTAGCTACACAGAAACATCTTGTCAATGTGAGGAGTCCAGCTTAGGTTGAATTCTGAGATCTTGGCATTTATATATATATGTGTTTTTTAAATAATAGAAGATAAAGTCACTACTGAGATCTTGGCCATTTATATATATATGTGTTTTTTAAATAACAGAAGATAAAGTCACTACTGAGATCTTGGCCATTTATATATATATATATATATATATATATATATATATGTTTTTAAATAATAGAATATAAAGTCAATTAGGTCACATAACACACTCAAATCACAGACCATTTGTACCTGAAATATTCACACTCAAATCACAGACTATTTGTACCTGAAATATTTGTCCTAAGTGACCACTGAATGAAATGTGGCAGCCTAAGGTGACAGGTCCTTGTCAACACAATTTCAACTCTGAAGTCGCTCTGGTGCATGCTACAGACTTCTACCAACAGAGATAAGCTGAAAAGGGATGTGAGGAAGATCTGGACTTCAGCTTTCCTGGTCAATGCTCAGCTTTGCACAAACACTTTGGTTTTAGTTCAGAGACTTTGTATCAGTCATACACACAACAAGAGGTCTGCCAGTATCTGAGTTCTCGGGCTATCAGTGCAGACTATGGCACAGCAGCAGTTTTTAAACCTAAGAATCTAATCACTAAGAAGCAGAATAAACAACAAACCTCCTTTTCCAGCACAGAGTCTTGGCTCCAGGCTATAAACAACTCCACTCTGCAACTCATCTTCATCGCTGACCAGTCGCCCATTGCACTTCACATACAAGCTTTCTTCTGGGATGTTCTTAAAAAAAAGGAGCAAAACTGAGTCAGATCATTGAGCCAGAAAAAATGAAACATTCTGACAAAGAAAACCATTAAGCAGTCATGTTTTCTTCCTTCCAGAGGAGCAAAAATAAAATCAGACAATCTGAAAAGCATGAACACTCTCTAACGGTGCTTGTTTTAATTCCCAGTTACCAAAGGACTGAATACAGTGTCTAAATCAGCCTGCAAACATGAATGGGGAAAAACGGCGCAATGGGAAAAATTCAGAAACAACCTGTGATGATCTGACCATAACCTTCATTCCCTGTCCTCCAGTGCCACTAGCGGGAAGGAGATAAGGGGAAAGAAAGAGTGAGGGGAGGAGGGAAGGCATTTTTAGGATTTCTTTTACCTCTCATAATCCTACCCTGACTTTGACTGGTAATAAATGAAGTACATTTCCCCAAGTCAAGCCTGTTTTGCCTGTGATGCTGAGAGATCTCCCTGTCCTTATCTCTATCTTTGACCCCTTTTGTTACATATATATATTACACATATATACATAAATACATATACACACATATATATAAAACATATATATTTTTCTATCTCCTGTCCAGCTGAGAAGAGGAAGGAGAGAGCACCTGGAGTCCTGCCAGGGTCAACCCACCTGTGTTTATATATAAGCACACACACATATACATATATAGATATGTGTATATATATATATACATATATATATATATGTGTGTGTGTGCATATATGTATATATGTCTGTATATATATACATACACACACACATATACGTATACATATATACACATATATATCTGCATATATATGTGTGTATATATATGTATATATACACATATATGTATATGTACATATACATATACACATATATATACACATACATACATATATACATACACACACATATATATATACAACACGTTGATAAGAGGCTACAGGGCTCTCTTACAGCAAACCCTGCTGCTCAGCGAAGCGACAGCACCGAAAGCAAGGCGCGCACAGGTGCGGATCGCGGCTCCGCGGGTGCAGGCGGGCAGAGGCCGCGAGCGGGCGGCCTGCGCAGCGCCGCGGGCACCGGAAGCGCAGCGCCTCCCGAGGCCGGAGGGCCCCACACCAGCTCCCCGCTGCCCCGGCACTCACCAGCTCCCGGGCGCGGTGGCGGCGGAGGCAGAGCACGGAGCCGCCCCCGGGGGGCAGCGGCAGCAGCCGCGCCCGCGGCCCCAGCGGGTCCCGCACCCACAGCGAGTCCGGTCCCGACGCCGCCATCGCGGCGGCCCCGGCGGTCACGTGACGCGGGGGAGGGCGGGGCTGTGGAGCTGCCGCCGCTCCCCCTCAGCCCCGCCCGGCGCCTCCTGGTCCCTTTTTATCGCATTTTATAGTTCGGCGTTCCTTATGCGAACAGTTCAAGGAGAATCCAGGCAGCCCCGCCGTTCTAATCCGCGGAATTCCTGCAGCCCGGCGGGTTGTGCGGCCGTTCCCGAGCCCGTCACGGGCGGAGCCGCGCCGTGGCTCCCGCTGGCGGCGGCGGCGGAGGGAGAGCGGGGAGGGAGCGCTCGCGCCCCCTCAGGGCCGGGCCGGGGGCAGCGCCGAGCGCCGCCAGTGTGGGAAATGCGGCGGGGACCGGCAGCCCTGCATTGTCCGGCAATGTCCGGCATTATCCGGCAAAAACACGGTGCAAATTTCACGCGAGGATTTGCATTGCGTCCCTGTGCATCTTTCGCCTTGTTTACTCCCACACGCGGTTTTGCGTAGGCATGGGAACAGGCCCGGAACTCTGGTGCCCCCTGGGTTACATAACACTCAAATCACAGGCTGTTTGTACCTGAAATATTTGTCCTAAGTGACCACTGAATGAAACTCGGCAGCCTGAGGTGACAGGTCCTTTTCAGCACAATTTCAACACTGAAGTCGCTTTGGTGCATGTTACAGAGTCCGGGTGACTCTAGGGTGATCCCAGACATGAGGACAGACAGGGAGATAAATTCATCGGGAACTGCCCTGCAGAGAAGGATTGAGGATTCTTGTGGGTGCACAGAAGGCAGCAGGGAGTATTTCCAGTCCAGAAACCCAAACACATCCAGGGCTGCATCCAAGGAAGCACAGCTGGCATGTCAGGAGAGGCATTTCGCCCCCTTTCCCCTTGTGAGAGACAACAGCTCACTTCGAAAATTTAAAAAGGTTTATTAAACCATAACAAAAGTACAACAAAAGATTACATAAGGACAAAGCTGCAACGCTGGGAGCTGCCCCTGGAAAAGCTGGGTGCTTAGGCAACCTGCTTTCAAAGATCCTCTGTGTGGATGGTTATGTTGAAGATGAAGACATGGAAGAGATAGTGTCACACCCCTGTCACTTTATCTCCCAATAACAATGTTTCCTGCAGTGCCTTTTTGTTTCATAGCAGCATGGACAAGGACTGTTGCTCACAGTGTCATCTGCCCACTTCAGGTGTGTCCCCAGTCGAGGTGGGAGCTTCCCTGCCAGGGTGGCCCCTGGAAAATCCCTGTTAGCAAGTGAGACAGGCTCCTGTGCTGGAGCCTGCAGCTGAACCCAGCTCTTAAGCACGGTGCTGGTTTAGAAAGATGTGTGTGAGCTGCTTGGCTGTTCTCAAAAGTTTGGTGATACGGCTGTCCCACTTCATAATTTGAATGATTTTTCTTTAAAGTTCACTCTCTAAAAAAACACAAGGTTCATTTTTCACATATTGAACCTTTTTAATTTTCGAATTTGTTTTCCTTTCTTTGGTTTTTTAATTTATTTTATTTGTTTCTTCAGCCTGCTGAAGAGCCCTGCTGCCTGGCCAGGCCTGTGCCAGCATGGGTGAGTGGTTCTCATGCCTGGGTGTCTTAAGCTGGTGTGATAAAGAAGGAGGAAGCTGGGAAACAAAGAGGCAGAGAGGTGACTTGAAGTGGAGACTTCAAAATGTAAACAAATGAGTAATAACTTAATTAAGGGGAATCTCCCCATGGGTTTGTCTTGGCCAACTCACAAATCAAACATCACCCACCATTTCTTACGCTATAATTTTAGCTAAAATATTTTTGTAAAGGATTCTGACCCAGTCCAGACAATCCCTTACTGCCTTTATTTGCTACAACAGGTTGATATTTCTGAATGATGTGTCATGTTGACACAGTGGAGCCATTCAAACCCTGTGTGTCTGTAGCCTGCAAAAGCTATGGTTATTTTTTGCTGCATCAGGCCCAAATTCAGTTGACATTGTATTTTAAGTCATGTGGTAGGGCTTGTTTCATGCCATGTCTGTGGCATGCCACCTGATGTTAAATTCCACCAAATCTGGGGTATTTTTATTTATTTGTGGTATCTAATTGAAATGTAATAGGTGAATGTGAAGTATGCATGTACACTTATGCAGATGAATAAGTATTTTCTTCTGATCTGTGGGATTTCACTTGCATTCTGAGGGCATGAATCATTTCCTCCTGTGAAACTCCTGTTCTTGGCATGGAGGGTGTGGAGCTTGCCAGTACAGGCCAAAGAGGTGGAGTTGTCCCGGAAAGAGTTGGGCCACAGAGCTGCCCTGTGTCACCCACAGGCTGTTTGAGCTGTGTCTCTGAATGTTTCAATCTACTCTTTTATCTCTGGGGTTTTGTATCACCTCAGTGAAAAGTGGACCTAAAAAGAGGGTCCTGAGACCCCATCCTGAGAGATGTCCATCCATGACAGCAGCCCATCATTCCTAACTGTGACACCCGGATTCTGCTGCAGGTCAGAGCTGGGGTACCCTGAGAGCAGGAGAGCTGACAGCACTGGGGTGCTGCTGACACAGATCAGGCCCTTTGCACTCCTGCACCACCCCCTCACAGCTGGTTTGGGGCCACTCTGCCATTCCCTGTCCAGTGCTGGGCTTTGTGGTTGGGTGGTTGTACCTGCCCAGATCCCTGCACACACTCAGACTACCAGCAAGCAGCATTTAACAAGCAGAGGAGTGGTTTCCCTCAGCTCAGACCCTGCTCTCAGGATTTATGCAACACCATTCAGCTGGTTCATGTCAGTGGGCGAGTGTTCCTGTGTCTCTTGTTCTTCATTATGCTGCTATTCCTAGAACTCATCAAAAGTCTATTGCCTTGCTCCTCACAGAAAAGTCTAAATAAGTCAAAAGGGCTGTTATTATAATTTCCCATTTGAAATGTATTTTATGAGAAGTGTTATTCTCTTGGTGAAACAATGAACACTCTCTGATTCTGCAGTGGTGCTTTGGACTTAGTTAATAAATCATGCTTGCCACTTTTCATTTAGAAAGGATTTCACAGACATAATTAATTAAACCTGACAGTATCCTTGTGGGATAAGTAAGTACCCTGACTATTTCAGTGGTGACACTCAGGCAAACTGGTTGTTCTACCTTATCAAATCAGTCAAAGGATCAAGTCTAGAATTTAAAACTTTCTGCTATCTTGACATAATTTAGGAGACGAGACCACTCATCCTTTTTGTATTTCATCCTGATATCCATATGTGATGGAGATGGTGGGTGGGGTTCTGTGGCCTGGCTGTGATCTGCTTCAAATCCATTCCTTGATTTGACATAGAACACAGATTTTTCAGTCTGTCTGGAACCACCAGACATGTTACTGTCATAACACTGCAATTCATTCACTTGTTCATTCATTCACCCTCATTGTTTCCTCCAGAGTGTTCCATTTCAATGGTGCTATCAATGCTTTTCGGGGTTTTTTTAAAGGTTTGTCAAGAGCAGGATCACAGTGAGGTACTTGCTGGCCCTTGTCTTCTCATCTGCACCTGGAAGATGCTTGTGGCAGTGAAGAACACAGAACCAGTTGTTCTCTAAGGGCCCAGACTTGTTCTGGTAAAAATTCAGTGTTCTTCACTTCTGAAAGTGCTCCTAGACACAGGTAAGAGAAAGGATGGAAGACTTCACTAAAAGTATGAAACACATGTGTGTGTTCCTTTTAGAATATTCTAAGTGTGCAGAGATATTAACAAAGGTGAATTTTGTCCACTGAGGTCACTTCCAAAATCTGAAAACATGTCCTTTAAAAGTGGAGGTTTTTGTCTGTTAGGAAGTCAGTCATGTACTATCATAAATATATGGAACTGGATCATCTGGATATATTTTCTTTTACATTTTAATGGTATCCCAAAGGGTAAATTCCACATAATGTATTTGCAATTAAATGTGTTGCATGCTTCCGTATTATTTTTAAATGGAGGATAAGGGATGAAAAGAAATGTGTGTGTGTTCTTAGGACAATAACTGAGAGGCTGTATGACATGAGGGAGCACTTTTTACTTCATACAATATGATACTGTTTGACATATCATACTGTTTGAGAAAAATGTAATTAACTGTAATGAGCCTAAGCTGATATTTGCAAGAGCAGTTTCCTGCCAAATGTCAATAGCCAGTTGCTCCAGTTTCTGTGTGGTCGGTGCAATGGGGAGAGACAAGGAGTCAAAATACCTGATAGTGTGATGGAAGCAGGTGGGGGAGAAATAGAAATGTTAGTTATACACCGTATAAATGCAATAGCTAATGTTTCATATTCTTGTTATCTCCCAGGGAATGCCTGCATTTCAATCTCTGAACAAATCTGGAACCAGTAGCTGGATTTTTTTATTCTTACATCCCATAGTTGTCACTAGTACAGATACTTAGAGATAATCAAGATTTTAAGGTAACTCTAAACCCAGTTTTACCCTCACATTGTGCTTAACACCTTTGTCTCCATCCTGTGCAGGGATATTTAAACTTTGAGTTCTTCCAGGGGAGGAACATGCACTGCTCTACACCTACATATGCAAAGAACCTGAGAAACCAGAGTCCCTCTTTGTTTGGCCATAAATATCATCAGCACAGTCAGCCTTGTTAGTGTTCTTAATAGCAATTTGAAACTTGGCAGCAATATTTGAAATTAATTGATTAATTAGACACCCAGGTAACACTGTAGAAGGTAACACTTCAGGTACTAAGAATTCCTTAACCTTGTGTTTTCTCTGCTTTGTGGATCTGAATGCCTAGATTTGGTCTGTTGTGGTTAATTTTAACCAAATACAGCTGGAGAGTGCTGAATGGGTCACTTGTAGTGAACAGTGTATTTTATAGGGAAATAATACCAAAACCAGGCCTCTGCCTCTTTACTTTTGCTCTCCCTCTAATGAAGCTTTTAATTACAGCTTGCAGACACACTGCAGAGACACTGCTTAATTACTAAATCTCTGTGCAGGGACTGGATTCTGGTTTCCTAATTATCACCTCTGTGTTTGACAACTTCATAAAAATCCACAGCTAAGAGTGAGCATAAGGTATGAAATGTGTATATTATATGCAAGGTACATCTCTATTTTCTGTCAGACCTTTATACCTTAAAGTTTTTAAGAAACAGGAGAGAGAGAATGAACATTTTATGGCTTTGCAATGTGGACTTTTCATCCCATCATGACACTTATCTGCAATAATTAGACCAAAGTTACACTCTTCTTGAAATGATCAGCTGAAGGGAAAAAAAAAAAAACCCAACAGATCAGGTATCCTCATTTGTTTTTCAACTGAGATGAAAATTGATTTGGAAATGTTCCCTGCTAGAACTGAAGTTGCATTTCCAGTAATTGGGAGGAGCTCCCAAATTATCCTGCCCCACCCACGTCTGCCTGCTTTCGGTTTACCTGAAGAGACTACAAAGAAACAGAAAGAGGAAAAGAGGGCAGCAACAAAAGGGAGAGCACACAGGACAGGTGTGCTCTGAAAAGACAGAAATTTCAAGCAGAGTGGCTAAGCCCTCCTTTTGGGTTATGTTCAGCAGAGATAGCACGGGCTCAGCAGTCTGTGGTGATGTTTATAAATCCTGTTTAGAGCAGATGATGGCACTGATCATTTGACCTTTGATCAAGTGTTATGAGTCAGATCTAAGCTAGCGTAAATTCTCAAAGGTCCTCTGGCTTGAGGGAGAGATGCCCCAAGTTCAGGATCCAGTCTGTAGTGCAGAAAGGCCTCATTCTTTGGGTGCTGAATTTGACATGGTTGCCTATTGACTGGATCATACAAGCCCCACTTAGACAACATTCTTGTAGGAGTAATATTTATCTCCTTGTGTAGAGAATGTTCTGCCAGCTTGCTGAGGACCTACAAATTAATAACAACACATTCACATTTGTTTCTCTTAGAAAAAAACATACAAAAGTTGATTTAGATTTTTTCTGTTGTTCTATACCATAAGTTTGAGTTGGAGAATACTGACATTATAAGATTACAGATATGTGGAGCTTCTTGTTGATTTGATATTGGAATATTTTGCCATTTTGTTTACTTTTTGCGCCCATGCAACTGAAATTAAATTGTTAGTGTGGTGTTCAGGGAATACCACTGGTTGGATTCGCCTCCAGTGTTTCTTCTAATCCTTTCCAAAACAGAGGTAGTTATATGTCATCTATGAGGAATTTGTAATACAGCTCACTGTGCCCCTTGAGGATCTTTCTTAAGTCATATGTATGTGAGGCCTGGAAAAATCATGTCCTCACATGGTTATATTTCAATATTAGAAACATGATGAAGATACAGTTGTGCCTTTGTTCCTTCATGTTCCTGTCTGACTTGGGCTCTGGCCTAGAAGTGTTGTTGGTGTCAGACTATGCCAGATTGGTTGTTTCTCAAAGCAGGGCTATGAAGAAGTTCTTGCCAGTGTGTGAAAGTCACAGTTGTTGATGATGGTTGTTTTGTTGTGGGTTTTTTTCTCCCTCATGTTCTTTCACATCAGGAAGTTACAGGAGCAGTTTGTCAGGAGAAGCCTTCGTGCCAGTTGTACCCCCACATCTGCAGACTGGGCATGGCTCTGACCTGTGTTCACTCCTGCTTTGTGCAGGTGTGCCCTTGCCTGTAAAGGTTCTGTGTGTGACCTTGTGCTTCTCAGAGCCAAGAACCTGAAATATTGCAGGAGCAATCTTCTGGGCCCTCTGAGGCACATCCCGAAATTCAGGAGTGCCAGGCAGCCAGCTTGTCCTTCAGTGACCACAGCAGAAGGGTGCTGTGTGCTTTCAGCAGGGGAAGTGACAGTGACTCCAGGAATGCTGGCTCTCCTTTGGGCTGGGGAATATTGGTCAGGGCTAGGCCAAAGGGCATAACTTCAAGATGGAATGAAATGTGTAATGCCAACTTCAGTAGCATCTGATAAATGACTCCCTCTCACAGTGAGGGTTTATCCTGCAGAAGCACAGCCCCTCTGCTGAGTGTAGGACACAGTGCCAGCATGGAAAGTGTGCCTGGAAGCCTTGTAGCCCAGGGGAAGCAGGCTGGCAGCCTTTCCTGTGGTTCTTTGCTGCTGAGGTTTCAAGTGGTGCTGCTTCTCTGTGTCTGCCCTGAGATCCATGCCCTGCAGTCCATGTTTAATCCAGCTGATGTTCTCCAGTTTAGTTGCCCAGGCTGTATTTTAACATCACTTGTACACTGTGAGTTGCAGTGCCAAGACTTAGCATGCAGGAGTTGTAGTGAGTCCCCACAGAAGGTAAGATTTGCCAGAATCATGCAATGTTAGCACATGCTGAATTTGTGCATTCTCATTTACCTTCTGCTGCTTGTTTGTTTTGATGAGTTTGGAGATGTTAGAGGATCAAGCTTGTGCCTGCAAATACTACTGTCTGACACTTTCTTTAGATTTCAAAACCAAAAGATGAGATTTTTATGTTATCACCTGTCTGACTTTTGGTAAAACTCCTCAATCTCTGTAAAACCGTAGTGGGGGAAATCTACAAATTTAATCTGTAAAACTTAACAGGGAATTTTGTCAGCAACTAAGACATACAAATCATATATGATGAACTGGTGCTGCCTGACAAATCCTTCTCATCACCAATGATCTCTGGGCTCCTTTAAGGCAGCTGGGCCCCATGGCAGCAGCTTTGTGGCACTCCCAGAGCGAGTGAGGCTCGGCAGGCACTGTTTGATCAGAGGGAACCGCTGTTGCCACATGGTTCCTGTGCACCCTCGCTTCCGGCCCCTCCTCTGACACATGTGTGCTCAGAGCCTGTTTGGGACACAGGAACTTCTAATTCTGGCTCTGGCACCTTCTTGCTGCTGATGTGAAAGCAGCTCTGTGGGCACTTTAAAGGAGTTTTGAAAAAATAGCTTCTAATCAGGGTGCCCACACCTGGGTATGTAGTCAGAGGCACTCATTTTCAGAAGTGAATATCTGTGAATCCTTTTGTTCTCAGCTGGAATTGTGGATACTGAACACTGAGTAGTCAGGGCAAATTGTTCTTCAGTAGGTTTGTACATGAGCTGTGTTGCAGAAGTTTCTGAGCATTAGGAAACTAATGAGAAGTGCTACTATAGAGTGCTATTCTCAACAGCAGCTGCAGTTTTCATACTGTGATGCCTTGTGAGATGTGAATTTGAGAAGAAGAGGAGGAGAAATGAAGAAAAATTACTTTAAAATATGGTACAGAAAAGTAGAGTCTGCAGAGTGTGTAACTTACAAAGAATGTTGGGAAAATAGAAAGCTTTCATTTCTTTAAAAACCCCCAAAGCTCTGTAGTCTCATAAGACTGAAAATAACTTCATGTTCTTTGCTGAAGCTTTAAAATATAATGTCTGCTACTCCATCTTCCCTCTCCCTTTTCTGCTCTCTGGAGACCACTTTCTCCAGAAGTAGGTTTTGAGATTTGGGAATACTTGCTCAGAAAGATGGGACGTGTCAGAACACTTCTCTGCTGTCTTGGAGCCAGATCTCAGAACATTATTTTCATTTTTGAGCCCCTTCCTCAGCTGAGGCTTGAGGAAGCATCACAAATGAGGCTTATGAAGCATCAATGCCATTTCAAGACAGTCTTATGTTTTTACAAGGAACAAGCAGATTTATTTTGAAAGCAAGCAGCCTACAGAATATTGTTCCAAATAAATGAAGATACAGGGTGTCATAGCTGGTATTTTGGTCTGCTGTTTGCTGCTGGAGCCTGAGTACTTTGGTCTGTACTGTCTGCATTGTACTAAAGAGTAGCTGAGTTTCATTCTGCCTGCCATCCCCAGGGCCCTCATGAAGAAGAGATTCATATCTCATGAGATTACCCTACTGAGCAATGAAATGAAATAAATAATATTATCTTTGAGTTCTGTCAAGTATAGTAGCTCTCAGAGCCTTTCAAGGCAGTGTCAGCAGGGGCTGGAGCCTGCATCAGTGTGTGCAAAGGCATCCTTCACCAGAGCAATGTGCAGAATGGAGCCAATGGGAGCCTAATGGGTGGTGGGAAAGAGTGATCCTTCTTTCCCCCTCCCTAATGCAAGCCTGCAGGGCTTTGTTTTCCAGCAGCTTGGGGCAAATCAGCCTGCTGGAATTCTCCTTCAACACGAGCTCCTAGGAAATCAGTGTACTTGTAGGGATCTTATTTGGGAACCAATTAGGGCTCGTGTTGGTTGTTTCTCCTTGGCAGTTTTAATGGACTCATAACACAGAAGTACTGGAAATAAAAGATTTTGCAGTAACTTCTGTTAGAAAACCATGGGCTGCCCAATTCCTTCCACAGTACAATACAATGCTTCAAAAGACAGCAAAGGTTGTTATCATAACTTAGTCATGTGTGAAGAGCCAGGAGAGCTAAAATCAGTTAAATAATTTTATTCTGCTGTAATGTTGGGAAGAAATATTCCCCAGAACAATTGTTCTTCCCTGTTCTGCAAAAAAATTCTGCAAAAACCCACTTGAAATGTGTCTGTCAATGCAAACTAACTCAGGCAGCTACAGTAAATTTCAGATTCTTGCATTATCATTACAGAGGAAAAACTCCCTTTTCTTTTTACTTGTCCACCAGTCCTTTCCCCCAGTGCCTTTAACATATTTCTATAATTAAATTTCACATCATATCTCTGAAATATGTTATCACATTTGATCATACTTCATCTAAAAAAATCACAGCTACTCCTTGTCATCCCATCCAATTTCCAGGCTTTGGCAGGGCTGTACAATAACCTCACCATTATCTGTTGTGCCCTATTCCCTATCGGGTGCTAGGACTTGGTTTCTGTTTCAGTTAACCCTTTAGTACCCTCCAAACTGGCAGTATCCAAGAATAAATCACAACACTCTCCTGAGAAATGGAAGAAGATTGGGCATAAGCTTAGAGAAGTCAATAGGAAACTGAAGTTCTGCTGACAAGGGGTTTCTGTTTAGGATTTTTTATAGTGCCAATGTAATAGGAATACAGCTTTTTTTTGGCATGATATTGCAAGTCCTGCTTCCACCTTAAGATACTGAACTGTTGCATGCCAGTCCTTCAAAGCTGATAAGAAGAAATGAAGACTGTGGTTACAGCTACAATGCATTGTATGTACCTGCAACTCTTCTTAGCTCTGGATCAGGCAATTAAAGATATTTTTAACTTCCAGTCTTCAAAAGGTAATGGAGACTTTTTTACTTTCTGTTAGAAAGTATACTAAAATATTAAGCATATCTAAAAGGCTTATTATGAACAAACAAATAAGCAAACTAGATAGGAATAGGAGTGGAGTTTCAGGATGTCATTATAGGGTGCTCATACAGGATTTTTATGACTCTTTCCACCAGAAGAAACTCACTGGGCCACAGAAAAGAAAGATTAGCAGCATTCTATAGTAATGTTATTTTCTCTTTCATGTTCTGGGGGACCTCATTAGAAGGATGAGAGATGAGTTCCAGCAGTGCATGTGTGTTAATAATGGGCCATACAAATGAGATTATAAATAAGAAAATCGTGGATGATACATAAGGAATTAGAGCCAGGAGTCCCTATATAAAAGCAAGAATATACTCAGTGAAACTAGGAGCTTGGTAAGTCTTTATAGGAGAGCATCCTACAAGTCAAACTCACCAAGCCTCCTAAAAATTAATGGTAATCCAAAAAGAGAAGCAAAATCCAGAAGTCCTGAATCTTATTCTCTGAACTATTGTAGGCTTACTTTCATTCTTTTAGAACTTTGTCCTTGAAATACCTTTTTGGGAAAAACTTTTCATTGAAATGATGTTAATTACCAAAAAAGGTTTGGAGAAAAAAACAGATTTAGTGCTTTTGGGTTATGAGACATTAGAAAAATGCACTTTGCCTCCAAAGTAGGTTGTCCTGAATCCCCTGGCCCATATGTGATGCTCAAAGTGTGAAAAGAAGTACCTTTGGACTTTGGATTTTGCATTTTAAAGTAGCTGTCTCAAGCTTTCCTGAAGAACCCAGGAAGTCCAATAATTTTTTTGTGTGGCACATGTACACTTGCATTGTTATTTAAACAGGGAGAGTTTCCTTCAGGCTCAGTTTTCAGGGATCCACTTTTTTTACAGGCATAAATTAAAAACTATGAATCCTCCCCAGGAACCTGTGGAGCTTGAGAGTTGCTTAAAAGTAAACACTTGTGGAAGAATTTTCTTTGAACAGTGGGGCCATAATGTCTGAGAGATGTGAAGCATTTCAGAGAACTGCAAAAGGCAAAAGACACTATTAAAAGACACAATAAAAGTGAGGAAGAAGCTGTGTCTGCTATCCTGTACTACACAACAGCTTCTTATCTGTGTTTCCAGCAGGTGCCAATCTCTAAAGATAGGTGTGCTACACAGCTGCCAGTTCTGGCCAGTGTACTTTTGGTGTCTGTATTGGCAGAGAATATAAATATTCCAAAGGAGAGGAAGGTGTCCTGTGTGATGGACAGCCCAGCATATCAAACAGCTCTGCAGTGCAATAGCTGCTCTTACTCTGCTGTGATTCTGCTCTACAAACCCATGGCATGGAAACCTTCAAAACAAATCCTGATAGAAAGCTATTTACACAGAGGCAAAATGATTGTAACTCATTTTGAGGTTTTAAGGTGACTTTTCCTTTCCTTAACAAGTGCCAATGATTGCCACCCCTAGTAACTTCCCAGGAAAAACCAGCAAATGTGTATTTTTGTCTTCTATGTAGATGATTATTTAGGAATATGTTTAAATCTGCACAAAATGTACTGTTAATGCTAAGTTAAGGCTACAAATATTTTCATTCTGTCAAAAGGCATTTGAAGAGGAAGATAGTTTTAAAGCTTGTGAGCATTTTGTACTGACACTTAACTTTAATTTCCAGGAGAAATTGGAAGTGCATAGCAGGCCTGCCAGCACTGGAGTGAGGATGTAACAACACAGCCCAGTGTTTTTTAAGGATGGGATTGAAATTGGCTCAGAAAGGCTGTCCAGCCTGGGAGCTGCAGAAGGGAACACAGCAGGTATGGGACTGGGGCTGGCTGAAAAACTAGGGGAAGGTGGGAGTTGTTTGGCTTCAGAATCAAGAGGATGAAAGACAGAGATAGAAAAAAAGAAACAAGCAGAAAGAAGAGAAAAATGCAACTGTCTGAGCAAATACATTGAGTCAAAGAGGTGTGTAGGGAATATGAAATAAGGAAATGGCCACCAGGCTGGGAGCTGGGGCAGGAAATAGGGGAGAGCTTGCAGATCTGGAGTGCAAAGGTTGGTTGGAGGTTCAATGGGTTGAAGAAGGGAGATTGAGAACAGGAAGGGAGAATTGGGTCTGGGAGGAGGTGAAAGAAAGTAGGAGTCAGGTGAAGGCTGTAGATAAATAAAGGTAGTCTTTTATACTCCTTCCATCACCAAAATGTCTGAGTAGCTTTTAGATAAAACTAATAACAACCCCAGTTTTCCCTGGGTGATAGGAGAGGACCTTTATCTGTTGAGCTGGAACTAGACTAAGTCATTTAGATGTTTAGTTTGTGCTTTTGGGGGGATAGGAAAGAAATATTTCTTCTTTGATCAGAGACCCTTTGGAGTTTGGTGACAAACTGTGAATGTCTTTTGTAGTGGGAAGCCTTTCTCAAATGATTCTGAAAGATTACCTGCAGTGTTGCTTGAAAACAACCATACTCTGATCATACTCTGAACTCCCTTTTTTATTTTTTAGTCCACTTAACCTCAAAAAAGGCAAACTTCGTCTGCTCTGCTGTGTTTTGTTTAGCTTGTACTCTGTGCTGTTGCAAAGGGAGGCAGCTGCTGCAGTTTGTAGATGTTCCTGCAGTCTGTGATGCTACTGGGGTTGATCTGGTAGCTCTTCCTCCAACTGGGCCAGTGCATTACACTGGAAGCTGACTAGAAGCTATTTGGAAAGGTCCAAAGCAACAACGTGTTAGTTTTGCTTGTTTTGTGTTTCATTTTGTTTGGTTTGGGTTTTTTTTTCCCCCCTAGTAACATTTTGAAACAGTATTTTTAGCTTGATATAATAGTTGCAATGATTGCATCCTGATGGGAAAGGTGACTGCCTTTGCTCAGTCTCCCGGGCAAAAGGAGAGTTTCCCGACAAGGGAAAGGTGGAAGAGATTATTTTGAAAAATGTCTGCCACTTGGACAGCCCAAAGGAGTACAAAGAGTGGAAATCCACCTCTTTTTTGCTGAATGAGGGCTGTCTACTTTCTATGAAAGGTGCTGAAAACAACTTCTGATTTGAGTGTTCCTCTTTTCTATTCATGATCATTTGAGTCTTCTTTGGCTCCAAGCTGCACCAGCTGTTTCCCACCCTAATCTCCTTTCCTGTAGCAATCTGGCCGCGGTGCAGCAGCGGTGGCTCCGCTGGGTGAGGATGAAGTACTGCAGTTGTCCTTGGCGTGTTCTTGCCGGCTAAACCAGTGGAATCTCATTAGGGTAGATTTCTTCATGGCCGCTTATGGATGCCTTAGGGTGGAAGATGCCTGTGGTCTGCAGAGATAAAGGCCTTCGGAAAGGAGGAGCAAAGGCTTATCGGTGCTGCCAGTGAAAGATGAGCGTCTGGAGTCTTTTTAGAGTCGGGCCAGCTCTTTCTGTGCTGCTCTGTGGGCACTCAAATAGCATTTGTGGCAAAGCTCAAAGGGCCGTACCTGTTCCAACAGCCCTGGAAAAGCACGGGTTTAATGGCATTAATGGCATTAATCAGGGAAGGTGCAGAACCTGATAATACTGGAATAGTTTTCCCTTCTCTGGGCAGACAATACCCCGTAGTCCTGCCTGCGGTGTTCCTCACGCGTTTGGAAGCAGCCGGAGCTGCCAGCGGCAGGGCGGGAGCAGCTCTGGCTGCGGCCCTGCGGGACACACGAGAGCTCCCGGAGGAAAACACGGGCTGGCCGGGGCAGGGACAGCCGCGCTCCCCGCCCCGCCCCGCCTGGCGTCATGGAATTCCAGGGCGCTCCCGCCAATGGCGGCGGGGGCACGGCCGGTGGCGCGGGGGGACCGGCCCCGCCGCTGGCCTCGGGGCTCGGGCACGCCCGGCAGGCCCGGCCGCAGCCCCGAGCGCGGCGGAGCAGCTCCGCCTGCGGGAGAAGGGAGCGGGAACCGCCGGACCGAGAGCCCTTCCCGCACTCCCGGGAGCGGGCACAGCTAAAGCGGACACGGACGAGCTATGGAGGGATGAGCTTGTTAACCTCCGGCAGCTTCTGGGAACTGGTGCTCTACCCTCTGATAACTTTTCCATCATGGGATGCGTGTGGTGTGTGGGGAATTGACGCCAGTTTCGGTGCCTGACTTTCAGCGTTTACTGAGCATTTGTAAATAGTCTGATTGTATAACACCGAACAGCTCAGAGTTCACTTTGGGCTGTCCAGTAAGGTGCTATTATCTCATAAAATACTATCCACCAATCCTTCTGTAAGTATAAATAAAATCCTTTATGATTTCTCTTTCCTGACAGCCACCTCTCATAAACTCACTGTAGGGGCAGAGGTGTGTGGCATATCTGGTCATGTCTGTGTAGTGCAGCCCGTTGTTTTTATCTGAGCACTAATGCAGACTATATCTATTTTAGCAGGGTGTTCTGCCCACGATAACACTCTTTCTTGTCAGGTTTGATTAGCCCCAAGTGAATGCTCACATGGCTAAACCACTTCTGCTGGAGGTAGTTTGGATGTCTCCACGCAGAGCTGCATTACATCATAATGTGTAATAAAGATTTTGCAAATCAAATATGGCTCCTTCTAATGCCTAAATGACAGACAAGATGGTGGCACCAGTTGTGTGAGCAGATGCACTTACAGCAATTGCCAGTGGCTGTTCAGTTGTATTAGAGTGCAGGTTACTTTCCCACAGGGCCTTTTGATCCTGACATTAATAGAAAATAAAGAGCAATTTTTCTCACTAAACATCATGGCAGCTGATACAACCGGTTGGGGTCTGCTGGCAGTGACAGTGCTAAACTTACAGTTGCTTTTGCAATAGCTGCCTCTCAAACCCCAAACCGTGGCCCAGCAGTGATGCAGGAAATGAGGCTCCTCTTCCTTCCCCAACAGCAGATTTTCCTTGTGAACATCGTGCCTGCAGTGTGTGTCTGAGACAGAAGTACCCCAGCAGCCCTCTCCTGACACTCAGCTCTCATTTTACAGACCAAGCATGGCTCTCCCACAGCAGATCCTGCTGGGTGAGCTCTGAAGGGCTAGCTTACAGGGAGAAATTTCATTTTGCTTCTATGTAAAGAAAAAAGCCACAGAATCACAGAATCAATTAGGTTGGAAAAGACCTCTAAGGTCATAGAGTCCAGCCTTTGTCCGAACACCACTTCCCAACTAGACCATGGCACTAAGTTCCATGTCCAGTGTTTCCTTAAACACATCCAGGGGACAGTAACTTCACCAGATGCCAGGGCATTCTGTTCCAATGTCCAGTCAGCCTTCCAGTGAAGAAATTCCTCCTGATGTCCGACCTAAACCTCCCGTGGTGCAATTAGAGGCCATTTCCTCTCGTCCTGTCACTGGTTGCCTGGGAGAAGAGCCCAATCCCCACCTGGCTGCAACCTCTTTTCAGGGACATGTAGAGAGCAATAAGGTCACTCCTGAGCATCCTTTTCTCCCAGATAAACACCCCAGCTCCCTGACAGCTCGTCGCAAGATGAATGCTCCAGACCCTTCCCCAGCTCCGTTGCCTTTCTCGGGACACGCTCCAGCACCTCCACGTCTATCCTGTAGTGAGGGGCCCAGAACTGGACGCATCACTCCATGTGTGACCTGGGGGAAAAATCACTCCCCTAGTCCTGCTGGCCACGGGGCGACCCCAAACGAAAAGAACCCAGCCAGGGCGCATCCAGACTGTGGGCCGACGGGCGGGGGTGGCGGCCGGGCCGTGAGGGGGACGCGGGGACAGGGAATCCCCGGGCGCGCGCGGCGTGCCTTTTGTGTTTGTACACACGGCCCGGGGGCGGGCCCGGGGGCGGGGCCGCGCCTTCCCTCCATTGTGCGCCATTGGCGGCCGCGAGGGGCCGGGGCGGGGCCGGCCTGCGGGGGGCGGGGCCGGCGCGCGGGGCCGGCCCTCGCCCGTCAGCCATCTTTCAATTGTGCTCCGAGCTGCCGCCAGCGCCAGCCGCAGCAGCTCCGGCTCCTCCTGCGCCCGCCCGCCTGCCCGCCCTCCATCCCTCCCTCCCTCCCTCCCGCACGGCAGCCGCGCTCGCCCAGCGGACGGGGTAAGTCTGGCGCCGCGCCCGCCGCCCCCCGCGCCCCGACACCCACCGTCGCTGCCCCCCGAGCCTCCCCACAAACTTTTGGGGCGCTCGGGAGGCGGCGGCGCCTCGCGTTCCCCTCGGCCGCGCCGCCTTCCCGGCGCAGCCGGAGCGGCTCCCTCCGCCGGCACCCCCGGCCCCGCTTGGCGCGGTCGTTGCCCCCCTCTGCTCCCCTCGCCCCCGCTCCAGACCCCCACCAGCGGCCTCCCCAGCCCCTCAGCTGCCTCCTGAGCCCGACATCCCCCGGATCGGGGCCGGGAAGCGGTCGCAAAGGGGAGCCGCTCGCCAGCCCAGGGTAACTCTCCTGCCTTCCTTCCCCTGCTCCCCACAGTTGTTGCTCAGCTTCACCATCTTGTCTCTTTTCTCTGGTCACCGACCATATTTTTTTTCCTATTGCATAAAAAACAATAAAAAGGGAAAGAAATTCGCCGAAGGAACGACCCAAACGCGACGCAATTTTTCGGTTTTCGAGTGCAAACTTTTCCGCTGCCTCCCCCTGCATCTGCACCCGCACGGTTTGGAGTTCCTGGCGATATTTTTGGCGTTATTTTTCGCAATTTATTTTTTCCTCCTTTGCAAAAGGACTAGGGCTGCGTTTCGTGATTGTTTCCATTTTGTTCTGGCTCTGGGAGCTGAGTTTGCCTGTGAGAGGCGCTTGGGAGCGAGGCAGCTCTTGGGGAAGCACTTACACAGAAAGAGAAAGACGGCACCCGAAAAACAACCCCCCGAAAACAAAGTTTGTTGCTTTCTCGCACTTTATCCAGCCCCTCTCCTTTTCGCACGATAAACGCCGGGCTGCCTGCGGTTGCCGGCGGCTCGGGGAGCGCGGGCGCCGGGCAGCCCGGGGAGGGCCGGCGGGGGCTGCCGCTGCTCCGGCCCCCGCTCCGCAGTTTCGGAGGAGGTTTTCCGGCGGGTGGGAGCGGCGGGTCGGTGCCAGCCCCCCGATGTTTGCCGGGCTGTATTTGCAAACACTTGGCAGGTGACGGGCGGCCGGCGGGGGGGAGGCGACAGCCGCCTCTCCGCGCCTGCTGCCGTGCGGCTCGCTCGGCTTCAGCCGCCGCCGCTTTGATATTGAATTCGTGGGCAAAAAAAGCTGTATTTTAATATTCCGCGATCGGCAGGCGTTTAATTTCTAATTTAATTTTTTCCTTTTTTGGTGTGGGTGGTTTTTTATTTTTTTTTTTTTTAACCGCCCGTCGGAGGCGTTCGGCCGCCGCGGGCTCGGCGCTCGGGGCTGGCGGGGCAGGGACGCGTTGCGCGGGACGGGGGCCGCGCTGTCCGCCCGCCCCGGGAGCCGGTGCCGCAGGGGGGGCTCAGGCCGATGGGGGCGACCACCTCCGCCCTGCCTCGGCTGCCCACGTTCCTCCTGGCAGGTGTAAGGCAGCGACGTCGGCAGGAGCATGGCCCGTACCAAGCAGACCGCCCGCAAGTCCACCGGTGGCAAGGCGCCCCGCAAGCAGCTCGCCACCAAAGCCGCCCGCAAGAGCGCGCCCTCCACTGGCGGGGTGAAGAAGCCGCACCGCTACAGGTAAAGCAGCGCCGCGCACAGGCGGCCGCGGGGCGCGACCGGGCAACCTCCTCCCCCCCAAAAATAAAATCCCTCCTTCTCCCCCCCACCCCGCGGGACCGATAGGGCGGGGGGCGCTTCTCCCCTCCTCCTCCGCGCTCCGCTCCCCAACGGAATAACCAAAAAAAAAAAAAAAAACCAAAAAAAAAACCAACCGCCAAAAAGAAAACAAGCGCGAGTCCCCGCCAGCCGCAAAAAATAGAAATTCCCAGGGCGGCACCGACCCCCGGCGTTTGTCATCAGCTCCTTTCCGGGCGTTCCGGTGCTGGTGACTACAAAATCGACACCCCTCCCCCCGCGGCGGACGCGGCTCGGCGGTTCTTTTAAATTTTTATAATTCTGCGCTCGCGGTTATCAGGAGGCCGCAGCAGGGCTGCGCCGCCGCCAAGTTTATTGTTACCGGCGCGTTCCGTTCCGCGCTCCGCTCGCGGGGCTGGAGCCGGCGGCGCTGGGCGGGCGCGGGGCCCTGCAGGGCACGGAGCCGCCGCCAGAGGGAGCCGCGCACCCGCGGATGCGGCGGGGATCCCGCAGCGCCCGTCCCGAATCCCGGCCTTGGTATAGCGGAGCGGAGCCGGTGACAGAGCTGTCACAGCCCCCCGGTGCTGAGCTTCTCCGGTCCTGGCTCCGGGCAGAGCGGCGGCAGTCGTGCTTCAGCCTGCAGGATGGTGTTGGGCTAGGTGTAGGTCTTCCCCATCCATGTTTTCCCCAAGGAACGAGTGGGTTTTGAATAGGGGACTTAATGTAAAAGTCCAAGAGGGGATTTATTAATTCATCGAGGAGTATGAAAAGGATGAAACCAGGCTCTTCTCAGTGGTGCCAAGCAACAGGACAAGAGGCAATGGGCAGAAATGCACAGGAAATTCCGCCTGAGCATGAGGAAGAACTTTACTGTGAAGGTGACTGAGCATTGCAACAGATTGCCCAGAGCGGTTGTGGAGTCGTCTTCCTTGGAGATAGCCAAAAGCCATCTGGACACAATCCTGAGAAACAATCTCTGGGATGATCCTGTTTGAGCAGGGAGGCTGGGCCAGGTGACCCACTGTGGTCCCTCCTAACCTGACCCACTCTGTGATTCTTGCTCTAGGTATGAGGCAGAATTCATCAATTGGGAGAAAAGTAATAAAGCTGGAGCAGGAAAAGACAAAGCTTCCACAGAAATAAATGTGGTATTGATTTCACAGATGGACATCATGTTTGCAAACATATGTTGCTATTCAGAATTTGTCATTCTGACACCAAAAGTAATGTGGGGAAATACAGTGGATAATTTTGACTGTCAATATAACAGAGAATACACATTTTGTTGGTTCTGTGAATGTTGACAGTGGAGAAGAAGAACCAATTTCCCTTAAGATGAGGGGGTACCTTTAGTACAGCTGAACTCAGGGCAGCTCTGTGGTTTGCCACATCTGCACTGAGCTGTGCTGCTGTCACTTGGACAGCACATGTTGGCCAACTGTTCCCTTGGTGAAGTCAGGCCTTGAGAGCCTGCCTGGCCTGAGGGATCCCTGCTGAAGCCAGTGGGAGTTGGCAGAGATTGGTGGTGAGGAGACAGTGACCCTTTGCCAGCAGAACTGATTCTGTGTTGTAAATGCTGGAACTCTCCTAGGGAAAACAGAAGCGTATGGTGCTTGGTTTAGTCTGGAGGATGTCCCCTATTTTTAAGGTGATGCAGAACATATTTTCAATTCTAATTATCTTAATTTCCACTGTATTTAATTTTACCAGGCCGGGTACCGTGGCTCTGCGTGAAATCAGGCGCTATCAAAAGTCCACCGAACTTTTGATCCGCAAACTCCCCTTCCAGCGTCTGGTGCGTGAAATTGCTCAGGACTTCAAGACAGATCTGCGCTTCCAGAGCGCTGCCATCGGTGCTTTGCAGGTGAGCTATGCCCAGGTCCCGGCTCCGGGCTGGGGGCAGCGCTGGATTCCCGGAGCCCCCAGGTCGGGATTCCCCTAGCTCCAAGTCGGGATTTCCGGAGCCCCGCCCTGCTCCCCCATTGGCCAGGCTGTTTCCAGGCTTCCTCTAGACTCCCTCTGATTGGTGGAGCTGCCGCGGTGGGCGTGGCCTGCACCACTGGGGAGGGATGCTCATCTCAGCCTTGCCTTATCCTGGGAGTTCCTGTGGGTACCATGGAATAAAACAGCACAGGGGCAGCTCAGCAGCTCCTTACAGAGCCTAAAAGTCTGGTTTATAGGTGGTACTTTGGTTTTTTTTTTAAATGGCCCCTAGATTTGTTAGAGCAGTGCTTAACATGCTCAAGGAAAACACATTTTCTCCACCTTTGAGCTCTGCAGTTGGAGAGCAAGCATGGTGTAAAGCAGATTCAAGGGTTTCCTAATGGGGAGGTCTTGGTGTCCTCAAATGCCCTCTAAAGAAAAACAGCCCAGTAAGCCACATCTAAACACAGTTAGGGAAACAGCTGCTTTTTGAGGATGTATTTGATGCTAAGCACATTTAAAAATATATTAGTTATGTAATTTATTTAGATTATACAGAGAGAAAAATATTAATTACTCTTTCTGGCCCAAATTTTTGAATCTAAGTCAGGACCCCCCACCAGACTGAGTTCTTACTGTGGGTACATCTCCCTCGTGTGATAAAAGACACTCCTGATTGAAGATAGCTGTTGAAAGATTGTTCCAGAACATATCTATAGTCGTAGTCTGTCTGACATGCAGACAAAATGGTCTCTTTCTAGTTAATGACTTCCACTTGATAAGGGGCCAAGACATTTGCCATGAGAGCCCATAAACTTGGGCATATGCTTAACTTCAAAAGGTGCCTGTGTGTGTTTGCAGAGTTGCTGCTTTTGCTTTTAGTTATTCTGTGTGGTAGTTCTTAAATCCTGAGGTTTATCTGTGTGTCTCTTTATCTAGATCTGCCCATTAAAATTTAGTAGCTGTTACACTTTCAGAAAGCTCCTGGCTTGAATGTTCCTGGTTTTGCATTAAGGAGTTGTTGGAATAGAACCTGGTCACATACAATTCCTAGTGGGTTCTGCTTGCATATTTGAAGAAACAAACAAACTCAAAAAAGTTGGTTTTTTTGATTAACCCCTTGGGTACCATGGTGTTTGTGCCAGCAAGGATATTTGGTGAATTGTCTTAATTTTAATGTATTAATTTGACAAAACTGCATTAGGAATTCTCATATCCTTCTGCAAATTAAATGGCTTAGTAATACCACAGTCCTCATCTGCTGTAGTAAATATTGGGTTTATTTCAAATTGGATAGTCTTATGTTTTTAAGCAGGATCTTTGAAACTAAGTTGATTCCTGGAGTTCCTGGCAATCAAGTGGTTCACACAAGTTCTGTTGTGTGCATTGTAGAAAGAGTGACCTCACCTTCCTTCTTATGATTAAGCCCCATCATTCCCACCTTCTCAGCCCAGGTGTGGCTGTGTCCAACACTGGCACACTAGGATGCTTCCTAGGAGATTGACAGGGTTAGAATTCCAAGTATTATTGATTGGGTTAGAATTCCAAGTGTTATTGATAGGGTTAGAATTCCATGTGCTCCAGAAGTGTTTGAACAATGACCATTGCTGTGCTGGGCTTAGGAGCATCTAACTTCACGTGAGTCAGGGAAATATTTGGGTCCAGCTGAGCATCTGTCTGGCTCAGAGTCCTGCCTGCAGCTGTGCAGTGACAGGGAGAGCCACTGTGCTCAGCTTTGTCCTTGTGCTGCCCCTGGCTCGCTCAGGTGTGAGCTGAGAGCTGTCTGTGATGGTGGGGCCAGTGCTGTGTCCCCAGGTGGGCAGGAAGGAAGTGCAGGAACAGGAAAGTGTCTGATGGTAATTCCCTGACTGATGCCTGGCTTTGATGGTTCAAGGAGCTCCTGAACTAATGGAATTCTCTTATTTCTGATAGTTCTCAATACATTTTTTTCTGCTATTACTTGACTTAAGCCACCTCTTCAGTGTCTGTGGAAGGAGCTGTGTGCCTGAGCTGTGTGGTGGGAAGGAATACGTGTTCTTCTTTTTCCCTGGCTCTTGCCAATTTCACCTGATGCTCAGTGACTCTCACTCTGGAAGAGGCAACAAACAAGTCCCTCAAACAGTGTAACCCAGCCTTTGAAAAGAGAATTTCCTAAACAAACTAACCTGCTGATAATGTAACCCCTTCCTGTCTCGTGAGAGTCCCATGGGAGTGTCAGTTCTGCTGTGCTCTGGAGGATGTCCTTACCAAACAGCAGCAGTACACTACTTTAGACACAGAATATTATCAGAAAGTGGAGGTTTTCATTTCTGAACATCTAAAACTTTTGATATTTGTGAGTAATAAAGATTAAAACCTCAAATTAATGCCACGTCACACTGTACTTTTAATCCTGAACTACGAATCTTTCTTTTCCCTGATGCTCAGAGATTGAAAATATTCTTACCTCTTTTCTTCCACACTAGGAGGCAAGTGAAGCCTACTTGGTTGGGCTGTTTGAAGACACCAACCTGTGTGCTATCCATGCCAAACGTGTCACAATCATGCCAAAAGATATCCAGCTAGCACGCCGCATACGTGGGGAGCGTGCCTAAAGCCTCGCCACCGTGGGTCTGTCATCCTCCAAGCAAAATCTTCTTCCTGTTATTGGTAGTAATGAACGTTAGATATTTTTTCCATGGGGTTAAAAGGTACCTTAAGTATATGGTTGCAAGTGGAAAAATAGGGGACAGAATTGGGTATTGGCAAGTTTTCTTTCCATTTTCATTTGTGTGTGGATTTTTAATATAAACAAGGGGGACGTAAAAATAAACAATGCGGTCAAAAAAAAATAAAAATAAAAAATGTGAATCGTTGAAACTTGTTCACCAAAACAACTTTATAAAAAAAAAATTATAAATAAACCTGTCAAATTTTTCTGGACAATGCCAGCATTTGGATTTTTTTAAACAAGTAAATTTCTTATCAATGGCAACTAAATGGTGTTTGTAGCATTTTTATCATACAGTAGATTCCATCCATTCACTATACTTTTCTAACTGAGTTGTCCTACATGCAAGTACATGTTTTTAATGTTGTCTGTCTTCTGTGCTGTTCCTGTAAGTTTGCTATTAAAATACATTAAATGATGCCTGGTTTTAGTCTTGATTTTTAAATATTACACATGGGTTATATTGATTCAAAAGTGATCAGCCTTTCCTCCCCTTTTGCTCTTCAATGCATGGCCTAATTCCTTGGGGCAGATCTAGGAAACACTGGGGGTGCTGCCTTGGCTGGCTGAAGTGGTGTATATGTGAGGCTCTTTTAAGAGTGTAAAATTTATCTGCTCCGCATAAAAATGAGTTTTGTGAATGTAGTACCAGGTAAGGTCTGGAACTGAGCTGAGCTCTCTAACCTACAGTGCTGTGAAGCAGCAATTTGTTATTTAGATTCCTTTCTTACTTGATTTTGTGCTGAGTTTAGAAGCATTTCTGATTTTCATGGTTTTTTAGTATGGTGTAAGTGGTGGAATGTAGCAGTTTGGGTTTTTCTGTTTGGGGGTTTTATTTTTCTTGGGTGTTTTTTTTGTTTTGGGTTTTTTTACCCTTTTTCACTCCGTTGCTTTCTTGGTTTGTAGGTGTTCCCTTTTTGGTTGACTACCTTTCTGTTTCCATCACACCCTCTAGCATTTTTGAGAGCTTAGTCCACATGTGATTAGTTTCAGCTTGTACACTCCAATCTAAAAGACACTTTTGTACCATTTTTGTTACAATTCTTCACAGAAGCAGTACTTGGACAGGATCACACATTTCAAACCAACTGTGTTTTTACATTCTCCCACAATTGCTGATGGAAGTTCACATGAAGAAATTTACTGCTAAAATCCTGTCCTGTGAAAACCTGATTTTAATTTTTCCCCTTGAAATTTGTTTAAGGGTTCTGGCAGACCAGTCTGGAAACGAGTTATGTGCTGGAGTTCTTGATAGCTCTTGCAGATAATGAAATGAGCTCCACAGAAAAAAAAAACGTGGGTGGTGAACAGATTTCACCTCCATGCTAAGGCTCCTGCAGAGCTTATTTGCTGCTAACTTCTTTTGAGAGGTTTTGAGTGAGCTCTAAACACAAGTGAATTTGTCTGAAGATTTCCAAAGAGGATTAATAGAGATATATTATCTGCTTTGGTATCTTGAACAGAGAGCCAAAAATTACAGAATAAATCACATTATTCATAACTTGCTCGGCTTTGGTAATGAATGCTGTCTGCTGGGGTTGTGCAAAGTAAAGTCTATTTAAATGGAGTGGCTTGTCACAGGCAAGACTAATGCTAGACAAAAAGTGATCACATCCTTTTGATGCCAAGCAGTTCATAGCTATCAACTAAAAATTAAGGAAGACTTGTCTTGGAGCACCCAGAACAACAGGAATATAAAAGGTGAGCAACTGAGATGGAACTGATTTAGGATGTCACTTCTGTCTACTTGATAACAAGCCTGTTAAACTTGCTATCAATGCATTTCAATATAATTAACTACTTGTTTTGTCCTGTACTTCAGAATTCTGTTTCACCTATCAGTCAGCAGTGCTGCAAGCACCTACACAAACAGGTAATTAGGCTGGGAGTTTTTTATTAATTAATCTGGGACTGAAGTATAGATAAGGAACTTCCGTTTTTTTTTCTTTCTTAGGAATATTAGGAAACCAAATCTCAAAATGTTGGTACTCAAATGACATACTGAGTTCTCTCTCTTTGAGAGGATTGGAGTGAGGAATATCCCAGTTTACCTGACAGTGCAGTTAAATAGTTCAAGGCAGAGGAAATCCTAACAGAAGACGAGGGGATAGGAATCTGAGCAGATAACATTTTAGTGTTCAGTGCTTTGCCTCCAGCTTAGGGATAAACTTCACCTGTTTGAAAGTTGTGGTCCTAGAGATGCAGGTGAGTCCTTTTAGTGATTTGCTGTCTGTGCCTGAAGCAATGCCAAGAAACTTCGGTTTCCAAAATAGTTGAAGTCTTCCTCTCCTTCCCCTCCTATACCAATTTTGCTGTTTCCTGGGCAGTGCAGCTACAGCTGAGATTTTGGACACCAGAAACAAGTTCTGGTCCTGTGGATGTGCTTCTGTGGAGCAGTTTAACTGTTCTAAGTGGAGGGATGGATGTGAAGTGGCTCCTTGTTAGTCATATTCAGAACTTGAGCATCTCTTTA
This sequence comes from Zonotrichia leucophrys gambelii, assembly GCF_028769735.1. Taxonomy (NCBI): domain Eukaryota; kingdom Metazoa; phylum Chordata; class Aves; order Passeriformes; family Passerellidae; genus Zonotrichia; species Zonotrichia leucophrys. The sequence continues at coordinate 99,209,137 of NC_088172.1, forward strand.
AGACATTTGATGTATGTCTAGTGCCCAATTTCTGAATTATTTTGGTGAAGTCCTTTATAATGTGTATGTGGTTAAGTTGGTTTTTAGGTCTCTGTTTTACATTTGTGTTTTAGCAGCTGTATTTACTTGCTGTTTCTTCCAGAGTAAATACAAAACCTTATTTTAAGTTGGTCACTTTGTATCATAAAACCTTATTTTAAGTTTGTTGCTTTGTATCAGCAACACAAAAAGCCAACTTGCTTACCAGAGCCAAAAATTAACATAGTGGGAAATAATTTCAGACACAAGATCAGCCTCTCTTATGTGGCTTTATCAAATTCAATGAGCAGTTCTTGAGAGCTTGACTAAGAGGGAGCTTAAGCCCAGCATTTCAGATTTTATTTAGGACAGTAACTTGCTGACTTTAAATTAACCATTATTGGTGTACCTGTGTTTTAGTGTTGCCTCTCTGGGCTGTGTTCCTCCAGCCCTTTGTCCCACCTGGCAGTAGCTGTTAGGTAATCCTAATCCAGGCACCAGATTCCACTTTTTTAAGTGAACGAAGTGTATCTCACATCCATACTCCCTGTGCCACCATTTTTGGTGTCTGCACATCCACTTGCTCTGAAGATCTGGAGCTTTAACTTCAGGATTCAAGGTTTAATAAAATACAGGTAATGTTCTGCTCAAATATTTTGTTCACTGTGATTTTATTTCTTGCTCTGGCAAAAAACCCACATGACTTTTCTTGGCCTTCATAGGAGTAAGAACTTAATAACACTTTTCATGGGACTTGGTTTCAAAGGCTGAAATTAAGAGGAGGAATTTTAGTGTCAGAATAGTTGTTGGGTTCTTTTTTTCCCCTGGTCCAGATCAGGAGGATATTGAGGAGCTGTTTGCTCAGCTTTTACTTTGTGTAATGACTCATCCTCAGTGATGAGATGTTTTTGCAATAAGTGGATGTTCCCAACCTGTTTGTGGCAGGTTGGCCTCTAAATATTTTGTTGACCAGAAAGCCACTGTTTATATACTCCTTTTTTTTTAATCTGTGAGGAGGCTTTAGATCTTTAGACCTTGGTAATACAATGTCAAAAAGATAGCTGAGTGTGTAAAAAGCTTTACATCTGTAAATAATAGTGTTAAAAAGGGATTGTTAGGACTGCATGGGCTTATAGGATCTTAATGTAAGCTACCTTTTTGATTGCCTTCATGGGAATAGTATCTGTTACATGATCAAAAACTAAATAAATATACAAGAAATTACTTATTTTAAACAAAGAGACTTGACTAATTCTGAGAAGTGGCTGCAAAATGCTGAGGCTCAGGAATGCTCTCAGCTGCAGCACATCTGAGCTGAAACTTTCTGCTTTTTCCTTGGTGGTGATCCTTACTGTCCCCTTGCAGCAGTAACACCAAAGATCAGGACATGGGGGTAGAATTCCACAAAAAACAAGGTTGGGGTCAAAGGCAGGGGGTGTGTGCTCTCCAAGTCATCAAAGTTGCTCGTCAGTGGGAAATAAACCTGGATTTTCTGTCCATCTTTCTTGAGAACACATTTGTAGGCTTCTATGTGATTTGAGACGTGTGCTCACATCCTCTGCTGTTGTGTCCCCCGCCAGCAGCATCCCCCTCATCTCCTTCTGCAGGCAGGCTATTACACACAGCAGGGTCGCTGGCAGCAGGGGGGCTTTATGTTACTGAAAGCTCCTGCCATGTCAGAGAGATTTAAGTTTAAAAAAAAAAAATCCCTACAGCTCTGGCAACCACTTGTGACTCCTGATGGTGGCAGGGCTGAGGGCTCTCACCCTGCTCCCTTGAGAGGAGCTTCCTTCACCTCTTTGTGATCATGTGTGTGCCGTTCCATGGAGGCATCCCAAGCAAACCCAGCTGGAAAATATCTGTGGAAGATGCCTCTAGAACCCAGAGTGAGTGAGGGCTAATCCCACATTCCTCTGTGATAAATGCTGACCCTCCTGAGCAGTTGCTCTCCGCTCCTGCCAACCTAGATTTGTGAGAAATGGTGTGATTGTGGAAAACTTCAGTTGAATTGGTGAGGGGTAAATTCTCCCTTCTGCCTTCACCTTGTGCCTGCTTTGAGGAAAGGCTGAGACAACACCTGAGTCAGCAGCAGGTGAGGGATCCTGAGACTTCAGTCATCATACCAGGTGAGGGATGTTCCTTTATTTTCCCAGGACTGGAGGAGCAGGAGGCCTGGAGGAGCTGCCCAGCCTCCCTCTCCTGCTCCATCAGTGCCTGGCAGCTGAGCCCTGCCAGGAGGCCGGGCTGGGAGTGCTGCCAGGAGAACACATGGCCGGGATGCTGCCTGAGGAGCTGGCCCTGGCAGGAGGGGCTGGGAACGGCCTCAGGACCGGCTCCCGCTGAGGGGCTGCGTGTCCCCGAGCCTGGAGCTGCTCCCAACAGCCCCAGAGCCGGGTCAGGAGGGGCTTGGGAGGTGCCAGGTTGGGTGGGCACATCCAGGGACCTCGGGCTTGGGATCGGCCGGGGAGTGAGGGAGGGAGCGGCACAAGGTCCATGCTGGATGGAGGGATGGATGTATGCATGGATGGATGGATGGATGCATGGATGGATGGATGGATGAATGGGTGCATGGATGGATGGATGCATGGATGGATGGATGCATGGATGGATGGATGGATGGATGGATGGATGGATGGATGGATGGATGCATGGATGGATGCATGGATGGATGCATGGATGGATGGACGGTGGCTTTTCCTTTGTGCCTCCTGCCATCTGCAGCCCTCTGGGCCGAGGGTGGGGAAGATGCTCAGAGGAGGGGGAGGCTTCTCCAGCAGATCCTGGGGGTGTGGGCAGCATTTGGGGCACGGGTATGGAGGGGCTTCACAGCTGGCCTGCAAGAAAAACTGAGTTACCAGAATAAATAACAATTGGTGATTTTTGAGTGTACCCATAGCAAAGAAGAAGACAAGACTGTCAGCACAGAAACAGACTAGAAAAGACACATGAAAATTTCTGTAAGCTACACTACATGCATAAGTAGATATGTACACGTGCCTTATTAAATTTCTGTAAAACTTTTTCCTAAATCTATCGACGTTAATTGCTTTGCACCAATGAATACAATAAATTATTGTGATGTAGTTAATGACTTTGTTAAGAATATATAAGCTAGAGAACACACAGAATAAAAAAACTTTTTTTCTTAGACCCTGATCAGGTGTGAGTGTCACATCCAACCTAACAGTGACACACAGGGGCAGGCTGAGAGCAGCACTGCTCTGCCTGGGGGACAGGGTGGGAGCTGGGCCTTCAGCAGGCAGATGTGAGCAGCAGGAGCAGTCCCAGGTGCTGGTTTTAGGGATCCTGCTGTGCATGGATGCACAGTTTTCCTGGCATTCCCTCTGATATATTCAAGTTTTGAGCAGTCCCTTATGATGACTCTTAATGGTGATTTCTAATTCACAAAAGGGAGAGCCTGCTTGCTGACACAGAAATTACATCTCTCAATTTAAGGACAGAGTTTGGGTCAGAAAGCCTTTCAGAATGGATCATCCTCTTTCTCATGGTACTGATTTAGCTAAATGGAAACTTGGGAAAAAGAGAGTGCCATAGCAGTAGTTTGCAGAGCTGGCTCTTGGAGCAGCCACTGGGGTGACACGAGGGAGCTGAGGCTTGCTCCTGGCTGGGCTGGAACTGAGCTGGGTGGGGAGCTCAGGTGTTTCCTGAGAGAGCACAGCACCAGCAAAGGAAAGAGTTGCACAATGTGGGGACATGCAGTAGCTCTGGGCTCTCTCCAGCCCCCTCCTCGTGTCTGCGTGTGCCAAAAATGAGCAGAAGCATTTTTTCTTTGCATTGTTGAGGAAGAGGGGCTCGTTTAGTGGATCAGGGTTAGGGGCTTTTGTGGTGATGCCATCCCCACCCCCAAAAGAAATAAATCCTTCCTCCTTCCCCTTCCCTGGGCCATGAAGTGCTTTAAAATTATGCTATTTGTCCTTGCTTTTAAGGGTGGAGCTGGCTCTTTGATAAAACCTCCAGCTCTGCAGCTCACACACAGAGGAGCTGAGAGATGTTTTCTGCCTGGTGTCACCGTGGAGCCTCACAGACACCGAATCCCTCTAGAGGAGGGCACATCTGCTCAGGAATCTGAGCTCATTTCTGCCTTATAGGCTCTCCAGCTAAATGGACCATTTGCTCTCATGAAAGTAATTGCTTTGAATGCTGTGGAAAAGAGAAGCCAAAGCCACAGACAGCATCTAACCTCGCTGGTGTTTATTCAATAAATTAATAAACACCAACAGGGCGGTTCACAACAGCACACAGCCTATTTTTAAGCCATCCTGGGCGCTGCTAGGAGAGCACAGAGTGCAGCAGCCACTCTGCAATGTGCAAACCCTCCTGTGGGTGCAGACAGGGGTCACAGTGCACCAGGAGCACCGTGGAGCTGGGATGTAGCAGCTCCATAGAAACACATCTGCTCCTGCCCTGCTGGAGGAGCTGCTCTGGCTCTGCTGCTGCTGCTGCTGGCACTGAGCTGTCCCTGCTCTGCCTTCTGAGCCTCAGGGGATGCGGTGAAACACTCCAGTGCTGACACTGCGGCTGCCCGGGGAATGCGCTCCAGCAGCAGGGGAGGAACACAGAGAGCCTGGGAAGCCTGGGTCACCCAAATTCCGTGTCAGGGTGACCTGTGTGCTCTCCCTGCATGTCACAGAGGCGTCATTCCCTTCCTGCCATCCATCTTCTTCCTCTCTGCACATCCATAGCTCTGCTCCCTGGAGCACAGGAGTGCCATAGCATTCCCTGTCTGAAGGGAGCACAGGGTCCTGCCCTGCACAGGCTCCCTCTCCTGCCACTGCACCCACCCACAATAAAAACAGTCTTATACATACATAAATTTATTGTAAATGCATTGTATGTAATCACATATGTGCATACTAAATATATACTAATATGTTATTACTAAAGTTATCATAATTAAATAATAGAAAAATAAAATAAAATATATAAAATAAAATATTATAAAAATAAAAACAGTGCTATATATACATATATTTATTGTAAATATATGGTATGTAATTATATATGTGCATACTAAATATATAATAATAATATGTTATTATTGAAGTTATTATAATAAAATAAAATAAAATAAAATAAAATAAAATAAAATAAAATAAAATAAAATGAAATATGTTATAAATATAAAAACAGTGTTATATATACATAAATTTATTGTAAATACATTGTATGTAATTATGTATGTGCACACTAAATATATAATAATAATATGTTATTATTGGTTATTAAAATAAAATAAAATATAAAATAAAATAAAATATGTTATTATAAAAATAAAACCAGTGTTATATATATATATTTATTGTAAATATATTGTATGTAATTATATATGTGCATACTAAAATATATAGAAATAATATGTCATTATTAAAGCATGTGAGGTTAGACAGATGCTTTTTTAATGTTTAAATCATAATATATTTATTATAATTATATATTTAACCATATTAAAAAACATTTCCTCAATCTCATACCAATGTCACAAGGGGAGAGGAATGGAGTATTATGATGGAAGGCTGCTGCTAGCTTTAAATATATAGCTCTATACTTTTATTTTTCTATAGGGCTATTTTATTTTTCTATAGGGTTAAAGGTAGGCTGCCCTAGGTTTACTTGCTAATATTGCCTTTTCTGTATTTTTTTTTTTAAGTGGCAAAATTTGTTGTGGATTCTTCAGAAAGAAGAAACATTTTTATTGCTGTACAGGGTTTAAATGGCACCATTTAACCAAAGTGAGGAGCTCATGTTCATCACCCAGGCCGCAGCCACCAGGGGCCAGCCCGGGCACTTTCTGTAGATGCTGTGCAGAGATTTCTGTCCCTCCTGGCCTCTCCTCACCTCCTCTGAGAGCCACCTTCACAGCCCTGAGACTGGCACAGCACACTCCTAATGATCACTTCTTTCTTGGGTTTCTTTTACCAAATATAAGAAAATTAATTTTGTTTCTCCAGCAGTCTTCCATCCTGGTGGGATTCCAGCCCTGGCTCTGCGGAGCAGCTCAGGCTCGGGGTGTTTGCCTTTGCAGGGATGGTGTGAGGGAGATGAGCCAGGGGCAGAGCAAGTGCCCAGTTCCAACATTGGCTCCTGGCTGGATTTGGGGCTGCACAAACCCATGGGGTTGTGGGTTTTGCTGCCAGATGGATGGAGATGGCTCCACTGTCTGCAGCTCAATTTAAGTGAAGTGAAAATGTAGCAGATGAGTTCCATTGTGAGCTGACTGGCACCACATGGAACTGCTTTTATTCATTTGTTTTATTTATTTTATTTATTTTATTATATGCTGCTGTCCTCAGGATCACTCCTTCAGCTGGCCCAATCATAATGTGTTTGTTGGTGCTGATTTTATCCCAGCACTGTGGGGGTTCACAGAGTTCCCATTGCTGCATCCCATGGGTGCAGGGAGCTGCTGGGTACCAAACCTCAGCTCTGGGTGAAACCTGTAAGGAGCTGAGCTGTAGCTTTGGGATGAAGGCAGCCAAAATAAAATCGACCAATAAAACACCCACAGGTGTTTGTACAATGGCACAGCTGTGGCCAGAGACTGACAAGCTGAGCAAGAGCACACTGGAAGTGTTTCCATATCAAATAAACTCAGAAGCGAGTACAACAAAGCACAAAAGTGTGATGGAGACTCAAAGGAGCAGAAAATGGGGACTGGGAATGGACACCCAGCCCTCTCTGTGGGCCCAGGAGCAGGATTTCCCTCCCAGCCTTGCCTCAAGAATGACTCTCTCAACTCTTTTGGGCAAGTTACATCACTTCTGAATTTTTGTTTTCTGTCTAAACACGAGGTTGCTGCTTCTATGCCTTGGCAGTGTGGCTGGGACAATTTTAATTGTTTGCAACACACTCCAAAGAGCCACCAGGTGAGATTTACCCAGGAGAGGAGGGATTCAGCTCCTGAAATGCATCCTCCTCCCATTGCAGATCCCCTGGAAGATGGAATTGATGCTCCAGCGTTGGCAGAGCAGGAATTCAGGTGGGACCATGAAGGTCTCTCCTGGGGAGCTGGGAGAGGAGAGCATTCCTGCTGATGGAAATCAGCTTTCAGCCGCGTTGCTGAGCTCCCTGCTGCTCAGAATGCTTGCCTAGATGTTAATAATGATGTTGTTCCATGGCTGAGCAGATTCAAACAGTGGGAAATACACCCACCTTATTGAGAGGTGGCTAAATAAGCATGTTTTATTTAATAAAATGTCATAACACTCTTTTGGCATTGGGCCTGTTCTTCGTGTCCCCTGTGCTGGTTCCTGTGTCTCTGTTGGGTACAGGGCTGCCTGGTGCTGATATTGGCAGCCAAATTATTATTTTTTTAATGAGAAACCAACATTTTTGACTGAGGATTTTTGGCTCCACTTTGTGACTGCGATCAGCCAGTGACAGTTGAAGACTATGACATTAAAAATATATTTTTTAACTACAGTTAATTGATCCTCGTGGGAAATTAGCATGCAGGGGGCTGTTTGCTCTCTGTTTATCACTCTGCTGTGCTGAGTGAGCTTGGCTGTGCTGCCTGCTCCTGTATTTCCACTGCCATCCATGAATCCCCCTGTGCCTCGGTGATGCCAGGCTTGGATTCAGAGGTAGAGGCTGAACCCCAAGCGGGGACAGGCAGCACCTGGAGGACTGCTGGACGGTTTCAGACATTCTGTGAGTGCTCTGCATCAGTTTCCATCCCTATTTTTAATTTCTGCTGCTTTCCTTGCCCTGCCTTGCGTGGCTCCAGCTGGGATGCCAGGGCCATGTGTGTGTCCCCAGGCTACACATGGAAACTGGGCTTTCTGTGCCTCTGCCACAATCCAGGGGAGCCTGGCCCTGCCTGGCTGGCACACTCAGCAGATGTTCAGTCTCCAGACCTCATTTCAGGCAGGCAGGAATGAGAAAGGAGGGGATGATTTTTCTCTCCTCCCCAAGAGCCAGCGACGCTCCTGCATTCGCAGATCTGCAGCCCCAGTGTGAGGATGGATGGCAGGGATGCTCCCTCCCAGCCTATCTGAGGCTGGCTCCAGCTGCAGAGGTGGAATGGGCTGAAAGGATGCTTTAGAGGCACTGAAGAAATGCTGAGAGGATCTGCTGGAAGCTTGGGGCTGGTGAGGCTGTGCCACAGCTGGGCTGACCGCTTCAGCTCTCCTCCGAGCCACTCTGTTTATTTCTTTCACAAGCAGCTCAATTTTTCATAACTGCCCTGTGTGAAAGGCTGATTATTTTCTGCTGCTGTTGTTATTCTCCAAGGTTACACTGCATCTCTGAGGCAGAAATGCAGCCCTGGGAAGGAGCTGAGCCACCTTGGCTCCATTTTCCCATCTGTGCAGACACTTTGCCCTCACAGTGATGGGGAGATGTCCCATTGACAGAGGGATGTACGAAATGGAATAACTGGGCACAAAGAGCTAATTAATGTGCAGATGTGCTCTAGTTAATTGGGGAGACCATAAGCACCACTCTACACAGTTAAGAGGAGCTGGTTTGCTCCTTTCCGTCTGACACATGAGGAGCAGAGCGAGAAGTTCTCAGCCTTGTGCTCCAGACAAGAGCTCAGCTCTCCCATTTCCAGGTTAGCCACACTCTCCAACCTCCAGCCATGCAAACAGTTGCTGAAATGACTCCTTGTGTTCCCATTTAAGTTGTTTAAATGGGAAACTCATGCACAAATGATTTCTGTAGGTCAAAATTACAGGATTCTGCTGCTCTGCTCTGGAGAAACCCCACGTGCAGGGCTGCATCCAGCTCTGGAAGAACCATGGACTTGCTGCAGTGAGGAGAGCTGGTTGTCCAGCTTGGAGAAGAAAAGGTTCTGGGGAGATTTTGCAGCACCTTCCAGTACCTAAAGGAGACCTAAAAAAAAAGCTGGAGAAGCTTTGGGGTTTTTTTGCAAGAGCCTGTAGTGAAAGGACAAAGGGTGATGGCTTTAGACTGACAGAGTTTTGGTTTTGGTTGGATATTGGGAAGAAATTCTTGCTGTGAGGATGGTGAGGCACTGGCGCAGGTTGCCCAGGGAAGTTCTGGATGCCCCATCCCTGGAAGTGTTCAAAGCTACATTGGATGGGCTTTGAGCAACCTTCTCTAGTACAAGGTGTCCTTCTCCAGTGGAGAGTTGGAACTGGGTGATCTTTGTGGTCCCTTCCAACCCAAACCACTCTGTGATGGTTCTGTAACAGGTCACTTTTCTAAAGTAATTGAAAACTGCTCCTGCTATTGTGCACATATTCAGGGAGCAGTGGTTCTGAAGAATTCCTGAAGAATTCCTGGAGAGGGGTAGCTTGGTGGGCATGGGGACAGCTTGGGCAGTTTTCTCCCAGCAACAAGGCAAAACGAAATGAGGCTTAAAGACTCATAGGGAACAAAGTCTGCCTGGGGCTCAGAGTCAGCTCAGAGATGTCTTAGAGTGCAGGAAAAAAGTGGTTTAACAGAGCACAGGGCTCCATTGCCAACAGTGTGGGATATTGAGCCCAAGGAGAGGTTTTCCCAGGAGTTTCTGCCTTTGGCTCTGAGGGCAGAGGCCATCCCCTGGCTGGGTGGGTGGCACCAAAGGTCCCTGCAGCCCCCCAGGGCACCAGCACTGGAGAAAAAGACAACTGGGGCTGGAAAGGAGGAGTGACAGGGCTGGGAGGTGATTTTGGGTAGCAAGGGGACAAACTGAGGGTGTTTGCTCAGCAGATGTGCTGAGGCTGCCTGGCACAGAGAGAGATGGATCCCTGCCTTCCCCTGAGCTGGCCTGATCACACCAAACAAGGGGCCAGAGAGTGAGGTTTGTGGCTGGTGTGTCTGAAACAAATCAAAGGAAGGAATATTTGTGTTGCCTGAGGGTGGCAGGGAAGATGCCAAATATTCCCTGTGGGAGCACAGGGGTCAGGGCGTTGCTGTGCTCTGTGCTGGAGTGGCACATCCTGGTGGGCAGAGACTGATGGCAACAGCAAGGAATGGGCCTAAAGCCACAGATATTGGACCAGAATTTAAATTGAAACTCCACAATTTATTGTACAGCTCAATGGGACAGAGATGGGAACAAAAATCTGGATGTCACCCCTAGGAACTGCAGCCTGCTTTAGGGACATCCAGCTGCCCTGCACTGCTGATATCCTGCTTTCCCTGTCCCTTCCCAGTCCCTTCCCTGTCCCTTCCCAGTGCCTTCCCAGTGTTTTTCCAGTCCCTTCCCAGTCCTTTTCCTGTCCCTTTCCTGTCCCTTCCTCACCCCATCTCCCTCCTGCAGCTGATGCTGGCTGCAGAAAAGGCCAGGATTTCAGAGACAAGAAAAAAATGCTCTTTCATTTCCATCCACCTGTGTTTGCCCCCTCACTTGTCTGTCTGACGTTCCCGAGCCAGAATTTAGCACTTATCACCACCCCTTCCCACCCACCCCCCCCTAATTTTTGTGATTTGGGTTTTCCCTGGGTATTTCCCTACTCCTTGGGATGCAAAATTTCCTGCTAGGGTCATCCTTCGAATATATACGTATACAAATACATATATATACACACACATATGCATACATATATATATAAATATATATACTTTATATATATATATATATGTATAATATATATAAATACTTATATGTGTATAAATTTATATTATATAAGATTTTATTTTGTTTTATTTTTATTATATTTATTATATTTATATTTATAATGTAGTATAATGTAATATTATATTATATTATATTATATTATATTATATTATATTATATTATATTATATTATATTTATTATATTATATTATAATGGCTGACAGGGGAAGATGAGAAGCATGGAAGCTGTGTGAGGGGTTTGGTGTCTGTATAAAGCTTCCAGAAAAGGCAGATCAGTGACCTGGATGGCAGGAATGGCTCTGCAGCCTGAGCCCACCACACTGGGCCAGATTTGGGGTGGAGGTGGGCTTGGTGCTGGAGGGAAACCCATAAGCATCTTGCTGGAGGAGCAGCAGGAACTCCTGTGCAAGCTCAGTCAGACAGGAAGAAACACTGTCGTGTCTATTTCAGGGTTTTTGTGCTGCTGCTCCTCACCACCCTGTCCAAACCCATCCCTTTAATGGATGCTGCCCCAGAGGAAGCTCATACATCCTCCTGGGAGAGGGTGCTGTGCCCAGAAGCCTTTTTCCCAGCTATAAATTGGTCCCATAAAAGATGTTACCCTTCCCTGCTTCTCCTCAGTCACCCTGTGCCGTGGGCAGAGCAGCTCTGCTGCCGGCAGATTTGTCACCAGTGTCCCTCTCTCTTTTCCTGCTGGCTCCTGAGCAGCTCCCAGCACAACCAGGCAGTTCAGCATCCCAGAGGGGCTGGGGGATGCTCTGGGATGGGGGGGACACTGGTGCTGGCAATACGGCCAGGGGGGAATTGGGGAGCTGAGTGGGTGCACAGAGTGGGGTCCCACAGCTCGGCAGCCACCAGGGTAAATCCTCTGCTTTTCCAGGCTCAGCCTCCTGGGATGCTCCCTGAGGATCTCAGTGCCCAGGGGGAGCCCAGCCTGCAGTGGGGGCTGTGGGTTTGTCCTCAGGGACTCAGCATTCCTGGTTGTGTGAGCAGCATCCCTGCTACTCCCATCCAGGCTGCCTTCCTGAAGGATTGTGCTGCCCAGGCAGTGCCCAACAGCGCCAGTGTGGGGCTGAAATGGAGCAGGGATGGCTGCCCCACATCCTGCCCATCCCTTGGCACAGTGCTGGGATCCCCAGATGCTCCAGATTGCCAGGCAAGATGTTTTCCATCACCATCTGTATGGCAGATTACCTTTGTCAAGTGGGCAGTTTGCTTTATCTCTCTGAGTGACCACATTCATACCTCCCTTGGGAGGGGACATTGCTGATAACAGACTATTGAATGTCTCAGCATGGCTGATAAGAACTTTAACATCCCATTGGGAGATGCTCCACCCAGAGGGAGGAGCCAAGCATTGCTACCCAGATACAATCCAGAGGTTTTTGAGACACCAGCACGGCTTTCTCCATGGGATTCCCCAGAGGAACAGCAGCTGCCTCTTCTTCCACTGGATCTTCAGAGGAAGAATACATCCTTCTCTGCAGATCCCCCTTGCTCCAACAGAACCACCCCTGACACTGCAGGAGGGCTGCAGCCACATTTCCAATGGGACTGCTGCCAACACCCCACAGGGTGTCAGGTTGGGTTCTGACTCTGTCCGTGTTGTTCTAGTGAACTGCATTATTTCTTTTATATTTTTTTTCCTTCCCCTATTAAAGAACTGTTACTTCCTGCTCCCATATTTTTGCCTGAGAGCCCCTTAATTTAAAATTTATAGCAGTTCGGAGGGGTGGGGAGGGTGTATATTTCCCATTTCAGGGGAGGCTCCTGCCCTCCTTAGCAGACTCCTGTCATTCCAAACTGAGACACCAGGGAACACCAGAGACCCCCCTGACCCTCCCATACTCACAGGGGGAGACTTCCAGCTTTATTTAAAAACAGAAAATTCCCAATTCCCCTTACGAGTCAGATCCTCGTCTCTTCCCAAATCCAAGAACCCCTGTGAACATCATCACACCACCCTTGTGCACAGGAACAGGACTGAAAGAGGCTGATCCTCACTGTGGGAAGGAGAAGGGAACATCTCAAACCCTGTCAGCTCCCATCTGGCACCTCCTGCCCAACAGGTTGGGTGACACCACACAGCTGCAATGTCTTCCCTCTCACTTGTGCCCAGATTTTTTAAAAAGAACATCCCTTCCTTTAGCTTTCCATCCCCTCTCAGCTGGGCTGGGACTCTCCTGCTGCAAGTTTCAGCCCCCTTTGCTTTCTGCTCTCCCAACAAAGCATGGCCAAGCATTTGCACGAGGGCAGCTTTAATGAGCTGCTTTCCTGACAATGTAAATAATCTTGTCATCTTCCTGACAAATTAATGCTTAACCCCCCCTCCCCCAGCTCTTTCCAACTGGCTCAAGTGTTCCCCATTATTGCTTTGGGGCTTATTAATATTTTGGAGTGCAGCAGTGGCACTGGGAGGATGCCAGGAGGTTGTGGCTGTGTGAATTAATGCTCCTTTGCCTGTCAGGATGTCTCAGCCTTGGGTTTGGGATGTGGGTGATTTAAATAATTCCCATGGACTCCTCAGCTGCCCCTGTCACATGCATGGGGACAGGAGAAATCACACGTACAGGCATGATTAACTAATGAGCTGCCTAATGAAGTGCCTCTGACTGCAGGCACCAACCATCCACTGACAAACTGATCAGGGAGGGAGAAAAGGGGGGAAAAGGCACAATCCCATGTCAGGGCTCCCTAATGTGTCAAAAAAAGGCACAATCCCATGTCAGGGCTCCCTAATGTATCAAAAAAGGCACAATCCCATGTCAGGGCTCCCTAATGTGTCACCCTGCCTGTGGTGGCAGAGGCTGCTCCCACCCCACGTGTGAGGGATGCTCCCTTCTGATAGGGACAGGTTTATCTAACCAACCCCAATGAAATCCTCTCATTTAGCAGGGGCCTGCCCGCTACAAAACCCAGCAGGGACCTGAAATGAACAGCCCACAAAATGAGAAGAAATTTAATAAAAGCACAAAAAACTCCAGAATTTTTCATGCCTGCATGTGTAAAACACAGACTGTCACACAGGTGCTCTGACCACTCACATTTCCAGCGAGCAAAAGTCTCTCCCTGCCTCTGGAGCTGGGTTTGCCAGGGGCTGCAGGGCCAGGAAACAAGCACAGCTCTGCTTCCCAATGCCGCATAAATCCAGAACTTTCCATGGGAGCAGCACAAGCACTGCCTGCAGTGGCTGAGAGGCTGTGCAGGGCCAGCAGAGCCTCTGGGGGATGTGGAATGTCACCTGTGGGATGCAGGGAACTGCACCAGCCTCCTCCCAGATCACTCCAAGGATTCAGCACCCTCTCCTGGGGCTCCAGCCTTGCTGCCCCTCGGGTTGGGACCGAGTTTTTTATCCCAACAGGACATTTCTCAATCTCCAAGGAACCAGCCTGTCTCCCTGTTGTTCTCCTGGAGAAAAGGGTTGGAACAAGGCTGCCCCTCCAGGCACACAGAGAATCAGAGGCACTGCTGGTGGTTTGCTGCACCTGCACCCTGGGCTGCTGGGAGGGGTTTTGTGCTGAGCTGGGATGTGGATGTGGATCCTGGAGTGTCGGAACTCAGCACATCCCTTTGGATGTCCAGAGTTGCTGAGGACCCCATAGGAGAGCTTGGAGACCTTGGCATGCAGCCCAGAACACCTGGGGGTTTGATTTTGACTCCTGGAGCAAGTTACCAGCTTTGTATGAGGACCAGAAAGTCACACAAGCTTAAATGGTATAATAATAATAATAAAATTATATGTAAATATATAATATAAAAATATATAATAATATATATTATCTATTATCTATAATATGCTATCTATAATATATAATATATAATATAAAAATATATAATATATAATATATATTATATAATATATTATATATTATATTATCACTAATTATTACTATTAATATTATATAAATATAATTAATATTATATAAAGACATAATAATATATTTCTATAAATATATGATATATAAATATATAATAAAAATAAAATTATCACAGGGTGAAAATGTAGATTTTTAGGATTTTTGGTATGGGGGTTATGGGGACAAGATGGAGGAACTTGGTCGTGTTCAGCCTTTCTTCTTCTTCTTCTTCTTCTTCTTCTTCTTCTTCTTCTTCTTCTTCTTCTTCTCCATTTTCTGCAGTGATGTTGGCACTTTGAGATTGGTTTAGAGTAGAAGTGCCCTGTCTAACACAGGTGATAGGTGTTGGGAATTAAGAGTAAATATTATATATTTGCACTTTGTAGTTTGTAGTATAAAAGGACGACACCACCCTGGGGGCGGTCAGAGTGCTCATGGCTGCCTTGCTGCCAGATCTCGGCTGGGCAGAAAGAAAATTTTATAGATGAGAATTAATAAACAACTTCAAGACCAAAAAGTGAGGAGCTCTGACTCTTTCTTCAGCTGCATGGGCTGAGACAGAGACATCCTGCACATCTCTGGGCTGCAATGAGCAACCAAAATCCGAGACTGGAGAGTTTGGGCCACCTGTGTTCTGGGGTGAAGTGCCATTCCCAAACCCATGAGATATCAAATGGGATTTTTGCTGTGGATTCTTGGTGTCTCTCACTGGTCAGAGTGACCCTGAGGAAAGTTAGGAAGTCTCTTTTCCCAGCCCGGTGCATGAAGGAGTCAGAGCTCTTCATTTCTCAGTCTAAAGGTTGTTTATTGCTCCTTATCTATAAAATTCTTTCTCCTGTCCAGCTGAGATTCACTCAGCAAGACAGTCAGAGGCAATCTGCCCACCCTCAGGGCAGTGTTATCTTTTTATACTAAAAACTACCTGTAAATTATTTACAGTAACTTCCCAATACCTATCACCTATGTTAGCCAGTGAGCTTCTACCTTAAACCAATCCAAAAGTGCCACCATCACAGCAGAAGATGGAGGCCAAGAAGAAGAAGGAGAAATGCTGGACATGCCCAGATTCCTCCATCTTGGGACCCTGAGCCCCCATTCTAAAAACCCCAAAAATCTATTTTTTCACTCTGTGATAAATTCACTATCATTCTACTCAAACTTTCATGGCTTGTAATTCTTCATACAAGGTTGGTGATTGTTTTATCCAAGGGCTAAATCAGAGGCACGGGGGGCTTGGGCTCCGTGCCAGGGTCTCTGAGCCCCCTGGGCAGGGTCTGGAGTTCTCCAGAGGGATTCCCTGGGTTCTGGCAGTGGTGTGGGCTTTGAGTTCCCCCCTCATTCCTGTGTTCAGCCCTTTCCCCAGGGCCCAGCTCGGCCTGGGCTGGGATCTCTCCGCGAGCGTTTCCTCAGGAAGCGCTTTGCAGGGATGGGGCGGAAATTCTTTGTCTGCGCTTCCTCCTTCTCTTCCTGCTCCCCCCGTCCTGCAGCCACGTGTGCTGCCTGCTCCAGCAGCCTTGGCCTCCCATGCCTGCTGGTTTATGCTTTCCAAAGGATGGGAAGGGCTGGAATTTGGTTGCCACTCACCATGGAGTGGCTGGTGCAGCACAGGGGATTCTCCAGGCTGATCCATCCTTCCCAAAGGCTGGGATGGCCCTTGCCCTGCTGGATGTCCACCCAATTCAGGTGCTGGGAGAGCAGGATGGGTTTGTGTGAGCCTTCTTCTTCTCATTCGGGATAAATGGCTTTATTCCCTCACATAACAGGATGTGGGAGCTGCCAAAAATCCCGGTGTTTTCTGACAGCGTTGTCAGCAGCTGTTCCTGGGTGCTCCTGCCCACGAAAGGACATCAATTTCCGTGGTGAAAAGTGAATTTCTGCTACACAGAATGTGCCTGTGCAGGGAGGAGGCCAATGGTCGTGCCTGCAGTTTGGATTTGTGGTCCTTGATCCAGAAATTCCCACTGTGGCAGGAGAGATGCTGATGGGATGAGGGCCAGCCCAGCTTGCAAGAGGGATGGGATGGGATGGGATGGGATGGGATGGGATGGGATGGGATGGGATGGGATGGGATGGGATGGGATGGGATGGGATGGGATGGGATGGCCCCATGGCAAAGGGATCTCACTGTGGCTTGGAAATCCCTGGACAAGCTCAGCTCCCTGTTCCATTCCCCCAGCAGTGCCCATGAATGTGCTGTCTCGCACAGGGATTGCTCAGGTGTTATTTTGGAGCTTGGTGTTATTTTGGAGCTTCAAAGTTTTCAGCTGGATTTTTTTTCCCCCCTAAGCATTTTTCCAGCACCTGCAGCCTCTGCAGTTCTGTGGTTCAGGCCAGGAGCTGCTGAGACTCTGCTGGCAGCCAAAAGAGCCCATGGGCAGATTAGCCCTGCCCTGGCCAGGTGTTTCTGTGATCCAGGATCATTTCCCATCTCTGTGATTCCTGATCATTTCCCATCTCTGTTATCCGTGTGCCACACCAGGGAAATCCAAGGGATGTTACGGGCTGTGAAAGATTCCAATTTGTTTTTAAAATTTTAAAAGTTTAATAGTAATAGAATGGTTATAAAAATAGTAATATAATCTGTAATAATAATAAGTAATAATTTGGAAAATTTGGATTAGGACAATATGAGACAATACAAACAAAGGATTAAGGACAGGCCAGGTACCTTTTTCTGGGCAAAATAAGTCCGGAAAAAGCATACGTTAACAGAGGATTAACCCTTAAAAGCAACAGCCTGTTGCATATTCATACACCTCATCCATGATGCATAAATTCCATTCAAACACAGGATTCTGTCTGGTCAGTGTCAGCTCCTTCCTCTGAATCCTGACAGCATCTTCAGGGCTGAATGAGGCAGGAAGAAATTAATTTCTTCTGATAATGGAGCAATAAATTCCCTTTCTCTGAAAGATTTTGGTGTCCTGTGGCTGCTGCCTCAGTGAGAGTACCTCATTCCTTCCTTTAAAAGCATCCCATATACACAGTTTCTATTTTAACATTATGTTATAACCCTAAACTATATTTAACACACTACTTAAGAAAATTGATACAGCATAACTTTCTAACACAACACATATAATATTCATTTCAATATTTGCAAAAAGCCAATCATAAAATACACATATGTTTTTTCACACAGGGGAATGGGGATTGATAAACTACAACACCAGGAGTGGAAATCTGCTGACTTCTCCCACCTGAGCTCCCCACAGACCCCGTGGGGCTCCCATCCCATCTCTGCATCCCACAAAGAGCCCATTCCCTGTCCCAGAGCATCACAGCACGGCAGGGATGCCCGGGATCTCCTGCTGACCCCGGGCTGGTCCTGCTGGGAGCCTGATACCCAAATCCCAATTCTGTGACCACAGCCCCCTCTAATGGCCCGATCCCAGCAGCTCCCGGAGCGATGCCTGAGCGACGGACAGACAGAGCAGCCATGGACAGACAGACAGCCATGGACAGACAGACATCCCAAGGACAGACAGACAGCGGCCCATGTTCACCCCAGCCTGGCCACCTCTCCCGGCTGCTGCAGGGGCTGGGGCTCCCATGGAATCCCAGGCTCTGCTCCTTCCCAGCCCTTTCCAGCCGGGAAAATGGGGAATTGCCAGCACGCCCAGGGGCGGCCCTGGGGCACAGGGCTGGGCCAAGCACCCTCTGCTCCTGTGGAACCTGCTCTGACACCCCAGTGGCCACAGAAATGTCCCCTGGTGGTTTCCAGCTGGATTCCAGTGCTGTCAGAGGCTGGGGAGCAAAAAGCCATGAGGAATCAGCCAGGCCAGCAGCTGCTCCAGGGTGCTTTGGTTTTGGTTTCTTTTTTATTTACACACACCTTCAAATATTGCTGTTGACTCCAACTCGGCTCCCAGTGCCAGATGCGGCTGATCTTGTCCTCTGGAGCCAAACTGTGGTGTTGGGATGATCCAGCAGCAGGCTGGAGCTCCTGGATGCTCTGCTGTGCCCAGTGAGGTGGGCAAGCCCCCTGTGCTGCCCTGGGCAGGCTCCAGTCCTGTTACCCACCTGTGGCACCCTGTGAGCACCCACAGCCCGGCCTGGGTGGGCTTGGCTGGGAATTTGTGCTGACCCTCACAGGGAAATGAGGAGGATGGAGGCCCAGCAGGAGCCAGGCTGCAGCTCCTCACCTTGGAAACAGCCTGGGGTTGAAGGCAGGATCAGGATTTTTCCAACGTGGCTGACAGAAATGCTCCTGAGGCTGGGCAAAGCTCCTCTGTACAACCCACACCCCTTCCAGGGCTGTGGGCATTTCCCTCCACCTCCCAACTCCTCCATGCCTGAGGTTGTGCCCTGGTCCCTGAGACCCTCCTGCTGCATAAGTCTGAGTGGGGATGGTGATTTTGGCGCCTTTTGGGAGCCCTGGGGGGCAGGAGGGCATTGACAACAAGGTGGCATCATCAGGAATTGTCCCTTTGGCTCTGGAGCGGGCACCGTGGTGGGAGCAAGCCCCAGCTCTCCCACAGCAACATTATCCCACAAAAGCCCAAAAATGCAGGAATCCAACAGCTGGAGCCTCTGGATATTTGGTTTTTTCCCCAATTTTCAGTCTTTGCCCTTCCCTTGGCATGGCTGGGGCTGGCCAGGCTGGCACCACCAGCTTGGGGTGGTCCTGCCAGTGCCTCCCTGTTCCTCCAGGGTTTTCCTTGGCTTTGTGGCCTCTGCAAACCCCACCAGCCAGGCTGGAAGGGAAACCTGGCCCATCTCCCCCTGGGCTGGCTCCAGGGGAGCAGAAAGTGCCTCTTTGTGGGGTCCCTTTGGCTGGAGTCCCCCCAGCCCCTGCTTATCCAGTACCCAAAACCTACCTGTAAAAATTGATTTTGGCACAAGAGCCCCAGGGAGAGCGTTTGAAATATTGTCAGCAGGCTTTGGGAAAACAGGATTTACTCATCCAGGGGAAAATCACCCAGCCAGGCTGAGCAACCTGCTCAGACCTACTCAGCACAGCTTCGTCTCCAGATCTATCTCAGATCTAGCTCTATCTCTGTCTCTATCTCTATCTCTGTCTCTGTCTCTATATCTCTATCATCTCTATCTCTATCTGTATCTCATCTCTATAATCTACTCTATCTCCAGATCTATCTCAGCTCTATCTCCATCTCACTCTATCACAGCTTTATCTGCAGAAGGTGCCTGCACAAGGATTTGGCTTCTCCTCGTTGCTGCCCCACCTGGGGTCACCCAGTTCACCCCACCTCAGGTTCCTGCAGGTTTTTGGGTCCCCAATCCCCTCTGAGGGACACCTCAGGCCAAAGGGGACATTTGTGGGCTGTGGCTGGCTGGGGCAGGGGTGGTTTGTGTGCTGGGATGGAGCTCAGCCCTGGGGCACAGCCTGGGGAGCAGCTGATTCTGCCTCCTGCCTTGTTCTTCCCATCTCCAGGCCTGCATGGAGTCCCTTCCCCCTGGGCATGGAGCAATCCAAGCTTTAGTGTCACTTTCTTCTCTTTTAAACACTAAAAACCTCTGTTCTCTTCAAGCCAGAGCCAAACTCAACAAGCATCCAGCAAAAATCTCTGCCAGGTGCTCTGGGCTCACTCTGTGACCCTGTTTGGCTGCCCTGACACAGGTTGCAAATAATTTCCCAAAATTTTGCACAGCTGAGATGGGATTTGAGAACTTTGGGGATTTGCAACCAAACCACTGCAATGGGCAGGAGGATCTGAGGTGGGTTATATGAGGAAGGAGACTCCAGAATGTCCATGCAGGTCTGGAAAGGACACCTGGGTGACACCTGGGTGACAGCTGGGTCACAGCTGGCTGCTCAGTGGCACAGGAAGGCTCTGAGTGCCACAGGGACAGGCAGAGGAGCCCATGCCCAGCCTGTGCCCAGCCCTGTAATTTGTGCTGTGAGATAATTTGTGCTTGTATGAAAATGTATATGAAATAAAGTTGTGAATAAAATTGTGCGTGTAACAAAAACCCTCCGCGGTGTCTCTTTGACTGTGGCTACCGAGGATCGTATTTTCAGTCACGAAAATTATTATTATTATTATTATTATTATTATTATTATTATTATTATCATTATTATTATTTTACTACTTTGTTCAATATTAAAATAAAATAAAAGCTATTATTATTTATTAAAATTAAAAGTATTATTATTTTAATAATAAATAAAACAAAATTTCTTCTTCTTCTTCTTAATAATTTGGCTTTCTTTCTTTATTAATAATTTTTTTCTTTGTTTTATATTACCTGTAATAGTCCCTAGTGACCAGAGTGACCCCAAAGGCTGCATCCAGCTGCTCCAAACCACAGCCTCCCATCTGTGACTGGCACAGCACATGGCAGAAAGTGCCCAAGGGGACAGGCAAGGACAATGGCACAGAGCAGACAAGTGGCTTCATTAGGAAGTTGTTTTGAGCTCACTGCTTCTCCTTCTGGAGAGCAGAGCCAAGGAAGACCCTGCCTTGCTGGCTCTCACCAAAGTGCCTCCCAGTGTTGGGAATTTAGCAGCTAGAGAATGGAAAATTACAAAACTGTGGCTAATTCCAAGTCCTGCACCTGTAAGATAGCGTGTCCTTGGGGCCTAGCTATAGTAGGATAACAAACAGTGAGAGAGACATGAGAAAAGAGAGATGTAACCCCTAAGGAATGAGGAAGAGTTCATGGTATAGTTTAACCAATAGATTGCTTGGCTTACAGAATATTCATAAGCTTATTATTTGCTGTGTAAGTGTTTGATACTTTTTTCAATAGACTGGGACCTGAAGGACCTGAGGGACCGGGACCGGACCGGACCTGAGGGCCTGTGATGAACCATATGGTGTCCTGGTCCCCTTCCTTTGACATCCCAGAACCTGTTCTGATGCTGTTTTCTCCCTGGGATCAGCTTTTCTCCAAGGACCAGAGCATCCAGAGCTGAGCTGTGCCAAGCTGGTGATGCTGTGTCACCTGGTGCCACTGCAGTGACTCTGTTCATCACACAAAGTGCTGGCAGTAACTCCTGTGGGAGGGAGCTGCCCAAAGTGAGCCGTGAGGAGCACAGGGCTTCCCTTCTAACTGGGGAAAGGGGAGTTTATTCATGCATGACAGGTAAAATAGGCTGCTGTAATTGCTTTGGTTTTCGATGCCCTTGCACATTTTGTGTGGAATTAGCTTGCAGCACTCCCAGACTGTGGTACACTGAACTTCTCAGGATCTTGCTCTAATAGCACAGCACTTGCTTTGTTCTCTCTGAAGAGAATTCTGCTCTCCAGGTGAGCTCTGGGGCCAAATTAGGGCACATCCTGGCCTCAGCTCCACGCTAAGCTGCTCACCAGCACCAGCAGCTAAGCAGTAAAAAGTGATGGACACAAACCTCAGCATAACTTGCCTTTTTGTCTCTAGCTCCTTGCTTTTCTTCTTGTTCACTCTAAACCGTGCATGGTCCTGTCTTGCCCTCCAGGGGAGGGATTTCAGGACACTTTTGGAGGAGAGAGCTTACAGGTTTCAGCTGCCCACATCCAACCCCTTCTGCTACCCACAGAAAACCCAAAGAGACACTGCAGCTCAGGCTGGGCTCTCCCAGGACTGAGAGATGGTCCAGAGACATTCCTGGGCAGAGCCCCTGACCACAGTGTGCACCTCTGGACATGGGAGAGATGATGACAAGCTTATCTCAGCTCCAGAGCCACACACAGCAACGCCAAGGTTTGGAAATTAATGAAAAGTCAACAGCATTACAGATAAATGTCTTTTAATTAGGATTAAATACTATCTCAAGGTATCTTGAAATCGCACTTGTACTGTACTATCAACAGCCAGAGGCAATAAAAAAAAAGTCTGAAAATGTAGAAGTTCTAGCATCCAACACATGACAGTAAGTGCTGCCATTTAAAGCAACAAACACCGCTCCCAAGAACATATTCTTAAAGGAAGAAGTTGTAACATTTTTGTATGGACAAAAAAATAAAAAAGTAATTTGAAGACCAGAAGAAATATATTAGTGCCTGCCTTTTTAAAAGGTTTTTTTTTTGTTGTTTTTCTTTTTTTTTTTTTACATTAAATACAGTTTTCTTTAAAAGCAAGGTACTTTCTAAATTCATGGTTTATATACTGTATGTACACAAGAGCAGAACATTGTACAGTGTTTTTGGATTAAGCAGCACTAACTAGCTGTAAGCTGGTAAGGTGTTGCTGACCCAAAAAGCAAGATGACAAGTTAAGCACTCTAGGAGAAGCATCTCCATGGTTGGTATGAGCAAAGGAAAGTATCATGTATGTACAAAGTGACCGTTCACACAAACCCTGCCAGCCCAGCATCATCTGCCATGGAACTGCTCATGCTGCAGCTGATCAGAGGGAGCCTGACTGCCAGAGCTGCTCTGAGACACAAAGCAACCCTTGATTTCCCCCCAGTAACAAGGTGCATCACCCATGCACAGAGCACTTGCACAAATTATTATTGCAACAGGCAGCCCTGGGCTCTGGGCAGAGGATTCTCACTGCAGCCTCAAGCCAAGGGACACCTGCACTGCTTTCTCACTTTAGGAAAATACCAAATGCCCCAACAAACCACGTGAAACTGAGGTTAAAGCTACCTTAAGGATCTGTGTGTGCACCTGGCCTTTCTGCCCACAGCTACAAGTTAAAGCAGAAAGTTTGCACCCCACTATCACCAGGTCAGACTAAAAAGGAGTGGCAGTGATTTCCATCATTAGTGCAACATTAACTCCTGTACTCTGTCAAAGTGACTGACTGCTCTCCAGGTGCACAACACGTGTATTCTGGTCTTACAAAACTGGTTTCAAGTTGGTAGCCTTGAAGTTTTTTTAGTCTACCCCACTAAAACCCCATTAAACTCAGGAGCAGTCTGTGTCCTGTTCAAAGCTAACTGCATCAAAATACGACTTTTATTTTAGGGTTATCAGTGGGGCAGAGATGAAGGTTCTTCTTGTTACACATACTTTTGAACATCATTCAGCTTAAGCCTTCAGAAGAGGTTGTTTGCTGTACTTTCAGGATGCTGTTCATCCCTGCCTTACACACTACACTGCTTTAAGGAACTGGATGTTTCTTCTTTGATGAGGACAGAAGTGAGACAACTTGTTTCTAAACTGCATAAACTCAAAGTTTCAAGTTTTAATGGTGTAAAAAAATCTGACATTCAATTACAGTTAAGAGAAAACTTGCTACACAGCAAACTGCATCCAAATCTACCAGTTACTGATGGGACCTTAAAATTAACCATCAACGAGTTATTCAAGGCATCCAGACCTGGAAACATCAGATCACCCAGCCAGTGAGCCAGCAACTCCCTCCCCCTTTTTCATGAGGCTTTATCAAGTGCAATGGATGTGACCTCAGCACTGGAGCCAATGGCTCCAATCCCCAAAAAAGGTTAGGGAGATCCTGTGTTAAGCCCAATGCAATATGCATTAGTGTCATGGAGCAGGAAGATCCCGGTGTCTACTTGTTAAAAGTTCACACAAACCATACAGATACAGACAGGATGAAACACAGACTCAAAAGGATCCATTATGCTTGAAGAAAATTCCAAATAAAACGACATCTTCTGCACAGCCCAGCCTCAGACACAGCCACACCTTTATCTAGTATAATAAACTCTGTAGTAAACTGTTTTTGACCTCCATAGAGAGTAGGAGTTGTCAAATTTAAGAAGATAAACTCCTCTCCCTGGGTACTGGTGGCTGCCAGCATACACTTCTTCGTGACAGTCTCGTCTGTACACAGGCACTATTTCATCTAGCTGAGGCTTGTTGGCATTCTTTTTGGCTTTTTCTTCACTGCTAGTATTTTCTGCAAGGGAAAAAAAAGAGGTGTCAGTGAACATGGGTGGGTGCTTTATGAAGGCAAGTCAGACTAATCTCCAGGGGACAAAGCCCTCTTTGTCAGTTCAGGAATGAGAGGAGTCACAGGGATTCAAACCAGGGCTGGGAATGAAGCACCCAGAAGCAGGAAAAACAGCATGATCACTTTATCATGATTTTATCAGTTTGATATCAAAACTCAGCACACCCACCTCCCCAGCCCAGCCAGGTCAGTTTGTGGAGATGCCAAACTCCAGTTTTCAGTACCACAATCACCCACCACTGATGTGCCATTACTTGGCAGTAATCCCCAAAAGCCACTGCTTCCTAGGTCAGGGCAGCTCATTCCAAGCAATCACTGCTCATTTCATAACATTTTTGTGATGCTGGACTCCTCCACAGGCAAAGGCTGTGACCTGTGGCTCAGCCACTGGCAGGACCTGCTCTCTGAGGGTGTTTTGCTGCAGCCTCAAGGAAGCTTCCTCCCTAAAACACCTCCTGAACAGCAGGACAGGATTGCTCCCAAGGTTTCAGAGTGCACATCCACTGTGCTCTGTCCCACCATGGGCTTCAGCTGACTCAGGAAAAGGATTTCCCCAGCCTCAGCTGCTTTGGGTCTGTGAGTTATTGCAGAACTGCAGTTGCTGCTCAAAATTGAAACAAGATGGAAGCCAGGGAAAGCAGGAGATTCCATAAGACCATCAGAGGGGGTTCCCCTCACAGCAGCAAAGCCTGACAGTTTACAGACATTAGCATGCTTACCTTCCTCTTCCTCCTCATCATCACTGGACTCGCTGACATGCACACTGACTGCAGTATTAGGGGAGTCTGTCCATTCAAAATACACCCCAAAACCAATGTCATAATTGTCTGTAGCAAACTCCCAAAAGAGGTAGGACCCCTCCTCATGGGTTGGGACTCTGACTGTGACCACTTCTCCTCGGCCCACGGTGATCACAGAGTCTGCATCCTGGCGGATTTTCTCCTTGAAGTCTTTGATCTGGGGTCGTGTCCACATGGATGGGGCAGCAATCACTGGGACAGAGTCTGGAGACAGGAGGGGAAATTCTCCAGTTAGGCTTTGCTGCAGTTATTTATGCTGCACCCTTAAGTGTGTGCCTGAGCAGCACTTGTGGGCCCCAAGCATTAAAGTTGCTTCTTCTGTTAAAAAAAAATAACCTGGAAGCAAGTTTCAGCTCTGAAAGGATGCATGAACCAGTGCAAATTTATTTACAACACTACTAAATGCTACCAATTCACCCATCCAGCACATTTAAAGCAACACTGTTTATGCACAAAAGCCTCAGGAGGTAAATGCACTGCTACAGGTGACAGGTACAGAATCCTTCACTGTAACCATCTTTAAACAGCTCTGACCCACATCAAGTAAATCTGAGCATATTTCTGCCCAAAACAGCTTTGTGCTAGAACTTTTATCCCCTTTCCTTCAAGCCTAGAGTGACAGGAGGTTCTGGATCCCATCAACTTTGCTGAAATGCTTTTGCTGCTTCCTCTTTCCCTCCCCTCCCAAAGCTGAGCTTTGCCTGTGCAATATTATCCTCCCATCAGAGACAGCAGCCCCAGCAATCAAACCCAGCTTTTCCATAGGCAAATGAAGCCAAACAAAGAACCACAGTAACCCTACTTAAGACACCTGAACCCTAAGAAAGGCTTTTGCTGTTTATTTTTCATTCAGAAATTCAGCTAGTCCCACCTTTTGGTCCATTCTCCAGTGCTTCTTCCAAAACCTCTGGATCCAACTCCTTTTCAGGGCTGTCTGCATGAGCACTGGCCTGCCCATTAATGGATGGGGTGTCCCCTGGGGCAGGGCTGTTCACCTTTGATGCAGTAGTCAGGGGTGTCCCTGTTGCTGCCACCACTGCATCCTGCTGCTTCTGTAAAGCTGCCTAAAACAACAGGAATTTAAGTCAAGCACAACCAAACCATCCCAAGATGCCAGTTTTATACTTTCCAGCAGAAGATATAAAGACAATTTAACCCTTTGACCCAAAAGCAGCACACATTAAGCAGTTACATCTGCTCAGTCCCAAGGGATGGGAAATCACTTGGTTCTAGGCTGGTGGATACAACCTGAACAAAATAAAATTCAACTTTCAAATGAATTATGGTACACACAAACTCTTGCACTTAACTATGGAAGTTTTTCATTGCTATAACATTTCTATCTAAGTTGGAAGTGTGATTTGTTTGCTGGTTTTTTTTTTCTTTTGTTGGGTTTTTTGTTTGTTTTGGTTTGGGTTTTTGGGGTTTTTTTTTGTTTTTTTTGCTGGCTGGAAGGGTTCCATCCAGCCTGAGCTCATCCAGGTCTAAAAAGAGCTGACTATTGTAGGTCTATGAGCTACTTGCCAATTTATGAATCAAACAGAGAACTCCCTTGAGCAACCTCCCTGACCCTTGTTGCCTGCCCAGAGAGACAACACAGGCTTTTTTTTTTTGGGACAGGGAAAATATGTGACAGTGGCACTCTAAAGGATAACCTAATCATGACAAGATTTTGATGAGCAAATGGAATATAGGCATCCTGCAGGAATATGAGGACAATATAGAAAAAAATCTGTAAGCAGAACAGCACTTCCCAACTGCACTAACAGATCCCAGTGCACCTGACTCACAGGCATCCCAATAAAGTATTCCTCAGAGGTGTCACAGAAGCTGCAGGAGGGAAGCCCAAAGAGTAATTATAACAGTAAAGAAAGTCTCTGCCTGTCCTGCACCACCTCAGCTCCATCCAGCTGTGGTTTGGCTTAGAGGGGAGCTATAAAGATCACCCAGTTCCACACCCCTGCCATGGGAATGGGCACTTTCCACCAGAC
Source organism: Zonotrichia leucophrys gambelii (assembly GCF_028769735.1). Lineage (NCBI taxonomy): Eukaryota > Metazoa > Chordata > Aves > Passeriformes > Passerellidae > Zonotrichia > Zonotrichia leucophrys. Next base: position 99,236,160 of record NC_088172.1, read on the forward strand.
CAGGCTGCTCAAAGCTCCATAAACCTGTCCATGAACCCTTCCTGGGATGAGGGGCATTGCTGAACTTCATGAGGCCCACATGGCTCCCTTCCTTGGACATTACTGAGGGCATCAGCCTCCACAAAATACAAATAACCTAAATCAGTTACTGAACTGTGGGTCTTTAGCTCAAGTACGGAGCTCAGGCTGTCCTCCCACCCAAACCAGGAGCAGCTTTTTGCAGGCAAGCACCTTCACCAGGTATCAGTATGTGTTGCAGTCAGGCAGCAGGAGCAGGAGGAGAGAGAAGTCAGCACTGCTCAGGCTGGCAGGGAGAAGCAACCTCCAAGCCAGCAGTGCTGCAAATGCACTGATCTTCAGGAGAGTCACATGAAGAAGTCTGTTTATGGTATTAATTTTTTTTTTTAATTTTGTTTAGGATTTTTCTCTTGGGAAGCTGAGAAGCTCTAGAGAAAAAAACCCCCACTTTTTATCTCATTTGTTTTTTCTTGTGTTGTGTTCAAGTGCAAAATGTGTTTAGAAATTGTTTGCCTACAGGTAATTGTTTAATTAGTTTTTAGTGTGAGTTGTTTTAACTCATTAACTGTAAGTTATTTGTACTGTAAGTATTAACTGCAAGTTATTAGTTATTATTAGTTATTAATTGTTAGTAATTAGTACTAAGCTGTATTAGGATTCTAAAAAGAGTTACAAGTTTTCATTATTATCTTTTTAGCATTCAGTATTTTTTTGTATTCTTTAGTATAGTATTTTTTTATAAAATATAGTATTATAAGGTAATAAATTAACCTTCTAAAAACAGAGTCAAATGCATCATTCCTGCCTTTGTTGGGGCATTCCTTGCAAATGCAATATCTGCTCATGCTCAGAGGCACTGGTGTGTCATTAAATTACACACACACATCACCAACTCTGCAGCAGAGCAGCTCACATTTCATCTCTAATAATTGCATTGAACCAAGTCATTAGTAAAGAATGCTTAGTGCTTTCTTAATTAACAGCTGCTTCAGAAAACTACTCCAAAAGATGAAACAAATGAAGGGGCTTTGGTGTTTGAACCTGAAGCAGCATTAGTCACTAGCAGGGGAGCTCTCCCTGTGGCAATTATCTTTCCAAGGGGATAACAGCAGGCAAGTTAATGTATCCCAGGGACAGCCTGAGACATAGAGCCCAGGTTTCCCAGGGACAGCCTAGGACACAGCCCACATTCCCCAGTGACACAAAGCCCAGGTTCCCCAGTGACATAGAGCCCACATTTCCCAGTGACAGCCTGGGACACAGAGTCCACAATTTCCAGTGACAGCCTGGGGGACACAGAGCCCAAATTTCCCAGTGACAGAGAGCCCAGGTTCCCCAGTCACAGACTAGGACACAGAGCCCAGGTTCTCAGTGACAGCCTGGGACACAGACCCCACGTTCCCCAGGGACAGCCTGGGACACAAAGCCCATGTTCCTTTCCCCAGTGACACAAAGCCCAGGTTCCCAGTGACAACCTGGAACACAGAGCCCAGGTTCCCAGGGACATAGAGCCCACATTTCCCAGTGACAGTCTGAAACACAGTGCCCAGGTTCCCAGTGACAGCCTGGGTGACAGAGCCCACATTTTCCAGTGACAGCCTGGGACACAGGGCCCACATTCCCCAGTGACACAGAGCCCACGTTCCCAGTGACAGCCTGGGACACAGAGCCCACATTTCCCAGTGACACAGAGCCCAGGTTCCCCAGTGACAGTCTGGGACATGGAGCCCAGGTTCCCCAATGACAGCCTGGGACACAGAGTCCACAATTTCCAGTGACAGCCTGGGTGACACAGAGCCCACATTTCCCAGTGACAGTCTGGGACACAGAGCCCACATTTCCCAGTGACAGAGAGCCCAGGTTCCCCAGTCACAGCCTAGGACATAGAGCCCATGTTCCCAGTGACAACCTGGAACACAGACCCCACGTTCCCCAGGGACAGCCTGGGACACAAAGCCCACGTTCCCTTCCCCAGTGACACAAAGCCCAGGTTCCCAGTGACAACCTGGAACACAGAGCCCAGGTTCCCAGGGACATAGAGCCCACATTTCCCAGTGACAGTCTGAAACACAGTGCCCAGGTTCCCAGGGACAGCCTAGGACACAAAGCCCACGTTCCCAGTGACACAGAGCCCACGTTCCCAGTGACAGCCTGGGACACAAAGCCCAGGTTCCCAGGGGACATAGAGCCCACATTTCCCAGTGACAGTCTGAAACACAGTGCCCATGTTTCCCATTGACACAAAGCCCACATTTTCCAGTGACAGCCTGGGACATGGAGCCCACATTTTCCAGTGACACAGAGTCCAGGCTCCCCAGGGACAGCCTGGGACACAAAGCCCAAAATTCCCAGTGACAGCCTGGGTGACAGAGCCCACATTTTCCAGTGACAGCCTGGGACACAGAGCCCACATTCCCCAGTGACACAGAGCCCAGGTTCCCAGGGACAACCTGGAACACAGTGCCCTGGTTCCCAGTGACAGCTTGGGTGACAGAGCCCACATTTCCCAGTGACAGAAAGCCCAGGTTCCCCAGTCACAGCCTAGGACATAGAGCCCAGGTTCTCAGTGACAACCTGGGACACAGACCCCATGTTCCCCAGGGACAGCCTGGGACACAAAGCCCACGTTCCCAGTGACACAGAGCCCACGCTCCCAGGGACACAAAGCCCAGCCATACCTGCTGCTGTGCCAGCTGCACCTGGTAGAGCTGCTGCATGTACTGCTGGTAGTGCTGCTCCTGGAGCTGGCGGATGAGGAGCTGCTGCTGCTCGAAGTTGCCGGGGTACTGCTGTGCCGCGTACTGCTGGAACTGCACGGCCGTCTGCGAGTTCAGCGCTGCCATGATCTGCTGCCTGCACAGCACAGGGAGCACAGACCTTACCAACAGCTCAGCACGGGGAATCCCTGCACTGAGCTGCCTCTCAGGCCACTCACAGCTCTGAATTCCAGTCTGCAAAACCCAGTTAAAATGAATCTACGTAATGGACTGGAACCCAGAACTAAGGCAGATGTGTGAGCTTTGCCTAAAAATACACTGAGAGAAACGTTTTCTACCCATTGTTTGGAAACATCAAATGTTAAAACAACCACAATAATCTCAATCTGCAGTCTGATAAAGAGGTAGTGCTACACAAAACCCACATGACTAAATTTATCAAACAAAGCAAGGGAAAAAACCCACATATGCTTTTTGCAGAAACCATCCTTCCAGCAGAGCTCCTAGAAATATTGGTAGGAATATGTCACAGACGTCTTTTCATGAAAATCTTTTCGTTAGGATTTTTCCTGCTGAAGCTGAGAAGTTTCAGCAACAAAGTGTAAACAATGGTTATCTGCTGCTGTGGAATGCAACAGGTGGATCTGTGATTGGTCTCCTGTGGATGTTTAGATTCATTGACCACTCACAGCAGAGCTGGGTCTCACTCTCTGCTGAGACACAGATCTTTGTTATCCATGCTTTTCTATTCTTAGCTTAGCTAGCCTTCTGAGAACTTTCCTTCTATTTCTTTTTAGCATAGTTATAATGTAGTATATATATCATAAAATAATAAATCAAGCCTTCTGAACATGAAGTCAACATTCTCGTCTCTCTCTTCATCCTGCAACCCTTGTGACCACTGTCACAGGAATAAATCTGCTTCACCAATGCTTTTTGGTAAATCTATGAAAAACACACCACATAGCTATCTTAGTTTTACTGGTCAGTATGCAAACAAGCATGAAAAACATGACTGACAGTGGATTAATTCAGGAAGAACAACAAAAAAATGCTGCCAGATGGGACATCTGCATCTCCAGAAAACTCAACTGCTGAAACTTCAGGAGGAACACATGGGTTACATACACCCAGGCTGTTCTTCTCCTCTCTCCAAAGAACTAGCAGAAATCCTATGGCTAAATGACAAGATAGATCAAGGGCCTGTCTCATGTTACATCCATGAGTGACCAGCTATCAGTGTTTCAGAGGAAGGAAGAAGCATCGCACAACTGCAAGAAAAATTCTTTCCTTCTCACTCTTCTTCCATCCCCAAAAACCATGTTCTAAAGCATCAATATTAGACTGGTGTAATATCCCAAAGAGCAGGATTTACAGCTTTTCAGCAAACTATGACCAGTTTAGATACACTTGGTACCCACATTCCTTTTCTGTCTAAACTCTTTATCTCTGTAACCTGCTATGACCACTTCATACACAGCTCCCATTCATGTGAAAAACCCTCTCAACTTCAAGGCATACCACACTTGTTGTCACTTAGCACTGTGCAACACTTTCTATTGTATGAATAAATTTATGTCTGTCTCTTACACTCCTCTGGCTCTCACCACGTTAAACAAGCAGCAAAACTTGTGGTTTAATTATTTGCTCCCTTCTCAAACCCACTACACAGCAAGCATTGGCTCTACTTCAGAGACACCCCCTGCAAAGCCATTTTTATGGTGGAAAATAGCTGACTGATGTGGAACAGCTTTACCATTCTCTTAAATATTACATGTGCAAAGCCAGATCTGTGTTTCCAGCATCTGGGTGTGATGGGAACAATGAAATATAATCAGAACTGTATATTCCAATTGTCTCCAATGCAAGGCAGCTATTTTCTTTTAAGTGTTGTTTCCACTACTCACTTCTGCTGCTCCATGCGAAGCCGTTCCTCCTCTATTCTCCTCCTCTCCTCCTCTTCCCTCCTCAGCCTCTCCTCCTCTTCCCTCCTCCGTTTTTCTTCTTCCTTCTGTAACCGCTCCCGCTCCTCCTCCTCACGCCGCCTCCGCTCTTCCTCTTCTCTCCTGCAACACCCCCTCAGTGAGCCATTCCAGCACTCCCACAGTCCCAGGATGAGTTATTTCCAACCTTTTGCCTGCCCAGTGAGGCTTTTTGTCTGGTACCATCTCCTCACACTTAAACTTGGCTTGGAGAAGTGTCTTACTGGACACACACACAAAAAAATCAGATTATTGCAGAGTTTTATTGAACTCAGCAGCACGACAAGGGTAAATTCTGTGCTAAATTTGATATTCATGCTAACCTGTTACTATGCCACCCGTACTGCAAAAAAAAATTGCCTGGAAGCTTTAAACACATTTTCCAAGCTTTCATACATGTTCAATAATGATGTGGATACTATGGTTTAATAGTAGCAACAATAAGGCAGCGTTTATCAAGCTGCTAACCCATATTAGAAGAGAAGTTTAAAATTGACAATATTCTCTGTATATTTAGTCCACAGACATATTGGGACAGACATTTTGTGAAGCATTTCTTCTTAAGCAGATGACAGTATCAACAAAATTCTTAGAACTCCTAAAAACCACCCATTACTGGCAAAGTAAAAAAGCTTTAAGAGATCAAATGGTACCACAGCCACCTACATTTCAAGCATTTCCCTTCCCAAGGCAACTCCAACCTCAGCTAGCTGTGGTACAGTCTGCAGGCCAAGAGTTACACACTCCATAGCTGCCAACACCAAAGCACCCAAATGTTACCTTTTCTTTTCTTGCTCTTCTTTCTCTATCTTGTGGGAAGTGACATACGTTGAGAACAAGTGGCAGCACCTATGTAGGAGCTTGACAAATTCTGTCATAGCTTTTTGCTTTGACATGTTTCCAAGGGCAGCCCATTCCTTCCTGAGAGAGAGAATTCAGCTGAAATAACAGACTCAACTCTTTTTAAGCCAGTAGTGAGCGCTGACAACCCAGCAAATAAAAAAAGTTGGAAGACCAGGAACCAAACATTATCATTTGCAGTTTCAGAGAACCAACAACTTCTTCCCAAAGACAGTAAAATGTTCTCTTCTGCCTGCACAATGTTCTCTTTTCTTCTCTTCCAAATAGACATAACTCAGCTCTTACATGAAATTTCATACATCCCATCAACCCTACTTTAAATTCTGAGCTTTGTCCAAAAACTTCCCAGCTCCAAGTGAACCTGAAGTAGTTTTTTAATCTCCTTCCACTCTAGTTTGTAGAAAAAAAAGCATGCATTTTCCTGAATGAACAAACATGGTAACAGCTATTGATTACAGCACTTCAGATGGTTGAAAGAAACAGCCTTGCTCTTTCTAAGAAAAGCTGCATCCCTTTGTGTAAAAGCAGTGCACTGGGTCCACCTCAGAAAAACCACTGCTGTCTTGCACATTGCCTCCACTCCAGAACACTCAAAAGAGCAACAATGAACATGAGAAGTGCAGCCTGAGCTGCAAGCAACACCAGACACATACCTGAGACTCCCCAGGTCTCATAAAAGATTTACTCAGGGTTTGAATGCAGCAGGTTTTAATTTTCTGACCTCAGAAATTAGCTTTGGTGTTAGGACAAGCTGTCATGAATGCTTCTACCACTGGCAAAACCTTGGCCTGCTGTAGCCATGGTGTGGGGTTTGGATGAAGCATGGGCCTGCACATTAATGCATTATGAGAACCTGACTGCCAGCAGAGCAGCTCCTAGTGTGGTTGAAAAAGAAATAAAAATCACCCAATAATCTTCTGTTAGTTCCTGTACTGAACTGTGACTCACACTTCTTGCACGTATTTGAAGAGGCCACTTTCACTTTCCACTTGAGATAACCCACACACTTGTAGAAATTGGATGATGTTGTCTCCTCACAGGAAAAGCAGAGTTAAGACCAACAAAAGCTCCAGCCCTTTTACCTTCTATCATTCCCCAGCACATCAAAGAATCCAACTTCAGGGCAAGTGTCAGGGTTGTAAGGTCCCAGCAGAACCTGCTTGTGCAGTGCCACCAGTTTGAGCTTTTCTTCATATGTTGGGTGAAAGGCTTTGCCATCTTTTTCTGCAAGGAAAAAAAAAAGAAAGAAATTTTCACTGTTCTGATTAATTAAACACAGAATATGAATGAATAGGTGGCATAACCATTACCATAATTTCCACCATAAAAACAGAGAGAAAAAAAAAAAGTTGAGTCACAAAGGGTTAGACAAATTAAGTCAGTTCTATTTAAAACATAGATCTGTCCAGAAGAAACACATCTACTTCAGCTAATGAAAACTTCAGTGTGGAGTGCTTTGCATCCCACTATCTCCAGTCAGTCATCACACAGATATTTACATTAATTTGTTGAACATCACACCATATGGATCTAGAATCTCCAAAATATTTAAAAACCTCAACAGAATTCAAATGTGTCTGCCAAGTCTACTCTGGTGTGCATAGGAAGGATCTCCACAAAGAAAGATGTGATGTTAGCTTTATAAACTGCTCTCCTTTCATGCTCCTCACATTGATGAAAGCAGAACAACCAAGGGTGAAGGCAAGGAGAGCTGCAGAGAGGAGAAATTAAGAGTCAAGGAGAGTTTTCCTTGGCCAAGGCAGCTGGAACAGCCCCTCACAGGAAAAGCCTTGCAGCTGACTCCATCAGCTCCAACACATACAGTGAACTCTGACAACAAGAAGGCAACATAAGCCTGAAAATTCCAGTGGCTCCACAGGAACATCCTCTGAAGCATTCCCAGTTGGATCCCAGCATGCTTTTACTGGTAAGAAGATAGTTGCATTGATTTAAAATGGTATGTGAATCAGTCAGCTAGGACTTACCTCAACACATTGAAACTGTCAAAACAAATCAAAGAAACAGGCATTGCTGTGTGTGACTACACTGCTCATTAAGAAAAAAGACATTTTTCTCAAGCAGGAAAACAAATAAACAAGCACCATCTCCTTTTGGAAGGAGAAATGAGGAAGCTGCTCCAGAGGTAAAAGATAGGTAATTCCCATGACTGCACTGCTCTCCATGCAGCTGGGAGCTGGGGACAAAGCTGCCACTCATTCCCAGCTCTCCTTCAGAGCAAGGTGCTCACAGCCCCAAACTGAACAGCCCACACCTAAATTTCAGGCTGACACATCCTGCAAAATTGCTTGGCTGGCACTTGTGAACAGCTACTAACAGGAAAAGAAGTGAATCTTACAACTAGAGAGGAAGGAAAATATCCCTACTACAGTACTGAAAAACTCAGAGCAAACACTTCTGGAAATCAGAAACAATCCCAGTGGGAAAGTGCTTGCAGGTCACAGCAAGACATTCTATTTTTGCCAGGCAAAGTTCAGGACATTGCTGGACTTCCTCAGCTGAAACATCAAAAGGAACTACTACATGCATGCCATTTATTTGGAATAAATCACATAAACCACAATCAAATGATTAGAAAAGCAAATATTTAATTACTTATTATCCATTCCTAGAAGTCCACATCACTGTTGCAGAATTTCAAGTATTTGCTCTTGTCCCAGTGTCACACGACCTTGCAGCAAACAGAACTGCCAGCTTCAGAAAAAGAAGCATTTCTCCCCAGAAATATCTACTTCCAAAAATATCTGGTGGGGTAGAAAAGAGGGAGGATATAAAAACTGAACCAGAGTTGACTCAGTGCAGAAAATGAAAGGACAAGAGGCAGCTGACACAAACTGAAGTATAAGAAATGCCACTTAAGCATTTTTATGGGGTTTTGTTTTGCCTGTTTGCTTGAAGTTGTTGGCGTTTCTTTAATGCTGTTGTTTTTTGTTTTTTAAACTGAAGAGTGATTGAGCACTGGAACTGAAAGCCCTGGGAAGTTTTTAAGCCTTCATGATTGAAGATGTCCAAGACCCAAGTGTCTGAAGCCTGAACTGAAAAGGAGGGCTAAATCTGACAATCCCCAGCAGTCCCTTCCCACTCCAAGTCTATGATCCTCCAGGGATTCAAATCACCACATTCTGGTGAGCTTTCAGCTCCTACTCTCAGGCCTACCAAAGAGCCCTTTGGCTTTTCCTCAACTCTTCACACTTTACACTCAACCCAGAATTTGCTTATTAGGTAACCAGCACAACCATTAGCCCAAATAAACAGAACTACTTTGAAATAATACTTAATATCCTGGGGCATCCTGCTACAAAGCAAGCCAATTACAAAGGTACTGCACTGAAACTCTGCCAGGCTTCTGAGCAAAGCATGATTCTCAAGGGGGTCCCTACAGCACAGTTAACTTTTCACAACCTGTGTACCTACATCTGTCTGGCAAAACACACAGCTATTTGCTGTACTCAACTGCTACCTAAGCCACTTAACATCATCAGTGTTTGAACTCACTCCTGAGGAGAGTTAGAGTGAAAAAACCTTCATTTCCCATGCAACACACAGCACATCTGCATTTTCACAGAACAGACAAGTCAGACCTCATGCCCTAATTACTGTGAGAAGACAAAATCTGCATTTACAAAGAATGGCGACCCAAGGGGAGAACAACAAACAAGCTAAATTAAGAGAGGGGGAAAAGACAGAGGAGAAAAACACAAGACAAGCTTTCAGTGACTTGTAGCTCAGAAAAAAATTATCAGAAAAACACTTGCAGCCAGTCAGACAGTGAAGTTAAGTTTCACACTAACTATTTTTCAGTTGAACTCTACAGCATAAACCACACTGTATAATCAGCCCAAAGCTCAGGAATTGTTGGTGTTTAACTGAACCAGAGGACCAGAATTCATCTGCAGAGTCAAATATGCCAAAAAGAGCATTAGTGTGTCTAGACAAGCAGAAGTGCCAAATGTATCCAAGCATCCGTGAAGGCGCCATTTGAGCAGGCATTACCCACACACCTCGCACAGCTGGGGGAAGTGCAGGAACATCAAAGAGCTCCAGGGAACACACTGAGAAATCCATAACACAGCAGCTGCACAGCCTTCCCTGTGCCACTGGGATCCCTGACCCAACCAGGCCAGGAAGATGCTCACTTTGCAAGCACAACAGCAAGATGAAGCTGTCAGTAGCAATGTGAGGGGTTTATGTCACTGTGTTATTGACATGGATTGATAAAAGCTCACAAATTTAGACACAAAGGAGTTTAAGAAATATGCTTAAGAGATTGCATTGTGTAAGACACTGTTACTGCTCCAGAACTTCAGATTTTTTCCTCCATTAGAAACACAGCACACCATGCTGCACCTTCACTCCAACTTCACCCACTCTAAATGCCTAATTCCACTGGAACAGCATTGAGTCATCCAGAAGCAGCTAAAAAACAATTTGTGAAGAGTGATTTTTCACCTCACAGCTTTTAAAAGCAGAAGTCACATATGTTAATTCTATTCATTTGCAACGTTTTAATGAGCTGGACCAAAGCTGAGAAGTGTGAGGACTGAAGTGCTGCCTGCAGAGCCCAGTTCACCCTTACACTCCTAATCCTCCCCTCCTGAAAGTGTGTCCTGCCTCCACAGAAGAATTACTGACTGGCCCTTCCAATTAAATATGATCAAAGCTCAACTTCACAAAAGTAGATACTTTATAGGGGTTTTCATGTTCTTGACAACAAGAGCCTGCTTAACTTACGAATTACAATCATACCATCAAATCAGTGCTCAAAAAAAGAGGTCAAACAATTAATTGAGAAAGATGTTCTGCTGAGGCTGAAGATGCATTCTTGTTAGGATAAGAGGAAATAACCTAGAGCAGTCAAAGAAAATTAGAGTACTTAACATTCCAGGAGAGCTTTTAGATACCAAAATGATACGGTTTGTGTACTGCCTGCTCAGATGTGCTGCACTGCAAATCACTTTAGACAGTGCACGAACACTTCAGGGACTGCCATGTATTGAAGGTTGGGAGCAGTGGTATTTCAATGACAGGATGTGGAAAACAACAGAGCCAGGCTGATCCTGGGAGAGATTTGCTGGCAGAGCTATGCAAGCCACCCTGTCCTGCTTCAGGAGAGAGCTTGAACAGGTTACCTTCACCGGCATAACCTGTACCAGCCCAGCAAGCAGAGGAAGCCACCAGAGACACTTGTGCTGTGCCAGGTGCCCCAGGGCTCACAATTACAGGCAAAGAAATGTACAGTGACTGCAACATGACTGTTCTCCACTGTACACTGCATCCAGCAGCTTCTTAATGGCAGCCAAAATGCTGCTTGACCTGCACGAGGCTTAACAGAGCAGGAAGGGAAAGAGTGCAGAAGGGAAAGGAGGCTCTTGTTTCCCACAGAAAAATGGACTGGAACACTGTTACCGTCTATTTTCCATGCCTCTGTTATTCTGAAAAGATCCCTTCACAAGCCATTATGAATCTTAAAAAAAAGAAAAGGAAAGAAAAAAGATAGTGCACATCTCCTGCACAGCCTAAGGCCTGACAGCTGAAGCGACCCAGGGTCGAGCACTTTAGAATTGTCTTTATCAGAGACAGAATAAAGTGGCTTTAGAGTCTCTTTAATATCCTAGCCTAGTTTCTGTTGTGTTTTGCTCACTGTTTATACACACTCTCACCCTGCCTTGTCTCAGCAACTCTGTCACCTGCAGTGTGCCACCACCGGCAGTCACTGTAATAAGCAAACTCAAAATATTTTGATCAGATTCAACTTCTCTGGGACAAAAATACCCAAGAGTTACAGACAACTCAGGCTGCACACTGAAGCAGAAAAAAATCTGCTTAACTACCAGCATAGTTTTTATAAGAATGGTCAGAACAAGATCTCAGCAGTGACCTGTTAATTTGGGCCACCCTTCAGACAGATCAGTTTTCTCCTGAAGCACAGGAGGAATCCCTGTTTGCTCCTTGGCATGCACAGGGCTGCTAACCAGGCGTGCCCACTCCCACAGTTGTTCTGACAGCATGAAAATAATTTGGAAACGAGACCACTTATTTTTGGAGCTGTGCAGATATAGAACGAGCTGGCAGAATCAGTAACCCAAGTATTGCAAGCTCCTGTAGCTCCCCATCAGATCTATAAATAAAAATCTTTGTGTTATGTCACTTTTAGGGAAAAAATCTACAGATGAAATGATGGGCAATGACTTTGTGTGAGTTACTCCAGCCACAAGAATAGAGAAACAAGATTTTCACTGGAAAGAATGAGAACACAATTGAATGGGGAAAATTATCATCTCATGAGCACAACCATGACTTACAAGAAATTGCAGAAGGTTAAAAAAGGAGCGGGAGTAAGCTGAAACATGTGGATATTAAGTTTTGATTAAAAAGAACAGCAACAACAACAAAAAAATCATTGCTAAGAGAGCACAAGGGAAGGAACTGGAACCTACACACAAGTAACACCCCACAGACTTCATCATCAGAGAGGAGATAAAGCCAGAACATAAATTCTGTTAAAACATGATAAAATAGATAGAGGTTATTGCTACATAGCAACAATATAGATAAAGTCACTCACAGCATGTAACTTTTGCACTGTAAACACAAGCTCACACTCTAAAAACAGGCTCCCATAGAATATTCAACCCAAGACAGAAAAAGACCACAGCTGACCAAGACAAGGAATTTGCTGCTGCACAGTCATTTCTTTCTGCATCATTAAACACAACCAGAACTCTTGTAAGCAACTTCTTTTACAGAAAGAAGACACTGAGTACAATGCTTCCACAATCTGATAAGCTCTGATACAGGAGGAAAAAAGATAAGATCTTATGACCCCCTCATGTTTTTTACAGCTTAAAAAATAACGCCTCTGTATATTAGCATGCTAACAAAATAACTACTTTGTGGAAGGGCATCAGAATAGAGTCAAAGAACCAGGGCTTAAGAAAACTGCTTAGAGCCTTACATGCTCCTAACAACTACCAGGTGCAGGATGTGAAGAAAGAGAGCTTTGTCCTTCCAGCAGTGCTCCCACCTGCCAGCAGTGCTTGCCCTTAGCAGAGGCAGCCTCCTTGGGAGGTCACCTAACAACTGACTGCCACAAGACCGACCTTTCCAAGTGCACAGCTCGCCTTCCCTAGGGCAGGCATCAGGCTGCACTCCCTGCTCCACCTGGAGCAGTGCCTGCCTGGAAGCCACAGGAGTGACACAGTGCAGTGAGCAGAGAGAGCTCTGCCCTCAAAATATGCTCAGGGTAGTGAGCACAGCTCTGCCCTCAAAACCCCACAGTCTACCTCTCCCTCCACAGTAAAGGAGTGTGGCAAGGTATGCCCATCTTCCGACAGAAGCGAACCTGGCTACTGGGATCCCAGCAAAAGCACTCCAGGTCTACACCCGGAGTATTTCACAGCTGCCTGCTGGGTTTGGCACACAGAATCACAGAATCACTTAAGCTGGAAAACACCTCTGAGACCATCGAGTCCAGCTTGTGACCCAACATCACTGTGCCAACCAGACCATGGCACTGAGTGCCACATCCACTCTTTCCTTGAACACCTCCATGGACGGTGACTCCACCGCCTCCTGGGCAGCGCATTCCAATGTCCAATCGCCCTTTTTGAGCAGAAATTCTTCGTGACATTCAACCTGAACCTCCCCCAGCACGGCTCAGGACTGTGTCCTCTGGTCCTGGAGCAGCACAGCCAGCCAGGAGCTGGCACACTGAGGAGAGAGCACGGCACCTCCGGCCGCGATCCGGGCCGGCAGCGGGCACGGCACCGCTCACGGCGAGCGCTCCTCGCCCACCTCCGAGAGCTTTCCCTTGCCGTGGCACCGGCACGGAGCTCCATCGCTCTGGTTCCAGACGGGGTGCCGCACACCCACCCCCGGCCGTGCCACACCGCGGCCCGGGGCAGCGTCTGCTCCCGCCCCGGCTCCCGCCCCGCATCAGGCAGGGACACGCTGCTCTCGGGGCACCCGGGGCTCGGCCTGACCCCGCAGGGCGATGCCGCCCGAGGCTCCCCGGTGCCGGTGGCTGCCCCGGTTGCGGGCGGGCGGTGCGGGCCGGGCTCACCTTTGAAGAAGCGCAGCGCCAGCCCGTAGAGCTCCTCCAGCGCGAAGCCCCAGCGCCGCTCCAGGCTCAGCGCCGCCTCCTCCGCCGCCTCGCCGCCGGCCTCCGCCGCGCCCGGGGAGCCGGGGCCCGCTCGGCCCCGCCCCGCCGCCGGCTCGCCCGGCGCCGGCCGCGCTTCGCAGGGCGGCACCTCGGCGTTGGGGCTCAGCGTCAGCCCGTCCACCGAGACCTCGAGCCGGTCCGAGCTCAGCACCGCCGCCATCCTCCTCCTCCACCGCCTCCCACCCGCCCTCCGCCTCCTGCTCCGCTGCGGCGGCCACGTCCCGACTTCCCGTCCCCTCCGACCCGGATCTTCCGGGCCCGTCCGCGGCCCCGCCCCGCGGCAGGCACCGGGGCTGGCTCGTCCCCTCCTCTACCCTCCCCTCAGGGGCACTGCCTGCTCCGGGTTCGGGGTTGCCGCCCCCCGGCAGTCCCGGGGCCGTGAGTGACTGAGGGAGCCGCCGCTGGGCGCCCTGTCCGCCCTGCGTGGGTGATATTGGTCTGTCACCAGTGCTGTCTCCCTCGTGAGGACAAACTGCGGGAGATGGGCCTGCTAAGTCTGGAGGAGACAAGACTGAATGGCAATCTCATTAATGCATAAAAATATCTGAAAGCGCCGAGATTTTCGGTGGTGCTCGTGACAGGGTGTGGAGCAGTGGCCGTAAATTATAACACGAGAAGTTCCACCTCAGCCTTTTGCACTGGAACAGCTGCCCAGGGGGGTCGTGGAGTCTCCCTCTCTGGAGACATTCAGACCCCACGTGCTCCAGGTGACCCTGCTTTGGCAGGATGGTGGCCTGGTGATCTCCAAAGGTCCCTTCCAATTTTAACAATTCTGTGATTCTGTAAAAGCCTTTTGGTCCAGCTGGAAGGTGCTGTAGGGTCTGCTGCTGACCTCTTGTGCTCCTCTCTCAGAAATCGTGCTTCACTCACACAGGAGAGGAAAGAAATGAGCCAGAGAAGGGTAAAAAGAGCACAAGGCAATTACTTCTCCAAGAGCTGTGTCTGCAATTAGCTCATTCCCTTGTGACCGTGAAGCGCTGCTTACAATAATGCTATTATCCTGTGCTGCGGAAGGGTTGAGAGTCGCTGCCATGCACGGCTGCAGAGGTTTATTCCCAGCTCACACAATCTTGCTTGCAGGATTTTGAGAGAGACTGTGTTAGCATAGAGTGCTTTTGGTCTCATTTCTCAGCCAAACCACGATTCAGGCTGCACAGCTGGGAAGTGGCACAGCCCTGCCAGGTGGTTCATGAAGGCAATGCTAAGGAAGACAACTGCACACCTCTGCAGCCTCCTGAAACTCAGGGGAGTGGGAGTCTCACCCATCTCCCCAAAGTCTGTGCCCCCTTCTAGGGTTATCCCCTGAAGTTTGTCACACTGCACAGTTTATCTGCTGTTCAAAGTGCCTTCAGATCCTTCTGTTGATCTCTCAGGAATGTTGAAGAAATTTTGTTTTCACACTTACAAAGTGCTTAGAAGCCTTTGGGCGAAAGGGACAATGAAATACATTTCTTTACAAGAAATGTAAAGCTTTAAATTAAATTATTTCATGTTAGTATTTATTGGGAGACAATGCCACTCAAGGCACTGTTTACTACACATGGGGCAGAATTTGGTTTGGATGATGAGTCACCTAAGCTTCAAAATAAATTTGACAACTAACTGGAAATCCTTTGTAGCCTCTTTACTTGCATTTTGGTTTATTGAGGATCGAGTGTAACCCCATGTAGTTTGTTTTTTCCTGACAAAGATTGCAAAATGAGGCTGCACCATCCCCTTTTGTTGGCTGGAGCTCTCCAGAGCACACAGTTCTCTGTACTGATTATTTGGTGCTACCTTACAGAGCAGTCTAACAACAGAACAGATGATTTTATCTCCTCATACAAGCCTGCACCCTGCCTCACAGGTCTGTCACTTCAGCATCATAGCCATCTTCACTTTAACATTTAATAGTTAATTTATAAATCCCTTCTATTGAAATTTCCATTTTCAAAGTTTTGGTCTGACACATTTCCTTCTTGGCTTGAGGAATATGCACTTCATAAATATTTTCTTCTGGCATCAATTCTACACTTTAATCCACAGTTCCTGCTTTAAGAAACTGAATTCTTTACCCTTAAAATGCATCCTCAGAGTAAGAGAAGCTGAAGTTCTAGTGGCACCAGCAAAACAGTTTCCTCCAAGGAGGGCACCATAAACTCTTGGAGAGGTCCCAGCTGCAGAGGCAGAGCAAGGTGTCTCTGACAGAGTTGTGTCTGACCCAAGTTCCACCAGGTGTAGGAAGGGGAGCAGCTGTGAGGTGGTATTTTAGGAAAAAATGGAACTTGAAATCTTGGGAGGAGTCAGGAAGTCCTGGTCTGGGATCACGTAATAACAAATGATGAAAAATAACATTTTTCTAGAAGAAAATTTTGAATTTGCAGCAATGGTTATTTGAGCTGGTCCCTGGCGTGCAAGCAGTGTGACTTGCAACACCTTCAGTGAATTGCTCATCAATCCTGTAAATGGAGACATATTTCCCACATGATTATGACAAACAGTTCCCAATAATTTATGTGTTGGAGAAAATCCTTAGCTTAATTCACAGACAAGATGAAAATGCTAAGTTCAGCCAGTAAATTGTTCATTCATTTCTTGGAACAGCAGCTTCTGTGTGGGAAAAGAAACACAAAAGAAATGCAAGTCCTAGAGAGGGAGTCTGGTCCTTTAAGTACAGTGCTCTCCAGTAAGGAATGCAAACCTACAAGTTTTACAGAGAATAAATAAATTATTTAATTCAAGCTGCTGAATGTTTGACAGTTAAAAATACCAACCTACTCACTGAAATCGTACAGTAAAGAATCAAAACACTCACAAGGCACTGTCCTCATGTAAACAAACAGCTCTTCCACTCTTTCTGGTTCCAGAGCACCAGCCCTTCCTCCCAGAGAGCCCTGGACGAAACCCATGTGCTTCCTGAGGCTTTGGGTGTCCTTTGGAGGAGCCCCACTCCTCTGGGGGTGTCTGACAGAGGGACAGCCCCACTTTGAGAGATTTGGCCTCATGTGGTGTTTGCTGCAGCAGCAGCTGCTAAATATTTGATTATCTCAAAGGAAAATCTCTGAGCAGCTGGGTCTGGCACTGTGCTATGGGCTCAGAAATGCAAATCTCTCACTCAGGAGATATTTTATCAGTTTCTCAGAGATGGCTACATTCAATAAACTGGGTGGCATCAGCACTCCCAGCCCTAGTGCTGTGGTGGGCTTCCACAGCTGGGAAGGAGTGCAGTGCCTGGAAGGTAAGGCTACATGTATCTCTGAGAGGGTGACCAGATTAATAGATTAACTAAATTCCTCAGAGTTTGGAAATTGAGTTGCTTTTGTGGGTATTAACAGGATTGACCTTTTTCCATAAGATGATAGTCCTATTCCTCTTCTTACCATCTTTGTTTTCTATTCATGGGAGTTGTACTGGATGAATAGCACCAGGACCAGAAGGAAGAAAGTGTTCTTTTGGCTTAATTAAAGGTTTTCTCTTTGTCTGCCTGCCTTTCCTTACAGGACAGAGATCAGCTGTTTGGTTAGGAGCTGGTCTGACACTCTCCACCCAGGGAGGCACTGTTACAGTGTAGGGGACTCCCACCTCTGCTAGAAACATGAAGAAAACCAAATTTTATTTGTGCTTATGTCTGATACAATCCAGAGTAAGAGTATATTTTTGTTTTCCCCTCATAGTTCTCTTGATCACTGTCATTTCATAGAAATTGACTTTGGATGTTGGAAAACATCTTTTTCCAGGACTCAGAATGAATCATAGAGTCATCATTATCATCTGCCATTGTTGCCCATTTTGGTGACCACTCAACCTCATTTACCACCAAACTGCTCTTTTTTTGTCTGCTTGTTGCTTTTCCTAAAGTTTAGGAGCTCATGGTGACCCTAACATATGTGTGACAGACAGCAGATGTTCTCAGTAACTCTTTAGATGTTCAGGACATGTTGAACTCAAGGATCACACTGTGATCCTTGCATGCCTTGGATTTTTGTAGTAATTTATGGTGACTTTCATACCAATATATCTAACCTATTGTATGAGGTGCAGAACAAGTTAATTGCATGTAGGATGTTGGCAGTGCCTTTTTAGCCATGTCAGCAAATCCTGCTGAAATCAGGTTTATTGGCAGGGTGCTTGAGCAGCTTCTGAGGAAACATACACATGCTAAGGTCCTTCTTCACTAAATATTCCCATTCTGAGAGACAACAAACACCCCACGAGCATGGAGGCAGCTCCAGGTGACCATAAAGGAGCAGTTCAGCCTCATAAATGAGGCGATACTGGTTCCATTATCTCACGCTGATATGATTGCATCTGCTGTGGTGTGGCTGTGCAAACAGGCACGCCCTGCACGGGCACAGGACCTGGAGAAGCAGCACTGCACTTTTATCTGCAAGTCTTTGCCAAATGAGATATGGCCAGGAATTGGAGCACTTCCTGAATTTAACCAACTCCTCTAATGAAGTGATTTTACAGAAGAGAGAACAGGGAAATCGATGCAATTAGCAACTGCAATTTTTGGCTATGTGCCCAGAAAAAAACGTGAACCAACAGCCAGATGAATAATTTCTATCCAGGTAAATTCAGAGCACCTATGGTTGCTCTTTTCAAACACGTCCAGAAAGTGAGTTGTACCTCTGTGGCAGGGTATGACCTCAACTAGTGTCCCCAAAGAGGACAGAGGTGGCACACGGCTGACCCTGAGCTCTGATGCTCCAGACACGTCCTTTTCTGTGCTGTGCTACATACCAGCTTCTTCCCTCATGTGTCCTTTTCCTTTCTGGCTTTATTTTCAAATTAACTGTATCTACCTTGGAGACTCTGAGCTATCCATTGGCACAGGAAATGCCAGGCAGAGAGGAGATTTCTCCACAACTGCTTCCTTTGCTGCCTCTCTCTTGTGTGTGCGACACGTGGCGCTATCCACGTCACTCCTTCTCAGCAAACAGAAGGATAACACACCTTCCAAAAGCATGCAGTAAGCCTGTCCCTCTTTCTCTAATTATCAGATGCACTCTTTAGTGGAGAGCATGTGGCTGGTTCTCAGCTGCTCAGCTGTGGCTCACGTTTTTATGTTGTTGTTTGGGGTGATTTCTCCTGCTTTGAGTTAAACTGAGAATGAGGTTTGATGAGATGTCTGCAGCCCTGGCCTGCTCCCAGCCACACACCACACACTCCCATCAACATCCTGGTTGCCAGCTCTTATGCTAGTTGGGCCTCTCAGCAACCCTCTTCACCTTTTTGAGCAGCTGGGTTAGTTCTCTGCTGGCTCAGAGGGCAGGCCTGGTTCACCAAGGGGTTGGGAAACCTCTGGCAGCAGCAAGAGCACGCTGCCAGGAGCAGGGAAATGAGGATGGGGGAGCTTTGGGCACAGCAGGTACAGCCCTGAGCTAATGCCAAATAGCAGTGGTGGCACTGCACTGCTGCTCCCAGCTGTGTTCCCTGCCCTTTCCCTTGCACTGGAGTGGCTTCAGGGTGAGTTGATCCAGCTGACTGATATGGCTGAAAGCTCCTCATTTTTATGGCATGGTTGGTTTGCTCCTGTTGTCAGCCAGATGAGCAGATTCTCCCTGTGGCTGCACAGCCACTAAATGCAACATAGGGAAAGCAGTGCAAATGGGAAACAGAGACCAGCTTGTACATAGCCCAGCTGCAATACCAAACTGCAGCCTAAAGAGCAGCCACGCCTATCCAGCCATCCTGCTGCCCTGCCAGAGTCAGATCACTCGATAGTTTGCTGCCCTACCTGTGCTCTTCTGCTCTAATGAACATCTTTTCAGTACAGGAAGTGTATTTTTATCTGCCTTGTTCAGTGTGAGTAGTACTGCACTCCAGCAGGCAATTCCAACCTCAGCTGATTTGTGGACTAGTGGAGAGGCTGGCAGGACTAAATCTATTGACTTCCACTCCTTTGTGGCTTTTGTGGGCCTCGGAAGTTACTCACAGTGGTAACAACTATAGAGTGAAATGTACTGCACAGCAGAACTGCTGAGAATCACACAAGACTCACCAGACTGGCAATAGTCTTTTGACACCTTTTTTCTCCTCTCATTTCTTTTTATTTCCTATTGAGGATAATAAAATCAGAGCAGATTATGGAGAGTGAGGCTAGTGAACAAAAATGGAAACTTTGAGCTAAAACCTTTTCAGTTCAGTTTCCTAATGGACAGCACAGAACAAAGGACTGAGCCAGGACTTCCCATTCTCTCTCTTTTTGGGAGATAAGCAGTAACATCCTTTCCCAGCAGTGCAAGAGCCACAAAGATAAGCTTGTGTAGGGGCTGCACTGGTTAACTGTGCCTTCTCTTGGCTTGCAGATGCTCCTTTTGGAAAAGCTGTGGCTCCTGTCTCCATCATTGCAGAAGGCTGTAGTTTGCTACAAGGGGGTTTCAGTGGCAATACTGGCTTGCAGTGAAATGCAGCCTCCTTCCTTTTATACCTCTTCTCCCTCTCTCCCTCCTGGCTTTATTCCCAGATCTGATTCACAGCCCAGCCCCGTAAACTGAGTCAGTACAATTGTCAGGGTGAAAGGCTGCAAGGAGAGGAGTGGGAATGAGGGAGATGGCAAAGGAAACAGCAGGGGGGATCTGCTTAAGCTGCCAAGCCCTTGCTTTTCACCATCCCAGACTTCAACACTGTCATGTTTAGTACATCCATAGTCTGGCCCAGCCCCTTCAGCTAAAATTGTCTCTAGTTTATTTACACACCTTCTGGTCCCTATCTTGCTGATGACTGAGAGGAATTGCTGCTGAACACATCATATGTTTTTCTCTTAAGAACAGAGATACATGAATCATTTTCCTTTCACATGCTTTGCTAAAAGGTAATGAAACCTTTGAATGAAGAGGGGAACAACATATTAACATATAATTTAAAGTAATCATGGAGTCATCCACTGGGGACCTCATAATGTACCTTGTTAAGTGGGGTCTGGGATGGCTGGCATGTGTGGGAAAAACAGGGCAATAGTTCTCAAAGGAAAAGCTTAACCAAGGTCAGTCCATTTCACCAGCTAGATTCCTGAACAACATTCCCAGGAGAGAAGTACTTGAATGCCTGATTCACTGTGATGTGCTCTTATACACCAGTCCTAAAGCAGCAGAGGTTAACAACACTCAGAATGTCTGTCAGCCCTGGCCCCTGAGATAAAACACTGTCATGATGAAAGGAGCAATTCTCTGGTGTCCTTCTGCCTGCAGAATCTGTATAAGCTGGGCTGCACTCAAGGAGCCTTAGTGCAATCATGTGAGTTAAGAACTGGGTCTTGTGCTGATAAAAGCCCTCTTTTAGGTGTAGCTATACACACATAGGCATGAGGAGTGTGTCTTTAGCATCACTAACATACAGCAAAAAACCATATTCTGGTATAGACAAGCCCTTAGGATCAAAATACATTAATATCTCATGGTGTTGATTTAATTACAGGCCACAGAATGCCCATCACTGCAATTCTTCAGTAGCCTTTAAAGAACAACAAAACAATGGCATTTTCCAGCTAAAGAATGGGCTCTAACATTCAGAGCATCAAGTGACATTTCTTTCTAGATCAAAACCCAGGGGAGGAAATTCCTTGCTGGATGGAGTCCCAGGCATCACTGGTAGTGTGCCCATGGCAGATAGCTGGTTCTTGCTAATCCTCTCTATCCAAAAAGAGGGCAGTAGCAATCTTTGAGGGTTGAACCTTATCACTGTGGTGTGAAATGCCACTTACAGGTCAGTGGCTATTTGTTCCAACCCACCTCACTACATTTTGGGTGCAAAAACGTAATTATCTCACTGTTGATTACTTTAAGAGAATAGTCCAGTCCCTTGGCTTAAGTGATCATGTCAGGAAGGGGCTGATCCTGGTTAGGACTCCCAAATCCCATGGAAATAAGTAGGAGTATCCAATATTATCTGGTTTGATGAGAATAATGCTTACCTAGAGGCAAGTAATCCAATGCACAACAAAATATCTAACAATTTTCATCTTTCTAACTGTTATCTAAGAGACAGGAGAAAAATCCTTTAGAAGAGCTGGAAAGTCATGGAGATCCAAAGAAGAAAAATTGTTATAACCATATGTGAAAGAAACATGATGTTAGCTTTGGGATCACATTCACTGCAAAGGGGTCCAAATTTTCAGGTAATGTTAGTTTTTGAAAGGACTTGTTTTCCTCAACTTGTAAAATATATTACAGGGAAAAACATGTGTTTTGAAAGGAAGTAGGTTTTTTTTTTTATTCCCCAGTGATACAGCACAAGATGTTCCCTTCTAAGGTGTGGCAGGAGTTGGTTTGATGATTCCTCCTGACACCTCAAAGATCCAAGACTACAAAGAAGTAGTGAAAGGATTAAATAAATCACTTGGTCACTGTGGAAAATCATAGCCAGGGAGTCAGAGCACTGGGAGCCTGAGGTTTCCATGGCTGTTTTATGAGACAGAGAATTTCATCTTGTCACCCATCTAGGATTGCAGGATTGTTTTTTCTCTTCTTTAATCAAATGGGTTCATGGACAACAATTCACCAGTCTCACTTCTAGAAGTGTGGAACCACTTGGTTGTCACAAATCCTCAGACAAAGGTAAAGAAAAGCTTTGTGAAAAGTTTCAGCTGTCCCTATTTAGAATGGAGGCTGCCCAACATCTAAAGAACTGAGTTCTTAGTTGTCAAGGGATATAGTAAAATCTTAAATAATCTGCACAAACTGTTAGAGGCACTGGCTGGGAATTATTGAATGTTCAAGGATTTCCAGTACCCTGTTTCCTAGGTGCTGTTAAAGAAAACACAACCTTTAACTCCACAGCAACTGGTCTCCCCCTGTGATACCATTATGTGTACATGGCTGGACACAAGAAATGTGCCAGCTCCTACCTGACACCATATTGCTACACACTGCAGCATGTAAATGAGTCTCTGTGTGCTGACACAAGTCACCTTTCTTCAGTGTCACTTTGTTTAAACAAGCATACTCTGTGTGTTTGCATGTTTATCTGTGGGTAGAAGAAGCCACATCCCCAGCCAGGTCCTTTTCCTGCTCACACCATGAACAGCCAGGAGCCCAAGGGGGTTTCCAGAGAGCTCTCAGGGAGGGAGGGACAGGCACTGGGGCTGCTCCCTGGCTCCCTCCCAAGCTTTCTGTATGTTTGCTTTCATTGCTGGGTGCCTCTGATTCCCTCATGGATCAAACATCCCTTCCTGGGGGCTGGGTGCAGTCAGTGCTCAGAGACACGCCAAGCCCGTCCCATGGTGTGCATGTTTCCATCCCCATGGCTCTGGCTGGTGCCAGACCATTGCTCCCATTGCCTGACTGTCCTGTCACCTCTGGGAACAGCCATGTCTGGCAGCCAAACATTTCCTCACACACTGGTGAGCTCAGGGCTGCTCCAAACCCCTATCACAGGAGCTGGCACATCCCTTGGAACAGCCTGCTGCCCACCCACACTACAAAGGCCAATCTGCACTACAAACCAAACCACCCTGCCTGCAACATTGCAGCCACTTTGCACTGATTAGCCCTGTCAGGGATGCAGAAAGGCAGGAGGGTGCTGGCCCTGCCAAGCCACAGCTCAGCCCAGCAGGACTTCAAGCAAACTGGGCACTCAGGAGATTTTCTTCTGAAACTTTCCTTCTTTTTTATGTAGCTGTTGCTTCCTGGACTCATATTGTCTGAGCTGTCTCAGTTGGTTTCAGACAATGGAATTGGATGTGCCACTGGTAATGTCAGCTCACCAGATGGCAGGCCAGCAGCTGGGGAAGGGGGAAAGCACAGCCAGGCTCACCTTTTTGCTCTGCCACTCTTTCACATCATTCTGGGCAGGTTGCTCAACCTTTCCCATTTTCTAGTAAAGCAGACAAATGCCTGGAAGATTTTTCCAAGTCCTCAACAGAAGCAAGTCCACAGAGTGAAATGTGGGGATCACTCCTGAATGTTTATTGCTCAGATTTAAAAACCAAAAACCAAAACACTTTACTACAACATCCAGCATTTCAAGGCTGTCCTTAACAGAGACCCAGCCAAAACCACCTCTCCAGTACAGTAAGGGTGTGCAGTGCTAGCATAATTCCACAGTCATTCACTTCTGTCTGTTCATCTAGATTAATAAAAAACATTTTGTTCAACTGTTTCCTTTCCTGCTTTTATGGGAAATTTTGGCCTGATCAGTGTTTTTCTAAATATACATGACCAAATCCAGTTAAGGATGAAAATGCTCAGTTTGTGTGTGTGAACAACACCCAGCAGAGCTGCCCAAAGGAAGGTTTGCTGCTCTGTTGTCACTGTGTAAGGATCATTGATAGCACATAGTCAATGGGAGGTAAAAGTCAATTTTGCAAATTCCCTTTCTGTTAACAAACCATGCAAAATTACTCAGTTTGTCTAACCTTGAATTCCTCCTGGTTTCTGGGGAGATTATGTCCCAAATTCCTTGAACTATTTAAATGATTGCTATTGTATTTTATTTTGGTTGTGTGAACACGAAGTAGGGCGGACTTGTAATACACCAGGGACTGTGTAGAGCAGCAGCTGTTACACTTTCAAAGAGCATTACTGAGCTTTTTATAGTTGGCTGCAGTTGACATCATGGCTAAATAGAGTCTTGTTCTAAAATATATTCCACCCAGCCTATGCAACTTGAAATCTAGGCATTGCTGGGAGGAGAGAGGGTCACAGGAAGCAATGCAATACCTAAAAGCCTGGGGATGTGTTTGTTTGTTTTTTCTGCATCCATTAGAAATGCCCTTGAATATTTTTTTCCAGGAAGAGCAGAAACCTCTGGAGAAGAATGACAGAGTGAAACCTCTCAGGATCAGCAATCAAAGCTGGCCCAGGTCAGCAGTGACCAACAGCTGTAATGCTCACTGTGGGTAACTCTCTCTCAGTGCCTCATGGATGAGTGTCCAAACCAAAAGAGGCCAAATGCTTTTACACTGGTGCCACCAGGATGCTGCTGGAACCTGGCTAAAAGCTACTGTGCAGTAAAAATCACTGGAGAGGAGCATCACACACCCAGCCACCTTTCTGAACTGGACCAGCAGCTTCCAGAGCTTTTGGGAGAGAGCTCTGCACTGTACTCACTCTCAAGAAAATAATAAAGCTGAGTTAGTTGGAGCAAAGCTGAAGCTTATCCAGGACTCGAGTCTAGCCCCCAAAATGTCTAAATCCCCACTGTCCTTGTGTGTGGGTATCTCTGCTAGTCTATAGCTGGACATACTCCATGTGAATGGCCTGGGTTTCCTGGGGTACTTTCACAGCTTTACACACACTGCACCTCCTCTCTGAGTCTGGGACTGAGGACTCCTTGGTTTTCAGCAATGGTTTTTTCTGGGACCCTACATGACCTCAGGGGCAAATGACAATATCTTACTCTTTGCCTGACTTCTGTTTCATCTTTCATGGACCACTGTCCTGGCCAGAAATCCCTCTAGGGGGCCAAGGCAGGGATATCCAGCCTACCTTCACCAGCAGAGAGTGCAAAATGTGAGGAGATGGTGCATCACCAGTCTGTGAGCCTTCCCTGGGTGTTGGTTAGATGCCTGCCAAAAACATCACAGGTGATTTACTGACACAAGCCCTTTCACAACTTGGCACTGCTTGCTGTTTGTGGGGTGTGATGGCACAATTCCTCCTGAGAACTGCTCAGACACAATCTCCTCTCTGCTGCAAAATGCATTATCCTCAGAGCCATTGAATCAGCAGGTACCCAGGGCAGCAGCCAGGACTGACCAGCACTGCCTTCCCCTCCAAAATGTCAAACCAATTTCTGCTTCAGCATTTGACACCAGCAGCCACACAAATCTCCCAGCCAGCCTCAGGGTGGTTGCTGTCCTCTTTATGTTATGCTCCCCTTCCTGTTCATATCAATGTACAATTAACAACTCCCAAATGGCTTAAACTCCACCCAGAGAAAGAAAAATTGCCATTATCCAAACTATGGCTATTCTGCAAGTGCTCCAAAGAGCACTTCATCACTCCTTTTGTCATAATTCATGATTTTTACATGCCTACATGGAGAAAACCAGCAACCTGGACCCACAGATCTGGAGAGGATTTCACAGGAGTGGCTCTCCTTATGTTGTGGGGAAAAAAAAAAAAAGTGAATAAGTCTTTCCTTTTGTGTGATGTGGTTGATAATTTCTCCAGCTGCTGAAAACATGGGCCAGAGTTTGAGAAGTGTGGACAGGGAAAGAATTCACTCAGGCCTGGAATGAATGACCTGGTCTTTTGCAGCACTTTGTGCCTACACATTTTACATAGTCCTAAGTAAAATTCCCACCTGAAAACAGCTTTTGCACTTTGGTTAGACAAAGACAAAGGAACCTGGTGAAGCTGCACTGCTTCAAGATGACATAAAGGCCTGGAGAGCAGGAAGCAGGCAGCAATCCAGCTCTGGAACAGGCATCTTCTAGGAACAGCCCTGTGTGTCTTGGCCAGGGTGCCATGCACCTGCTCTTCAGCAATGGGGTCACAGGCAGTGACAGTGGCATTTGATGGGTGTGGGTGTGTTTGGACAGCCCAGACTTGGTCACACACTGTCAATGGCAGCTTGCTGCTGTGGAAATCTGAAATGCAAAAACTTGTTTGGAGTAAAGGAGGTCAGGTTGAGTAGATGGGGAAATAGTGCAACATTCAGGGAGGGTTTGCTTGGCTGGACACCTGTGTGGCTCTTAGGAATTACCCTGGTCCCTAAAGCAGGAGTCTGCTCCATGCAGCCAGAGGGAAGATCACCATTTGGCTGAAGAGATGCAAAATCAAGCTCTGTGAGCAGGTAGGATCAGTCCTTGGTCTGTCAGGATTTTTAGTGGCAGCAGGTTCCCTGTTTATCCTGAACTGCTTCGTACATGCCAGGACTCTTGCTGCAGTAGTTGGTAAAAATACAAAGCACAGAGGAAGGAGAGCTTAACCAAGTGAGATTAATCAAAGAAAACTCATTATCTTCTCACTTCTGCCCTTATCCGGGCAAAATTTGAGAGAAATAAAGTGATTTTGAAATGCCAGAAAACCATGAACACTGCTTTGCTGGCAGTGACCAGGACACACACAATGCAAACCAGCCAGGTGATGCTGTGATAGATGGGATATCCTGCCCAGCTTTGCAATCTCCAGCCACTGTCACAAACATTTTGTCTACAGCCATATTTCAGGCATTGTCAGTGAGTGACAAAAGAGGCCAGCAGCAGTGGGACTGCAAATAGAAACCTACACTGTGACACTGCTGCACCTTTTTTGATCACTCAGACCTGCAAGCAAACCCTCAGCATTCCTTTAAACCTTCTCTTACCTCAAATACCTTAGGTAAGAGGCATCCCAGCTGCAAAGATGTGACTGCAAAAGAGGAAAAACAGGGTCTTGTAAAGATGTGGGGGGTGGCTAAGATGGCAGTAGAGATCTGCTGAGATCACCCCAGCCTGGAGTCACTCTCCATCCACCTCGGATTGCAGCTGTCCCATCTGCAGCAATAAATGCATTTGCTCTTTGCCAAGTGTCCAGCAGCACAGAGAGCCTTCCAGGGGCAGAGAAGAAAAGCTGTCAAGGAGAAAAAGTCTTAAATCCTCCAAGTAACACGTAAAACAAGCTGGGTCATATGCAAAAGAGAGGGGTAAGAATCAAGGGGACTAAAAGATAATGGAGAAAGAGATAAAAGTACCGATAAAAGGAAGGAGAGGAAGGCCTTTAGTCAACAAAGGAGAGGATCAGAATAAGGAGGTGACAAGGGTGCGGCCTTGGCAAACAGAGCCAAACTCAAATAGAAAAATAACCCTGCCAGAAATAAAAGCAGAGGAGTTGAGCTTGAATAAAAGGGGAAGAAAACCAGCTGTGATGTAAAATGGGAGTGAGGGAATGAGCAGGGCAGCCCAGGGGGGCAGTGGTGCAGGCTGGAGGCAGGGACATGAGAGTGCCCTTCCCAGAGGAGTGATCCAACTCACAGGACTCTGTTGGACAAAATTATCTGGGATGGCTGAGGCAGGGGACAGGATAGTGGGGGAGGAGGATGGAGATACTGATCTGTGCAAATTCATGGAGCTTCTCTGTGAGTCAGGCACCAGAAAACTGTGCTGTGGGCTCACAAAAGTCAGGATAACCCACGGAAATAATGCCTACCGAGTGTGTTGCGTGGCACTTCTCTTTAATTTGACTTTAAATAGCAAAGAAATATGAGTCAATTCATGCACAGGAGAGAATGACTTTATCAAATGGCATAGTAACCACTGCACTCCCCAGCTATGATCATGTGGTACTGCTGATTTAATGATCAACTGCAAAACCCCAGCTCAGGAGAAACTTCCCATGTTCCATCCACATGTTAAACCTGAAAATCTTCCAAACTTTACAGAGGCTTGAAAACCTTGGAAATAAAAGAACCCAGAAAAAATGCAAGAACAAAACCAAAATGGTTTTGTTGTAAGTGTTATGTGAGACTAAAAGCCCCCCATCTCCAAAACTGATCAGAAAAGAGGGTGGGAAACATTTAGAATGAATGATCAGACTGAAGCCAGAGCACTGACCTTGGCACATGCCTGAGAAGCAGCAGGGAAGCACAGGGAAGCCAGATGAAGGGTTCTCCAGGCAGTCCTACTCAGGGAGGGAAAACTTGGTGGGTTTTAACAGCACCAGGGCAGCCAAGGGCAGAGAAAGATCATGGGTTTGTGTTCGTATTGTAACAGGCATCCAACCATACCAGTTCTGGTTCTGTGCATTTTCTTCTGGTTTTGAACCATTGGAGCAAAACTTGCTTCACATTTGGATCCTTTTCTCAATAACCATGAGACACAAGCTGCGACAAACAAACAAACAAACAAATAAATAAATAAACATTTACATAAAAATCCATCCATTTCAGCAGCTGATGCTCTCAGATACCAAACACTGAAAGACAAACAGAGACTTGTGACTCATTTGTTAAGTTGGAGTAGAAGGAAGAGCTTACCACATGCAGGGGATGATGATAAGGGTTTAAGAGCCTGCCAAGAAAAGGTAGAAAACAATGCCCTAGCACTGCTTGCTAAGGAGCCTGAAAAAGGGAAGAGAAGGGAGTGTTTGGAGTTTTTCATGGTGTTATCCAGTGCTGTTAGAGGAGAATGTGGCCTCTTTGCTATCCATCCCCTGCCTGCCCTACTCTGTGTGTGTATTCTGGCTGCACCCTGGCAGGCTGCCTCTCCTAAGTAGGTGCTGAATGAAAAGGAAGAAAACATGGTCCTGTCTTTTTCCTTAGCTCTTCTGTTCTTATCTTCTTCCTTCTTTCTTTTTTTCTTTTTGTTCATCTGCAAATATATTCCTTTGCTTTCACAGTAAATTAATTAAACATTCTTGGGAGTTTGCATAATGCTGTTATTTTGTGTATACACAACCACCTGCACCAACCGTTCTCAGCAAATCTTCATTAAGGAAAATATCTCAGAGTTGGGAATGACCTTGTTCAGAGCTTGTGAGTAAGCAAAGCAATACAGTAAATTCTATTAAATACAAGCTTTAGGTTCTCTGATAAATTAAATATAAATGTAAAATCAGAGAAGGCACACAGAGAAATTGCAACAAGGCTTTGTTTATGCCTAGGGTTTGCTGGTGGGATGTCCCCTCACTGCAGAATCATCAGTGAGGGTCAGGTACATGCACCCTGCCACTCTCAGGCTATCTTAAAACCCAAAGTTAAGCTGAGGTTTAAGTATATTTAAATTCAACACTAAACATCCCATGCTCTTTCAGCAGGCCCTCCTATCTGCAGGTAGCTTCCTCCCTATTGCCCTTTCCCTCTTCCCACCCCCACCATTTGCTCTTATCTCCCTTCCACTCCCAAATCCTGAATCCTCCTCTCCCTCCGATGGTAGGGAGCCAGCTGCCAGCCATCAGACACGCTCTGCTGTTGCCCTGTTGCTGTGTCTGGGTGCTCTCTGAACCTGGGCATCAGCCCCATCTCTGCTGCTGCTGGGGTTTAGCAAATACAGCCCCTTGATCTTTTCATATGCATTCGCCGCGGTTTTGCGCCTCCCCGCCTCCACCACGGCTTCCTCCGAGGCTCTCTGTGTGTCTGAAGCTCTTATCAACTCCTCGGAGCGCAATACACGAACGGCACCAGCAGGTCTTGAAGTCACGTCTCACACCTCCCAGGAAATGGCTCACCCCACCAAGTCACATCCCCCTCCTAAGCACAGGGCTAAAGTCACAACACACTATTAGTTCCTCGTGCCCAAAGCCAAGGGGACACAGCTGAATGTTCAAAGGAAAATAGATTGTGCATTTATAGAGGTCATCAGGTCTGAGCCAAGCAAGGCAGGCATCTTTCAGAGATAACATAACCTCTAGTCACATTGCATTTATTTTAACGCTCTGTCTGTGCACAGAGCTGCTGGGCAAACCTGAAATAACCTGTGCTGGGGATTGCTATCACCAGGCTCTGGCCCTGTTCTGGTTCTCCATGGCACTGGGGATGTGCCCAATGTACCTTTTGTACCAGGACAGAAGTGCTGAAAGGGGTTCAGCCCAGCCCCTGGGCCAAGGTCACACTCAGGACACTGACAGCACCACCTCCCTTTCACTCCCCAGTGCTCAGGTTCTGGTTCTGACATCCTTCTGGTTCTCCATGGCACTGGGGATTGTACCTTTTGTACCATACAAAAGTGCTGAAAGGGGTTCAGCCCAGCCCCTTGGTCAAGGTCACTCTCAGGACACTGTGACAGCACCACCTCCCTTTCACTCCCCAGGGCTCAGGCACCTGGACACCCACTGGGACAGCCTGGAGCATGGCCAAGTCCCATTTCTGACCTGGCTGTGTCCCCTCACTGTGTCCCAGCTGGAGCTGAACACTCTCCCTGGGCTGAGCAGCAAAGCAAGTCCCTTCTTCCCTGCACAGGACTCTGGCAGGGACACACCTGAATATCCACAATGGACAGGCAGCTTGGGCCTTCCAAGAATTTATTTCAAGGCATCTGCAAACCACCATGCCAGAGTGAGGACTACACACAGCCCACCCTGCTCAAGCTCTGTCTTGTTAAAGCTGTGAGGACTAGAAAAATGACAACTCTAAATTAAAAACATGACATCATTGTAAGATCTCAGAACTCTCCCTAAAAGCTGGGATGGGCTTCAATATATAGATCTTGTGTCTGCACATTGGGAAGACCTGATAAACCTCTAAAAGCATTTCGAGGTTGTAAAGAGCTTTGTCACAATGACTAGAAGCAATCAAAGGGAAATTAAGTATTCATACAAAGATTTCCTCTTAGGCAGAATGAAAAAACCTCAAAACCTAAGCCTACCATGCATTAACAATTTTTGCTATCAGGGCCCTGCTAGAGAAGCTGGAAATTATATGGTATTTTCCTGCCAGCAGAAACTCTGGAGCAAATGTAGTTATATATGCAACCATAAAAATGTGTCTGGACTACAATTAATTTAATTTGTAGGATAATTATCCAGGGATTGCTTCTTCAGAGACAAGCTATCCAGGGATACTTAAACTTAAGTCTTAACAGCAAAAATATGGTTTTATTTTTTCTTAAACTTTCTCTAAATTAATGAAATCAGGTTTGTGTGACCACTGTCCCTTTTTTTTGGTCAGTATCCTACTACATGGAGAGGGACTCTTTGCAAGGGCATGTCACGACAGGACAAGGGTGAATGGCTTCAAACTGAGATTTGAGGTTTAGATTAAGTATTAGGAGGAAATTCTTCACTGTGAGGGTGGTGAGGCCCTGGCACAGGTTGCCCAGAGAAGTTGTGGATGCCCCATCCTGGAAGTGCTCAAGGCCAGGTTGGATGGGGCTCTGATCAGCCTTGTCTGTGGGGTTGGAACTAGATTATTTTTTAAGGTCCTTTCCAACCCAAACCTTTCTATGATTCTGTGATGAGATTTGAAATTTTTGGCCAATTTCAATTAAAACTGATGTAGAAATTGAGATCTCCAAGATACCAAATCTTTGCAAATTTACTCAAGTTGACAGCAGACTGCTAAATCTCCACTTCTAAAAACCTCAATCTCAGGTTTAGTGACCAGAGAATTCATGTTGAAGACAGTCACCAGAAAGAAAACAATAAACCTTGCTGGAATGACAAAAGACTGTGCACAAACTGTGTCCCTGCAGAAAACAATAAACCTTGCTGGAATGACAAAAGACTGTGCACAAACTGTGTCCCTGCAGAGCCCCAGAAGGAACAGGGTGATGGTGACATCTGCAAGCCAGAGGAGTTTGAACACAGCCAAGGCTGCAGGGCTGGTTACAAATCACTGCATGGCCAATCCCCAGGTGTCCCATTCCCTCCAGGACTGAGCAGCAGAACTGCTCACACGTTGGTTATTTCAAGGGCTGTGTTTGTCTTGTCAGCAAAGCCATGCCTGCACGTCACACTGCACTCTGAGATGCTTCCCAAGCTCAGCTCCTCAAGTCACATAAAGCAGCATCTTCAGCTGCACATTTAAAAGATGACTTTGTAGCACCAAGAGCCTGAGAGAACCTCCCCAGCTTGACAAAAGGTTGAAACTCACCAGAGGGCCGTCTCCCCCTGCTGCTCCACAGCCTCGGTGTTTCACAGCCTGTCTTGCCCTTGCTGGATGCTCAGAGCTGGCAGCAGTGATGTGAGGGTGTGTCCTCCAGCTGAAGCTCAGAGCTGTTTCATTGCAGCTACAGGCACATTTTGTGTTGTGAGTCCTCTTGGCACAGATGCCTCACTGCTGAGGCACTCCCAGCACAGACAAAAGCACCAGAAGTTTCTCTCCTGACAAACAGAGTGAAGATCAGTGTAAACAGCTTCTGAAGCAGCCTGTAATTTTTCATATCAGCACAAGGCAGTCTGCTTTTCCTTTAGAGATAGCTCTCTTAGTTTTTGCCATGTTAATTTCAAAAAGCAAGCCACTTCTGGACTTCTGTCACATCTTCTGCTTCTTGAGGGAAGACATAAAATCCTTCTTTTTACCTTGGTGGGACACAAATAAAAGCAAGCCTGAAAACAGGAAAGGACAAAACTGAATGTCTTCTAAATGCTTCCAGCCCTTACCTGGGTATGAGTCCATGCAGATGTTGGCACCTACAAGGCATCAAAAACTTCTTTGTCAGCCTACAAGGGACACAGCAGGATGGAAAACTACTTGTGAGGGAAAGGAAACTCCACTGAATCCAGACACAGCACATTTTCCTTGCTGCAGGAGGCACACTGCACTACCCCACAGGCACAGCTTTTGGGACATCATGGGATGATTCTCTGTGGGAGCTGTGGAGAAGTGTGCCAGCATTGGGAGGGGACAGAACTGCCAGAAGGAAGCAAGGAGCTGTCTTTCATGTCATCCTGC
Organism: Zonotrichia leucophrys gambelii; assembly: GCF_028769735.1. Classification (NCBI taxonomy): domain Eukaryota; kingdom Metazoa; phylum Chordata; class Aves; order Passeriformes; family Passerellidae; genus Zonotrichia; species Zonotrichia leucophrys. The sequence goes on from NC_088172.1 coordinate 99,269,150, forward strand.
TTGCCTGGGAGGAGGCAGAAGCCTCCTATTCTGCTGTCCACCTAAAGCACACTCCTTTACAAGTGTACTGTACTGAGTACTGATTGTACTCCTTTACAATCAGTACTGTCCCCCTTGCTTTTATTCAATCTTAGACCTGTTTCAAACCATGCCAATATAGAAGGGTGGCCACAAGGATCCCACTGACAAAAATTAATGTGTGATGCTCTGAGCAATAAGAAAAGGAAAATATAATTCCTGTGCTCTGCTCTTGCTCCAGAATTGCTCTGCTTTTGCAAAAGCACATAGCACTGGAAAGAAGAAAGGAACTCATCACCAAGATATGGGAATATGCTGGTAATAGCCAGCCAGCCCAGACAGGGAAACTGAGGCAGACTAGAATAAACAGAACCTGCAGACAGGCAGCAGAGCCTGACCTGCTCAGAGCACTCTCATCCACTCACAGGCACATCTGCTAGAAAATACAACTGTCTGCAGCCAGGTAATGAGGAGTCTGAGTGGGAACCCCACAGCCAGGGCCTGTGTGTGCAATCCTGGGCTGCACCAGGGGTTCTGCCCACAATTCATCACACACAGTTTCCTATTCCACAGGGCAGAGCCACAGGTCACACTGCATCCACGGACAATGTGAATGCCACAAAATGTAGGGTGTGGAAGTTATTTTACTTTCATTGTAACAATGTAGAGTTTTTAAAAGGCTATAATTGTTACCTCTGTGTCTCCCAATGAAAGTTTTCAGGCCTGGGAAGCCTCACTGTTGTTTTCCTCACCAAGGGAAGTGTGTCAGCTGCTGTCACAAGACAGCTGTTGGAACACCTCTGGAACCATAAAGGGCAAGGGAACAGAGGAGGCTTTTGGTCTGAAGGATGTCACAGCAGCCAGAGATCAAAGAGTCAGCCCATTTCCAGGTTATGAGTTGGGAACAGGTCTATTAGCTCCCAGTACTCACTCTTTCCTGAGTATCTGTTCAATATACATTGGCAGCTGTCTCAATGGGAAGTCTGACACTGAAAACCACCACGCTCCTGGGCAGTCTGTCTCAGTTTTGTTCTCTGCTAGCTCAGAATCAGATCCAGGTAGAAGCACCCCAGATGGGATCCCCTCATTTCCCTCCTGCTCCATCTGGCAGTGTTCTCTCACTTGTACAGCCATCCTGGGGGCATTGATAACTCAAAGTTAGGAATGCCAGATCTGGATTGAAAAAACCCAACCAACCAAGCCCAGCTGTTGTTGCTGTACAGTTAATTTAACTTGGGTAAATTCCCTGAGCACACTGTGTGGATTGACACATGCTCAGCTAAAGGGAAGGCAGCAGCACAGGGGTGAACAGTGGGGGGCCTGTGGTGCCAGCAGCTCCTTAAGCCTGGGCTGCTGCTGAAAGAAAAACACGTGTGTGTGTGAAAAAACACATTTCCTCAAAAACCCGCTCTCTGTCTGGCAGCCTTCATCAACCTGAACCAAATCCTAGAAACTATATTCTTATAAAGACATAATTCCAAGCAGGATTAAATCCTTCAGAAAAGAAACCTCTGCTATGTTTTGCAGAATATTATTTGATGTAAAATACAATAAAACATTCATCATGTAAATTTAATCTGGAATAATTCTCTTTTGCTGCCACCTGTGGCATCTTCTAAATCTGCAAGCAATCTGCAGAGTGATTCAATGAGTTTTGCACTAAAAACCTTAAATAATGCTGTCTGTGCTTTCTGGAGCCCCACTCACCTGTGCCCTTTCTCACCACCTCTTGTTACACTGCTAACTGAGAACATTGCTCAACTCTCATGGGTCCGACTCCTGTCTGCAGGCTACAGCCCATGATTTTAGGAACAACCTAGAAACTTCAGGCATGAAAGCATCTGGGCTGCTGCACATGTAAAAGCACAAATGTTTTAGGAACAAAACTTCTAAAAACAGCTTTTAACAATTGCTACATGATTTTCTGTACAAAGTAATTTTTCTTGGGAGACAGCTATAAAAAGTAATAAGAAGACAAACCATTTTAAGTGCCTTGGTGTTGTTGGGGTGTGCAGGCAGCGTTTCAGCACAAGACCTCTCATCTGGGAATCAGTTTTGGCAGAGGCACATGGGATGTGCCAGTGCAATGTGTAAAGGCATTAGCAAGTGGTGGAAAAGGTGATGACATCGATGTCTGCCTCTGCCCTGCCTGCCTCTGCTAAGGCTCTCCAGCTGCATTTAACGTGCATCTTAAAAAGAAAGAGAAGTTTTTGCAGCAGCAGGAATCTGTACACCACCCGCACAGCTGGCAGTGAAGCACTGCAAGCGGAGCAGTCACGGCCACGGGAAGAGATAACTCCTGTTTGCTTTATGTCTCACACCATGCACGATCCTTGACTTGCCAAAGCAGTCAGCTGCTCCAGAGCATCTACCTCCATGAACGAATGAACTCCATAACCCGACCAGCCCAGACGCTGTATTAGAAACAGCCGAGCCGCTGTTTTGGTCCTCTCCGGGGAGCCAAACTCCCAACACCCAGCTGTTTTGCGTACGGATGCAAAGCCCGCTCCCTGCTCCCTCCTGCTGTCTGTGTGTCGGGCGGGGAGCCGAGGGCTGCCAGCCATCACCCACCCCCGAGGGGCACGCTTAGAGCATCACTGACTCCTCTGGGCTGGGCAAGGCAAGGCAGGGGCCGCCCCGCCGGGCACCCCACGGGCAGCCCGGGGCGCGGGCCCGGCGGGGAGCCCGGCGCTCACCTTCCCGCGGGCCGGGCCGCCCCTCGCACCCCCGCCCCTGCCGAGCCCCCTCCCCGGCTATAAAGCACGGCCGGCCGGCCGAGCCCGCTCCTCGCCGCTGCCATGGCCGCGCTGCGCTTCGGGGAGCCCCCGGCGGAGCCGCCCGCCTTCCCCGCGGGCAGGTGGCCGGGGGGCGGCGGGCCCGGCCCGGTCTCGCCCGCCCTCAGGGCGCTTCCCCCGGCCGAGCCGTCCGAGGGGGCGCCGGCGACCTCGCAGCGTCGGAAGCGGACGAGCTTCACGGCGGCGCAGCTGGAGACGCTGGAGCTGGTTTTCCAGGACACCATGTACCCCGACATCTACCTGCGGGAGAAACTGGCCGACGCCACGCAGATCCCCGAGTCCCGCATCCAGGTGAGGGGCGCCGGCCGTGCCGCGCCCGATGCCGCGGGGGCCGCCGCGCCGCGCTCACCGCCGCCCTCTCTCCCCAGGTGTGGTTCCAGAACCGCCGCGCCAAGTCCCGCCGCCAGCGGGGCCCGCCCCGCCCCGGCCCCGCCGCGCCGCCACCGCCGGGCTGCCCGCGGCCGCCCCGCTTCGCCGCCCTGCAGCGGCCCCGCTGCGCCCTCCCCGCGGCCGCCCGCACGGAGGACGGCTCGGCCCCCTACGTGTGGCCGCCGGCCGCCGGCTTCCCCCCCGGCCCCGGCTTCGAGGGCTTCCCGCCCGGCCAGCCGGAGCCCGGCCCGTTCGCGAGGAGCGCCGCCGGCCCCTTCCCGCCGGCCCGCGCCTTCTGCGGGCAGTACTCGCCCGTGTCGGACGCCGAGGACACCAGCGGCTACTCGGAGTCGGGCTCGGAGTGGGAGGAGAACGCGCTCGGCGCTTTCCGCGCTCTGTGAGCGCCGCCGCGGCGGGACCGGCACCGGCAGGAGTTAAACCGGGCGGGCTGAGCCCTCCCGCCGGAGCCCGTCCCGCTGCTCGGGCGGGGAGCAGTCACACACCGCGCTACCTCACTGCTGCTCTGCCACTGTTGCACTTTATCCGCTACTAACTGATTGTACGTATTTATTTAAGAGAGATACGGGTCGGCTCCATCAGCTGAGGGCATCTTTTTACACTGTATTTAAAGCTTTCTTGTATCATGTTTAGTGTATCTATTTAACCTTCTTTAGCCAAAAAGCTAACCCAAATCCACTGTGTTTTGGGGATGGGGACTTGTCGTAAAAAATGTGGTCTGTCGGGGTTTTTTGACCAAGAAAATAAAGGTTTACATTTTTGATCTGCTTGTGTGTGTACCTGGTGCAGGGGCAAGGTTTCTTACCGTGGCTGATGGTGGAGTCGAGGAGTGGTAGATATCAGCTGCAGCTTCTCCTCCCAGGTCCTGGAGAGCTATGGCTGCAGTTCAGATGTTGGTAAGAGACCTAAGGGGCCCAAAGGACAGGTTACAGAAACTCCCTTAAACTTTCTCTTTCAGTATTTGTCTTAAATCTGCCCTAAACAAACACCCCCATCCCTAAATGAAAACGGGAATGTCTAGCCTAAGTAATACAAACCTCCAGATCTCAAGTGCTCAGACAAAAGCCTCCAGTCTGCCACTTAAGCCAAGGTTAATGTTAAACTAAGAGAAACGGGAGCATTTTGTGGACACTGTAAGGGTGCTTTAGCTGTAGGCAGGGACTACTCAGAAGCTGTTCACATGATCTCTCATGGGCTGAATGGCTCTGCACTGAGAATGGCAAAACCAGAAACAACAGAAGTCTCTCCTCTAATTCAATTTATTGAGAAAGGACACATTACTCTGTATGTATTTTGAGCATAAGCCAAATTCTTCCTGCTTACAAAACAGTACTTTAGAGCCTAGTGAGCAAGTTATAAATTATGGAAAAGCACCCAAATGCCAGAAGCACAGGAAAAATGAAATACCCTGTACCAGGAATCAAGCCCCATAGAATAAGGATACCAATTCACAAAATCCCTCAGTGCCACCCCATAACATACCTGTGCTGTGAGACCTGGGACAGCTGAATGCTGCTTGGACTGCAAGGTGCAGTGGCATGGCAGGGCTGCTGATTAGTACTGTCCATCAAAAAAAACCCAGAGCTATCCTTGAAAAAAACATGAACCAAAACCCAACCAACCTACCTCAGGCACCACCTGTCCCAAGTGGACTTGGGTGCTATGCTGGGGATCAGGCAAGCCCCAGGAGAGAAGCACTTGCAGGAAGAGACAGAAAATGAGACCATGGTTTCCTGGGAGCTCAGGGTAAATTCAAGTTTAGTGATTATAATAAATCAAAGTAACTTGTTCTGCAGACTTCATGTATGGTAGTTGCAGTGAGCTCCTGAGACTCCTGCTATGCTTGAGGCACACTCAGCAAAAGCAGCTGGATTTGTTACTGTCACCAAGATTCAACATTAACTCTGACCCAAGCAAGGAGAAATGCAGCCTTGCAAAGAAAAGAAAAGATGTGTATATTCACATTGCCTACATGAGTGGGATAAATGATATGTGAAGGTAACTGGCTAATCACAAATGACAGATCTTTCTATGGTATACTATTCTCCAATAATTAAAAAACCCTACAGCATCAGAGAACATGCTGGAGAGCACATTTAAGTATCCATATGTAAAACCATCATACTCAAGGAATCGGAGATGGGAGTGTGGTGGTTATTGCAATGTATTCTGTGTCCAGTAGGATAAAGGTTTGCCATGAAAAGCAGGTTCCTAAATCCTCTGGTATCTACTAGTGTGTGCAACTTGTCTCCCCCTCAGTTTGGGATGTTTGCCATCAGCAGGGCCCCGTTACCCTCCTGGTGTTTCCTACTCAAGTCCTGCTCCCCACAAGCAGTCAGTGCTCATGCTGAGCTTGAGTTCCAGCAGCAGGAGGGGATCAGAGCACAGGGAGCAGCAGACACCTGAGTTCAGGGGTGCCAGGGGATGGTTCCTTCTTCCTGAGTTAGCTGTAGAGCAGATCCCTTCCTGCCTGACTAAACTAATGTACCTTAAATTAGGCTTTGGCACCTTTCTCTGTTTACATGAAAAGGGTGGTGGCAGAGGACTCCTTTCTGTCTTTATCAAACAACACAGAAAAATGAGTGATATAATTACAAAAGCAATTGCAGGGACCACTGTGATGTTCTATTGCACTATGAGAGGCAGGTTTTCCTGGGTAACTCAGCTAAATTAGTGTTTATCATTATTTCATAGTATCCCTTGTAAATTTTTAAATACCTTTTAAAACAGCTACTCACCTCATCCTCATAACATCTCATTTTCAGCAATTAGCTTCTCTTAAAAAAATGACCTGAGACCATCTGCAAAAAATTTTGCATTTTTGTGAAATATATCAACTCTCATAGGTCAATTTATTCAGTTACAAATTTCATTGAGAATAAAAGATTTATGCATTTCTCTTAATTAACAGAACAAATTTAGCTAAATATAAACTCTGCACTAAAGTTTTGCAGTGGCACAATACCAACACAGAATACAGAAGCATCTTTAAACTATACAAAATTTTAAAATTGAAAATAATCCTGTTTACATATTCTTTATACATTAACATATAAAAGACCTTATTTAATGAGGCATCTAAAAGAATCAAAAACATCTCTACAGCTATCTCTGAAAATTCATATCTGGAAACAATTCATTACACAGAAGCTTTACAAGACTATTTAAACAAACCAATACACACTTTTTACAAGATTAACATTCCAAAAGGTATAGGCAGGCTATCACTTCTTAGTTTTGCAGTTTACCTCACTGGTTATTTTTAATTATAAAAATCTTCATATTTATATATGGTGAGTATTGTTGAATAACCAGTAATCTAATTTAAAACTTGTGCAAAACAAACAAGAATTTGGAAAAACAGTAAGTTTAACCAGTCACTTATATAAAATACCACCTAAAACACTTTTGTCCCATGTGCAGGAAAAAAGCCATAACCAATCTCGTTCTGGAAAGTTAACAGTTCCATTTTTATATTCCTTCATTAGACTCCTTCTATAAGTTATGATAAATTAAGAGTTCCAACAAGACATCGACTGATCGACAGACCTGCCCAACATCCTCCAGTTTACAGCTTATGTTTGCTGGCTGTATCCTGCTGCTGCTTCCTTAGGTCAGGGCTTCCCAAGGGCTGAGCTGGCAGCTCCCAAGAGCTCCACAGAGGTGGAGCTTTACACAACAAAGAGCTGCCATGTGCCTACTAACTCCAGCCATTTCCTCTTCAGCACTTCTAACATACCAGGAGATCCAACAGCAAGAGGTGTGCAGAAATCACCTGAACTTTTAAAAACCAAGTTCAAATCATATGAAAGTATGCTTTCAAGTTTACTATAATCAATGCAATTACTAAGAGATTACCAGTTAGCAAAACTACTGCATGTGAATAACAAATGGAGAAATCTAATGTAACGCTGGTTTCCTTAAGAAGCAGATATAATATATTTAAAAGGGTCCTTTCTGAGAGGTTTTCTCTTCCCTTATCTTCTGGCAGTTAGGGTATTTGGTGAAGCCTATAGAAAGGAAGAAGAAGATTTTCCAGAACTACTTGCTGTACACTTGAAAGGAAGTTTTCAGTCTCTGTTGGTGTTATTGGCTGCAAAAGCATGTAAGTTTCCCATCTGGCTCAGACCACTCTGAATATGTGCAACGTGGATCTCAACGTTATTCTGAAAACAACTGTGGGAAGAAAAAAAGAACAAAAGTAAGAAATGTTGAACTCCATATGTAGGAGTTATGTCTGAAATCTCTACAGCGCAAAATCAAGATGTGAGCATAGCCAGTGTAAAAATTCAGGTGAATCAGAGAGCAGTACATACAAATGCAGCTTGACACAGAAATGTGGGAAAACACAACTTGCACAAACAACTGCCAGAAATCAAGAGTCACTGACTTCAACACTTAAAGTAAGGTTCTAACAAGACCAGAGCTAGTGAAATTAAAATATTATGAAGAGATGCTAAAATGGCCAAAATAAGTGAAATGGAACACATATTCCCACGAAATGGAAACATCACCACTTTCTTTGCTGGGCACATCAACCTTTACTTGAATCAATTCCAATATGCAATTTGCAGGGTTGATTATAAAGAAGTTTCGCTAATGTCTGAGGTTTGGTTTTGTTTTTCCTAATGAAAATTGCTATAAAACAGCATTTCTCAATAACTATATTGAAATCAAAAGGCCATCCTACTATCTTTGGGAAAAAAATTTAAAAATTCATGTGTACAGCCTCCCATTATTATGTAGCAATACAAGTAGTGAGGATATTAAAAAAACCCACTTAGCATTTAGATTTATTTTCTAAATGACATAATTTAGCAGCATAAAATGCTTGTCACAAATTGCTGGAGGCTGCAGGGTACTCCAGACAAGTACCACCACTCTCTTGCTACCACATTTTTGCTATTTTTATGATGCCTCCTCAGGCAGCTGCCTGTGACAACTGTTGAAAAATGGCCCATCTAGACTAGCCTGGCCTTTGATCTGGCACAATATGGCTGCTCTTCTGTTTCTTGGCTTAAAATCTTGCCAATGGAAGCTGCTCAGAACCTCTAATTGTCTCATATGCCACCTTTTGATATTTACAGACAAGAGGTTGAGTATGCTAAAAGAATACTGAAATTGTACTGTTCTCTGGTTTCAAATACTTGTATTACTAGTGAGATTTCAAAATCAGACAATGTTCTAAAACAAGTTTTTAGTTGTCATAAATTACTAAAGAACAAGAAAATCTAGTTGTTGCTGCATCAATTTAGCACTTAACTTTTTTTAACATGTTACTTCAGTGATAGATTCAAAAAGAAAACTGCTCATTTAAGAAGCCCCCCTTTTAGATGGAACCCTTCCTATAAGTAAAAGTTACCAGATTAAACCTTTAATTATAATCAATGTTCACCTCTAAAATACAGTCAGAACTATCACAAAGCGTGTAATTAAGAATTAAATATTCAAAAAGTAATACCTGATATTTGAGGAGTCTATTGAATTCTTAATGTCATTTAATGAATCTGTTAGTGATTTAAATTCAAAGGAATTCAGATCACCTCCTTCTGCTAGACACTGTAGAAGAAGAAAACAAAAATGTTCTCACAGTTCGGCACATAGGCATTGTACAGAAGAAGCTATTTTGTGCAAACTTTTTTTTTTTTACCTTAATTTGCAGTAATATTGCTGTAAGTCTGGAGATAAGATCAGTTAAATTTTCACTCTCCACACAGAGCTGTCCTGTTGACAAGGTATTTGCTTGTCTGACGACCTCCTGAGCTTCCTCCTCACACCGGCGCCTCAGGTCTGTGGGCTGGTCAGCAGGCTGGAGGCCCTGGTCAGGAGCAAGCTGCAGATATGAAGGGGAGGAATTAACAATGAACATGTCCTTTGCATTTAGTGGATGTGTGAAATGACATGATTCCAAAAAGTTTGTGTGTCTACAGTACACAGTGCTGTTTTTTTTTAATGTATGTCTGTTGCCCCGAATCACATCGGGGTCATCAATTATTGTCACCTTATTGCAGGGGTTCCACACTGCTGCCTCCTTAGCACAAAAGTTCCAGACCTCCTTGGTGTTTCTTGTGGGCAGCTCCTCAGAGCACTGACTCTTTCTTCTTCACAAAGCAGACACTGACCCTGGTTCCTTTCTCACCCAGCCACCCCACTCTTTTATAGCCTCTTCTTCTCACTGGTTACAGCTGGAGCATGTTAAAGTCAGGCCTGCTCCTAATCTTTGATAATTGGCCCAGCTGCAACTCCTTAGGGGTGAGATTACTTTCTACACCATCTTTATTTTCTTATATTCTATCCCCCTACACATGTCTACTTAAGAGCAGGCCACTGGTATCAGGAAAAGTGATACCAGTGGCCAAATTCCAGAGAAGGAATCCAACACAGCTACCAAGAGTTTCATTTCAGTGTGACCCCCACCCACCCCCTATTTCCAGGAAATTCAGTTTTCTAATTAGGCTGAGCAAAAACCACCAAGTACACAGAGATTCCAGCAAAATCTTACCTCATAGCAATACTGTTGAACTTTATGCAAAACTTTATTTAAGTCTTTGTTTAGTTGTTCTAGATCCAGAACAATAGTTGCATATCTCCTCTGGAACTCAATGCCAATTGGCATGGAATAGGATTTCTGTGGAAAACACAAAGCATATTAAAGTTAATGCAGTACTAGATTTTGAACTCATCAAAAGGAGCTTTTATTTGAAAATAATACTGAGATATTTGAAATCTTGGTGTCAAATAGAAAAATGCTAACATACAAAATATTAAAATGCAGTATGACTATTTATAACTCCAGATGAAACTGTGTAGGTAACAACTATGCTTTTATTCCCTTCTGCAAATACTACAATAATCTATGGTGGTAATTGCTACAGAAGATGACTGTGCTCTGACCTGCTTATTCAATCTCCAGTAGCTGGGCATGGCTTCTCCCTGCTGGCTGAGCAGAAAACTCTCCTGCCAGCAGAGGAACAGCATGGGACAGCATGGCCTCAGCCACCTCTGCTGCAGGATGGGAGGCACATTTGGCCAGTAACTTACTGGTCACCTGAGGATGACTCAGTGCTACACACCTGCTGTTACAGCTAACACTTCTGCCAAAAAAGAAAGTTACTAGAGCTCATATTTGGTAACAGTATTTTGTAAGCATGATTTTCCACAAAAAGAATAAATACCAAAATACTGTACATTTTTTCTTACACTCTTTTCAGAATACAGCTTGACATTGTCATCAATATATTGGGTGATATTTACAAAATTGAAACAAAACATACATTATAAAATTTCCTCTCCAAATTGCCTCTTGCAAGAGAATCTAGAGGCGGTTCCAGCCATAGCACTGAGATACAGGTGCCTCCTACAAGCAAAACTTGTAGCTATAGATTTCACACACAAGATAAAGCAAATTGCAAAGTCAAGAGCCTCCACAAGGATAATCCTGGTGAAAGACTCAAAAGGTTTCAATTATGAGTTCAGTTCAAAGTTCCCCATTAAACCTAATCAGAGATGCTCTCCAGGGATTTATAAATCTGAATACCAACTTAACAGGGCTTTAAACTCACACCATAATTTCAGAATTCACTGGAAATAAATTTGGCATACTTTCTGCAGCTGTGGAACATAAGAAATCAAATCTTTCAGACCTTATTCAGTGAGTAGCTCTCTTAGAGCAAACTGAACAGCTCCAGCTTAGCTGTGAAAGCTGCAGACAATTCTGAATTCCCTGTTGGAGAGGAAAGGCTAAGGGCATTCTGTGCTAGTGATGACAAAAGAAATATTTCTCAGCAGCAGCACTACTTCTGACCTGGGCACAAGCCAAGACCTGGAAACACTGATGAACAGCTAAACTGACAAGAGATGGATGGCTTTCAGCAGAGAGAAGCAGGATCTGTCACCAAGGATCTAGCTGCTTCTCTGAGACAACCAGCATTACCTTTACCTTGTTTTTATTGCACCTCCTTTTGTTTTTATTGCACCTCCTTTCAATTTATATTTGTTTATCCAAATGTTTACTGGTTTATGTAATTTGTTTATAGCCTGCAATCCAGACTAGTACAGTGATGTCAAGAAAAATGAGACATTAATAGCTCCTCTGAAGGCATCCCCTGACTTGTGTAAATTTATTATTATTGCCAGATAAGAATGGCCTACATTCAGTACCATTTCTGATTTTGGTCAGTTCCATTTATTTCTATATTGAATCAGTCATTGAACAGAAGTATTCACAAAAGGATTACTTTAAACCAAACAGCAGTGGTACTCTAACAATTATCAAACTACAAATGTATGAATTATTACCAAAGTCTGACAATTAAGGTACACCTGAATGAACTCAAAGGATTCAATTTTATTCAAATTAAGGCATGTTATTGATGTTGAAGTGAACTGGGGTCAGAAAAAGATTCTTGTTCAAAGAAGATATATTTTAAAGGAGAAGCAACACATACTCAGTGGCACAAACACAGATGGGATTGCCAAGGGACAAAGAGGATTAGAAGATGGGCTAAGAATATGGCCCAATAGGAAGGTATCACATCCTCTATTTTTATCAGGACAGCCTTCAGCAGCAATGGAGGCTGCTTTATGATTGCTGCTTTTCAAAGGAAACAGAGCAGGGGAGAATGTCAGAGTATCTCAAAATCCTTAGCCAGGTTACAAGTGAGCTAAAATGTAGCAAATGCAGTATCTATTTCTATATTTCCTTCCCAGTTGTTTTTTTGCTCTTTCAATTCTGTGGAAAAAAGAGACCAAGAAAAGTAACAATACAGGTAATTTATGACTTAATAGCTGAGCTAACATTCAGGTACTTGCTAGAGGAAGGATACTGTCATTCCCAAGGACCTCCTTATCTATGCAGAAGTATGAATACCTCAGGAAAAAAATTAATTTAAGAAGAGTTGGTAATTTTTCATTATCAGAGTTGCAGGTTGCAATGGCATGCTTTAATCTTACTTCTTTTTACATCTAGTTTAGTTACTAACACACAAAATATAATGTAGTAACTAAAATGATAAGGTATTGAAGAACACCATCATGGCACAGAAAAAGAAAATTACAGAGACACAGAGATGGGGCAGTAGGAAGCAGAGTAACAGAATGCAAACATGCACATGATCATTAAAGGCACAAAGAGAAATCTCACCACAATAAATCACATCCTTCAACATTCATATATTTTACATGGAAAAAAACCCCAACTGTTTTGTTTCAAGAAATAAACCAATTGTTTTCCCTTCTTCTCCACAAACCTTGAGCCTTCTGTACACTGCAGAGACAGCAGCCTGGATGGATGCTGGCAGAAGGCTGAGACTGAGAGCTTTCTCAAGTTATTTTATAGCCATGGGTGGTACAAGAGTCACTCTTATAATTTTGATTTACTGACTGCTGATTAGATAAAGCTAGCAAGAAAAACTATTCTGCTGCTGCTGCTAATTACTCTGTAACTGCTGCAGTACTGTAACTTTAAAGGCCAGTCAAGGGCACTCAGAGCTTTACACAAAAGTCTCTGAAATGAGTAATTGCTTTAACCATCTACCATCTGCAAAACAGTTTTAGCATAAATGCCTTACCATGTAAACTTATACTCCAAATTCTCAAGGTACACAGTATTTCCTTACTTTATGTGTTAATTGATATGTGCTATCCTGATGTTCACATTAATCAATCTCCAAAACACAGTTCTTTCAAAGGAGAATCATATTTGAAACAACTGATCTCTCTGACTTGTCTTTAAAAATAATAAAGACATTTCATGTCATAGAAAGAAACAAAATACAGATTTTATTTAGACTACACTCCTTATTTGCATTAGCTGTTAAAGCATATCCTGTTTTAATAACCAAAAAGAGAACATTCTCACCAGCTTTTCTGCTTCTGTGTTCATCTCTCTCAATTGTTTGATGTGTTCCTTCTTGATCATAAGGATTTTCGATAACCTGGTCTAAAACAAAGGAACTATTTTTAGAAAGAAAAGGTCCTTAAGCAGTTTTAAAATGCCATAGAAATTCAAGATAAAAAACCATACCTGTTTCTCTCATAATATAAAATGTATTTCTCAGTTGTTGATCAAGTTAAAAAGCACAAATGAAAATTATTTAAAATTAAATGATGGAATTTCCAGAGATTTTTAAAGTGATTCCAAGGACCCTAAATTGATGAATGCTAAAATCCATTAGGTGAAATTCCCTATAGGAAGACTAACATGATTTATGGTCAGCTAGAGGCTGAAGAACCTTTGTTTTTATAGGCTGAAGGAGAGTGAAGGGTCATGATACTACAATTAGTATCACTCACCTTACTGCACCTTTTCCCCACAGTTCTCAGCTGTGCCATGCACTGAGCACCAGCCCTTTGTGCAAACCTTGCTACAGAGACTGGATCTCTTTAATACAGAACAACTCTGGGCTTTCCATTGCCCTCTTGTAATGGGAATATCCTGTGTCTCCTGCCCTGGGGACCTAGCAGGCTGAAGTGGAAACCACTGGGAGCTCCTTCAACACACTCATCACTCCCAAACTATTCATACTCCTATGAATGAGAGAAATCCTAGCTTCACTACAACCAGCAACTTTTATTACTGGAGTAAACAGAGCAAAAAATTTCAGGTTTTATAAATTCCAGAGGGGTTAACTGCATCCTAGCAGTGAAACATGTGACTGGGAGAAATAGGAACTCCTAGTTCAACACAAATCTGATGTATATTTAATCACTTTTGTGATTTTTAAGTTCAGTCTTAATGCAGCCAGGATGCTTGTCCTCACAAATTGTAATTAGAAAATTCTTCCAGGATCTCTTGCAGCTAATGAGGAATAGTCTGGGAACTTCCATGCTAAATGCATTCACTTTTTCACTTCATAGCAATTTGTTCAGAATTGCCAAACAGCCAAAGCTGGTTTTCAGCTAAATATAGTGTTCCCTCCTTGTATTTATCCCTGTTTATTCAGAGACAATAAAAGCATCTCTTCTCCACTGCTCTTCCACCAGACTAAGCACAACCCAAGCCTTTTCAGACTCCACTCCCTTAAAGGGCTCTTCATCTCTTAAACTTTTGTGACCCTTTTTTTATCTTTTTCCATTCACTGCCATCTTTCTTGTGTGTGAGCACAGGAAGCGTGTAACAGTATTCTGAATGACACACCAGGAAACTAAACCTGTAAAATGGCATCAGTATTTCTCTCTTTCTACTCCAAATATTTTGCCAGATGCATCTTATGAATGGATGGTGAGCCACGGCCAGAGGCACAGAGGCAGCACTGGATGGGTTATCAGCCTCCCAACTGCTCATTTCTGTCCCTGTGCTGTCCCCCAGTGACAGCACTTGCATTTCTGCTCTTTGCATTTTGCATGAAGAACCCAATCACAAAACAGATAATGACAAAAAACCCAAATTCAGAAGGGGCAAGAAAGAAAAGGTTTAAAATTGTTACTTGTGAGCTGGCCTGCCTCTCTGATCTAGTTTCTACCACACCACACAAGCGTTCATGTTGCCAGTAAAACACCTGTGAGGAACAAAAGCACTGTACACCATCTGCCACTGCTGCCAACAAGTTCCTTGTCAAGCTCTGCTGCCCTCACCATCCAGCAACTGCCTAACACATTCTTCTCCTTCATGAAGTTGATGAGTCCCCAAATTAATGCAGAATATATAATTTGCTCCCCAAATTTGCAAGGCATTTGATTCTTAAATTCTACTTCAATGTGCAGACACATGAGGATGCACAGCACTGGTTCTCCATTGGATGAGCTTGGATTTTCTATTATATTCATCCTACTCCAAGCTATATTCCAGTGATCAGGATAATCTGATTCTAAGGATTTTCACTGTATCTATCATGTCCACCAACTTTCTCTCAGGGGTACATTTTATTACATAGACCTTCATTTTCATCTGCCAGTGAATACTACAATTCAATCTAGCCCTATTTGTCTTGAGAAATTCCTGCCTAACAACTGTATTTTCATTATAACTCATCCTGTTTACTGTTGCAATTTACATTTCTCAATAAACTGGAAAAAAGTTTTTAGTACAATGCTGCTCCACATTAAAATTAATGAAGGCACAACCCAACCAGAATGTTTAGCTTTTCACTTCTGATTTCATTTGTTAGTCATAAAATATGAACATTTCAAAATGCAGCGTGTGATAACTTACTATGCAATATTTTCAGAATTTCCATAAGGAGAAAACAGCCAAAAATCGAGTGCTCATTTTCAGGTTGTTCCATTTTCCATTTAATTTGGGAAGATCCCTCCTTTCCCCACCTGCAGGCACCAGGTCACTGCAGTGCCCGTGCTGCATCACCACACTCCCTCTACTGGGCATGCAGCGACCCTGCCAACATCTGCTGTGTCCTACACTGCTGCCTTCCAACGGAATTCTTTACCCCAAAACAAAAAAGGAAGCAGGAAGGGAGGAGAAAAAAAAAAAAAAAAAGCTGTAGCTGAATACTTGGGAAAACGTCCTCCAAATTTAAATACTGTCTAGAATGTACAAATTTAATCTATTGATTCTGACCTGTCATACAGCATGTGAAATATTTAAGGATACATCATATAATTAATAAACCATGAAAGATTTAAAAAAAATATTACTCATTTATTGCTGACTTTATTCTTAATATCATGTTAATTTTTGAGCCAGGCTTCTAATGCATCAGAGTCCACAGTCTCAGGTGTCAAACTGTAATATGCAGTAATAAATATAAAGATTTAGAAAAACTAAGACAGTGTAGAACAATTATTAAAATAGTTGTTACAACTCCCAATGTTTGCTTAAAACTTCAAGTTATAGGAAAAGAGAATATCCCTAATATTTATCATTGTATGCATGTGATTTTGGATTCACTTCCTCTTCTTCCAAATTAATTTCAGATAAGGGAAATAAAGGGCTGCACTGAAACCTTATTTGAGGTATGCTCTGTATTTTCTGTTCTGTCCAAAATTCTTCCCATAAAATTGTTTCTTTGTGGTCTTATTAATATCAGCCTGGCAAGAGTTTTTGAGAAAGTTTTCTTGGAATCAAACTGGTTTTGACCATTTACTTCCCGAATCAACATTAAATGAGAAAAAGGGATTTGACTTTTTTAAAGTACCAGTCTATCATAAAGGCTAAAAAAACATCCTGAGCAGCAACCCTTAACATAAAAATACATCTGGTGAAGACAGCACAATCAATAATCAGCATTCACCAGCCTCATGTATTGCACAACACCAAATTTCAGTACCTCCTACAATTTCTAATTAAAAAATTGATTCTTACCAACGCTTCAAGTCCTTCAATAAATGTTTAAGCCCTGTGATTCTTTGCTGTTGCTCAAACAGACAAACACCAAAAATCTGTAGATTGATTTTGTTCAAAGCATTATGAAAATTTTCAAGCAAAAATACATATTAATGTGGTATCTTTGTAAAATGCCACCATTTGCAAGAGGCCTATACTTGTAAAAACTCAGATTTCCTTATACTGAGTAGTAACATACAGCCACACGTGACTGACAAATCACATATTTTCATCTTTCAAATGCAGAACCAATATCATAAACAGATCAATTTGATGTTCTAAGTAGATGTAAAGTTCAATACACCTTAGTTACCAAGTCTCACTGACCATACTCAGTGACTCAAACAGCTGCAGATAAAGTTTAGCTGCATTAAGACTGTATCTTTTGTGTATTTCAATTTTTCCATAATTAATCTTATGGAAAACTACATCTATTTTAAATTTTCTTAGCTAAGCTAGATGCCATGCCACCTTTTTCAAAATCAGCTTCATACAAGTTTCCTCTAAAAAAGCTGAATAGATGATGCTGTCAAACAAAATTCATTATGTTGAACGGCCCAAATGTTAGTGTGTCATGTGAGCTTCTGACACAAATTTATTCTTTTGACCAATTACACAGACTTTAAAATCTGAGAGGCATTTCATTTCTCAGTTCTCAGTATTTTAAACATGAATCACTCCAATCTCCTTTGGCATGTTTAAAACTGCTTTCCTTGTTAAAGACTTCAATCACTGATCTTAAGCGGAGCCAACATGAGCAATCACATTCCTCCACCATCCTGAAAAATGCTTCAGTGTGTTTTAATATTCAGTGATTTATTTAATACTGAGTATTTATTTAATACTCAGCTTCCTAACATGACTTGTCTGTGCTCTTCTGAACTAGTACACAAAAACCACTGAGAAATTATTTCGTAAAGGTGAAGAAAAAAGGATTTTCTATGTAGTGTTATCTATAAAATGAATGTTTGCTTGCATGGAAGTGAGTGTTGCTTTTCTTCTCCAAGAGAGTAGAACATTATATAACATAAAATATATCTGATAATGCGTATAGGCAACTGTTCTTTCCACAGTGTAACTATATTTTAAATAATTAAAGAAGTCTTAAAGTCTGCACGTATAAATAACACTTTTTAAAAAAATAAAATGGTAGATCTGGGAAAATAAAACACTTTTGAGGACCTCTGTGATCTGAAAAGCAGCATATTTCAAACGTTATAAACAAGTGAGAAAATTAAGAAAAAACAAAATAAAAACAAATAACAAAAATGAACATATCTTCAAAAGTTAATTTGACTATTACCATACTTGTCATAAATTAACAGAAGCTCATTGAACCACAGAAGAATTGGCAGAATAAACACAAAAGGACAATAAACAACAAAATTAAGAGCTGCAGTCAATACTTACCACTTGAATGAGGAATTCTACAGGAAAGCCTCCTAGTGTTTCACTATCTGTGCCTGAAATTTTGTTTTTCCATGAAGATTGTCCTAATAAAGGATCACTGTCCTATAAAAGATAAAACATCTAAATGAGTATTTTCTTTTTAGAGGGTTTTGCTAAAATTTTGATCATTCTAAATAACATCAGAAAACTAATCTCAAAGCTTTTTAAGGTAACAGCTTCAAGTATCCAAAAAACACTTTGGACTTGAAGAAAGTAACTCACTGTGATTGGAGACTGGAGAGAGGGCGTGTAGGGCAATCGGGGAGGAGTCATGAAGAAGCGCGAGGGCCGCTGTTTCTGTCCGAAGGCAGCGATTGGCATGGTTTCATGGGGCTCGTTACTCTGCCACACAGGGACAGGGAAAGGCAAAGGGAGGATATAATTCAGTGTCTGATTCATTTTTACCCTTTTGGATCATGTACTTAATTTACTTCTGGCATCTGGACTAGCTGTGCCTATCCACACCCCAACCCAACGGCAGGAAAAGATGAACGTTTTGCTTTTGGTCTAGGAGTTTTCAAAGTTTTATCCCATCAAATAAAAGCTGCATGAAAATTTCCAAAAATGCCATTGGCAGGTAAATCACAACAGGAACTCAGCAGAGAATCCAAACTCAGACCATGACAGCATCTCCTTGATTTTTAAAGATTTTTAAAGATTTTCTAAGCCTTCTGATGCTTACATTCTTGTAATGAACGTTCTCACACACTTTCTGTAATAACTTATTGTTTTGCATTCTTTTATTGAGGAGGAGAAATTTAATGGACTGTTGGTTTGTCCAGTGTCATTGGAGAGGTGGCACTGTCACCCTCCAATCCACTGTCACTTCTGGAAATCCATAATTACTGGAGTCAGAAAGTAAACTTCCCTTTTTTTGCCTTGAAAACAGCAGTGTGTGTGTGTCATGTTATTTTTGGGTCCTATAATGACAATGACAGAGACTAGAAGAATTATGTAGATCCAACACCACACAAGACACAAAAGAGAGTCAGGTCCTCCAGAAATCTTGCAGCCTAGGCTGGACTGTCTGGCAGGAACAAAGCCTAGGAGCTGGGAGATAATCTCCAATTGTTTCACCAAGATAACATCCTCCCAGTAGCTTCATTAGCACAAGAAATTCCAAAATCAAGTTCAATCAACTCATAATACTTGTTTGCAACTCCCACAGGCCTTTCCTGACTTCAGCAAATCACAAAGGGCCAGGGTTTTCTTGAACATTTTCTGCAAATCCTGGCAGGATCTCGTTGCAGAATTCTCTCTGGGATCCTATAGCACTCATTTTATTTCTTCATATTGAACTCAGGCTATTTTAACAGCCTACAATAGCTGGTCTAGTAAATTATTCCACCCTGAGCCATTTTGCTTTAATCATAGAAGGTTATCCTGTTCTGTAAAACCATAAACAGTAAAATTTTATTACCTGGAATTTCCCATGCATCTGTTATGTCTGTTTCTACTTTATGACAATACCACCTGGGTGTAATTTCTTATTTTTGATTAAAGCATATCATTGTCGATTTTTAAAATTTCATTTTCTTATTACAGCTACTTTTAGAATGCGTCATTAATACTTACAAGAACTTCATAATCTGGGACTGTGTGTGTTCCAAGACCTGCCCTGTCAAAAGTCACCCTGTAGGTGGCATTAAGAGTGTCCACAGCATCTATTTGTCCAGTGAAGAGACCATCGTGGACACCTCGCAAACGGGCTGAAAACAACAACAGGACAAGAAGAAACCAAACATTACAATGCTATGATACAAATAACAAAACTCAAAACAAGATTCATTACATCTTTTGCAACTAATTCTTTATATGTATACTAAAAAGCTGCATATTAAATGAAAAAAAGAAAATAGCAAACCCAGAAAAAAGTATGTAATAGAAATATTACCAAATTTGTTACAAAATTTAAGTTTGAAGGTTAAATATTTCCCAAATCTAATCCTTAGTACTACACTTATGTCTAAGAAACTCCCACTGTTTCATACCCTGCACCTTCTGACAGACAGATTTTGCAGGCAAAAGTCAATCTCCAGATGATTTTGCACAGCACATCTCTCTGAATCCCTCCTCTGATGACTGCATGTTTAGCAAAAAAAGGTGTGGAAGGATACAGGTCTAGGAGAGTGAGGAGAGGCAGAGTGGTGCATGTCTGCTCTTCAGCAAGAGCTAAGGGCAGCGGTGTTCAACACAAAAAATGCAATGAACAGTCATGACTTGAACAGGAGATGTGAAGTGAAAAGCAGCTGGACCAAAATCAGACAGGAGGAAGGAACTGAAATTTTCATGAAACCTGTGGAATATTTTCAATAATATTCCTTCCTCAGTTATGTGTAAGGTTTTTTAGCAAGGCAATGTCATGTTCAGCATGCACATCCAACTGAACTGCAATACCAACTGTATATCTGTTTCAAAACAGGTAGTTTTCTATTTATGGAAAAATAAAGTTCAAGTTTATATTAGGTCAGATTTGAAACTCAGACAACACTCAGAATTTTAAAATTAAGCATCTCCCTCTCTCCAAGAAGTGATACACTAGACATATAAGAAATTCTAAAATTTGAACAGCAGAAATAATAAGTCATACTAAGTTTGCAGCTCAAAACCTTATCAGTGTTTTAAAAATATCACCTGATTTCCACAAGCACCTTCTCAGTGAACTAACAAAAAACTGATACAATTCTGATGTTTTACATTTATTATAATTACGTGCACTAAGTGGATTATGACTTAACTAAAATCTTTACAAAATACACTTGGCTGCTTATTTTGTTTGTTTTTAAGAATTTACCTGTAACTTTTGTTCCTATTACAAGTGGTAATGGAATTTCTTCTGGAAGATCTTTGAACTGTGAAAGATCTGCAACTTTCCTCTGCTGCAAAAGTCTGATTTTCTGTCGCTTCTGTTTTAATGCTGACCTCTCTTCCTCAAAGAATGCAGAGGAACACCTGTAATTTCATTAGATAAAAAATATACTTAAATTAATCACTCAAAACATATATGTGAAGGTACATCAAATAAATAGGCATAGTTTAAAAAATCACTGTGAGAAAATAAAAAAGCTTGGGATGATGTGTTCAAGAGAAAAAAAAATCTTGTTTAATGCATTTAGACAAGCTTACTCCTCAGAATTCTCACCCTTAAAATAAGAGTCTATTTTAAAACAATACTCAGGAATAGTAGCTGTTGCAGTGGTATATCTAAAGAGCACAACTTTTTAGGATTTTTTTCTGCTTATAAGGATCCATCTAGGGTCACAACAAAGCTAAAGCTGCCCAGTCTGCTGTGGATGCCACGTCAATGCACTGAGGAGGGTGTCCTGTGAGAGCCCTGGCTGCCAGCACTCACTGATACACAGGAGATCCCTCTCACATCTGCTCATTAGCTCAATTAAGCTAACTGAGTATGACAGGGCACCAGACTCAGCACATAAATGGCACTTCTCTGTCTCATCTCCTTGCACTTCTGCAAAGCACAACTCAGCCCCAAAATCTCTGATGAACTGTTCTGAGATTGATCATAGTCAAAGTTTATTTGATCTTGGGCTACTGTGTAAAAATCAGATCATCTGTAGTAGTGCCCTTCTCCATTCTGGGGGTAGAGTTCTTCTTAAAATGCAATCTAAAAGATGGAAGGCTCATTCCTAAAGTGCTTACTTTGTACTAATTTTCATTTCTAACCTACTGAATAGGCAAGATTCATGAGGGAGATAAGCAAAAAGACATTAAGGACTCAATCCTATCTTTCATTTCTTACTAAAATTTTCTTCATTCTTGTGTCAATGAAAGAAGTAATTTTAAAAAGGTGCACAAATGTTATTTTAAGTCTGCTTGATTGCAGAAAGTTATTTATCATATAATTTGCCACCTTTTTTAATTGCTTTACTGCAGTCAAATGCAGATCAAACATTTTCTCTGGAACTCATACAGTTATATATTGATTACTGATCAATAAATTCTATTTTACCAAGTTATTTTAGAAGACATTGTCAACTCTGCTGATGGTTCCCTCTACTACACTATAAATTATTTTCTGACTTAAATCCCTTCAAGATGTTCCTCACTCATCTCCAACTTAGTACTACTAAGAAGTCAGCTCCTTTTTCCAAATCTGCTTCTACTACTCTCCTATTACATGCTGAAACAAACATTCTCAGGTTTTCTTCTGTATACCCCTCACTGGGAGAGCTCCACAAAGCCCTTTCAGTGTTGTCCATGATTTCTCTTCCTGGCATTGTGCACAAGAAGACTGTGAGCACTGAGGTGCCAGGATGCTGAGATCATTTTGTTTCACACTGACCAGCACTTGCACACACTGTATGCACCCATCATTTGCCTCTTATCTTAGAAATGTTTTCTAAGTTCTATGGGGCACAGGCCACCTGTTTTCTCCCAGTGTTAGCACAATGAGATCCTAGTCCTAAGCAAGACATGGGACAAAGACACAAACAAAAATAAACTGCAGCTGTGAGGTACTTTTGTCAGGTAATGCAAACATGCACTGCACTGAAGGCTCCCATATGAGGCTTTCCAACCACTTTCAGCACAAAAATCACCACTTTGTATTGTCTGGTTTTTGTATAGCCTAGAAACTCTGTTGTAGACTGAGGCTGGTGTCCCACTCACCAGTTTAGCACTGAAGAGCAGAATGTGTTTACCTG
This sequence comes from Zonotrichia leucophrys gambelii, assembly GCF_028769735.1. Taxonomy (NCBI): domain Eukaryota; kingdom Metazoa; phylum Chordata; class Aves; order Passeriformes; family Passerellidae; genus Zonotrichia; species Zonotrichia leucophrys. Next base: position 99,291,742 of record NC_088172.1, read on the forward strand.
GAATTAGGTACTGTTCCAGTGCTCCTCTTAGGAAATTAAAATATCTGGAAAGGGATATCTCTATGTGGCAGACATAGAGAGGGATAGTGGTTGGGAAACTTAGGAAGAGTTTACTTGGATATTCTCATTTATTGACTTCATATTTACTACTGGGGAGGAACAGGTGTGAAATAATGCTTGAAATAATGAAATAATATGAAATAATGCTTGCAGTGGGCTGTGAATATCAAGTTGCAAAATGCAGGTCAGAGCTTTTCAAGTCCATTGAGGAGAAGAATGGCTAACCACAGTGAGACAACAAAACAGGCAAAAAAAGAAAAAGAAAAAAAGCAATACAAACTTTGTATTAGTCCCTCTAATAAAGTCCAGGGTCTTGCACTAGGAACAGCAAATATCACCTGATGTTTTTTGACTTGTGGTCTTAGAAATACAAATTCAAATGCTGATACACTAATCACTGACCTTGGAAGGTCCCTACAACAGCAATACTGGTTTACTGATAGCTCAGATGGTCTTAAAAAGTCTCTGTCCCAAATGATGTAACTATGGAGGTAGAAAGTATCTGCAATATATTTCTGGCTTCAGTTAAAGGAAACCTCCAGCCCAACATTCCCCAAATGCATTTAATAAAGATTTTCTCCATGCCATCCTATGAAAAAATGAAGATTAAAACTATGGTACAGATCAAAATTGCAAACTCATCAGTTTTCTGTAGAGACTTCTTGAGAAGTTGAACATTCTTCTCAGTTTTAACCTTGCTTGTGAGTATTTGAACTAACAGGAATCATCACCATCATGTAGTGGCAGGACAAGCAGATCTAAGCTCAATTCATATCCCCTGCTATTTTACAAGCCAAATTAAGTTTACACAGAGTACACAAAACTAACTATTACCTCTTCCTTTTCCTGGAGCATATCTTTCCCCACAGTCTACAGGAATCTTACAAGCTTTGCAGGCTCTCATGAAGAATACTGCTGTGCCAATCAAACACACTGTTGATGTGTGATAGGACATTTAAGGTAGCAGCAGACATAAGAAAATAGTACAATATATTTAAACAAAACAAAAAAAAAAAAGATGACAACCATGTGCATAATCATCACAGAGACACTATTATCCTCTGCCATCAACACTGTGGCTGCAAAATGTCTTAATTATTTATTTTTAGTCCCTCATGGGGAGATATCAGTGCTGACAGTTTGCCTCCATATGATGAGGACAGAGAAAAAAATTTTTAACAGAATGGTAAAATAAAAAAATCTTTGCTCTAGAGGTAGATTAAAATAATCATGAAAAAGCATTAAAATGATTTAGAATAATTAAAAGTATTTTAAAACTAAGGTCAAAGAACACTCTTGACATCTTGAAAGAGACTACCATAATTTAAAAAAATACTAGTATAGAAATAAAAAGCAAACAGGAATGCTTATTTTATGTTGCTGTAAAGCAGTAACTCAAAGTTTGCATTAACAATCACACTCTTTATGCAGTCAATTGCTTCTACTTCAGAATTCAGATAAAACAAATTTCCTGCCTATTTAGACCTTTGGTTCCTTTGGCATGAGTATCTTTTTTAAAAAAATAACTCTATTATGGTTGAACAAAAAAACCCCAAATCAAACCCAAAACCACTCTCCCTATGGCTTAAAAAATAAAAGCAAAAAACCAACCCAAAGAACCCCTGAAAAACAAAAGGAAATTTGCAACCCAGCAGGTTGGATGGGGTTTAGCAATCTGATGTAGACAAGGTTCCTGCCCAGGGCATCCCCTGACCCCAGCCCCTGCTGGAACCAGACAATCTTTAAGGTCCCTTCCAACCCAAAACATTCCAAGACACTGAAGTTTTACCAATGGTCCACCAGAACTGCTGGATGAGGCAAGCTGATCTTTTAGAGGTAACACTTTTGGCAAAAGTCAAATGAGAAATTGGTGACTTGACCTCCAAATACACCATTTCTCTCTCAATAGGAAGCATGACAACAAAGGAATGAAAAGCCAAGTTAAGCTCAAATTACAGGAACATCTTTCCTAGAGGAGCTATTTTCAAACTGGTTCTGCTGCCTTCCCTTGACTGACAATTTTTACTTATGTTGTTTGCAGGTACAGAAGATGAAATGGTCTCCATCATGCAAAATACAACCTGACTCAGCGATCTACGAAGAAATGAATTCAGTGAATATATTCAGAAATATATTCCATATGAAGAAATTAATTCAATACCTTAGTGTTTGCATTTACAGAAATGAAAGGCTGATTAATTTATGGAACACTACTTATACAATGACAGGATGGTCAAATTTGGAAGCACCTCTGGAGGTTATCTCCTCCAACCCCCCCAGCAGAATGAGCTCCAGGAGGCTTCCCAGAACAACATCCAGAGGGCCTCTCAGTACATCTTAGGATGGAGATTCTGCCACCTCACTTGTGCCTGCTCCCTCTTTTCCTGTCTCCAGATAATGCTGGATAAAAAACCTGGCCCTGTGTTCTCTATACCTTCCCTTCAAATATTTATGTACAAAATGAGATCCTCCCTTTAGCCTTCTCTAGGCTAAATTGTGTAGTTTTTGTGAAAAGGCTGAGCTAAATCAGAGGGTTTAAGAATTAAAAATTCTAAAACAGAAAAAGAACCCCATGTACTTCATTAAATTCTAGCTTCTTCTCTACAATGGACAATATTTTATGGGTGACTTAATTTCTTCTCTGTCTTGACAGCCACTCTAAGAAAAGCTGAGGATCTATAAAATGGTTTCAAAAAATAATAAAATAAATGAGGTGAAAATGTACACTCGTTTTCCCCAAGAAGAGCTGGTTATAGACAGAAAAAAAAAAACCTCAGTGAAACATTGGCCAGCTCTTCCAGGCCAGGAAGCACTGCAGTATAGAAGATGCAAAACAACTTTAACACATCAGTTAAAGCTTGGACATTTAGTTACCTGGAGTGGCAAGAGAACATTTCAAGCATAAGCTCATGAAAACTACATGGACATATGCATTTAAGGAATAGGGTGTTGTGAGGGAGAGAGGTGCTCAAAGAACACCTCAATACAAAGAGTTTTACTCCTTTAAAGATATTGTTTTGTTCTACTATTTGAATGCAAAATTTTTTAAAAGGAATAATTTCAGTAACATCAAAACTACATGTAAGTAACAGCTGAAAGAAAAGAAAGAAAAATTACCTCCGTGGTTTTCCCATTAATCGCCTGATTTTCCCCCATTCTACTCTTGTCAATTTTCTGGTTTTCAAAGTTGGAAAAGATTCTTTCAGGCATATACAGAAATCATTATCTCCTTCAAATAGTGGCCTGTTGAAACATAATTGTAGTCCTGTGTTAACCACACTAAGTAAACTTTTGTCACAAGATTCCAAAAAATATCCATAATCAGAAACACATTAAAAATATTAATATAAATTAGTCACATAAACAAGACACTTCTATTCAAAGAACAATTTTAATTCAGACAAAAGCAAAATCAGAAAGTCTCCAGGACTATTGTTCTTTGACTCTTCTTATCACTGACATTTAAAAATGCTCCTTTCTCTAGATTCTACAGAGAAATACACATAATTCATCCTGCTCTATAACAGATAAAAAGGCACAAATGAAACTTCAGCAGAGCCAGCTCAGTGTCATGAGGATACTGCAACACACTGAAGGAAACCAGAGAGTGAAATATTGAGAATAAAGGGAAGGACAGACACACAGTACCTTTTTTCATCAATTCATTCACTTGTAACTCAGGTTCTCAACAGCAGTTTCCAAAATACAGGAAATTGAACCAACTCATCATTCTCTACAGCTGTACAGGAGAGACTTCTATTGAAGCACCCCATGAGTCCATGGTGAAGCACAGGATGAGTGTGAGAGAAGTGACAGTTCAGAGAACAGACCTGCACAACTGAGGAATTTCTCTCTGATGCCATGACCCATCTCTAGCTCTGTTTTATGACTGCCTTTTTCCTTTGTAGTACCACATCCTTCTTAGGCTGAGGAGACAAGGGAGCAGCAGCAGATATGCCCATCTAATAGAAGGTTAATCATAAAAGACTCTGTGCAGCTGAAATAGATCCCTCCTGGCAGGAACAAAAGGAGAACTGCATCCTAGAGAAAGCTGCTTTTCTGCACTCTGTGCAGGGCACTGGGGTTTGGAGGGGAATACACCCCAGTACAGAACAAAGAGCACCTTGGAAGCAGCATTGCTTTCAGCTGAGTGTCTGGGGTGGCAGCAGAGAGAAAAGGTGCACAGATATAAGGAAACCCAGGCAAGAATAGAATAGAATAGAATAGTTGTGCAGTAGGAGGATCTGCAGCTGCAGCACAAAGCAAAAAGGAAAATAAAAAGAATGAGCAATGAGGCTCAGGAAACAGACACAGAAGGGTATACAGCAGTATCATTTTATCCATATTTACTATTGCTAACAGAAGACATCTATATAGAGAATAACTATTTAGCTCAGGTGTTTTTTTGGTCTTTTTTTTTTTGAGATAATCTATATTTGATTATTCTTACTAACTCTTGTACTTCAGCAGGCAAACTCTAAATCCACAGCATCCACAAGACTGGAAGCTCTGGAAAATGGTGGAAGCAAATCACAGGTGCATCTGCTTCTGAAGGCCTATGATCACTGTGGTAGTAAGCAGCACTTCAGAAGTCTCTGGAGGCCCAAAATCAATGGGATTTTACAGGAAACAGTCCACTGCAGTAGTATATACAGAATTCAACTGAATCAGCTTCAATAATCTAATAACCACAGATGACAGCTGTAGAAATAAAAATATTTCAAAAACTTACAGCAGACATGGCATTTTATTTGATTATTTCAATTTTGGATGCAATAATTTGATTAAAATATTCAGAGATTTGTACAGTGAGCCATTTTTTGTCAGTTGATAGCTCTATGATTTAAACTTTTTTAAGCTTCTCATTAAGCCTGGATCATATCACTCCCAACAAGATGTATCAAAGTTTTCCTTCCAAAGATATGCAGTGTCTTAGTAAACTATGTTATAATATCTTATTATCTTATGAGCATTGCAAGCTGTATTTGATTTGCAAGGAAAGGTTTTGGCAGGGGGGGGGTTTGGCAGAGGTGGCTTCTTTGGGAAGCTGCTGGAAGCTTCTCCCATATCCCACAGAATCAACACCAGCTGGTTCCAAGGTGGAGCCACCCTTGGCGAAGGCTGAACCCAGCAGTGATGGTGGCTGTGCCTATGAAATAATGCAGTGAGGAAGGGGAAAAACCCCTGTGCAACTGCAGCAGGACAGAGCTGCAGGAATGTCTGAGAGAACCAGCTCTGCAGCCACCCAGGCAAGGTCAGGGACCAGAGCACAGGTTCCTCTGCAGACCAGGGTAAAGCAGCTGTGTCCCTGCAGCCCATGGAGGGCCCCATGCTGGAGCAGGTGGATGCCCAAAGGAAGGTGAGGGGAAAAACTTTTCAGCAGAAAAATTATGTAAAAGGTAAAAAAGCAAGGACAAATAGAACAATGGTCTGTGTATTAACACTTGTCTAGAATAACTCTCTAAGCTACAGAAAAGCTTATCTAGCAAGATATTAGGAAGTTTTAAGCTTAATAATGGAGCTCTGTGCATTGTGTTTTAAGGCTTACAAGCAGGTATTGTATTCGAAATACACAAGCATTGTTTTAACCAAAGGTATCTGTGCTTATGGTGATTGGATAGAACTACTGTCAATGTGCTTTTGCTTTGTGTGATCAAAAAACTTATAAAGTGAGTTGTAACATTAAGTTCTTTGTCTGCTGCCTGGGATGTGAGCTGGTGGCATCTTCCCATTGTCATAACCAGGTAATGAGAGTGATGCTGGAAAATGAAACAGCTCAAAGCACGTTCCCAGTCCCATTTGTGATTTGTACATAGCCCCCAGTTGGTGATATTATCCTACATTGATTTGATTGGCAATAAATTAAACTAATTTCCAAAACTGAGTCTGTTTTGCCCATGGCAGTAAGTGGTGTGGACTCTCCCTGTGCTTATCTCATCCTTTGACCCTTTTGTTACATTTTCTCTCCTGTGTCCAACTGAGGAGTGACAGAGCAGCTTTGATGAGCACCTGGTCTAGAAGGAGAACCCATCACATCTGCACACATGGGTAACTATCAAAGATGATTTCAGAATTACCTGCTAAACTCAAATTCTAGCCTGCTGATAGACCTACAGCTTCGTAGACAACTCTTTAAACTAAAAGTTCATGGTCTGTTGCAAAAATCATTATTAAAAATGATTAAACATATTAAAATTACTCCTAGAAATAAGCAGAGTTGGGGTTATTAATTTTTTTCATGTAATTGAGGAAGAAGCATGAAAAGACTAATTCTTTCAAAGGAATTAAATCCTAGAGATGATGAATATAAAACTAACTAAAATGGACATGAAATTTTTCCACATCTGATGAATATATGCCAAAATGTTTTTCTGTTGCTATGACTGCCTTCTCAGTTAAAGAAAAAAAAGCTACAGCAATTGTGATCAAAATAGGAAGGAAAAACAGTAATTATTTTGTTTGTACATTCTGGAAAATAATGCTTAACTCTGAAGCCATTCTTTAGAATATTAAATACTTGTGTTGCATGTATTAGTCAAACAGTGTGGATTTTAATATTCCATTGATTAATAATTTTTTTTTACATTTTAGAAATGAAATTATTTATTTTAAACAATTCACACCACTGTGATAGTAGCATTAAGAGAACAAGTGCCAAAAACTCTGAGGCACAAACTGCAGAAACAGTCCAGGAAATACATTATGAGATCCAAGCAGGATGCTGGTATCTGGACAAGAGTTGAGCAATCACAGCCTGAAGCTCTGTTACTGATCACAATAAAAACAGGATGATGGGGAAAAAATATTTAATACCAACATTGACATCTTTAAGGAAAGCAGCACTTTATGAAGAAGCAGTGTCCTTTTATCTCCTCTGTATAGCACTGATGCAAGGGTTCAGAAAAGTCTAAGTGTTCTGATATTTTTGTGTTTCAGGTGCTAAAAGCATTATGAATAAAATCCGGTATCTGGTAGAGGCAGAGGTGATAAAAACAAAATTACATCCATGAAGGCAGGCTTTCTATAGAAGACTTTCTAAAGTTGGTAGTTGCAAAGAACCAAGAGCACATACATTGCTCATTAGAAAAAACACCCACCACCACACAAAACAGCTTTCCATAATTAGTATTTAAGAATAAACTGGAGTATCTAACCAATATATGGAACTATGCAGCTGAATTTTAGAAAATTACATGTTTCTGCACTAATAAGAGGTAATTATACAAAGCAAACATACTTATCTATATTTGAATAGAACCACTCATATATGCACCACTTGTGAGCTTTGGGCAGCTTGAGCAGGTTCCGAAGCCGCAAACCAATCTTCTGTGACACCTTCTTTTCTGGGGTGGACATTGTTGTACTGAACTTCTGTGTAGTGAAAAAAAACCAGTTAAACAGAATTTACCCTTTTTCAGTATTCAAATAAAGCAGATTTTCCTGATAAAAGTCTGCACATGTTGTTTCATAGCAATGTTCTTCTTGCAGATCTGTAACAATCCTTATTGCATTATATCAGCAATGCAATCAAACAGAACAGACAGCAAATTTTAACAGGATCAATACCATTATCTCCATACAAAGCTCTTCTAACAGAAACATTTTCCAGCACTGAAAATGTTGTTACATTATTGGTAACAACAGCATGGCACCAAAATAGATTTGGACTTCAAAACTCTCACCAGCTGTCTCAGGTGAGCATAACTGGTGTTGCAGCTCAGATGCCAGCAACAGCACCTGTCTGATCTGCACTAAAACTTCTACTCTTGCCCACTCTTCTTAGGCTGAGGATGAAGCTAGGACAGGAATATAACACAGGCAAAGCTTTGAGCAGAGTGTCTGCTTAGAAAACTGCAAGTGAAAGGAGCAATCAAGTTTTAACTACATTTAAAAGCTATTTGATAAATCATGGAAAAGACACTGTCTTAGATTGTTTGCATAATAGATAGACCCATGTTTAAACAAATCATAAAAAAAAAATCTGTAATTTTGTTCCAAGGATGGCTGTCTTACTGACAGAAAGAACAACTTTTCTGCAAAAAATAACAGCTTTTTGAGACTATAGGTTTAACAGGGTCCCTATGTCATTATCAACTGCTATCCTTCCCCAAACATTCAAATTATTTTGGACTTTAGTAGCAGCAATAATAGGATAAAGCATAAGGTAGGCACCTTGCTGGCTGCTGCTGCCCTAGATACAAGCCCCTTTCTCCCACTGGAACTCCAGGAAACAAAGCCTGGTGGGACAGCAAGATCTGTGAACTACAACAGCTGCAGTCCCTGCAGCAAATATTTATCTGGCAATCATTTGACCTCCAGAATCAGACATTTAAGCAAAAAACAACAGGGTTTAGAACATTACCAAGTCAAACAGTACTTTTTCACTGAGGTAAATTCAGCCTCAGGAGATGATGGCACAGAGAAGTGACAAAGATACTACAGAGCCAACTCACTGAGACTAAGAGATGCTCCCCTTTCTATCATAACAAATAAAGGCTGACAAATTCCAGCTGGTTTTTTGTGCAATATCAAGGAGTGGACAAACAAATTGAGGATGGAAAAACAAGCTCTCTGTTGTCCTGTTAGCATTACAGGATCAAGAAGGTAAAGCTGGCCATCAACACAGGCTACAAATCTAGAGGAAGTCCCTAATTGGTTGGGATACATTAAACTCTATAGCAGCCTTCTCAGTTACATAATCAGTGCAAAAAACTGAAGCTGAATAAATTAATGCTGACTACAGGAGATGGTTGTTTGCAGAAGCATGATGGGCACTGAGTCTGGAATCCCTTCTAGCTCTGTGTGTTCATGTTCAAGACCACAAAGAACAGGTATTCCCATAAACAAAACCAGTGGTAAGAAAGAAAAATATTAATCTGTTTTGAATTGTGGCTTACTTCTAACAGCAGTTTTCCTCATAAGATTCATAAACCAAAAATGCAACTTGGAAAGCAAATATATTCAGATTTTCAACTAGAACAGATACGTTTCTTCCCCTTTTTGTTAAGAATATCTCCATACATGTATGTAGGTACCTGTGGAACCATTGCAACCTTCTGATTTCTTTTGGGGGACCTTGTGTTTATTTGTCTGTCATCATCTTCACTGAAGAGCCGACTCCGTTTTGAATTTCTGAAGGGCTGTGGGGAACAAAATGAAGAATTACAAGCAAGAAATCTGATTTCTCTGTTCATGCAGAGAATTCACAGTGAGAGAAATGAAATACCTCTTGTTTTATCACCTGTTGGTTTTCAGGCACACAGTAAATAGTGTGCCTCCTAGCACCCAGAAATCTAAGGACTGAGAGAAGAAGGAGCTCAAGATTCCAGGCTTTTCCAGTGCTAACTATAACCATTACTACACTGCTGGCCCAGTTTCACAGAAGTATTTAGAGCCTGACTCCCACTTGTTTCCATTAGAGTTAGGTGTCTAAACACTTGTGTATCTTAGCTTGCCTTGGTTATAAGTAGTACATCTGTTAAAAAATTTGTTTTGAATTTTGGATTAAAAAAAGGCTTATTCAAGCACTGTATTTGGTTTGTATGTTCTCAGCTACATAGAGTTTTAGCAAGAATTTTCTAATAAAGTGACATGTGTTTGCTGGTTTTTTAACTCACTGAAAGTATCTGCATAGCAAAATGCTAGCAAGATTGAGTCTGAAGAAACTACATCTTGAATAAATTATGTGACAATCTCAGAAAAAAGAATTTAGAATCCATGCTAAGTGAAATTTACTTGTGTACTGCTATAGCTCAGAAAGAATTGGAAGGCTGACTGAAAACAAGAAATGATTGCAATTGCAAATGTGTCATGAAAAAACTCATTTAGTTATTCCTCAATATCTGACCCTATGACAAAAGAACAACCTGTGAGTGGCTGTTAGCACTGAGGGGAAGCAGCTTTTCCTCTTCCTGCCATGAAGGTTCTGTGGCCCAGAGACAAAATAAAATCAACACAGTTAAATAAAACTTCCTTTACAAGCATTTGTACTTTATAAAGACATTTAATGAATTTGTGACTGGTTGACTGCTTGAAAAGAGATATTTTCTGTTAAATTATTCAGTGGTAGCTAAAAATCTGTCTGTCCCATGCCATGTGAACATGGGGCTTCCCCAGGAAATGTGCCTCTCTTACTCTAAATTAGATATATTTCATAAAAAGAACTACACAAGTGTATTTAAGTAACAGAAGTGCTCTGTATGTGATAAACACCTAACCACATGCAGCACACAGAAGAAAACATTAATTCCTGACAGACAGTACAAACCAGGAAAGACACACTGGACAGAGGAACTGTATATTGACAAGGTAACCAAATCACCATGAGCCAGACCAAGAAAATTGTTTACAACCCCCAACAGAAAGTGCCAAACTCTACTCCAAAGAACTACCTAAAATGAGAAGTTTGTTTCATCACTCTGGACTGTCTGTGCCTCACACCAGAGTGAAATAACTAGTGTTGCAAAGAGGCATCATCCACAGTGGCTAAATAGGTCAGGCATTTTTGGGAAGATTTTTCAACCAACAGTAAAACAGGTCTTCAAAACTTTCAGCATTCAGTAAACTCAAACTATTCCATGACATCTTAGCAACATGGGTCACTGCCAACATGGCAGACTGTGCTCTGATCTTTCCCCCAGCTTTCTACAGAACACTGAGCTACTCTCAAAGTTTGACTCTGTGTTTTTAGCACCCACAGCCACCATAGCTAAAGACTGACAAGGTTTTTATGCAGATATTAATCTGTATTAATTAAGTTCCCAGTAAGGCTTGTATTCTGTGAGATATGGACAATCCTGGAAAGCAGCTGAAAACTGTGACATGAACTGCAGGAACTAAGGGTCTCCACAAAGTTCTGGTCCCTGTCTGGAACTGCATTTTGTAGACCTGATGTTCTCTAGCACAAACACATAGCAGCATGTGTGTGCATATGTACCTGTATGAATCCTACCTAAATAAACACCAGGGAGAAGATCACAGGACAAGAAACAAACAGTGAAGCAAAAACAACCCACAAGGCTGAATTGGCCAACCCAAACATCAAACATCCCACTGGAAGCTTCAGGATCATTTCATATCCCCACCCCAAGGTTGTTCTTTAATGTAAGGCCTCCCATGAAAGTTCTCAGAATACACAAATTTCTCTGACAGTCCTTTACTTTTATTAAAATCTGCCCCCCAAGAAGGCACAATGATGGAAGTGCATTATGATATCTTCCCTTCCTTGATGCTTCAGTTCTCAGCCATAATTAGAAGTGAGATATTTCATGGGATACAAAAATAGTTGATCAGAACTGGTGATTCCTGAGCTCAAGGTGGTAGATACAGTACAAGTACTTCAAAAAACAGAGAGGAAATTTTTTTGACCTATCTTGAATGAGGTCAGCAATTTAATGTGTTTGATTATTCATTTTTAAAATATGTTTTCATCTCTTATGCAAACTTTTCAAACTTTATGCAAAGTGCTTGTGAAGGATACAGTTTCACCTTTGGACATTACAAAACTATAAATCTCAGCCTTTTTTTGTGATCCTTACATTTGACTCCCTGTATGGTATTTGACTAATCCTGAAGTTTTTTACTGTTTCTTACCATTTCCACTGTAGAACCAGCATTCTTGCTTTTCCAAATGTGTGTTTTCTGCAGAGAATTGTATTTTTCATTCCAAGAACTGGATAAACTTCCCTCTATTGTGAAGAAAGTACATCATTAATATAAATACATACATACATATATATATATGTATCAATGTGTATGTTTTAAATAACTACTGTCCAAAACCCAGTATAACATCATCAACTACTAAAATATTCACTTGTTACATCTTTGAATTCACTAACAAACAGATTTCAGTATTTTTATTAAATTATCTTAACATTAATTTCAAAAAACTGAAGGAGATTTTCATTACAAGGAGGAACATAAATAAGTATTTTTTATTTATGATAACATTTAGGTTTCTTGAAGCCTCCTTTGCTGGAACCCACTGTCAGGTTGACAAAAATCAACAACTGTGGCTGTAACTGAAACCTGGACAAAGCAAAGCTCTACAAGACACAGACATCTTCTAGTTATAGAAAATTATTGAGTGAGTGTATACCAACAAGTAAATAAAATTTTATTGTAACAGATCTGCATTAGTGACAACATATTCAACAGACCATGCCTCCTCCTTTGAGTAACAAAACCCTTGTAATACATAAAGAAGCTTTAATTATTGGGCAAACTAGAAGTATTCAAAATTTGTATGAATGTTCATGAAGATAATCTCAAAGAAAAAAATAAAAGCAGCAGGTTTTTGATTTAACACACAATTTGCAGACAGAGAACACAAAAAAATTGTGAAATGGCTTCCTAATGTAAATTGTGTCACACATACAGGTCTCACTAAGAATCCTCCCTGTATCTCCTGCTCAAGAGATGAAAGATTACCCCAATCTTCTCATCAAACTTGATGTCTAGGCAGCATTTTAAAAGAAAAAACACATTTCAGGAATTTCACCCAGAAGAGCAGTGTCTAAATACACCACAATATATGTAGTTTCAACTGCCAAGGATTATTATTCTATAGAGCTACAAACACCTACAATAAACTCCACCATATTTCAACAAAAAAGTCTGTGATTTTCTTGAACTCTATGAAGACAGAAAAGAAATACACCTGAAAGTCAGATTGGGTACAAGTAAATAACATATTAATGTCTTACCTTTCAAGCTCACAAGTGCTTTTGCTGAAGAACCTGCAATATAGCAAAAAGCCCACATAAATCACAAGCTATTTCAAACCCTACAATCTATACAGAGTCTACTCATTCTTAATTAATTCTCAGGCAGAAAGTGAAATTTAATATTAAAATCTTTCACAGCTGAATGAGCAAACCCAGCACACCTTCCATGGCACTAGGCATAGAATTATACATTTATTACCAATAAATCCTGAAACCATATTCACATTTTGTTTTTTTCCTTTAGTTTCATGCCTACAAAACAACTTTAGATGTTAAACACTTGGGTTTAACACAGCAAATTCTCAACAGGCTTTATGTCCAAACTACATTCTCTCATGGGGCTGCTTGTTTGATGCAGTAGCAAATGTATTTTACAACTGATAAGAAAATGAAAGAACATTTCTTTTTTTTTTTTTTTTTTAATGATTTCTACCAGCTCAAAGTGCCCAAGATTTCCAGGAAAGGAGTGGTTCATGCTCAAAAGGAAGGAGAGGGATAGCTAGTTGCCCCCTGGTGGTACCTCTTTGTTCAGAAAGGCAGCAGACTCAAATGCAGACAGGGTTGTTACATTGTTCCAAGAGTTCAAACAGTGCAATAAACACATGAAAACTTCACTGCTCCCCTTCCACTGCATCTGCAGAACCTCTGCAATGCTCCTGGCCAGGACAAACTCAACTGGGCCTGACCACAGTGGGCCTTCATGCTCAGAAATGTTCCAAAGTCTCAGAATGAGCTGTCTGAAGCAGCTGCTGCATTAGCACAGGGAAGATATTTCTGCATGACAAAGCCTCCCCAGGTTCCTGCTTTGCTTTTCTCTCAAATCAATTTGATCTTTCCAGTTATGTTCCTGTGTGACAATCACTTCTCCCTGTCACTTTCTCTGCTCTCTCCTTCATTTTCTCTTCAAAACTGCTGCTCCAAGAACTTTCTGACTCCAAAGCTCCAGAAATTCCTTGCAGCTGCCATTTATCTAGCTCCTAACCTCACTAACCTCACAGACACTTGTCTTTAGGAGAATACATTCCAGGGAGTATCACAGAGAATGCAGGTGCAGCAACAGCAAAAAAAAAAACCCCAAACCTTAACTCCTTATGTTTTCATCATAGTATTTTGTTTGCTACCATCTGTTAAGAAACAAAATTTCAATACAAAAAAGAAAGGAAAAGGAAATAAGGTTTCTATTTATTTTCCCCTAAAACTTACAAAAAGAGTTTAAGATAAGAAACAGAATTAGCTTGGACTCATTGAGGGTTCAGAGAGCTTCCACCCCAGTATCTCCCAAGCTGTTCAAATCTCCAACAGCAGCCACATCTGGGATTACATGTCAGAACCACGGTGACACAGCTGGGCTGCACTGTCACACCTCCTGCACATTTATTTTCTGATGTATCACCTTTGTTGGGCTGGAGTCCTATCAGTGACTGATACAGGAACAAAATTCTGTGATGCTCTGAGCCACAGGGAGTTCAGCTTTTGAAACAAAGCTGTATGTTCAAGGTATCACAATTTTTTTTTACATTTTATGCTAAAAATCTAATACCACACACTGTGCTTTCATAAATACATGGGTAGTCTGCTATCAACCAAGAATGAACAGCTCTGAAAGGTAACATTAAGAACAGTGAAGAACTACTGTGTCCCAAATTTACATAAGGGACGGTGGGAAATGTGTGTAAGTACTTAAGAACACATCACTGGGGATGGGCACACATCAGGATTGTCCCATGGAGGAGATGCTGCCTTTGCAGAGCAGATCACTCTCCTGAGAGAGCTCAGCCATTTCATCTGAACACACAAGTATTTTCTTCTTTTTCTCACTGTCTGGTTGATGTGAATCAAGTTCAATCAATCCAGGCCAGGGTGAGTATGGACACTGAACATGGAACACAAACACTCAGTGTTATGAACAAAAATTCGGTTAATATTTTTTTTGTGAGAAAGAGTTATAGGGAGGCAGCCGGATCTCTGTTTCTTGCCAGGGTTCTTAGTGCTTTGTTATTGTAATCACGGGTCGTTGAGGCTTATCTCCTCTTTTGTATTAGTAAAAGCCCTGGCTGGGTGGAGTGATGGCCCTTTCCCGAGGCTGTGCTCTCTTCCAACATAGGGAAAACACCTGAGGGGGGGGGGGGGTTATGCAAAGTGACTCCAAAGACCAGCACGCTTTGAGACCTCGACTCCAAAATGCAACGAGAAAACCCTAAAAACAACGAGCCACCTAAGAATTGAGAGACTAAAGTGATGTCCAGACGTGAGGAGCCAAGTGCTGAGCCTGCAGAGACGCGGAGTCCCTCTAGCCCTGACCACGGGAGTCGTCCCCAGCGCCGAGACTGAGGGGGACCGCGCTGAGAAAGCGAGATCTGACGGGGACAACACGCCCTAAAGGCTCCCACGAGGACTGGATCCCCCGGCTCTGCCTCTAGTGGACGGAGCTGCACATATCCTCCTCCTCCTCTGAGTCGCCCTGGGAGACGCGACGGGGTGACTGCAGCCCCGCCGAGCCGCCCAATCCTGAGCTGATCACTTTTAACAAAGGCATTAAAAAAGAGAAGAAGTCTCCTGGCCCTGTTTATTTCACTCAGCAAGAGGCAGCAAAGCTTTAGCTGGGGTGGTGTCAATCTCACAGCTGGAGTGCCTGAGATGCTCTGCTAACCATGGCATGCTTCACCTGTGAGGATGATGATGATGATGGGCCAGCAGAAGGTTACTGTGCCACTTCCTAGCTTTACAAGATTAGCACTCCAAACCAGCATTAGTTGCCAAGGAGTTTTCCACATGGGATAGTTAATCTCCCATAAATGCATGTTAGAAGCGAGCTGCTCACTTGTTTGCACTTGACCTGTAATTAATGTATCCAGGGCATCTTTGCTTAGGAATACAAGTGTCCAAATCAAATACTCCTGATCTATGGAAGTTCAAAAGTTAAACTAAACTATTTTACTGTAACGAAGTACAGAAAATGAACATCAACACTTCTGTGGCTTAAAGCTTTAGAATACATGATACTAAAATAACAATGGAGATGTCCATAAACTTCATTTTACCTCAGAGGTAAACAATATGACACAACAGGGCTTTTCTTGTCAAGTTCTTCTTTCTGATTTTAGGGCTACCTGCAACACCACCAAACTCCAAGGAATATGGAATATCTCCCCACTGCTTCCTTTTAGCTGTCAATAATACCAGGGCCACAAAACCAGAAATCAGCATGATGATCTAATATTGTGTTCCAATCAAAACCAACCAACACTAAATACAGATAGAAGCATTTCAAGAACTACAAAACCTGCCAAGTGATGCAGGATAGATTAAGTTTATTCAAACTATATAAAACTTCATTTACAATAATTATTAGATTTATAATATAGTAGCCTCACACTAAATGCCAGTAATCTTGTATACTCCTGTTCTGAATAACAAATATATAATCACTGGCAGCCTTTTTAACCTGCATTTTAATTATAGACAGAGATTAAAGGAGAATACACACACACACTTGAATGTAAATATCTATTATGACAATGACACAGACTTCATTTCCAGAAACACTTAAAAAACAAATGGGTGGAAAGCAAGAAACAAGGCCTGTGAATCATAAAGGTTATTACAACTAAAATCTACTTCCAGCTCCTCCAAGTTCAGAGGATCTCAAAGGTGACTTTCTTAATACTGAGAGTAAAAGAACCCTTAAATCAGCACAGCAGTGGCACTGGCACACAGTAAATTACAGCAAACTGTAAATTACCTCAGTTTGCCTTACTATCCCACTGAGTGGTGCTCTGCATATGCTGTTAGTAAATTAATTACCTAAACACACTGCTCACACTTGAATAAGTCTGTACAATTAGGAAAAGATTCAGCAGAGATCTAGGAGATAAATTTCAAGATCTAAAGATGTGTTATTGTGAGAAAGTTAAGACACTCCAATCTTGTTCTTCCCAAAGAAGGTCAAGATTTGCACTGATCACAAGTACCTACAAAGGAAGATAATTCAGATGGGTAAATAGCTCTGCAACCTTTTATTTTAATGGAAAGGCATAACTAAACCTAATTTTGTGAAAGATTACATTGGGTAATTTACATTAGCAATGAATACAAATTTTAACAGATTTTCGGTAACTATACCAAGAAAAGGCATGCTGACCTCCATGTAACTCAAAATCTTAAACCAAGTTCAATACATTTTTAAAGAGAGAACTGTGGCTAAAAAGGAAGCTTGAAACTGATGCACAGAAATTCCAAATACAAGTATACCCAGCATGTTTAATGAAGAATCTAAGATGATTATAATGGCCTTTCCTGGCTCTGAAAAAAAACCCCAAATGATTCTGTAAAATATGTGCACCACAGATGTGCAATAAAAATAACCCTGTTCTAGATTATGAGGTATTAAACAGCATCATAACAGGAAGCTCATCAGTAACTAAGTCAGGAATAAGTGTTTTGTAACATTTGCAAGAAATGATTTTCAGCAAGTCCAGATAAAACAAAATTGATAAAAGGCCACCAAGGTTAAAACCAGGCCAGGTGTGCCAAGCTTGGCATGCCAAGGGCCGGGATGTTTTCATGTCTGGCTGAGTCCCTGAGTGTGGACAGCTCCTGCAGTCCTGAACTGCTGCTCCCTCTGAGCACACAGCCCCAGCAATCCCTCCTGCAGCCCCTCCTGCTCCCAGGGAGGGAGGACACACATAAAAACCTCCTCTACCCGCTCCAGAGGCCGTATGAACACTCCAAAAAGTATTTCGGTTTTGAGGAGTGGGAGAAAAGTACAAAAGCTTTCACCCTTTTCAAAAATAAAAGGCAGGTTTAAGTTTAAAAGCAAGCAGTTGCTGCCTCCCCTCATCTGAAAACACTATAACTGAACAAAAGAGGAATTTGACAACAATTCAATATGGGCAGCTGTGAATGCCCAGATGAACACCCTCATTACTAAGATGGAGTAAAGCAGTTTAAATGTGGCTTCTCAGCTGCTGATTTGAAAATCTAAACAGGAACACACACAAGCATATTAGGCTTTAATTTAATAATAAATTTATAACAGCTGATAATTTTGAAAATAAATGTTACAAGTAACCACAGGGATGCTCTATAGCTGCTGATTTCACTGATGTGTGCGCACAAAGGGGCACATCTAAATCACTATGGAAAATTCTAGGATCCAGATCAGCAATTACATTATGCAAAGCCTTTCCTCTCCAGATCATTAGACTATTTTGTCTAAATTTGCACAGGTGAGCAGTTATTTTAACACTGGTGGCATGACTACCTCAAAACTCTATGTAATTAATCTGCATTGCCAGCACTAAAAATGGTGTGACAGAAGAAACTCCTGGAGAAGAAGAAAAACATGAGCCTTTATTATAGACTGAGTCATGAATCCTCCAAGAGATCATTCATCTACACAAGCACAGCACAAGGTGTTTCAGCACAGGAAGCATCTCAAACAACTGGCCACTGCAAGGAAAGCTTATTCAGGAAAACCCTGAAAGTAAAACACACACATAAGAGGGAAAAGTGGCTTTGGGACTTTTTAAAGCTTCCCCCAAACTTTGGCCTCATTGAAGAAGTAAATAAATAAATAAATAAACAAACACTAACTTTTCACTTCAAGATGAGCCAGTATTTTCCTCATGTTATGAGCCCACTAATAAATTGACAGATGTATATTTCCAAATCCTGCTTCAACTACTGGATGGAAATAGATTTTCCAGCCATGTGAACCCTTCCACAGGACTTCTGTAGACAATAACCACAATAACAAAGCCCCTCTTCTTGAAACTGTGTTCTCATAATGGACAATACACTGATACCATGGTAACATACAATTTTAAAGTAGGCAGCACAAATAATTCCAAAAACTCTTAGTTGTGAGTATTGTAAAGCTAACCTTGAGCCTTCTCCCAAATACTGCAATCTCAGTGAGTTCTGCTGTATTTTTTTGTCTCAAACATCCAGGCCACAGCAGTGGGCAGAAAAGTGGAAGTGCCAGAGGTGTGCCACAGCCTCCTGCAGCTGTCTAGGAAAGCAGCAGAGCAGAGGAGCCACGAACCACAGCAAAAGGTCCTGCTGGGGGTAAAGACAGCAATTTCTGCTTGAAGGGCTGCCCTTATGCTGCAGCCTCCCCCCATGAGATAAAAACCCATGCAGAAAGATCCTTATCCAGCTTCCCTTCTGCCTAAAACACAAGCCCCTGTGAACAGTACCTGTGACCGTGTTCACAGGGGTTCCTGGATGAGGGAAGAGACGAGGATCTGACTCCATGTTTCAGAAGGCTGATTTATTATTTTATGACATATATTATATTAAAACTATACTAAAAGAAAGAAGAAAAGGTTTCATCAGAAGGCCAGCTAAGAATAGAATAGGAAAGAATGATAACAAAGGTTTGTGGCTCAGCTCTCTGTCTGAGCCAGCAGACTGTGATTGGCCATTAATTACAAACATCCAACATGGCCCAATCCCAGATGCACCTGTTGCATTCCACAGCAGCAGATAAATCAATGTTTACATTTTGTTCCTGAGGCCTCTCAGCTTCTCAGGAGGAAAAATCTTAAGGAAAGGATTTTCCATAGAAGATGTCTGTGACAGTACCAACCAATACATGGTATTTGGCAAATATGAGTTCAGAATTTGCACTGTAAAAGCTGAACCTGACAGCCATCACCCCTGGGTGAGCAGGGTGCCTGTTTCTCTCATTCTCCTGCTGCTGGTTGGAGTTTGTGTGCAGGCAGCAGAGGATTTGCCCCTGATCCCTGATGAGCACCCTCCTGTCAGGAATGTCACCTCCCTGTCCCAGAGCAGCTCCCAGCACCCTCCTCCCTCAGGGCAGCCAAAGGATGCACCAAGAGGTGGCTTTGCCCAAGCTCAGTCTCCAGCAGGACCAGGACAATCTCTGGTCACATCTGCACGTGCTGCCTGTTTCAGCAGAGCCTCACCTCAGCACAAAGTTCATTTCACATCAGAGCCTCCCCTCAGCTTCGCTGCACAAGCTTTAGAACCAGGCAGGCCACAAATCAGATTGCTATTACCAGTAGCAGGAGACAGGGCAGCATTATGTATGCTCCAATACAATCCACTGATTCCCTCTTTTGAGACACAGAGAAAAAGCCATCTGCTCTGCAGCACCAAGGCTGCCCACCATTTACCTCCACTGCAAAGTTACCAGGAGATAAGAAGAAGGAAAAAAAAGGCATTGACTAAAATTAGTCACTCCTTGGGCACCGACCCAACAGCCTGCAGAAACAATTTTTTTGTCTTCAAAATATAAATCCAATTATTAGTATTTGAAGTATTTCTGCAACTGGGACCTTTAACATTCTGGACTTTTTCAGCTAGAGGATTTGCCACAGAGATTTGTTCTTTCTTCACCTGCATCCCACATTACTGCATGGCTCTCCCATGGCAGCACAGGAAAGGCCTCAAACTGCAGGAAATGCATGTAAACTTACACACCATTCCAGGCTGCCAGCATGGAGCCTCTCACTGTTTTATATGGACAGAACAGTAACTTCAGCAGATTGAACAAGTGCATATAATGAGAGACAACTGAGTGCACTACATCCATCTCTCTCCTGGGTTAAGGAGCAGTCACGGCCCAGCTGCACTACAGAACCTGCCAGAGGGCAAGCAGTGCTATCAGAACATTCTGGGACAAATTCCACTTCAATTCCAATCTCAAAGTAAAACTGTGTGGTTCTTACCATACAGCAAAATGTCAGCTTTCCTGCCACCAAGTACACTGTGTTTACCTGTAATTATTTTATGTGAAAGCTCAGTTATGGTCTGCTACTGTACTATAAACTAAGTTTGAGAAAACTCACAGGGGTGATGCGTAAATCTCAAAGTCTCTTAGTAATGAACTAATCTGACTTTTTTATACCATAAGAATATTCCAAAACCAATTTTTCAATGTTATTATCCTTTATATATTAAGCTGCAGACTGAGAGCTGCATGAAGTCAGTGCTAAATTAGTCAGGACTAAGTTTACATCTTCATTTTAAGTACAGGACTGCAAATGAAAGAACTACGTGTGGCAGAAACTAGTGTAATTTGAAAACATCCAGATCACCAAAACTGGAGAGAATAGGAATGGAAGCACAAGGCAGCCACTCCTTGAAACTTTCACAGTTCCAGCAGTTCAGCAATGCTACAGAAAACATGAAGCTCTCTGTGTGATGGAAAACACCCCTGACTTGCACCAAACTTAGGTAAATACAAACCTTAAGGTCAAGGTCAGCAGAGCAGAAGTTTGCTGCCTTTACAAACAACCACAGAGTGTCTGCCTCACCTGCCAAGCAGAGACTGCAACACTGACACTGCTGCCAGGCTGGCCAGCACAGCCCAATGCTAAGGGACACTGAGTCACACACTCTACTATGGCATCTGCTACAGGTGAAGTGACCCACCTGTCCAACCTTCCCAGTGTCACTGCAGCCAATATAAAAGTGACAGAGAAGAAAAAGTTATTTTTCATAGTTCACATCAACTTCTTGAAACACACAGTGCTTTCTCTGGAAAATGGGCAAGGCAAATGGAGGAACAGTAACTTAAACATGGCCCATTCTAGTGAACAGGGAAAGTTCATTTAATAAGCAATAAACCACAGCTAATTATTAATTACAGTCGTATCAGCTGGTCCATGACTTGTATTAATCAGTCTCTAAATGCAGCACAGCATCCATGACTGAGCTGCACCAAGCTGAGAGTGTCAGCTCCATCCATAATTTATGATGATCCTCCATAAATCTGTTCAGTTAACACAATGACACCGGCCATGTGGGCACATTAACCAATTTTTCCCCTGACAGCTGTTGGAGCTGTAACAAAGACCTACATGGAGCAGCCAGAAGCAAGATTTCCACTCTGAGTCCCCTCTCTCTGAGAATCTTTGGATATGGGAAGGAGTTGGTTTCTTGATGAACTTGAGCGGTGCTGAACAAAACAGTGTGACCAAAAGATGTCTGCCCTGTTCTGTGCACATCTATTGAAATCAGTAAATGCCCTAGTTTTAGCCTGGCAGGAGTTCACAGTTTGTAAGAGGACACACCAAGATGGCATCCAGGCATTCGACATTGAATAATTTCCTCTTCTGTAACACTCAAGTACTTTGTGCATGAATACAGATATACAGCAACACATGTCTGGTTTTTAGCCACACTAAGTTTTTATCAAATCCTTGTGCTCTTTGAAAACAACATCCACACAAATCCTATGGAGATGACAGAATCAATGAGGTTAAAAAAGACCTCTGACACCATCGAGTCCAGCTTTTAACCAAATACCATCCTGTCAAACAGACCACAGCACTAACTGGCACATCCAGTCTTTCCTTAAACACCTCCAGGGACAGTGACTCCACCACCTCCTTGGGCAGTCTGTTCCAATGTCCAATCACCCTTTCAGTGAAGAAATTCCTCCTAACATTCAATCTAAACTGAATCTTGAGATTATGCCTTCTCACTTGTTGCCTGGGAGAAGAGGCCAATCCCCACCGGGCTGCACTCTCCTCTCAGGAATTGGAGAGGGTGATAAGGCCACTCCTGAGTCTCCTCCAGGCTGAACACCCACAGCCCTCCCAGCTGCTCCTCATCAGACTCACGGCTCCAGCCCTTCCCCAGCTCCATTCCCCTTCTCTGGACTCCTTCCAGCGCCTCAATGTCCTTCTAGCAGCGAGGGGCCCAGAACTGGACACAGCACTCGAGGTGCAGATACACAGCACTGCATGCATGAAAACACACATGTTTACAGGCTGCCTTCCTGCACAGCCAGGTTTGTGCTGCTGACACACAGCACAAGGTACCTGATCTCTCCTCCGGGCATTCATCAGTGCCCCCCAGCCACAGAGTGTGCCCGCCCTGACCCCCAGCCCCGCGGAGCTGCTCGCACCGTGCACAACACGGGCTATGAACACAGCAGCCCTCCTTGCCCCCACGGGCGCCAGCCGGCTCCGGAGCGCCGGGCAGCTCGCCCCTTCCCCGGGCCAGGACGCTCCTTCCCCCGCACTGCCCCGACCCCCGCGGCCAGGGCGG
This sequence comes from Zonotrichia leucophrys gambelii, assembly GCF_028769735.1. NCBI lineage: Eukaryota > Metazoa > Chordata > Aves > Passeriformes > Passerellidae > Zonotrichia > Zonotrichia leucophrys. Next base: position 99,314,556 of record NC_088172.1, read on the forward strand.
GCTGTCACCGCGCCCCGCCCGCCTCCCGCTTCCCGCCCCGCCCGCCCGGCAGGTGCCGCCCGGGCGGGGCGGGGGGCCCGGCCCTGGTACCCCCGAGGGCAGCGGGGGTCGCACCCTCGGGACGGAGCTCCCCGCCCGCCGCCCGGGCCGGGGCCTCGCCCGGGAGGGGCGGCGGCGGCGGGGGGGTGGGGGGGGGGCCGGGCCGGCCCGGTTGCCAGGGAGGAGGCTCGGGCTCCGGCCCCGCACAGCGCCCGCGGCAGGAGGGAAGGAGCGAAGAAGGGAGGCGTGCGGACGGCGGGGCGCGGCGCGGGTGTCCCGCCGGGACGAGGGGGCGGCGGGAGCGGGGGCACCGGTCCCTACTCACTCTCGTCAGGCAGCTGATCCAGCTCCGCCATCTTGAACGAGCCGCGCCGCTTTTTCAAAGGCTGCCTGGCGCGGGGCATTCTGGGGGAGGAGACGGGGCCGGGCGCGCGGCGGGCGCGCGCGCGGGGCGGGGCCTCCGTCAGGGGCCGGGCGGCGGGGCAGGAACGGGCTCGGCCGGGAGCGACGGGCGGGAGCCCGGCGGGACCATCGTAAAGGAGTGACAGTGGACGTTACACTATTTCCAGCCTGGTCCCAATTCCCTGCCACTGGCCGGGGCGCCTTTCACTAGAGAGACCACTCAGAGCCTCCTCCACACTGGCTTTGAACGGTACCAGGGCTGGGCTAGCCAGAGCTGCTCTGGGTAACCTGTTCCAGTCTCACCAGGCTCCCAGTAAAGATTTGGTTCCTAATATCTAACCTAATTTCCCCCCTTTTTCAGTTTGTACCCATATCTCCTTGTCCTATCGCTACTAGAGTCCCTCTCTGGCTTCCTTAGAGCTCCCCTTCAGATACTGGAAGGTCGCCATGAGGTCTCCACACAAACTTCTCCGGGCCTGAAGACCCCCAGCTTTCTCAGCCTGTTGTCACAGGGAAGGTGCTCCAGTCCTCTATCACTGCCATGATAAGTCCTCTGGACATGCTCCAACAGTTCCCTGTCATTCTTATGATGTGGGATGAGGGGAATGGGTGACTGGCAGCTCAGCATGGGGGGAAAAGGGGTGAAGGTGTTGGCTGTCACAAAGTAGCTGTGCTAGCTTTGAGTCTAAACAATACATAATATCCAACCTCCTTCACTGAGTAATTATTTTTTGCTAAACTGTGCCTATTTTCCTTGTCACTTTTCAGAGGTGAGGCTCCAGGAGGAGTAAGGGATCCCAACAATCCCAGCCCAGCCAGCCCTGGCCCTGCTGTCACGGTCCGTGGCACTCCGCCCAAGAGGCGGCTGAAACGCTCACCCAGCCCAAGGCCTGAAGGTCAAGGTCTCACTTGCTCTCACCAGTGCCAGGGAAAGCCAACAAACCCCAGAAGTGGGTGGCTGTTGCCTAACAAGCTCCTTGTCTTGGCCTGCCCTCCACCATCTCACCTCTGAAAACTTTCTTCTAGCAGCAGCAGTGGGGATTTTTGGTGTAGTTTTCTTAGATCTCTGCACCACCATTTAGTGAATTCTAAAGCTTCTGCAGCAAGCAACACAAGTATGTAAATACCACCATGAACCACAAGCACCTTAATTGCTCATGGACCAGATTCTCTACATAGGTTTGGCATTGAGTATCTACTGCTATTATACCAACCAAAATTCCCTTTTTAAAGATATAAAAATAAATATGAAAATGCAAATTGAGCCTCAAAATAAATAAACAGTATATCTTAGTGAAGGCTAAGAAGTCTGTCACATGTTAAACATATTGCCAAGAGCACAGTGGTGTAATCCAAAATGGATGCCATGCATGGTTTTATGCAGCTCTTTGAAAGCATCTAGGTGAAAGTAAAGGTCCTACACAATACAGAAAATGTGCTTCTTGGGACATGGAATAGAATATTATTTGTGTTCTTAATTTGCTAATGAACTCAGATGACTAGGCCCTCTAGCAGGTTGAGAGGGGCAGGATATAGGTCATGTTATTAAACAATTTTAATATATAAATAAATAAAAAAATGCTGCCCTTGTGCTCAAGGGGAGAAAAGCCAGTTTTTAAGCAAAGAAACCAACTGAGTGAAATGCTTTAGAAATTCCCCCCAGGGCTTTCTATGTACATTGTAGCAGAGCTAAAAAAAGAAAAAATTAAAAAAAAAATAAAAAGGAAAAAGAAAATACAAAGACTAGCTTGCATTTGTAGCCCCCTTTTCAGGTCATTTTGAAAGGTTGTTTAAACAGCCTTCCTGCTCCTTAGCCCCCAAAGGGCCTAAGACACTTCAGTCAGAGCTTTCCATACTGCTCAGCTCCAAAGGAAGCTGCTACAGCAGACAGCTACACAAAACTAAAGAAACTAGTAACAAAACACAACTAAATAATAATCTGTGGTATTCCAAACACCAACCCTCTCAAACATTAAATCCTGCACAATTTTCTCCTTTTAATAAAACACTTCCACCACCCAAAAGACCTGACACGGACCAGACCTTCCAGACTCAGTTAAACATGGTGTTAAGGACACCAGTATTTCTCTGTATTTCAGCTCTGCTCCCCTTGTTCCAAGGGCTGTATGGCAGTGTTCAGCTAAGACTGGAGACACTGAGACTTCCACATGATCACCAGCGAGGTTTTTACTGCTGGGCTTTGTAAACCTTGTCATCAGGTCTGGCTGTGCTGAAAGCAGCAGTGCCCAGAGCCACCCTATGCTACAGCTTTCCCTGAGCAAGGGCTTTGCAAGGGAGGGGTGAAAAGTGCTCTACAACACAGTCACATTTCACAACAGTCCTCAAGAGTGTGAATTTCCACAAGGGAAAAAGAAATCAAACTCGGTGCCTTTCAGGGAGTCTTTGTAGACTGCAATAAAACCAGATTAAAAAGGTGAGAGAGATTTTCCCCCTCCCCAAACGCCTCCTGCCAATCATCTCACAAATTACCAGGTGTGAAGGCAGAATTCTGCTCCCAACAGCACAATGATGATTATTCCTTCATTTCATTCCAACAGCTGCACTTGGAAAATATTTAACAGAAGCCATTACCATCCACTGTGTTGAAAGGGTAACAATCAACACTGTATTATGGTTCCTGGATAAAGAACCTTTTACATCTTGGCCTTTAATGAGTGCTGCAGTATCTCCATGTTCTGGTTTTTCGTTTGTCCTGTGCTCGCTGTTTCCAAGTCACACAAACATGACCCCATTTAAAAAACCCCAGCCAGGGCTGTTTGTGTTCACCAGCGTGCACACAAACACAAAATGTTTTACAGTGCATCCTTTTACCACTCTGCCAAATGTGCAGTTTGCACTTGGGTGACGTGGAAATGACACCACTCGAGTGACAGGCAGGGTGGCTGAAACCACACCGTGCCCGAGGTGCTGCTGACTCATCTGCTGCCCGGCCGGGGGAGGTCCCTGAGCGGCTGCACCGCTGCCATTCGCTCTCACCAGGGTCACGTTAGGCAACTGCTCCTAATGCTGTGTGCTGAACGCTGCAGAGAGCGCTGCCCTGCTGCAGTGACAGTGAGACATGGTGACACCACCTGCTGACCAATGCACTCAGCGCTGTCAGCACAGAGCAGGTAGTGCTGCGTCCAGGGGACAGCTACGCTGTCATTTGCTCATCTCCCCCAGGCAGGGCCTGGCAGCAGGAGGAAAAGCACAGACAGCTGGCAGAAGTGAGTGCTCTTTAGTCACTGAAGCACCTTGTGAAGTCTGAGTCCTGCTGCATTAATCACATACTTTTTAACGAGGGGGTGGAGGAAACACTAGTTTCCCCTTTGGGTTGTTGGGAAGTCATTCCTTCTCACCTTGTCTGTCCCTGTATATCTCAACTTCCGTAGATGCCCACAACAGGCCCACATGCCACCTTCACACCTGAACAAATTAAAATCATCACAGCATTTCATCTTAGCCAGGACCTACATCTGCATTTCTTCTCACAGGTGCCATTTCATCTCCAAAATGACCATTTTTGGAGGAGCAGCCTGGCATTAATTTTAAAGTGACAGTTCTTGTTCAGATGCATGTACTCCACAACAGTGGAAACTATTTTTATGGGCATAAAAGGAGTGTGAGTATCATGGACTAAGTTAGGGGCCTCAAAACATACATAAAAGCAATTCAGGCCAAACACTAAGTGGGATATAAATTGGCTGCAATAACATTCAGCAGATAATTATGTCATTCTGTCCCCAGAATTCACAGAGTGAGGTCTGTAACAGTCTCCCAGAAAGCAAGCTGAAGCAGAGACTTCAGTAGTTACAAACACTTCAGGCCTCATTTAAGAACAGAATTATTTATGGCACTGACAATGTTTCATGTGTCCAGAGGTCTTTTTCATATAGAAATTCCTTATTTTGGGGTCCCCCCTCCTTCCCTCCAACTAGAAACTGAAGGGGGGCAGGGGTAGAATATAATTGTTTTAAGGCTAAAGTACCAGGATGGGCAACTTGTGCTTTAATTTTTTTTTCTCAGACATTTTTTTCCTGCATGAACTCAGGCAAGTCACAAAGAATTTACACTGACTGCCAATCAGTAAGCCTAGGCTGGCTTCCTTCAATTAACGGCACAGGCTATCTTAATGTCTGTGAGCTGTTGTACAACAGAGCCTGCAGCCATGCTAAATAAAGATAAAATAGTTAAATATTTATAAATTGCTGCTTTTGCTAGTTTAACATTTAGATCAGAAGCCATTCCTCAATATGTCTGCCCTGAAAAAAAAAAGCCCAGGATGTCATGGGACCTAATGTCTTGAAAACTCGTTCCTTTCAAGTGCTTTTGACAGAAATGGGACTGCCTGTTCATCCAGCACTGCTCTGTGCTGGGAATGCCACAGCAGGGATTTCAGTGAGTGTCACCCTGCTGTCCCTGCCAGCCTGGCCCTGGGGACAGGCTGCTCATCCCCTGGGTCTGGTGGATCTGCTCTGCTCCCACAGGTTTCACTGCAGGACGGTGACAGGGCTATCCCACAGTCCCCAAAGGGCACCTGCTGCCTCTTCAGTAAGTCCTGCAGCTTTTCCTGCTGTATTTGTGAACTGAGGGACAGCTTGGGATGTACTTCCTTGTGCTGCAATTATAACTGAGCACAAGGCACACAGCACTCCTTGTGCTGCTGGGGTTGGAGCAACAGGGAACTTTCAGCTCTGAGGGAGCATCAAAAGGAGCTGCCTTTGACTCCTGGTCCCAAACTGAACTGTAAACTGCCTTTTTTAGAGGGGGAAAAATCATCTATCTTATAACTAAATTGAACAAGTTCTCATGTTCTCTTTCAGAGACTGACAAGACCATACTTAAGTGACTTACCAAAAGGGTTTTTTGGAAGCAAAACAATGATTAGCCACTGGTTAAGCTATTTAAGTGGCAGAAGACAGGCTACTCTCTTCCTCTCAAAATCCATTATCACCAACCTCAATCAATTTTTTCTGTTGAGCTGTCCTCGAGCCATACAACTTACCCAGTCCTTCTACATTTCCTTCTCTCTCTGAAAGCAGCTTTATTTTTCATCTGTCACTCTTCATCCTCTTCTCATTCAGGGGTCTTGGGAAGACTTGCACCATTAGCACCCACTTTGGCTTTAACTCCTTTTACAAAAGGCCCTGGGACACAGCAACATTTTAGGAAACAGATCTGGTGTTTCCACACAGGTTACTAAAGACTGAAGCCACAACTGTCAGAATGAGCTTGAACTGTCCCTGTCTTGGGAATTAGCCATCACTGTCCCTAATGCCTCAGGGGAAATCAGCAATTTTTGAAGAGAATGATCTGATGTTGCTCTATGGTTAAGTGCTCCCATATTGCCCAATGACTAAAAGTGAGAAGTAACAAACATCATGAAACATTGAAATTATCAGTTTGTATTGCTGTTTTGAGACAGGCATTTCCAGACCACCAACAGAGTAGCAACAGACCTCACTACAGGCCTTGATGAACGAAGCTTGAGCCCAAACTCAACTTACACCTTTGTTAGGACGTGAGTCTACAACAACCAACTTACATCATGTTGAAGGTAGGTATTTAAAGGAGGTTTATTGGGGCTAATACTAAATTCAAACAGCCACAAGCTTATTTTCCATGTTTACCACACCAACTGTTGACAGATGAAGTCTCTGTGGAAAGTCCAAATTTTAATTTCACCATAGCTTCCTGAAACATGACTACAGATTTCAATATTTGGCATTCGATCCTTGAGAGAGATACCATGTTGAAGAACATTCTACCAAATACATTTAAATTATGACTCAAAACCAAAACAATTTGGAAGTTTTGAAACATAAAACTGTTAGTATGAAATTAGCTTTTATTTTTTTACCTCAAAATAAATGCACATTTATCATTTAGTCAAGTGAAAACTGAAAAAGAGTATCTTAAACAAGGGGGAACCTTAACAGAGCAAGTACCACAAATGTGCTCAAGTTCCTTCTCCTGTTCTTGCCCAGCTCTGTTTGGCTAAAAATACCAGAATAATTTCCTTTTTTCTTTCTTGTCAGTTTGGTCAATTAAAAGAAACACTTAAAGCACCAGAATTAGAAGTGGTATAAAACAAAACCAGGTACTCGTTCTCATCAGAATTCAGGTCCGTGTATTGCCACACTTTTGATATAAAACTTTCACTAAGTGTTGTACTAAATAGGATTTAGTAATTTCTTCTGCAGTTTAGCTCTTGATATCTTGGTAAGAGAAGTCAATGCATAAGCATGTCAGAAGTCAAGGCTATAGTGTAACTACAGTATAACTCTAACAGGGCTCCTAAATACTGTTCACCAGAGTGATGTCTTATAGTTGAATTTCAGTTTCAACAGGTACTTCAGATTTACCTGAGCAACATCATACACAATATATCTGGGAAAAAGGTTAAGGAATAATTACAGTAGTTGATATTAATGACACAGAAAAACTTCAAAACACAGTGAACTTTACCTTTGAACTCAAGTTACCATACAGATGCCTGTGTGATTAACCAATTCTAAGAGCTCAAACCACAAAACTTTAAATCTGACTTTTCCATGAATCTGAAAACGTTTTATACAATAGTTAGGAACAAGCAATTAAGTTCTGTGGAGAATAGTGCAGCAGGAATCCTGAGTGACAGGCAGGTGAACTGACTTAGATACAGGGCTGCGGCTCCTGAAAATTATTTTTCGTCAGAGTAACACACATCTCTCTTGATATCTAGGCAGAAGAGTCATATAGCTTAAATGAGAGCTACAGATTCAGATCCAGCATTTGCAACTGTAATTGCAGTTCTATTGCTACCTTCCAGCATAGTCATTAATGCCTTCTTAATTTCCCACTAAAAAACCTAAACTGGAATCACAGACCAGAGGTCTACAATGATTGTCAGTGCTTGCACATTCTTATTTTTCCTGAAACTGTCCCAGCTCATCTATTTGTTTCACAATGCTTTAGGCCTCAAACTTACCTCTAATCCCAAAGTATAAAACAAAATAAATACACATAATGTTATCTCAACTACCTAATATCAACTGTATTACAGCTCATCATCTGACAGATGGTGTATTTAAGAAAACTTAAGATAAAACCAGTATTGCCACGAGTTGTGTTGCCCAGACTCCTTGGGGAAGGAAAACAGCTCACCAAGGCCAAAGGCAGTTTCTACAAACCCAAAGTTTGCATTACTGGGTTACCTGCTTCACTGGCAGTGAAGAGAGCCAGCTGGACCTTACACATCCCTTATTTGCATTCTTGTGGATTTAAAGCACTAATTGATTTGAAGGCACTTCTGCCTGGAAGAGACTTAGTGGCTACATCTCTTCAGGGCATTTGGGGCATGCCTCAACACTTGCAGAGGCCTGGGGAACACAAAAGATGTGCTGAGAGAGTGCAAGAGCACAGAGCTGGCTCCCTCACATGCTCCTGGCCAAGCTGGCATACCACAGCACCATGAGGGAGAAATCAGACTGGAATGATGAGAAACCACAGGCTGCATTCCCCTCTCCTTGTCCTGGCACATCTCTGGGCAAAACACTACAGCAGTTATGCCTGACCACTCCAATAACTTTTGTTCCTGATGGGGAACAGCTATTGGAATGTGTATTGTTTCCTCTTTTTTGCAGAATGACAATTTAAGTGCAGCAACTGTAAAAATCATCCCCCTTGCAGAGGAGATTGTCTGCAAATACTCCCCAAAGCAGATCTAAACAAAACCAAACCAAACACAGTGAGGTAAAACTCCTAACTGGCCTTAGAGAGGTCCTGCAAATGCAGTGACACTGCAACACCGTGTGCAGCCAATGCAACAGCAAAGGATACTCATTATACAGAAGACAGGTATCATTAATTCCTGTGGAGATCCCATTCCCTAAGGGAACCTCTACACCACCAAGGGTGGTCGTGGCTGTGGGATCAGGAGCAGTTTTGCCCAAGCCTAGAAAGGAAAAACAACATTAGTTACAAATCTGGGAGACAAATACAGACTTTGCACAAAAGGAAAATGATCCAGCCAGCCAAACACTACTTCACTTATACTTTCAAATCAAGTGTAGAAGGATCTTCAACAGAACATGAAAAATACTATTTATTCAATTCAGCATCACCATATTTATGGAAGTTGTACTCTGCTACATGAAAAGTCAGAATTTTAGACTTTCAACTGTTAATTGTCTAATCTGTATGATCAAAGCAAAACCAGAACAGATTTGTAGCTCTCATATCCTAACTCCATTAATGAAAACATGCACATTGCAGTATTTTCAGACAAGTACAACAAATCAATTCTTATTTTCTGAATTAAAATTTTAAATATAAATCTGACATCCATAAGAACATGAGTAGTATGTATAGAAAAAGGTGCAAAATCACTTTTTATTCTCTTTTAGGCAACTTATTTTTTAAGCCTCTCAAAATGAATACTTTAAGATAAGCCACTCATTACTGAAGATCTTTTTCTTCAGTCTCTCATCTTGGTACAGAAGTCAGTCATGATTACTATTTCTTTTGCTTGAGTTAGACAGCTGAGTCTTTTCTCTCATCTTCTTTTTCAATATATAACACTTTTTGCAGATATAAGTGTAATGAGAGCAGTTGTTCCATCTGAACTTTTATTCCTAGCTTTTCCCTTCTGTCCAAGCTTCTAAGCCACTTTGAAAGCTAAACAATGACTCTTCTGATCTATTCATCTCTCTTCTAAAATACACACTATTGTAATGATGAAAGCAAGTAAGAAGATGGAGAATGTACTTTGTATTTTCTCCAGTGTAACATCAAATAGAAGTTTCCTCCTCAATTTCAGCACCTTCAGTCTCAACACTCAGAGTGTATTAACTGGAATCTTAAAACACCCCATACACATCCTGATGCAACTAAAGGGCAACATTATGCAACTTCTTAAAGGAAGGACAGCTAAGAAGTGACTATAGCTCTCTTTGCTAAGCACCACAACCAAGTCTGCCATCAATTACAAATTATTAATGACAACTACTAATGCTTACCTTTGACACTGTGTTTGCCCTTGGGCAATTTTGTGATGTGGGAAGCATTCTTTAGTTCGTACCTGCACAGCACAAAGAACACACAACAGCACTTTACATTCATCTTAAACTATCTTAGTGGAAAAAAAAAATCACAATTTTCAGGTTTTAGTTTATGATGAGTTAATGAAAAGTTAATCTAAATTCTACCCTTCTGGAACTCAAACTTTCTTTGTCTTGGTTACCAATTTCAATGATGTTAGCATTTTGTACAAGATTGTGCTAGACCTGAAACAATGCCTCTTATTTTAAGAAAAAACAGATCTTGTTTTTGAAGAAAAAGCACATGCTTCTTCTTCACACTGAAGGCTTGCAATCTTAGCATCACCTTCCATGAGGTGATGCTATTAAGCACATGTGGCAAATACTGTTTGTAAGTTACGTACATATTTCCAAGGGCGACTTCTCCCAGCAGTACCAAACCTATGGGATCGGCTTGAGACGTGTGACAGTAGTTTGCACTCTTGGATACCATGTCTGCAAAATAGATGCCTTTCCCAAACATGTAGCCAGTCTGCAAGAAGGAAATAAATAAATAAATAAATAAATAAATAAATAAATAAAACTGGGGTGATAAAATAACCCAAAAGCAGCACTGAATCCACCTGGCTGGGCTCCCAGGAGAGCACCTCAAGCTATTGTGGGACCAACGCACAACCCACTCGGGGGACACGATGTTGTCTAAATAGTGGCAGATAACACAGGGCCCTCCCCAGAGAGAAATTCCCTTCTTTAGTCTGTCCCTGCCTGTGGCCAGCTCTGGGCAGAGGGGTGCAGGCAGCCAGAGCAGCTGTTTCACCCACCACAGGAGCTTCAGGCGGGGCTATCCGCAGGCCCTGCGAGAGGATGCCGGCGAAGTTGGTGGTGCGGGAGCCGTGCCACAGCAGCTGGCGGTTGTGGAGCTGCCTGAAGGGCTTGTAACGCTGGCTCTCCCCCTCACGCTCAATCCTGAAGATCTTCAGTTCACAGGAGGATAGGAGGAGAAGAAGAACCAAGCAAATAAACCATTAACTTCATGCAACTCGTCAGAGGGGAGAAGAAAAAAAATCACCCGATCTAGCAAAGCACATTGATCAGGATGGGTTTTGGTGTTTGTAATTGGCTGTGTCAGGCCAGCAAAAAGGAGGCAGCAGCAATCATGCAGTACTTGTAATTGATTACTTCTCCACCTCTTCTTCTGCATTTTCATGAGGCCCTATTTTTCTGAAAAAATCATTCAATGAAATAAGGTTCAATTTCAGATGATTACTCCTCCACCTTCCTTTTGAGGCAAATTAAATTAAAATAAAAACACCAAAGCAAAAACACCTCATTAGATTCATCTCTGCCTAGACTTTTGCTATTCTAATTAAAAGAAAATGTTCTATCAAATCATCCCTGCAACAGAGGAAACTGAGTAAGCTACTCAAAAATAGAAGGCAATTGCAAACAAGCAAGTCAACCTAGGAGAGTCCATCTTCTCAAAGATAAACCCCATTATTGCCCAGCTTACATCCACAACTTTGAGGTCATATGCATTGTGTGTAGCAGCATGAGTGTTCTTCACATATTGTCTGATAATCTTGGCTTCTTCTGAATCTTTGTCAACAACCTGCAAACAGGCAAATGAGAAGTTTCATCAGCACACAAACTGGCAGCCATCTTATAACATGGCAACATCCACCCTATGCCTGCAACTGCACCCTCTAAACTTCCTCAACCATTTAAGTGGAAATACTTTCCTAGCTAGAGAAGATGCACAAATATACGGACAGCCAGAGAATGTCTGAGACAATGCTGGAAATTGAGATGATTTTCAATTCCACTTAAAGAAGGGTCAGCCACGGACCGAATCCAGTCCAGCTTTCAACACCTCCAAGAAGAGAGCCTCCACAGCCTCTCTGGGCAACCTTTTCCAGTGTTTGACCACTGTCAGAGTAACAAAAAACCAAAACATCAACAACAGAAGATTCTTTTGTTTAAACACAAATTCCTCTATTTCAGTTTGTGCCCACTGCCTCTTGTCACTGGAAACCACTGAGGAAAGCCTGCCCCTCTTCTCTTTCCTTCTTTCTCCCATCACCTATACCTAGATATTGATACAACATCCCTTGAGCTTTCTTTTCTCCAGGTCAAAACAGCTCGGCTCTTTCTGCATCTCTTTGAACACATTCTCCAGTTCCTCAACCCACCTCAGTTCCATAGATCTGTGCAGTTACAGTTCGGGTGATTTATTTGACTCCAAACTAACAGGACATCAGCTTGTATTCACAGCCACTCAATGCCTTTTATTTCCTTTACCTTAATATCTGTTTTAAGTTTTTCATAGTTGATGTCAATTGGGTCTTTATCTCCATCTTCATTTCCACCTCTGAGAAGGCTGTAAGCAACCTCAATATCAAGCAAGTTGTCCAACATTTGCACTTTAGCCTGAAGAATTGAAACAGGTCATGTTATTTAGGCCTTTGACATGTTCAGAATAAGTCTGGGATATCCCAAATTTAAAAAGTGTCTGACAATCACTGGCCACATGGTGCCATCTAATAACAAAACAACACTGTCTTTAATATATATACACACCTAAACATATTAAAATATGTTAAATAACATCTCTATCTTCTATGCATATACCTATTTACACAGACACATACACACAAACAAACAAGAAGATATCCTGAAGAAAAACAAGTTTAACCTCATGAAAGCATGAGATTAAACTTGTTTTTCTTCAGATTATCTTTTGGTTTGTGAGGTTTTAATGCTTACTTTAATCTCTGCTTTTATGAGGTTAAGTAAGTGTTAAACCTCACATATTCTCTGTGTTAGATGTCTGACATAAGACCTGTTTCCTGCAACCAACATTGCAAAAAACAGTTTCTAGTCAATACCTGAATGTATTCCAAGTTATTTAGGAGAGGTGGCTTCTTCATCCCAAAGTCATGAGGAATCAGTGTATAGAAGCGGTTGGAGAGGTCCAAAATCTGGGATTCTGAACCACTGTCAGAAACTGCCTAGACAGGACAAAAGCACCAAAGAAAATTACTGAGTGAGACTAAGTCTCCATAGCAATAAAAACACACAAGATACTTAGGGACTAACACAGGAGCAGCAATGCAAACAGTGCTTATGCTTTAGTCTCACAGGACTCAAAAGAACAATTCTATTCAAGTGTCTTGCATGTAGCAAGTCACAGTATTTGCACAGAAATACACAGAATTGTGTATGAGAAGAATTCAATGGGGATTATGTTTCTGGAGGGCAAAATAAAGTCTTCAGGACATTTAGGTAGTGCATATCCTTCTCAAGGTTCTGGTCTATTCTGGCAACTGAAGAAATTCCTGTATCTATGCTTTGCCAAAGAGCCTGTGACACAAAGCCATGGGTTATGCTGGTACATTTTTGCAATCTGTAAAGGCAATACTGCCTAGTGATTCTGGAATGGTTCAGATCACAATGTGTAAATACAGCAACGTTATCAAACCAGACCCTGTCCTGTGTCAACTCAACCTTTATTCTCATCCTCTGACAGACTTCTCTGGGGTGGAAACACCAGCTCACTACTAGATCAAGACACCATCTTTATTTGCTCAGCTGCCATTTGTGTTTGGCACAGCCTCAAGTTTGTGCTACAAAACTGCTGAAGACACAAGTACTGCCCACACTGCTGCAACAGTGAAGAGAACTAACTGGTTACCCATGGAAGCCACATCCTCCTCCCCAGAGAGACAGAAAGCACAGCTCAGCATTCACCCCACTGAGCCCAGAACAACTTCTGAACTCCCTTTTTGCTCTAACATTTTATGCTCACCTGCTGAACCTCATTCAGGATGGAGTATGCACTCTGGATCTGTCGCTTGCTCAGCTTTCCCAATGGCATCTTCTGCAAGTCAATCTGATAAAGATATAGGTATTAAACCCAACTTTCACTACATTCAAACCACTGCAGCATTCCCTCTCTGGTTTCTAGAGAACTAATTTCTCCATGCTAATAGGACTGACCAACAAAGAACAGAAACATTTTAGACTCTGAGGATTGAGGAATTATGTCAGAAGGACAAACCATTGAGAAGACATCCTATAACCAAAGGAATACTCCAATAGGAAGCTAAGCACATATGCCAGAGCAACACAAAAATAGGATATTAATTATCTAGCATGAAGTTTAATATTAACCTGGTGTCAGATGCATTTCTTAATCCATTAAGTAACAATATACCTAAGGCTGGCAAAGAAGCAAACTGAATTAAGTAATTCTTGTTCATAAGATCATCTGTGTCTAGGTACAATCCAGACACCCTCTTCCAACTGTACCCTACAGTTAGCAAGGGTCAAATGCAAAGATGCTAGGAGGTGCTTCATATTCATGAAAAATGAGCCAAAACCCCTTAACTCATTAAAAGCAATGTCTTGGTTGCCTGCATTTATCCATTGATTTAATTTAATGTTGGTTTTCCTTGTGTATTAATGGATCTTGGGAGAGTACTGGAATTTAAAGTACTACAAAATGTTGGGCAAACTATCTGAAAGCTTTCAGGTAAGCTGCAGAAAATGGTATAAAGCCTGTTCTGAAAGGTAGGCACTCCAAATAATGATACAGACGGCAAAGAACAGCTGCTTAAATGTCAAGTCTTAGGCAGGATAACTAAGCTGGCTGAAGAAAACTGAAATTTGTTATTTAGAATTAGTTCAGATGACTGCATTAAAACAAACAGCAGGATCTCTGCACACCACAAGGATGGATCAAGAAGTATGGAGAAAAGAAGAATGGATGAAAATAAGACTTTTATTAGAACAAATAAGAAATACAACCAAAACAATCCCAAGTCCACCCTGTGCAGAAGAGGCTCTGGACTCTGACAAGACACTTCCATTAGTGTATGTACCAACTGGCAGCATTTCTCTAGTCTGAGGTGCTACCTAAAATCCATGGTACTCCAGCCCCCAAATGTGGTTCCCTGCTTAGAAAACAAGGAGTGTCACCAGTGTCACATGCCCAGCCCATTGGTTATCTGTGTTAATACTTTAAGAGCATTCAGCAAACAGCAGTCACTATGTAGATGTGACAGTGACACAAACAAACAAAACCACAGAATGATTACTGCTCCCAGCACTGGCAGACAATTCTCTCATAGGCTTGTTAAATTGAAGACACTGATAGACAAAAAATGCACCTGTGTTTTAAGAGCTGCATGTATCACAACTAAGCTACAACTTCCAGGGCTTGGCAAATTCCAGCCGAACTCTTGCCTTTATTTTAAGACAGGTCTAAAACTCACACTTGGCTTTTGGGGAGTAGGAAGCACTCTGGATTGCAAAGAACTTGCTTCTGTTTGTGCAAGCATGATGGTAGGTTAGGGAGAAACACGAATGTGTGTAGTCACCTCAAATTCCACCATTGCTTTCTTCATGCTCTCCACATCAAAGATCATCTTAATAAGATCCTGGATTGGCTTAGCGAGTTTTGATTTTGTCCCGGCACCTACTGTCAGTTTCTTGACAGCTTCTTCATCCTGGAAGGTAAAAATAGTATCAGAATTAGCAAAATCACAAAGGATTAAAAAGTAACAGGCTGGCTGCCATGGCAACAACTCAAAACCAATTTAGTGTGTGCATACTATGACTAGCCTGAAGTTCATGGGGAGCGTGGGACACTGCTCTGACATGCTGGAACAAAATGGTCTTAAAAAAACACCTATTCAGTAATTTGGCAGATACTATTTCAAGAGATGGCACTGTAAAAAATAAGCAGAAAGTAGAAACAAGGGACTAGGAACACTTTTCATTGCTGCTTCACTTCAAGCAAGTATTAATTACTTTTTCTGCAAGCTTTCTGCTGCACAGTGACTTTCACACGAAAAAATGACTGTTTACTTTGCTACTTTTATGACAAAACAGACATAATAACTAGTTTCACCAAGTTTTTGTAATAGAAACTGCCACAGATGTGTACAGGAATTATCAATTAGCCATAATACCATCTTGATGCCATCATGGAGAGAGCATTGCACTAATAAATCATCAGCCAGGTGCTTTCAGTAACACTGTACATCACACTGAGACAGACACTTTACCACTGCAATATTCAAATTTCCAGAATAAAAGCCAAGCTTTGAGTGCTTTGCACTGAAAGATGACATCCATTAATTTGGCCACAGAAAAACACAATGTCTTGAAAATATGTCCTCTGGCAACTTTATAGCATTCAACTATTTAATCTGAAAATAGTTCAGGTAACAGGTATGCCCTTAAATAAACACAAAAACCCCCACTGGAAAGATGGAAGAGAATGCTTATTTATCTTAGCTGTCTAAAAATCCAAATCTTACTGGCAGTGAATAATTTCTTTCTCAGCCTGCTCAGTATGTGCACTAAGTGGAATACTGCACTGGAGTTGCTACAGCATTTAGGAGGATTTTGGAGGCAGCAGACACATGAAAAGCATCTATTTTAAATTTTAAAAAATCGAGTTTTCAGACAGGATGTTTGTGAACTGACTGCTGGATTAAGTGCAAATTAATATCCTTAAAGTTACAGAGTAAACAGGAACAAGCATTCAAGGGATCCGATAACAGAAAACTCTTTAGTTTCCCAACAGGTCTATTTTAATGGATGGTACTCCTTGACCTACAGCTTTCCCCTGTTGCAGAGAGAAGATGCAACAGTTGCATTTTCATTCTCCTGGTTTGTTAAGTGCAAGAGATCCAAGGACAAGCACAGAACAGAACAGAGACACAGGGAATCTCAGCAATGCTCCACCTGGGACAGGGGCATTCAGGCTTACCTGTCCATAATCTATTTCCAGCGGGTAGAACTTTTTGGGATATTTAGTGAAGTTCTTAGAATGCCAAGAATTGCCAGTTTTCTCTTCATACAAATTCAGAAAGTGTTCAATGGCATCTTCTTTTGATGGCATCTGCTCCAGCTTGTTACTGCCAATTACGGTGCCCACACGGCCCCAGGATCGGAACACCCAGTACCTGGAGAAATCAATGGGACACAAGAACAGCCATCAGCCACTCCAGTGCCATCTATCTGCACACCTGTAACTTTATGGAACACCCCCTCCATCACAGAAAGTGTGAAAAGAATTTCTACAATTTTTTCATTGAGAGAAATCACTGTATGTCCAAGAACTGGTGTAAAAAACACCCAGTGTTAACCACAACCCTGAGGATAAATGGGTGCACAACAGGAAAAGAGAGGCTAACATCTCTTCAATCTTCATGTTTTGCAAATACAAATCTTCAGACCATTGGGGTCATATATTTGAAAAACAAAGACAAAGCACCTTTAAGCCCCAGGCCCCAGAGTTCAGTATTTTAGAGAAACCAGAAGAAAATCAAATATTTGTTTGTACTGCTGATAGCACCTTGGGTGAGCTTCTGTAATATTTATGGGGATACAATCAATCAACCTTTCCAATACGTCAGGTATGAAATGCAGGCACTGAAATCCCTTCACTACTGAATCCCAGACGTGATACAACCTCACACAAATGAGACAGGAACAAAAGCTCATTAAAAACATGGCAAAGTGCAATAAATCTGGAGCTGAACCACACCTGGATTTCTGTGTCACTTATGTGTTTGGCAGGGGCAGTTTTATTTTAAAAGAACCTTCTCAACCTCTTCATCTAATCAGCAGTGCAACTACTGAACAGCTCTGCCATGCACCCAATGAGACTGGAAAGCTACACACATGATCAGCTCCTATTGCATCAATATTTCTGGCATTTTGTTATACTTCAGGGCTCACAATTCAGGCTAACACTGTGGTAGCACAGCCAGAATCTGGTTTTGTTTCTCAAAGTGACAGCTCTGTGATTAGAACACAAAATTAAGTTAGAGAATATGGGGGAAAAAACCCACCTTAGGTTTTGTCAACACCCACAAGGAATGTCCCCTTGCAGAGCAGAAATTCCTCCATGGGTGGCTTGTTTGGTAGGTTTGGATGAGTTATTTTAGTTTTGGTTTGGTTTTTTTTCATTTGTGTGGTTGCAGTGGTTTCTTCCTTCAAGTAACTACACCAATCTGTTATCTCCCCAAAGACATTTTACTCACTTTGCTTTTGGAGTGTCAAAATCCAGTATTTATTAGAAAAAAAGTGAATGGAAGTATTTGAAGGGAAAACTAAACTCACCTGTTCTCTCTGTCATCCTCCAGCAGCTGCAGCTTGTAATAGGAATTTGTTCCTTTGACAATATCTACTAGTCCCAGGGTTGCACTGAAAATTTTCCCACCTTTTTCAAAGACATGAGCAGAATCCTCCAAACCTGCAGAGAAGAAAAAATTAGAACACAGAGGAGGAGGTTACTGTTTTAGCTCTCCTTCCTGCATTTGCATGGAATGTTTCCTGCAGCAGTGTAATTTAACAGAAATACTGCAAAAACAGTGACCACACAGCTCATTCAAAACTACTTGGAGCACAATGAATTAATTAATGAATTGTGAGCTTACACCTTTAGATAAACTTTAGATAAGTTTCTCCAGTATCTGGAGAAATTAAGAGTTAGTATCTGGATAGTATCCTAACTAGAGTAAAAAACCTGTAACCTTTGATAGAGGATGATCTAAAATCTAGGATTTAATCCTGTGTGAGCAGCTGAAGGAATCCTCAGGAGAAATGCAGCTCTGTAGGTGTCACATTAGCAAATGGGCTGAAAAGCAAAGGCTGGCCTTGGATGCAGTACAAATTGTCAGAATATCCATGCACCACAGGTTTGGAGAGCAGCATCAGTAGATGTTTAAGCCAAACCTGTGTCCTCTGCTGGCCTTTACTCACTCCACTGACAGGAGACCCTAAAGCTGAACAAGGTGCACACCTTGGTTTAAATGGTCCTTCTGAAGAAAGCTGTGCTAGAAAATCCTGGAATACTCAGCCTTGGATGTCAATCAATATGCTTCCTTTGATAGCAATGCTAAAGGTTTAAAAATTCATGCTCCTTTATGGAACCCTCATCCTTTCACAGAAAAACCCTTCTGCAAACCATCAGGCATTCTGAAGGCTGTGGGTGGTGCAGGCACAGGCACTGTTATCACTCACCAGAATCAGGATCCACTGCTGCTCCACCCTTCACTGTTAGCTTCATTTTCTTCTCAGACTTGCTAGGTCCTGCAGTGAAAGACAGTTAATTTTTATCTTAGGTGAGCAACACAGTCTCACTTGAACCAACCTTAAAATTCTCAATTTGCATAATTATCACCCTAAGGTGAAGCAGATTCCCAGTATATGAGCACACTGACTTCAGTGGCTTTTTTTTAACCTAGCTCTAGCAGCTAAATCACAACTAAATGAGAAATTACATTTCCCCAGATTCTATCTATCTGTTCTTTTTCTCCTGGCCCCAAGGGGTGGACCATGTCATTTTTTTACCTGCACTGAGAATAAACACAACCACAAATGTGGAAGTGGGATTGAAAAACCTCACAGGGCACGGGGAGTGTTTGGATTCCCTGGGGATGCTGCTGTGGTGAGACAGTCTGGCAATAACACACCCAATTGCATGACAGAAACCCCCACTTGGAGGACACAAAGAACAGATTCTGAACAGAAGTGAGCAAATGTGATGGTTTTGTTCACCATCCAGAGTTAATAATGCAAGTTCTCTATGGCATTGGTGAGCAATGCCACCAATATTTTTACACTGCTACAAAAATACTATGTTCTAAATCAAGGAGCATAGAGACTCAGAGCTCTGGATCTCAGTATTTTCTCACTTGCCAGCACTCCCTGAGTAGTGTCAGTCATTTTGGTGTCCTAGGACCTCCTGGGAGCTGCAACACTAACCCAAACTGGCAGTGAAGCTGATGTTTCATGAGGAAGAGACTAGTTTGATGGTAGGGAGCTTGGGCAGATCAAAGTAGGGGAAACAAGAGCCAGCTCAGAAGACAGTTTCATGTTTACTTAAAGCTAGTCTTGCCCTGAGGTCCGTTATATAAACTTATCATGAGAAAAAAAAAGACAGAAAACTCAAGGAAAGGGTAAGGACAGACCATACCCAGGTTTGCTTTGTGCATGCAGAGCATTGAATAGGCCTGTGGAGAAACAACTGCTTTGTTCCTCACCCTGCTCTTCTTTGACCTTCCCAGCACTCTTTGTACTTGGGGGCTTGCTGTTCTTCCCATCCACAGCCATTTCCTCATGCTCCATTTTCACCTCTGCACCCCAGGGTGAAAGGGCATGGAGAGACACGAGCTCCTGGAAGTCCTTGCTGGAAGATTTCACATCCTGAAGAAACGCCTCCGAGACCACACGGACCTTGGCCTCCTTCACTTCTTCCATCTTCTTGCTCATTTTCTCCACATCCTCTGCAGAGGCAGGATAGAAAGGGGAGAAAAAAAATGCATCCATGAGGTTTTAGACCTCAGCCTCTCCCTCTGGCCATGATTCAGGGCTCTGCAACATTTTGAAAACACAATTACTACTACACTGAAAATAACAACTCCACTACGTTTTGGATTCACCATGTTCTTTGGAGAGCCAAATTCCTCCTTGGTTCAAAGATACAGCTTGGGCTAGAGCAGGAGCTCCTGTTCTACCTGGCTGGTCCAGTTCTCCCTTTCCCAGATCTCAGTTGGACTTTTTGATGGATGGGAGCAGATCTCCCACCTCAGCAGTCAGTTTGCACAGCTCCAACACAGAGCAAGAGCAGACTCTAAGCTGCCAGCAGAGCAAACCAGTGCCCTCAAACACCCCCAGTCAGCTCTGGGGATTCTCCAAGGCAAGCATGGACACAGCCCTGAGCCCTCCTCACCCCAACAAAGGTGGCCAGCACACCACCATGGTCTGCCCACAAACCCCAGCTGCCCCTGACCCACGAGAGCCTTAAGGCACAGCCTGCCAGGCTGACTTGCTGGGTAAGCAAAACTCAAACAGCACACATCTGCCTACTTTTCCAAGCACATTCAGGCCATGTGTGCACACAAAACACTCCCCCTAATCCAAACACTGATCCCCAGACAGCTCTGAGGACAAGTGTCCTCTGTAATCTGCTCAGCCCTGTTAGCACTGCTGCCAGGAACCACAGCATGGCTGCTCACTCTGGGTGCTGATGCACAGCATGGCCTTGTTGGCTGTTGTGGTCATCTTTCCTCCCAGGTCCTCCACAATGCTCTTCACCTCCTCCTTGTTTTTTGACAGCTTCCCAACAACCAGGATCTTCATGTTGGTCAGTGGTTTGTCTAAAGGTTTGGAAATGACAAGTTAGCCACAGGCACAGCAAGCACAAAGTGACAGCATTTTCCCCCCTCTCTGTACAATCCCTCAGCTGGCAGGGACATGAGGGGCCAAGCAGGTCTGACCTGTGCTAAGCAAGCAGGAGGGAGCTCCCCTTCCCAGAGGAAAGGGAACCAAGCTCAGCAGCTGCCAACAAGCAGAAGGGATGGAAGACAGGGAAATGGTATGTAGGCACATTTGCTCTTTTCTTGGTTTGTTTTGTTAAGTAAAAAGAATCAGTCTTCTTTCAGCACTGTGCTATTAGGGACTGTGCTCTGCTTCGCTTTTCTTTTGATGCCTGGATAGCATGGGAGAAATTCACTGTCACATAAAAGCTCCTCCATTTCAAAAGGAAATCTTTTTTGGAGGGGCTGCAGAGAGAATTCTCTCTCAAGCAACACTGTTCCAGTCTTACAGGCAGTACAAGGTTCTACCATGGAGCAAACTGGTAACCATTGTGTTAACATTGCAATTCAGGCTGGTCCAGGACATGGCCAGTGCCCAAGAGCATATTTGCACTGCTGTAAGATAAATGCTATCAACACTAATTGACCAGCTGAGAGTTGTGCTTCCTCTTCTGCCGTCAACTCAGATTAGTTTGGTTGTTAGCAAACAAAGCAACCTGGCTTGAAATCTGGTCAACCTTTTGAGTTTACCTTCAGGGGACACTGGGGCTGGAATCAAATTGCTGATCAGAAACAAAACCTGGGTTACTTTGTCTTCATTGCTAAAATAATGTGATCTGGCTGAAGTTAACTGTGCAGAACTACTCCCACCTTTTTAACCAAGTTACAATAATGTCCTGCACCCAAAATTATGGCCAGAACTAGAAAGGCTGAATAAGAAAGAAGTCAGCATAGTACTTAACAGACAAGCTTTATCACCAAAGCATGCAATTCATTCCAGCAACCTACATAAGGTCCAACCTTTTGCCAGCTGGAGACAGCACATCTATTTTGCACAAGGGGAGTCAGTGATCAGCCAAATCTCAGGAGATGATTTAGAAACAAAACAATCCCCTGAAAAACCCTCTTGCCCTCAAAACCTAAATTTATGTGGAATATCCAGCATTAAGGACATCTCTGGATGGTCCCCAGGAAACCAAGTGAGGTGGCACTTTGAAGCAGGTCTCCCCTGAGACACAATTTGCAACATCAGCCTTTACATTTGTGATTCACTGCACACACATCACTTCCTCACAACCAACAAACACTGAAAATCATCTGTGAGTAAAGAGCAGAACCTCAAGCCCATGACCCCAGACACCCCAGGGCCTGCCTGTGCTGGGAAGATGAAGCACATGAGACACTTTTGTTTAATCAGGAGAGCTCTGCCTGCTTGACAGCAGAACAGTGGGACTGTGCAGGGTGGCACATTTATCTGGCTGGGGATGCCAGCCTGAACATCATCCTGTGCTCCACCACCAAGCCATGCCCAGGCAGACACTTACCTCTGGGTGCAGACACAGTCTCTGACAAAGGAGCAGATGCAGAGGGAGGAGGTGCTGAGTTCACAGTGGCAGTATCTGGAGGGAACACCCTGTCCTGCTTCTTACACTTAAATTTCTTCAGGTAAGGAATTTCCCGGAATTCCTGTGGGATGGAAGCATAAACAATTTAAAACCAACAAATATTATTATCAGATTTAAAGGATAAATTGAATGCTAGCCAGATGTTGGCATTTATTGCACATATTGGAAATTATTTTGATTCACACCAAGGTGGACAAAACCCCACTTTACTGACTGAGAAAACAAAGCTGGAAGAGGGTAAATGATGAGTTTCGAATCAAATCAGCAACATCACTTTCAATTTAATGTTACTGGAAGAAATATGAATTATTTATGCATTAGCTGCCTGCTGCTGGAGGGATGTGGCTGTGACAGGCCTTGCCTGCTGTCACAGCTGCTCAGTGCTGCAGCACACTCTGAACAAGCAGCAGTCAGTGCAGGATGCCACAGAGCAATCAGCTCAGAAATGTGCTTCAGAACATCAAATATGCAGCAAACACTCACCTTTGGGATCACCCAGTCTTTCCTGTTGGGAGTCTGTGTTTTGGCCACGCACTTGGTCCAGGCAGTGATGTCCCCTGAACAGTAATAAGCGTCACTCTTGAACACAAACTGCCCCTTGCACTGCTCACAGGGCAGCAGAGCTCCAAAGGCCATCCCATCTGCTACTCTGTCCAAGATCTACAGCAACAAAAACACAGAGCAGGTCATGGCAGGAGGAGGCTGAAGGCACACACACAACAACACAACTGCCAGGCTGCTGGCACAGACATTTCCAGCACACTCTGAACACAAACCAAGCCTCTCACTGCACTGATGGATGTATGATGCCTCAGAGACATGGCACAGGGCTCCTCCTGCTCACAACCCTGCGGAGATTCTCCACTTCAGTCAAGGAGAATTCTTAAAATTGAAATAAACTTAGAGAGGAAGAATGAAAACAATGATCTCTCTTTCTGTTCATGTTGTTTATAGGTATGTACCTTCAGAGTGGGCTATTCATGGTTCACCAATAGTGTGAAAAGTTTTACTTTGAGACCAATCAGGTTTCACCTTAGCAATCCTGGTTATAAAAGGATGCCACCTCTTAATAAAGTCTCTCTTTTTCACCTTCTGAACCATGGGGTCATTTCATCCGTCCCTGACTCAACAGTGTCACACCCCTGGCTCAGCCTCTCCTCTCCAGGAGGAGGGAGGTGATTCCTCTTCCTCAGAGAGAGTCTCCCCCTCTGCTCCACTCTCAAGAGACCCCACTTGAAGAGCTGCACTCAGATCTGGGGCTCCCACCAGAGCAAGGACAAAGATCTGCAGAAATGAGGCCAAAGGAGGGCCACAAAAATGACCAGAGGGTTTGAGCATCTCTCCTGTGAAGACAAGCTGAGACATGGGATTGCATAGCCTGGAGAAAAGGTCCCCAGGTCAGACCTTCCAGAACCTAAACAGGATCTGCAAGAACTTTACAAGGCCATGTAGTGTCAGGACAATGGCTTTCAACTGAAAGAAGGTATGTTTAGATTGGATATTAGGAACAAATCCTTCACTCCAAGGGTTGTGAGGAACTAGAACAGGCTGCCCAGAGGAACTGTGCATTCTCCATCCTTAGAAATGTTCAAGACTGGCTTGGATGGGGCTTTGAGCAACCTGATCTAGTGGGGTGGCATCCCTGCCCATGGCAAGGGGGTTGGAAAGAGATCTTTAGAGTCCCAACGGCACTGTCACATTTTCTGAAAAATCCTCTTTGCCCAGGATTCTTCTCCTGGGAAGCTGAGAAGCCTCATAGAAAAAGGAAAACAATTCTTATCTCATTTGCTTCTCCTGTGTTTTGCTGCTTTGGAATGTGGCTGAAGATTGTTTATCCAACATGTGAATTGTTTTGACTTAATGACCAATCATAGTCAGGCTGTGTTGGACTCTGAGGAGTCATTAATTTTTAATTATTATCTTTTAGCCTTCTGAAACTATCCTTTCTCTATTCTTTAGTATAGTTTAGTTTAGTTTAGTTTAGTATAATATAATATAATATAATATAATATAATATAATATAATATAATATAATAACAAATTAGCCTTCTGAGAACATGGAACAGATTCATTTTTCCTCCCCACAATGGGGGACCCCAAAAATACCACATTCCTTCCAATCCAACCCATTCTACAATCCTGTGGCTCAGGAGAACACACTCACCACACAGCACTGACCAGGCTGCCATGCCAGAACAGCCAGGGAGAAGAAGATATGTGCTACTGCATCTGAGCACATGAGGAGTAGGTGGGAATGTAGGCTCAGACAAGTCCAGGTTTTCCTGCCTGAGAGTATTCCATGACCATTTTGAGTCTAGACACCTCCCACATGCCAGCCCACAAAGAGTCTTGATAAATACAAATACTTTAAGCACTATGTGGCTCTGAAAGAGAGCAGGCTTTCACAAATTACATAGACCAAAATGGACTGTTTTTAGAAAAGAAACTGGGAAAGAATTTGTACAATTTTTGCTTCATTATGCATAATTTAACAGTTGAGGGAGGCCATGTGAAGTGCCTTAACTAACTTGCTCATGAAGAGCCAGTACCAAAAAGAAAATCCCATGGATTTTTTTGAGCGTAGCAGAATAAAGGCACCACACCAGGAAAAAGATGCTGAATTCAGCACTCACCACCACACCACCCTTCACAAGCAACACCAGAGTCCTGGGACAGAAGGACTGGGCTTTGCACCAAATTTCTTTTTAAAGTGTTACATCAGGAACATTCTTCAGACTTGTGGACCTTGCAGCAATATCGGGTCAGGTCGGCTTCACCAATTTCATCACCCCACACACACACAGAGCAACCCCAACCAAACTCACAGCATTCTCCCCTGAGGGGACTTCCTGCTTGTTGGCAATCAGCAGCTCCTTCAGGTCATTGGTGGAGCACACCTTCCTCAGCTCATCCTTGATGCCCCAGATCAGCTCTGTCTGCTCCTGTTGACAAAACCCAGCGGCTTAGAAAGCAAAGAGGCAAAGAACACTCCTCAAACTGCAGTATGGCACAAGGTTTTAGCAAGTCTGTGTTATATTACACACAAATTGGGAGATTAAGAGCTCCAAGAACCAGTAACTTTACCAAAAGGAAGAGTCACACCCACTTCTAAACACCTAAAACAGACCCTTAAAGTCACATCCTTCAAATATCAGTGCCCTTATTTAGAAAGCCTCAACATTCCTTACAACATTCCCTACCTAGCTGACACTGAGAGCAGTGGGGATGTGGCAGCATTTGAGCCTTCCAGAAAAAAAAAAATCACAAATGCTGATTGCCGCTGTTCTTTCTTTAAGGTAACTAAGCATTGGAGGAATTTCTACCAGATCAGACACCTGCAGCAGTGTGGAGAAGCATGCATATTCTTTTGGGGTTTTCTACAGAACTTGAAAGGGTTAGGAAGCAAAGAAGCATCCTAAAATATCTCAGATAGTTTCTGAATGTTATCCCCTGGCTACAGTTAAAAATGTAGTCTGCCCTGGAAGAAGTGGTTTACTGGGTAAAGTGGTGTAATTTGCAGTGTTAATGATCATGCTTAATGAAATGCTGTTAAAAAAAAGTGAACCCAAACTTAACCCTGATCCACAAAGTGCCTTCATTTGTCCAAAACATCTGCACTGCAGCAGCAAAATCTTAAAAATATCTTTTTTGAAAATTATGGTACTGCCACACAACAAAAAAAGCTTTTGTACAAAACCAGAGCCAGTGTTTTTCTACAGCTTCATTAAGACCTCAGTTAAAGCAAAGTCAGATTGTTAGTTTTTTTCCTTGGCAACTTTTAATAAATAAAAAATTCCTCAAGCTCTACTGATGATTCCTCCCACAATATCCTAAAAGTGACAGGCAGAAAGCTGTGATCTATCACAATTTGTACCCATGAACTGAACACATCTCACCAGAGGGTGAAAAAGATTTGATTTTTCATTAACCTAGTTGCACTAGATTAATGCACAAGTTGCATTAATCTAATCTTTATTGCTATTTAATTTTTACAATGAGCTATTTATTGTTTTCCAAGCTTTTCTGCAATAGTGCTCAGGCTCCAAGCTCCAGCCAGCTGATACATGAAGGAGCCCAGAACCAGCCTCTCAGAAAAAAGGCATTTAACCTAATCTCTTTAAATCCAATAAACCCAAGTCCTAGAGAACATCCTTCCTGTCTTTGGAGAGAAAGGAGCAGGGTGAATTCCCTTCAGCAAAGCCTCAGTGACAGCACAAGGATGGGCTGTGCTGCCATTGCTCTCTCTGGGTACAAAGCACAGCCTTCTCTAGAGGCTCTTCCAGAGACTTCCAACCAAGCAGTTCTTAGGTTGTGAGCAGCTAAAACTCACCTTCAGCTGTTTCTGCTGCTTGGATTCTTTCTCTTTTTCTTTTTTCTGCTTCTTTTTTGCAACCACGTTTCCATCTACCTCTTCTCCTTTTCTCTTTCTAACAGAGAAAAACAAAACAAAACAAAACCACACAAACATGAAAGGAAGTTGTTGAAACGGCTGTCCAGCAGTTACCAGAGCTCAGATTACTGACTGCCAATATCTGCAAAGCCTTGAATATCCTCAGTTTTGGCAGGCAAATCCATTTTTCAAATTCCTCAGTGCTAGAGTATAGACCTGCACTTGGCTCTGCAATGTGAGCTGCCTCAATCAGGTCAGGTGCACTCAGAGGTTTTCCACAGGGTAACTGTGGTGTGGGAGAAGAGCACGTGAAAGACTGCAACATTCTCAGGCATATTCATCTATATTCATCTCTTTTCATCTCATCTATTCATCTGTACACCAAAGGCATAACTGAACAGCTCTCCAAATTTGGGGAGGTGTAGCAACGCGAGTTAAAAAGACCACAGTGTCTTTCAGCTGAATCACCAGCTTGATCAGCTTAGGCAGTCTATACTGAAATAAAGGACAGCAAACACAATACTTTAATGAATTAACACACTGGGAAACTAAGGGAGTATTTCCCTAGTTGGGTATTTCTCAACTCCCTAGGAGTATTTCCAATATTCCCTAGGAGTATTTCCCTAGGTGGGTATTTCCCACCTAGCTTCTCTTCAAACTGGAATTAAGTCAGGGCTCTGAAACCAAACCGGTGCAAGTTTCTAGAAACTTTCAGTGCAAGCATTGGAAAATGCTTCCAGGCTCACAGTGCTTTTGTCATGTACTTTTGGGAGTTGCATGTGTGGAAATTTTTTGCTATTTGCTACTTAGAGCTGAAGGGAGAAGTTACAGAAAACACTGCTCAAGAAAGACTAGAAAAAGAAAGCCAAATGAAAACTGGGGGATTTTGGCAGACTTCAGAGTGACAAGGGACTTCAGAAGAAGATAGTTTTTGTTTCCAGAGTCATGTCATCCCCTTTGTCTGCCTGGAGTGTGCTCTCCTTGGGAGGATGCCAAGGGAAATTCTATCCCAGCTGAGATAGGACAGGCCTGCAACTCGAGGCAGAGCACAAACACAGCCTGGATCACACACCCCATTTTGAGAGATGCTTTCTGTTATGAAACATCAGCCAGTTCTCTTTTTAAGAAAGCCTCTCTCAACTTTGTAAGCTGTGGCTGAGGGTTAAGCCATGAAGTTTGACATTTCTGATTGCTCTTCTATTTACAATTTTAAACAGTTCCCTTTCTAGGAGGTACTCTCCTCCCAGAGACTCCTGCATGAGACCTGGAGTTCAAGTAACTTGAATTCCCTAAAATTCCCTAAGTGCTCACTTTATTTGCAGTGGCCACACCAGCCCACCATCAGCACCTCTGACCAAACCACAGCTCAGAGCACTTTGAGGGATTGGTTTGGCAGAAGATTTCATCCTCCAGCTGTGCCCTGCCAGCTGCCATCAGTGAGCAGGGGCTGTGTGCACATCTCCCTGCCTCATGGTGGGGGGAAAGAGCCTCACTGTGCTGCCAGCAACTGCTTCAGAAAAACCTCTGCAAGACCAGAGCATCCACTGAGCCCTATCAAGAGGACAATGACTTCTCTGAGTTATAACAGTCAGGGGTGCACAACAGAATCTGTGAAAAGCTTCCCAGCCTGAGTGCAAAGCGTTCTGCACCTTCCCAAAGCAGGATTAAGGATGTCAGTGCTCAGGAGGGGTGCCCAGCCTGGGTATCTGCAGAGCCTGCTGACAGCCAGGCTGCCTCCAGCAAGCCAGCAGTGACTCCCACACTGTAACTTGTCTCCTGAAGGAGCCAATCCAGCACAGCAGCCCCTGGAAGGTGATCACTCTGCTGAGAGACCCTGTGACCCAGGGAATGCAGCCAAATTCCAGCAGCAACTCTCTTTTGGCAGCTTCTCCTCACAGTCAAGGGGCAGCAGTGCAAGTCACAGCACCTGCTCCAGCCATGGAACAAACCATGGAGTGGGAGGGATCATCCCAGCTGCAGGGAGGCACAAAGCTATGGCTCACCACCTTCTCTGCCATGCCCAAGGCTACAGCAAACACCAATCAATTTATACAGCCTGGAGAAGGGAATGGCAAAGCTGACTTCATCTTGCAGCTTCCCAGAGCAGCACATTTTAGAACAATGTGTAAACTACACCCTCACTGACACCAGAACACACACACACACAAGGATCTTCCATCCTTGGGCCACACAACCATG
Organism: Zonotrichia leucophrys gambelii; assembly: GCF_028769735.1. Lineage (NCBI taxonomy): Eukaryota > Metazoa > Chordata > Aves > Passeriformes > Passerellidae > Zonotrichia > Zonotrichia leucophrys. The sequence continues at coordinate 99,343,348 of NC_088172.1, forward strand.
TGTTGCCCACCTCAGTGGAGTGCTGCTGTGTACACCCCCTCTCCTGCTGACAGGTACAGCCCAACAGCTTGCTGGAAGGACTGGCATTTCCCAGGCAATGCCAACCACTCCTCACCTTCAGGGAAGCCACACAAGATTTATTCCAACCTCAGAGGAGATGAAGAGGGAAGTGAGCTGTCCCACTGTGGCCTGGCCCTTCCTGACCATCTACTCTATTTGTCACAATCACCTTTTCCCCTCCCTACAATGAAAACGTGGAAAGGATAAAGCAAGCAGCCCAGCAGGGAGCAACAAGGACTCCTTTTTTCACCTCCTCTCTGTAAAGCACTGCCAGACTGTTGGTGACCTGAGCACTCAGCATTTGCCTCAGGTCACCTCTGCAGCTAATCCAGTGCTGCATGACAGCTCCAGAGTGGCACTTTGCTCCTGACCTGGGCAGCAATTCCATCTGAACAAGTGAGGCAGAAAACACAGGGAGTATTACAGCTCAGAGCAGGAGGACAAAACACACACTGCCAAAGAAATGCTGTCAAAAGGAGCTCACAAGCTGCTCCTGCATTTCCTACACCAGCATTCAGGCATTCTTTCCACAGAGAAGCTGCAGGCAAGGACACAAGATCCTCCTTTCCCAGCTCTGCAGAGTGTTAGTGCTTGAGCAGGACAGCCCACAGCCCAAGGGAGGGCTGCATGTCTCACCCAGAACGGGCTGAGAAAGGAGCCAGGATCCTTGCAGCAAATCCTCCCGTATTTGGTCTTCACAAAGAAAGGATTTTCCAACTTATTCTGGGTAGCCCTGCTCCACACCTCACCCCTCCCATCTGAAAAAGGCAATCTCAATGCCACTCTTACACAAAGGGCTGACATGGCACTCCCCAAGCCTGAGATTATCCTCAAAGTATGGGCTGGACATGCAGCAGCAGCACCTGAATTTAGATGTGTCACATCTCAACTGCACAGACTTCTGACTCAAGATACAATTCTAATGCAGCATATTTAGAAATACCTTTAAAGATCATTCTGAGAATCTCACTTGCAACAGACACTTTAATATAATTTCTGCAAGAGGCTGTAATTTCTGTTATCTGATTGAATGCACAAGGTGAATTATCTGAGGTAACTGCATCTCATTCAGGTTTCTGGAGTGTTCTTCCTTTGGCTTCTCCATAACTCCTGTGCTTTCTTGGCAGCAAAACCACCAGACAGTTAGCACACCACACTCCTCCACTCATGCTGTTTATTTACACTCTCACCCATTATTTTTGTTTGACAGGCAATGATTTTTCCAGCTGACCCTTGCCACCCCTGGCTCAAGCAGAGCCCAAAGAGCAGAAGGCAGTGGAGCACAAGAGCCAGCCAGCAAGTTCAAGGCTGAGGAGCTTGTTCAGGAGGTGCTTAGAAAGCAGGAAAGATGAGACATCCTGCTGCTTTTCTGGCATGAGGTCCTGGTTCACATTACCCTCCATCTCCAGTGCAAGCTTTTTTCCACTGCAATTCTGGGCTTTTATTTACACAGTGACTTGGCAAATTACTCTGTGGCCTTTCTTTACAAAGCCTTCATACTCTGCATAGCATCCCAGAAGTGGCCCAGAAAAGCAGAGTCAGGGCAGACAAGGGAAGCACTCACACAGTCAAATCTCTGGAGCTTTGCTGAGGACATGGGAGAAAACTACAAATAACCCTGTTAAACTCCCTGTTCTAGGACAAAGCAGAACTCACATCTCAGCACAAAAAGCAAAGGACTACTTGAAAACCTGTAAGTGCATTAAAATACTGCACTTCTGCTTACACTAAGCAATGCACACAGAGGTAAAATCCCTGCATGGAATACACATCTCCTCCTGGCCTCTGCCAGTTCAGCTGAGAGAGGTGAACAGAACAGAACCTGACAGGGCTGTGGCCAAAGCCCCACGCTGGGTGCTGCAGGGCTCTCCCCACAGCACTGCCAAATGCTTCTGGAGCAGTGGCTTGCCAAGGAACTGCACACCACACACATCAGCTGCATTCCTGAAGGACCAATGCTGGCAAAGACTGCACAGCTGTGACATGGCCACAGCTTCTCAGAACAGACCTCAGCCTCACTGGACATTTTCATGGTGAATCTTTGCAAAAGCAAAGCTGAATTCAGTCTAAAATCCACACAGACAAACCCAATGTTTCCCCATGACAAGATCTTCCTAATTTGTAGGATCCAGAAATACCTAATGTTCCTTCCTTCAAGGGGACAATGCAACACTGGTTTGTGTTATGAAGCATGACTCCAGGCAAAGTCAGTTCAAGAACAAGTAACAAAAGCTTACATTAAAAAAAGAAAGATTCACAAAGCTAGCAAGTCACCTGGAAACACCTCTCTGTCAGTACAGGTCCTGTCAAGAGCCTCCACTGCAAATCTCAATGCAAGGCAATGAAATTTCAGACATACTATAAAAGATTCAGCAAACAAAAGCATCCAAGTGGAAGCACTACATGGCCAATAAACACCATTATCAGACTCAGTGCCTGTCACAGTTCAGAAGCTCATAGATAAAAGATGTCAAATCAATTCTCTAACAAGTGGTTTGAGCAGAGAAACCACTGCTGATAACAGTATCACACAAGGAGACAGAGAGCCCAGTATCCTTTTGTACTACACAAGCATTATTTTATGGTTGAAAGCCCTGAATCAGCCCTCCAAGTCACACCTGCAGGTCTCTGCATTTCCTCAAGCAGTCACAGGGGGCAGGACTGCAGGTTCCCAGGGACAGGGAATGTCTGTTGTCATCTGCCTGAAGGATTAAACCTTCCTATGACCAATATTCCTCCAACAGAGGCAACAACATCCCCCAACATTCATCACGGATGTACTTAAAGGCAATGCCTCCTCCAGACAACACAATTTCCTACACTCACCACCTACCCCTCACTCTTGGTAGCTGGGAGCTGCTTCTTCAGAGTCTCTTTATCCTCAGCTTTGAGGATACTGAAGCCCAGGAGCTGGGAGGCGCCGTAGGCAGGGAGGAATCCCAGCTCGGCCCGGCGGCTCACGAAGCAGTCGGGGTGGTACCAGTTATCAATCATCCCCAGCTGGGGCTTCTCAGGATGCACCATCTTCTTGGAAATCCTGATCTGGCCCTGAGGGGGATCAAAGTGACACAAGAGCAGTTTTCCAATTTGTAAGGACCCAGAACAATACCTAATGTTTCGTGTTTCAAAGGGGGACTAATGCAACAATGGGTTTTGTGTTATGAGAGACTGGCGTCGTTCCAGACAGGTTACACAACTTACATTAATAAAAAGAAGATTAAAAGCAGCAAGTCCCTGGAACTCGCTTTTACTGTCCAGTACAGGTCCTGTCACGAGCCCTCCTGCAACATCTATGCCGGCAAGGGACAATTTCAGCTTCTTAAAAGAGTGCAGATACCAAGAGCATCCAAGGGAAGCAGCCAGCCAGATAGAAGACGATTATCCAGCCAGTGCGGGCACAGTTGGAAGCTCATGGGATAAAAGATGATAAACTAATTCTCTAATAGGTGGCTTGGCAGAGAACACACTGCTGAAGCTGTATACACAAGGAGATAAGAGAGAGTATCTTTTGGATGGCAAGATGATTTATGGTTTGGCCTGACAGCTCTCAGTCAGACCTGCAGGTTCCTTTTCCCAAGCATTAAGGGGGGCAGTGCCTCAATCCAGGAAGGATTCTGTGTGCCACTGCCTGAAGGGACAGATGTCCCAAACAATATGTCCTTTGAAACAGGACAAAACACCCCCAAACATTTATTCATGGAGACTATAAGGACATGCTTCTACCAGAAGACATTTCCCTGCACTCACCAGATACACCTGACTTTGGTGCTTAGGAGAGCCTTCTAAAAGGCTCTTTCTCTCAGACTTTTGAGTATGCTGAAGCCAGGGTTTTGGGAGCCCGTAGGATGGGAAGTCCAGGTGGCGGGCGGAGAAGATGGGTGGTACAGTTTCAATCTCCCCACTGGGCTTTCTCAGTGAATGCAATTCCCTTCTTGTTAATTGATCTGGCCCTGAGGTCAAAGTGACACAAGACCCCAGTGGTAGGCATTCTGGAGGGGGCATGTTGTTACAGGTTACCAACAATGATGCTTACTAAAAGTCTGTAAAGCAGTAACAGTTCCTCCATTGAAGTCTGCAACTTTTGTTCAAACCCTTTCACTACAGTTCCTCTACCATTTTCATTACTCTTGCTAGGCTGAAAAAGTCATCTTTGAAGGCAGTTTTCTGTTCAAAATCCACTTAAACTGGGTAATCCTGTTGTCTTTATTCCAACTTCCAGTAAGCTTACCAAGCAAAACTCACATGAACAAGCTTCATAAAAGCACACCTCATAATTAACTTTATGCTCATAATTAACTTTATGTCCCTATCACTCAAACATCAATGCTAATATGATCTTATCCTATTTTACTGCAAATTGCCTTTCAGATGTCCAACAAGTAGGTGGTTTGCAGTGCAGCAACAAGCAGGAAAAGCTGCAGTTAGTGGTGGTTCCCTTGCCACTGAAATGTTGGTGAGCAGCATTCTCAGCCTGCTCCAAGACCCAAGTGAAAGGAGGGATCTCCAGGCTTGAAGCTCAGGCTACCATGCCTGAGGGATGCCTTTACTGTCAGCTGTCCAGGACACAGCTGCTGCTCAGACTCAGAAATGCAGCTCTGCAAGTGCTTTCCATATGCAGGACAGACAGGAAACAATTATAAAAGGAACTGTTTCAATTAAAACTGGTGAGAGAAAAGATGGGATGGAGAACTTTTTTACCTTTTCTATTTTCTGCTCACAGCCTTTGCAAGTACTTCTGTTAGACTTGGCATATTCTGCAGCAAAGTCATTCAGGCTCTTCTCAGCCTTACCACCTCCTTCCTGTTCCCCTCCTTTTCCTGGAGAACAAAGCAAATACAGAATTCAGCTTTAGTACGCATTCCCTTATTTTCTTATTCTCTGCCCCAGATTGTTAGCAGTCTGCATTAATAAACCTCTTGGGTTCCAGCCACTCATTTGTCCAGAATCTGAACAGAGAGCAGGACAAGCAGTCCATGCTCTAAAGCACCAAAGAGCCACCACAACCATGCACTGAGCTGAAGGTACCACTAAGACAACACAGCACAACAAACTAAACACACCAATCATGATAACATGAAATGTTTTTCAATATATCTGCCAAGTGACTTGGCTTTTTCTCCTCACTGATTTAACATGCTGGATGACACTGTCAGCATCCTCACCCTGCAGTGTGGAGACATCTCAGCAATTCTGACATCACTCACTGAAGTGATGTGGGCATCAAATCACCATAATACAGCACAGTAAAAGACAGCACAGCTCCAGATGAACCTCCAAACACCAGGAGGCTTCAGCCTACCTCCTCCAGGGCCTCCAGTTTCAATGGCTTTCTTGATTTTCTCCTGATCTTCCCAGCGAAGCTCGGGGAAGCCGTCAATGTCTGCGTGGGACACGAGTCGAGCCCGCTTCCAGAAGCAGCTGTAGTGGTGCCAGTGAGGGACTTTGCCATCAAACATGGGGGACTGGCAAAAAAAAGCACATCAGGCCAAGATGAAACCATCCAAGCAGGTTCAAGGGGGAAAACAAAACAAAGCCCAAAATAAAAAGGAGTATATGGGTAAAAGCACGCAATTTCTTCTTTCTATTTTTCTTTAGATCAAGAGATGGATACTATTTAGGACAAAGTCTAAGAAGAAAATCTAATAAGACAGACAAGCTGCTGGAGAGACTTTCCCAAAGTGGAAAGACACAGAAGGAGCATTTAGCTAGCTTAACCAGTCCATCACCCTGCTGCTCAGACCATCTGTTTTACTGAAAGAAAAAAAAAAAATCACAACCTCAGCATGGCTGCACCAGCCCCTCATGCTGATGCAGCCTCACTGCACAACCCCTTTGAGAGCCACTTCTCAAGTAAACAGTCTCTATGCTGGAGAACCCATGGCAGGCACAAGATAAGAAGGGCAGCTCCAAGGATTGTGGCCTGAGGTAACTCCTGAGTGGCCTGCAGGAGGTGGAGACAAAATTCAGTGGGAACACCAGAGCCCAATTAAAATTCTGCATCAGAGGTCGACAGCAGGCCACAAAGATGATCAGAGGGTTGAAGAACCTCTCCTGTGAAGACAGGCTGAGAAAGTTTGGGGTATTCAGCGTGCAGAAGGCTCCAGGGCTATCTTACAGCACTTTCCAATACCTGAAGTGGGCCTACAAGTAGCTGGAGAGGGAATTTTCACAAGGGCTTGTAGTGATAGGGTAGTGAGGCACTGGGAAAGGTCACCCAGAGAAGCTGTGGCTGCCCCATCCCTGGGAGTGTTCAAGGACAGGCCGGATGGAGCTCTGAGCAACCTGATCTGCTGGGGGGCATCCCTGCCGACAGCAGGGCTTGGAACTGGATCATCTTCAGGGCCCCTTTCAGACCAAACCATTCCATGATCCTGGGATCAGGACAGAAACACCACCCAAATCTTCCCTGAAGTGCAGCTCCAGAGTGCCCTGCCCCACACCAAGCACTTGTTTAAAACTCAGACACAGTGGGTACCATCCTGGCATTGTTCCAGTTACCCACCAGGCAAAATAACCTTACAGTGGTTTGGCTGCAAATAACTCACACAAACAGCTGCTGTACTAATAATACTCAGTGCTGTGTAATTATAATTGCTGATGATACAGAACTAACGACCTAGGAAAGCCTTCCATGTGTCACTCACCAACAGGAGGGAGATCTCCAAGCCAAAAACACCAGCAGAGCTTTCTGCATGAGCAGGAAGGAAAAGGAAAGGGCACCAAAGACCACAGCATGGCACCAGGACATCTGAGAGCCCAAACTACAGCCAACCATCTACCCAAACTGTAAGAGGGTGTGGGAATCTACACAATTAGAGGGTTTTGGGAAAGCTGCAAAAGGCAGGCCACAGAGGCAGTAGGACTGTGATTAGAGCTAAGCAGCAGCCATGAAATAGGTTAGCAAAAAAATTATTTAAGGACAAATAGAACAATGGTCTGTGTATTAACACTTGTCTGGAATAACTCTCTAGGCTACCGAAAAGTTTATCTAGCAAGATATTAGGAAGTTTGAAGCTTAATAATGGAGCTCTGTGCATTGTGTTTTAAGGCTTGCAAGCAGGTATTGTATTTGAAATACACAAGCATTGTTTTAACCAAAGGTACCTGTGCTTATGGTAATTGGATAGAACTACTGTCAATGTGCTTTTGCTTTGTGTGATTCGTCAAAAAACTTATAAAGTAAGTTGTAACACTGAGTTCTTAGTCTGCTGCCTGAGATGTGAGCTGCTGGCATCTTCCCACTGTCATAACCATTTATTGAAAGTGATGCTGGAAAATACAACAGCTCAAAGCACGTTCCAGAGCAGCCCCGTCACGTTTGTGATTTGTACACAGCCCTCAGCCAGCGTCAAAGGACATTTTTATTTCCAGATGGGCTCTTCCCACAAGCCAGGACTGCATACCCAGCTACCCTCACAGCATCACAGCAGCCACCCTGCAGATGCTCTCAATGTGTCTGTAAGTCACATGCAATGCAATTTTGACACTGCAATGTGGACCCTGGGCTTGTGTCTAGAGCTGTGCAGGAGGACTCGAGGCTGGTCCCAACACAAAGGCTTTGAGGGCACTGGGGAGTACAAAAGAGAGCAGAGCTGGCCCATCTTTAAGACAACCATACAAACAGTGAGTAATCTCCCCAACATGGAGTTTCAGACTCTTCTCTGTGTGGAAAATGAAACCTCTAGGCAAGCTGGCCCTTATTTACACAACTTCTCTCAGCTCACCTATCTCTAGACCATAGTTTCCTAAACAAACTAAGGAAGAAAGAGACCGATTCACTTTCATAGTGCCCGTTCAGATAACAGAAACCACTCAGCTCCAGCTGGAAGCAAAAGACAGAGCTGTGCTGGTCCTGCAGGGCCTGGGTGCCTGCCCTGTGCCAAGCAGAATCCCAGTGCCATTCAGAGCCCTTCACTTGAGGAACCAAAACAAAAGGGAGGGTACAGGAGGCACAACTATGGCCTTGGTGTGTATCTGCCTTTAATTTCTTCAGCACAGTTTGCAGAAGAGCTCGATGCACTGGCGCTGGCACAGAGGCTGCTCTGCAGGGATTTGCCCAGGAAAAACAAGGGACCCGTGTGCTCTGGTGAAATTCAGGCATTTACAGCGGGATGCTCAGCAGCACGCTGTGCTCTGCTGGTACAAAAACTGGCACAGCAAGCAAACTCAAGAGGTTGTGGGGAAAACAAATAAAAACACAAGTGCTTGGTGTAAGACCCGCAGTTCTGGGGATATCTGGCAATGAAAGGCTCTGTGAGGAATGTCATGGTCCCCAGGAGCGCTCTCCATAAACCAAACCCTGGCGAGCCAGACCACAATTCCTGACCCCCTCACTGATGAAGGGCAACCCAGCCGCATCAGCCTCAGCTGCTGGGCAAGCCAGGAAGGGGGAACAAACGTGAGGAAGGGGGAACGAACGTGAGGAGGAAGCCGAGGAGCCGCAGCCGGAGCAGGGGAGGAGGAGGAGCAGCTCAGGGCAGCGTGAGGGCAGACAAAAGGAGAGGCAGCGGGAACACGTGCGAGCCAACGCCGCAGCTCGGCCCCGCACCTTCCCCGGGGAAGGAGGCTCTGGGTAACAAAGGCCCGGGCAGGTATTTCCCCTCCGGGACAGCAGCTTCGCCTCCAGCCCCGCCCGGCAGCCAGCAGGGCCCCGCGGCCCCGGCGAGGCCAGGGGGGACCGGGCCCTTCCTCCCCGCCTCGCACAAGCGGAGCCGCCTCCCCCAGCGGCACAAGTGAGATATAAATAACCCTGTCTAGAGCTACATCCTCCACACCCGGCTCCTCGGGACCCACAACATCCATCCATGCATCCATCCATCCGCAAGGCTTTGCGCTGACACGTCCTTGCTCGCCTTCCGCAGACACACACACAACACAAACACACGTAAGCCTTTCACAGCAACCTTTCACAGCAACACCCCCAAACTCAGCCCGCCCCCAGCACGCCGCAGAGTCCCTCCATCCCCGGGATAGCGGCGATTCCCTCCGCATCCTCCCGCAGCGGGCAGGGATGCCGGCTCCAGGCACAGCTCCCAGCCCCCTACACAGAACGGGGCTCTTCCCTTCCTTCTAAAAGTAAACCAAGCAATCCTTTCCCCAAAAGGCAAATAACACCACGAGGCCGGCGGAGAGCGCACCGCGCCTTCGCGGCCCGCTCGCCGATTGCGGTTCCGCTGTTTCAGCTCAGCGAGACCACCCGGGTCCGCCCGCTCCTCTCCTTTTCTCCCATCCGGGGCTGCCCCAGCCTCTCGCCGCTTTCGGGCCGCAGTTCCTCTGCCTCGCATGCAAAGCGCGCACCGAGTGGGGATTCCCCGGCCCGGCCGGGACACCGAGCCGCTTCCCGAGGTACGGGAAAGCCCAGCCGCGGAGCTCGCCTCGGCCCCCGCACGGCAAAAGCGCCTCTGTGCGCCCCCCGGCCCCGCACGGTGAACTGTGCACGGCTTGCGCTCCAGCCGCCCCCGCAGCCCGGGGAAAGCGGCTCCCCCCGGCCGGGAGCGCTGCGGGCACGGCTGCCCCGGGCACCGGCGCTGCTGCGGACACGGCGGCGAGCGAAGCCGCCTCTGTTAAAAATAGGCTGCGCTCGCCCCCGCAGCAGCGAAAGGCGCGGCCGAGCAGCTCCGGAGCACCGCGGAGGGAGCGGAGCCGCGGGCTGGCCCCGCCGCCGGCGGTACCGAACGGAGCGGCCGGATCAGCCCGCCCCCCGCCCGTGGCGGCCCCGCCACGCGGTACCTGCACCATGAGCGCCAGGCGTAGTGAGTCCTTGGCGATGCTCTCGCCGCATTTCTTGCAGGAGGCGCGGCCGCTCTTGGCATACTCGGCCCGGTACAGCTTCTCCGCTGGCTCCGCCATCGCCGCCGCTCCCGCGCCCGCCGCCGCCGCCCCGCCCCGCGCCGCGCGCCCGCCGCCGCCCCGCCCGCGGCAGCACCAGCCGAGCGCCGAGCGTCCAACCTGCCTGGCCGGCCGGGTGGATCCGCTACTCGGGCATCGATTGCGCAGGCCTGGAGGTTCATCCTGTGTATCAATGGGAGGCGGGCGCGGCGGCGCGGCTCGTGCTGCGCCCTGAGGATCGCGGGTTCGATTCCCGCTCCCGCCACCATCCCCCGCATCCCTGTCCCGCACCCCAGGGACACAGAGCGGGCTCCCGCGTCCTGGGAGAACCTGAGCTCAGCAGCTCTCCCGCACACAAATACGGGCCTCGTGATGCCACCTCCAGGCGGGCATTCCGGTGATGCTCCAGGACGAGGAGCGATGGCTGTAAACTGAACCATGAGAATTTCTAAACCACGAAAATTTCTAAAACATGAGAATTTCCACCCCGACATGAGGAAGAGCTGCTTCATATGAGGATGGCAGAGTAGGGAGGTCGTGGGGTCCCTCTCTGGGGACAGCCCAAACCCGCTCCTGTGTCACCTGCTCCAGGTGACCTTGCCTGGGCAGGGGTTGGAATGGCTATCTCCAAAGGTCCCTGCCAACCTCGACAATTCTTTCATTGTGTGTCCTCCAGCCCCTGGGGCTGCTGATAAAATCAAAGAAGAGGGATTAGATAAATTAGATCTGGATATTTTCTTTCCTACTCACAGTAGATAATTATCCTCTGCTATCAGCAGAGGGCATTGGCTCTGCAGCTTCCCTGGGAAAAGGAAGAGGAGACACTGAAGTAACTCCAAGTATTTGTCATTAATTTTATAGAGACTCTGCAATTAGGGATCACCCAAGGCAGGATGCGCAGCCCCGGGTGGGTTTGAGGCAGCTCGCAGTGTCACCCAGATATGCACGCCAGCATCTCACCCAACCCGAGATGCTGACACAGCTTTCATCCTGTGCTGCCCTTCTCCAGGCTGTCACACGTGTGCTGGGCAGGCTTTGCCTTCTCAGCCAGCCCTCCACAAGCCTGGAACTACCGGCGTGTCCGGTATCCCATCCCTGGGAATTTGGGGAAGGAGATAAAGAGATCTGTGTGAAGCACTAGATGGTGCTGCGAGCACACAGACACACAAAGCGGAATCTTTCCTCTTGCCGATCGCTCCCTCCAGCAGATCCAGACCAAACACCAGCGGTTCTGAGGCAGATCAGCGCGTTTGGTCCCCCCTGGGGAAAGATGGGGAGAAAACTCCATTCTGTGTCATTCACATTCTCTAAACAGACGCATAATTCTCCCTCTCCCAGGATTTTTCCTGGAGAAGCACAGAGCGAAGAAGAGAGAACAATTCTTATCTCTGTTCACTGCTCCTGTTGTTTGGCACCTGTGGAATGGGTTATGGAGATTGTTTACCCAAAGTGGTTTGTTAACTGGACACGGGTGAAAGTTGGTTTAAGTGATTAGCCAATCACTCAAAGCTGTGTCCTGGCTGTCCCAGACAGTCATGGATTTTTCTTTAGTATAGTTATATCTTTAGTATGTAATTATCTCTTTAGTATGTAATTTAGTATAGTATTAGTGTAATATAACATAGCTTAATAAAGCAATTTTTCAGACTTCTGAAATCATGGAGTCAGAGCACATTATTCCCAGTGCCTGCTTTTATTATACCATTCACCTGGAGAGTTCACCTGCATGTCCTGGTGGGTTGCCCCTCACCCTGCCTGGCACCTTGGCCCCGTTTGAAGGTGACCAGAAGGGAGGTGTGGAGTGGCATTCACCCCGTTCAGCAGAACTGCAAGGGCATCCTGGAGGAAATCAAATAAACAATTAAGGGTTATAAATAATAAGGCTAAAATTATAAATAAATAAATATTAAAAAATAATAAGTACTAAATATTAAGGACAATAAAAAATTAAGAGTTGACAGGGAAGAGTTATCCTAAGTGAAGTCAAGGGACTGTTTAACCCTGATCCTGCCTCTGTGAGGAGCTGACATAAGAAAGGCCACACAACCACTGCTTGATCTTCCAAATGTTTCCCAGCCTTGTGAGATTTGTGGCTCAGGGATTTCCTGCGTGCCATTAGCCTGGGGGGAATTTTTCTCCCAAGGATTTGTCCAGTTCCTCTGAAAAAACTGTTTTGTTTATATGTTATTTATTTATAGTGTTTGAGCAAAAGGTCTGCTTTGCAGGCTTCATCATAAATGTCAGGATAGTTGGAATTTTCTTACAGCCTCTGTTTCTGCAATCTCACCTCTAGGATGCCCCCAGCAATTTCTGTTCACAAGAGGAAAACTGGAGAAACTGGAGAACTCCAGAGGCACAGAAATGGTAAAGAAGAAAAGAATGGCCCAAGAAACCCCAGCCCTGGCAGTTCTGAGTGTCTCAGACTCTGAAATTCAGTGCCAAGCATTCAGGTGCCTGGCTTGTGACTTCAGGGCACCACAAAGAATTACATTTTCTTTTCTGGGCCATTTTGCATCAGATCCCTCTGAAAGGCAGAGGAAGTAGGTCAAACTCTGGTACCAGGCAGACATAAGTTATCTCTTCAGTGTCACAGGACCAAATGCTTCCCCTCAGATTGTGCTGACAGAGCCCTGAGCACTGAATCTCCCAGACTGTCTTGCTTTGGGCTCCATTTCTGACACATGCCTGAGATGTCTCCCTGCAAGATTTCCACCCTGCTAAGTGTCTCCAAAAGGGTGAGAAAACGTTGGACACACACAGGGAACACGATTGCTTACAGCCTGTGGGGGAGTCAGAACTGTTCTTGCACAAGCCTGGGTTTGTTGCTGCAGGAGACTTTACATTATCTGGTATTTGATATCTGATACCTCGAGAGTTTTGTAACAAAAACCCCTTCAGTGCTAGGTTATGCTGTCTGTATTGATGGCCCACTTTTCAATGCCACTGCACATAATCAGTGTGGCTGGGATGGCCCTGTTTGCATCCAGGCTGGAGGCTGCAGGCAGCCACTGCTGTGGCTCAGCTGTGCCTGCTTGCTTATCCCATTGGCATCCCTGAGACTGCACCAGTGTCAGGGAAAGGGATGTGGGATCCTGCACCCCCATCTAACTGAGCATTCTGCTGCCTTTTCTCTCCATGGAATAAATCACAGGGCTCTCTGTCCTGACTGGGGGTTCTAAAATATGTTTTGAATAGCTTAATAACTTCTCCTGGTTCCTGTCTCCTGGATGATCATTAACAGATGCAATCTCTTTGGCTGAATTTGGAGTGTTACTCCTGCAGGGTAGGGGTGCCCAGAGTTGGCCTCCTCCTCAGTCCCCCTAAATAATTTCACATTGCAGACCAGCACAGAGGTCTGTGTGAAGCAGCTCTGATGGTTCCTCTCTTCTTTAGAAAGGTCCCTTAAATAAACCTGCTTTGTCAGCTTTCCAGATGCCCAGGAAAGTAGATGTAGGAAGAGGAGGGGTTCAGAGAGGAGAAACAGCATTTGAGATTGCCTGGGAACATGACTGAGTAGCTCTCTCTCAGGAAAACCAGTGGTGTGACTGCATATCCTGAGTCTAGGGAAGATAATATTCCAAACCATTGGCACAGCCACAGCACTTGCCACAGTTAATACTTGGGTGCTTGCCAGGCTTTGAGGTTATTCACCCTGGCATTATGCCTGTTTTACTGTCCCCATGTGGCAACCAAGACACAAATCACCATGCAATGAAATTAGAGAGTGGGAAATTAAAAAAGGGTAAAAGGAGATTTGTTCTCGTGGCAAGTTAATTAAACTAGAGCCTACAGCCAAAGGCAGATGTTGTGGCAAAGTTATGCTGAAAGGAATTGCTTAGAGTTCTCCTAATTGCAAATGTTAAAAGGGACATAAAACAGTGAGCTTTGGAGATAAAGTCCATACCTAATTTATGATGACAGTGAGGAGTCATAACTTGGGGAAGAGATGATCTTCAGCCTCACCAGGGCTCCTTCACTTGAAATGCTCAGCCCAGTGAGCTGGAGGCAGAGGAGCACTTGCTGCATGGGCAGCTGTAGTCCATTCTTGGTTTCTGCTTCCTGCCAACAAGAATGAGAAATCGCACCCGAGGAAAAAGCAGAGTCTCCAAAACCCTGAGCCAATCCCCCAGCCATTCAGTCAGCCTTTGGCAGAGCTTGTGAGAAATGATGGTAAACCCCCTCATGGGCTACCTGGCTTCCTTTTTTTGTGTGGATTCTGCTTTGTCTCCCAAGCACCATCTTTCCCCTTTGTGGTGCAGTTAATCCTCCTGCCCGTGTGCCTGCCACTGTAAAAGGCTCTGCTGCCAGAGGAAGGAGGCACCAGCTGCAGCACTGAAAGTGCTCAAGAGCAGAAACAAGGAGAGAGATTTGCAAAGTTCATGCTCAGAGATGCGTGTGTGCCAATGCCAAGCTGCAGCCTTGCGGAGGAGTTTAATTAAGGATGGCAGCTTCCCCTGCTGAAGCTGTAATCCCAAACACATGTTGTCCCCACACAGGCTCAAAGCCAGGCTCTGACTCCTGACTAGGGCACCCTAGGGCAGATGCCACATCCCTGGGGTGGCAGCTCCCTGCCCTACCTGTGCCATCAGTCTGGGTGTGCTCTGGCCCAGAAGAGCTGCCAAAATACAAATTGGGCAGCACAAGATACCAGCTGGAGGGTCTGTGTGTGGTTCCCAGTTTGGGTCCTTGAAAATGAATAAAGAAAAGCTAAACAGAAGAGCCAGAGGGCTAAAAGGGACAGAGTGGCCAATGAAACTCTCAGTAGCACTGTGCTATTGAGGTAAAGAAGAAAATGGCATTTCTGCAGTCCTGTGGGTGCTCTGTGGTAGATTGAGGCTGCACAGGCTCTTTGCAGAGATGCCACTGAAAAAAATCCATCTTTGAAATGGGGATTTCTTAGAGCATTCTGTTAAAGAGCAGTGAAACTGCACAGGGAATTGAAACATGTCCAATTAAAGACCCACCAGCCCCCATGATTTATCCAAAATCTAAATCCCATCTGATTTTGATGGAGACAGACAGCTGAGACTTTGATTTCCCAATGAAAACAGACTTGACTTTGCTTGTACCCACACTGGCTCCTTTTGCCCGGCAAAGCCCTGAGGCATTTGTTGGGTCCTCTGCAGCCCAGGTGAGCAGCAGGAAGTTTTTTCTGGTCTTTGAGCATCCATTATGAGACTGATTCCAGTCATTCATGAAAAGCAACAAACGGGTGGTGACAGTGGAGGCTGCACCACCCCATAATTCACCTCCCTTGCCTCTTGCTGAGAAGGTTTCCTGTTACACCAGGCAGAGCTGTCATCATCACTCTACTTACAGGCTCTCTCTCATTCTCAGCTGCCTTCAGACAGAAATGTCTCCAATTCCAGGAGCTGTGAATGCCCTCTTTCCTCAATTGCCAAAAATCTGCATGGTACTACCTGCCTATAGACCCCTGGGTTTAGCTAAGAGCTCAGCAGTGGTTACACTATTTGGAAGTGCTAAATATTTCTACCTGAGTCATAACTTGCAAGAAAGTCAATCTAGCTCCTCTGTAACCCACTGCTTTCAGAAAACTGAACTTTTTGTAAATGCCACAATAAGCACTGACCACTTACCTAATAAAATTTGCTTTCTGAAGTATTTCTCAGCTCTCTTACAACCTCCCAGCTTCATGTCAAGAAGTATCTCTGAGTGTGGATTTGATATTGGCAGTCTTCTTTTGAATTGTGTATTCATGATGGGGAATCTCAGCTCTCCTTTGTGACTAATTACTGCTAGGGGATGTCCGGATTAAATGATAATTGTTTTCTTTGTCCTAATAAAAATACACTTTCTAAGTGCATCTGATGCATTCACAAATATACAAAATATTCAGTCCCTAATCTGATCCATTCACAAATATACAAAATACTCAGTCCCCAATCCAGGTAGCTCTCATTTATTCAGGTTTCTGATTCTGAAGGCAAATGGATGGCACAGAGAGGGGAGGGTGGCAGCAGAGCCCAGGAGCCCTGAGTCTGCCCTCCTCATCCTGGAGAACAATGTCAACACTGAGGAACCACGCTCCAGTGTTGCTCTAATTAGAGCAAACAAGCTACAATCAGATTAATTTTATTTGCACTATGCAAATAAAACTATGCCTAAAACACCGCAGAGCAAAAGCACACAGCGCACTGGTAATAGATGGCAGAAAATAAAGCAAGCAATGATAAAAGCTGTTTGATAAACACATCAGCCTGGCCAAAGCACATTTCAGAGGAAGATGTTTGTTTTCAGTAAACTCTCCAGCTACCAAGTGAACTTTACAGAGGATTAGCAGAGCTGGAAAACTGAGTCCTCTTTTCACCCAGAGAAAAGCTGCACAAGGGCAGTACAAGGCCAGTATTGCCACTGATAAATCTTATTTCTGGGCACACTGACCTCTTGCTGGGGGTGGGAGGGGATGGAGCTCTTTGCTGAGGTCCCAGGCAGGCAGAGCTGGGGGTGCTGAGAGGGGGAACATCCCTGCTGAGACCGGGCACCAACCTGGGGAGGGCCTGGCACACATTCTGGCAACTAATTTTAGGTGCAATCAACTTTCAATTACCTACAGGGAGCTTAGATGTTCCTTGTCGCAGGCATCTTTTCATGAAAAATCTTTTCCTTAGGATTTTTCCTCCTGAGAAGCTGAAAGGCCTCAGGAACAAAATGTAAACAATGGTTATCTGCTGCTGTGGAATGCAACAGGTGCATCTGTGATTGGTCTCATAGAGTTGTTTCTAATTAATGGGCAATCACAGCTGGCTCGTACAGAGAGCCGAGCCACAAACCTTTGTTATCATTCTTTGCTATTCTATTCTTAGCTGGGCTTCTGGTGAAAGCTTTTCTTCTATTCTTTTAGTATAGTTTTAATATAATACATATCATAAAATAATAAATCAAGCCTTCTGAAACACGGAGTCAACATTCTCGTCTCTTCCCTCATCCTGGAACCCCTGTGAACACGGTCACAGTCCCTGACTTGCCCCAGCACTGCTGGCCATGGTGCAGTGCTGTGGAGGGAGATGCAGGGGACGAGCAGCTCTTGCCCTCCTCGATGCACTGGCTGCTGCAGAGAAATCACCTTTGGCATTTCCCAAAGTTTGCTGAGCAGGTCCTGCCTACAGGTGCTGTCTCATCCCTGCTTTAGCTCTGCCTGGATATGGGAGTCATTCTCACCTGCCCCAGGGCCAGCTTTGGCAGAGGCCTCGTTGCTATTCTCAGCCTCCTGTGCTGATGCCATGCTCTACAGTTTCCCTTCACAAACTGCCTTTGGAAAGGGCTGCCCTCCTTTGCAGTGCCAGCTAACTGCAGGCACCAGCAATCATCTGTTTCACTGAAGAGCCAGCAAATCAATGGCCTCTGGGAGAGATCCTGGAGTCCTGTGGTCTTCCCTCTATCGAGGCTGCAAGTGTGGCTGCTCATTTGTTGTTGTGTGCATGCCTATGCCAGTGGCTGCTCATTAAGTGGGACCCACCATCGTTACTGCTGATGGCAAGGAATGCTCAGACCCCCCACGGATCTGAGAGCCTCTAGGAATAAATGGGATGTGATCATTTTCATTATCTCCTTTTCAAGCATCATGAGTTCAGTGACCAAAACCAGCAGGGAATGTGGATCAAGGAACTTGCATTTCCTAGCCAAGGGAAAGCGTATCAAAATCAATTAACTAGGGCATGAAATAGTTGTGGCTCTCCCAAAGGAAAATACTGTTTAGCTTAATTGTTCTGCAACTAGTGTTAATGAGTTATCATGACTCATATTTTCTATTTACATCCCCTGGAATCAAAATGGGCCAGAGTGTGCCACTGTATGCATCTCAGGACAAAGCAGAAAAAGGAAAATAAATGTATAGGAGCACTTTGGTTTCTACCAGCTTTCATGAGGCAGAGTTTTCATACTGCTTCTCAATTTTTGGCCTCCTGACACCTCAGAGGTCAGAGCGTCTGAGGTGTCAGGAAAGCTCTGACTGAACTTCCAGCTGCTGCAACAGGCCCTAGTCCTGATGCAGCAGTAATTTTGAGCTTGCTCAAGTCTGCTCTGCCTGTCTGGAGTCAAACACACACTTAACAAGTCTGTTGGCTCCTCAAACCTGACACCCAGCACATATTTCCTTCCCAGCTGTGCATCACACACTGTTTATCAAGGTAACTCCAGCACCCAAAAGTGTGAGCATCAGCAGGAGAACAGACTGGCTGCAGCTCTTCAGATACTCCAGAGCACAGTTCCCCTTACTCACAGCTCCTCAAGGTTTCCTCTTTCATGGACATCACTCTGATGATCCCACATTGCTGCCACTGCCATCAGGTGACCAAAGCAGGCAGCCAAATCCAGAGCACAGTGACAGGATTGCAGCCTGTATTCTGGATTTGGCTTTGATTTATCACACCTGCCAGTCCTCAAGGGGATCTGCATTCCTCAGGGGATCAGCACTTAACATCACATATCAAATCCACCTGGAAGGACAAAGGGACATCTCAGTCATGACCACCACAAAGTGTTAGGGCACTTAGAGGGTTTTTCAAAAGGAATTTGGACAATTGTATTTGGAAACCTGTCTGGCGATGTTTCCCTTTGGCTCCTCCCAGTGACAAACCTGGTCTGAATTCACTGATCTGTGCAAAGCTGTGAGCCATGTTTGACTCTCAGATCAAACAGGATTTTTGCACATTTTTGATCCTCAGTGAACCAATGATCTGAGCCAGCAGCTCAGACTCACTCAGCTGGAGTCACAATATCTGAACTCTCAGTCTGGATATGCATCCTGCATCCTCTGCCCATCTTTTTTTCTTCATGTGACACAAACTCTGTTAATTGGGAGTGTTTAGAGAAGATGGAGCCAGACCCTTTGGAGAAGTGTACAGCAGAAGGATGAATGGTGATAGATTTAAAACAAAAAAGAGGTTGTGGTTTTGATAGGAGGAAAAAAGGATTACCATGAGCGTGATGAAGCCAATTGAACAGAGAGGCTGTGGGATCTCCATCCTTGGAGATAATTCAAAATTCAGCTGAATGAGGCCCTAAGCATCCTGCTGCTGCTGGACTAGATTTGAGCAGAGGCCAGCAGTGGTCCCTTTCCATTCACCCCAGCCTGTGACTCTGTTATGAAGCCTCTTAGCAGCACATGGAAAAAAATTGTACTAATCTCCACTTTTTTTTTAATGGAGCAGCAATTCTTGTGTTCCTGGTGAAGAACTGAGGGGGTAATAGGCATTTGATATGCTACCAAGGAGAAAGAGACATAAACCACATATAAGCCTAGAGATCAAATCCTCGCAGTAGCTGAGCACATGCATTGAGCTTAATGGAATTTGAGGCTGTCCATCATTTTGTAATACAAGTTTTTAGGAAAGAGAAGCAACATGAGATCCTCTTCACACTAATGTGCATGGCAAAATGTCCAGCAGGCTCAGTGAATGCAAGCAGGGATGGGTGCCTCAATTTTCAAGCTCAGCACATGCATAGTGGTGGAGTCTGACAAAATTGTGTGCAATTTTGTATCTAAAACCAGAAAGCCCAAAGGTGCACAGAGGTGGCATTTCCTGAAGGGAAGATGAAATTGGAACCATTTCCCTTCACTTCCCTCCTGGTGGCCTCAGCTGTTCTGGGTGCCTTTTCTGACTTCCAGTGACTTTTGCAGAAAAACCTATTTTCACTCTGGGCTTCAAAACCTGCTCAAACTTTTCTTCATCGTGAGCAAAGACACAAACACCAGCTTGTCTCTCTTCTGTCAAGGAACATGCAGTGCCAGACATGAAGCATCAGATTCTTTATTCTCAATTGAGGCTAATTAGTGTAATTAGAAAAGAAATCCACCGGGTATTTGAAACAGAAATTGCGTGAACTGAGAATCAGAGCAGCATTCCATGAAGGAACTGGACTGCCTGATACAACCCCAGAAGTTTCCAAATGCTTCTTTGGACATTTCATTTTTGGGTGAGGAGGAGAGCCCATTGAAAGCAGCTTCTTCAGCAGCTTCTTCAGCTTGCTTTACAAGCAGAAGGACTCCAATCTTCTAAGAACTTCCAAAAAAACCCCCACACTTGCAGAAAGCTTGGTTCTGCCCTTCTGAGCCTGACCCCTGCCCTGATGCACTTGTGAAAACCACCTATCACTTGTTTTAAAATTTTAAAAGTTGTAAATTTTAAAAGTTTAACAGTAATAAAATGGTTATAAAAATAGTAATATAATTAGAGCAATAAGAATTTGGACAATCAGAGTTAGGACAATAAAGGATAACAAAAAAGCAGAGAATGAAAAGCTTTTGGATGCTTTCCTCTTGAAAGCATGGTCACTAAAAAAGGATTAACTCTTAAAAGCAATAACCTGTTGCATATTCAAATATCTCATACATGATTCAAAAATTCTTTTTAAACAAAAGGTGTTTTCTGGTTATTGTCAACTTCCCTCCACTCATCTTGTAAATCATGGTCAGATTCCATGGAGTCTGCAAGGAGACTGGGTCTTCCCAACAAGGAGGCAATAATTCTTCTCTTTGGGATCTCAGTGTCTTGTTGCTGTTATCTCTGTGCAAAGAATTTCTTGATTATCTCAACTCTTTCTTGAGCTAGTTAAAAAGCATCTTACATAGCATAGTTTCTCTTTTAACATTATGTTTTAACCAAAAACTGTATTTAACACACTACTTAAGAAAATTAATACAGCATAACTTTCTAACATAACACATATAACATTCATTTTAATATTTGCAAAAAACCAATCATATAATACACATTTTTCACACTCTACCTGTGGATGCTGTGCTCTGTGGGTAATCAAAGCACCACTGGTTGCATCAAAACAAGAGCTCCTACTTCTCCAGCTGGTGAATCTTGACAACAAAACTGAGTTCCAGTGCAGCATTCCTCCTATGGCAGATGCAATGCTTTTGGGAGTGAGAAATTATCACCTCTGGCTTTTAGCAGGGGTTTTGGTGTTGGTCATATGAAGAGCAAGATGCTGCAAAGAAACAAAGCAGCAGATAAGGAAGAGGATAAATAGGAGGAGGGTGAAAAGAACAGAAGAGCAACACAGAAAAAAGAGAACCATGAAGGACAATGCAAGATCCAGAACTGGGCTGCAGAGCAGCACTTCCCCACATGCTAGACATAAATTTGAGTCTGGGGCTCAGGCTCCAGTACTTCCTTGAGTTCTGAGAGATCCTCAAGATCTGAGACCTGCATTTATGGCTGGCGGCTGATTTTACAGCTGGCCAAAACAAGCTCCACATCCCACTGCAACCTGACTGTGGAGAAAGATGCCTGTCAGACCAGTGTCCTGGATTGCCAAGCAAATTGTATTCTATTTGCCATCTCCTTGAATGCCACTGCATGACTGATAAGAACTGCAGCATCCCATTGGGAGATGCTCTGCCCAGAGGGAGGAGCCAACCATTCCTACTGGGATATAATCTGGAGATTCTGGAACACCAGCACAGCTTCTCCACTGGATTTCCCAGAGGAACAGCAGCTGCCTTTTCTTCCACTGGATCTTCAGAGGAATACTGCACTCCTTTCTCCAGGATCCCTGCTCCAGCAGAACCACCCCTGACACTGCCAGAGGGCTGCAGCCACAATTCCAATGGGACTGCCACCAACACCCTGACCCACAGGGTGTCAGGTTGGGTTCTGACTCTGTCAGTGTTGGTTTGGTTTACTGCATTGTTTATTTTATCTTTTTATTTTCTTCCCTAATAAAGAACTGTGATTCTTGCTCCCATATTTTTGCCCGAGAGCCCCGTAATTTCAAATTTATAACAATTCAGAGGGAGGGGCTTTACATTTTCCATTTCAGGGGAGGCTCCTGCCTTCCTTAGCAGACACCTGTCTTTCCAAACCAAGACACCCAGACAGACAGCTTTTGGCCTGGACACAATTCTTCTCTTCCACTCTCAGATTTTTTTTTTTTTTTTTTTTTTTTTGTGACATGAAGCTAAATTCCCTTGCTTAATGGTAAAGATCAAATGGATTTGTACTGAACAGAAGGGAGAGGTATTGCATAAGGACTTGTTCCTGTGTTCTTTGATTAGCCTGCCTATTAGCCTTTATCTCAGACTCTTGGAAACACCAGCTTTCTATCAAAAGGAAATGTCACTACTTTAACTAATATACATTTTTATTTCCTTTGCAAGAAGCTCTAATTAACTTTTTTTTTTCTCAGTTCAGCACAGCTTTAAAAAGAATATTTAATGTCAGGCATTAAAGTTTCCATATTGGCTTGCAAAGGAAATCTTGACTCACAGAGATTTTCAGCAAGAGAAATAAAAGGCAGACTATGCCTCCCTTTCCTGCCCTGCAGAAGAAAGGATTTGAACCCATTCCACAGGTGATTTTATAACTGAAAGGAGCTCTTTCCATCCAGTCCTTCCTGAAAAACTCCAAGTGATGGGAGAGCTGCCTCCAGCACCCACAACCTCCAGCATCCTCATCCTCCTCTCAAAGAAATGCTGAATCTGGCAGGCCTGTGGCTCTCCCCGGTCCAAAGTCAGGGAAAGCTGCCAAATGCATGCAATCAATGTTTTACATTTTTCCCCAGCTAAATAATTCTCCAGCTTTACAGATCAAGCAAGAGGCATTAAAATTGCATTGCAGCGCTGAATGCCAGGCCCTCTGAAACAGAGGGCTTAAAATTGTAACAAATCTGTTGAACACTTGTTTAATTTTGTGTGTCTGCTTAAACTCCCCGACTGCAGACTTCAAGTGTAAGCACATGCTTTGAGAAAAAGCAATTCCAGTATAGCAGAATCAGGGCCATCTGAGGCACTGCTCCCATTCCATAGCAGTCCATGCAATCTCCAGATCTGAGCCATCTCCTGCCACCCCATGGCAGCCTGATGGCTGATGCAAGACCTGTTTGAGAAACATTCTTTTTAACCACTATTAGGGTTATTATTAACATCACAATACAGTTTATAGGAAGGCACAGACTGCCACATGGCAGGAAAGTCAAAAGGATTTTTTTGAGGACTACATTCAACAAGAGTTTGCCAGATGGGAACAGATCCCACTCTCCTACTGATTATCTTGTCCACCTCCACCTTAGTGAGGGAAAGGTCTGAGGTTGTGAGCTGAAAGAAGCTGTAGTAATGCAAAGCAGTACCAGGAGCCAGGCAGCACAGCTGAATAGTCAAGTTTTTGTCAGAATGGGGGCACACAAATGTTAACAGGAATCCCCAAGGCCATATCCCTTTCCCAACCCTGCCTCAGTGTGAACTGGTATTGTGAAGTGTGAAGATTTCCATCTGAGTTAACTTTTTTTTTTTTTTAACACAGCAAACACTGCTTTTATCTAGGGGAATATCTGGTAATCTACTAAGCCATTTTACTGCCTGTGCAAGGAACATTTGAATACAGCTAATTGCTAAAAATAGCCCCAATTTTCAGCAGCAGAGGAGCTGGCAGTTCTTTCAAGCCACATTAAAAATACAGCCTGAGTGTGACTTCAGCAGACATGCTGCTGCTGCCAGAGTGAGTGGGGCTGCCTTGGCCCTGCTTGGGATTTCCTCCAACACATCACTCAGCTCCTGGGTCCCAGGGTGAGCTACCAGGTCTAAAAACGTGACTGCAGTGGCAGCCATGTACCTCATCCTGTCTGTGGCTTCCTCTGTGCAGATCTGCATGTTTCCCACTTTCAGGATGTGAAAAATGTGTATTTTATAATTGGCTTTTCACAAATATTGAAATTAATATTATATGTGTTGTGTTAGAATCAGTGCCAGGCTGTGTTGGGACTCTGGAAGGGGTCACGAGTTTTCATTAGTATCTTGTTAAGCCATCTGTCTGTATCCTTTCAAAAATATAATATAATACAATACAACACAATATAATATAACATGACATGATATGATATAATATGTAATATGGTAGAATATAATATAATTGAATATAATATCGAATATAATAACAAATATAATATAATAATTAATTAGCCTTCTAAGAACATGGAGTCAGATTCATCATTCTTTCCTGTCACAGAGAACCCTGGAAATACCACACCAGGGACCAAAGCCTCCCCTCTGACCCTGCACAAAGGCTGAGCTCCAGTGTTGTAGGCACATCACACCATGAGGATAAGCCTGGCCTAACAGCAGTGTCTGCTTATCGAAATATTCTTGAAATATTCCTATTCCTTGCATTGTTCCCAGAAAATCCAATACAGCCTGCCTGGTAAACTTTCTCACATTAGTCGAAATGACATATTGATCACTAATTAAACCTAATGATGGTTGTTGCTGCTAGCTGAATGCAGCAGCTGCCCAGCCTGGGTGCTGCAGGAACACAGACAATCCCTGCTCCTGCCTCAAGGACTGCTCCTCCTGATTTAATACACAAAAATACCAGGATTCAAATATTAAAGCTCAGCAGATTAATTCAGTGGTGTTACACTGAGAGTGTAGAGCAGGCAAAAATCACCTCTGCCTCCCCATTGCAGCACACACAGTGGCTGCTCTCACTCTCTCCCTCCACACTCTGGCAGGGCAGCAGCCTTTCCTTTTCTGGTCATACCCTAGACACATGGCAGTGGTGCCAGGAATGTGACATTCCCACTGCTGCCACATGGATACAAAATGCCTTGTAAATGGGTTTGGGCTGACCAACTCCCTTAGCCCCATAGAGCCAAGAGTACAGGCACAACATCTGTGGTGTTTGGGAGTGGATAGGAGTGTCCCAGCTCAGCTGGGGCTGGCAGGGCTCAGGAGCATTACCATGTGCTTCAGGGCACAGGCAGATGAGCTTCCTCCCAAAATAACACACATGCATCATCACGCGTGCACACATTGAGCAGCTCTCAGTGTTTCCCCTCAGCGGAGATTTGTTTTGTCCATGTTGCCAAAATTCCTTCTCCCTAAAAATACCCACCCTTTCCAATCCCATCCCATGCGCTGGGATGTGTCCTGGGTGCCAGGGCAGCTTGGCAGGGAGCAGCACCAGCAGAGCTCTGTCCCTGTCACTCCAGCATTGCCTCTCTGCACACATCTGGGAGGGTCAGGTTCTGCTTGCTGAACTCCACACTGCACCCTCACAAAGCATCTTCTGCAGTTAATGCAAAGAAATGTGACGATTAGAGAAGAATCCATTAATAAATTAACACAATCCATCAGAGCATCTCAAAGCATTTCTGTCAACACACACGCTTCATCCATCCCCCACCAGCTGAGCGAGGCAGAAACCAACAGAATCTCCTTGGCAAAGAGGGAAAACTGGAGCCAAGAGCCCCCTGCATGCCAGGGACAGAAATCAGGACCCCCCAAGCCTCTGTCCCTTGCTCCAGCCCCTGGCTGAGCTTCCCCCTGGTGATAAATCAGCTGCACCCATGCTAGGGGAGATGACAAAGTTATATAAGAGGGAAGGAGCAGGATTCTGGGTGTGGGGGAGAAAGATCTCCTGGGGAGAGGGGACATTTTGCATCAATCACTCCCTCCCCCACAGCCACCCACCAGCTGCAGGGATTTTTCAAAGCACTAAAGATGATACTGTTTGGTACATTTTAATCAGTTTCTTACTTACCCCGTGGAATTGTGGTAGAAACGTTGCTTTAAAAAAATAAAATAAATAAATGTAGAGGCGCAGCAATTTGGGGCTTTGTAACCTGCAAAGGAGCAACACTTTTGTGCGGCCTGGCCACTTCAGACACCTCAGCAGCTGCCTGATATCTCATCTCACCCTGCCGGACAATAGCTGAGTCAAGCACTGGGGCTGCCCTTGAAGAGTGCAAAGTGAAGCAGAAAAGCCTGGGAAAGAGCCCTGGCAAGAGGAGATGACGTGCTGAGATACACGCTTTGCTAAAGGAAGGGAGGAAAACCAAACTCTGCCCACGAAGGAAGAGAGCATGCTGGAAATGAGCAATAGGAATGGTGCTCTGATCCCAGTTTGGCACTCTAGAAAAATCCTTTGTGCTACAGGTGAATTTGTCTCCTTTAAAAGAACACTGGAGATCTTTGTCCCTGTCCTCATTTTCCTCTCAAACATTCAAATATTTGCTTTTCTGTCCTGAGCCATGCCCGTGGAGAGAAGGAAGGGCAGGTGCTGAGGCAGCTCTCTGGGCCAGAAGGGAGCAGCACCCAGGGCCTGCTGCTGTCACAGTGGCCATGGTCAATTTTGCAAAAACCAGCAGCCTTTGGGCTTCTGCTCCTCTTTGTCTATGTGAGAGCTGTGCCTGAAAAGCCCTGTCCCCAGAGGGGAGAACACCAAGGGAGGAGAAGAGGAGTAGAGAAGATGAAATCACAGAGGGAAGTCCGGCCTGCTGCAGCAGTCCCTTCTGGGCCATAAATCCATCATCTCTAATTTTAACAAAATGCCTGAATCTGACAGGCATGAAACACAA
Organism: Zonotrichia leucophrys gambelii; assembly: GCF_028769735.1. Taxonomy (NCBI): domain Eukaryota; kingdom Metazoa; phylum Chordata; class Aves; order Passeriformes; family Passerellidae; genus Zonotrichia; species Zonotrichia leucophrys. The sequence goes on from NC_088172.1 coordinate 99,369,559, forward strand.
CATCATCCAGGCTAGCTGTGGAGCCACCAAAATATACTTAATTTCTCACATTCCTTGGACAGCGATAAGAATAAAATAAATACCCAAACTGTCGCAGACATCTTTTATGAAAAATCCTTTCCTTAGGATTTTTCCTCCTGAGAAGCTGAAAGGCCTCAGGAACAAAATGTAAACATTGATTATCTGCTGCTGTGGAATGCAACAGGTGCATCTGTGATTGGTTTCATAGAGTTGTTTCTAATTAATGGCCAATCACTGCCCAGCTGGCTCGGACACAGAGCCCGAGCCACAAACCTTTGTTATCATTCCTTCCTATTCTATTCTTAGCTGGCCTTCTGAGGAAATCCATTCTTCTATTCTTTTAGTATAGTTTTAATGTAATATATATCATAAAATAATAAATCAAGCCTTCTGAAACATGGAGTCAGATGCTCATCTCTTCCCTCAACCTGGGACCCCCATGAACACCACCACAATGTGAGACCACCTCTGGGTACCTCAAAGTTCTGCTTGCCCACCTGAGCTGCTGTAGCATGGCCTATAACCCCTGTGGGCAGTGGTGTGAGCTATAAAAGAGGGATCTCACCCTGACAAACCCCTCCCTGGGAGCCAGAACCAGGTCTGTGCGACTCTGCAAGCTCTCGTTTGTGACCCATGGGGCTGAGCCCACCCTGCAGGCTCAGCTGTGTTCCTGCAGCAAGCACCAGCCTGATGCCAGGCTCTGGCCCCAGCACAAGTCCAAGCTTCCAGCATCTCCCCCCCTTTGCCAAATGTGCTGAGAGGGGAGGAAGCAGGCTCAGCAACAGGCTCAGCCCATCTGCTCCTTGTGCTTTGGTGCTGCAAAATCAGGAAAACATCCTCCCAGCCCCTGCCAGCAGCACAGAGCAGAGGGGAGGCACTGAGGGGCGGAACACGGCGGTGCCAGCCCTGCTAATGCAGAGGGGAGGCTTCCTGACCCATGGAAGAGAAAGGGAGTCAGCCTGGAGCAACGCCAGAAAGTCTTCTCAGATTCCTCTGACAACACAAACACCACAGCAAGAGCCAGGCACAGACCTTATGATTTAAGCTCTGTGACAGAATTTGTGGCTTGAGAGCAGCAGCTGACTGAAGGGAGTGGGAGCTGCAAGGCAGGGACAGGACACAGGGATGGAGAGGAGCTTCTCTTCCTGCCATCCCAAATGTGGCATTGACAGGTCAGGAAACCTCTCCCAATGACCCTCAGCTTCACCATGTACCTCTCCTCCTGGCACAGGCACCTCTTGATGCCCCAGCCAGGTGTGGGGAGAGAGCAGAGGTCCAAGTGCCCTGTTCCTCTGAGAGGCAGCAAAGAGAACATGAAAACAGAGCAGGAAAACCTCCCAGGCCATGCCAAGGCAGAGTGAGGAGCCAGGGCAGCAAGGAGGCAGCAGATCTGTGCAGGAGAAGGGCTCCTGAGGCAGGACACACCACAGGACTGATTTCATCCTCCTCCAGTGGCTGCTGAGTGCTTTGTGCCAGCGCTGTGGTTTTGCCAATGTGGAAGAAAGCTGGACTGTGACTGTGTTCACAGGGGTCCTATGTTGAAGGAAGAGGATCTGACTCCCTATTTCAGAAGGCTGATTTGTTATTTTATGATATATATTATATTAAAACTATACTAAAAGAATAGAAGAAAAGTTTTCACCTCAGAAGGCCAGCTAAGCTAAGAATAACAAAGAATGATAACAAAGGTTTGTGGCTCGGCTCTGTCTGAGCCAGCTGGGCTGTGATTGGCCATTAATTAGAAACATCCAACATGGGCCAATCACAGATGCACCTGTTGCATTCCACAGCAGCAGATAATCAATGTTTACAATTTGTTCCTGAGGCCTTGCAGCTTCTCAAGAGGAAAAATCCTAAGGAAGGGATTTTCCATAAAAGATGTCTGCGACACTGGGCTGCTCTGCATGTTGGTGCTGTGGATTTGCCAGTGTGGAAGGAAGCTGGACTGCTCTGCCCTCTCAGCCATCACAGAGCAGCACAGCACTCCTCCCAGCAGCTCAGCTCTTCTGCCTTTCCCCCCACATCTGCTCTGCTCCCCCACCCTGCCAGGCACTGAGCTGTTATTAATGGACTTGAAAATCTGCCCAGAAAATCTCCCAGCCCAGATTTTTCCTGCCCTTTGCCCTTTTTGCTGATTAACTCCAAAAAGCCTTCTGAGAAACCTGCAGCTGCTGAAATGCACATCTTGCACAGCAAGATGAAATCTCTGTCCCTTTTTTCTTCCTTTTTTTTTTTTTTTTTTTTTAGCAGCAATTGCTTGCTTTTAGTAAATGGAAGAGTAATCTAGAAAATGCTTGACTATTAGGCCCACTCTTCCTTAGCATATCAGTTTACACTGCACAGAAAGCTGTTATTAACTGATAATAATTCAGTTAATATCAAGTGCCTGAGATCTTGCAGAACTGTTGCCAGCAAATGGGCAAAAGCAAGTCTAATTTATCCATCTGGTGCAGGGAGCATAAAAGGGAAAGTTGCCTTTGCTACAAGACAGAGGAGGCTGCAAGCCAGACAGAAAAAAAGAAAGAAAATATCCTGACACTCTTGTCCAGCTGGAGAGACCTTTTGTGCTTGGGCTGGTAAGAAAATGGCTGAAAGGAACACATAACTTGGGAAAGGATGCTTAAAGGTCAAATAAAACTTTGCCTAAAAGAAATCTTGAACCTTAAATCAGATCCTGATTAGCACTGACTGAAGGCTGACATGAAGTTTTGACATGTGGGGATTCTCAAATGCCCACAGCTCACCACCACTCCTGCACTAATCAATCTCTCTTTGATAAGAAGCCAAGGCCAGGCCACTGGATATTTGGTTCCAGTTCCAGATATATGTTCCAAAGTATCCCCTGGATCAGAAGGAAGCCCTGGAGGCCCTTCAATTGCACTGCTGTGTGCTCTGTTTTACGGGCAAGCCTCACCTCCCTGCTCTGCCTGCTCTTGGATTTTATTCCCTTTCCCCTTCCAGGCTTGTGGGAGCACAGAGTTTATAACAGAGCTGTTCTGCTCCTGGCCAATGCCAGCAGCACAGAGGGCAGCTGTAGGCTGCTCTGTCTTTAGGCTGTATTGATTAAGCTACAATCTGTGTAGGAAGGGGAGAAATTTCATTTGGTGAAAGCACCTGAAGGGCTCCTGGAGGGCTCTGATGGGGTCAGGGCTCGAGCACTGCAGGGAGAGGCTGAAGCAGTGCTACCCTTCACTCCCTACAGGGGTAAATTCAGCCTTTCAATGACAAGAGGAGGAGCCTGGAGATGACAGTCTTCACTTGAAATACCTCACTTGGATGTCTTGGATGGGATGAATCCCCATGGAGACCCTTACAGCAAGCATGTGTTTTCCAAAGCACCTTTCCCTGGCAGTGTTTTCCATGGTGAGCACCCTGCAAGTGCCTGGTTTGCCCTCCCCACAGGGCAATCCTTGTTCCCCAGGTTTATCTGACCCTACAGTGTTCACTCTGGTGTTTAAGGAGTGTCCCCTCAGCAGTGCCATGTCAGCCTGGTGCCCAGATGATGAGCCCCCCACATCAGGAGGCTGCTGGGGTAAAACAGGGGGGTACAGGGTGAGGCAGTGGGGAACACAGACAGACAGCAGCCAGCTCTCCTAATCCTAGTCCTCATGTGTCCTGGATTGCAAGGCAATGTTTATTTTATTTGCCATCTCTCAAAGGTGGGGCAGTTATTATCTGTTAATTGGGCAGTTTTCCTTACCTCTTCCATAAACCAACCCTCCCTCCAGAGAGATATCTGCTGTTAGAGGGCCAGTGACTGTTACTGTAAGGCTGATAAAATTACATCACATCATTGTGAGATGCTCTGCCCAGGGGGAGGAGCCAAGCATTCCTGCCTGGATATAATCTGGAGGTTCTGGAACACCAGCATGGCTTCTCCATTGTATTCCCCAGAGGAACAGCAGCTGCCTCTCCTTCCACTGGATCTTCAGAGGAAGAACACACCTTTCTACAGGATCCCTGCTCCAACAGAACCACAGCTGACACTCCAGGAGGGCTGCAGCCACAATTCCAATGGCACTGCCACCAACACCCTGACCCACAGGGTGTCAGGTTGGGTTCTGACTCTGGCAGTGTTGTTCTAGTGTACTGCATTGTTTATTTTATCTTTTTATCTTCTTGCCTAATAAAGAACTGTGATTCCTGCTCCCATATTTTTGCCTGAGAGCCCCTTAATTTCAAATTTATAACAATTCAGAGGGAGGGGCTTTACATTTTCCATTTCAGGGGAGGTTCCTGCCTTCCTTAGCAGACTCCTGTCTTTCCAAACCAAGACATCATGCTGTGTAGCTGCTCTTACAGGACAAATGTTTTGCATTCACTGCCTCTCTGTACCTCACTCATTTTTTCTTTCAATTTCCAGCAACCCTGACTGTTGTTCATCCCCAGAATGTTGTTCATCCCCTTAACCCCCACTAGAGAACAAATTTAGTGCATATTTCTTAAAACAGGAGACCTCCACTGAGGGCTGTTTGCTCAGCCCTGCCTGTGCTGGCCCCATCCCCATCCCTCAGGCACCTCCAGTGCTTGCTCCCCAGCAGCTGGGGCACCTCCTCAAAGCCACCACTGCCACTTACCATGGCCCAAGTGCCACTCCACTGCCTCAGATCCACCCAGATATCCCTCTAAATTCCTTAGGAAGGAATCCATGTGAAATTCATTGGAAATTTTGCCTTTAAAAAATCAACAGACAAGCCCAAACCAACAAACAAAATCCTCAATCTCCCATTTGGCCTTTTTTAGGGTCCCTGGCAGTGCAGCATCAGGCTGGAGCTTTGTCAGTGTGACTGTTTCCTTTCACTAGCTGAAAGGAAACAGTCACAAAATGCCCCAAACTGTTGCAGACGTCTTTCCATGAAAAGTCCTTTCCTTAGGATTTTTCCTTCTGAGAAGCTGAAAGGCCTCAGGAACAAAATGTAAACATTGATTATCTGCTGCTGTGGAATGCAACAGGTGCATCTGTGATTGGCCCATGTTGGATGTTTCTAATTAATGGCCAATCACAGCCCAGCTGGCTGGGAAAGAGAGTCCAAGCCACAAACCTTTGTTATTTATTCTTTCCTATGCTATTCTTAGCTGGCCTTCTGAGGAAATCCTTTCTTCTAATTTTTAGTATAGTTTTAATGTAATATATATAATAAAATAATAAATCAAACCTTCTGAAACATGGAGTCAGATCCTCATCTCTTCCCTCAACCTGAGGCCTCTGTGAACACGGTCACACCAAACCTCCCTGTACTTGAAAAGACCTGCCCTTGTAAGTTATTTCCCACCACTTGTCAACAGATAGTGACAAATCTTCCTTCCCCCAGGGTTTCTCTCTCTCACAGCTGCCAGCTGCTCTTTTTCCTGGCTGAACACTGAATTTACCCACTTAGGTGCTGCTGTTCACAGGTGTGACAGGAATTCATCAAGTCCCACCAGGACTGAAGGAGCCTCTGGGAATTCAGCTCCTGTTTTTCACCTCTTCCCTCTCCCTCATCCCTGTTCAGGAAAGCTTTCTTTGGCAGTGGCATGAAGAACATAACATTAAATCTGAGCCCAAGGGGATGAGGTGGGCAAGAGGAAAGTGGGGGCCAGAACTGTCTTTGCTGGGGCTGAAAGGTGGCACCACTGGAGAACTGCTAATAGAAGGGTCTGGACACAGGGATTTTAGGCTAATGCTGCAATCAAGGGGATTTAATAATCTCCTTGATTATTAGCATTATTAGTATTTAATAATTTATCACAAGGGAAAGGAAAAGCCCTTTGAGGCTTCAGTTTCTGTCCCCTCCACCTTTGTGTTTCCCAGGAGAATCAGTATTTGTGTTTTTTTGTTGCTCATTGCACTGGCCCTGTCTTTTGCAGCGAGCTGGGAAGGTTTTCCTAGCTCCTTGCAGGTGGGGATGGTCATTTGTGGAGGGTGAAAAGATGTTTATAGTCTTTGATAAGGGATAAACCCCCTCCCCTAGGCAGCAGCAACAGCACTCCCCTAATTGTTAAAGCTGCCATCTGATACCAGCTGGCTCTCCCAGGCACAAAGCAGCCACCCTCTGCAAATGACTGAGCAAATAAAACAGTTTCACATGGTTGGTCCCCAGAGAGTGACAAATCTGCCCCTTGGTGCCATCACACAGCAGGAGGAGCTGGGAGCTCCAAACATGTGGGTGGTTCCCACCCATGCCAAGAGAGAAGGGGAAATGCCAGTCTGCCCCTGGAGTGATTAATCCTGCCAATGAAGCAGCACTTGCTGCAAACAGGGATGAGTTTTCCTTAATTAACAATGATTCCCATTAAAGCTGATGGCTCAGATGAAATCTGAGAGCTCATTCACCAGCTCCCCTGTCTCTGTGGATGGGACCAGGTGGAAGGTTTGTGCCACTCTGAAGGACTGAAGAGGCCTCAAAGGGCTGGCACATGGAATAAGGGCTGCATAAATAGTTTCTGCATGGAATTTTAGGTGCTTACCTGACTAAAGTCTTCCTGTGAACCTCACAGCAACTACTAAAATCATCCCAGGCAGCTGAGGTTTGAGAATCACAAAGCTTTTCTCAGTCTAAATCCAGCTCAGTGTTCGTGTAGTGCCCTCTCACATCACTGATGCAGGTGTGCCAAAACACATCTGGCTCAAGGGAAGAGCTTTCATCCAGCCTTCTTTGGTCCCAAATCCTGTAACTGCTCTTGGATCCCAGGAGTAGCCATAAAACACTGAAATGAATCAGAAGTGATTGGAGTTGCAGAGGAATTGAGGGGATGGAAGCAGGTATGTGTGCATGGGGGGAAAAAAGCAGTAGGAATTGCAGTAGGTAAAGAAAGACCCACCTTTGATTAGCAGGCACACTCCCAGGGAAGTGACTGGGAATTAATCTGGGCCACTGCACATCTTCACCCTTCATCTTGCAAAAGAGAAGGAGAATGAAGTTTGAATTGAAAGGGAAGAAAAAAAGCCACCACAAAAAAACCCTATAGCAGCATTTGATCACTCTTTGGACGCTTGGTGAAAATATTTCCTTCTGAATTATCAAAACAAGAGCACAGAGCAGCAAGAAATAATCACAAAATGAAAGGAGACTGAACATTAGACTGAACTGTGGGCCAGCTCACAGTGGCAGAGTTTAACCAAGGACAGACCACCTTGTTTTGCTAGAAAATGTGATCTTTACAAAGTATGAGAAAAAGAAAGCACAAGATTTGATGGAGTTTCAGATATCTCATCTTACAGAACAATGGGCACAGTGACGGGCTCCATCTCTGCTCTAGCATGTGCTCATGGGGACAAATATTTGGGGCAGTAAATTACCCTGATATCTTCCTGGATGTCTGTTTATTGGAGCATGTCTAGCAAACCAATATCTGACTGAGAAAGCATTGGATTCAACAGAAGGAAATCAGCAGGAATTGATGGGAGAAAGTCTTTGTATTTCTCTCCAAATAACACACACACACCAAAAAAAAAAAAAAAAAAAGGATCAAACTTTACTTCAGCAGCCGGTTGCTGTGGTAGCCTTTGTGTCACGTTCTACTGACAAATTATATTCCAGTGTAAGACACAGAAGAGTAAAGTTGTTTCAAATGCTTCGTGTAGCTAGGAGAGATGAGACAAAACGAAGCTCTATTTTGATATCTGTCTCAGGCAAATGTCACAAATTAACTAAGCCCCTTTATGACTTAATTCCCTTATCCTCACAACTTCTCACTGAGGGCAGACTGTGCTGCTCTCCCTTCCATGGGCCCCCAAGGAACCATGGCAAAGGGCTCTTGGCATTTCCCATTCTGATTCTCACCAGGTCAAAGTCATGGCAAAGTAGTAGTCAGAACACTAAAAAAAACACAAAAAAAACCCCTCAAAACCCTCAAAAAACCCAAACAAACAAGCAAAAATCTCTTCCTCCCTGCAAGGAAACAGGGTCCACTCTGCATTCTGCTGTAATAGCTCAGTGCTGAGCTCCCCTGCTCTCCAAGTCAGTGACTTTATGCTAGCTTGCTTAACCAAGGTCAGGGTCATGTAGGAACCAAAATACAGAATTTCAGGCCTGCTTTGGTTTCTTTGAACTGATCTATTTCAGTGTTTCAGAAAAGAGCTGGCCCTCTCAGTTCTGGCAGGAAAGGAAATGGTTTCCAAAAGTTCCCTCCCTTTATGTAAATAAGCTGCAGCAGATGATGGAAGCAGCATGATTGCAACTCTATTTAATTTCAGTACATGTAATACATGTCCCTGTTGGTTATTCAGAGTATACATAGTGCTCTATGCACCTGGCAGAGTAAGAGCAGGATCTGTGATTATTAGTCCCCAGATATGTGCTTAGTTCAGTTGTTTCCCCAATTCCATTACCTGGGTATTTGCTTGAATGAGGAGGTGAATGGCTTCGGCTTTGTTCATTCATTCTTCATTCACTTCTCGGTGTTCAAGCAAATTAAATCCTTGGTATATGCTTGCACATGCACAGCAGACTTTAAATTAACTCATCCAAGTGAATCAGACCCAGGCCAAACACATGAATTTAATAATCAACAAAAATGGAGCAGAACTACCCCAGTGTTCAGTGCTGGTGAGGCCACACCAGAATACTGACTTCTAAAGAAGTGTTCAAAAAACATGTGGCTATGGCATTTGAGAATATAATTTGGTGGTGAACATGATGGTGGTGCTGGGTTAACAGTTGGAACTTGATGATCCTAGAGGTCTTTTCCAACCTTTACAATTCTATGATTCTCCCTTGGACCACCATGTTCTGTCAGCTCTGGCCCTCTGAAATTCAGAGCTGACAAATCACCTGGTGATCAAGAATTATACTAGAAGAATATTCACACACATAATATATACAAATAATAAAGAAATTAATACAATCAATCAATCATAGGCAGGAAGAAAAAGCTGGTCTTATGTAGAAGGTGAGATTTGCCTGAAGAAACCAAATTGTATGATGACACCAAACTACATAAAGAAATCTTTCCTGGTTTGTACAGCTTTTACCTAAGCTTCCCAGAAGTTAATAACTCTTTCCAGAAATATGTGTTTGCTTTGCATTCAAGTGCAGTTTGCATTATTTATTTTAATTTTATATCAAATTTTAAAAAAAGTAAATTAATGCCTCATTTCACTTGCCCACATAGCACCTATGAAGAGGGTGAACATTTCCATATTTATGTCTCCATTTTCTCTAGTCAGCAAGAGAACTCAAGTCCCATTGCCAGTCACACACAACAGTTGCTTTAATCAGTTTCTCCCTTATTGGAACACCCCTTTCCCTAAGAATTGTCCAGCTCATCCAGAAAAGGCCATTTTGCTTGTGATAACCTCATGCAAATAATCTCAGCTTCCACAGCATCATTTCTCCCTCACTCTTGGGAAAAGCTCAGGGGAGGAAATATAACAGGAATACAACTGTTTCTAGCACATTCCCACTGCTGGGCCTCTGAGTTTCACAGTCCCTGCTAAGTGACTTCTCCTGTGCTGAGAAATTGTTTGGAGATGTCATTGCAACCATGATCCACACCTAAGGCATGGCTTGCTGCAGACATGATTTATTCTTTCAGCATCACCTTGTTATTATTGCAATTAAGTTGTTCCTTCCCCCCCAACACAGTGGTAGTTGAAGATTTTCTTTGAGCGTTTCTGCAGGCAATCTTAGCATGACAAAAGGACATTCATTCAAGAGCTGCATGTTTCCATCAGACTTTAATCTCCTGAAAACAAAATTTCAAAGCATATTTCCAGCAGAGCTCTCTTTAACCAGGGAGTTGCTAGGGGAAATAAAAGGCCTTCACAGGTAAGTCAGGAGTTATTCACAGGACCTGACATTCTATTCTGTTACAGCAAAGTGTTTGACTCCTGAGTCACATAAAATATTTTTGATCAGAAAAAAGAAATTAAGGGAAAAAAAACCCCAAACAAACAACAACTCCAAAAGCAAAGTAAAGTAAAATCCAAAGAGAATCCCATGGGGAACTGAAATCACAGTCCCTGTCACAACTGGTCTCAGCTCAGAGCTAGCCTCGCTCCATTTCTTTTCCCAGCCTGTTGCCTCTGCAAATCAGTGAAAATCTCTCCCCCCTCTTCCATGGTGCTGGTCTCTGTCAGCTCTGCTACCTGAATTCCATTTCTCTGTGCCCAAATAAATGCCAGAGCCAGTACAGGAAAGCCACAGGACCATGCAGGGGTTGAGGGTAGAACACTCCCTTCCCTAGCTGGCAGCTGTTGGGTCATTGATAGGAAACTGCATCCCGAAGTGAACTCCACTTGTTCCCAACCTTCTCTCTCTCTCCAGGGCCCTGCTCAGCTCCCTCAGCCAGGCACTGGGCTCAGCTGACTCCAAGCAGCTCCCCAGCTGAAAAAGCCAATTACCTGCAGATGTCTTTAATGATGCTCTTCCAACTCCATCTCCCTGTGTTCCTCACTTGCTCAGCCCTAATCATGAAATTATGCCCTTGTACCTCATGACCTTTTCTCTTTTCGTTAATACTAAAAGGCCACTTGTTCATGGATACTTCCTCACATGATGACGGCCATATTCCAGTGCCTGAAAGAAATATTGCAGCGTTTCCACAGCAAGCTCTTCTGCAGGAGCAGCCAACACAGCCACAGCCTGCCAGGAGCGGCACTGCCTGGCTCCTCTGTGGAAACCCAGGGCATTGGGAATATTTCTCTGTCTGTTGTGGGGTGCCCTGACCCCCAGGGCAGCACTGACTTTGATCCTCACTCATGGAGAAAGCTTCCTAGACTTCAAGGTAGACCAGAACCCACAAAAGTGTGAAATAGATTATAGAGTAGTGTAGTTGTGTCACTTGGGTGAGAAATTCAGGTTTTGGGATTTTTAGTATGTTGTGGATGGAAGCAAGATGGAGGGCACAGGGTGTCATCCTGGGCTGCTTCTTCCTCCTTCTTCATGGGTTTGGATGGTATTTTGTAATTGGGCAAAAAAGTCCCTATTGGGGGCTTCCAGGGATCGGTTATTGGGTTAAAAGGGAAAATAATCTAGGTGTCCTTTCTTAAATGGATAGTTTAGTCTTAAAAGACCTTGTAACAAGAGATTGTTGGCCATTTTGTGCCTTCTAATGAACTCATGGTTGTGAGACTGTTTTACTGATAAGAAATAATAAACACCTGAGTCAGAACATGAACTACCATCTCCAGTGCCTTCAATGCAGACCTAGAGAAGCCCACAACTGGTACCCCCACACTCCTCCTTTTCTTGGGAAAGAGGAATTTCCCAGCAATGTCTCCTGGTTCTCTGTGATGGTTATGGGATGCAGCTGGAGTAAGAACAACACTTGTTGCAGAGCTGCTCTGATAGGGACCTTTCTATCTGGTTTCCCTACTTCAGTAAATGGAATAACAAAAGAGTTCTAACCTTTTCCAGCAGGACAAAGGGTCACCAAGGCTCCAGGGTCACAGCCAGCTCCTTGCTGCTTTCTGAATGTATGAGCTCTTCCTTGGAAGAGTGACACAGCCCTGTAAAACAGAGGAATTGGTGCTATACTGTGGGATTTCCTGGGAGGAAAGATGAATCTGAGTCCATGTTCTCAGAAGACTAATTTATTATTTTATGTTACTATATTATATTAAAGAATACAGACAGAAGGCTAAAGAGATAATAATGAAAACTCACGATTCCTTAGAGAGTCCTGACACAGCCTGTGATTGGTCATTAATTTTAAACAATTCACAAGTTGGATAAACAATCTCCAACCACACTCTAAAGCAGCAAAACACAGGAGAAGCAAATGAGATAATATTGTTTTCCTTTTCCTCTGAGGCTTCTCAGCTTCCCAGGAGAAGACTCCTGGGCGAAAGGATTTTCAGAAAATATGACAGTGACACTAAACTTCCATAGCACAAGAGGATAACTAATGTTTACAAGGTGTTTTGAGACTAAACATGATATATGTGTAAATTTGATTATTTTAATAGACCTTCCCATAGTACTTCACATTGCTATTTACTAGCAATATTTTTCCTAGGCTATTTTCAGCAGCATTTCCCATATGTAACTTGAATTTATTCTCCCTTCACCTATTTAAATTATTCCTACAGAAAAGGCTGAGAGCTTAATAAGAAATTTGAATGGTACCTGTGAGTATTTTATCTCAGGTGGCAGATCTGACACCTCTGAATTAGTGCAGTGCTTTGTATTACATTCTGCTAGTGAGGGCTGTGAGGTCTTGTCACAGCTCATAAATCCAACAAGGTGGATCCTTGAAGGGAAACCTCAGAAGAACACCCACATGCCACGTGAAGTCAGATTTCACCTTCTAAATAATCAGTTTTGCCCCTGAGTCATTTCTACAGCAGGGGTTCAGCTAGGTGGCTGAGGTTCTTTGCTGAGAAGAATTATTATAGTTATTATATATTTTTTTTAGAGTTTTATTTTTCATATCTCTTTTAGAGTTTTTAAAATATATATATTTTAAGAGTTATTATAGTTACTACCATTCAAAATGCATTCAGAGGGAGTCCTTACCATTAAAGAGCTCAGAATTATTACCCCACAAAGAACAAAATTATGTATATAGGTATTTTTCACAGGTAGCAGGCAGCACTTTATCTTAGAACATCCTGCCAGCAATTTCAGTAATTTTGTCCTTTTGTCTGCCTGCAACAATGCCAAACCCACAGTGTTTTATTTTTTTTCCCAGGCACTTGGGAATAACCACTATTACAGGAGAACCAATTGCTGACCCATCCAGCATCCTCCTGGAATTTCTGGAGGATGTGGAAGGGAGCTGCAGGCGCTTGGCTCCACAGGAGTGTGAGCTCTGGAAGCAGCTGAGCACTGCAGAACACTCTGAGAGCAATTAAAGCCAGGAGAATGAGGCTCTGGAAAGAAACCCACACTGGCACACCCAAAGGGGCGCTGATGCATCCAGGGCTCAGGCTCTGCACACACTCCTGCCATTCCCAGGGCTTGGTGACATGAAAACTTTCTGAAAATGGGCTGAGTCCCTGCTCTCAGCACAGAGGTTATGCTTAAGCTGCCAAATTACAGCATGTATATTTTTATATCTTGGTCTCAAAAACACCCATGTGACACCCTTTAGCACCTGGGATCTGGGTTCAAGCATCATCTTAATTTTTTTATAGTACTTTTATTATATTTATATATTTTATTATATTTATATATTTATACATTTATATATTATATATAATATAATATATAATATATATCATATATACTATATGATATATTATATATCATAGATTATATAATTATAGTATATTTATTAGCTTAAATCCTAGTCGCCTAGCCCTAGTTGCCTTTGTTGCTCTGCGAAATCAATGCAAAATTCAGCCACAAATATTGATTTTTTTTTTTACTGCTTTAGAACAAAAAAATGTCTGTCTTCTCCAAGTGTTTCTATAAGCCCTAAGAGACACATTCTCCCTGGTCCATTCAATGGGAAGAATTATATTTTCCTGCACAGAGCCATTCATAATTTATTTTTGATTTGTAAGTATGGCACAGTTTTGTCTAGAGATCTTGCTGCTGCAGCTCATGTAATTTAATATTTCAGGAAGATTAGGATAAAAAATGGCTTGTAGAAACTCTATGACAGCTTCATTACTTTGTTCTCTTCCTAACCATGAAAGTTAATCCAGGCTTCTTGTTTCCCTCCTATAGGCACAATGGCTTTTCTGTTTTGCTTTGGTTTTGATTCCATTAGGGATCTTCCCTTACTGACTTGTGACTTCCCTCAGTGACAGCTACGTGACCTTTTTGACATATGAGAGTGTATCAGCCTGGATGTAAAATTTAAAATATTTCTTCAGAAAAAATTTGTGATCAAAACCAAGCTGGGAACACTGACTGCTTATTTATCACATTTCCCCTGAAAAGCCTCAAAGTGTTATCAGCGAAAAGCTGTGTTGTCAAAAAACTTGTGAGACTGAGAAAACATAATTGCTTTGTTATGCAAGAGAGCTTTGTTGCAGCTCCTGTTGCCTTGCTGTCTAACAGAGACAATGCTCGTGGTTTCAGCTTCTCAGCTCAGCTTTGGGATTGTTCACCAAAATATTTTTATTTACTTTCGTACCTATCTGACTTGAATGGTGATGAGTGCTTGGTGTCACACTAAGGGGTTTAAAAGTAACCCAGCCCAAACCAGAGATCCCCACAGCAAACAGTGACCAGCTGCAGGCACACACAAACGTGACAGAAAATGGGAACAGGTAAAGCACTTCCAGCAGGTCAGGAGTACAAAACTCAGGAGCCTGTCATGAGCAGTTACTACCAGAAGAAGCTGGGAGCAGGGATAGGAGCTTTTCATCCCCATGATCACACCCAAACAACTCCCCTTACAGCAAAACATGGGACTGGCATAAAGGAAATTTAGGTATAACTTGCAAGTTTATGCCAAAATTAGATCCATAATGACCTGAACTGTTTGGGAACTGTTACTAGCCTGCATCAAATCTATGTACTTAGAACGAGGCACCCAAATCTCAACGGTTCCCTGGAGATTAATAGGATAACAATAATGTTTTGACTCCTAAAGGTCTGTTGGTCCCAAGCTGAGAACAAGAAGTTGCCAGCTCACATCTCTCCATGAGTCTGGAACAGAAAAACAACAAGGATGACGGCTCACCATCTGTTCAGCAGTGATGTGGAGAGGTTGGAGCATCTCAGCCCAGCTCCCAGCAGATGCCCATGGGCAGCATCCCTGCCCACCGAGGGGCTGCTCACCCCAGCACCAGCCCTGCCCACACATGGCTGCTGCTCAGCTTTGCTGAAGGCTGGTTTTGGTAAACAGTCAGGCCTTGATGGGTTTGCCTAGTTCCTTTTACAGGTTTTAATCTTAATGGATGCCCCTCTGTCGGGTTAACGAGATATTTAATGCTCTGTTTGTTTGATTTGTTGTATATTGGTGATTTGTTAATAATGTACGGATGTAAGCTTGCGTCATAAAGGGATGACCGTGGTTACTCATTCTAGAATTCTCCTATTTAAATATAGGTTAGCCTGTTAATGGGGAAGGAGTCAAAGTTCCTATATTCTTGTTGTGTAGATCTTTAATGCACTCTTAGTTGATGGCTGCTTGAGGGCCACAATGTAATTGGGAAATTGGTATTTATCTGCTCGTAGAGACTGGATTCTTTTTTAAAGGAGCTGTACCCCTGATAAATAGCCCTTAATTCACTTCTTTAGGGTTTGTAGGTTTTCCTTGGAGAAGAATTGGGAGTGAACTTAGATTTGTTTCACAGGCAACCAGCTATCACCCAGCTTGGGTGGCTTTTCACCTCTACTGACAAGTCATCCCCCTCTTTTGCCACAGAGACGGGTTCACTCAGTAATAGCTGCTCATAAGTAGCTCACTTGGGTTTCAGGATGGCAAACTTAAATTCATTTTGCTTGGTTTTTTCTTGCTAGACCATGACACAAAAGGTACAAGGGCTGATCTTTGCTGTTTATAGCTTAGTTTTCATTATTATTTCATCTTTCCCTTGCAGTACGTAGTCTGTATCCCGCCAATGGCATCTTTTCTACCGCACATCCAAGTCCCTCCTTAGAGGGGCAAATTTCTTTTCAAACTGCCTGAGCCCCCCTGTCCTGCTGCCACAGGGAAGAGCATTGCAGTGGTTTGGCTCAAACTGCACAGATTGCTCCAGGCTCCCACTGATGTGTGTCACACCCCTTCAATTATCCCCATGTCAAGGCACTAACAGGGAAAGGTCTCTGATATATTATTCCCATTCTAATAGCCTATTAACACCACAGCTGAGAGTTTTTCTGCTGGATGCATTCTCTCACTCCAGTTACATGTTCCTTTGCTGCATCTGTAAGCTGTACCAACTTTTGAAACGTTTCAATTTCACTTTAGCAAGTGCACCTGCAAATCTGAGATCACACAGGGGTCTGCATTCAGAGCTTCACCAGTCTGCTGTCTACAGCAAATTGAAAAAAAAGGCTGTTAATTTAACACTGCACCACAGGATATGCCTTCCAGATGAGTTACTTCATATTTGAATGAGCACTTGCTTGTCTCACCTACAAAGTTTTGATTGCCACCAATCTTGCTGGATGTACAGTCCTGGATCAAACTTCTGCACAGACTTTGTGCAGTCAAAAAGGCTTTACAGGAAAGCTGTGTGCTCACAAACACAGATACTTTTCACTGGACTAATTTTAATTTAATGGGCAGATGAAGCTCCCAGCTTCAATCTTCCAGCCTTGCAGAGGTCCCTGGGGAACCTGCTCCTGTTCTTGCTGGAAATACTGGGATGGAAGCTGGCTTTACCCTCCCTTGTCACGTATTTCAGCCAGCCCAGAGGTGTGTGCAGTGGGGAAATGGCTCATCTTGGGCTGATGAGGGAACAGGGGAGAGCCAAGGGATGGGGAGGGGAAAAATAGAAAAATACTGTATTAATCTATACTATATTACACTGGATCTAAACTGAAACTGAGCAAGAACTCAACAAAATCTCGTGGCTGTCTCCTGACCCACCATCAGGACACAGCTGGCAGAGATTGGTCAAGAAAACAAAACACTCACACCAGGATCCAATCACCAAACCCCTTCAGGTAAACCATCCCCAGAACACATTCCACTTGTGCACAAACACAGGAGCAGCAAATGAGATAATTGTTTTGATCATTCTCTTCCCTGCTTCTCTCAGGTGCAGAGAATGTGGATCCCACAAGCCATCCCCTTGCCAAGCAGGGAATTCTGAGTCTGTTCTGAATTTGGGTAGCTGTCCTTGTGAGGTACCTGTCATTCATTACTGATTTCCTTCCAAAGCAATAATCAAGATGTAACTTTGGATGGTTTTTCCTCACAAAAAATAACTTTAAAAATCCACAAAAATCTTGCAAAAGTTGTCGTCAAGATTGAAACTACCAGTGTTCAAGTGGCAGCTTTTTAATTGCACAGGACTGTTCTAGGAAGAAAATGCTCCACCAATATTGTTCAACCATTGCAGACATTCTCCTACTCTGGGGTTTGATGCCCTCATGCAGTTCTCAGAGGAAGACCAACTCCCCATGTTCCTGTTTCTGAACAGAGAGAATATATGCCCAGGAAACTGTGGAAAGAGATAAGATGGAGAATAAATGGGAATCACTGTTGAGTTACACTGACTGGCTGGGGAACACAGGCAGCTCCTCTTCTTTGAGCACCCCATGGGCATCACTAACAGCAGACACATCTCAGGATATACAAAATCCCTTTTCTTTCCCTCAGATACAGAATTGGATTCTGTTAGTCTTGGAAAATGCACTGAGCAAAGCTGAAAGTTCACTGGCAGCTCATGGCTGGAGATACATCCTGAAGCACCACTGTTGATTTTCTGTGCTCTCATGCTCAGCCCCAGGCATCATTTCTTGGCCACTCCCCAGGGACAGGATGCTGAGCCAGATGGACCTTTACTCTGAGCAAATGTGGCCTTTCTGATGTTCCCATGTGAAGTATGACAAACTGGTACTTAAAAAAAGCAGTAAAATTTTTCATTTACTGCTGACAAAAACCAGCAGTTTAATATACATTATCTCCACCCTTAAAAGTCCTGGTACATGCTTCTTGTTTTGTAATGAAAACCATACTCAATTAAAGCAAAAATACTCAGGCTGTTCACTAGAGCTCCTTCATCAGACGTTGCTTCTACATTTTCTGATTGTCTAAGTTTTGACATTAAAACCACAAGGAAAGGTAGATTGATATTGCAATGAAAAGCCACCAGAAGAACAATTCCTGCAAATCCCTGTGAAAAGTTTGGAGAACAGCCTGGTCTGTTGGGAAGGATGAAAGTTTGACAAAAAGTCTCACAGATAGGAATGCTTGGCAGAAAGTTTTTTGAATGTAGAATCTGAAGAACAACTAGAGATGGAAGCAAGTTTTGATATAGAAGAAAAGAATTGCTGAGCCAGTCTTTCTGGATAACCAAGGAGGCAAAGGCTGTGTTAGTTAGAAGGGTTTTTATGGCTTAGAGCAAAGGATAAACCCACCTCAAACAAGATGTTTTTACCAAGCAGAAAGATAGCACAGGCAAACAAGTCAGCAAATGTTGCAAGTAGAAAAAAGGTCTCAGAATTTTCCACTGCAAGAAAACTGAAAAACAACTAATGTACTAACTTTTAGTGATTGGAGAACAGCAACATGAATATGGTAATTACAGTGGTTATGACAGGCTATAGATAAAAGTTACGGTATAGATTGGTTCTACTGCATTAAGATGCTCAGCAAAGGAAAGTACATAATGCATTGTAACCTAAACTCAGGGTCTGCAGGCCTGCCTGCAGCTGGAGCTGACAGCTGTAGGCACAGCTCTGTCACCCACCTCCCTGGGCTGCTGTAAATATTGGATGGAATAAACTGCATTTTGGAGAGCCCCTGGAGTCCACATCCCTCATTCAGGCTCTTACACCGGTCAGCTGCTTTCCTTGCACATTTTACAATCTTATTGGGAACAGGGAGAGTTTGTCTTCCTCTGAGAACTGCACAGGATGATACAGGGCAGACAGCAGCCTGTCCACTTTAAGGAACACTAAAATTGTGTCCTTCCTCTCATCTCTGGGTTAATGGATTTCATTAGCAGGTGGGTGGGACAACATTAAATTACAGCTCCAGCACTGACACCTGCTACAGGTGAGCACAAAGGCTGTGGAGCACTGAGCTCCCACTGGTGGCTGTGACCAAATGGATTTTCTCTGGTGACACTGAGAACAAGCCCAGAAGGAGGTTTGGTTTCTGAGTCACAGCAGTGATAATTGGGTGCCAAAGCCTTGGGGCTGGCACCCAGCTCCATGCAATGCAGCAGAGCTTTGCCCTTTCAGCTGAAAATGCATCACTGAAATCACATTTCTTGCACTGAATGGTTCAATAGCTGCTGGTGGTGAGAAATCCAGGCTGGAGCTCCCTGAGTGAGCTCTTGGAGCTGTGTGTGCTCAAAGAACACCTAATCTGAAGGATAAATGACTAATTTGTTTGTGTATATAGAGCCTTCAAGGAGAACAGGTTGCATGACCTTTGATTGTAATGTCTCCTTACATTTGATGTCTTGCAACTTGGGCACTTTTCAGTGACATGGACCCCTCCTTCCTATGTTGGCCAAGTTTGGATTGATTTTGAAGGCTCATCCAAAATGGAAGGCTATTAAAAATATAAATATTTAGCCCAAATTACTGGACCTTTCTTTTGCCTCTGAAAAGTTCTTGCACATGCCTGAGACCTCTTAAAAATAATAGTGGATTTACTGCAGTAAGAGCAAACCCACCATTAGCTCCAAAGAGAATAACATTTCATTGTCCAAGTAACAGGTACTGTTTTATAATACTGCAATTTTGTTTTCCTTAACAAAGATGCAGGTATTAAATTATTGAATTCAGCTCTGCTTTTTTCACCTAAACACAGATACTCCTCAAGTATTTCCTCAGGACTGTGCAGTAAATTAATGAAAAACAAAATGTAAAGCTTTTTACAGGCTTGCAGATTGGAGGAAGATTTTGTAAAGATACTTTTAGAAAAGCATTTGATTTTCTAACTCCAAAATATAAGCTAATAATTATAATTTTTAAAATGATTAAAACCTAGTAGATAATGTTAAAAATTAACCATTGCCACACTTTTCCAAAACAATTCTTGATAACATGAAAATGCCACAATGCAGTTTTCGTATTGAAGCTGCTGAATATCTTCTTTGCTTTAAAAACAAATAATTTTTAAGTTTTATTCTGCTTCTATTTAAGGTCCTCCCCACAGAAAGCCACATCATTTCCCAAGTTTACCCAGATGAAGTTTTAAGCAGAGCTTTTTTTTCCCTTCCATTAGGAGACCAAACCTGATCCTGCAAAAGCAAGCATAATCCTCTCTGCATTACTACTAACTGCACTTTAGAGTCCTTGTAAAAACACACTCTCCTAGCCAGGCAGTCCCATTAGAAACAGCTGTGGGTCATGCCAAGTACTGCCAGAGAGATAAATTAATCTTCTCTTGTAAAATTTCTCAGAAGACAATCACAACCCCCAACTGAAAAAAAAAAATAAAAAAATAGCACTTTTGGTTTTGGGGACTGAGCCAATTAATATTTAAAAAGCAGATGGGTCTCAGCTTGGTCCTTTTAATGTAACTTGGATGTACTCTGTTGAGCAAATGCCTAATTACTTTGGGGGTGTTTGCTTAGAAATGGCATTTAGTTTCAACACTGCTTCAGTATCTGTACTTTAAAAGGGTCAAGTGGAGCTGCTGAATTTGAAAGAGAAGGAAATTCAAGTTCTTCAGTTGGTCATTTAGAAAAGGTGGAGCTTTGAGTAAGAGCAGTAAATAAAACCAGGGACGTGGCAGAGACAGCCCAGCTTGTGCACTGCTGCAAACAAAGAGGCACCTGATGTGCAAAGGATTGCTCACATTTGAGTCATGTTAGAATGGGACCTGCTGGCTCCTGAGATGTCTGTAGGGACAAAGTGAAGAGCATTTCACAGAATCAGCTGGGTTGGAAAAACCCCTGAGGCTGAGCCCAGCCTATGACCAAACACCTCCTGGTCAGCCAGAACATGGCCCTGAGCCCTTTCGTAAAGGCTGCAGGGACAGTGGCTGCATCCCTGTGCTGCTGAGCAAATCCTCTCCTGAACTGGCACCCTGTGAGTTCACTTTGTGCCATTAATTAAGGAATGAATTCAGTAAATAATGAATCTGCCCTAGAGGAGGCTCCTGGATGGAGAGGTCACTCTCAGGTTCAGCCTTTAGGTGCACAGAGCCACGATCCAGAGCTCCAGCTCAGCCTCAAACCTAGTTTAGATCACAGTGGGCAAAACTCTTCAATTGTTTCAGAGCACCCAAGTGAGAAAACCAAACCCCTGAGAGTGAAGCAGAAGTGGTCACTACACAGAGGCCTTGCACACAGCCCCTGGTGTTCCTCACACGGAGCCTCCTTTACACCACCCAGGGATTTCTGGCTGGGTCCAGGTTTCAGAACACCACTTGATGTGAAAAGAAATGGGAGGATAATTTCCATCCCGATACAAAATACCAGCTGCAAGTCAGTTTTCACCCTCCCTTGGACCAACCTGCCTGAGATATTCAGTGGTGATGCTGCATCTCCCTTGGCTCATGACAGAGCTGTGCAAATCACTGGCCTCACCTTGCCCACACTGCCTGAGCAATACAACAGACACAAAATGTTTTGACAGAATCTCCTGTGAACTCTGGAAACAGAGTTTGCTGAAAACACCTTAAAAAGCAAATGGGAATTCTGAGTTTACAGAAGGGATTCTTACTCAGTTTATCTGCTCTAGGTGCTTTTGTAAATCTTATCTTTGCTAGTGAAGCAGCAAGCACAGGGGACTGAGCTGGGTTTTGTCCTGTCTCTGGCACTATAACAGAACTGTCAGCTCAGCACTATCTGTAGATTTTCTCCTGCTTGGCTGATGTGAGAGACAGAACACATTTCTCAGGCAGAGGATGAGCCTGTGGGTCAGAGTCTCTGCTGCAATGCAGACTCAGGGATTTCAGAGCCAATGTTATGGCACAGCCATGCTCCAAAAGTAATGCTGAGCTTCTATAGTCTTCCTACTCAATGCTTTTCAGAGTAAGTCCTCAATTTTTCAACCTTAAAAGACAAATGCCAGGGCTATGGAGCCAAATTTCTCTAATTTTTCAACTACTAATGTAGTTTGAAGCAGCATCAGTTTATAACTACTACAGCAGATCAATCTCATTTTAAAGAGTTCTCCTGATTTTTAGCTATTATTTTGTTTTAGGCTTCTTACAGAATTCTCTTTAGTTAGCATTTAAACAGAATTTCCTGTTCTCTGGAGGAAACCCCAGCCTGACAAAAGGCTGTCAGGATCCTACCTAGCACCTTGCAGTCAGGGAACAAAGCTGGCTGCATTTTGGGAGTAGTTACTGATTTTATTAAAAAAGCTTGTGGAGCCCTAGCAGCTCTGCCAGTTGACTACATGCTTTCAGACATTTTTGACAAATCCAGTTTGATTTTTAGTTCCTTTACCAGATATTTCCCTTTTCTCCCTTGACACATCAGCTTCCCACCACTCACAGATCACTACGGATCACAGATGAGGAGCTTTTCTTTGGCAGGTTCATACCCATACATCCCTCCTCTCCAGTACATTCATTTTTGTTAATTTCTCCTTGTAACCCTGAAGGGCAAATGGCACCAGCTCTGGTTTTGCTCTCGCTCACTGCCTGATTCAGACATGGCAGCAGCGCCACACAGGACAATTTACATCCAATATTGGAACAGATATTGCAGTGACTTACAGCATGAGGAGAGCTGTAAGAGACCTCTCACCTGTAGCTACTACACACATCAATTTACACAGGAACATCCTGAAGCCAAGCACAGAGCAGCCTAAATTAGAGATGCCAAGGGTCAGGGCTCTTCCCAATTCAGTGCATCCTCAGTTCCATCTAGAATCAGTGGTTGTGTCACAGACATCTTTTCAAGAAAATCCTTTCCTTAGGATTTTTCCTCCTGAGAAGCTGAAAGGCCTCAGGAACAAAATGTAAACATTGATTATCTGCTGCTGTGGAATGCAACAGGTGCATCTGGGATTGGCCCATATTGGATGTTTCTAATTAATGGCCAATCACAGTCCAGCTGGCTCAGATAGAGAATCCAAGCCACAAACATTTGTTATCATTCTTTGCTGTTCTATTCTTAGCTTGCCTTCTGATGAAATCCTTTCTTCTATTCTTTTAGTATAATTTTAATGTAACATATATCATAAAATAATAAAACAAGACTTCAGAAACATGGAGTCAGGTCCTTGTCTCTTCCCTCATCCTAAGACCCCTGTGAACATGGTCACAAGTGGTAGCTGCAGATATGCTGTGTAAGCCTCCCTCAAGAGAAATCAGATGTGGAAGAGTCTCTCAGGCTGCCAGCAATGAAGAATTTCCCCTTACAACATAATACCAGTCACCTCAAAAACTTACATTTTGGGGATATGTTGGAAGGAGAGTGGAGGCAGATGCACCTTCTGCAGTCATATGTAAATGTCAACGTGTTGAACAGGAGAGCTGAGGTTTGTCACAGTGCTCAGGGCTGATTCTGGATCAGTTTTGAAGAGAATTCAGGTCTGTGTTTGCAGAGAAGCTGAGGTTGAGCTGTAACAGCCAGTGCCAGGATAAACAGCTGAGACTACAACTGACTTCAGTTCTGATTTTGCCTTATGGAATATTTTGCATGTCATCATTCCCTCTGCCATTAACAGCCACAAAGAGAAGGTTTACAGCAAAAGAGAGAATAATTTTTCCTTTTCTGTTTTATGTGTTAATGTGACATTAAAAAAGGAAAAAAAAACAACAAGGAAAGATCTAAATGTAAGAAAGAAATAATACTGCCATTCTGCAGACACTTTAACTCAGCATCAACCTGTCAGCTATGAAAAAGAGGGTCTCTGGAAGCTGCCATTGTGCTGCCACCACCACCTATAATGTTTCATAATGGATTTTACACAATGCCTCTCCAGGTATAAAGAAGCAAACTGCACCATTCCTGACAAAAAAAAAAAAAAAAGCCTTGATATTTTTTCAGAAGGTTAAGCAGAACATTGGTATTCACATCCCATTCTCCTTTCTTCATCTCTTCCCTTCCCATGATGACTTAGGGTATTTTATATACAAAAAGCCCACTGTTTACATTAAGGAAAAAAAAACACAGCCTACCTACTAAGATAGCAAACATACCCCATCTTTCAGAAGAGCAATAATGTGGGAAATGACTGATCATGTGTGATTCAGCCTTGTGTTCCAATATGCATATTGGCATCACCACAGTCATCACTGCAGTGAGCACAACACTGAGCACCACAGATTTAGCAGCAAAACACAGGGTTCAAACTCAACTCCCCAGGCCCAAGAAATACACTGGCACAGACCCTCAGAAAACAGGGCTTATTTTGCCCAGAAAGAGGTACCCAGACTGTCTGCAACTCTTTGTGTTTATTGTCTCGTATTGTCCTAAATCCAAATTGTCCAGATTTTTATTACTGTAATTATATTGCTATTTGTATAACCATTTTATTACTATTAAACTTTTAAAATTTTAAAAACAAGCGATTGGTTTTTAAGAGAAGCCAGGCATGTTCTGGGGGCAGGCAAAGGCAGCAGGAGAACTGCCCAGCTCAGCTGTCACAGTCACATTTTCTGAAAAATACCTTTGCCCAGGATTCTTCTCACGGGAAGCTGAGAAGCTTCAGAGAAAAATGAAAACAGTAATTATCTCATTTGCTTTTCCTGTGTTTTGCTGCTTTGGAATGTGGTTGGAGATTGTTTATCCAAGATGTGAATTGTTTTTACTTAATGACCAAGCACAGCCAGCTGTGTCGGGACTCTGGAAGAGAGAGTCCCCAGTTTTTAAGTAGTATCTTGTTAAGCCTTCTGTAAGTATCCTTTCTCTATTCTTTAGTGTAGTTTTAGTACAGCATTGTACAAGAAAATAAATACAAGAAAATAAATACAAGAAAATAAAAGACAGTATAAGAAAATATAAGACAATATAAGAAAAAATAAAATATAAGAAAATACTAAAAAATAAAATTAAAATTATAAAAATAAAAAATAAAATAAAAATAAATAAAAATTAAAATAAAAAATAGTAGAAAATTAAAAATAAAACCAAAATAAAGAAAAATCAAGAAATTAAAAAATAAAAAAATAAAATATATACTTTTTAAATTTAAAAACTTAAAAATAAAAGATAAAATAAAAAATAAGAAAATAAAGTGAATAAAATAAAAAAGAAAATATAAAAAAATTTTAAACGTTAAAAGTAATTTAAAATTCTGAAAAACAAAATAAAAAAATTAAAAATTAATATAATATAACCCAATATAATATAATAACATAAATAATAAATTAGCCTTCTAAGCACATGGAGTCAGATTCTCAAGTTCTTCATCCTGGGGCCCCAGCAAATACCACACTCAGCCATTCCCTAATGACACCTGCCCATGCCAAAAGCCCCTGTGGGGAGCATTAAGAGGAAGGGATAGAAATGAAGCTCAGGGCTGCACACACCATGCTTTGGGAGAGCCTGGGACACATTTTCCCCATTGCTGCTAAAAGAACAAGCTGCTCACTAATGGTTTGGTACCAGGTAAGCTGCCTTTCATCATTTCTCCCCCAGTTCATGCTCTGACTTCCTCCCCTCCTTTCCCCATCCCCTGAAATGCTGAAGCTCTGCTCTTCCCCTCTCCAAAGGGGACTGCACACCCCCAGCAAGCAGTGCCATACCCTGCTGGGCCTGCTGTTGCTAAGAGACTGAGAGAGAGAGAGATCCTACCCACTCAAATTCCCCTACAAATCCCAATATTCCTCCTGTTGTACTCCCCAGCCCTACTGAGATACCATCGGTGCAACCCTGCTATCCCACAGACCCACATGGGTTTTATGGGATGCTCCCTGCCACTGACCACACTACTGAGAAAGTCACAAAATATGATGTTACAGTAGATAACGTGGAATTAGCACAGATACAGATGGAATCTACTCTTGTGGAAAACCACTGAGGCCAGAGGAGGTCAGAGATCTTGCCTAGATCTAAAATATCTTGTCTAGATCTTGTAGATCAAGACAGGTTCACAAAAATATCCTTGGAAAGCCAAGCTGAAATGGGCCATTAGAGGTCACAGCACAGCACTGGGCTGCTCTACTGCATAAAGTCCCTCCAAATGCTACTGATTATGATTTTATTTCAGATTTCAGTGTTCAGATCGATTTCCCCCTCCCCCTGAGAATGCAGGGGAGTTTACTCTGACAACGCTCCTGGCAGGAGCCTCTCTCAGGCTCACAGAAAGGCTGGCAAACACCAAATAACAACAAATCTTATTGACAAGGGAGAAACATGGAGTAAGTTTGTGAAACTCTCCTGAAGTATTGCTGTGTTGCTAGGCTGACAGAATTACCAAATCACTGACAGCAGTGACAGACTTGTGCAGACTCACAACAGTTCACAATTTCAAAGCCTGTTTTTGCTGCCTCTTTCAGGCACACCACCTGTAACTTGCTGGGTTCTTAATTCGCCTTTAAATTGGAGACACTGATGGGTATGCATGGGGAGAGTTCAACCATCACACCAAAACCATGGAAATGTGCCAGTGGGTGATGCCATGATATCTTTGTACAGAAACCACTCAGGTTGGAAAGCTTCCCCAGCCGAACAGAAGGCATAAGGACAACAGATTATGGAGACAGAGAGAAGACTACCTCAATACCCCATTAAAAAAAATTTCAAGGTTATGAACAGGCCAAAGAGCTCCAGATTAATTTTACAGGGGAGTAGAGCTTGGGGTACAGCAGCAAACAACTTCAGAAATACCCATGGGAATGTTGTTAATTAATAAAAGGGGAGCATAGAGATTTGGGACAAACAGACATCAAACAGGTCACCCTAAGAAATGTTTAGATGGCAAACTAGCCATCTGCTTGTGCCTTTGCCAACAGGGCTGAAAAGCCTTATTCACTCTCAGATCATCTCTCTTCATACATGTATTTATGGCAAAGTGATCAAATATTCTGTTGATCTTCCCATGGAGGAATGTTTTCCACACTGAGATAATCTGAAAGCAGTTTTAAGGATTTCTGGTATTAAATAAATTTGTTTGGGAAATAAAAAGAACACCTCAAAGTTTATGTGAGGGTTTTAGTTTTTGGTTTCCCTGGGTCTGGATTGAAGGCACTTGAGACAGTAATTTGTGTTCAGACTCAAGTGTTTATTATTTCTTATCAGCAAAACAGTCTCATTACTGTGAGCTTGGCAGCTTTTCATTACAAGGTACAAAATGGCCAACAATCTCTTGTTACAAGGTCTTTTAAGACTAAACTATCCAATTAAGAAATGACACCCAGATTATTTTCCCTTTAAACCCAGTAACTGATCCCTGGAGGCCCACAATGGGGACTTTTCTGCCCAATTATAAAACATCACCCAAACCCATGAGGAAGGAAGAAGAAGAAACCCAGGATGACACCCTGTGCCCTCCATCTTGCTTCCATCCACAACATACTAAAAATCCCAGAACCTGAATTTCTCACTCAAAGATACACCTACCCTACTCTCTATAATCTATTTCACACTTTTATGGATTCTGGTCTATCTTGAAGTCTAGGAAACTTTCTCCATGAGTGAGGGTCAAAGTCATCACTGCCCTGGGCGTCAGGGCACCCCAGAGCAAACAGAAATGTTCCTGGTGCTCTGTATTTCCACAGTTTACAATAACAAGTATTCCTTTTTTGTGTGCTGCAAGGCAGTCTGGGATCAAAATCCCATGCAGAAACCTCCAAAGAGAGACAAAAATCAGAAGTGTACAGGAGGCTGATGGGCAAAGTGGAGGCTGACAGAACTGCTGCTCCCTCTGATAAGGAAGAATTACAGATAGCTGAGAATGTGGCATGTTTGAGGGGACAGCTCTTCTGCAGAGCAGAAAGGTAAATTACACACAGAAGAAGCAGACAGGGATAAAACAAGTTTTCTGTGCAATGTTTACAAGGAATGGGGAATGTAGAGAAGATGCCAAGAACAGCCATACATTTTTTGGGAAGAAAGCAGAAATAGTCAGAAATTGAGATAATGCCAGAAATAGTTATAAAATCTTTTAGAATGTCACAAGGCTGACAAAACATCAGGGCCAGATGGGATCTGTCTCAGAAAAATCAAGCCATTAGCCAAAAAAAAAAAGAGGGAAAAAAGCAAACCAAAAATACAAAACAATCACAGCAGCATAGGAATTAAAGGAGTGAGGTCCATCATGCTTCACCCCTGCCACTTTCACATGGACAGCTGAGTGAAACAAGCCCTGCCTGAGCTCAGTAAAAGCTGAATGTGACACTGGAAGGCTGAAATCCAGAAGATACAGCATCTTACAGGGAAAAATTCCACAGAGTTGCAGCCCTTGGCAAGGTGTCCCTCTCAAAAGGCAGCAAACAGCTTTGGGAAAGCTGCTGCCCACAGCACTTGGTGCTGCTGCTGAGTACCAGGGATGTGGGAACTCTTTCTGGGGGTGAGGGTGTTAAAAAATCAACCAGAAAGACCAGAAATGACCAGGACCTGGGGAGGTGCTGGTGCACACTGAGGTCTGTGAGGGATCCAAAAATCAGGAAAAACCCCACAGCCTCACCTGGGGGTGGGCACAGAACAGAGATGTTCATTAAGGACACACAGGAACAACTCAGGAAGTTATCACTTCACCAACAATAATGACTAAATAGAGAATCATACTTTAACCTGTTGAGCATGGATTTTCCAGTTTTGCTGGACATTTGAAATGCTCTTTCTGAAATCTAACAGAAGTCTGTTCAATGCAGAGGCACACTGGGGCAAAGTTTCCCAAGCAACCAGAGTAAGGGTTTCCCAAGAGGAATGTGTCCTGGCCTTGCAGATAAGGCACCAGACTGCCTAGGGTGGGATCCTGTAATTGAATCTCTCAGTCTCTGACATGGCTGGACACTTCCCTACAGCCATATCAATAATCAGCATTCCAGCTGCCTCAGCCAGCATTCCTATAGAGCCCAGGAGAATCAGACAGGGAAGTTTTTTGCCAGCTATTTGTGACACAGAGCCCAGTGCAGATTTCCTCAGCCAAGAGCCCTAGCCCTCCACTAGCACAGAAAATCACTTTGGGATGGAACGTGCCACTGAAAACTGCAATCTCCCTGAAACAAAGAGGTTCAGATTGAATTAGGCACTTTTATTCAAAAGTAGAAAATTTCAGGTTGCCCTCTGTCCTTCAGCCTTTGAAAACCAAAAGCAGTCATGCTAGTCCTCCCCTGAGCTCACCATAGTCCTCTATCCAGAATCCATCTCCCTGCTACCCCTTTCTCCCTGAGAAATGCAGAAACAGAATAATTTCCACCCTAACCACCCCTTCCAGGGTTTTGGGAATGCTTCCTGCCCAGTCCCCATTGCACTTGACTCATCTCTTTAAATCAATGTACCAGGTGCAGGCTTCCTGTGGGAGAGAATAACTCAAGACCAGCAAATGCAACATTAATCCCATTCTAGATTAAAAGGAATTTAAGCAGGTGCTCTTCCACACCAAAAAGCAATTTAAAGTAATCTTCCAGCTCTGGCAGGAGAAATAAAAAAATAGTAGATGGACCACAGGAAGAAAATAAATATAGCTGAGCAGGCAGTGGTTTAGACTGATAGCACCAGAAGTCTTTTGCAGTGGATGAATTGCTAAAACAAATGAGCCAGCCTTCCTTCCCACGTGTCCTTGCTTGAGTCCACTTGGAGCAGGACTTTCAGCCCCCTGCACACTGCCAATGGCAGCTCCCAGTGCCTGAGCAGCAGCTTCTGTCCTCACTGCCTTCCTCATTATGACAACCCTCACTTCTGCACTCACAGCTCTTGCCAGCATCAGCTGGGTGCATTAAGCTTCGAGTGAAGATTTGCAATTTCTCCTTTTGCTGAACAAGCTTAAAAATACCATTTTTCTCCTATTTTAATTCCTAATAGCTACAGAACATTGCTACAATCTGTTGTGTGTCAGTGCAGCATTTGCAAAACGAGCGAGCGCAGTCTCAGGAAATTAAGTCCCCTACTTGCTCATAAGGGGGAGAAAGAATTGGCAGCAGAGAGAGTTCATATTGCAATGAATACTCAACAGTGCATGTCTAAAACTTCTCCCTCTTGAACATAACAAGAGGCCTCCCCTTTGGATCAGTGGGTGCCCTCTGAGTCCCATCCCCACTGGAAAGTCCAGTGAGTGATACCATAAATCCCCCTGAAATTCTTATTGCTGACCATCAGTGATCTCAAGAAAGCATTCCTCAGGTGTGGAAACTCAGAGCACTGGGAATATTTCTCTCTCTGCTCTGGGGTGCCCTGACCCCCAGGGCAGTGCTGACTTTGACCCTCACTCATGGAGAAAGTTTCCTACACTTCAAGATAGACTGGAATCCACAAAAGTGTGGAATAGATAATAGAGAGTAGTGTAGGTGTATCACTTGGGTGAGAAATTTAACTTTTGGGGTTTTTAGTCTGTTGTGGATGGAAGCAAGATGGAGGGCACACGGTGTCATCCCAGGTTTCTTCTTCATGCTTCTTCTTCATGGGTTTGGGTGATGTTTTTGAATTGGGCAGAAAAGTCCCCATTGCAGCTCTGTGGGATCAGTTATTGGGTTTAAAGGGAAAATAATCTGGGTGTCCTTTCTTAATTGGATAGTTTAGCCTTAAAAGACCTTGTAACAAGAGATTGTTGGCTATTTTGTGCCTTGCTGATTAAAAGCTGCTGAACTCATGGTTGTGAGACATTTTTACTGATAATAAATAATAAACACTTGAGTCTGAACATGAAATATTGTCTCAGGTGCCTTCAATCCAGACCCAGAGAAACCAATACTCAGGCAAAACCCTTTATCTGCTCTCAGCAAGTCTGCTTGAAACCATTAAACTGCTGCTGAGGGTATCTACACCTTGGAACAGGCCAGAGATGTGCTGCTGTCCCACCAAGGGCTGGACAAAACCTCCAGCATGGAGCAGAGCCCAGGCAGCTGCACTCAAGGGAACACAAAACATCTCCTATTCCATGTCTAACATTCCCCATCCTGCTGGAAACCCCGTGGCTGTCCAGCAGTGCTTATGGCTCACACCTCATCTGATGTGACCTGTGGCACAAGAGCTGCTGGTTTCCAACCAGCTGAGGCTGTAAAGCTGTGGAGAACTGCAGCAGACATCTTTTATGGAAAATCCTTTCCGTAGGATTTTTCCTCCTGAGAAGCTGAGAGGCCTCAGGGACAAAATGTAAACATTGATTATCTGCTGCTGTGGAATGCAACAGGTGCATCTGGGATTAGTTCATGATAGATATTTCTAATTAATGGCCAATCACAGCCCAGCTAGCCCGGACACAGAACCCAAGCCCCAAACCTTTGTTATCATTCTTTCCTATTCTATTCTTAGCTGGCCTTCTGATGAAACCTTTCTTCTATTCTTTTAGTATAGTTTTAATGTAATATATATCATAAAACAATAAATCAACCTTCTGAAACATGGAGTCAGAGCCTCATCTCTTCCCTCATCCAAAAACCCCTGTGAACACAGTCACAGCAACTGCAGCAGAGAGACAAAGGCTGAATGAGTCACTCTTTGGACCTGTAACTAATTTTTATTATTGGTCCCTCCAGATAAGAGGTAGAACACTACAAAAGAACTCTTTTCCCACTGTTCCTGTGTTGGTAAATTTGATTCCTCACAGCTGTCAAATAGATGGGTACCTTTCCCCAGGATCAAATTTATGTGTGCTGGTAAAGCAGCCTCTGTCACCACCACAATCCAAGCAAATCCCAAAAAAGGGGAGCAGCACATGCTTTTGTATTTCCCAGCTTTCTGAAAGGGCTGCCTCACAATACATAACATTTATGAACCTGCCTGAACCAGCCTTTTTTGAGAAGTAAAAAGTACTATGTAAGAGGCAAAGAATTTGATCTAAGGAGCAATTTCATTTAAGGCAGAGCCTGGCAGCTTTGCAGTAGTTCACCTGATAGACTGCTGTGCTTCCCAAGCCACAGAACATCATTTGCCTCCCTCAGACTTAATCTGAGAGAAACAGACTGTAAAAAAGCTCCCATCTCATCTCACACTCCCACTAAAAACATGTCCAAGAATGACCTTAAAGGGGGCCAATCCAAGTGTAAAATGAAGGGAATCTCATCTGTCCAAACACTGCCTTAAGCTGTAACTCAGACATCCTAGAGCCACTAAATCCACTCAGAAATCCATTCCCACTTTACCTTTCAGCATTGTTTAATCTTTCAGGCGCCTGAATCTAAAGGTGCTTAATTACACAGACAAATTATTTCCCTGTCACATAATTTCAGTTGCCTCCTGCTGCTCCTCTATGAAAAGTGGTATTTCTCCATCACCTGCAGCTCTGCTGTGATTTACTTCAGGCTTTTGAATCCTTCCTGTGTCCTTCAGAGCAGCCCTGACCAGAGCACGATGGTAACAGCACTCAGCTTTTAAATTATAGTCTCTGGCAAAATATTCTCAGAAACAAAACACACAGATGCTTGGTTCTGCTTTGCACAAAGTGTTCTGAACCATTACATGCTTGTCCTCCAAAGAGGGAAAAGCAGAAAGGATGCCAAAGGGATGAAGATACCTAATTTTCCCTACAGATTTCACCTAAACTTAAGCATAGAAACAAATGCTCAACTTAAGCAGACTTGATCATTCCTGGAAGACTGAAGCATCTGCCTCTCCACCAGCTGCAAGGCAGAACTTCCATAGCTGTGTAAGGGAACTGGATTTTTTGGGGTGAGGCTAAAAGTTCTTGAAGGAACAGGGTCTCCTCTTGGCCTTTAGCAGCAATTTGGCTGTGTTGGAATAAGGGAAAAATGGATCAGCATGTGGAGACACTGGGTTTGGCAAGGAGATTGCCCTCAGTAGAAAAGGAGTGGGGGGAAAAGGAGACTCTGTTTTGTGAGTTGTAGGAATAAATGTGGAAAACACAAACCTCTCAAGCCAGAAAGCCTTGGGCATTTCCAAGCACTGTTACTGACCTACTGAGCCATGGCATGAGAGGACTGAATAATCCAAAGTACTAAATGTCACAAGAGCTGACACCTATAAACTCTGTACTGCCCACACTTACAAAGAGTAAATGCCCAGGAGCATCCCATAAAGCCTGGGATCAATAATTAGTTCATGCTGGGGAGGATTGCTCTAATCAAAGAGCAGGATGGAAGTGCACAGAATGCTAAATCACTAACAAAGTGTTATGCTATGCTGCAAGGTAGAAAGATTCACAGAGAAAGGTGCTGTGCAAGGGAGTAATGAGGTCACATCGAGAAAAAGAAGAAAAGGGAACTTGTAAATAGCATAAGAGAGTGTCCATAAGTTCAAAAAGGGATAGAGACATTATTAAAAAATAATCTGCAGCAGAACAAATAGCCAGTGCCACAAGACCAGCCCCTGTGACACTGGCAGCTGGTGTTTAGAGTGTTCCTGATGTGTTTATAGCCTTCCTGATGTTCCCCATTATTGTATTTGCTGGGACCCCATGGCAGGGAGGAATGATGCATCTGACTCCACATTCTCAGAAGGCTAATTTATTATTTTATCATACTCTATTATATTAAAGAACACTAAACTATACTAAAGAATACAGAAAGAATACTTACAGAAGGCTAAAAAGATAATAATGAAAACTCCTGACTCCCTCCAGAGTCCCAACACATCTTGGCCCCAGTTGTCCAAAGAGTTAAAACAACTCACACCAGTTTCCAATGAAACAATCACCTGTGGGGAAACAATCCCCAAACACATTCCACATGTGAACCAAAACACAGGAGAAGCAAATGAGATAAGAATTGTTTTCCTTTTTCTCTGAGGCTTCTCAGTTTCCCAGGAGCAAAATCCTGGGCAAAGGGATTTTTTCAGAAAATGTGAATGCCACACTCCATAAGTATGTTTGTTCCAATGACAGAAGGGAAATGAGGGGGAAAATAGGAGTAGCATAGAATTAATAGACCAAGGGTCTCCTTTTCTTTCTTATAGATTTTTGTGTGTGTTTGAAAATAAACTAAGATCTGCCTCTAAGTTTTGTAATTTTTGTCCATCCCCACCCAAAAGACTTAATGACAGGGAAGAACAAACGAAAGATTAAGACAAAGAACATTATTTCAGTGGCAGAAAATTATCAACAATCTAGAGCAAAGGACTTCCATTGGACAAGCAGCTGGTGTCAGTGGACAAGCAGGGTAGAAACTGATTCTAGATTCTTTATCTCACATGATGCAGCTGCCTGACACTATTGATGGTTTCAGTAAAGGTTAACATCTTTGTTAACCTGTAACAGTCACAGGTAAATCCCAGAATCAATCTCTGAATCCCTAGAGGTCATTCTAGAGGTGCTGCCAACTCATCTGCACAAATGAAGACTGACATTAAACTTAAGTCATGTGAGCTTAAACAGAACTGCAGGCACACCCAAATCCAAAGCTGTGGTGCAATAATCAATAGATTGAGCTCCAGATTTTTGTTCATATTTCACATTTCTGGAAAACTCTGAATGCAGGAAGACAAACCAGGGACTGGGGCGTCTGCTCTATTTTCAGGGTGAGCATGAATGGCTCAGAATGGGGCAAGGAAATGTTTATGCTTGAAGAATTGCTTTGGGCCTGTCCACAATGTTTCTCTAGGGCCAGTCCTCTCTCTCATCACCTCCCTTGTCATTGGTATGGTAATTACAGATTTTCCTGACTATTTTCCCAGTTTCTCTGTTGGGAGAATTCACTTACTGGGGATTTTCTCTCTCTGAGCACCATAGCTCACACTGTGTGAATTTAGGGGACGTCACAGAGCCTGGCACAGACACAGGGGGCAACATGGAACAGTCCAAAGCTGTTTGGAGGAAGAATAACTGCATGAATACTGAGCTGAGAAGAAAGAAAAGCAGCTACAGGCATTAAAACATGAAGACTCTTGTGATGAGATCCTTGTGTCTCCCAGAAATTACTGCAATTCATTTTGCACAGGCTCTAAGGACGAAGGGATGCTTTAACTGAAGCTGGAAAGGAAGGCAGGAGCCAGGGGATTTGTCCTGGAGTCCTAAGCATTTCTTGGTGGTATTGGTACCATCACATGTTTTCAACACATAGCAGGACACATTTACAAAATGCCAATATTAAAGGTCTTAAGCTAATAGAAATTTAGGGAAACTAAAAATTCCTGTTGTTTTGACGCCCATGGAACAAAAGAATAATTAATAAATATGAAGCTACTATTGTTCCCAGTGGAATCAATGCAGGATTTCCACCAGATTGGACACAAAGAATCCTTTTTTTTTTTTTTAAACTAGTGGGAAGTCTTGTCTGTGCAGGATATACCCATGTACTATATTACACTTGTCAGCAACAAGCGTAGCTCTCATTTGCACCAGGAAAAGCTCACTGAGTCACAAACCCAGCCTCATGTGACTGCCTGACATTTGTCAGATGGAAGCAATTTATGAGGTCTCAGGTTCATGACAGTCTCAAGACTCTGCTCTGACACAGGCCACAAGTGGCACTTGAATAAGTCACGCCTCTGCTCAGAGCTGCATTTGTCTCTGTGAGGACACAGGGCTGTGCCAGCCCCAGTTTCAGCTGCTACAATGGATTTTCTAGTGGCAGACAACTCAAACCTCCTGCACATGAATGAAATTAATTGATCTTTTCTGCTAGGAGGGTGCTGAGCTCCTTGAGCCAAGCTCTGCTCTAAGTCACAGCGTGTGGAGCCGTGCTGGATTTACTCTGCTGCTCTGCAGTGCAGACTGCAGGGCTCCTCCTGTCCCCCAGGGATGGTGAGTGAGCAGCAGCTCTGCTTGGCTTCTTGTTGTCTTTGTTAATAACACTTCTAATGATTTGTGCTTGCATCTATTTTTGTATCTCTTAACATACTTGTAAGGTACTCAGGGCTGCCTTGGAAAGAGCCCAAGCTCAGGGTTGTGGGGTGTATTTAAAACAGATGAGCCTCTGGTTGCTGTAGGTATGTCATTGCTGTTCATTCAGCTTGTAGGAGGTTTTTTTTCTCCCTTTCCATAGTCAGAGGCAGCCTGTGGTGTGCCCAGTCCTCAGAGCGCTGCGACAGAGCAGCACCACCCCTTCCTTCTGCAGGATCTCCAATTCTCCACCGAGCAACTTGCTCTCCACAAGAGCATCACCAATACCAGGGCAAGCAGGGAAAGGAGAAAAGGTCATTCTACAGCTTCAGGGCAAACTAAAACAACTATCTGATCTTAAGTTCCCTTTAACCTGACAACACTTTCCTCATTGTTTAGTGTACAACTCAAAATGTCCCTACCTGCAAAATGTTTGAGATACATCTTATGTAGACTCTGTGGGAAACAAAGGGAAAATTCCCATCATAAAATGTCCCATGACAGCTCCTTGAAAATCAGCTAGTGACCATAACAAACCCCTTCTCCGGGGATATTACTGTTGTCTTATATATCAAGAGTTCTATTATCACTATAATGCAAGGATTCCACATTGCCAGAGTTCCATACCTCCTTGATGTTTCTCGTAGGCAGCTCCTCTGAGCACAGCCAGTTCCTGCTCCTTGCAGCAGCCGTCTGATTTCTCTGACTCCAGATCCCACCAATCCACTCTTTTATACCACTGTTCTTATTGGCTACAGGTGTGGCTTGTTAAGGTCAGGCCTGCTCCTAATCTTTAGTAATTGGTCCAGCTGCAACTCTTTAGGGGATAAGATTACATTCTATACCACCTTCATTTACCCATACTGTATCCCCCTACATATTCCTCTCCTCTGACTGGGTGTTTGGTGGCCATGAGCCACTCTGGAGCCCCTGAGGCCTGGTGGATATGGAATTCTCAGGACACTGAGCAGAGCCCCAGCACCCACTTCCCACAGCAGCATCTACATGCAGTGTAACTCAGCACAAAGCCTTGGCAACCAGGCTACCACTATCCACCACCAGAAAGAGCTGCCCAAGCCTGCTCAGCACAGAGACAAGGCTGAATCACACACAGGTTCTCTGTCCATGCCTCTTATCAAGGAACACACAACTACAAAACAACAAGATAACTTCACTCTGCCACACTGGAGGGAGTCAGAGGCCAGGCTTCTCTGGTTTTAAGGGCTGCAAGAGTGTGGAAGGCCCAGCCACCTGCAGGATATCCTTGCTGCCACCTGGGCCAGCACCACCTACTCTTCCACCAGGATTCAGCTGCCTCAGCCTCCTTTGGGACTGCCCTTGACACAGCAGCACTGCTTGTCTCCAGCTTTAGTGCATCCTGCAGCACTTCTCCAGAGAGAACTCTGGGGATTATGTGTTCCCAGCCCTGTGTGGCAGCGTGCTGGTGCTATACTGGTGTGCCAGGGGAGTTCTGTGGTCTGAAACGCCACTTGGAATTCAGGTTGGGTTTGTCTTTTTTTTTTTAAACAATTTTTTGCCTCAACTGCAAAAAATAATATTATATATATAAATTCATAGGAGTTCAGTGAGCTGTTTTCATGCTGAGAAGCAAAAAGAACATTTTAAAAGATCAGATCTGAGGAAATCTGAGTATTCTTAGCATGCACAAATATCACTGCTTTTTATAAACCATAACCTTATTTTCATTAAAAAAAAAAATTTAAAAAAATCAGCCCTGGGGTACATTAGGTCCCAGCACACCGTTCCATGGATTCCTGCCTTCTCAGGTTGAAGTGCCTTGATTTTCTGTTTGGGCTGCTCTCACAATGGCCCTTTGCTGGTTTCCACTGCAGGTACTGTGGGCTCACACCCACACACAAAATTCCCAGGACCTATGGAGAATTATGTCACTGCAAGTTATTGATTGTGTTCCAGCTTGGATTTTGCTTTGTACAGGCTCTAATTAATCCATATTTATACCATAAGGATTTCTCATCTGACTGTGGTTTGATCAACCAGCAGAGAAATAGAGAGTTCATATCAGTTACAATGCATCTTTCCAAGAAAAAGTGCAGCTCTCCAATAGCTTTGTGTCTAGGCAATAGAGAGTCTAGGCTGTCATGAACTATTTAGATGGAAATAAATGTTGCCATTAAAAAAAAAACAAAATAAAAATCTAAACCAAACAAAAAACCCCCAAAAGCCAGATTAATATATTTCAGTTAATTTATTTCAGAAACATGTTTAAACTTTGTGCTTAATCAAAAAAAAAAGTCAGAAGATTTTTTTTTTGATGAAATGCACTCAGAAGACAAGCCAAAAGATAAGCAAAGAAAATAAAGAGATAAGAAGATAATAAAGGAAAACCTGTTGTTAAAGATGAGAGAATTTACATGACTTGTCCAGGTTTTTGTGGTTTCAAGCCTGGTTAGTAGAAAAATAAAATGATGTGACTAGGAAGAAGAGTCTGCATTTCCCTCATTTAGTTTACCCAACCTTTTAGTTGTGCTAATTCATACTTCAATCCATTAAACTGTTGAAAAAGGCGTTTGTCAGGTGGTATTCAAGTGGCATAAATAAAGTGGTTCAAGGTTCCTCTTGGAATATAATTCCATGCAGGAATTATATTAAATTCCTAGCAGGAATTTTTTGGGCAAAACTTTAAAATACACAGTATTTGGGCAGCTTTAAAATACACAGACTATCCTCTACCTCATGAAAATACCCTGTATATGTTTCACACTTACATTTCATATCAGGATTAATGCCTTTAATATTTTCCCCATTTTCTCTGCAGAATTCCATCTACAGGGACAATTACTGTGGTTTTTGGTTTTTATTAACCTAGACACGCTCAAGTTTTGTTCCCATTTCACCCACTGAATTCTGTGCTGAACAATAATCGCCAGCCCTACAAAGCCATGTTTCATCCCTTGGCTCCGAGGAACGAAGCCACAATTCCACACCAAGCTGCCATTAGCTCTCCCCTCCAGGGCCAGTTTTCCTTTGCCTTCCAATTCCCGTGGCCCCTCTTCCTCCTCACCGCAGCGATTTTCACACACTACACGCGTGTGGGTTTAATTTACACCTTTTCTTACACTTTCTCTCTTTAAGGGCGCACGGGGTATGATCTTCCACCGCTCCTGCGCTCCCTCGCACGGAGTTCTTTCCCTCATTCCGGGGAAGGAACGGGATAGCGCCTCGCCCTCTCTGGCTGCCCGGGCGGGACGGGGCGAGGGGCGCACGGCTCCGGGATCCGGGATAGACCGGGATGCAGGGAAGCGGCTGCCGAGGGGCTAAGGACAAACCGGGATGAGGATGGGATGCAGGGAAGCGCTCCGGGCAGCGGCTGCCGAGGGGCTCAGGATAAACCGAGATCCAGGGAAGCGCATCGGGCAGCGGCTGCCCAGGGGCTTGGGACAAGGCGGGATGCAGGGAACCGGCTGCCCAGGGGCTTGGGATAAGCTGGGATCCAGGGAAGAGCTCTGGGGAGCGACTGCCGAAGGGCTCGGGATAAACAGGGATGCAGGGAAGCGCTCCGGGCAGCAGCTGCCGAGGGGCTCGGGATAAACCGGGAAGCGGGCGGGATGCAGGGAAGTGCTCCGGGCAGCGGTGCGGCTGCCGAGAGGCTGTAAGGAATAAACCGGGATAAGGCGGGATGCGGGGCAGCGGCTGCCGAGGGGCTGTAAGGAATAAACCGGGATAAGGCGGGATGCGGGGAAGCGCTCCGGCTGCCGAGGGGCTGTAAGGAATAAACCGGGATAAGGCGGGATGCGGGGAAGCGCTCCGGCTGCCGAGGGGCTGTAAGGAATAAACCGGGATAAGGCGGGATGCGGGGAAGCGCTCCGGCTGCCGAGGGGCTGTAAGGAATAAACCGGGATAAGGCGGGATGCGGGGCAGCGGCTGCCGAGGGACTGTAAGGAATAAACCGGGATGAGGCGGGATGCGGGGCAGCGGCTGCCGAGGGGCTGTAAGGAATAAACCGGGATGAGGCGGGATGCGGGCGGGCCGCAGCGCCGCGAGGGGCGGGCGGAGGGCGGGGAGGGGTCGGCGCGGGGGGCGCGCCTGGCGGCGGGAGCGCGCTCGGCGGCAGCGGGAGCCGCGATCCCACCGGGACACGGCCGCGCCGGCCATGGAGCCCTCGCCCAAGGACGGCGAGAGCGCGGCGGCCGCCGCCGAGCCCGGGCGGGGCGGCGCGGCCCCGTCCAGCGGCGTGGTGGTGCAGGTCCGGGAGAAGAAGGGCCCCCTGCGCGCCGCCATCCCCTACATGCCCTTCCCCGTGGCCGTCATCTGCCTCTTCCTCAACACCTTCGTGCCGGGGCTGGGTAAGGATGTGCCAGAGGCACCGAGGGAGGGCGGCCGGGCTCGGGGTCTCTCTCTGCCCACCTGCGGCTGCTCGGGCTGCCAGAGGTGCCCGCGGCCGCAACTTTCCTTTTCCCCGACGGCAGCGCGGGCAGGGACGGACGGACGCGCGGAGGGATGGAGGCAGGAGCCCCTGCGCCAAGTTTCGTGTCGGGGCCGGGGCAGCGCCCTGCGGGGTCCCCGGGGATGCCGGCGGGCAAATCGCGTTTCCCTCGGGGGAGCAGGGCTGGGGCAGCCGCCTGGCCCCGCTCGGCCGGGCACGGGCGGTCCTCGGTTCCCGGGACAGATCGGACACATCCCCCGAGCGGTGCCGAAGGGATGCAGAGATCGGGCTCTCGCGAACCGGGATTGCGGTCAGAGGAGCAAAGCTCACGGTGGCCACATCGCTCGCTAGCTAGAAATGAGCTTTCGGAGCCCACCGTGCCGGGTTTTCTAAGGAGAGCCCTGGAAAATGTTAGAACCACTGTCCAGAGGAACTGGATTCACAGTTTCTCAGCGTAAAGTCTCTAGTATGCTCAGGTCCCTAAGATGTGGCTGTATCCTCTCTGTATTTCCTTTTCCTACACTCGAATTAGGAATTGCTTACTGCAACAGGAGCTCAGAGTTTGAACACTACAAAAGTCTCTGGAATACAAGGCTAAACACAAACATTCAAGCTAAAAGCAAAATAACCACAACAATAAAAAGACCAAAACCAAACCATCCACGACTCATTAACCCTTACCTCAAGTCTCTCATGGTCCATTTCTGGCTGCTGCTTCTGCTACTGCAGCCACCACAGAAGCCTTCTTTATGATATAGGAGTATCCTCCAGCTAACCCTGCTTTTAAAGAGCTACTGCCTGCCTTTAATTGCTTCATGTGCCTTAGGTGGCTTCATTCTTTAACAAACCTGAAACTCTTCTAAGTTCTGATTAAAGTACTATGCACAAAGTGTGGGTGGGATAGTGTGTGCCACATATAGAAGCCATTGCTACTCCAGCGTGCTTGCTCTGAAACCTGTGGATGTATTCCAGAGGAAAGCTTGCACTTTCTGCAACAGCTCTGAGTTTTCCTGTAGAAGGACTTGTGGAAGGTGTGTGTGCTTCCAGATGCAATCCATTGCACTCAGGTGCAGTTCTTCCACCTGAAGAACCTCGAGTGATGAATCAAAGACAATCTCTGGAGTTGAGTTCTCTCATGGGGCTCAGTTTCCCACTTTGGAGAGGCATGTTCAAAACCAGAGTTTTCAAAGCCAGTGTTGTTTTCTGCTGGCATTGAAGACACCACATCTTCACTGTGGACATACAGAAAAAAAAATCCTGACTTAGCCCCCCCTTTTTCCTTATCCAAATTATCTGACACTTCACAAAGCTCACTAGAAAACACTCTGCCCTTCATCCCAGAAGGACAGACCCCCATGAGACATCCTTATGTTGAAATTGGCTTGAAGTGTGGTTCTCTGCTGGAGTTCTCCTCTGGGTGCTGCTGGGGGTAGCCAGTGCTATGCTCTCCCTCATGCAGAAGGTGCCTAGGAAAGAAGGAAGGAGAGCAGATACCTTCAGGAAGGGAGGGCTGA
Organism: Zonotrichia leucophrys gambelii; assembly: GCF_028769735.1. Taxonomy (NCBI): domain Eukaryota; kingdom Metazoa; phylum Chordata; class Aves; order Passeriformes; family Passerellidae; genus Zonotrichia; species Zonotrichia leucophrys. Next base: position 99,410,793 of record NC_088172.1, read on the forward strand.
GTGTTCAGGGCTCACAGGGTTTTTAATTTTATTTTTAATTCTATTTTTTTTTTAACTTCTCCTTTTTGGTGGATGTTTTTTAAAATTTGTTTGCCCTTTGCTGCAGTGGTTTCGGTGGTACAGTTTGCTGCTCTTTCTCCTGGTACCCTGTTGCAAAAGTAGCAAACCAAACAAGTTACAGATGAAAAGGAATCCTTCCCTGTGGCATCCCCACAGCCTGGTGAAATGCAGTGTTTTGGAGATACATCCCAAGCTCAGTATGCAAAACATGGCATTTAGTTTGTACACACATGAACGGTTCTGTTAATGAAGCTGCTGATACCACGTGCATTTTGAGGGAAAACTTAGTCTGAGATGACACACCTGACTAGAATACAGCTATTTACAATCCCAGCCAAATCCTGTCATGTATCACATAGCCCACACAGGAGGGGAAGCAGGAGGATCACGAATCTACTGCCAGGAATGTTCGAGGTAAAAAGAGATTTTGTGTCATTGTTGTGCTTCAGCCATCTCAATGAGCTGAGCAAGGCTTGTAAAACAGATAAGATTTGCAGTGGTGTGAAGTGTTCACATCAAGGATGGCAGCCTGTTTCCTGCAGAGTAAATGGCAACATTCCCATCAGTTCTTGTAGTCCAGATTTATAACATGTTAAAGTGATGTTTCACAGGCTTGCTGTGTATTTCTGCCTGCTTAGCTGGAGAGTGTGACTGTGTTTAGGTGTTAATGGGAGTCCTCTATTTCTCAGTCCCTAAATTTATCTCTCACCTTATTACATGTAGTTGTCATTTCAGTGTAGACTCTGCAGTGCAATTGCAAAGAAGGGTCAGAGACCACCACAGTAGACAAGAAAATGGGCATTGAATAACATTGAATAACATTGAATAAATCAAGATTTCCACTGCTTGGAGATTGGTGCATTTGAGGTTTTCATTAGTGCCCTGTGCCTCAGAGCAGTGATATCCAAATAGAAATTGTACTCTGATGCAGGCTTCCAAATCTTTGGGCACTCTCTCACCATCTGAAAGCCTCTTTTTTTAAAATTAAATTATCTTTCCTCTGTTATGGAAGTCACCTTTGAGGGTGACATCTGAAAATTTTAAATAACTGGTTTATTTTTCCTTTGTGCTATTTATGTTTTGCAGTAGTACTCTATTTGGACAGTAGAAGTAACACTTTCTCTTTGTTTACAGTCAGTTTATTATCTTCACTTGGTTAATTTGCAGAGTTTTATGTAATAACCCAGAACTGCAGGTTTTAAGGTGTGTTGTAAACTGGGTTTGAACTACTCATTCCACACATGCTACAAAAGATGTTGTTCGCAGGATTTTTTTTCATACATAGGGGATATGTTGACTTTTCTCTTGCCAAAACTTAAAATTCAGACCAAATACAGTGTAAAAAAATCTTGATTAGCCCATCTTGTAATCCCTTTTGCTGAATAGCCTTGAAATCACACATTCCTTCCAGTTGCTGTGATGGGCCACTTGGAAATGTTCTGGATCACTTTCCTGTTGTATTTGTAGGGAAGCCCCAATGAAGGCAGGAATGATGCAGCTGCCTCCATGTTCTCAAAAGGTTAATTTATCACTTTATGATACTATTTTATATTAAAAAATACTATACTATACTAAAGAATACAGAAAAGATACTTACTCAATGCTGAAGAGATAATAATGAAAACTCGTGACTCTTTCCAGAGTCCCAACACAGCTTGGCCCAATTGGCCAAAGAGTCAGAACAACTCACACCAGAATCCAATGAAACAATCACCTGTGGGTAAACGATCTCCAAACACATTCCACATGTGAGCACAACACAGGAGAAGCAAATGAGATAAGAATTGTTTTCCTTTTTCTCTAAGGCTTCTCAACTTCCCAGGAGAAAAATCCTGGGCGAAGGGATTTTTCCAGAGAATGTGAATGCCACAGGAAATGTTCTGGATCAGTTTCCCATGGCCCAGTGCAGGCTTTCTCATCTGTGCCTAACAGGGCTGTAGGGCTGAGCTGCAATGAAGGTGTCCCAAGCTCAGGCTCATAAAAAGAGTGGGAAGGTGTTCCAAGCTCAGGCTCATAAAAAGAATGGGTAGGGAGAAGAGGGAAGAGTCAGTGGGTGCTGTGGCAAAAGCCAGCACGCCTTGGCTGCAGCCCTGCCTCAGGCACTGCAACCTCTGCTCTGGCTTGGCTTTCTGGAGCAGGCTCTGAGGCATCAAAGCATGCAGGGATGAGCTCTGGAGGATGGGAGATGCAGCTGTGAGCAGAGCTGGGGGTGCCCAGTGCTGCCATTCCCCAGGATTGGGCGCTGTGTCCCTACAGCCGTCCGCACCACCCCGCAGATGGCAAACGGGAGAAGGGCTGGCCGTGCCCTTTAGCTGGCAGACTGTGTTCTCCTGGAGCTGAGTGTGCCAGTCAGCGTGGGAGGAGAGCTGGCTCCTTGTCATCATTCCCAGAGCTGATCCATGGGAATCTTGCCCTCCTTCCTCTCTGCTCTTCCTTCTCTCGACATCACGTGTGTGGGAGGGGGTAAACGAAGGGGGGGAACTTGAGGGAAATGTGAGAAGTGAGGGAAACGATCTGAAAGGCTGAGGTATTCTCCAAGATTAATCCCTCCTGTCAGGAAGGGGGTGGACTTTTGGATCCCAGCCTGCGTGATACGTGAAAAACTATTTTTATGCGGGGAGTAATTGAAATACACAGCATAAAACGATGTTGGTGCAGGATAGGAGAGCAGCCACCCATGTGCCACCAAGTAGCCCGTGGAGGGGTTCAGGAGTGCCAGCCTCTCACAGCAGCTACAGAATGAAGGGGTGATTCCCATCCCAGCTTTTTGCTTCCAGGGCTGCACAGTGCAGCTCTGCTGTTCCTGGGTGTGTCAGCTCCATATCACGAGTCTTCTGCCATCTGTTTATTCACTCCTGATAGAGTTCAAGCACTGCACCTTCAGCTGAGGGAATGTGGTTTTGCCATTGGATTCATGGAAGCCAAGCATCTTCTCATCAGAAACCAAGGCTCTCCTGGGCAGAATGAGCTCTCCAAAGAGCTGAACAGAAGTACACAACACAACACTTGAGAAAGGTGATGGGATAAGATCTGCATAAAATTACCAGTACTCGTTTTATTTTTGTGGTTGGAATGGTAAATAGATGCCTCGAGCAAACATCCATTGCCTTCGTTATTGAAAGAAAGAATTTCAAGGAAAAACCACATTTTCTTATCCACGGTAGAGAAAATAGTGCAATAAAGAAATTTGGGGCTTTCAGACATATAAAATCTCAAACTCCCTTTGGTATTTATAATCCTTTTAATTTTTGTTTTCTTTTAAACATACAAACCAAAGTATCTGTGTGATTTACAAGCTCATTTGTGGAAAACAAAGGTTTTCTCGAGTGTTTGTGTTAATTTGTGTTTGTGAACTTTACTGCTGCAGATTTTTCGCTAACATTGCCTTTCAGCCCGAGATGCTGGTAGTGTGCAGAAACAGGCTGTTTCTTCATGGGAGCATAATTAAACAAAGCAAACCTATTGCCAGTAGAATTCACTCTGTCAGGTTTTGTATTTTGCACTGAAAAGGCCAAGAAGTTCTTGATGGTGATTTGTGCTTGTGCAAGGTGGGAAATGAGACCTGCAATAAAATGTGTGCACCTAGGTTTTACTGCTCCATTACTGGTACCAGGGGTATCAGCTGTAGATTATCCTCACAGTGAGGTAAAATTGGGCACAAGAACAGCTGAATCTGAGGTTTCTGAACCTGCAGGTCTTTGTTCTTTTCAGTATGTAGAAGGCCATTAAATTACTCTTTTATTTTTACTGCAGAGGTTTAAGTGAGAAATATAATTGTATGATATAATTTACCTGGCAGATGGTATTGAACAGTCATTCCACAATTTTACCACCACTGGATAGTATGGAATATTTTTGTTCCATGAGGTGTCTGGACCACCTAGAATGACAATCAATCCTGGAAACCTCAGAGAGGTTCACAGGTAATTAGTGATCTGAAGAAATGCCAAAGTGTTTCAACTTTGTAGCTGCTTGATTGAGACAGCTCCACCTAGTGTAACTGATCAGAAAAAAAGGGAAAAAAAAGGGAAAAAAAAAGTATTTTATCTGCTGAAGGGCCTGATGTGACCACTCAGTTTAATCCAGTGTTGAACAGCACACTTTGCTGTATTTTAGGCAGAAAGCTGCAGTGCCTTGTTCGTGACCACAGCCTCAAGTCACACTCCAAACATTTAGAATTGTTCCTGTTCTTTGGTTAGTTTTTGCTCTTCCCTTGCTACAGTTGGTAGAAGTCAGCTGTTGAGCTGCACTTGCATTTGAAATGACTTTTTGGTTCATTTTGCTGTCAGGCTGTGCACTCACCCAGTGCTGCAGCCTTGGAATTGCTGTCCGTGCCAGACCAGCTAAAATGCAAACAGGTTTCTCTGCCTCCCTCATGCCTTCTGTTTCCACCAAAATAGAAGACAAAAGAAATGGAGAAATGGCCAGGGACGTTTTTGTTCAGTGGTTTTTGTTGAAGCAGCTCTGTGGAGATATTAATTTCCTAATGAACACATAAGGAAGGAGGCAGGGTTTGCTCAGCATCTTGTAATCTTGTTTGTCATTTAATGCAGTTTGGACAGATCTACTTGGAGATTAAGAGTGAAGGTGGGAGCAGACAGCAGAGAAGAGCTGTTAAGTGGCCAAGCAAAGCAGCTGAATTTTGAGGTGGATTCAGGGCTGTTCCAAACAAACGGTATGATGTGGAGAGAAACAGAGAATCAAGTCCAGAAGGAGAAAAGTACATGTGCAGAGGTTCAGTGAGAAGGCAAAAGAACTGAAATGTCTTGCAGCAAGGAAGAAAATAAGGGAAAGGATTTGAAGATTAAAGTAACTTGGATGAGGAGAGTGCTTTTGATAGGTGAATTTTTCCTAGTCTGGATAGCAGGAAGGAAGTGAATTTTCTCCTGCTCTGAAACAGTGAGTGTTGGAGAGATTTACAAAGCCTGATAAAGCACCATTGCTTGCAGCAGCTCACTGCCATTTAATCTCCCCACCGTGAAAAGAACTTTGAGAGCTTCTGAATTGTTCAGGATCACAAAGAGAGGAGCAGGAAGCAGAAACCAGGTTCCTCAGGCTCTTTCTTACCCATGAAACTGCATGCAGGAGCCTGAACCTGCAGTGTCTGGCACAAAGGTGAATTTTAGAACCTGTGCCCAGTTTTGAATTGTCTGCAGAAACAAGTGATTGGATGGTAAAGGGATTCTAAGATTGTCCTAAGGTTTGTAATGAGATAAAGTCAGTCTGACATATCACATCCTTTCTCCTGTCTGAGGACTTTTTTTCATTGCAGAGCTTCAAAGTGACACAGCGGCAGTCCCAGACAAACTTGGTTGTGGCACTGTGCAAAGATGCTGCTAAGACAACTGTGCAAAGACAAAACAGAATAGATTATTTCATTTGGAATGAAATAATTATCATTAATAATTGTTATTAATGTTATTAATAACAATTATCACCTTGTCCAGCTGCCTGCCCAGGTCAGGGCTGATTAACATCAATATTAATAGTAATATTACCATTAATATTAATATCATTAAGGCCATTGTCCAAATGGCTTTTAAACACTGACAGGCTTAGGGCCCAGCCTCACACAAAAAAAGAAGAGTTCTCATCATTGACCTTGCTTTAGAAACTGCAGGAAGGTGAAACATGAGTTTCCCTGGTTCTGCTGAAGATAAGGAGTTTTTTTCATTTAGGGAAGCAGTTAATCCCTGTTCCCCTTCCCAGGGTTTTTGAGCATTTATGTTATCTAGTGAAGCCCAAAGTGAAGATACTGTAAGAACTTGAGAAAAAAAAAAAATCACCTGCCATTCTATCTAGTTATATTTCATTTGTTGATTTCTGATATTATAAACTTAGGTTTCATTCTGTGGAGAGCCATGGAAAAAATAAATGGAACTCAAACATTTGATTTTAAAAAACTCATTTCCACAGTTTGTTCTCTCTCTATCTCACCACTTAGAAGCTGCTCTCAACCCTCTTTCCTCCAGCAATGCAGACCTTGTAATAAAGGCAGTTCAAACTCAGTGTTTCCATTCCAAAGGAGTTACAGACCAAACAATTTCTCTCTAACTACTTGACAGCTCCTCAAAAGGCCCAGCAATGCAACCCCGACTCACACAATATTTGGTGTTTCCTTAGAACCTATTCCCCTGAGGCTCTTGATTAGATGAGAATCTTTGCTTTCAGGAAAAGAAAAAAATGTAACTCTTATGGCTGTGGAGCAGGATTTGGAGATAATGATCTTGTCTCAAAAGAAAAAAAAAAAAATGAGATTGTGGGAAGAAAGAATGAATTGCCTTTTTTTTTTTTCAATTCTCAGTTTTGGAGAATCTGAGTCATAATTTTTCACTGGAAAATGGCAATATTACTGAGCTTTTAAATTTTAAACAGACGATACATTAGTAACTAATTTACAGTTCTGCCATATTAGACAAAACCATGGACATCCATGTCTTTGAGCACTGCATCATGAAATATAAACCCTTCAATATAAATTAGGTAGCTGATGAAAACTGATGGGCAATGCACCAACTCAAATTAAAAATCCCAGTATAAACATACCCAAAGGATAGGCCTGGAGTGGATCATGGTCAAATCTTGTTAGAGGAAATGATGACCACAATCAATAGAGGAACTCTTGGAAGCATAATCACATTCTCTGCAGGGGTTCATCCTGTACTACATTTCCAACTTCAGAAATAATGCTTATAATATATATTATGATGCTTATAATATATTATATTATAATATAATGCTTGTACAAGGAATTGTGCAGGGGACCAAGGGCATCTTTGGGAATGTGAATTTAAACATGACAGATCATTAGATCATTATCCAGCCTCTCACCAGGTTGTTGTTTGTCTGGGCAGAACTCTCAGCTGGCCACAAGCACTGATGAATATCCACACAAAACTTAAAAATGCTTTGAAATTGGGGGTAATAATTTTGTTTCAATTAAAACACAAACAAGTTTGTAAAGAATGCAAAAGGGCTAAATGGTCAAATTAATCTTGTGATTGTGTTGGGGGAAAAATTCAATTGAACCAAATAAGAATGCTGCTTTAAAAAAGTGTTTGTACATTTTTACTAAGTGTTAGTCTTTGAAGAACTGAGATTTATTGTAGACTAAAAAAATAGATTATAATGAGCCACAAGTTAATTATGTTAAAAAATCCAGTAATTTCACAAAGTATGAATCATGATTTTTTGGTGAAAATACTTTACCTGAAATAAGCTAAATGATCACATTAGTAGGACACTGACCATCAAAAATAGTTTTGCTGGTTTAAGTTTAAAATTTGTATTTATTTGCATGCATATATATTACATATGCCACTATGGTGAAATGAGATCATGGCATTAAAGAAAAGTCTCCTGCAGGCAGAAACCCATTTGTTGTATCTCTTTAAGAGCATTCATGAAAGAATGGATTTCAGACTTCATAAATTGGTTTTGTTAATCTGCTATTTTTAAAATACTTGCAAGACCTCTTCTGTTGCCATGACAATTTGATTTCCATAAACATGATATTTTGGATGTGACTGTCCAACAGTGTGTTTGCTGTGCTGTGTGGGGAAGGGAGATGGCAACTTGGCACCACAGAAATTACAATGCAGAGAAGCCCACAGAGTCAGAGCTCTCACTGAGAGTGGTCAGGACAAGTTCATTAAAGTAAGAAAACATATCAAGTTATTAAAAAATATCAAGCATATATTTATCAAGTTAAAATATAAGGATCAAGTTATATGTATTTTTATTCCCTGTTAATTAGAATTTTTTTTTCATATCTTCTTGTGAACACTGTTTTGAAGTGGGGAAACTTGAAGTTTCCACTGAAAATTGGTTCCAAGAATGTGAAGACTAAATTCTGGCTAAAAGTATGGCTGGAGCTTTGTGGATCTACACACACAAAGCAGCTGCAAGGACACACAGCTCTCATTGCCCTGCAGCACTCTCTGGAATTGCTGTCTTAGTGGAAGGGGTTCCCAAAGGATTTAGGATGGTGAGAAAGGAATGGTCATCATTTGAGACATTTGTGAGGTGTAGCCAGAGGAAAATCCCTCCCTGGCTGAGGGATCAGCATGATTTCCCCATGTTCTCCTTCTGTCTTTTTGAAATTATTGCAAGAATTCAAACCCCTTTCAAAACTCATTTGCAGCAGATGAATTACTCAGTAATCAACTGAAATACCTGGAACCTTTTTCCCAGTGTAGTTAACCAGTTTGATGAGTGTGGATTCTCTGGATTGCACCATTAAATTACCTCTCTTGATCTGTTTAATTGTCAAAGCTTTGCCAAATCTTCCTGTCTGGAGTGCAAATCTGATAATGCTTTTTCTGCTGTGTGTCTTTCTGCTTTGGCTCAGCATCCAACAAACTGATCAATGCCAGGGAAGGTTCCGCAAGTTTTTTTACAAAACAAGAACCAAACTTTTTTAAAAACAATATTTCAGACCCAGCATCACTCAGCAGGGATTTTTTTTCCCCTCTCCTACTGAAATTTCATTGTGGCTGCAGAGACCTGGTGGGAAATTTAATTGTGGCTGCAGGGAGCATGGTTTTACATGAAACAAGCTGGTTTCTTGTCTCGTGTAAAAGAGCAAAAAGAGCACAGGGACTACAATCATTGTCAGATGAGAGTGTAAAAACCATCTCTTGTTTTCTCTTTTACAAGTCAGAATGTAATTTTATACACTGACTTGCATCTGAGTACTCATTTCACTCAGTCCCCCACACATCCCACAGAAACAATGTGGAAGTGGAGTGTCCTGCCCCCCTTTGGAGCTGATTCCCTGAGGTGATCTAGCTTGGTTCTTGTTTTTTTGGTCAGAAGGAAAATGTGGGGAGCAGATTTGAGCGCCTGGAGAGCTGACCCCCTCCATGGCACATCCCTGCATCTTTCCATCCCCACTGCAGAGCTGGGGAGAGCTGCACACACACAGGGCAGAGCTGGAACCAAACCCAGGGTGTGGAGAGCAGCATGGGGGCACTCTGGGCTCAGCCAGCTCATCCTGACCCAAATAAATGACCAGCCCATCCCGACCCAAATAACACAACAATGAGCGAGCACTCATTGCCAAGCCTCAGTATTTCCACTCTGGATGGCAAATTCAAGGCAGTGCAGTTAAAAATGGGATCTGTCTCCTTGTGCTGTGTGCAGCTGACACTTAGAAGAAGCCTGTGGTGGAGCTGGGGATGGATTTTAGACTGAGCATATGTTCCTGGGAACCACTCTTGCTCGGTAATTACACAGGGAGCCCTTCTTCTCCTGAGGTGGTTAAATGGTAATAGTCCACCCTTAGCTGTACTGACACAAAGAATAAAAGATTTCTGTTCTGTGTATTAACTAAAACATGGTATTTTTGCTACAATACATGTGTGTCTGTGTTCTGGTCTCATATCAGTGCTTTCAATCCCCCAGATATTCTTTCACTGCTCGTTTATTCATTTGGTGCCAAGGCAGAGCTGCACAGAGAGGGTGTCCCCTCCCCAGGTCACACTGCTTGGAACACCAGCCCACCACATGAACCAGGGCAGAACAGGTATAAAATGTTCCCACTGCAAGCTGGGACATTCTGACAACTCCTTTCTCAGAGCTGAGAACCCACAACTTACAGAGCAACGTGGTGTTGAGCCTTACAACTATTTTTTTCACCCCTGCTCACCTTTTCAGCTCTAGTAACACTGAGCTGGCCCCATGAGGTTCCTCCTGTGAGTAAGTATTATTTACTGTAAAGAAGCATTGCAGAGCTGAGCTCTTTGCCCTTTCAGCCTGGGAAGACTCTTCCCAAGTTGCAGTACCAAGCTGGACACTCACTACAAATTGTATTTCCCAAATTAGCCAGCAGCCAAAGCCAAAAATCTGGTTTATGCTGTATCATAAAACTTAATCTGCTTTCTCCCTTACAAATGTGGGTTTGTTTTAAATATTTATGACAATCCATCACACACTAGTAAATGTTCTTCAGTACATTTTGTAAAAGGAATGATATCTAAATGACATGATAGCTTACTCCAGTGGCTGTGATTTAAGTCTTTCCTGAGAAGTTCACTATTTACAGGTGTGAGAAGTGCCAAGCAGCTAATCAAGCAGTGTTTTCACAAAATCATAGCATCATTTAGGCTGAAAAAGACCTTTAAGATCATTGAGTCCAATCATTAACCCATCACAGCCAGCTCTAAACAACATCCCCAAGTGCCACTTAGGGATTATTTCAGTAGCATCATTATTTCAGGAGCACTGTAAGGTGCAGAATACACTCAAGCCCTATAATGGACCAGAAGGGAATGATATGATATGATTATGATATGAAGGAAAAGTGTATTTCATACACTTAATACTATCTGTAATCTGAGTGGAGAGTTCAGGGGAAATATCCAGATTGTCCAGGAAGACAGTGGCAAAACTGCTGAGAGAATTTACATAGATTTCTTTCAATTTACCACCTCAAATATTGCAGCCACACTTTAGTTCCATTAACCTCTTCCAGGAAAACTGATATTAATGAGCTATTTCCATCACTCTTGGACTTGGTGTTCATTGAGAGGAGGGATGTCTGTGCTGAATGAAAACAGTGAATAGGGAGGGTGGGCAAAGCAGTTTTTAGTTTGGACGTGCTGGTTACTCCCTCCCATGTTTCTGTGATCTGCTTTATGACTTTGAGAGCCACAAACTCTCCTGCACACACATGAGGGGCTTCAGCATGCTTTAGTCAGTATATGGCAAAAGAAAACCCACACCAAAGTCCAAAGCCAGGCAAGTACAGATGAGCACAAGTGCTCTTGCAAGAGCACTGATTTATTCTGTGCTTTGTAGTTTAGTATTAACCAATATTTGCAGTAAGGAGGCTCTGTGTTTCTTCCACAACTGTGCACAAAATGGGGCCTTACTTTAAATGATACCTATTTTAAAATATATTATTTATGCAGCTATGCAGGTGACCGTGGCACTGTAGAGACAATGGAAAAAGAAAAGGTCCTCTCCCAGAAGACTGTGTGATAGGAATGTAACCTCAAGAGTCAGATCCAAGTGAAAAGAAGTCCTAATAAAAACACACAATACAGTGTAATGAAAAGAAAAACATTTTCTTGAGTTGTATGTTTAAAGACAGAGTTTTAAAGGCACAGTTGGGACTTGTTTCTTAGCAACAGGGCTCATCTGAGCCCTGCAAACACTGTCATGTTGGAAAAAGATACCCTCCAGAAGAAAAGCAAAATGAAAAGAGCTAGAAACATCAAATTTAGATGCCTTCCTGCTGTTGCAAGAGCATTTCATCAGCATTGCAAAGCCTTCAGGCAACAACAAGGTCAATTTGATAAACTGTAATAATCAGAACAAAGAACTCCTCTTTACTTCTCATCAACAGGGATGAGCAGTAAAAATATTATTTAAAAATAGGTGCATGGGTATTACCATAAAGCAGAGTTTAGGTTCTGCCATCCTCCTGTAGCCATAGTAACAGGGCTGTTTTCTGCACTGAGGGCACAGGAGTCCTGCAGAACAAACTCCTCGCTCTGTCAGCACCAGAAGTTTCAGAGGAACATCTGTAGTGCACAGAGTAAAATCCTACTGGCCCGCAGGAAGAGCTCCTCCTAAAGGAGCTGATTAGCTGGCTGATGCACCAGAGCAGGAGAAATTTTATTAGTAAAATTTAATCCAAACAGATTAATGGCAAAGGTATTTATTGGGCAGATGAGATGGGGTTCATGTAGCCTGTGCACCTGAGTTGGTTGCCTTGATAAAGTGAGAGGAGGAATGAGGCACTATCAGCATGTGACTCATCTCTTTAAACTAGGTTAAGTCAATCATACCCTCTGGGGGCCTCAATTTCTTTTTATTTATTTATTTTTTTGCCTCCAGAGGGTAAGTGGCTCAGATCAAGACACTTCCCTTGCAGATATCAGAAGTTAGGTCAGATAAAAGCTACCCATTATCTGGTTTGCAGAATCAGGCATTTGCTTCAATAGATTCAGAACACTTCAGGCATTGCCCACACATCTTTCTGGATCTCATCTCATCCTTACAAGAACTGAAGTAGTTCTGACCTCAGTGCTGTCTCCCAATGCATTCACACCTGCTGCGTCTCATGGAATTTGTGCATTTCTGAAACTCAGACCTCCTCTCTTTCTTATGAGTGCACAACACAAAACCCTGTAATTTCTCTAATTTCCATCATGACAGAGTGCAGCTCTTTCCCAAAGTGTGTGATACTGTGATTCTTACATCTGTGAGAACATCCCAGAGAGATGTGCATGGAGAATCCATGCTGGAACAGAACTCCTGTCAGGAATGGAGTTTGTGGAGAGCTCCTGCTGGGGCAGATTTCCCCCAAAGTTTGTGCTAGGGCACAATTTCCCCCAGTTGTGGAGCAACTGGCTGAACCAGAACAGGAGGAAAGCATCAAGAGGAAGGAGTGGCAGAAGGGAAGTTTATGAACTGACCACAAATCCTCTGTCACTCCCCCATCCATCCTGCACTGTTCAGAGTGGGGCCAAGGAAGAGAAATCAGGAATGAAAGAGTGAAGTGAAAGGTGAAGAAGAACTCCACCTGGGAATGGAGAGAAAATTAAGGGGAAAGGGTCATGTTTTGTTTCTCACTATCCAAACTTAATTAAATTGGCAATAAATTGGTTTTCCCCAAGTGCAGTCTGTTTCACCCTTGACAATAACTGGTGAGTGATCCTGCTGTTCTTTATGTTTACCTACAAACTTTTTTAATCTTATTTTCCCCCTCTGCTTTTTGGAAGGGAAGGGGAGTGAGAGAGTAGCTGTGGCAGCCAGCCATGGGCAGCTCAGCACAGCACATCACCAGTTTCTGTCCTGCTCTGTCACCATCATATTTTCTGGAAAAATCCCTTTGCCGGGATTCTTCTTCTGGGAAGCTGAAAAGCCTCAGGGAAAAATGAAAACAGTAATTATCGGATTTGCTTCTCCTGGGTTTTGCTGCTTTAGAATGTGTTTGGAGAGTGTTTACCCACAGGTGATTGTTTCATTGGTTTCTGCTGTAAATTGGTTTGGCTCTTTGGCCAGCTGGGGCCAAGTTGTGTCAGACTCTGGAGAGAGTCACGAGTTTTCATTATTACCTTTTAGCCTTCTGTAAGTACCCTTTCTGTATTCTTTAGTACTGCTTTAGGATAGCATTCTTTAATATAATATAGATCATAAAATAATAAATTAGCCTTCTAAGAACATGGAGTCAGAGTCATCATTCTTTCCTTCCAATGATGGGAATCTCAGAAAATACCACACTGCTCTCCTTGGCATCCCTCCTCAGCCCAGCCTGCAAATCATGAGGGCTTTACTGACCCTGGAACACCTTGAGCACATGTTCTCTCAGCTGTGCTCATGGTGATGTTCAGATCCCTTCCCTGGGGGATGTGCTGGGTGCTCACAATGTTCCTTTCCTTCATACATTATCTAAGGGATGGAAAACATGAGAGGGGTCCTTGCATGCTCTGTATCAGTAGCACTGAGAACTGCTCAGTTTACCAGTGCGGCTGACAGGTGATCCCAGGGGACTCTTGAGAATTGGCTACTGCCTCTCCTCACTTCACCCCAGCCAGCCAGGATGGTGCCTGGCTCTGGTCCATGCGTGGGATGACTGATGTAGAAACGTTTCCCTTCTCACTCTTCTGACTCCTGGGACACTGACCTATCCATTGACTGTGGCAATTCTACCATCAGTGTTTGTCCCTTGATCTTGGCTGGAGATTACAGCAACTCACATCAAGAAAAAGCAGAGAAAACCATCCAAAAACTCAGTGCAAAGCCAAGGTTAAAGCCAGGACAGCTCTGGAAGGACTTTGCACTGAACCTGCTGTGACACAGAGAAGGGTTCCCTTCTGTTGACTCTGATACAGGTTTATTGCCTATCCTAAGAAGAGATTAATTGCCTGGCCACTGTTCCTCTTCAGCCTATGAAGTTCTAATAGAGCTGCACAGCATAAACACTTGACAGGACACTGTTGGATCAGTTCTGCTCTCCTCAAGTGATAAAAATCCTCATGAGATGTCATTAGCATTGCTAAAGCAGGAAGAAATATGACAGCATGGGAAAGACATTTCAGGTGAACATCCCTTAATATCCTGTAATGCTTATTTTCTGGTCCATACTTGTAATTTTATTCTTTGTATTTCATTATAGCCAAAACCCATGGAGGGCAGCAAGGCTTAAGTAGGAAAGCCAGAATTTAATTGAACAACCTGATGGCTCCTTCACTATGGCCTGAGGCATGGTTTAGCCTGGAATTCCTTGATTTCAGTAGGAATTTGGTGCCAAAGTGTTTTCAAAGGTTCATGCTCTGGTTTCTCTGCCTTCCTTCTATCATTCTTCAACAGAAGGAAAAGAACATTGCCATATGTAATTACACAGACATACACTGGGGTATCATTATAACTTATGATATGCTAAAATAAAGGGAACTAAGTGAAGTGCTGCCCTTGGTCAGTATGGACATTATGAGAGAAGAGACAGTATGTTTAAAACAGAATAAGTAGAAAAATAGATGCAGTTACTTGCATATGTTAAAAAACATTTTTGAAGGATTATAAATAGTTTAGGGCCAGACGTTTGAGAAGGGTAAGAATTATGTTTGTGCTCTCTCCCTGCTGAGCAGTTTGGCTCAGCTGTTAATTTCCACTAACAGGAAAATAAAAAGCACTTTTCTGATAGACTTGTATTGCCTTAATGCCAGATCCAGAAATGGGATGTTTCCCATGGATGGTGCACACTGTGCCTGCCTTGTATGATTTGTCATTTGTCTGGGAATGATGAGGCTGAATTTCCCCACAGCTCCACACAGGTTCTGCCTTGTGCAGCCAGCCAACATGTCAGCAAGTGCACCTGCACCTTCTCCAGGTACTTCTGTCATCCTCAAGGTGGTCTAAGATTCAGGGAATTTTCATAAATGCAGGGCCACAGACAAAGGAAGGAATGATGAGGAGGACTCCATCTTATAAGAAGGCTGATTTATTACTTTATAATACTCTATTATATTAAAGAATACTATACTAAAACTATACCAAAGAATACAGAAAGGATACTTACACAATGCTAAAAAGATAATGAAAACTCATGACTCTGGAAAGAGTCCCAACAAAGCTTGGCTCCAATTGGCCAAAGAGTGAAAACAACTCACACCAGAATCCAATGAAACAATCACTTGTGGGTAAACAAGCTCCAAACACATTCCAAAGGAGCAAAACACAGGAGAAGCAAATGAGATAAGAATTGTTTTCCTTTTTCCCTTAGGCTTTTCAGCTTCCCAGGAGAAAATCCCGGGCAAAGTATTTTTTCAGAGAATATGAATGCCACAGGGAATTTCCTACCCCACCAGTGGTACTTGCACCTTTGTATTGTTCTTTTCTTTTATCTTTCTTCTGTGTTTTTATCAATATTAGTTCAAAGAATACCAAGGGGAATCAATCACTCCATCCAGTCCTCTTCCCACCCCAAATCTGGCTGTGTTTTCTGTCAGATGCCATGACTGAGAAGAGTACAGAGCTAATTGCAACGGTGAATGCAAAGATTTCTAAAAAGCCCTTTAGTTCTAAAAAGAACTAAAAAGTTCTAGTCTCTTGCAGGGGAGCACTGCAGCCTTGAGCTCCCTGTGGTTTCATGAACAACACATTTAGGCTGATCTATTTCACCTACAGCCCAGGCCCACCCATGACCACAATTTTGCCCAGTCACAAGTGTTGCAGACATCTTTTATGAAAAATCCTTTCCTTAGGATTTTTCCTCCTGAGAAGCTGAAAGGCCTCAGGAACAAAATGTAAACATTGATTATCTGCTGCTGTGGAATGCAACAGGTGCATCTGGGATTGGCCCATGTTGGCTGTTTGTAATTAATGGCCAATCACAGCCCAGCTGGCTCAGACAAGAGTGCCAAGCCACAAACCTTTGTTATCATTCTTTCCTATTCTATTCTTAGCTGGCCTTCTGAGGAAACCTTTTCTTCTATTATTTTAGTATAGTTTTAATGTAATATATATCATAAAATAATAAATCAAACCTTCTGAAGCATGGAGTCAGATCCTTGTCTCTTCCCTCATCCTAAGACCCCTGTGAACACCATCCCACACAAGCTGCTATTCCAATCCATCTCCAAGAAAAGGAGTAAGATGCAGCTGCTGTGTGTTGTGGTCTGGGTGCATCAGTGTCTTTGGATTTTTCATGGGACAGACACTTTTCTCTGAAAAACACTAATTGTAAAATTTAAGATAATTTTTCATGAGCGCATCTGGTTAAACAAATGCTCCTTTGAATGACAATAACAGGCCTCTGCTATCAGATTGTTCTGTATAGCACAGCAAAAAATACATGTTTATTTTTTTTTTCAGTGCAGACAAGGCACAATAAAAGATAGCAGAATATCTCTGATGTGTCAGATTGCTGCTTTTCTACAGGACTGTACTAGAAATCTCATTTTGTAAAATGTGAGAGAAGAAAAAGTGCTACGCTTTTAATCACTAAAATTAAAAAAAAAATGAATTATTTTAGCTAGAAATGTGGAGTAATTTAATGCTTAAGTGTAGGAAGTTATAATGACTGTAGAAATACACTTCAGACACCTGTAGGGATTAGCAGAGAAGAGTAAGGAATCCCTAAGTAGGAGAACATCGAGATGTGCAGCAGAATATCAGGGGTCTGTGCTTTCAGAGCACACAGGAGTAGTGTGGCAAGGAGCACTATGACTGAATTTTGGGCAGGAGAAAGTTTTGCTGCCTGATTTTTGGTGGTCAGAACTGCCGGTACCTACATGTGCAAGAAAAGCATATATAAATAAAAATAAAATGATACAGCAGTGGTTTAACTGATGCAGCCGTTCTAGATTCCTAATATAGACTAGGACATTGGTTAACTACAGAAATAAATTGTTACAGAAGTTACCTTGTGTCACACAGGATCTAGGACAAATCCCTAATTCAAGGTAGAGTATTTGTGTTGCAGGATGTCTGTAAATGAAAACAATGACAGGTTTTCACCAGCTCTGAAAGCCAAGCCTTAGAGGGAAAAGCATTTGTTGTGGCATGTGAAAGGGAACTCTGGCTGCGGAGCAGGTGAATATAAGAAGGAAAAAAAATTAATTTGATGAGAAAGAAGAAAACTAAATAGAATTTGGAGTGACCTGACCGCACGGGGAAAGGAGAAAGAGGAATGAAATACATAATTATCCTCCTTTTCTACTTCCTTGCAAGCCAGATTGGTGGAAAGGTGGCTGGTGGTGTCATCAGTAAGAAACATCCACTGTGCAAAGAAATTGAGTTTGACTTTGCCATCTTCATTAAGAGGAGAGGATGTCCAAGCAGACTGTGGTGTTTGTGGGGGTCCCCAGGATGAGGTGAGAGACGAGAATCTGACTCCAAGTTCTCGGAAGGCTGATTTATTATTTTATATTATATTAAAGAATGCTATACTAAAACTATACTATAGAAAGAGAAAGGATACATCAGAAGGCTTCACAAGAATGAATAATAAAAACCCATGACTGGTTTGAATAATAAAAATCCATGACTGACTCCTCAGAGTCCAACACTGCTGATGGTGATTGGTCATTGATTAAAAACAATTCACAGGGAACCAGACATTCACCTGTTGGTAAACAATGTCCAATTCCAAAGCAGCAAACACAGGAGCAGCAATCAGATCATTATTGTTTTCATTCCTCTCTGAGGCTTCTCAGCTTCCCAGGAGAAAATCCTGGGCAAAGAGGATTTTTCAGAAAATATCATGGTGACAAGAGAGCACAAGGAGTGGGCAGGATATGGGAGAAGTGTCCTAAAGAAATGCAGGAGTTGAGTCACTGGCAAAGCAATGGAGATGGCACACAAAGGCTTGTGTGCAGGTGAAGTTTAAAGGGGGCAGGATATGGAGGGAGCAGAGAAAGGGGATTGCAGAGGCTGAGTCAGTATCTCTGTGAAATGGGAAGAGAAGGATGGCATCAGAGTGAGAGATGCTGAGGACATGGCTGGAGGCAGAATGCAGATGCCAGAGAGCCCTGGTGCAGGCCAGAGCCAGGAACAGAAACAAGCACAGGTCCTGACACTCCTCCACACTCTCTGCAGACCTTGGTGAGAACTGTTCCAGCAGAGAGGACAGAAACCTCATTTGTGAGAGAAGGGAAATTCAGGAAATGTTGCAACATTTCCAAGACAAAGCAAGGGAGGAAGGAAGTCGGTATGGGGAGCTGGAGTGACAAGTGAAGCTGCATGACTGACACAACTCTGCTGAGGCAGGAGATTGTAAGAAACCTCTTTCTACAGTGGGGTAGAGTGCAGACCTCCCCTTAGCTTCAGCTGTGCAGTGCCATAAACTGAATTCATGTTGTGGTGTGAATGCTGATACAGTGAGTGCAGGTGGGATAATGAGCTGAAACCACAGCTGCCATTACAGCTGGAGGGTCCCAGGGGCTGGACAATGAATCTCACAGCTGTACAGCTGCTGGGCACAAGGCAAGCCCAAAGAACCTGCCACGATCACCAGGAGCCAGCTGGGGAGCAAGGAGAGCAACACCATCTGCTGAGCAGAGCCTGCTCCTCACACAGCTCAACAGACTGGCTAAAAGTAAATGAGAACATGTATGCACAAGAATCCATTTTCTACAATTTCTAATTCTGCTTAAGGATGTATCCATGCTGCCTGTGTTTGAATTTATCAACCTCACACCGAGCAGCAGGTGGAAGCTGTTTGCCATGGCCTGTGATTATTATTTAAAAGTCCTGTATTTCTGTAGTTTGCACTTCAGAACTGCTGCCAAGATCAGGTCAGGCCCTGGTGAGCCAAATTAATCCCTGGTGTAACTCTGGCAGTCAGTGGATTTGTGTCAGGGATGAATCTGGTCCAATACAGAAGTAATTTTTGGCAGAAAGAAAAGTAAAACAACAGAGGAATGAATAAAGCTTAGATGGATGGTCCCTCAGTTGTGCCTGGCCTTCTTGAAAGTGTTTTCTTTCTATGGCCACTCCTTCTTTCCAAGGAAATTAAATTCTCTGGTTCAGAGGCCTGAACTGGGGGAGCCATGCAAGGTGCAAAAGGCAGTCCTTGGTGAGGGGGGGGTGATGAAGCTTTTTGAGCTGCCCCAGGGAGCCACAGTACCCGATTCCCAAGAAAATATGGGAGGAGGAGCTTTGGGGATAGTCAGGAGCTGCAGAAAGAGCTCTTTGGCCCAGGGAGAATCTTGTGGTGTGCAAACACTGCTGTGGTGCTGTTCACAGGGGTCCCAGGACAAGGGAAGGGGTGAGAATCTTGACTCCATGTTTCAGAAGGCTGATTTAATATTTTATGATATATATTATATTAAAAGAAAATTATATATTAAAACTATACTAAAGAAGAGAAAAAAGGATGTCATCGGAAGGCTTGAAAGGAATAGAAAAGAATGGAATGATAAAAAAATCTTGTGACTGACCAGAGAGTCTGAGACAGCTGGACTGCGATTGGCCATTAATTAAAAACAACCACATGAGCCCAATCACAGATGCACCTGTTGCATTGCACAGCAGCAGATAATAATTGTTTACATTTTGTTCCTGAGACCTCTCAGATTCTCAGGAGAAAAGATCCTAACAAAAGGATTTTTCACAAAATATGTCCGTGACACACTGCTTTCTACCTGAAGCCTGGTCCTGGCTAGTACTCAAGTGGCAAATGTGAATTCCCTTTCCTCAGCAGGACTGGTACTCCCCAAAAATCATCCTTGCTTAGAAAACACAATGGAAAATTGACCCTAGTGAACTCCAGTCAGCCAAACTGGGGGATGTACAGAAGCAGAGAAACGGCATCTTTGTTCACATTGAGGAGTCTTGCATTGCAATGTCAGTGTCAGGTGTTGTGGTTGGTCTGCTGCCCCCAGGGTGACTTCTGGAAAGGACATTTAGAAGTCTTTCCACAGTGAGAGAAGTGCTTCCAACAGTCCTGCATAGGAGTGTTGAACCATGATACCATTGTGCCCAACCTCATTGTAACCTGTTCCAGGTCAGAATTTAAAAAAAAAAAGAAGAGGTGGGATGTAACCATGTTAATTTCAAGTTTCTCTGTATAACCTTTTTTCTCTGTTTAACCTTTTTTCTCACGCCATATAAATCTCCTCTAGCCTCCAGCAAATGAGGTCCTTGAGTCACTGTACACAGAGGTATTATTTTTTGTATTTTACACAAAATCATTCTGTGCTCTATTGTGATGTTGGGAGCTCAGTTCTTTGTGACATCTACAAAAAAAACCACATTCATTTTTACCTAGTGCTGACCAGCAGCTAGTTGGAAAGTATTTGGTAGAGGAAAAGTAAGTCCTTGGACAGAAATAGGTGTAAATCAAGTGCTATTTGCTGCAAACTGGGAACACAAGAGCTCCAAGTGATGGGAGGAGCAGAGAATTCAGATGAAAAGATCACATATAAAACCTCACAAGCACATTTACAGGGCTGTGCCTCTGCAGGCCTTGCTGGACACATCCAGATGGCCAAGGAGCATTAAGTGTTTGTGGATAACCTGGCATTTGAACACAAGTACTCATCTGTGTTTGTGACCTGCTCAGCTCAGCTCTGGCATTTCCTTTAGCTTTGCTCTCAGACAGAAGAGGACTAGTCCCTGCAGAAATCATGATTTTATCCAAGTAAGTATTTCTTCTCAAGAAGGACAGCACTTCTGCAGAAAGCAGTATTTGCATCTCCCCACAGAGGCTGCCTGAGCTGTGTGACAGGAGCATGCACAGCTTGAGGCTCACCTGTTTTGGTGTGATCAGCAACTCACAAGCAAGTTTTCTGATTGCTCTGAGAGTAATTGCACTTGACATTTTAGAACCAGAGCAGCTTTTCAAAAATAAATTGAGAAATCAAGAAGAGGCCTGTGTTCAAGGGCTGTCAGATGTGGTGGCAGAAGGACACAGCTCTGGGGAAAGGAAACCAGGGAGATCAGCCAAGCTTCGTGTGGAGTAAAGTTACTGAAATACCATGGAATAGCTGGGACTGGAAGAGGCTTCTGGGGGTCACTTAGTCCTTCCTGCAAGTGGGTTAAAGCAGAGCAGGTTGCTCAGGTCCTTCTCCACAGCATCACAGGACACCTGCTGCTGCTGACACATGCACCAGCCTCCATAACATCCACATTTTCTCCATCCTAATCAGAAATCTTCCTTTTAGAAAACTGTTCTATCTGGGCTGGATTCATTTGTCTTGGCTGGTGCTCATATCCACAGAATCTGTGGAGTCAGGGGTCACTCCAGCTTGCACTGTTTATGGAGCCTGGGCTGGGGTGATGTCAGGCACAAGGTAGCACAGCTCATTTCCATCCTGCCAGAATAGATTTGCTTGTGTTGGCCTGCCTGGGGCTTTTCCAAGGGGAGCTAAAATCGCTGGGGAAGACTCCAGAGCTTGTCCACAGGAGAATTACAGCACCCTCAGCAAGGAGGCTGTGTGTTGTTGCAGCTCTGCTCTGAGTGTATCCTTGTCCTCCTCACCCCACACTGCTCTTCTGCAGATCCCATCAGGTTCAGTCAGGGGTGATCATTGCCATCATGCTGGTCAGGGATGGCAGTGTGGGAAATTCCAGTTAAAAGGGATGGAAAAGCTGCAGGTGTTGTTGAAAATGCTCCCTAATGGTTTTGCTGAATAGGATAAAGCATCTAGATATTCTCAGCCAAGTAAACGAACACAAAATGAGATTTTTGTTTGTAAAGTGTCTGAATCATCTGAAGGTACCAAAGCCAAACTTAGAGTGTAAAGCACCATCTCCTAAATATATTGGATGCTATGTACATCAGCAAAACAGCAATGGCTTTAGTAGGTAAAGTGCTTTACCTTTCATCTAAGAGTAGTGGTTTTATGAAAAGTGTCCTTTAAAAGCAAGACTTGGTCACTATTTGACTAATGGCAGCACTGAACAGAACAACAAGGATATAGCCCCCATCAGGCTAGACAGTAAATTTCCTGACAGACTCTCTAAATTAACACCTTAATAATGTTACTTTGGCATTATAAGAATCAGGTTATAGCATCAGAATTATTTAGCAAGCAGCTGTAAATCCAGGATGGAGTCCTGGTCTCACAAATCATATTCCGGACTCCTGGGTACAGCACCACACACATCACTTAGCTACAGAGTGCAATTCTCTTATGTCCTGTTTGTCCCTGCTTGAGACACTTTGGCTCATAAAATGTGTGCACTGAGTTTTCTGGATAAAGAAAAAAAGATGAAAGGATGTTTTTGTTATCTCCTGCACACTTATCACTGCAAATCTCTGAACATTTATGTCAGCTTTGTTTTACATTCCTCTAGTCCTTAAAAGATAGCTTGTACTTTGAGGTGATTTTGGAGGCTGATGCAATTTATTACTCTGCCATTTCAGCTGCCTTGTTCAGTAGAATAACCTCTAATTGCTCTGCATCCCCATCTAAGTTTCTAATAAGATTAATTCTGTCTTGTGTCTTGCTAGTCCCTAATTAACATGATTTGTCTTCACAGCTAAGGGCTCCAGGGTATCACAGCAAGCTCAGAGCCACTGCTCAGTGAATCTTGCAAGTAGTTAATCCATCCTTCCACGAGCAGAGCAGATCCTCCTAGGGAGCCTCAAAGGGCTAAATCCATCTCAAGGCACTGATGAGAGGGACAGAGGAGGCAGAGCAGCTCAGAGCTCACCTGGAGCTGTGGCTGCAGGGCTGGGGGCAGAGAGCCTGCACTGCCCCTGGCCTGCTGCTGTCCCTCTGCTCCATGAGAGCTCCCTGAGATGGCTGCTGATGGCATTTGATGAACCTGAGGAGGGCAGGGCAGGGAGAGGAGTGAGCCTTTGGTGTGGCTTCACCCAGCAGCCTTAAACTCGTGTGGGAGCTGCAGGATCCTGCCTGCCCTCCTCCTGCTCTGTGCCTGACAAGAAAGAGCTTCCTGTGGCACAGACAATTAAGAATAAACTTCAGTTCATCACTGTATAATTGGCAAGAGCTTGTGTGAAAGTTCATTAGAATCCAGAGGCTTTTCCTCATTATGCTTCTGCTGTTACACAGTGTGGTATTTGCTGGGTCCCCAGGACAAAGGAGGAGTTGAGAATCCATGTTCTTAAAAGGCTAATTTATTCTTTTATAGTATTGTATTATATTATATTATAGAATGCTATACTAAACTATACTAAAGAATAGAGAAGGACACAGACAGAAGGTTACAAAGAATGATCATGAAAACTCCTGACTGCTTCCAGAGTCCCAACACAGCTGGCTGTGATTGGTCATTAAGTCAAAACAATTCACATGAAACCAATCAAACAACCACCTGTGGGATAAACAATCTCCAGACCACATTGCAAAGCAGCAAAACACAGGAGAAGCAATCAGATAATTATTGTTTTCATTCCTCTCTGAGGATTTCAGTTTCTCAGGAGAAGAAATCCTGGTGAAGGGATTTTTCAGAAAATATGACAGTGACAACATAGCTTTTACTTTCAGCATCCTTTAGAAACTGGAGGGATCAGAAAGCCAGAAAGCTTTTCTTGCAGGAGGTTTCATGGCCTCTCTGAAATGAGGAGGGGCTCTCCCCAGACATTCTGCTGTTGAGGCTTCCAGGTTGGTCAAGTTTGGGTGAAATGCCAGATTCAAATTATTTCTGTATCAACAGCACAAAACAGAGTGGCTTGAGGTTTGTTTCTGGATGTACACCAAGGAAACAGAAAATTAATTTCTGTGAATAGGAGCAGAGTCTTAAAGAGAGTGTTAAAAATAAGAGATGGTTTAGTGGATGATTATTTCTGGCTCCTTGGGTTCTCTCCCATCTAAGTCCCAGGCTCCTGCAGTGGGTGGGTGCAGAGCAGCTTGGGACTAGGAGAGCCATGGCAGAGCATCCACACCACTGCTCCCAGCAGGAGAAGGGGACACAAGGTGGGATAGTACTGATTTAATCATAGACAATATAAATACAGAAAGTCCTGCATGGCAGCAGACAGAGAGAAATCAGCAGCAGAGCTGATTCCATTAAAAAAAAAAAAAAAAAAGAGCTTTTAAATTGCTGCTAAAGTTATAGAGCAGCAGGAATGACTCCACTTGGGTCAGATGAGCTCTCAGCAAAGCTCCCTGTGCTGTAAACAGCAGTCATGCCTTTCATTCTCCTTTATGTTTGTTATAATTGGAAGCCAGTTGCATTAATTCTTTCAATGCTGGCACACTTAATAAGGATGTAAATTAATTAAAAATCTTCCCTCCATTCCATTAGTAAAGAAAAAAAGCAAGCACCAAGCAGGAGCGAGGCTGCAGTGCCTCGGCTGTTTTCCCAACGTGAAACCAGTGGCAGCTCCCTCAGCCTCCCTGGCTCCTCATTCCTTGTCTGACATGCAGATGGGCTGTCATCCACTTCTGAGGGACTTTGATGAGCTTATCTATCTCCAGCAATTCATATTCCTTGGCTGTAGGTGGTAGGTATTACTCTTTACAGCTTTCCCATTCCCTCTATTTCCTGTCCCTGCAGCAACACTCCCCCCCACTTCTGGGACACCACATGCTCTCTGCAGTGGCTCACACTGTTGTAAAGCATGATGCAAAAATGCCATTGGTGGTTCTGGGACCACATCATTTATCCAGTAGAAATTTTTTTTTTAAAAACTCTGGGAATCAAGCAGGTGTAACTTGCAAAGACAATTCAGCAAGTCCTGGCAGAATTCTGAGGTTTGCTCCACCACCCTGGATTATTTGGGGCCTTGCATTTGCTGTTCAGCAGAAATTCTCCAGTCTCAAATACTCCAAGCACACCCTTAATTTTATGCATCCAGTCAACAGAATTAAACCATAGGACTGGACTGGAAAACTTCACCCAAGGATTGTGGAATGTCTGGCAGTGGAACAAGCTGTGCTTCAATCTCACTATTTATGGGTGGCTGCTTTTAAGTGTTCAAAACATTGCAGTGCTGCAGAGTAAAAATAATTTGGATCGGTCCATGTATAATTAAAGCTTTAGTAAGTCACTTCACCTTCATGCAGCCCCCCCCACGTAATTTAAGATTTTGCTGTGTATTTTTAGCCTTGGAAGTCTGTGAAAGCTTGTTGCAGTCAAGTTTTGAAGTTTTAGTTAAAAAACCCCTGCATTTTGGAAGAGTTAACTTTTTCTAGAGCATTAAATACGAGAAAAATCTCATTTTGATGCAAAAGCACTGCTGTCTTACTTGCACGTGGGCTGCCTTCTGTGGAAGCTACACAAACACTGTCAAGTGTGCTCTGACCACATGACACAAAGCTCCTGATCACAAACAGATGCAGAGCTCAGTGCTGGAGCTACAGCCAGGTGCTGGGAAACCTGGGATCAGGCATGGGCACACAGTGCTTTGGGATGTGCTGGTCATTTTCTACATGTGTAGGGAAAGCAGAGAGCTCATCCCATACACAGCCTGCCTTCTGCAGGCTCAGGACTTGGAACAAACCCTGTGGAGACAAGGATTGCCAGCTCTCCCTTGTCACTGTATATTTTTGTCCACAGCAAGGCCAAAGGGAATGGAGGGAGCCAAAAATTCCCTCTGGATGTCCTTTGGATGTGGAAGGGGAAAATAAAAACAATGTGCTGGCAGAAGCTAAACAAAACATTTTTAATAGCAGGCCATGGAAGAAAAAAATTCATGAGCTGCTCTCCATGGCAACATCTAGGTTCTGTCACGTTTGCTGCCTCCACTCTCTCCTCCTTCCCCTTCTCCTCTCCCTCTCCTACCCTTGGGCTCCTGCTGTCCCTGCCCACACAGCTGTCCAGGGGACCTGGCATTTGCACCAAGGTGTCACCATGTCCCCTCCTGGCAGATCTCAATCTGTGGGATTCTGGTTGCTAAGACTGAGGAACCAAGTGTGGCATTCACATTCTCTGAAAAAATTCCTTCGCCCAGGATTTTTCTCCTGGGAAGTTGAGAAGCCGCAGAGAAAAAGGAAAACAATTCTTATCTCATTTGCTTCTCCTGTGTTATGCTCATGTAGAAAGTGTTTGGAGATTGTTTACCCACAGGTGATTGTTTCATTGGATTCTGCTGTGAGTTGTTTTCACTCTTTGGCCAACTGGGGCCAAGCTGTTGGGACTCTGGAAAGAGTCACGAGTTTTCATTATTATCTTTTTAGCATTCAGTAAGCATCTTTTCTGCATTCTTTAGTATAGTATAGTATTCCTTAATATAATACAGTACAAGAAAGTAATAAATTAGCCTTCTGAGAACATGCAGTCAGATACATCATTCTCTCCCCTTGCTGGGGTTGCCTGCATTTACAATAAGCCTCCACTCCCAAAATGACTCTTTACAGCCCTAACTAGAGTATAAAAACAAGTTCATGACACTGGGGGCCAAGGATGCCTTGACCAATAGCCACCATATTCACTTTTATACCAAGGCAAGGAGTGCAGTCCTTATAACCGTTCCTGCACAGCTTCTTCTGACTCACACCAGCAAGAGCCTGCACATCTCATGAATTTTCAGCACATCTGCCTCACAAACCTGCCAGCACTGTTTAATGACAGCTAATAATCATTTTACTTAAGAAAACTGAAAGGCGCGCAGCAGACGTGTCCCCACACGGAGCGCTCCCCTGACACAATACAGGCACAGCTCATCCCCACAAAGCACACACTCATTAATTACATCTCCCTGTGATGATCCAACAGCCCTGCTCCCACAGACACCTCCAGTTTTGTTCCCATCTTTGCCTGTACTTACCTCCAGCTGTGTGCTTCCTGCAGCTTTGCTCCTGAGTCGTGATGCATCCCTGGTTTTCCTCTCTGGGAGCAGGAAAGGAGGCACCAAAACACTGCCTTATTTACTCCCAGCACTACAGGGGAATGTCTTCAATGATTTTGAGGAAGGAATACTCCCACCTCCTCCCAGGCTTTTGTAGGGTAGGGAATCATCATCATCATCATCATCAAATCACCGTCATCATCTCCACCTGTGGCCCCTGATTGCAGTAATTTGGGTTTCTGCTGTTCCTCCACCTGTACCAGCTCATCAGATGTGATTTCCTTGCATCAGAGATGTTTTCTTCTGGGAAGTCTCAGTGCCTGGCAGTCAGTGGGAAGCCCACTATGCTGTCTGCATGCTCAGGTTACTTGCACTTCCATTGTGGCCATCAGTGGCCCATTTTCCTCCGGCTCCAACCAGGCTCCCATTTCTGATGTTCCTGAGAAGGTGCCATCACAGCTGGTGCTCCATATGAAATGTGCCAAGCTCTGTCTGACTAAAGCCCTTGCAGGAGTGCCCGGGATGGGCTTTCTTGTAAAAAACAGGAGAGGAAAAACTTCTCTCCTGCAGCTTAAGGTATTCCATAACACATTCCCTTCTGCACTCAGAGATAACACAGAGGAGACTGCTCAGGACAGGCCATGGTCTTGACCTCATGCCTTTCTCCACCCTGGATGAGTGACTCAAACAACAGGAAACCAGGGGATCCCTTTCCAGGGTGTGAGGCTTTGCTCTAAAAGAGAAAATCCCAAACTATCCCTCTCATGCTATTTTTCTGCAGGCTGTGAGGCCAGGAACCAGCAGGTGATGCTCTTGGGAAGGCTGTGGCTGCCAAGATCCCAGCAGACATCAGAGAGGGGACTTTATCCTACATGGCAATGGACCAGAGAGGAGAGAAAGGGCAAACCCCCCTCCTTTGCCCCTTCACTTAATTGTGTTGTTCTGCAGATAACACATCTCCTTCGTGTTCAATGGGTTAAACTGCTGGAAACAAGCACCAGGCTGGTGTAGTCTAAAAATACCCCAGTTGTGCTGACAGGCAAAGCAAGCAGAGGCCCCCAGGGGCTCTTTTTCTATCCCAGCACCATGTGGGTGCCCCAGCTGGCTGACACTGCCCCAGGTGAGATGAGTCTGAAGAGCAGGATGGGTGTCACAGCCCCTCACAGCCTCACTGCACATGGTGCCTGCACCTTCTGCCTCCCAGCTGCTCCAGAAAAGCAATCCTCATCTCCCACCCAGCCCTCTGGCCCTGGTCCTTGCTGCCTTCAGGTGAACAGTTCAGCCAGGTGATTGCAAGGGGCTGAACAAACAGACTCATCAAAAACAGGGCAGGACATCTCCATCACCTCCCCTGTGTCCCCAAAGAGGCTGTATCAACTAATGATTTAGAATAATCCCAGATCTCATTGCAGTTTGGGTGTTTTTTCCATTGGGAAGATGGAAGAAATGTTTGCTATAATTTACTTATGTTATACTGGCACAACTGCATGGGTGTTAAGTTTATATCTGCTTGTGGAGTTACTGGTTTGTGATTGCTGGCTGCACTCACAAACCTGAGACCTTTTGGGACTGCTGATTTATTTGGCCAACATCACCCCAGCAGCTGGCATTCCAGGTTTAGGATTTCCAGGCTGTAGGGATTCAAGTGTTTGAATGCCTGGTCAGGGAGGGAAATGGTTCAGTGCCCCAGGTCTGAGGCAGATACAGCTTGCTTGCCTTCCTCCTCCTCCCCCTCCTCCTCCTCTCCACCTCTCCCTTTCCAGATGCAAATAATTCCATATCTGGCAGTGTGTAACCAGTAAGGAGAAAACATCTGCTTTGGCAAAAGCATGTAAGACTCTTACTCCTGCTTCACATTCTCAACCATGTGTGGAGTAGAGGGAAAAAGCTTCCATCCTATGCCTGCTGGCACAGCCAAAGTCTTGTGTTCAAAAATGCCAGCAAGCTCCCAAAGCTGGTTCATCATAAGTAACAAAGAAAATGCACTGACACTGGAAAAATGAATTGGCTCCTGTGAGTAGGAAAGTGGCCTGAAGAGGAATCAGAAGCCAAGGTTCAGGAGATTTTAATCCCAGTTTCTGTATCTATTCCCAGTCCAGAGGAGGACACTTGAATGCTTTGTTAGCTTTATTCCTTTCTGAATGGGACTAGACTTTATCTTAGTCACCGTGGTATTTAGGGCATTAATTGGCTAATTCAGCACCTTGCTCTAAATATCTTAAAAGCTTCACTGGAAGGATTTGAAGCTGGAGTTTAAGAATTATTGCTCATTTTTGACCTTTCTTTGTAGCACATCTTGGAAGAGTTAAAGGTTAGGCAAGAGGGGAAGATTTTCATTTTAAAAAGAGACAGGCATTTCCATTTGGCAAGATTTTGCATCCTGATGGGAAAACATAAACACCCAGCCTCTGATCTTGCCTCAATCCATATTTAATCTCAGAGAGTGCTGTGGTGTCATTTGAAGACAACACTTGCAGGAAGCAGGAGGGAAATATTCCAGGCTTCCTTCTGCTTTGATAAACTATAAAGGAAAAAAAAAAAAAAAGGTGGGTGAAGCAGGGCAGAGATGTCACATAATCCCACACAGGGGACACAACAGATGTGGAAGACAATGCCACAGAGCAAAAGACAGCTATGGGGAGACTCACACAACATCCTTTGGGATTATAATGACTTTCCCTTTCCTCTCTGCAGAGCCTTATGTTTTTGTGGATTTGGGGATGAAACCCTGCTGGAGGAAGCCCAGGGGTGGCAGAAGATCCATGAGAATCCCTTGTCCCTGTGCTGCAGGGCTGTGTTCCCCCTGCCCCAGCACCATCCCTTACTCCCCTCCATACCCAGCTCTGGCAGAGGCCACAGGGAGGGGGTGAAATAAGAAATCGGATCCAGCCAGCAGCAGGAAGACAAGCAGGTTTTAGGAGCTGGTGAAGTGCTAGGAAAACGCTGGAACTGAAGCTTGGAGAGGGTGGCAGATTAAAAATAGGCTGTAGGCAGCCTTCCCCAGCATTTTGGCATCTTAGCTGCTTGTTATCCTTGTGACCCACTGAGGAAGAGGCAGCAAAGAAAGAGATTCTCTCTTCCACCTCCCCGGCAGTGCAGGACAAAATGGTATTTTGCTTCTAACCAGATGGTTCTGCTCTCTTGGTCTGATAAGATTTACTACAAAGGTGTAAACTGAGTGTTTTGTCCCTGTTTTCAGTCCAACCAAGGGCCTCCCACCTTCCCTGAGTTCAACAAGGCACTCATGTGCACTGAGTGCTCATTCATTCACATCTTACAGGCTGTTTGCAGGCTTCCATCCTTTAAGAGGGGAAAAAGGCAGTTTTTGTAGAAACCGTCATTTTAATTCAAGATACTGATGAAAGAAGGCACTTCACAGAACTCTGTTACCCAATACAATCAACATTGCACCTTGGTACTCACCTTAGCAATGCTGTATTTGTTTCAGAAAAACCTAAAGACAATTCATAATGCTAAGAGGTGTTGAAATCCATACTTAGAAAAGGTGCCTGAACCCCCTGGCCAACAGCTCATATTTTAGAGGAGCCAGGAACTGCTTCTTCTGCTCCTTACCCATAGTGTGTATTTCTTCATGGTGCTTGTGGGACAGACAAGGTTTCCCTGACCTGTGAGTTTCAGCCAGCCATGAGCACAACATAGCACCTAAAAGTAAAAAATCTGCCTTGTCCAAGAGTATAAATTTAGGAAAAAGAATCTTTGTGAAAGGCGGCTGAGGTGTAGGTTTTTGCTTTTTTCTCCAGCTTTAATTTTCATACATCAACAAGATCCTTCATACGAAACATTTTGGGAAGTTTGGAGTGTGGTTGCAAGATTTGTAAGTTGCAGAGCTAAGGGCTGCCACACCAGGTCCACTGGCTCTAGCACTTTAAGAAGTTTAAGTACTTCTGCTTGGTTAAAACATGCCCTCAGGTAGCAGCCTGTGACTGGGTGTGCAAAAATGCAATGCCACTCCTTTTGTGTGTGTGTCTTGTCTGTCGTCTGTCTGCCAGAGCCAGCCTGAGCTGGCCAGAGGGTGAAGGGCTCCTGCTGCCCACATCTGTGACGGTGTTCACAGGGGTCTTAGGATAAGGGAAGAAATGGATTTGACTCCATGTTTCAGAAGGCTTGATTTATTATTTTATGATATATATTATATTAAAACTATACTAAAAGAATAGAAGAAAGGATTTCATGAGAAGGCTAGCGAAGAATAGAAAAGCAAGAATGATAACAAAAGCCTGTGTCTCAGACAGAGAGTCCAAGCCAGTTAACTGTGATTGGCCATTCATTAGAAACAACTCTATGAGACTAAACAGATCCACCTGTTGCATTCCACAGCAGCAGATAACCATTGTCTACATTTTGTTCCTGAGGCCTCTCAGCTTCCCAGGAGAAAAATCCTAAGGAAAGGATTTTTCAGAAAATATCATGGCTACACACATCACCTCTCTGGGTGGTTCTAGGGGTGAGAGCCTGGGGGAACACATCTCTCTTCCCTGTGCCATTGCAGGGTTGGAGCCCCTGGCAGCCCCAGCCCCTGGGGACAGTTTTCCCACTCTCATTTGAGTCTTGAGCATTTTGTTCTCTTCCCTGCCTTTAAAAAAAATACAAATTTGTTCTTTGTTATTGTGAAGTTTAAAAACAAAACATTTAGAAAGCCCTGGGAAGTGGGCAGGGCCCTGCTATAGCATCAGCTGGTTTGGTTTGCCTTTTGCCATATTCATTTCAATATTTGCTAAAAGCCAACCATAAAATACCCATTTTTCACACAAAGCTATGCAGCCAGACATCAATAATTTCCTTTCGTTGGGGGCAATGATGATTTTGCTATACCCAAGGAGTGCTTATCCCACCTTGCTGTCCGAGTGCAGGAAGCGCGGCGCTCTGAGGGGAGGGTGGTGATGTGAGGGCATGAGGGGCAGCCTGGCTCTCAGGGGTTCTGCCTGGCTCTCAGGGGGTCTGCCTGGCTCTCAGGGGTGCTGTTCTGCTGTGTGTCCCCAGGCACGTTCGTGTCGGCCTTCACCGTGCTCTGCGGGGCCCGCACTGACCTCCCCGACCGGCACCGGTGCTGCGTCTTCTGGCTCAACATCGCCGCCGCCCTCATCCAGATCCTCACGGCCATCGTCATGGTGGGCTGGATCATGAGCATATTCTGGGGCATGGACATGGTCATCCTGGCAAGTAAGTGCAGTGGGATCGCCCTCCTGACTGCTCCTCTCCGTGGCAATGGTGCTGTGTCCCTGATAATGGCCCTGCGAGCTGCTGGGCCACACTGTAGAGAGGAAGAGCCATGGGATGGGCTCTGCAAGTCCATGAGAAACACAGTAGGCAGAGAAGTTGCTGGGAGGCAGTAGGAATGGGCCCTGTGACATCTCTGGGAGAGTCTCCCATCCCACCTACATGGGTCAGGAAGTTCTTGTACGAAATGAAATGTGCAGGAAGGGGGAGCGCTGTGAACTCTGCTGTCTGCAGCCCCTTCTGCCCTGGTCACATCCATTTGAACAAGAAAGCCCTTTCTCCCTTGCGACTCTGGCTGCAAATCTGTGGTTAGTGAGACCTTCTTGCTAGGCCACTTCTGCTCCCAGGGCCAGCTGTCCCCAGAAAAGCCCTGGGGACTCTCCTGGACCCTCCTCTTCCTCCCCAGGATATATTTACCCATTGTTTCGGAGTATTTTTTCATGTTTCAGACCAAGTTCTCAGGCTGAGCCAGAAGTGTTTTGCTGCTCCTAGAACGACATCCCATACGCCCTTTGAGTTGACTAAAACATTAGTTCAAGGAAAGAAGAATCCTTTTTCAAATGTTTGTAATTTAAGCCATGAGTTAGTAGATATTACCAGTCCAGAAGACAGGCTCTGTAACTTTCATCTGGTAGAGGCTTTCACTGGTGTGAAAGTTGTGCCATATCTCCTGTATCCTGGTGCAGAGGATGGAGGTGACAGCCTCATCTCACCTCCAAAGCCAGAAGCAGCACAGAGCTCAGGGTGCTGGTGGCATCTGCAAGACCCCACTCCCATTCCAGAGGCTGATGGGCAAGCCCTCAAACCAAACAGGTCTGAGACCTTCCAGGCTGACAGGACAGGCAGTTCCCCAAGCAAGCCCTTCTCCCAGAGACCATTTTATGGGCAGCTTTTGCCTTGTGCTTTGAAGAGGCTCCACTTTGTCATCTCTGCTGATGACATCTGTGGCTGCATGACAGAGGCAGAGAGAGGATCTTGGGAAGTTGCCAGAAAACTTCCCAAAGACAAAATGGATGAAATTGGAATTTAAAAAAAAGTAGGAAACCAGTGCACATTTTCAGCTGCCAAACCCAGGGGTTAAAGCCTCTCACCAAACCACCTGCTAATTTCTGAGCCAGCTTCAGTTAAGGCAGTCCCCACGCAGAGCAAACGATGGGTATTAAAAACCTGAGCGTGTGCAAATCAAAAGCTTTCCTCAGGATGAAGGCAGTACTGCTCTTTGCTTTACCCTGCAAACCACTTGCCAAGTTTCCTCCCAAATGTACATTTCTGAGGCTAAATTGTGAATTGGTGTACATGTGTGATGTGTCTTCAAGAATCTGCCAGATTTGTGTGTAGTGCCATAAGTTCACAACCATCAACTCTTGGGCTCTCCCTCTGTGGGGCAGCCCCTGCCCTCTGGCAGGACTCCACTGTCCAGATGTGGGGAGAGCCAGGAAAACATCTGTCCTGACAGAGAACCACCACTGAAACTGTGCCTTGCTTTGCTCCAAAGCCCTGCTCTCCAGCTAGAGGGGTTGGTGCTTAGGAGGGTCTTACTAGGAGGGTCTTCTCCAGTTTCGCTCTTGGGAAAATCCAAACAGCTTGGAAGTATCTCCAAAACACTCCTCCCCACACCTGGCTGGATTCCACCAGTTTGGGAGGCAGAGGATGGATGAACAATTTGTGGTGGGTATGCTCACGTCAAGAGGTGCCCAAGAACAGCAGCAGTATTTCATCCCTCTGGTGCCAGTAGAGAATGGCAACATTTCTTATGTTTTACCAGCAGCAGCCCTTGGCAGTTTCTTGCCATCTCATTAAATAGCTGCTTTAAAGTTTACTTGCCACGCAGAGAAAGTAGTGGCTAAATGCAGCAGCTCTGGGTGGATGGAGAAGAAAACAAAAACCTTAATTGAAACAAAGAATGAAGTGACTGGTTGCTCTTACCTGTATCAAAGGCAGACCCAAAGTGGTTGGTTCTTGTTATCATATTTGAAAGAAAAAATAATAAGGAGGAAACCATGTTTCTAATGCAAGAATAAGACATTTCATTTAAGAACACTCCCAGTTTGCTTTGGTTGGGTTTTGTTTGCATGCAAACCATTGGATGCACTGAACAGAAACAGTACACCACTGCAACTTGAATCTGGGTGCAGATGGGAAAGAGTTGAAAAAGTGTGAAACCACTGCCCACCTCAAGTCCCCTTGCCTTGAAATTATTGATCCCATGTGTCCCTGTGAGGGTGCCAGGCTATTTGGATGGGCTAGAGGCAGGACACAGCAGGTCCTGTCTAAGCTGGTGAGGGTTAGCAGTGAAGAGGAAGGTGGGAAGCAGCTGAGGGCCAGGAACTCTGCTCAGGCTTTCCCTAAGGGATGGAGCCATTTCACCTGGCTCCTTGTCCCTGGGCCTGCCTCTCTGTTAGCTGGTAGAGGCTTGGGAGGGAGTTACAACCACAGAACCATAAAATCACTAAGGTTGGAAAAAATCTCCAGAATCATTGAGTCCAAGTCTTAAGCCATCACCATCGTGTCCTCCACCGAGCCATGCTCCCCAAGTGCCACATCCATGTGCCTTTTGAACAGCTCCTTCCAGCTTTTCATCTTCTAGTGCTATTTCCCATGCATGGAAAAGGGGAGACTGCTCTGAGGATAATGGCGTGCTGTCCTTAATGAGGGAAAAAGGAGAAGAATTACAGTCCAATCAGGTATGCTTCAGTTCCTGGAAGAAGTAATCAAGTAAGGGACTCGCACGCATTTAGAAAATGAAAATCACCCCCACAAAGTCACCGTGAGTCTGTCCAGAGCGAGCTGTGTCAGACTGGCTGGATTCCCTTGGATGGCAGAGGAATTAATTTTGTGTGAGGTGGCAGCAGTCAGCCATCCCTCCTAACCTTCAGATGCTGACCCCGTCTCACACAGCATTCCTACCAGTGAGCCAGGGGGACATGGCCTGTGTGAAAACGCACTTGAGGACTTTCCTCTAAATGGATTTTCCTCACCTGGGAAGAGATAAAGAGAGGTGTGTGGAAAGGTCCCTCCTGAATGCAGCTCTGCTCAGTATTTTCATTTGTGGCTTGAGGATGGGCTGGAGAAGAGGCTCCCCAGCCACACCTGGCAGGCACAGCGAGGGCAGTGCCCAGATCCAAAGAAATGGTCTGGAAACAGAAAGTGCTACTCAGTGGGGACAAGCCCAGGACTCTAGGAAGGACTAATCAACTGCATAAATACACACTAGGGAACAACTTGTTTTTCAGGGAAGGACGTGGTGGCTGCAGTGAGTCACAAGCAGCATGTTGCTGTAGAGGGAATGAACACCACACAGGCACATGGGAGCAGGGCTTGTAGGGCTTTCTCTGATCCCATCACCTTTCTCTGCATGCACAAAGCTGTGGTGAGGCTTGTGGCCAGCTTTGGAGGCTGTACTTCAAGTGGTAAACCTGGAGAGTCCAGTAAGACAGTAAGCATGCTGATAATTAAGGTGTTCAGTGGACAAGTAAATGTGAGAGGGCAGCAGTTCAGCCTAAGACAGACCTGAATAACACCAGGAAGGACCTGTGTGGAAATTAGAGGACGTTTTTCCTCCAGTAAGGTCAAACTGCTGCAGAGGTGGCATGGCAGGATCTGCTCTCTCTGTCCCAGGAAGACTCCAAGAGTGGGTAGACCCATGTCTGTCAGGGACAGGGTGGGACACAGCAAGAGACTGACTGACCTGGGGGTCCTGTCCAACCCTCATCTCCTCTAGG
The DNA here is from genome assembly GCF_028769735.1 of Zonotrichia leucophrys gambelii. Taxonomy (NCBI): domain Eukaryota; kingdom Metazoa; phylum Chordata; class Aves; order Passeriformes; family Passerellidae; genus Zonotrichia; species Zonotrichia leucophrys. Next base: position 99,446,469 of record NC_088172.1, read on the forward strand.
GTGCCCTTTATCAGGATAATATCCCGGAAGGAAGATAACTGAATGCAGTTTTGCTGTCACACTTAATTACTTTTGGCAGCACCACAGCACAGGGCATCTCTCTGCTAATTTAAATGAGCTGCCAGCTGGCCCCACTGGACACCAGAGATATCTTCTTTAAGCAGCCAGATGGCTTTGGGAAGTGTCCTCTCTCTTTTGGGAAGTACCTGCTCTCTGAAGGCAAAAGTAGAACTAGGGAGCACTTAATTCTCCTGCCAAAGAAGGGCTGGGCATCCCTGCTGCAGTGTGCTCTCCTGGAGCCCCTCACCAGCTCTGCAGGCACGATGCACAGGGCTGAGGCAAAGCACAGCTAATGAGCTGGCCAAAGCCAACTGCAAAACAACCTCCTAAGGCTTTCCAGGCACAGCTCCCTTGGCTCCAGGCACACCTTGTCCCCAGCCCACACCTGCATCAGCCCACTGTGCAGAATGAACTTTCCAGGAAGCCCCTGCCTGCTCAGAGCCGGGTGTAAAAGGCTGTGTGTCACTTCTTGACAGAAAGGCCAGAGAAATAACTCAGTAATGTCACACTGACGTGGCACAGTCAGGGACTGTTTGTCCAGGCACTGTTTTGCCTCTGCTGGATGAAGCCAAGAAGTCAAGGCTGGTTGGTTTCTGAAGGAAGCCCTCCCTCAGCTCTCAGCTCTGAATGAACGATGTGCTTGGCTGCACCATTGCTTTGGGTTCACTGGATGGAGACTTCGGCTGACTCTCAGGGCTGACTGCCAGCCAGCAGTGAGAACTCACCTGTAACCATGCTATCCTCATCACTCCTTTGCTAGTTACTCTGTTCAGACCCTGCCAGAAGCAGCAGCAGATGATTGCACAGTTGCTGTATGCTCAGGCTCCAAGGGAAAGCATCACTGAGCCTCTCTGCTCTGCAGGGCCCTGCTGGGGCAGGTAACACTGCTGTCCTGGCAAGGAAATGGGAGCACAAACCAACCAGTAACCCTTCATGAGATGAAGAAAATCCAAGGACATATTGCCTGCTTGGACTTGCTACACTTAAAAAAAAAATCTAAAAAGAGCTGTCCCCCAAACTAGGCCTGAGGGGAGTAGTTAAAATATCCTTTTTTGCAGTTTCTTACCAAATGCAGCAGTGGGGCAAGTTCTTAAAATATTGTAGGAATGTTAAATAGCCCCACTGTTTGCAGCACCCAGACAGGCTGAGGCATGCTGTGGTTGTGAGCTACCTGTGGGCACAAGCAAACTGAGCAGGCAAGCTGCCAAAAACTCTTCAGAGGTGTAGTTTTCCCACCTCTGGGACTGTGAATGGTATGCCATGAGCCCTTTGCTACTCTGTGATGTCTTGTTTGATGCCTTCCTTCAGTGGCTCCCCTTCAGTCAAACCCATGAAATGCCAATGGCACAGAGGAGAGAGCATTGGGAGCATTGCTCAGAGGTGTTAGCCCATCCAGCTTGTTTTGCCTGGGGCTGGAAAAGCAGATGAGGATTCCCCTGTCTTCTTTAAACAAGAGTCCCAAATGAAGTGATCCACTTCAAGTACAAGGATTTAAAGAAATGTTTAGCCCTGGTGTGAATGTCTGAGGGTAGAGCAGCTGTTCTCTGTTTACTCTGCAGCCTCAGTTTGTTCATTCTCTTCTGGTTCTCCATGTGTTTCAGATATATCGCCTACAGTTACATTTCTCCCTCTCTCTTTCTTTCATGTTCCTTTGCCTCCTTTTGTTCACCATCAAAGTCTCACAAGGTAAGTTTGTTTCTGTTCTTCCTCCTCCTCCTCATCATGCTCTGAGGCAGTTTCCCATGGAGAGCAGCGAGGAGGACACCTGGAATTCACTTTGGCCAGTGCTTCCCACTCCCAGCCCAAGTGCAGCCTTTACATGCGTGTGTCCACTGTGTCTGTCCTGTGGCTGCACAGCCCCAGGGATGCTGGGAATCCTCACACAGCTTTGAAATGCCCCTGGGGATGCCCTAAGGGTGCCCTTGGAGCAGAGCAAGAGCCCATTTCAGCATGGAGAGCATCCTGAAGGCACCCTCTGCATGAACCCAGTCCCAGAAGGATAGCCTGTGCACAGACTGGGTTCCCTTTGCCTCAATCTTACCTGCAGTGCTTTACAGGAAAAGTGCAATTTCAAGTAAACTTGATTAAATCAGTGACTTTGTGCACAGGCCCACTTCATCCTGAACCCAGAGCTGTCTGTTCTACAGAACTGCACCTCAGTTTTATGGCAGGCACTAGAACAGCTAGTCCTATGCAAGAAATGCAAAAACTATTTTCACATATAAACTATTTGATAAGTTAAGGCTGAAATATTGTAATAAACAAGTTCAGCATAGGACAGGTCATTTTTTTGGCTTATGGTCATGTAAAGAGACAGGCTTGGCCACTGTCACTTCCCTCCAGACAGTTTCAACAGTGACAGCCAGACTGAAAGGATTTCTCAATCCTAATTTCCTTCTCTCTCAATAAAAAGCATGGCTGTACAAGTAAGTTACTCTTACTTTAGCTAAAGATTTAAGGCAGGCCCCACCTTTCTGGTCCATAGGGTTGGTTGTTTGGTTTTTTAAAACTCTGCTCCCTAAACAAATTAAACCAATGCCATAGACAAGCTCAAATTACAAGTTTCCAGCCAGCTCACCTTGCCTTCAGAGCTGACTCACACTTAAAACATAAATGCATGTGAAATCATCATTTTGCCCCCTCGAAAAAGCTGTTTGAAAGAGATGAGAGTCTTTCTGTTCAGCTGCACACAATAGGCAGAAATTCAGTTAAGTGTCATTATTCTGTCCCTTGTGCTTGTTTGGCAGCAGGAGGTCCAGGCTGCCAAACCTGGGAAAATGTGTGGGTTTTTTCCAAAGTACAGCAAAGTTCATTCCCTGGAGTCAATTCTTAGTTCAGCAAAAAGTCCATTAAAGATAGGGGTTCTGGCACCTGCTGGTATTTTATGTTCAGTTTTTGTAAGGGACTTAAAAAAGCCTAACATAAGGGTTAGAAAGAATATTACAAAGCATAAATGGAAAAGTGTTTGAAAAGTTAAGCATTCTTCTGAGATATAAAATTTCAGACTTCTTTGAAATTCAAAATATAAAAATGACAGGCTACTTATGTTACTTAAGAATAAAAACCCCGTCCAGATTTAGAAAAGTTTTTTAGTTGAAAGATACTCACTGTGGCGGGCACTGCAAGTAAGGGCAGTTGGCTTCTTTAATCAGGAGATTTTTTTGCATTGATAAAGTGAGAATAACAAGCTTCTCTTGAAAGGGAAGTGGGGAAAGCTTCTGGTGCAGTCATTGCAACTGTTTAGGACGGCATTAAAAATCCAGTATTTTTCTCCTCATCCTGTACCAGCACAGGAGCTGCAGGTGCTCTCCTATTGCCCTTCCCTGCCCTAGCCCTGCCAGGGGATGAAGCTGTCCCATGTGGGATTTGCAGTCTGCAAATGTGTGTGCAGGACAATGAATATGTGGGGCCCCAGGAGCCCAAGGAGCTGTGACAAGCAGCAGGACAGGCTGCTGGAGCCCTTGGAACATCCCTGTGGCTGCAACACAAGGGCTTTGCTGTCTTGGGTGGGAAGTGCATCAAACCTCATGGCCACAGGAAGAGGAAAGGGTGTGAAGGAGCAGGGATCCTGGCAGTTTCCTTGGTTTTGCTGCTGAAAAGACTGGTTTCCTTCAGGCCCACTGGATGGCTGCTGTGCCCTAACAAAACCACCTTTAATTCTGCTGGGCTGGAGCAAAGCAAGTGCAGAACCAGGCAGTGAGAACATCATTAGAGGCATCCCAAGAGCTGTGTTTGACAATTCAGCCTGTGAGTCAAGGCATTGCCCTCCTCCTCCAAGAGGTGTTTGCTCACCTGTGCAAACTGCAGCACAAACTGGGAAGTGCTGTCAGCCAAAGCCAGCAGGGGAACACAAAGATGGATAGAGGCATGTTGGGAAGGATGTAAGTTTGACAACAAAGTCTCACAGATCTGTATGCTTGGCAGAAAGATTTTTGAATCTAGAATACAAAGAAGGAATAGAGATGGAAGCAAGTTTTGATACAGAAAAAAAGAATTGCTGAGCCAGTCTTTCTGGATAACCAAGGAGGCAAAGGGTCTGTCAGTTAGAAGGGGGTTTTATGATTTAGAGCAAAGGATAAACCCACCTCAAACAAGATGTTTTTACCAAGCAGAAAGATAGCACAGGCAAACAAGTCAGCAAATGTTGCAAGTAGAAAAAAGGTCTCAGAATTTTCCACTGCAAGAAAACTGAAAAACAACTTCTAGCTTAAACTGTAATGTACTAACTTTTAGTGATTGGAGAACAGTAACATGAATATGGTAATTACAGTAGTTATGATAGGCTATAGATAAAAGTTACGGTATAGATTGGTTCTACTGTATGAAGATGCTCAGCAAAGGAAAGTATAGAATGCATTGTAACCTAAACTCAGGGTGTCCAGGCCTGCCTGCAGCTGGAGCTGACAGCTGTAGGCACAGCTCTGTCACCCACCTCCCTGGGCTGCTGTAAATATCGGATGGAATAAACTGCATTTTGGAGACCCCTGGAGCCCACATCCCTCATTTAAGCTCTTACAGAGGAAACCAACCTCCTCCTACCCGCCAGTGCTCTGGGAGGATGAGGCTCAAACTCAAGAAGATCCCAAGGAGAGATGAGTGTGGGATGCACGACCTACCAGGGCAGTGCTTGGGAACAGCTGTGTCTCTGCAGCAGGATACAAGGGCACCCATTTCCCCTGCACTGCAGCAAAACACACTCCATAAAAACTTCAAGTTATTGGGCTGGAATTGGTGACCAGTGGTACCTGCTGTGCTCTTACAATCCCTTCAAGCAGCGGTGCCTGTGCCAGGCTGAGGGCAGGCGGGTGTCAGAGCAGCAGGGCTGGCTGCCAGCACCCACATGGCTGTGCCCAGGAAGGAGCAGCACCAGGCAGCTCCTGGCTAAAGCAGGGCAGGGGCTGCCCTGGGCAGCCTGGCCACAGGGACAATGTGGCAGCCCCTCTGTTATCCCATGGGGTTTTTGCCACTCCTGGTAAGCCAGGCTCACCGAGAGTCCTCGTTTGGAATTAACTCTTGTTGTTATAGAGCGTGACACAGAGCAAAGCACCAAAACTCGATCAGAAAAGGTGTACAAGAGAGATTCATCATAGCAACATGTTGCTTTTATAGTTTTTCAAGATATTTACATTTGCTTAACATTCACTGCCCACTGGTCCTAAGAAACAAAGTTCTCAATAGGGGAACAAGGAACCACGTCATTCTGTAGGCCAGCTAAAGTCTGTATCTTTTAACTTTCTCTCCTTCATCACATTGTCATGGGGACAGCCTTGGTGTCTTCCTCGAGAGAGATATGGGGCTTTCCTTATCTTTAGGAAGCTTTCACTGGCTCACAAGAACAGCACAAAATGCCTTCCCTACAAACTCTAATCATGTTCCCTTCCCCTCCCTCCTCACAGGCTACAAGGAGCAGGGGATCCCACAGCAGCTCTAGTGGCTGGGACAAGTGTGGTCAGAGAAACGCGGCGAGAGATTTCCTCTGGCAGCCGTGGGCCACGGACCTTTTCATTACCCTTTGTCTCTCTTCTTGTCCCTTTGTTTTGTCTCCCTGTGTCTGCCCGTGCCCGTCCAGCGGAGCGGAGATGCAGAGCAGCCGGCGCAGACTTGCACTGACGCCCCCAGCAGCCGAGATGAGGCGAGCACGGCTTGGCTTGGACTGGTCCCAGCCCTTCAGGAGGACGAGGGTGCCAGGACAAGGACATGCCCTTGGCAAAGGTGGCACCTGGGTGGGCAGCTGAACCAAGGGAAGGAGAGATCCTGCCTTCACTCTGCTCCCAGGGGGATGTCGCTGAAGATGTTTTGCCTTCTTTCTGTGCTTGCTGGTTGTGAACATCAAATGCCAAGGAGCTGTTCATAGATACACGTACAGGATGTAAAAGCAAACCAGTGGTACTTCCTTCCTGCCCCGAGAGTCCATCTGTGACTTTGCAGCAGTGGAGGGTCCAACCCAGCCCTCTCTGCTGCCTGTGTATGTAAGATGTTCACTGAAGCTCTGTCCCTGCAGATGTCTTGAGAAATGTGCTTGCTGTAAATCCTATCGTACCGCTGACGTGACCGGGGCCATCCCCTGCTTCCACCCGCTGCCACCATGCAAGGACCAGAGCTGCCACCAGCCCAGGGGACACTTTTCCCAGCACGGGACTGGTGTCCTGCAGCACCTCGCCTCTAGGGCAGCAAGTACTGCCAAAAGCCTCTGGTATAAAACAATACTGGGGGAGCCAAAGAACCTTTCCTGCCCCTGGAAGGGACTTGCTGGCAGTGTCTCCATGCTTTGGAAATGGATCCCCTCAGAGCACGACGAGTGCTCCTGGCTGAAGCAGCATCCCAGCTCTGCTTGCCCAGGTAAGTATCCAGAACTCCAGGATCTCCACGTGGTACTAGACAGGTGCTTGGGAGCTGCTGTGGTTGAAGGCCCATGGCCAAAGGGGGTGGGGTTGTGATTTCACGGTTTTATTTCTCAGCTGGAGAAAACCAACCAAGCAGGTCAGTGGTGAAAAGCCAAGAGCCATTTGGGACCTGCACTAAAGCCAAGGGATGAGCTCCTCAAGAGCAGCACTGCCACAGCGATGGCCAAAAGGATTTCTGCTCATAACATTCAACACTTTCAAGTGTCTTTGTCCATTTCTACCAAAGGGACTGGTTCAGGGAGTGGTCTGTGCTGTGCACCTGCAGCTGTGCTGTGGCTTGCTGGGCTGTACAGGTGTTACAGCACTGAGCTTCAGCCTCTCCTGTGAGACACACCATCTCTGCTCCTCCATTTCCCCCCTGGGAAAAAAAGGAGTAAATTGGATCCTAACCAGCAGCAAATGGGGAATCTGTAGCACACGTGGAAAACACCTTCACTAGCTGCTGCTGTCATCAGTGAGAACTCTTTTTTTGAGGTCTATAACTGGCCCTGAAGCCACCCAAGCCACCTGGCTGCTCAGCTGCAGCATGTGCAATGCCAAAGAGCAATGGTTACCCCTCACCTTGCCAAAGCAGGATGGCTGGGTCAAGTGCAAACACCAAACACTGCCTAAGCATCAAGTCAGTTGTGCTGTGCTGTCAGAATGGGTGTGCAGGAGCCTCTGCAGACAGGGATAACAGGCCATGGATAAAAGGAACCAGGCAAAGCCTTTGCAATAGGAGCAGCAAGTGTGGCTTAAGAGCAACTTCTCCTGGTGCCTGTGAAGTTGGGCTCACTTTTAGAAGGTGGATTTAAATGTGTAGTGGACAGGCAGCACAAGAAGCCTCAGGCTAGGGAGGAATAAACAAGCTGATATCTTCACTGGGCCTGAAGTGCCAGAAGTCACATCCCCTGTGGCATCAGATGTCAGTCAGATCAGCAGCAGATGCCCCATCCCAGAGACCCAGCACCTGCACAAAAGGTCCCCTGGGAACAAAAAGGGACAGAATAAGCTCCTCATCAGCAGCACCAGGGTTTTGCTGACCTTGTGGGCCACACTTGGTGCTGTCTGTCTCTGCTCCAGTGAGGGTGAGAGAACTGGATTGGCTGGGAAAGGACTGAATGGAAATGCTGCCCTCCCTGGGATGGCTGCAGGTCCCTAGAGCAACTTTGGTTAGGTGTGGGTGCTGCCTGCATTTATTGCATGAAGGAGTCTGAGTACTGCACACATGAGGTGGGGATTTAGAATTTACTTTCAGGTTTTGTTATGTAAAATTTCTTTTTATCTTTCACCTTCTTACTGAATCGTTGAAGCCAAGAAAACACTCAATGCACCACTTCAGAGGCTCTGAAATCTGCCAAATGTCACCCAGGACAAAAAGCCTTATTTTTTCCTGCCTAATTGATTTTAATTAGAAGCAGACAGTTTCCCACTCTCAGCTTTAGGACAGGAGCCACTTTATAGATTGGCCTTGCTACCAGGCAGCAAGCATCAAATTGCATTTTCCCCAAGGCTGTCCTGTGGTAGTAATAAAAATGATAAATCCCTCTGCTTTTTCCAATAGCCCTTAATAAAACTGGCACTGCCAAGCTCCCCCCAGTTCAGGTGTGAGCAGCAGCCTGCTCTCAGGCAATGGTGAGTATTTGCATTTGCAGGGAATGCCCCAACAAAGGCAGGAATGATGCATCTGTCTCCATGCTCTCAGAAGTGAAATTTATCACTTTATGATACTATATTATATTAAAGAATACTATACTAAAGAATACAGAAAAGATACTTACTGAATGCTAAAGAGATAATAATGAAAACTCATTACTCTTTCCAGAGTCCCAACACAGCTTGGCCCAATTGGCCAAAGAGTGAAAACAACTCTCAGCAGAATCCAATGAAACAACCACCTGTGGGGAAACAATCTCCAAACACATTCCAAATGAACAAAACACAGAGGAAGCAAATAAGATAAGAATTGTTTTCCTTTTCTCTGAGGCTTCTCAACTTCCCAGGAGAAAAATCCTGGGCAAAGGGGTTTTTTCCAGAGAATGTGAATGCCACAGGTGAGCTTCTCACCTTGGCTTCAGGCGTCCCTATGGCAAGCAGTGGGAGCCCAGGGCAGGGCTGTGCTCACCAGGGCGTTCTGCTTTTCCCATCTTTACCACCACACTCTTCTCTATGACTTGGTTTTCCTCCTCTCACAAGAGGTCAGAGTGCTGTGGGCAGCTGGCAGCATCTGGAGGGGCCTGCCTGGTGCCCACTGACAAGAAGAGCCACGCTGTGAAGACACAGCTACGAGTGAAAATCTGGAGCTTTCCCCTATCAACAACTACTTTTTTTTCTCTTTAGGGTAAAATTAACCACCCAGCGTTTTCACACCTCCTCCCGAAGCACTGCAGAGGGGACAACACCTCCCTCCACCTCCTGTGTGACCAGCTGCAAACCAGCACAGCCAGAGGGCACCAAGCCCCTCCTCTGGTCCCAAGTGCATGGACCCCAGCTATCCCAGCACCATCAGCTGCTTTGTACATGTAGATGTTTGACATGCGAGTTTTACAGCTAAAGAGTGATCGTGGGTAATGAAGAATAAATGCAGTTGCTCCACCTCATCTGCCAGCAACACAGAATTTTTCTGCTGCTCCTTTCTGATTATGCAGGTTTCTCAAAAAAACAAAAACAAAAACCAACCAACAACCAAAACAAAAAAGGGCTTTAATGAAATAGCTTCTTGGTACTTGAACCCAGCTGGGCTGATTTACTACTCATTGGAAAGTAACTCCAGGGAGGAACCAAGCCAGTGAGAAAACAGCTTCACCCTGGGTGAGCCAAACCATTGCACTGCAAGGCACAGCACCATTTTCCCAAGTTCACTGGTGTTGCCAAATCCAGATTTACCATGGAAAAGGTGCTTTGGGAGGTGACCCCCACCCTCCCAGCTTTTTGCCCGGTTGCCCATCCTTGCTGCAGGGGTTTGGGGTTGCTCACAGCTGGAAGGTCAGTGGGGCTTTGTGCTGGGAGCAGCTCTGGCACACGCAGCCATGGATCAGGAGAGTCAGATGTGGGAGGGGACTCCATCTGTGCCACACTCCTGCTGCCCAAGACACAAAGCTGCATGTCCCTCCCTGTGTGCATTGACTGGCACACATTTTATTAAAGACCTTCCAGTGCTGCTGGAAATTGCCCTTAACTCCTGCTGTGAGTGTTGTGCTGAGCTCTGTGGGCAGGAAGATGAAGCTCCCAGTCCCAGTATTCTCCAGAGGGCTGATTTATTCCTTGCCTCCTGCTTGCTCTGGGCTGACCCTGCAGCTCACACACATGCACACACTCCAGCCAGGATGCCTTTTATTGCTACCCAGCCCAAACTGCATCCACTGCAAGACACCACCAAGAGTTCCTTGACATCCAAACCCCAGGTACAAGGAGACCCTGGCTAGGTCTGACATTCCTCCCAGGTAAAAGCCATGTCTTCTCCCACATGCGTGCCAACCATGGTCTGGCAACACAACCCTGTATTTTCCAGCTGGCTTTGCTTCATGCTCACACACACACAATGCACTTTGAAGCAGTGCTGAAATTTATTTCCCAAACTGGCATTCAGCATTCCCATCTCCCTGTGGGAGCAGCACAGTGAAAACCCCCAGGTCACAGTGGCACCATCTGAAGCAGGGTTCATCACAGTGAATCCCACCAGAGCTCATGCTAACCACAACCCATCCTTCCTCCTCCTGTCTGTATAAATACCTAAGCCAGGCTAAAAGTCAAGTCCTGCTTCTCTTGCACCCACCCAAGTGGCCAGAGGAAAGCAACAACACCCTGTCCCCACTGCTGGAATGGTGCAGTGGGAAGTGAAGGTTTTGTTCATGCTCTAAGAATGGCAAAGGCCAGAGCAGCTCAATCCATCTTCCAGCCCTGAGAATGCTTTCAACAGGCAGGTGGAAGGGAATGGCACATTTTGGCTTGGGATCAAAACAGGGGCTCAGCTGTGCCAGCCCTGCTGGAGGTGATGGCAGTGCTCCCCCAGACACCCAGCAGTGATCCCACCCTGGCCCACACCCCTCCTGCCCCCACCCACCCTGGCACAAGGACTGCTCCCAAGGCTGGCAGGGGATTGCTGGCTCAGGTCTGTATGCTCTGTGGTTTTGGCCATGCATGGGGAGCTCAGATTTTCCACCTTAGGAAGGAGGGAGCAGGGGCCTGCCCACCTGTGCTGTTTGCACCTTGCTGGTGAGCCCACCTTTCCTTTTGGTCCTGGAGGCCAGACTGAGGGGTTGCAGAGGACCATTTGTATGCTTGTTTATATCACTGAGTATTGGATTGTGACTTCTTGTGTTTTGATACTGTGGATATTTTTTTTTTAAAGTTAAATATATTCTATTGCTGGACAGCTGGAATGAAATGCAGAGTCTCTTTGTGTCACCTGGAGAAACCTCATCACCCCTGATTCCAAATGAGTTCTCGTTTTCCTCCCACCAGTGAGGTGATGGAGACACCAGCCCACATCCACATCCCTTGAGGAGAGGAGGCAGGGGCCAGGACATGACTTCCTTAAGGAATTCACAACCAGAACCTTCCAGAGGAGTAGAAGGCTGGTGAGGAGCCTCACCTGAACCCCTGGAACAGAGACAAGGGAGGGGGGAAAGCCACCCTGTGTTGCCCTGTGCACATGCCTACCAGCAATCCCTCTTGACAGGGTTTTGTTCACAATCTGAACATTTTAACGTGACTCCAGGTGCATTATCCCTGCTCCCTGTGAGAGAACAGCCCACGTGCTGCCAGGGGCTTGGCCACAGACACCTGAGCAGGTGGCAGAGCCTTCCCATGAGAGACTGTTTCTTAAAACACCTGCACACTTCAGCCATCCATCCACACCCCATGCTCCTCCTGTGATACACAAAGCCACAAACACCACTGCTCTGCTCCCTCCCCAAAGCCACTGTGGGCAGGGAAACACATGGGACATCCCAACTGGGTCAGGGGGCCAAACTCAGAGTTGGTGCAAGGCCAGCAAGAAGGATCTCCTCTCACCCCCTGGCTCTGAGGGCTCTGGGAGGAGAGGCAGAAGCTCCTTCCCCCTGCTGTGTGCTTCTATCCAGCCCTCAGCAGGGGAAGCACTTTGGGATGAGCACTGACACAGAGTAGTGTGATACTATTAATACACCCATGCAGACACACCAGCACGTGGCACACACACTGGAGAGAGCTGGGATAATTATCTCAAGAGAGATTTCTTCAGCACCCTGCTAATGGAACCATTTCAGAAAGGTAGGAGGAAAATCAGCAATAAACCCCACAAAAGCAAAGCCAAAAACTGGAGCTTGGTGGAGACAGATGAGACATGCCACATTCCTGGGCACCCACCTTTTCCCAAGGGAGGCCCACAGCCAGCTTCAGGGCTGAGCTGGCCCACCCCCCAACACAAGAGCAGAGCCAGCCCAGGTGCCCTCAGAGCACAGCCCTTGCTCTGTGCAGCACACAGTGGTGGCTCCAAGGAAAGTTCTTTTCCAGCAACCACCACACAACAGTGACCATTCCCTCCCTCTCCACTTGCAGCCTCCCCAGAGCAGCTCACCTCCTTCCAGCTGCCCTACACCTCTGGGATCCATCCAGTCCTGCAGCAGCTCTTGCTGGGAGCCCCCATGGCTGCAGCCACAGCACCAACAGCACTCCCAGGGTGATGGGGAGCAGCTGTGAGCTCCTGCAGGACAATCAGTGTAAGCAGGTGGGCTTAGCATGAGGCCATCTGGGAGAGTTTGGGCTGCTGGCAGCTGTTACACTGGTGGGACAAAGGCAGCTTGTGCAGGAGGGCTGGGGTCAGTCCTGCCTTGAAGAGACCCAGGGTCTGCCCACCAGCAGCTCTCACCACGCAGAGACATGGAAATACGCCACCTGGATATTGGATCATTTAGAGATACACATTTAGAAAAGCATAATTTCAACTGTATTCTGTTCAAATTATCCTAAACAACCATTTAAAAAAATAATGTCCATGCAGAGAAGGGTTACTGCAAGATATGCATGTACTATCTCTAAACCTCAAAGTCATGCAGTCCAAATACACATTCAGATCCACATGCAGCTATGAGAAGGTAACACTGATGCTAGGAGGTAATATTATAATTACAGGCTATTTCAGAGCTTGTTTCCACAGGAAAACTGCAGCCCTGTGGCAGAGGATGTGAGCTGCAAGGCTGGCAGGAGTGGATGCTCCTGTCTGGGGCACACCAAGCACTGCACTGCCCGAGGTGTTAAGGGAAGTTGTGAGTTTTTAAGGGACAGGCCTTGGCTTCAGGCCAGCCAGATGAATGCCAGATTCCAGCCTTAAATCCTGGTTATTCAAAGGCCCACATCCTGCTGGGTGGATTTAGGGTTAGGGTTAGGGATTAGGAGCCACTGTCCCTGCAGAGACAGTGCGTGAGTGCCCTGGCACTCTCAGAATGCAGCAACCTGCCCTGCTGGAACCAGGCAGCCACTGCCACTGCCTGTCCCACCAAAAACACCCACTCTCACTGCCTGTTCCACCAAAAACTCCCACTGTCACTGCCTGTCTCACCAGAGCATCCACTGTCACTGCCTGTTCCACCAAAAACAGCCACTGCCACTGCCTGTCCCACAAAAAACACCCACTGTCACTGCCTGTTCCACCAAAAACAGCCACTGCCACTGCCTGTTCCACCAAAAACAGCCACTGTCACTGCCTGTCCCACCAAAAAACACCCACTGTCACTGCCTGTCCCACAAAAAACACCCACTGTCACTGCCTGTTCCACCAAAAACACCCACTGTCACTGCCTGTCCCACCTGTGCCAAAGGATACAATGGGTTGAAAGGACAGGATGGCACCAACCTGCCTTGGGGATGCTCCCTGGGCAGCAGCACTGTGGCTCACAAGTGCTCAAGAGATGGCACCAACCTGCCTTGGGGATGCTCCCTGGGCAGCAGCACTGTGGCTCACAAGTGCTCAAGAGATGGCACCAACCTGCCTTGGGGATGCTCCCTGGGCAGCAGCACTGTGGCTCACAAGTGCTCAAGAGACATCCTCTGATCTTTAATGATTCCCCTGTGTGAAAAAAGCCAATCAGTTGTTTTTAAATTTTTAAAAGTTTAATAGTAATAAAATGGTTATAAAAATAGTAATACAATTAGAGTAATAAAAATTTGGACAATTTGGATGAGGACAATATAAGACAATAAAAACAAAGAGTTATGGACAGTTTGGGTGTTTCTTTCTGGGCAAAATAAGCCCCAAAAAGGACCCATGTTAACAGAGGATTAACCCTTAAAAGCAACAGCCTGTTGCATATTCATACACCTCATCCATGATGCACAAATTCCATTCAAACACAGGATTCTGTCTGGTCATCCTCAACTTCTTCCTCCTAATCCTAAGGTGCCTTTGATCCTTAGCCAGGCAGGAAGAAGTCAGTTTTTTCTGATAAGAGAAGAATAAATTCTTTTTCTCTGAAAGATTTAGGTGTCCTGTGGCTGCTGTCTGGTGCGAGTACCTCATTCCTTTCTTTAAAAAACATCCCACTTACATAGTTCCTATTTTAACTACAAACATTATCTTTTAACTACAAGACTACATTTATCATATTATTAAAATGTTAATGCAGCACTACTAACCAATACAACAAAATCCATATAGTAAATATCTGCATAGAGCCATATAATGTGCACTTTTCACACCCTGTAACCCAGAGGGCCTGTGAGCCTTCCTGCAGAGCCATTTCCCATGGGAAAAGCAGCTGGGCACGTGCAGAACGTGGCAGTGCCATCAGGGCACGTTTGCAGCGCCTGCCTGGGGCTGGTGAAGGGTGGGAGGGAGCACGTGGCACCCCTCAGAGCCCACCCACGGGTCCTGCCATCTCCCCTCGCTGTTCTGGAGGCATAAAAAGAGATGAAACATGAATTTAGCACTAGAAAAAGATACCACGCTGCCAGTGGGAAATGTTTTTTTTTAGCCACAGATCTTTTGCAAAGGGGGAAATAGATCTGTAGCATCTCATCTTGCTACTACAGACTCCTGCTGCTTTTTCTTCTCACGTTCCCTTCTCTGAGCCAACTCCACTGCTACAAGAGAAGCAGATCTGTGTGTGTGTGTCCCTGCAGAAGTCCTGGGGTTCCTGTTATGGAAAGCAGCATGTAAACCATCTTGGAGCAAAAGCCCCTTCTGACACAGAGGTCAGTCACTAGAAATTAAAGTATTTGATGTGGTTTCCTGGCTCAGGTCAGGTGTTTGAGTAAATAATTTTGTGCCTCTATTTTTTTTTTGTCCTGGTGGTTTCAAGTTTTAGGTTTCTACACTAGGGAAGGTTTGTTTGGACACCCTGGCACCAGGCAATGTGGACAGGGGCCAGCTGGCCCCAGGTCTTGCAGGTCTGACATTGTTAATACACACCAAATAAATGGTAGGAAGCACAAAGTCCCAACAAACCAGCGCCAAGCAGGCAGTGCAGCAGTGCCACAAGTGGGATGAGCTGCTCGGGTCCTAAAATGTCTGTTTCCTCCAGAGCTGTCCCAGATTGGATTCACTCAGCAGCCTCCTCCATGGGCTTTCTCTTCTAAGAGGCGCCAACAGCAGCAGCTCTCCTGTGCTCTCTGGCTGTTCCAGGGTGGAAGCACAGTTCCATCCTGCAGAGCAGCAGGAACTGCTGAGACAGCTGGACAGAGAACACCCGGCTGTATAAAAGCAACAACAGCCCCCAGAGCAGTAAATCCCTGTGGCAGTGTTCCTCGCACAGGGCACCAAATGTGGTGGTGTGCACAGGGGTCCCAGGATGAGGGGAGAGATGAGAATCTTGACTCCGTGTTTCAGAAGGCTGATTTATTATTTTATGATAGATATCATGTTAAAACTACACTAAAAGAATAGAAGAAAGGATTTCATCAGAAGGCTTGAAAGGAATAGAAAGGAATGATAATAAAATCTTGTGACTGACCAGAGAGTCCGAGACAGCTGGACTGTGATTGGCCGTTAATTAAAAACAACCACATGAGACCAATCAAAGATGCACCTGTGGCATTCCACAGCAGCAGATAATCATTGTTTACATTTCATTTCTGAGGCCTCTCAGCTTCTCAGGAGAAAAGATCCTGGCAAAAGGACTTTTCATAAAATATGTCAGTGACAAATCCCCATATAAAGCCTTCCTTGCTGGAGGCATCACTGGCGCTGGCTCAGGCACTGGGGGTGCAGGACATGGCAGAGCTGTGAGTGAAGTGTGGCCCTGGGCATGGCAGGTCATCCCTGGGACAAATTTATATTTTTTTTAAGGGCAGGGAAGTGAACAAAACACAGACTCAAATGAGAGTGGGAAAGCTGTCCCCAGGGGCTGGGGCTGCCATGGGGGCTCCAACCCTGCACTGGCACAGGGAAGAGAGATGTGTTCCCCCAGCCTCTCACCCCTAGAACCACCCTGAAAGGAGATGTGGGCACCAGGAACCCTTCACCCCCTTGCTCAGGCTGGCTCTGGGATGGAGCCTGTGAAAAATGCGTATTTTGTGATTGGCTTTTTGCAAATATTGAAATGAATATTATATGTGTTATGTTAGAAAGTTATGCTGTATTAACTTTCTTAAGTAGTGTGTATCTCACACTGAGATAGCAGCCACAGGACACCTAAATCTTTCAGAGGAAAAGAATTATCAGAAGAAAAGAACTTCTTCCCATTAGGATTCAGAGGAAGAAGCTGGCACTGACCAGACAGAATCCTGTGTTTGAATGGAATTTATGCATCATGTATGAGGTGTATGAATATGCAACAGGCTGTTGCTTTTAAGGGTTAATCCTCTGTTAACGTGGATCCTTTTTGGGGCTTATTTTGCCCAGAAAGAGGTACCCGGACTGTGCGTAACTCTTTGTTTTTATTGTCTCACACTGTCCTAAATCCTAATTGTCCAAATTTTTATTACTCTAATTGTATTACTATTTTTATAACCATTTTATTACTATTAAACTTTTAAAATTTTAAAAACAAGCGATTGGCGTTTTCCACACTCTCGCCCCTAGAACCACTCACAAAGGAGATGCGGGCAACACGAACCCTTCACCCCCCTGCCCTGCTCAGGCTGGCTCCAGGATGGAGCCGCGGCTAGAAAGGGCAGCGTTTATTAATTTAACCACCTCCGCAGCTCGTAGTGGGAAACCCAAGCCCCAAAAGTGCCGGGGGGTGGAGAAAAAGCCTCAAAGCAGCGGCGCTTTGGGGGAACACCCCGTGAGGCGCGGGGCCCTGCCCGCCGTGAGGCGAGGCCTGCCCGCCGCCGGGGGCACAGCGCCGCCTCCCGGCCCGCGGGGAAACACCGGCACCGGGAGCCCGTGTCCACCCCACACGGGACGGGGATGTCGGGTCTGGTTTTTAAGGGACGGCAGAAAGGGGGGCACAGCCCTTGTGCGGCTGAGACCGAAACCCACTGAAGGCTGGAGGGTGCCCCGGCAGCATGGCCCCCAAAACATCTCCAAGACAGCAGGACTGTGGAGGTGCCAGGCACACCTTCATTGTGTGAAGCTGACGGGAAAAGCATCCCCAGGCTGATCAGCACCCTCCACACTCAGGTGCTGCTTGGCCACGCTGTCACCGCTGCCGTGGTGTCCCCATGCTGCCCCAGCCATGCATCCCCCGCAGCAGCACACAGGCAGGAGATGTTCCACTCCTCACTGCTGCTTCCCCCCAGCCACATCGGGCAGAACACAGGGGGCCCTGAGACTGTTGCCAGGCTTCAGGCTGGGGGCTGAAGGATTTTACCCCATGGCAGGGTAAAATCCCTCCTGAGACCCCCAAAACCCGAGCAGCTTGTGGTGGGAACAAGGCTGAGCACACTGTTTGATCCCCGTCAACCATCACACCAGTCCTGCATTTTCACAGGCTGCAATGCCCCAGCACCCCCTGATTTATGGGAGGCTCATTCTGTCAAGTACTGCCCTGTCAGACAAGGCTGAAGGAGCTGCCCCTCCCTGCCTTACAGCCCCTGGCACTGCTGAAGGTGCTGCCAGGCTCTGTTCTGGAATGGTAGAAACCTCAGCAAGCTGTAAAGCTTTCTTTGTTGCAATAAAGTAAATCTCGGCCCCTCTTCTCTATATTGGGTTTATGAATCACTTAGGTTATTGATGCATAAGGTGGCAAGGAGCTGTGGGCTTTGCTTTGGGGGCACAGAAAAGCCAGGCAGGAAGGCCAAGCCAGGCTCTTGCTGTGCCATGTGCCATCTCAACCCTCTGATAAACCCTAGGATCAGCAGATGCCAGCACTCAGCCACAAGGGGTTTCTTCTCCTCACTTACTCCCTTCTCCTCTTGAAAGGAATAGGATGAAAGTGTCTTTACAGACCGTGTAAATCTGCTTGTAGGTAGGGCCAGGGAGATAGGGAAGGAATGGGAGAAACTAGAAAATGTTACCAATTGACACAGAGTGCTGCTCAGCCAAGGCCGTGTCAAATTCCTGAACTTAGAGAAGAACAAAGACTGAACAGAATTATGAATATTGCTTTGTTATATATATATATATATATATAAAAGGAGGGATGTGCATATTAGAGGGGGACATGCTGTAGGCCTATTGGAAAGTCTGTACCTTCCAAGTACCTAAACCAATTGGGAAAGGAAGAGGGTGTTATGACCAGGAAATTAGGATAAAAAGGAGGCTGCATCCTCCAACAGTTTGATAGACCCCAGGGGAAATGCCCCATGGCCATTCCCTTAACTCAAATAAAGTTAAAGGACCCCTCTGCCTCCTTTCTGGACATAAGCCTCTGGCATTGTGAATTTTTCTGCACACTCTCCACAACAATGTCATGGTGTTTCCTCAACTCTCAAGAGAAGTTTTCACAGCACAGGGCTCATCACTCTCTGTTTCTGCATTTCAGGGTGCGGCTGGGTAAGTTATGGAGCTAGGAGGAGGAGTCACAGACCAGAGAGATCCCAAAAACTGGACGTGCAAGTCAATCAGGGGCTGTCAGTTCTGCTGGAGTGAGCTCAGCAGGCAGACAGAAAACGTGTTTGCTTTCCCACAGCCCAGGAGGGACCACTGGTGCACAGCAGCAGCCTCACATCAGTGTCCTGCCAGCCCTGCCTCAGACCAAGAGGTTTCCAGTCTCCACATTCTACACTGCAGCGTTTCTCCTGCAGTTTCTTTTAGAGGATCCGTGGTGAGCCCCAGGCTGGGCTGCTCCTGAGGGTCTGGGCACTAAATCTGGCTTTAGTTTCATCTGTGCCAGAACAGCTCCTGCTCTCCTGTGCTTGCACAACCAGCCCAGGAGGGAATTGTGCTGCCTTCAGGCACTACAGCCTGATTCCTCCTTCCCTGCAGAAACAACCTGGGGTTTTTTGTGGTCCAAACCCTCTGTCCCTGCCCACAGTGCAGCTGAGAGGGAGAGGAGCTGAGGGAGTGTTTGGCTGTGCCAAGCAGCTCTGATTCTCCTGGGTGCTTTGGGATTCTCCAGAGCAGGAATCACAGGGTGGCACTCAGAAACCGCTCAGTGGGAGCCAAACACATTCCAAAAAACTGAGCTGCCTTCAGCCTGCAGAAGGGAGATGGAGGAATTCAGGCCTCTCTGGGACGCAGCTCCCACTGAGCCTGGGCCTCCCACAGCCCCAGTTCTGCTCTGCTCCTGCCCTGCTCCCTGCAGAGCCAGTTCCTGTTTGTCAGGATCTGTCCCCAGCACAGGGTCCTTCCCTACTCTTGCTTTTATGCAGCACTGCTGGAGCCTGATTCCCCCCCAGCCATGGACATGAAAGGCTGTTCCAAGGCTGCCACAAGCTGCACAGGGCAGACACTGACTGCACACCAGGAGAATGCTTCCCATATGCCTTTATTTGCAATGTTACAGGACTTTTTTACAGGCACTGTGCGTTGGTGTTCCAGACTGGTTTGGAATTTTTTTTTTTCTGTATTACCCAATGACCAAGAGGTGTGGTGGGAGCAGGGAAAATCCCTCACAGCAACCATTCCAGCCTCCAGGAAAGCATAAGACATCTGAGAGCAACAATCTGCTTCTTCTGAAGCCACAAAGCGAGGGATCTGGTTTATAAACAGGCTTAAAAAATAACATACATATATAAGAGCAGCTCAAAGCTAAAGTACAGCAGTAAGTGGTACATAGCTACATAGCATATCTGTTCACAGCCTTTCTCCAAAGCTGGAAAAGGCATGGCTTAAAAACTAAAAAAAAAACACAGTTAAAAAAAAATATTCCATGCATTAAATTTTAGTGTTTTGTGCAATTAAAATGGGATGAAAATAAATATAACTTAAAAAAAAAAAAACAACCAAACCTTTTCCATGACACTAATGGAACAGAGGCAAAGTCTATAAGGCACTTCCACATGGGCTAGCCTAGAAAGCCTGGCAAGGAGCTAAAACAGTGCAACCATTTACAATGGCATCTGATAAGCACAAGACACCTGTCTGGTGAGCTATGAACTGAGAAAAAACCTTAGGAAACTTCAGTCCCTGGGGAAGAGGCTTGGCTGCAGATACCTTGGTGGCCAACTCCTCCTTATTGCTGCAAGGGAGGTCTCCCCCTTGGGTGCTGGACCCATCAAATATGGCAGAGGGGCTCTGGACAGTGGGTTTGGGGATGGATGATGGAGCAGGTGAGGGATGCATGGCTGCCAAGCTCCTGCACCACCCCCTGTGCTGCAGGTTCCTCGAGGCAGGGGCTGCTGCAGCCTCCCCTCCCCTCCAGCCTCTCCAGGGATGACCTTTGGCGCAGCAGCCCTGCCACTGCTAGCTTCAAATGTTCCAGGAAGTTAAAAAATAGCCTCCACCCTAAACAGGGAACTGGGTGTTTTCACAGAAGCAGGAGCACAGGGGCCCTCACACAGCCCCAGGAGGCAGCTCTGTGGAAAAAGGGGGGAGGCACAGGGATGTCTGACCCCAGTTTGCTTTGCCAAAGGTGTCTAAGCTGGGTGCTGCCTTGCTGCTGTGAGCCTACACCTGATGCAGATGGAAATTATGGACATGCCCTGGGCTAGGTGTGAGCATTGGTGGCACTACACATGTGCTCAGCTGCTGACAAAAAAGACTGATCGACCTGGATGGCTACTTTAGGTCTCATAGTAGTCCTTTAGGAGCTATTTTTCCCAGCTAGGGAGGATTGGAGACCCCAGCTAAGGTAGGCTGGAAGCAGTTCCTAGCAGTTCCTAGCGGGGGAGCTGAGGCTCTAGAGAGGAGCCCAAAGTTTTGCTCACCAGGGCACCCAGCATGGGGAATGTGGGTGAGAAGCACCTGGCCATGGCAAATACCTGTGCCTGACTACATGGCTCTGCAGCAGGAGGGAAGCCCTTCAATGCCACTCAAAAACAACAGCAACCTCTACAAGATGTCTTGAGCACAAATTAAACCCCAAATGTGCCCTTCTAGCAGCTCTCTGAAGGACGTGGCACAGCCAGCTCCCTGGGCTGAAAGGTGCTGGCAGAGACAACCAAAGGGCTCCCACTACAGTGTCCTTCACCATCTCCACACCTCGCTCACACTCTCTGACTGCCAGAGGGTCCTGGGCACGGTCACTGAGTGTTTTCAGGATGATCCTGGTGCAGGAAGAGGCTCCTTCCTCCGCCAGCCCTCTTAACATCAGGCTGAGCAAGAGACAAAAGCACAACAGGCGAAGCATGCCCTTGCCCCGGGCCACCTGCTCCCACTGACTCTGCAAAGCCAAAGTTTCAGCTTTTGTTCTGGCAGGTTAGCTCTCTATTTACATGGAGGGGGGGGAAACAACCAAGACAACCTAAAAAAACCACAACAAAAACACATTAAATAGGGAGAGTATAGCTTTCAAACGGGGAGGGCGAGGGCTGGAAAGTGTCTTGTAGTGCAGTTCAGAAGAGTCAGTCGGGGGCAGGCTGGGGTAGTGGCAGAGTCGGATGCGCGGCTTTAATGCAAATCTTCGCTCTGGGACAACTCTGTCAGGATCTGAATGAGGTTGTCCAGCCCCCAGAGGTAGCCATCCTCTCTGTTCCCTTCCACCCAGGGCACGTTGTGCTGGAGAACTTGTCCCTCTGGCAGTGGGGTGGTTTTCCCAAAGTCAATCATCCAGACTTTGGCTTGCTCCTGCTTGTCGTGAATGAAGAGGAGAGAGCTCCCAATTACCTGTGGAGAGGTGAGACCAATTAGTGGTGCTCCTGTTGCTCATTTTCAGCCCTCTTTGGGGCTTTAAGACACCTTGTCTCAGTCAGGCTGCATTTCCAAGAGATGCTGCTGCAATTTTGCATGAGGAGAAGCAAGCTCTGTGTGCCACTGGCTGTGTTTGCACATGCAAATGGGGCATTTGGACAAGCTGATTTACTCATACAAATCCCAGGTCTTGGCAGAAGGAGAGGATCAGGAAAACATGGGCATGAAAGATAAAGATGTCACTTTGGAAAATGAGCTAAGTTCCCTTAGGAAAGAATGAGATGAACTGTCTCAACCTTCAGATGGGGTTTTAAGGCTGATTTTTTGTGATCAGCCTGTGCTCTCTGCACTCACCAATCCTGCAGAACACCATTGCAGGGATGGGGACACTACAAGTACAAGTAACTTGCAACCTGCTGTCTCCTGCTTCAAACACCATTGTATTACACCCACACTGTCCCTAGAATATTTTCCTGGCACTCACAGCACTCTGGGGATGCAAAGTATAGAGCTGCATGGATTTCCTTTCCTCTGAGTTCACTCGGCTGCATCTGCTTTGAAGGGCTTCTTCCTATCCATCCTGAACAGCCTTGGGGGAAATCCTGCAGCAAGCAGTGGCCTGGGCAAGACCAGGGAAGCCAAGAGGGGCATTTGGGCTCTGACAGCAAAAGTCTCAAGGCCTGTTGCAGTGGGATGAGACCCCACAAGCCCAATGGTCACCACACACAAAGAAGAGAGATGCTCAGCAGCTCTGCTGTGGCTTCCCTGTGCTTAGGAAATGTGTATCAGTATCAAGCCAGTCACCACCATGCTCTTCTGCTTAATCTCTCCTTCCAGGCAGAAGATTTCAGCAGGGGCTTCTACAGAAAAGAGCCAATGGGTGCATTTCAGAGCTGTTCCAAATGAAAACTGCCTTCCAAATTCTGATTTGAGTGAATTGATGAATTACACTCATTTTTCCCTGTGTCACAAATAGGGACCTTGGTGACCAGAGTGCAAGGGCTGTAGCAGAGGTGATGCAGAGCACTGAGAGCCACGAGTGCCCCTTATGATGTGGAGGTACATGGAAGAGAATCCAGCTGGTGTCAGCCCTCCAGACCAGCAGCACTAAATGTTACTGGGGACTCCCACATCCCTGCTATCAGCAGGGCTTAGCCTGAGGTTTGCCTTTAGACAAGGGTTTTGAACAGGATGCATGTAGTGTTTGCAAAAGCTGTTATAAATTTACATTTTTCAGGAGATTTTTTCCTCCAGTGAGTTGGGAAAGCGTCCAAGGTCCAGAGATGCGTATTATTTCCCAGAAATGCTTATCTTTAGCTCTCCTCCTGCTAACCTCTGTCTTGGCCAGGACAGAGCATTCTAAATTTAAGGAAAAGCCTTTTGCTGACATTCCTCATTTGTGTGTCCTGGACTGCCCAATTCCCCTGCAGCTCCTTGGAGGAGCCCTGCTCAGCAAGGGCCCCATGGAGGGACACAGAGCTTGGCAGACCTTCTGCTGTGCTTCATCTCTAAGTGGGATGGAAAGTCAAAGCTGCTGCTTTTTAATTTTTAAGGAGTGGAAACTCCTTTCAAACCCTCTTTGAAAGGCTGCTTTGTTTCTGTGTTTTCAAATGAAACCCTGGCACTCGGTTTCAGGGAGAATTTTGTTTCCTGTGCTGAACTGCCTTGAAACCCTCAGTTTTGACATTTCCCTTCCAGGCACTGCCACCAGGAGGCACAGCCCCATCTGCCTTTGGCTCCTGGCAGGACTCTCCGTGTCTGGCTGGGGCTGAGGTGCCTCTGGATGAGGGACAGTGGGCTCTTGGACTCAAAAATTCCTACGAGGCTCTTTATTCCTACACCACACATGACAAGGACACGCACTCTCGTGTTTTGTTAAGTAAATGTAACAGCAAAATTATTGCATTAAATTGTGGAGCGTTTCAGTTCCTGAAATGGCAAAAAGAGACAGCGTTCCCTCCTTGTCTTCCCATTAGCACTGAATCTTCACTATAGAAAATGTTGGTATTGTGGACACTCATTTCTGTATGAAATTCCTTTGAAAGGTAGAGTTTGTACTGTGGTGCTCCAACCAGCTCAGAAAAGGCATTTTGGGGGTATCTGCAATTTTTGGCTGTGTTGAAGCCTTGTTTGATCATGTGGAGCAACTGTCAGCCAAATGATACCTGACATGCATTCAAATAGACATTTCTCCTGAGAAACCCCCTGTGCTTTTACACTAGGGAATTTTCCCTGTCATAAACAGCCTGAGTTCCTCCTAGATCACTTTTAATCTGTTTGAACATTGGCTTTCAGTGGATTTGAGCCCACGTCAGATGTACAAACATTGTATGCTATCATCTATATTTGCACGTAAGTATTGCATACACATATGAAAATACAGATATAAGAATAAACCAGCCCCTGACTTTGACTTCTCTCCTTGGACAAGCTGGGATTACACAGTTTGCCTCTCTAGGCAGATCTATATAAACAGCAGAATTACCTCATGGCACTTGAAGAACGGGGATGTCTCCAGGGTAGCACGGATACCCTTCAACCGGTTCAGGTAACTGTTCTGGAATTACAAAAAATTACCCCAAATCCAAGGCATTAGTGTTTCAGGAACCTGCATAAAACCCACTGCATTGGGGCAGACAGGAAAGTCACCCCTGTGCCCAGCATCCTCCCACAGACCTTTCCCTCTGGAGAGTTTTTTATGATCCACTTTTCCTTTTGGTTTCTACATCACCCTGAGCTCCTGTGGCTTTCACGACTTAGTGAAAGCATTTGATTTTGCTGAACTGGTGCTTTCTGCAGAGTGCCCTTGCTGCCTCCATGGTGGGAACACCTAGCTCAGCAGCTGCTACTTCTTCCTCTCCCCTGCACTCCCTTCATAGATCAACTCTTCACTTCAACTGCCTTTTTAGCACTCAGGCAGTCACACACCATGAGACCCTTCTGCAACTCTGTTATCAGCACTTTTGCAAAGCTGGTCCCGTGGGCAGAAGGGCTTTCACCATGGCCAGCACACAGGTCAAGAACCACAAGCCTGTTTGAGCATCCCTGCAAATTGCTGGAAGGCACTAAACATTCTCAGGGGGCTCTACTGATTTTGGGGTTTATATAGAAGAATCAAGCACAGGAACACACACAGAGCACAGTAAAACACCTGCAAGGGGAGAGGTGGGATTGCTGTATAAAAATGCACTGGCCACATAAAAACGGAGCCCCATCCAGAGCCATGGCACGATGTGTGCTCCAAGTTCTCTGGGGTTAAAATGCAGCCAGGCAACTTCACCTGTAGATCCAGGAAAATCCCTGGGTAACTCTTGTGAAAGCAAGCATGCCAGTTTGAAGGAGAGAGTGCCAAGGGCCTCTCCAGCTGGAGCATTGCACTTGGAGACTTTATACAGCACAGCTTAAAATGGGAGTGCTTTGTCAAATAGGTTATTTGACACAGTTGGTGTAAATTGTTTACAGTCAGATCTCTTATTCTCCTGGCAATTTAGGGAAGCTTGGAAAACACTGCCTGTGGCTTGCCCATGTGAAGTGTGCCTGGCACGGGATCAGCCTGCTATGAGAAGGGCACAGGCACCCCCCATGCAGGATGGGAGCCCCCAGCACTCACACTGGGGTACAGAGAGGGCTGGGGTGACCACCAGCCCAGGGGTGAGGGACAGAGCATGGCTGTGACTCCTCAGTGGGGTTTGGGAGCCAATCCTGGAGATCCTCAGCAGGCTCAGACTCTGGTCAAGCAGTGCTGCTACAGCCAAGTCCCCTCCCAGCTCTCCACTGCTTCCCCCTCACTCTGCACAAGGACAGTGTTTCTCTTCAACACTTCTCATGCTTTTTATGAGACGTTGCTCAGACTTCAGCCCTGCAGGCCAGGGACCTGATGAGCTGAGGCCAGGCTCCATGGAAATGCCCTCTCCAGGCAGTGCCCCCAACACCCCCCACTCACCAGAACATTCCTGTTTCCTCTGGTGAACTCGCTGAAGGCCTCCATGACTTGTTCCTTTGTCCGTGTCTTCTTGAAGTCCCGGTTCACAGTGCCATCCTCTTTCTTGAAAAGAAGGGACAGGGCTGAGTTGGATGGGGAGGGAGGGAGTTGGGGCAGGAGCAGTGTTCCTGCAGCCATGCATGTTGCCAAGCAGGATGTGACCAGCGTTTCTGGCAGCTGAAGGATCTGTCTGTGGAGCAGGGCTGAGCAGAGGCAGGCTTGCACATCCCAAGTTATCCCACAGCCCCAGTGCATTGATCTCTAATGCAAACAGAACTCCCCATCATCAAATACTTGCCAAGGTCACTGGCAATGTGGACAAACTCTCCTCACAGACCAGGTGCTTGCTGCTAACAGAGGCTGGAGACACCTCTGGAGACATTTGGGCTCAGAAACATCTGTTTCTGGTGTTTCAGAGCCCAAATGGCTTCCCACAGCTACTGTGGCTGAGAATGGCACTGACACCAGCCCTGGACTGTCCCCCTGGCTTGGGGAGGACAGCAGAGCCTGATCACAATGGGACAAAACTGAGCATGGATGGGAAAAACATCTCAGGAGCAGGAACAAAACTGCTCTGTGAGAAATCCTCCATGGACCATTGCAGCAAGGAGCAAGCCCATGGCCACCTGGCCTCACTGGTCCTTTGACAATCCAGGGATCACAAACCCTTCAAGGCAGCAGCCTGGCACTGAGATGCAGTGAGCAGCCTTGTGCTCTCCTCTGCCTTTTCCCAAGGCACATCCATCCTTGGCCTGCCATGGCATGGCTTGCCCATTGCAGGGACAACACTCAGAGGCTCCTATCTGAACCTCTGGGCAGCTCTGTAGGTCTCTCCCCATTTCCCTGGTCCTTCCTGTGCTCTGATTTTTACATCAACTGATTTCATTGTCCAGAGGGGCCCTGGGACAGGCAGGCAGATCTCACTTCCTGGATACAGGGGCTATTTTAAACCACGCTTGCTTGTGCTCACAGCTCCATCCCACTGCCCCACACAGCTCGTTTGCACACAATACAGCAAAGGGACAGGGGCCAAAAGACATCCTGTGGGCTGGGGAAGATGAAGGAGCAGAGCAGAGGTTGGGGAAGGAAGAGGGCACAATGAAATCACTTGCTCTGGAGGTTTCAGAGCCATGCAGGGAAGTGCCCCAGCACAGGGCAATGTGCATCCCCCTGGAGAGGTGGCCTGGGGGAAGATCAAGTGCCCAAGGCAAGCCTGCCACCAAACCAGCACCTGAAGTGCAGTTTGGGATGAATCACACAGCACACTTCAGCTTCCAGCTTGTGTTTGGTGTAAGCATTAACACAAGTGGTAACAAAAGCAACACACAAAAGAAAAACTCCAGGAAAAAACTTTGTTTGTACCAATTGCACTGACTGCACCCAGCTTCAAATCACCCTGGACTCAGCCTGACCATTGTACTGCCACAGGGTCCAAAAGCAATGCTCAGGGCTGGCAGAGTGTGGATTGGCAGGGGTCAGGGACAACCTTTTCACTGGAGACTCCGTGCTGCAGAGCTGGGATCCGTGCTCTCAGCTGTGACCTTGCTGAGGATGCTCTGGTGTGTGATGGACAGGGCAAGGGCACTTTGCTGCTGCATGTCCCTCCTGTGAGCCCCAACATGGCAGCTCAGAAATGAACCCACCCTCTCCCAGGGGGATGATCAATATCAACCTGGAGAAGGGCCACAGCACTAATTCCACGTGTAAAGAGCACAACTTTCCACCAAGCATCCAAGAAAGGAGATGGACTTGTAAGTGCTCCTAAAAATAAACACAAATCACAGATGGCCTTTCCGATAAGGCAGCCTCAGCTTCAGGAAGGCCAAGTCGCCTATCCCTAGTGCTGCTCCCACCTCCTGCAGTTTCCTTGCCCAGCCAGGGGTTGCTGCCACCAGGCTGACAGGTGCCATGACATTCCCAGGTGTCTGAGCCCCCAGGGGGCTGCCTTACACACAGGAGCAATGTGAGGGGGGCTGATAAGGGCTATCACAACCTCTACCCCAGCAGCGATTCCAGCTCAGCCGGCGTCACTGGGGCAGGGCTCAGCCACATCTCTGCCTCTGGCCTTGCATGGCTTGGCACACTTAGGGGGAGGCTTTCCTGCCTGGTTCAGGGACCCAGCAATGCCATCCCACCGTGGCCTTGCTGCAGGCAGTGGTGAGTAAGGCTCAGAGCAGGGCAGCAGCTCAGCAGTGTCACTTCTTTCAACGGGGCCACCAGGGATCACTTGTGTTACTTTCAGCATGGAAATTTTATTAATAGCTACTGTTTCCAACAGGTTCAAGCTATTCCAGAAAGTCAGATGAATGTCATTATCTCCTTTTGCAAAGGAAAATTTCCATTTTAAAGAGGAAGAACTAGATCTTCAAGGCCACCTGGGAAAGGGAGAGCTCAGTCAGGAAAGGGTTGCTATCCTCATGCCCAGCCCTGAGCTGCCTGTTTGCCTTACCTGACTGTGCTATCCAAAAAGTTTCCACTGCTCCTCTCCTTCCTATGAGCCCTTCCCACACGTCCAGGGTCAAATCCTGTCCTTCCCTTGCACTTCTCAGAGCTCTCCTCTGGCAGCCCCCATCCATGAGCAGATTCACCACTGCTCTCCCCAGGGAAGCATCCACAGCAAGAAATAAAACAAGGGAAGACACCAATGGCACCTTCCCTAACACACAAACTCACTCCCAGAAATAGGGAGAACAACAGGGATACAGCAGAGCATGACCAGCCCAGTTGGAAAAAAAAAAAAAAAGCCAGCTGTGAAACAGCATAAACTGCTAATGCTTTAGCTTAGGGGAAAATAACCCAGAAGCTGAGGGATTTAAGGAGAATTACAGTAATTAGAGCCTTGATCAAATTAGTCAGCTCCCTAGCAGCAGCAGGAATACTGCTGGAGGCCAGAACTTCTCAACATTTTTCAATTAAAGAGCTGCTTCACCTCTTTGAAAAAAAATCCACCACTCAGATCAGGCAGCAACTCGTTTATGGTCAGCTAAACAGAGGTACAAATCTCATAACTCCTTTATGGTTTTTTGGCCTCCCTGGGGATATGATTTGTTTGGGGTTTGTTTTATTTTTTAATTTCAAGTGCTTCATATATAGCCTGCCCCCTAAACATGCCCAGACTGGGAAGCACTACAGGAGGCCAAGGATATATCATGCTGGACTATAAATAAATATTTCTGATTACACCAAGAAAGCAGGGTAAGAAGCAGTGCAGGGGAGCTTCAGTCCCAAGTGGAAATGCTACCAAGGAAGCCTAAAAAATCTGTTGTGAGGGCTTTATTGGGGACTGCTTAATTTGTTTTAATTCTATCATTTTGACTCCACTATCTTCAGGCAGGAGGTTTGGCTACAGAGCCCCAGACAGGCACTCTGAGAGAATTTTTCCCAACGTGGAGAGGAGAAAAATAATCTGTGATCAAGAGACAGAAACTCCTCCAATCAAGACACCTGCAGATATGAGCCACTGTTTCACTAAGAGCAAGTGGCTGCTCTGAGCTGGGTCCTGGGCCCTCAGCAGCTACCCAAGCCTGAATTACTGCAAACACAGCTTGACAGAGCCAGCACCATGCCCAGGCATGCAATGAATGAAACCCTTGGCTCAAGTGTGATGTTACCTTTAATTCACACTGGCTGGCTAGCAAAAGGCATAGGCCATTGCTAGTGCTCATGCAAGCAGCATCACTAATACTCTGTGTATTAACTGTTCAAGTGCCACCCCAGACACCTTCTCACCTCCCTGGGGAAAATCTCCTGGGCTGGCTCACCTGCTGGGGACACAGAAGCATCCCAGCTGTGTGTGCTTGTCCCATTTCACAGGGCTCAGCTGCTGAATCTTCCTGGACAGGCTGGTAAACACACCCTCCTGACTGGCTGTGGCTGAGCTCACAGCTCCAACCACAAATGGGCACACGTTCAAGCTGGGCTTTGGATTAATGGCTCAGCCCAGTGGCAGAGCAGAATTGAAAGCAAACAACTAATTTGAGCCTTCAGGTTGGAGGATGGCACTTTGTATTTTGCAGGGAGGGAGAAGTCAACCAAGCAAGCTGATGTAATGAGATTATGTCTAAAACCATCCTCAGGATGATGCCCTGAGCTCAGCTGCATTCTCAGAGGAGCAGCAGTGCCCTGGCTGAGGTGCCTGTGAGATGCTTTGGCTGCAGGGGCCAAAGCAGACCCCATCTGGACTGCATGTATGTAGAGAAAGACATCCCAGTGCCCTGAAACATCTTCCCTTTCTGCTCCCCCTGAAACTCTCCCTGAATTCTCTACTACAGCTGTTTTCCTATTTCGATCAAACCTCAAATTTACTGCTGTTTACCTTGTCCTTTTGGATCATTAAAAATAGAAAGCACCTAAATTCTTTATTTTTAATATAATTTCTGGGTAATAGCTGTAAACTTTGCCATGATCCCAAGTGAAGAGCTTATCTTAGCCCAAATTCAAAGAGCAGTAGGAGCCTTGACCCAGATTCAGGAAAGCATGTGGTTAATTAAGCACATCCTTACACTCAGGAAAGCCCTTCATGATGGGAATAAAGGCAGCCAACAACTGATGCTCATTTACACCTTTCTTGAACCAATTTCTTTTAATTTATTAATTAATTAAATTTGCTCTGTGTGTGTACCTCTGTGAGTTCGGCTAGTGAGCTGTGCCCACTGCCCAGGCTCACCTTGATGCCCTCGATCCTGAAGCCCAGTGTGGCTGTGGAGCTGATGGTCTCCCTCCACTGCATGTAGCGGGGCTTGGTCACAGCACGCAGCACATTCTCCTCCTCCGTGGGGGCGTCAGGGTCCACCTCAATCATCTTCTGGTACATGTCCTTCCTCAGGCTCGGCTTCTTGCGGGCCTTGATCAGCTCCTCCTCCAGGTACGTTCTGCAGGGAGCAAGGGGGTGTGTGAGCAGGGCACCACATACCCACAGACAGCCCGCAGCCCACAAATCAGGCTGATCCAGGATAGCTGATCCCTAAGGAGTAGGGCAGCATAGGAAATGATGGAGCAAGCCTCATTATGGCTGAATCAATCCTAATTTAATTATCACTCCATCACCCAGACCTGATATCTTATCAGTTCATCATGAACCACAACCAGTCTGGCAATAACAAGGGAAGTTATTTCTCTTGCTGCTGCCACCCCAGCAGCCTCCTCGTGCCATCCCTTGTCCTGAGCTTACCCCAAAGTTCAGGAAACCTGAGCTAAACATGCCTTTCAAGATAAGGCCAGGAAACTGTGCACATGCTCTGGGAGCCAGCTGAATTGAAGGCAAGAAGGACATTACTGTGTCCCATCCTTCAGTATCAGCTGCTGCTCCCTTTGAGGATCAGCCAAAGCTGCTCCCATGCCTCTCCTGTGCTGTCTTATATATCAAGAATTCTATTATCATTGTGGTGCAAGGATTTCATATGGCCAGAGTTTCCTACCTCCTTGATATTTCTCACAGGCAGCTCCTCCAAGCACTGACTGTTCCTGGTCCTTGCAGCAGCAATCTGACTCCAGAGCCCACCAATCCACTCTTTTATACCACTGTTCTTATTGGCTACAGGTGTGGCTTGTTAAGATCAGGCCTGCTCCTAATCTTTAGTAATTGGTCCAGCTGCAACTCGTTGGGGGATAAGATTACATTCTATACCACCGTCATTTACCCATAGCGTGTCCCCCTACACTCCTGTGCTTTTGCAATTCCGTCACTCTGTGCACCATGAGGGCTCTGCCTCACCAGATGCTAAACTCGGTGGTTTTTTGGGGATGATTTTGCCCAGTATAGGTCTGCTTCAATTGGACTTCCTAGCAAAAGCTTTCTCTTCAAGATGAAGCACAGGAAGGGATGCAGGGACTTAGCACCACCCCAGGTCCACAGGGTGCAGCCAGGATGGGGGAATGGGGGAAGGAGGATGGAAGGTGCAGAGGACTGTGCAGACGTTGGTTTTATCCATGCTTCAGAGAAGCACCCCTCAGTGCCAGAGCACAGTGGTGGAAAAGTTCTGCACTCTGGCAGATGCATAAAACCATCATCCACAAAGTAATACTTCCTGCAGCAATAATAAACCACCACAGAATTCCTCTCACAGCTCCCAAATCAACCCTGGCTTAGCCTGGAAAGTGTTCAGGCCCTACTCAAACAGCCCACCAAGCTGGGCGAGATGTCCCAGCAAAACAACACAGGAATGACCCCATCTGTCCCTGTTCTACACCTCCCACTAGCCATGACCAGCTCTGCAGAGGGACAGTGCCCTCTGCCCATGCCCCTTGTGCCAAAATCCCAGCACCGAGTGTGGGATGCGCCTCCAGAACCAAGCAAAACAAGCTGGGAGGGTGCTGAGTGGATTATGTGGGACAGTTTTCCTGTGTCCCACAGGGCAAACTGGTGCCTTTGCTTAGGGCAGACATCCCCAAGCCATCAGCCCCCTTGAAAAATACTGCAGGTAAAAGCAATGAAAGTCCTTGGCTGAGATAATCAAATTCATTATTTTGGTGCAGGTGGAATAAAACAGCAGAATAAAGCAGCAGCATGCTAGAAGTGCTGCTCACACTGCTCAGAGGGCTAGAATTTCTTCTTTTGAGAATGACAGATCATCAATGTCTGTGGCCTGGTCCTCCCCATTACCTCAGGCTTGTGCCATCACCAAGGCTTAAGAAAGACAAAGTTTTGTTTAGGAGCGACTGGAGTAGGCTGCCACATCCCAAAGCCAGGTTGGCATGAAAAAAACAAACCCTTATCTGCCTGGCAGCAAGCTGCTGGCTCAGAGCACAGGTTTAATACCCCTGAGGTTTAGATTATTTGCTCAGCCATGGGGATGCCCCATTGCACAGCATTAACTCCATTCATCCTCTCTCACCAGCCCCTCCCACAGCACCATCTCATTTCAGGATGACCATGCCCAGCACATTTGCCCCCTTGCCTGAGCTCCCAAACCCCAGGTGCATAAATCACCTGACGTGATCTGTGCATGGAAGCTTTCTCCCTCCCTTGGACAGCCACAGGAGCACCTGGGCAGCACATCCAGAGCTCTCCTGGTGCTGCTGTCTGGGTTTCCTTCCCAGAGCAGCGTGTGTGTGCCAGCCAGGGCCACATGGCTGCGCCGGGCCCTCTGCCCTTCCCTCCACCCCTCGGGTGGAAAGTATTCCCCGCCCCTTCCCTGCCGCCAGCCCGGCACGCCAGTTCGAGTTTCACATCGGGATTCAGGAGGGGAAAAAAAGATTCCTCCCTCGCACAGAAACCATCAGCTTTTCCAGCAGCGCGTCTCCACCATGTCTGGCCTGCGCCTTTGCCAGCGAGGGGGGTCTCAGCCCTTCCTGCCACCAGCCTGCAGCACACCCAGAGCCCAGGGGTGGCCTGAGGCTGCCCCAAAGCTGGCAGCCACCTGAGGCCAGCAGCCCTGCTCACATCTGCTCTGGGACACCCTCGTCAGCTGTGGCACGGCTCGCTCAACAACTGCTGCCGGCCAAGTGGCTGCAGCCCGGGATCCTGGTGGATCTGGAGAGATGGCTCTCAAGGAGGACATGGGCAATGTTGCTCATCTGTTAGGAAATATTTCAAGGGCTTTGCGTGAAAGGCACTGAGCTGCTCAGCACACGCATTTCATCCCTCCAGTGCGCATCGGAGCAAAGGCTGAGCAGAGGGGAAATTTCTTGCTCACTGAAATTGTGCCTTTCAAGAGTCTTGACTTCACCCCTCTGGCGCGCTGGGCAGGATCTCCTACACCCCATGCCTTGACTGTGTGCTCATGCGGCAGAGAGAACCTCCCAACAGCTACAGTGACATTCCTGTGTGCCCAAACCCGAGCAGAGGGCTGTCCCCTCCACCACACCAAACCTTTCCCAGCATGCAGGACAGTCAACAAGCAGAGAAGGAAGGAGCCTGGTGTATCCTTTCCATGCCCAGCTTTCCCCATGGCCCTATCATGGTATTAGCTGAGCTTTACCTGAAGACAGGTGAGCCTGGTATTCTTAATTGTGCATTTCAGGCAGTTTTACCTAGGAGATGCATTTACTTTTAAGTATCCTGTCTTAAAATCAGAAAACCTCCCTGGTGCCACTCACCTGACCCCCATTTTGCAGTCCATAACACAGGGGGAGTCAAACTCAGCCAGCAGATCTTCCATCTGGTTGTATCTCTCGCCATCCTTGACCACATCTCCGTGGTAGGCAGGGACATAGGGCTTCAGGACATCGTTCATGAGGCGGTCGAGGCACCGCTGCTCCGATTCACAGTGCTTCTTCAGGATCCTGCCATTGGCCGCCGCCTTGAAGCTACCTGAGGGGCACAAGGGACAATGTGGCACTTGCTTTGGGTGGCAGGAAGGGCAGCCCAACGCCTTGGAACAGCTCCATTTACACCTGCACCCAAGGAGTCCCTACAGGCAGGACTGAAAAGCTCAGGGGTTTATGAGCCTCACTGTGACACCCCAAGAAGGCAGAGACTCATCCTGCAGCACCCAACAGGTTTGCTTCACATCCTCTGTGCACTTTCCTCTAGGCTCACATCTTTGTGTCTGTGCTCATGTGTGGGGCACCTTTGTGCTGGGCAGCATCACCTGCTTGGCAGTGGGTCAGGAGCTGGGCCTGTCTCTCACCCAAAGCACCCAGGAAAAAGCAGCAATAATTTCTGCTGGCCCTGGAGACTGAAAGCTCAGAGCACCTTCACACTACCCTCACTAGCATTTAGATTAAGTCACTCTCCTGGGCTAGAGACTGGGAGCTGCAAGCTGTGACACTCATGCAGCAGCCTGAAGCAATTGGGGCCAGCAAAGCTCATTAAGCTGGGATAATGAAGGTGGCCCTCCCTGCCACCACTCTGTCCCTCCCCATGCTCTGTACCTGCGTGTCCTGCTAGCTGGATCCAAGGGTACTTCTTCTTGAAAGACATCACAAACGGGGACCAGTGTACCATATTCTTGATCTTCCTCCATGACTTGCTCTAAGGGGAAAAAAAATCATGAAGGTGAATGCAATGTTTTAAGCTTTTACTGTCTGTAAAGTCACTTCAGGCAGCACGCAGCTGTTCTGGACAGGGAAAGAGGCACCACAGCCAGCGCAGGATGGAAGCAAACAGAAAATCTGCTCTTTTCCCATTGTGCTGTGCCAAGCCACTGGGCCTCAACTCTACATTCAAAAATCACGAGTAACTTCACTCAAGTGGATGGTGTTACAGTGTTGTTCCAGTTGGCTGCTGCTGCTGCTGCAGAGCGCCCAGCCATCCGCACTGCCTCGTCCCTGCTGCTCCCTGCATCCCTCTGTGGGAGCAGCAGGGACATCAACCCATCCCTGGGCACTGCAGGGACATTACCCCATCTCTGGGCACTACAGGGACATTACCCCATCCCTGGGCACTGCACCACAGGGACATTAACCCATTAATAGGCATGGCAGGGACATTACCCCATCCCTGGGCACCGCATTAGATCGCAGCAGATGGAGAGGGAAGGCAACCCAGGGCTGCCATCCAGCCACAAAACCGAGCTGCAGGTCCTGTGGGGAACAAGAGCACAGGCACACAGAGGCTCCCTGCCTGGCTTTTGTTCCCCCTGAAAGGCAGCTGCTGTGTCCATTAAGCTGGCAGCCCACGTGTGCTGATCCGCCCGCTCTGGCCCATCTGTAACTACAGTTCAGAGAACAATTCCCTGCTGACACGTTGTGTTTCTCACCAGATAGATTGCTCTAAACTATTTACATGACTCTAAGAAGGCTGCACTGGAAGGCACACAGCCTCCCTCAAGGCTCCTTCCTGCGAGTTTTTCCCTGGATTGTTCTAGGGAACACACCACCAGCAAAAGGCGGGGGATGACCTCTTATCTTGGCCCCAGAAGGTGACGGCACAAACAAATTATGTGAACGATATACAAGGGCAACAATGGAAAAATGCCTTCTTGCAGGAGCTGGGACAAACAGTGTAGTCCTTGGCTGCTCCAAGCTCCTGGGTTCAGCTGGAAGCCAGCAGATAAATTATCCTCATTTGCTCCGCTGTGAAGGCATGGGAGGGAGCCTTCCAGAAAGCCCAAGTAATCTCTTCCTCGTGTTTGGAGAACTGGCCCCTGTTCCAGTAATGCTTCACAGACAGGCAGGGAAGAGCCAGCAGCCCCAACTTGCAGTTTGGATGCTTGCTGGGGGTGAACTCACAGCACAGGAATCCGTGCTGGGAACTGCTGACATGTTTAAATGGCAAGCAGCAAGAAGCCAGACAGAGATGTTCGTGTCTAAAGCGTGGAAATTACACCAGGGTTATCCCTGTGCTGTGCACCAGTCTGCCGAGGAGCAGGGAGATGCAGGGTGCTGGGCAGCACAGGAGTGGCAGAGGGGAACAATCAAGGTCTTTCCCCACTTTGCAGCCTGGCAGGAGCAGGGCAGCCCTTCCCTGGCAGGCTGCCCGTGGCTGGGAGCGTCCCAGCACAGCCTGGCACTGGGACAGCCTTGCAGGAGTTTGGCAGGAGCTGCCCAGGCACGGGGTGACACCGGGCATCCCCTTCTCCAGGGCTCCTCCACGCCGAGGGCTTGCTTGCTTTGGCAGGGGGGTCGGGCAGTTCCCTACCTGACATGAGGATGGATGTTTTTATTTCCACACAGAGTGCCAGAACTTGTGTGTTTTAGCTGTTCTTTGTTCTCCTTCTGGCAGAGAGCGAAGGGGAAGCGGGGGGGTGTCCCCTCCTTTTGTTTTTAAAATAGTAACACCAAGTCCTGGCTGATGTCATGAAAAAAGGGGGAAGAGAAAGTCTCCGGGGGAGTTTGGACTCTGAAGGAGTGTGACCACCTCCTCTAAAAGAAGGAGTCCTCCCCTCACTTGCAGCACAGATCATAAGTCACTCGGTCCCAGGAAATATGCCAAGGCAATGTGCCTTCCCAAGCCAAGATTTTGGTGGTTAGAGCTTTATAGTTAAACCCTTGAGGTACTTCAAGGTACAGGCAGAGTGGAGGTAAACAGTCCCTAAAGCAAAGCAAGCCACTCTGGCTTCCCCCTGCCAGGGCTTTCCCAGGAGTGATGCTCTCCATTCCAGCACTGCTCCCAGGGCAGGGTAATGACCCTGAGTCCCCTGGAGACACAAAGCTCAACAAAAACCAACCCTTCTGCTGATCTGAACGGGTCACAGAGCCAGTCACTCAGCACAGCCACCCGAGGAACAGGTAGCACATCCTCACCCCCTCTATGCCAGAGGGAAATTATTTCACTCAGGCCTCACCCGGTTTCAGGCACACCTTTAGTCAGGTATTTCCAGCCCAAGTTTTAAGGACATGTGTAACAACTTCTTTTATGGCGAAGCTTGAGGCAAGCTTCATCCATTTCAAGCCACTCCCAACCTGCTGGAAATCGACTGCTAGGTCAGCTGTCACTGCTGCAGGGGTGACCCACAATTCTGATTCACAGAGCCCCTTTCTCCCTGCTTCCCACAGGAGCAACCACTGGACACTCATGGGGGAGAAGAGGACAGTTGTCCCTCTGATTCCTTCAGGAGCCACTGGATTTTTGTTTAACACCTGAGCCCCCTCCCAATGAAATATGGAAAAGTTTGCTTCACCAAAAGAATGTTGCTGTGTTGTGGCAGTGCTCAAAAGGCTGAGTTTTGCAAGGACAGATTCTCTACTAAACCAGCAGCAGAGGGGATCCCTGAGGAGCAACACTGGCCAATGCCCCCAGGGATCCTGCCACTCCCTTTGCCTGAAGACAGCCTAATTCTCCCTAGGTAGAGTGTTGCTCCAGAAAGTCAGCCTTTGTACTTTCCCTTGAGAGATGGGAGGTGGCTTTTAACCATCTGCAGGGTCCTCCACCCTGCAAGAGGTCTGTGTTTATTCAGACAATGATGTGCAATCAGAGATCTCAAAGCCCAGGGTTTGGGATCCTGGCCATGCCAACCTCATGCCAGGCTCTGCAGCCAGCCATGGAAAACGAGAGCCACGAGGTTCACACCACTCCAGTCTCACTCCACATGCAGCAAACAGCCCCTCCACTGCCTCCTGCCCTGCCTGGTGCTATTAATAGGCAAATTGAGTATTAAGGCTATTTACAGTAAAGAAATCTTCTTTAACACTGTGTCAGCCTGTGGGGAACCATAAGGTTGCCGCCTCCGGGCTCTGCAGTAGTCTGTAACTTTTGGTTTACATTTCAAGGAGTTATTTGCTCACACATCCAGGAGCACAGGCACAGCTGTAGGTGCATGGAGGAGTGGTAAACTCCCTGGGCTCAAAGGATTTTTCACCATCCTGGAAGAAATGGCTCTGCAGGTGGCATTACCAAGTGATGCAGGTGAAGGGCAGATCTGTGCTCTTCTCATTTGCCTGCAAGGAGCTGAACCTGCAGGTGGTCATTTCAAAAGGGGAGCACATTTCCAAGCCTTTTGCATGATCAAAACCTGCACCTGATGTGGCACCAGCTCTCCCCCAAACCAGTCCTTTCCCTCCCAGAAAACTCAGGAAGCTGTGTGCACTGACTGCACTCCTGCACAGCAGAAAGAGCATGGAGCCTGTATAAGCAGGGAATATGCACGAGGTGTCTGATGCAATTTGACACTTTTTATTTAAAACCTGGTTCAGCATCAGCAAATGCCAGCTGATTAGCTGTTAAGTAAATTATTTAGTGACTCTGGAAATATATTTAGCAAGGAATGGCACCGTTTTCCCTAACAGTCTGCCACATGGAAAAGAGGCTCAGCAAGTGCAGAACCAACTCTGAAAAAGAACTTCTCAGGGTTTCTGCAGCACTCTGCTTCTGCCTCTGCCCTCTTACAGCTTTTGCTTGCTGCACAGAGCAGTATCCCGAGCCAGGAGTGGGATACAGGCCAAAGGAGTTAATCCCTCCCAGTGAGCACCCACAATTGGTCAGGGGGAGAGGAGAGCTGGCAAAACAATTTTATCGGCTGTATGTTTAACTTCACTTATCTGAAGCTTAAAGCAAACTCTGGGCTTTCCCCATCTGTCAATAGAGCTTCGTATGGAAAGAACAACACAGGAGAATTTAGTGCCAGTGCAGAAGGTCAGAGGATATATTGTGTTTAATTAGATTAAACATAAAGTGACTGATGAGCTCAGGGCTCGCTGTACATTTTCTCTACTGCATATTTATTCCTTTAATGTCTGCTCAAGGGAGATGTGCCTTTCTCAGACTGCCTGTTGTCTCTCTTTCCCAACATGGACACTGGTGGAGTTTGACTGGTGTTATTCCCCATGCAGGGAGCCAGCAGGGTGCTCTTCCCTTTCCATGCATTCAGCCAGAGAGATAGGCAGTAACTGATTTAATTTGCTGAAATTATGCCTTCCTATGGTTTTATGGGACCAAAGGTTCCTGGAAATAGTAGGAGCTGGACCTGTATTTTAGTGCTTTTTATTAACATGGTCAGAGGCAAGATTACACAGCTGGGCCAGGGGATGGAAAAGAGTGGGAGCAGCATTAAATTAATGATTTTCCCAATGGTGAAAAGAACTTCAGCTCCTTTCTCCCAGGGAAATCATGAAATATCCTAGGATCAGAAGAGATGGAGGACGAGGACAACGATGAGGAGACAGCAGTGTCACCAATGCCCACTGCTTCCCCAGGCTTCACTGGAATTGCTGCAGCCCAGGGACTTGCATAAATGACCCCCTGGCTTTCCCTTCCCTTTGGAGAAAGCCCTGCTCCTGGGGGCTTCACTTCCAGATTTTCTAGGAAGGGACATGAAGCTGTGCTGTTGCAGACTCCAAGATGTTTCACTCACAGCTAGGAGGGTTGAGTGGCCAGAGCCTTTCTGATTTAAAAAACCAAGGCAGCAGGGGCTGAGAAGGGCAAACTTTGCTCCACAGAGCCCTCCTCTTTAACAACTAAATGAGTGGAGGGAACTTTTGCCTGCAAAGCTCCCTCTGTGCCAGCCCGCTCCACGGCCCTGCATATCCAGCCAAGGAAAAAGAGGCCATTTAGTTTTCCATGTTTAAAAAGAATGAATGTGTTTTCTTTTGCTCTTTAAAAAGCAGTTAAGGTTTCCCTAGTGATGATTGTTTCCCTTGACTGGGAAAAACCTTGTCACTGCAGCCTTGGAGGGGAGGCCAGCTTTGTCCATTGTGCTGGCGGCCGGGCGCGCAGGGCAGAGCTGGCAGGTACCACGGAATGAATGCCTCCTCCTGCTGCTGTGTCCTGCCTTGGAGTGACCAAAATGCAGCAAACACACTGAAAAACCTGGGATGTGATGGCGCAGGGCTGGGGATCTGCTTGGCTTTGCCATCTCTCAGCCCCTGGCTGCCTCTGTCGTTCACGCTGTGACCGCTGTCCCTGATGCTGGCAGCAATGACAGCCCAAATTCTGAATTGTCTTCCTCCTTCTCATCCTTGCTGATGCTTCTGTACTGCACAGCAGCTAAATAGCCTTGTTTTGGCCAGAGGAGCAGCTGGCAATGGAGGAGAGGGGCATTGGATCAGTGGGCATTTCTTGATTTAGTCACAAAAGACATAATACAAAAGTTTCAGCAGCTCCCCAAAACCTGGCGGAAGCAATGACAGTCCCACGTCCCACAGATTCCACTGAGCAAAGATAAAGTGAGGCCCAACATCAGGCTTCACTGAAGTTAATGCAAGGAAATACAGTGTGATGACTGACAGGCATTTCTGGTTGCCTAGATATTCTAGTGTAAAGCCTTATTAGACAAATTATTTTGATGACTGTGGTATAGATGCTCCTGTTGGGGTGTAGTTACTTCTGTTGGGGTGTAGCAGCTTCTGCTACTCTCCAAGGTTTCCATCTCATTTAGAGTGAGAAAAAATCCTAACACATGCACTCTTTTACTTCAAACACTTTGTTTTTCAGAATGGTCTTGTTTTAGCCAGAAAGGATTTTGCCTTTCACAAGAGAGAAACCACTTCCCTCTGGTTTTGTGAGGAATGCCCTTTTCTCTCCAGTGAGATCAGGGAGTTGTCCCACCAAGACCAAAGATCTGGGGTAGAGGGTCACAGAGATAAAGCTACTGCAGAGATCAGCATGTGTGATAGAGGAGCCTCAGTAAAAAACGCGTGAAAGCCAGGAACATCTGCTCAGATCATGGAAAAAACATTCCAGTGTATTGGAAAAAAAACCCAGGAGCTTGCTGCAGGCTCCCTCTTCCTGCTTGTGATGAAGGCAAGGAGAATCAGAAGGAGCAGAGGCAGATGAGTGAGCAGCAGCCCTCCAGCCTGACAATGGAAGGAAGCAGAGAGGATGGGAACGGGAGCACAGCAGTCCCCAGTGCCTGGAAGGACATTTGGAACCTCCTCACCCACAAAGTGTGAGCAGAGTGGAGCAGGAGCCACATCAACACCGCACTCAGGGGAAATGGCTACAGAGAGGACAGTGCTGATACACCTCTCTGGCCAGTCTGGCAAAGAAGAAGACAAAAAGGCCTAAGTGAGAGTGAAGGCAAAGCCTTCTGTTGTCTCCATGAGGCATTTCTTCTGGTGGAGAGCCTTTACTGAAGCAAAGCTGAACACCTCCTAATGCACATCAGCCACAACTGACCCTCCCATAAAGCCAGTGGAATTATTAATTGCCAGCATCAGATAGGCTCAGCCTGCTTTCCTGAGTGGGAACTGCTCCAGATCTCTGCAAATGTATTTGTTACTCATTATGTACACAGCAGTAAGATTTGTTAAGCAATTTTCAGCTTGGAAAAGGTGAGTGATTCAGAAACAGCTAATCACTTTTGGTGGACTGCTACTTAAGCTGTACAATGCTTCTTCCCCAGAAAGCAGCTAGCCTTTAAAAGTCAGCAGACTATAAAAATCCTTGCTGGTAGCCAAAAGTGGGCCTTGGTGAGCTGATTTGTGAGAAGAGCCCCAGAGCAGTGCAGCTCATTGGTGCACAGAGCTGCAGGCAGCCACATCAGGCGTCCAGCTGACAAACGGGATGTGCTGCCCAGAGGTCTGACCCTGCATCCCTTTTATCAGGGAACTTGTCATCAGCTTTGATGGAAACTGCTCTGTTTCCATCTGGAGACTTGTGTCTGATCCCTTTCCCAGTTCCAGGGTATTCACCACCATCTTTCTGGTTCCAAATATCGTTCCAGCTCCTCAGCTCCTGCAGAAGCACAGCACATGCTGGGGACATGGGCTCCTGTGCCTGTGCTGGCTCCAGCACTTCTCACTCCCACAATGCTGCTGGCAGGGAAGGATCCCTGCAGCCTTCCCAACCCTGCCACTGTGAAACCCAAACTGCTTCTAGCTGCTAAATGCTGGGACCAGGAGCTGTGCCCTTCTTGACAGCAAACAACTGCACTGGTCTCTGGTTATTGATTTGAAGTCCAGCTCAGCTCCCTACAGGCCAGAGGCGCAGTTCAGGATACAGAAGAGACTCAGGTCCTAAAAGTCACAACAGAGGGCAGTGGTTTGGTAAGGCACAGCCTTTCTGCAAGGAACAACCTGAATACAAAACCTGTGCTTGTACATGTCAGGGATCTGGGATGGGAGCTACAGGCTCTGCCATATCCTCCCAAGGGATGAGCCAAACCCTGGAGTCCTTTGGGAAAGGGGGGTGTCAGCACAGGGCATGTTGGGAACACAGGTAGTCAGGCCAGCAGGAGATCATAAAAGTGCCAGTTATCTCCAATCTGGCTGATTTAGACTGGTAGAGTTAATCATAGGACAGAAGCTGCCGAACACTCCCAACCACCTTCAATGTGAAGGTAAGTTTTTAGAGATTTAAACCAGGATGACACATTTACAGCCTGCCTGGAGGCACTTGGGTCAGAGACACCAAACACAGGAGTAACCTCAATGACTGGAACAAAGCAACACTTTGTCCTTAATACCTGGGTTTTTTTGAGATTAATTTCTTTCTGTCAGCTCCAGGAATGACTGAAATGCCCAGAGCTCATGTCCCCAGAGGAGGGGGGTGCACAGGGATCTCCTCCCCACACAAGGCTCAGAGCAGGCACACTATGGTGTGATGATACCACATCACTCATCCTTTCATTCCGGCACTACCTAGCAGGGTGGACACGGGCCAGACAGGGCTGCCACTGGCTCCCAGTGCTGCTGAGGCCATGGGAAGCCTTTCCTCTGGCACAGCACAGAGGGCATTGATATGGATGCTGTACATGCAACACCCTGGCAGCATAATGCCCATAAGCACTGATGATAAACAAGCAAGGCTAGCCAAGCCAAGTCATGCCATGCCAGTGAAGCCATCTGCAGGAGAAGCTGGGTGAGAAAGGCCTGGCTTGCAGACTTGAGTTTTGCTGTTGCTGAAACCCCTAGACTGGTTCACACTGGTTTAGGACACAGAAAACATTTCCATTGTTGTTCCCTGGCCCTGTCCACTCATGGAGTTAGATCCCTGCTCTTCTGCTGTTTCACCATAACTGCACTTCACTTTGTGGACTGTGTGCATGAGAAATACATCTCTCCCATGAGCACTTCCAAGGGAAATACTCAGATACTTTTGAAGTGCTTTCTGTGAAGTGGGAAGGCAGAGCTGGAAGGCAAGAAAAGAAACGGCCAAGCTCTGGCTGCAGAAATTTGTTTCGAATAGAGAATTTTTAAAATTAGTCATTAGTGCTGAACATGCTCACATTTACTGGGTATAGGAAGTGTAAAAAGGTGATTTAGAAGAGCAGTTATAAGTTTCACAAACATGACTAAACTCTAAAGCTAAATGTTCAACAGGCATGACCTTTTAATTCCCCTTTAAATCAGTTTAGCACTTTCATTTGTGTTTGGAGTCCCTCGTGTTTGGATAGCACTTTGGTGATTTAAAGTACAGTTTAGGAGTTTTATTGTCTCTCCTGCTTTGGAGCTGAGACCATGAATACTCTGCTAAGTGGCTGGAGGAGTTTTTGCTTGCACAGGAGCTGCTGGGAGCACAAGCCTGCCCTGGCCAGCACTCCCAACCCATCACCATGGCATGGTCCCCTTCTCCCAGGCAGCTCCTAAACATCACCAGCAACCAGCAGAAGCTGCTCCAGGAATGGGAGTGCAGTCTGAGCCTCCCTGGTCTCAGATCCTTACAGAACGAGCACATGGAAACACGATGGCTTTGGGAAACCTCTTTGCCCAGAGAGAGGCACTGCCAGCAGCCAGGAAGCCACAGGCACACACGGCACACATCACCCAGACCTGCTGTGTATGCCCCACACAGTGCCCAAAGCATCT
The DNA here is from genome assembly GCF_028769735.1 of Zonotrichia leucophrys gambelii. Lineage (NCBI taxonomy): Eukaryota > Metazoa > Chordata > Aves > Passeriformes > Passerellidae > Zonotrichia > Zonotrichia leucophrys. Next base: position 99,490,054 of record NC_088172.1, read on the forward strand.
CCCCATGAGACTCAGCACAGCAGCTCAGAGGCTTTGGTCTCTAAAGAGCACTAAGAGCTATTAAAAAAGTGGCCTAAACCTGAAGGCAAAGCGAGATTTGTTACAGGCATTGAGCACCCACAGAGCAGTCTCCCCGTGTGCTGCAGCTCAGCTCAGCTTTTCTGCTCTGCACTACTCCTGGAACCAGGGCTTGTGGGCATCCATGGGACTTCTCTCCCTCAGAATGAGAGAGACACAAGCTCGTTCCCCATGGTGAACTCTGCTTCTGAGCCCAGCTTGTGGGTGCTGTGAGGCTTCTCCCCCACCAGCTTTCCAGCCACACTGCCCTGATGGATATGGGAAGCACAAACCATGCACTTTAGGAGCAGCTGCTTGTGGGAACTCCTTCCTCACTGGACACATCAACCACAGGCTCCCAGGAGCATGGCAAGACCAAGCTAATTACAGGGCTCCAAACATGGACCAGCTCACATGCTCAGCTGCTCATTCCCAATTCTCCACACAGGCTGAGAGCAGGGACTCTATCCACATTTCCTGCAACTAGATTACCCCATTCCCTATCCACACAGATCCAGCCCCAGGTGCACTCATGCTCTGCCAGGCAGGGAGCTCCTCAGTGCCACACCCAGAGCAGGCTCACCCAGCCTGGCGGGGACACAGGGTGGCACCGGAGCCAGGGCACCGGCTGTGAGCAGCCATGTGGGACCCTGGAGATCAGGATGGAGGGAGGAATTCTTGTTAACAGCACACCTCAGCTGCCCCCCAGCCCACTGCAGCAGAAGGGCTGGCAGCAAGCAGACCTCACACACAACCAGCAGTCATTTCATCCTTGGCTTCATTTTCGCAGTCAGAGCCTTGCACGCACCCCTTCACCATTTTAGTTATGAGTCATGGAAAAAATGTCAGCTGCAGCTACAGAGCCCCACTCCTGCAGGGCCAGGTACCTACCTGTGCTCCCAAAGCCAATGTCCTGGCACGCCTGCCTGCTGGGAGGGCATCCGAGGGGCCGGCTGGGCAGCGCTGTGCCAGGGAAAGGCCGGCACGGCGCTGGGGGACGGAGCTGTCACGGCAGCAGGCAAGGAGGTTTCATCCTCCACTGCTCCCTCCACGCTGCCTCTGAGGCTTGTGAGCAGAGCTGGCGAGCCCTGCTGCACCCAGGCACTCCCCTGAGCCCTTAGGGAAGGGAATGGGATCCTCAGACACACAGAGGGTTACCCAACCCTACATCCTGGCGCGGCACGCAGCGCTGGATCTTCCAACCCAACCGTGCGCTGACACGCAGGGGTGGGGCGGGGGAAGAAAAAGAGGATTTCAGCTGGTTAACTTCTAAGAAATTGAGGAAAAGCTTATCACTCCTGTGAAACTGGCTGCAATCTCCTCAGAGCTGGTACATGCCATGCTGCCAAGGTGTCAGCTGGAGGAACACTGAGTTTTAGTGGGAAGAGGACTGCAGAGGCCAGCAAAGAAATTTGCTGCTTTGGTGCACGTTCACAGCCTTACACAGGGTGCTGGGGAGGAAAAGGTTTCTCTAAGTCAAAAGGGAAATGCTCATCTGAAACAGGAAAATGGAACTTTCTTTTGAGCATTAACAGCAGAAAATCACCTCTGCAGAAAAATCACCTCTGCAATGGCTGTGTGTTGGATCCCTGCAGCAGGGAGAGGATGCTTGGGGAAAAACACCCTGACCCTGCTAAATCAGCTCACTCAGGACCCCAGGAAAGCCCTGGGGTGTGCAGCTGGCCCAGGCACATAATGGGGACATGCTGAGGTTTTGGGGGGAAACACTGCTCAGTCAGGGTGATAGCAGAGTTGGTGGGTGCCCTGCGTGGGAGTCCCGGATGTGGGAAGAGAGGGTCTAAGTTCTACAGCAATGCTGACAACAGGCTGACCACAAATAGCATCACCCAAGGATCACCCAGGCAATTCAGGTTTGTAAAGACAGATCCAGAGATCTTATTGCTTTTTTTGGAAAAAAAAAAAAAAAGTGAAATTGTTTCTAAACTAAATATTTCTCTTGAAAGAGGCTATTTTAAGGCAGGTGGAATGACACAGTGTGACATCCTTTAAAGAGGTAGAGATCATGGGTTTCATATTAAAACTCAGATAGTCTTTCTTGGAACAGCATGTTATGGTTGAAGAGAATTCTAGTGAATTTTCTGGTCCAAAAAAGGAGACAAAGATGAAGGGTAGTTATCTCCAGCCCTAAAATAGTGAGGGCACTTGCAATACAATGAACAGAGGTAATACAATGAACACATTATAAACATGGGTGTAGCACAGGCAGAGTTTAGCTCATTGTGTCCTAGAGTTTCTAAATATATTTTGGCTTGAGGGAAGAGCAAGGGAGAAGAGAAGTGAACATAGGGAAGACGCCCAGTCTTCTGAACAACTGGGTTTTCCATCAAGGCACAAGCCCACGATCTCTGAGGCTGCATCTGTGGGTAGCAGCCGACTGCTGAACTCCTCCTGCTGCAGGCAACTATGTTTAGCTTCTCTTAGAAGGTGAAGGAAGCAGAATAGGAGGAAAAAAACCTAGTCATCTTCTCCCCTCAGACATTTTGCTGTTCATTTACTTCAGCAGCACATGAAGCACTTAGTCACTCCGTCTCCGACGGGCTTTTTTCTATTTTTAATTTTCCAAATCAAAACAAGAAGATAAAAAGGAGGTTCCTTCCCAAAGAAGCAGCTGGTGGAGGAGGCTGGGGGTGTGAGCAGCGAGTGACCAGGACTTCACCCCACAGCTCAGTGGCTGCTGCAGACACCCAGGCGAGTGTTTGCATGCAGGAGCAGAGAGGGCAGGAGCTGCCACTTCCTCTCGCTCAGCGACAGCTCCATGAGCTGCTCCAGCAAGCCAGGGTGCCAAGCATCCTCTGGAGCTGAGATCTGCTCCCTGTACAGGCACCTGGCACCTGCCCTCACAGTAAAATCAGTGTTCTAACGCACCACTCATGCTCCAGGTGTTTGCCAGCACCAAGGACTATCTTGCAACCTAAGCCACACATCCAGCTTGGATGTCCTCCATTCTCCAAGTCAGAAATACAGTGTCAGAGCAGCACTTCCTCTGGGATTGATTTTAGCAAGCCAGCCACCACAGCTCCTGCATTGCAGTCCTGAAGGACAGAAACTTTTGTCAAAACTGGCTTTGTCCAACAGTGTTGCAGAACACCGGAAAACTGCTGCCCTTCCTGACTCCTGTCATCCTCAGGAGAGCCCTTGACACTCTCCCTATCCCCAGTGAGCCTTTTGACTGTGAAATTCTCTGGATATATTTAAAAAAAAGACTGGACATGGCACTTGGTGCTACAGTCTAGTTGAGGTGTTATGGCATGGGTTGGACTCAATGATCTTAGAGGTCTCTTCCAACCTCATTATCCTGTGACTCTGTGAAATGCAGGCACCAACACCAAGGTGCACACTGGTGCTGAGATGCAGCCTCAGAAGGGAGAGCTTTAACAGCAGCAAGGAACAAAATGTCTCAGAATGCAAGCACAATCTAGAGCTGGGCATTTGGTTTCTCTCCTGTGCTCAGTATCCTGAAGGGTCCAAGGACAGGGAGGCAACCCCCAAACTCCCATCATTTCTCCCCCACCAGAAGCAAACCCACTGGCATGGCAGCGACCCAGTGCTTTACTACTGATTCAGGATGGGTTTTTTGGAGGGCTCAGAAGGCACCCAGATGGCTCACAGCTTCCTGTTGCTTCAGCTTTACAATAAAGCAACATAAATAGATCTTCATTCTTTGTTGACATTTGATGCTGTACAGCAAAACAGGCATTGTTAGCCTAAAAATAGGAAACGCTGTGGCAGCTTTGAAGAAATTCAGCGTTTTTCCTGTACTGATGCAAACCCTGTGGCCGAGTGCCAGATTCCTCTGTCCTGCTTTGAAGCACGACGAAATTCTTTGCGGCGCTCATAAATCAGCGCTTTGTTAGCACCGGGCAAGCTCCAGTGACACCAGCAAACCCTGGTATTTCCTCCTTCTGCCTCGTAAGGGAGGGGGGGGATGCTCGATGCTGCTTTTCATCCCCGCTGGATGATGATGATGGACAGCCCTGCACGCCTATTGCGGAGCGCGGCGCAGGCGGAGTTGCCACGGCAGCCGCTGACGCACAGCCGGGCCCCACTTCTACATTTTTCCATTACACGGTGCTGAAGCTTGCAGAGCAGGAGGTAGTGAGTGAGCCACTTTCCTGAGTGAGGCACTGAGAGGCCAGCAAGGTGCAGGGCAAGCCCTGTGCTACTCACAGCACGTTTAAAAGGAGGAGAGAGCGATGCAGCCAAAATGAGCGCATGTTTTCAGAGCTGGCTTGCAAAAAGGGCACACCTAGCACTACACCTTGCAGAGAGTGGGTATAGAAAAGTCAAGGCTCCAAGCAGAGCGAGGTGTGAGTGGAGAACCAAAAATTCCTGGTGGCTTTCCTTGTGGAGCATAGGGGGAGGATGGGCTGACAGTCCTCACTGCAGCATGTTACATCAGTGTGTCTGTAGCACAGGCACTGCTGCCAGCCCCTTCACGGGGTCCCACCCACAGGGATGCCCCTTCCACTGCTGTGCCACCATCCCCAGAGTGATTTAAGGGGGCTGAGCCAGCCCTGCTCACTCTTGGGCAGGGCCTCTGCCTTGCAGCACGGATGGGGAGCAGCAGCACAGCCCAGCCAGCCACAAGAGCAGCTCTTGCCATACACACGGTGTCTCTCAGCTCCATGCTTTGGTGGCTCTCGGGGTCAGGTCTCTCCAGATGTTCCTCTTAGTTCATGGACTGGTTTTAACCCTCCTCTCCCCCAGCTGGATGCCAACAACCACAGGGATGGTGCTTTAATCAGCAGCTCGGGGCAGCAGGCTGCCCAGCCTCTGCACAAAGCCAGAGCTGTGTAACATCTCTGGTCACAGCTTATCTCCCTCCCACGCAGCTGGAAGCTGCAGGCCAGGCCTGTGAGGTATTAAATGCCACCAAACACAACAACTTATGCAGTTTTTAACCACCTCAGAGCCTCAGAGATAGGCAAATGGTGAACATCAAGCCATTTTTGGGCTTAACCTATTTCAAGTACAACTCAGAGGTTTTGGGGGATGGAGTACACTTGCTGGAAGTTCAGTTAACTGTTATGGTGCAATTTCATCATGACAATTCATGATGAAATTCAATTTTAGGGTCACTCTTTCCTCTTTGGTTCAGTTATTTTCCTGTGTTCACAAATCTCTTTGTCCTTCCCTGGTGTGGGCAGAAGTAGCAAACTCTGGATTCCTTGCGGGGATCTCCTGCCCTGCAGGGTTAATTCCCCCAAACACTCTGGGGCACTGTGCAAGTACTGGGAGGCTGCAGCTGCCTCACAAATCCACCTCTCTTAGCAGTGTGCTGGCTCACGGTGTGGCAATCCCACCTGTGGAGTCAGGGACAAGCAGAAATGTGTAAAACTAAAGTATTAGTTCAGTGGAACTGAATCATGGCATGGGAAACGCCCCCTGTCTGAAGGAAAAAAAAAGAAGGGAAAAAACCCTGTGTGTTTCCAAGCTCTTGAATTGCTCCTGTTGTTGATTAGGGATAGAAGGAAGCTACAGACAGGCAGTCTCACCTACAGGGTGATCACTAGAAGTTGCCCATTTCTCCCTTGTAGATTTTCTATATGAAAAACAAGTCCAGCTCTCTCCAGAGAAGCACTGAGACCTTCACAGTCTCAGAACAAAGGGTACCATGATCAACTAGAAATCAGAAGTTACTTTTTTGGAGCTTGCTTCTTTTTGGTGACCTTACTGAGCTCCACTGCTTGGCTCCAGTGTTTGAAGCCACTGTTTGGCTTGTGGAGAACAAAACCTTATTTTTTACTGGTAAGTGACAACTCTGAGCAACAGCCTGTAGCTGCCAGAGCCTCTCAGGGATGTAACTGGCCTTACAGGATCCCTGCTGGCCTTACATGGGATGAGGAGGAGAGATTTGCAGAAAATGAGCTGTACTGCTTTGCAAATGTACTATCCCTGGCACATGGCAATCTCCTAATAAAAGCAGTATTTGCATTTTTTGCATAAAACCAATTTGGATTCACTGTTCCTTCACCTGCACAGCACCAATACCCCCTGCATGAAAAACAAGTCAGAAGCTACTGATGAAAAAGAGGCATTTGTGACTACTGAAAATGTTCCATGTTCTCCCTCTCAGAGCAGATAAAAAGTGTTTCAAACCATGGCCACCACAAGGCATTTGAGTCCCACTCGTCACTGGGGGAGGCTCACATCTCCTCACCAGTGTGCACTGGGGTGGCACAGCTACCCAGGGACATGTCCCAGGACAGCCCCAGGGAGAAGGATCCATTTCTCCTCAGCTGGCATCTGTGCAATGTCCAAGGAAGCTGCACATGGGCCCTGGGCCAAGGGCAGGATTGCCACCCTGGGGTTGGGTATCGACCCCATGCCAGCACTCGCACGGCTCTGCACAGGAGCTATGCAAATGTTGTGGCCAAATCCTCTCCGTTCCTAATCACAAATGGAATTGTCTATGCAAAGCTGGTGCACCCAGGGAGTGACTGCCTGGGCCCCTGCCTCAGCCTGCCCACCCCTGCATGAGGGCAAGGCAGGGACCCCCAACACCCAGCTCCAGCTCATGGGGGTAGGTGTAAAAATCCCACAAGGCCTAAATCTGTCACTGGTGCTGTCCAGGCAGCAGTGGATGCAGAAAAATAATAAAAAAATCCATAAATAAAAGCATTTAATCTTGGCTAACATGTGCCTAGGGAAGCAGCAGCACAGGTCTGTCCCTGTTATGTAGTCACCAGCACAAGTAGAGGGAAGGTGTCCCATTTTCCTTAGATTATAAACAGCTGTAAGCTTTTTAGGGCATTACACGTAGTGGTTCTGTAATGGAAAAGTTTATATGCTGGAAACAGTGTCTTGTTAATGAGCTAAGGTATTTATAGTATTTTTAATAGTCACAGGGTGTTTGAGATATTAACAAAAAACGTGTTGATGAGGTGACTATTTGTGACACCCACTGATGTGCCAGACAAGAACAAAGTATTCTCAAGTCAGTGACTGGCACATCCCAGAGTGGCTAAAAGAGAGGAGGGTAGAAGAGAAGATTTTTGTTTTCTGTATAGAGAGGTAGTTAAAAAAAGGATCATTGAAGGCATTTGGAAAGTTTTAGCTGTGGCAAGCAACTAACAGAGACTCTTTTGGAAGATGCAGGTCCCATTAAGAAGTAGTTAATTTGAGTTCAAGCGGCTCCAAAGGAAAGGAGCAGAAAAACTCACAGAACTGAGGATCTGGACAAAATCAGGAGGGGAGCTGCAGCTGCACAGCAATGAGTGCTGGGATGTGGGACTGGCAGCAGAGCTCACTGTGAGGGCTCTTGGTTTCAGTGGAAAGTTTCAGATGCAGTAATGGGGATGGGTGATGCTCATGTGGGGCACACCCCGTGCCCCACAGCACTGCTGCTTCCTTGGATGAGAAAGGGGACAATATAAAAAATTACCCACTCCAAGAGTCTGGTCTCAAGAGCTGGATTCTGTGAGTCAGTCCCAGCCTTGTTGAGCTTCCCAGTCCCATTGGAAACTATGAAAAAATCCCACCCTCTCTCCAGACAAGCCTGCCCTTTGTGCACTGGAGATCCTGTTCCATGGGGCCCTTGGCCACTCCTGTGCTGCTCTGGGCCACAATGGGAAGGCTGTGATTTGGGGGAACCACCCTGCCCCAGCTGGGCACAGGAGAGCAGCTCCTGAATTGAAGGCATGTGGTCAATTCACCCTGGATGAGTTTCCCTTTACAGAGCCCTGTTTGAGCAACTTTCTGGAGCCAGCTTTTAAATCCTGCAACTTTTTAAAGCACCCATGAGCATTGCCTGGCTGTAATTTAACCGTGTGATAATTTCAATGAAAGCCATGTAAATGAAAGCTATAGGGGGGCAACTTGTGCCTTTCAGCCCTGTGAGAGAGCAGCCACGCCAGCCAAGCACCCCATGTCAGCCAAGCACCCCATGTCAGCCAAGCACCCCATGCTCAGGAGCCACTAACACCTGAGTCAAGGTGAAATAAATGGAATATAAAGCCTGAACTGAGGGCTGGAGCTTTGCCCCTTGGGTAGCTGCATGCTTGAGAAGGCTGAGAGCTGTACACAATAACTGAGTTGATACCAGAGCTGTGATTGCTCAGATTAAGATGGCACTTCAAACTCATGCACCATGCACGATGCTGCATCATCTGGGCATATGTGGCCAAGGATATTTTCCTTCCTGACCCATTCCCATCCCACATACACAGTGCTTGCTTCTCCCCCTCCTCATTTTCTGCTGGACAGACAAAAGAAACTCGACCAGCACCTCACTGTGGCCATCTCTTGCCATGGAGAGAGCCAAGGAAGAGCCAAGATGCTCACTGTATCCTGGAGCCCCAGGGCAGCCCTGCACAGCCAGGGTGGGATGCTGATGCTGTGCCTGGCAGCCAGCTCCATCCCTGGCCCACCAGCAGCCAGAATTTGCTGTACTATCACTCTGGCACACTCCTTCCTTCCTTGGCAAGACAGGCCAGGACTAAACTTTTCCATTGAGACGGGTAAACAAAGACTTTGCTTTTCCCCCTGTAACAAAGTTTAGCCCAGGAAGTCACATGAGTGCAGCTGCATCCAGCATGTATATCCAAAATGGCTCGAGCTGCTGGCAGGGTATGGATGTACAAAACCTGATACAGGACAAAGCTCTGCCCTGGAAATGCCCTTCCACCAATGTGTGGAATTGCAGCAGAAACATCCTGTCCTTCCGCACCAAGGCCAAATCTGACCCTTGGCCAGAGTGGGTTCCCCTGCCTCACACCATGTGCCAGGGAGGAGACACTGTCACTGAGACTGTCACAGCCAGCTCTGTGTCCTGGCTCTCCCCCTGACTCCCCACAGCCCCCACAGCCTCCCCCTGAATTGCTGTCATGTGTTGCACAAAAGGCACCCTTGGCAGGACACTGAAATGCAGGTACAGGAATTCTGCCCCAGCCAGCCTGGGGACAGAGGCTGGAAAACTACCCTGCAAAAAATCTGTGCTCTGGAGTATGGAGAAACTATGAACAGTTTGCCTTAGGGGCAGCAAAAACGCAGGGATTTGCTGATGGTCATTTTCTGCTATTAGAGCAATAAATCCATTCAACTGTCAGCCAAAACACCAGAAAAAAAGAATGTGAGCTCAGGGAAAACAGGAAAAAAAAAAAGTGTTATGAGTTGAAAATATTTTCCTGCAGGTTTTAGAGGCAGTTCTGAGCCCAGCAGCAATCAGTCAGAAAAGCTGCTACCCCTGAACCCGTGCCAGGCCACTCCTGTGGCTGTTGTGCTTCCCCAGGATTCCTCACCCTGCACAGAGGTTCACAAACTCCAAAACACTGGGAATCTCATCTGAAGCCCTTGCAGAAGATAGCAAATGCACACTGTGCCCTTTCCCCTTCCCAGGGAGGAAGGCAGGCCAGGAGGTTCAAGGGCAGTGTTGACAGCCTGAGGAACTGGAGTTGTCCTGAGCCTGCATTTTTCTTGCTGAAAAATCATTTCCATTGGTGCCATTTTACTGCATCCCCCCCTTGTGTCCCTCCTCTTACCTCTCTCCCCTCTTTGGTGAGCTTTTCTGGATGTTTTCTGATGGAGGACATTGTCCTAGTAACCTCAACCTGACTGGTGGGGAAAATGCAAGGGCCAGGTGAGCAGATGTGTGGTGGCTCAGCTCCTCTTAAAGCTGAATCCCTGCTGCTGCTGCCTCCAAAGGTGCCTTCAGCATGGGCTGCTGGCAACAGACAGGATCCAACATCTTGTAATCCTTTTGCTGCTCAGCTGGACATTCCCAGCCCCTACACTGGGGCTGCCCATCTGCAGGCAAGAAGCTCTGTCCCATCTTGTTCCCAGTAAAAGCACAGACACGGAGGTGTTTGGCTGGAAAACTGTTAGTAACCCCATTTCCCAGGAATCTGGGGGCTGTTGCCTCAGCTGGAATCCCCTGCCTCGTGTTGCAATATGCCATGGCTGCCTGGTGGGAGGCAGTGACAGCCAATTCCAGCATTCCCACTCCATGGCTTGCTCCCCACGGAAATGAGCTGTCAGGCCTGCACAACTGGGATGACAGCTTCCAGTTGTGCTGTGCTCTCAGCTTGCAGCCCATTCCCAGTGGATGGGCAGGATCCTCAGCCCAGGTGCAGAGTTGTGTTCTGCTCCCTCCAGCTGATTTTGGCAGCTGTGAGCAGAGCAGGTCGCTCAGTGGGTCAGTGCTTGCTCTCAGTGGCCAGGAAAGATGGATCAGCACAGAGCAGGGCTATCCAGCTGCTCCTTCATGCCAAGCACCCCCAGCTCATGCCCAGAGACACACAGGTGCCATGCTGAAGTGCTGCCAGACCAGCAGAGTGTCACTAGAAGGGCAGTGGCCCCTCTCCCTGTGGATGAGAGCGGCTTTCCAGCACCAGCAGGATGTTCCTGACTGGGGCTGAGCAGAAGCTCAGTTGCAGCAGTGAGGCTGAGAGGAAGGAGCAGGGGCCCTGGAACTGGTGCCCAGAACATGGGGTTGTTGACAGACAGCCCCACAGCAACAGGACAGCTCCTGGAGCACAGGGCTCACCCCAGGGCTCACCTTCAACAAGATGATGTAGAGCCAAATGTTTTGCAGGACAGACCAATGACGAGTTTCTTGATGTGACACTGGGTTGGACCACCACGATCCATCACCACTTTGTGAATTCAAGGCCAGGCTGTGCTATGTGACCACATTCACACTGGGGCAGGGTGGAAACTGAAAGCCATGGTGATGACCCAGCTGAGGGGGAAGCAGGAATCAGCTCGACGCACTGCGATTTCCGCTCAGCCCTGTTGATTCCTGCACTCGCTGAAGCGCCTCTGCTTGTTGATGTAACAGGGACTGACTCAGTGGGAATAAACCCCGAGGGAAAGGTCCTGCTGAAATATTTGTTCCTATTATTTATTCTGCGGCTTAATCAGACATCTCTACAGAGAAATCAGCAATAACCTTGCCTTGTAATTTACTGAAAATGAGGTCACTGGCCCTGATTCACTTACAAGGGGCTTCCTAAGAACAAAAATGCTACAACAGAAGAAAGTGAGCCCACATCTTCCACATCCCAGCACTGCTACCACCTAAAGCACATGTTTTGAACACCTGAGTCTGAAAACACCTTTGTTTTCTTGTCCTGGGATACACCTTCCCATGTTGTGTATGGCAAACAGGGAGATATGAGAACGTGCTTTTTTGCTACAGCTGCATGAAAAGCCAGGTGGTGATGAATTGCATATCCATGTTCTGTCAAACACAAAGCTCTGACAAGGAAATGACAAGATTTGGCTTCATCCTTCCACTTTGATGCAAAGCTTCATTTGAACTTCAAGCTTATCTTTGCAATGTTGAGCACGAACATCTGCAATTTCTATGGGATCTAGAGGAAACTTCACAAGAGAAATCTAGCAGACAGCCATTTAGCATAACCACATTTCTAAACTGCAGGGCAACCATATTAAATTAGGTTCCTTTCAACACACACAGAGAAGAAGAACAGGAAAGGCAGAGGCCCCAACAGCTCTAGTCTGGGACTCATGTTTCATGCAAGTGACATTTTTCCAAAACATAAGCAGTAGGTAAAAAGCTTACCCCTAGATTGATTCAACTCTACCATTACTATAAAAAACAGTACAAAATAACCCACCCTCAAATCAGTCATGAGGCAGTAGAAGGTCACTGGTTTGCATGGAAAATCTTTGTCTGGCACTCCCAGTGCCTCCGTGCCACCCAGCCAGTTACTGACTGCAGGCTTGTAGCACCCAGGGTCTGGCAATAAAGAATGTTCTCAAGGAAAGTGGTTGGGTTGGCAGCTGAGATATTAGCAGGTAAATGCACAAAAAAGAAAGTTACAGCTTCCCAGAGGAGCAACTCTTTAATGCCATCCCCACCTGGTGAGTTTCCCCTATTACGCAGCTTCCTTGAGGTTTGTCTTAGATTTTTTGATAAGTGTGTATAACTTTTGATAAGTGTGTAAACAGGGAGTTTACACACTGAGGAACTGTAATCCTCGAGAAGCGTAGCACATGAGCATTAATGACTTTGAATCAGCTTTTTCAGATGCACACAAGCAATTCTCTCCACAGCTCCTTGCACAAAGTGAATAGCTTCACAAGTTCAGGCATCTCCACAGTGCCTTCATGGTGCTGCAATGGCACTGTGCACATTCCTAAACTCATTGAGTGTCCACTGATCCTCTCTGGGCTCTGGGACACAAACACAGCTGTGGGGACCTACAGGAACCCAAACCTCCTGCCCTGCCCCTAGGTGTAGGGAAGGGCACATGGATAAGACTGTGAACCCGCCACAAGTGCTGCAGCCCATGTGGAAGGAGGCAATCCTGATTTGCTGCTCCCTGCCACCTCCCTCTGCCCCATTTTGCCCTGGCAGGATTCCTTCAGAGCTGAGACAGCTGCTCCAGCTGGCACAGACACTCAGGACCTGAGGGGTGGAGATGTGCAGGGCCACTCATCCAGCGAAACCCAGAGGTGGATTTTCCATGTGTTTCTGGGTGGTGCCCCACAAGAAACAGGGAAGGTGTTGCAAAGTCATTTTAACCTGGTAAGCCTTGCCCCTACCTGATCTCATTAATCAATTCCTCTCAGAGAGAGGCAGTAATTTCAATGGTATGCAGCCAAACTCCCTCCTCCTCCACTCCTGGAGTGATCCAAAGGTGCTTTACATACCACAGCACCTGTGCCCGGATCAACAGGCAGAGCATCTGCCCTCTGCTCTCCACTCTCCTCCACCAGTAAATCCTGTATTTCACACCCTACACACTCACACTTGTAGGTCCAAGCAGCAAACTTTTCCATTTTAGCTTGATTCATCCTTTCTGCATCATTTCTCTCCAGACTTGCCCATTAAAGCTGAGGCCCCTGGCGCAACAGGACATCTGCATGTCCAGCCCCTCCATTTCACAGGCTGTGGCAGCTGTCCCTCCCAGCAAGTTACTAATGTTTTCCTAGGAAATGTGGCAAGCTCTAATCCCTTTGTTTTCCTATTACTTCTGAAGATTGCACCGAGCATTTGTCACCCCCAGATCTCCCTGATGACGTGGGACATCCATTTCTTCATCCCCACGGGATGCAGTTCCATGGACTCTGGAGGGGTGGGCAGGGAGAACACAGCCCTTCCCAGAGAGCAGCGGCACCAGCTTGTGAAACGTGCCAGGGTGTTTCTGATGGGCTGCCCTGTACAGCAGACACCGAGAGCTTGGGAATTGTGTGGCAAATTCCCCTTGTCACTGCCAGGGCTTGTGGGGGTGGCCACGGCATGCCAAACAGGTACCAGGAAAGCACAAGCAACAAAGAGCCTGTGTGCTCCAGCGCTGAGGGGTGAGGGATGAGGGAAAAGGGTGGGATGTGAGGAAGAGGAAGAGGGAAAGCAGAGTAGCCCTGCTTCTTCCCCACCACTCAACCCCAAAAATCCTCACACTGCCAAAACAGCTTCTTACAGCATTGCCTCAGTGAATCCCGAGATTCATCAGCTGGCCTTGAGAACAAAAAATCTCTGCAGCTCAAGCCAGTAAAATCTAAGTTGTGGGGTTGTGGGGCTGCAGGACATCATTCTGAAGATGGAAGTGGGTTAGGCAAAAAGAATCCCAAATCTAAACTCTAACAGCATTTCATAGAGACACCACAGCCGGCATTCAGAGACTGCTCATGTATTCCCTGTTGGGATGGAAGGCCTTTTATCATAAGTCAAATCAAGTAAATTACTTTTCCTCCTTAGTCATTAAAACATTCTCTGCACCACCTATAGCCAGGGGCCTGACACAAACACTGCCACAGGAATAAGCATCCTCAAGTCCCTCATTTCCAGAGACTACAGGCACCAGGCCTCTGTCCTCCCCCATCACCCTGCCATGCAGTCACTCCATCCACACCAACCTGCCCCATTCCCACCTCTCTGCCACAGAAAATCCAACTTCCCAAGCACCTGTCCCTCCTCCCTGTGTGCCCCCAGAGCCCTACCTGGGACAGGAATTCCCACAGCAGCCCATCATCACCAGCTTGCCTTGGGCAGCCCTGCATGGCAATCCCACGGGCAAGGCTCCTCCACACACACTGAGAGCTCCAGCAGAGGAGTGCCCAAAGCACTAAGTGCTCTCCTGCCTCATGTTTCACTCCTCAGGCTCTGACGACAGGTCTCTGCTGCACCCAGGAGCCTTTATAATTCCCACATGGTGATTCCTTGAGCTGGAGGCACTTTTCCCAGAGGTTTCCCGGATCTCCTGAGCAAGGCTGCTGCTATAAATCAGTTGGATTGCTTAGTCACCCCTGTTTGTCCAGCCGGTGCCAAGGCAGACCTGCTACTTTCACAGCATGTACTGTACTGCAAGGAGCCAGTTCCTGTAAATGAGATGCACCACTGCAAACTGAATCGCATATTGTTTTCTGCTGGCCTGGAAGAAACATACTTTACAGCCATAAATAAGAGAGAGAACAAAAAAGAGTCACAGAGTCATGTTAAAGGCTGCCTGACAGAGGGCCATGTGTGCCTGGGAGGCTGTGGTGTGACTGCAAGGGCTGAGCAGTGCTCTGTGCTCCAGCATGAGAGGAACAGCAGATTTGTCTTTACTAACAAGCTTTGTGTCTGCTGGCAGATAAAACTAGCATTGGGAGATAAAAGAAACAATAGGAAGGATTTCACTGATTGATGAATGGCAAAAGATATTTGCTTTCACAAATAAACTTTAGGTTTGCTGATAAATGGAATTAGACATTGAAAGATGAAAGAAACAATGGGGAAGGAAAAAACCCTAAATTCCGTAAGAATTAAAAATTAAAAGGGAGGGTTATACCTTAGAGGGAAATCTTTGGTATCAGGTGTTCTGGGAAGTCTGTACCTCTCAAGTCAGCCAATGGGGAAAGGGAGAAGGGAAATGCAGCCAGGAAATTGGGATAAAAAGGGAGGCTGTGTCCTCCAAAAATCTGAGAGATCCCAGGAGAATCCCCCATGGCCTCTCCCTTTATTGGAATAAAGTAAAAGAACTCCTCTGTCTCCTTTTTGGACATAAACCTCGGGTGTTTGTGGATTAATTTTCCTGACAAGCAGGCACTGGATGTGCTCACTGAAGCCAGAGTTTTTTCCCTGAGGGCCACTGAAGTGTGGAGGGCCAGGACCCTTCCTGAAGTGTTCATGAGCATGAAGCACTGTCTGAACCCAAAGCTGCACTTCAGCTTCAGCCCTGCCAGCCTCAAAACAGGCTACAAACCAGGGGTTCCCAGGCAAGTGGGTGCTTCAGGCTGCCCTCTCTGCCAGGCCTTCCTCATTTCTGAAATGGAGCACTCAGGGATGCCTGTGATGTGATTATTCCCACATAGACGTGAGCCCTGGAAGCAAGAGAGCATTTGCTGCACCCCACAACGCCCAACAAAGAGCTCCCATGCCTGCCCCTGGCACAGCCACAAATGTGCTCACAAAGCCAAGGGCAGAGAGCCTGGTGGGTGACATTTCAGCAAAAGTACAGAGAGGCCCAAATCAGCTGGCAGAAGCTGCTGGAAAGCTCTACTTTCACTGCCCCTCACTCTGTCCCTCCACAGGGGCTCCCAAAAAGGAGGGGAGCTTCTGCAGTCACTGTGGGGCCATACCCACCTCTTCACTTATTAGGAAAAAAAACTGTGTCCAGCTTTTTTCTCTTGGAAAGGTTTGTATTTCAGTTCTCCTTACCATATTGATTATAAAATCCAACTTTTGACTTGTGTGGTGTATTAAATACAAAATATTTAAAAATCTGGAAAGGCTGTGGCAGAGGAGGAGATGTAATCAGGAAAGCCTGTGTACTAATGCTGAGATAATGCTTAAAGTAAACAGGAATCAGGGCCTATTTGTGGTACATCCTGTGCAATAAAAGAGATGAAAAGATGATGCACGTTACTACCAAGACCTTATAGTATAATGTGCAACTTCTAATAAAACTTTGTGCATTTCAGAGGCAGATTGTCTAAATCCTGAGAGAGGCAAGTCACTGGTGAAGGCTGCAGGCAGAAGTGACTGACAAAAGCAGCCAAATTACTTCCACCAAAGGAGTTTCATAAAAAGGCTGCAGAGTCCTCAGGAGCCTGCCCAGAAAGTCAATGCTGCCAGTCTCCCTCTGGATTTGGTGCCTGGATTTAATGGCATTCACTTGCCAGGAAAATAGGGCAATGAGAGTAATTAAGGAAAAACAGAGAAGGGAAAAGCACAACAAGAAATAGCACAATGCTCAGGGGGGGAAAAAATCCAGATCCAGGGAAGAAATGTTAGGTCCCTGGTAGTAGCAACCACACTCAGCAGCCAAGACCCAGCACATCTGTCCCTGGGGCAATTTCTTTTTTTTCTTTGGCATCCTGATGGAGCAGGGCACTGGGAGGCTGGATGCCCATCCCTCCTGGTGACAGGGCAGCAGGTGAAGCTGGGCCAGACCAGATTCATGCTCTGGTTCTGCTTAGCAGAGCCCCAGCAGGGCCCAAGGGTCGCAGCCAGGCTGCCACAGGAGCAGGGACAAGGCTCTGGAAATTCAGACTGCCGTGTACTCCAAAGGATGAAGCTGTTCCCACCCCAGGCTGTTCCCACCTCAGTGCACAGCACAGTTGTGGACACCTGGCTGCTCCTACCCAGGTGCCTGATGAAAACTTGATGAAAACCTCAGGTTGTAATGCCAGCTTTGGGAACAAAGTGTCCAGAAATCCTAGGCAGAGAGTTCTTGCTGATAACAGAGAAAGCCAAGGGCAGGTGCTCACAGTGCAGGATGTCCCTTGCTAAGGGAGGTGCTGTAGCTCCAGCCTAGCAGCCTGAACTTCCCCAGAGAGATTCCTGCAAGAGAGCATCCCTGTGGGCCCAGCATGCCATCCCATCCCTCCCCAGGCTGTGGTGGGACATGAAGCAGGAGTGGGCAGTGGTCTGAAGTGAGGTGACAGTGCAGGACACTCTGCCTCACTCCAGGGTTTGCAACAACCCAGATCTTCTCTGGATCTGGATCTGGATTTTTCCTCCTGAGCATTGAACTAATTCTTGTTGTGCTTTTCCCTTTTCTGTTTTTCCTTAATGACTCTCATTGCCCTATTTTTCTGGCAAATGAATGCCATTAAATCCAGGCACTGAATTCAGAGGGAGACTGGCAGCATTGACTTTCTGGACAGGCCTCTGCTTGTGACCCCCCCTCTTAATGAGCAGGCTTTTTGGGACAGGTTTTATTGGTGAGAGTCACAGAGGGGCCTTGGTTTTGAAGATTCACCAGCTCTTTCTCATTCCCCACATAAACAGCATGTTTCTATTCTGATTTCTATTATTACAGCAACTAGGGATGTTTGTGATTTCTGTGGGACTTAAAGTAAAAGCTACCTTCAAATTGGACAAAATCATGAAGGACTTCTTTTTATTGAAAAAATTCCAATTAAATTTCACTGAGACCATTGCTTTCCAGTAAGAATAGAGGCAAAATTGAAAGAACTTTTGGAGTTGGGTCCACAGGGTGTAAATACAACTGAGGCACTTGTCAATGGGAAGCACTCACACCCCAGAGCAGGAGCAGAGAGGGAGGATGTCACTGCTGGTCAGTGAGATCCAAGAGCTCCTGTCCCCATCCACACCCTGCACCACAGCACAAGGACATGTAAACCCCTCCTCAAATCATGTTCTTGTCCCCAGACAAAAATGTCACATCTGTAGCTCTGAAGGTCCAAGCACTGGCAGTGACAGTGGCCACTGCATGTGCAGATGTGCTGCCTGTGAGTCCACATGTGCTGTGACATCTGTGCTGGCAGGTTATTCCTGCCACCCCTGTGCATGGCAAAAGCAACACCGTGCCAAGAAACACCATAAGAGAACAGGAGGGCTCTGGGTTCTGGGTGTGTATATCCCTGGGACCCCCTGCTCCTCCTCAAGCCTCCCAAGGTCCCTTCCACCTTCATGTCACTTACCGCACCTCAGGCCAGCTGAAAGGGCTTGCAAGAGAAGTGCAGATCTGAAGAGGAAACTCATAAGCCCTCGTCTGAGGGTAGAAAAGAGAGATGTTTTTATCAGTGCTAACCTGCTCACCTTGGCAACCTGCCACCAGCAGAAGGAAACACACTGCTTGTCTCTTCTTTTAGGGGCTCCCCTCAGCATGAGGCTGTGCACATCTCTGTGGTCATGCACCCCTGTGGCATCTGCTTTTATGTGTGACCTCACCTGTCTGCCCCTCCAGCAGAGGTGGCCGTGACAAAGCCCCACACTAACCAAACTGTGGATTATTAACATTCAGAGAGCTAATCATTGAAAGGAGCTGTTGACACAAAGGGATGAAACTCCCACAGGATTAGATTAGATTAGATATGCTGCTGCTTTGCAGGGCAGAGCCTGGGGGTGCCTAACCCATCAGCACACAGCCAGGCATTGCAGGCAACCTCTGCTGTGCTGTGCTGGCAGAGCTCCCAGCCTGATGGGATGCTAAAAAGAGCCAGTCCCACCACTTGGAGGAGAAAAACCCAGCTCAGGAGGAGTGGGGAATTCCTGTGGAAATTCTGCCACAGGCTGAAACTGCAAGGCAGAGTCAGAGAGGGTCCACATGTAGGAACATGTTTTGCTGGACCAAGGAAGAAAAGACAACCACGTGCCTGAACAGAGGAGAGGCAGAGAAGAGCCCTAGAACTGGAAGAGCATCCCTTCCCATGGGGCCATGTCACACAGCACATGGCAGCATCCAGCAGAACTGCCTGGACTACCCAAATCCACAAAACAAGGTAAGGAACAGCAGTGAGCACAGAGGAGGCAGGTGCTGCAGTCCCAGTAAAGCTGGTAAATTCTATTTTCCTGGTAAATATGATCCATGTTGGTCCCCAGATGCCTTGGGACTGCAAGCTGGCTGCTCTCTCCAGCCCATCAGCTCCCTGTTGTGGCACTGGTGCAGCAGTTTCTCCCCTCACAGTGTCTCACGCACCAATCTCCCAGCTGTACCTGCAAATCCTGCTTTTTCCAGGCCCACCACAGGCTGTGGATAGGAAGCTGGGGAACAGCTCCAACATTTCAACTGCACAGCTCCTGTATGAGGGAATATGAAGGACCAGCTACAGCCTGAAGGCCCTGCTGATGTGCCTCCAATCCCAAACAACATCCTTTGCTCAGTGCTGAGACCTTCCTGGCAGGCATTTCATAAGGACACCCACCCAGCAATCCCTGGGTCTGCTGCTGATGCTCCAGCAGAGTTTCCCTCCTGGCACAGAGCAGGATTGAATTCCCTGTGCTGAAAGGACAAACACAGCCATACACAAACCCCTTGTGGGCCAGAGCTGCTCACTCTCTAAGCAATGCTCATGTAGCATGCAGAAACCTGGGGGAATCCTAAACACTTCACTCCTTGCATAAACAAATATAATCTAAATAATTATATAAATATAATCACCTCCTGAAGAACGGGTACCTTCTTCCCCTCCCCAGCTAAAAAATTCAGCAGCATGCCTTAACCCAATTATCTCACTGCCCCATTTCTCTTCATTTTCTGTTACAATAAGGCATCTCAAGCAGCACTACTCCTCAGAGTAAAGCTGCAGGAAAAGGGTGGGGCCCTGTAACAGAGCTCAGACTGTGTGTAACCTTTTGAGGTGGCAGCCAGATCCTCAGCTGGTGTAAAAGTGAGAGCTGGGCTGAAGCTGAGGCAGCTTGGAGGCTTCAGAGCAGGGGAAGAATATGTTGCCTACCAAGTCCATCAGTGCAAGATGCTCAGGGACACACTGCTGATCTCTGAGTAGAAAGCAATGAATGGAAGATTTTTTGCAATGATCTTAAGATATTTCACTCGAAACCCATTAGTTTGCAGGCTAAATAATACCATATACCATAATACCATAATACCATATATAAACTTTGTTGATCTCCTTACTTGGTTTTCTTCACCAAGACCTTTTCACTTTCAGCCTGACAGAGGAAGGCAAGAAGCAATGTTTCACACAGGCTTCTAAACAAAATAATCTGGAAATTATTACAGTAATGTGAAACTGGCTTATTGGGTTTGTGCTGATCCCTTTTGAACAGGTTTAAAGAATTACTGGGGTGAGACAACATGTTTCAACAGCTAACATGAATGTGGAAATAGAAATGTGCTGCTCCTCTGGGCATTACCAGCAAGTGATCTCAAGGCACACACCCACCCTCGGAAACCTTTGTGTTCTGAGACCCCAGGACACAAAAGAAAATGAAAGCATGGAGAAGGGAGGAGGGAGCTTTTACAAAATTAACTGCACAAAAATAAGACTTTCTAACCCACCTGCTGCCTAGGGGTGAACCCTGCACCTTGCTAGAATTGGTCCTAACAAATACTTGTCTTTTCTTGACTTGTAAGATTAAGAGCTTCCCTGGAAAACCACTCAGGGGGCATAAATATTGAGAATGTGTGACCTGGGGATCCAACTGCTCTAAGTGCTTTTGCAGGCAGAGGAAATGCGCAGCCTGAGAAGGAGCAGCCTCCAGTAAAGGACTAAGGGAAGGAGGAGCTCAATTACCACTAATCAGCCCCAAGCACTAAAAGCATTTGCCCAACATCACCCTCATTAAATTAAAACTCTCTTCCACACTGGAGGCTGTTAAATGAGCTCAGGTCACAGCAGAGGCTCACAACCTCCATGAGCATGCTGCCACTTCTTGGTGCACAGAGAGACATTCCCAGCTTTTCCTACAAACAACCTTGAGCTGCTCAAACTGTGCCATCCTCTTGTTGCCCATCCTTTGGGGACATTTTGTGCCATTTTCTGCAGGTTAATTGCACTGAGAGTTTTAAAGATGAGCCAGGGGACCTGCAGACCTAATTTTGGAGATGAGGACACGCTCAGGGACTGGAACAAGGAAGGAGAGCAGGGCTGCAGGGAGCTGGCTGGGGCAGCCAGAGGATGCCGCCAGCACAGACAGCCTCCAGATCCATCCCTGAGGGATCCCATTAAATGACTGCAACTGCCTGGGCCTCCCTTGGCACATCCCATGAGTGCTCCCACAAAGATGTGGCTGTTCTTGCTCTTTTCCAGCCAGTCCTCTCACCAGGGGAGAGAAATTGTGTCTCCTTCAGAACAGCTGGCAAGGTGGTATGGGGCAAATGGCACCACTGGGGACGGGGACTGCTCCTCCCTGTCACACTGGGGCCTCCCTGTGTGAGTTAAAGCAAAGTAACCCCCACACCTGTGGCAGGGGCAGCCAGAGAGCTGAGACACAACCAGGCAGTCCCACAGGGAAGCTGAGAGTGCAGCAGCACTCCCTGAAAACGCAGCACATCTCCCTGCTCTTCCTTGAGGCTCTCAGGAATGATTTACAACAAAAACTGCAGACACCTGAGGAACTACAGCCTGCTCCATCATCACAGCTCCATTCTTCAGCCTTTGAGGTGCACAGAGGACTTGTGCACAGATGTGAGACACGAACACTGCAGCCAGGTTTGTGCTGGTGCCCACATGTGCACAAGCCCTGAAACTGGGCACATGCATGGAGGAGACATAAAGGAACCCAGCTAGATATCACGAGATTGTTTGTGCTCATTTACTGTAACATTTTGTCCTCTGGACTGAAATTCATCTCACCTATTTTTAGACATGTTCAATGTAGATGACTGCATCTATCCTAGTTAACTCCTTTTACAGTCACAGGGCTGCCCAGCCTCAGCTCCTCTCATGCTGTGCACACAGGTCACATACAATGTACTCTGCAGGGGCCTGTTCCTCCCCACAAAGGGAGGCTGGCTCAGATCTAGCTACTTGCCACAAATCCCATCCCAGCCATCCATCATTAAGTACTTTTAAAGTCATGTTATCCAAGCTCTCCTCTCTTCCTCCTGCCTTTCTGTGTCAGCCTCGCACGATGCTTGCATGCTTTCTTCCACTATTTTTCACATTATTTTCCCCTCCACTTTGCTCCATCTCCTGATGAGATTCTGCACTCAGTTTCTCCCAAACTTCCCATTCTGCCTCCATCCCATACCACCCTCCTCTCCTCCTGCTCTTTGGCCAGCACCCGACACAGCTGGACACAACTCCAAATAAAAGCGGCGCCATCGACCTCTGCCCTCATCCTCAGGCAACACTGCTCCACACGCTCCATCCTCACCTCCAGCTAAAGCCAGCCCTCGTCAAACCCAAAATTCAGTGTTTTTTGCTGGGGCAAAGCAAGTAAATCTATTTCAAGGGAACCTTAGTGTTGTTTAGAAGAGCAACGAGCGGCAATAGGCAGGAGAGTCCCTGCAGAGCCGTGTCACCTCTGCCATGTCAGCCTCACATGATGCTTACATGCTTTCTTCCACTACTTCTTCACAATGCAACTTTTCACATTATTTTCCCCTTCACTTTGCTCCTTTCCCATCTCCTGATGAGATTCTGCACTCAGTTTCTCCCAAATTTCCCACCCCATAGCACCCTCCTCTCCTCCTGCTCTTTGGCCAGCACCCAGCACCTGACACAGCTGGACACAACTCCAAATAAAAGCGGTGCCATCGACCTCTGCCCTCATCCTCAGGGAACACTGCTCCACAATAATCCATGCTCCATCCTCACCTCCACTTAAAGGCAGCCCTCATCACCCCCAAAACTCAGTGTTTTTTGCTGGGGCAAAGCGAGTAAGTCTATTTCAAGGTAACCTCAGTGTTGTTAAGAGGAGCAATGAGCGGCAATAGGCAGGCGAGTCCCTGCAGAGCCGTGTCACTTCTGCCACCTCTGCACCCTACCTTGGAGCACCCACACGCCTCCCTATGCCCCCACAGCCACCAGCACACGTCCCCAGGTGTCCCCACTCACCCCAGGGGCTCACTCCACACAGCTCCACGCCGCCATCCCAGCTGTGCCCGGCTTTGCTTTGCTCTGCGCGCGCTGCGACGCCCCAAGGACGCATGGGATTTACACGTGCCTAGAGCAGATTCCCAGATGGCTTCACAGCTTCCCTTGTATTCTCTTTAGTCCTTCCTGGCCCCCGTGGTCATTTCCCTTTTCCACCTGCCTTTCCCCTTCCTGCCTGCCTTATCTCTCTCTCTCTGCTGGCCCTGCTCTCCCACGCCCCATCCCGCCGGGCACCCCTTGCTCCTGCACTCACCCCATGGTCTCCGCTCTGCAGCTCGCCCCGGCCTCTGCCTGGCTGCCACGGGACTGTTGCAAGAGGAGGACAGCTGAAAAGACAATCAGTGAAAAAGCAGGGAGGGTCTGAGGCTCAGCGTGACAGAAGCCTGGAGAAAACAGTGTCAGAAAGGAATCGTGCTCTACTTCCAGCTGGAGCATGTGACAGGACCAAAAACCCTTTGTATGCCTCTGGGAGATCAACTAGGTTAAAAAAAATGATGTGATGGCAGAGGAGAGGTGAAATGTAGGACTAAGGGGAGGAAAGAGAAAAAAGACAAAAAAGTAAACAGGAAAAAACAGGTAGATTCTTAGAGCCATTTCACATGGGGTTTTTTTTGAAAACTTCACTTCCTTTGAATTATCTGTGCTGGAGATATTTTCAACCCATCTCCACTTCCCTTGAAAGATTCATTTGGCATGCATTCAGTTCTCAGATGAACTTGCAAAACATGAAAGAAGCTGCAAGTGTCACTAAAATGTAGGATCAGCCTCAATTCTGAGATTGACAATCGTACATCTTCCTCCTTGACAGCAAAATGTTGTCTCTTAACCTCTTCCTCGCTCCTCACCTACTCTGACCTCTGCATGCCCAACTCCCAATAAAAGCAAGTTTACTTTTCCTACATATCATGGCAGACATCTCAAAATTACGTAGGATCTTGAGCAAATTATCTCCTAACTCATCTGGAGTCTGATCCAAGGACACCAAGGGAAAGCTTTCTGCTTCACCCCTACATCATCAAAATGAAATGTTCTGTTTGCTTACAGAAAGAGCAGTAGTAAGTTAAGTCCCCTTGGCATGAACAAGAGCCCTGACCTAGGAAGAGAAGCTGCAGTAATTTCAGAATTGTTGACTGCACTTTCACAGAGTGTACTCAAACCGCTTTTTCCATTGATCTGACGACCCTGGTTACTCAAACAGCTCCTCAGCTTACTTCCTGTTCTGCTGGAGAGCTCAGCAGCCCTGCTAAGAAACAGAGGGAAAAAAAAACTCCAAAATCTAAACTTTATTCTTAGGTCATCAGAAATAGCTGTGGTGGATGCTTCCTATTTTTGCTCCAAAAACGTATTTATAACTTTCCTGCCATCAGAGGGCACAGCAATGTGACATCTCTGCTCCCTGGGATGCCAGCTCAGCACACTTGGTGAGCTGAGCCCCTGCACCACTG
Organism: Zonotrichia leucophrys gambelii; assembly: GCF_028769735.1. Lineage (NCBI taxonomy): Eukaryota > Metazoa > Chordata > Aves > Passeriformes > Passerellidae > Zonotrichia > Zonotrichia leucophrys. The sequence continues at coordinate 99,514,278 of NC_088172.1, forward strand.
CCAACAGGTCCACATCTCTGAGCACAGGGGAAACTCGGGCTTTGTGCCACATTTTGTTGCTGGTCTCCCCTTGCTGTGATTTCAGATGCCCTGAAGGAGCCAGATGGGAGGGGGATTTTGCAATTTGGGCAGCTCTCCATGGTCTAGCCATGAATACAAACAATGCACTTAACTCAGCCATCTGTGGTTGGTGTTTTTCTTACTCTGGATCGAATTTATCCATTGTGCAAGCCCACCAGACACAACAGAGATACAACAGAATTGATTTGGCTCAATCTGATTCCAGATTCCAGCTACATTGAAGTTCTAGAGTGCTGAACCTTCTCCATAAAGGTGACAGGGAAGTGTAGCTCAAGTTTGCTGACCCTGGTTCCTGCAGTAGCAAAAGAAGACAGCAAGGGATCAGCAGACAGCAGCAAATAAACTCTTTCCAGTGAGATCAGCTGGAGCTGCCACTGCAAAATCTGCCACTGAACCTGCACCTGGAGCCTCCCGTGCTTTTCCAAAAACCACAGGGTATTTTTTAGATTAGTGGTGAAATCTGTGGCTTATCATCACCCAATACGAAAATTAAAGTGTCTTAGGGGTTTTAAAGGGATTAGCATGTATTTTCTAAAGTATTCTGTCTTCGGAGAATTTATTCCCCAAAGTTCTTACACCCTCTGAGACATTAAGTGCCATCACATTGTTAGTGTTTCCCGTGCCAGAGCTTGTTTCTCAAATCCCCACTAGCTTCAATAAACACTGACACACCAAGTAATAACATTCAGCATGTGTGTTGCAATGTGTGCTACGTTACAGCTGGCCACGCTGTCTAAAACTGACTTGCAATTTCATTCCCAAGCAAGGAACCTCATTGCACAGTGTATGGAAAATGTTGCTGTTATGCAAACCTCTGTTTTCCGACAATAGCCAGCAAAGCCACTTCCCTCCCTCAATTTTATATCCTGGAAATATTCTAATTCTGTTTGTTACGCCATCAGGAGTCCTAGCTAGCTTTGCAAAGGCATGTGCTCTCCAGAAGAGCAGCTGCAGGTTGTATGCACCCTTCAGAGCTGCCCTCCTGGTGTGATTTCACTGCAGTGCAGATGGAGCACCTGGGAACAGCCCACCAGCTGGAATGCCACACACACAACCACATTTCAGTTCAAATAAACAAACTAAAAGCTTTCCATAGGTGTCCTGGCCTTTGCTCTGAGGATTAATTCCCTTTAAATGTGTAATAGCTCTAAGGGCATGTTAAAAAGAAGAATATACTTGCTTTCCTCCACATGGAGGAGCAAGGACACATTCCTGTCAGCTGGAAAGGGGGAAAATGAACACTGCAGCCTCTTAATTCAAGAGGCAAACTGGGGAACATGTCAGCGTATCTGATGAGAGTAAATTGAAATCCAAACACCATTAGAGCTGCTGGAGAATGCTTGGCTTCACTTCACACAGCAACTCTGCACCATTCAATGACAAGGTGGTTTGGGAAGGTTCAGCAACCTTGCCTGGTATTTTCTGGGACCTATCACAGCCTAAGATTCCTTGCTGAAAGATGTATACAACCTTCCACAGACTGTCCAAATGCAGTTGCTCACTCCGAAAGTCGCTCCCTCTTCACTAACATAATCAAAGCTGTACTCCCATCTCCTGGCAGCTGCTTGTGTCAAAGACCTGTGAATCACTTCTAGAAAAAGTAATTAGTTTTCAAACTGTGTTTTATATAAACTATAACAGGGAAGGAGTGTGAGCCCTCTTGTGCAGTTTGCATGGTCCGTGCTCTTCAGTGACTGCCTGTATCTCCTCCTGCATCCCTGCCTGTGCATTCAGCAGGGTGAGAGAGGACTTTGGGTTTTGGTGGGGATGCAGGAGCCAAACACCAGCTGCCCTCCCAGGCCTCACGACAGGCATACAAACAGGAAGGCAGACTTTGCTTTAGCTGTGTATGGGCTGCTTGTTTCGGCTGGGGCGGGGAGGGAGCGCTGGCGTTCCCCGATTGTTCTGGGCAGGCAGAATCGGCTTACACGCTCTGCCCTCCTGGCCTTTCTTTCCATTCAGCCCAGAGAATCAGCTCCTTCAGCAAGCCCTTTGCCATGAGCTCTGCCCTGTCCTCACAGCCCCCAGCTCGGGCATCATCAGGTAGCTGAGACTCTGAGTTTTCAGGTTTTTTTCAAAAGTACATTTCTTGGCTTCTGCCTCGCAGAGAACAGATTGAAAAATTGTCCTGAGTGTGACTTAATAGGCATGGAAACCAGGAAAACAATCAAATGAGCCCAGCACTTCCAAAAACCTTGAAACTTTTGGTAGTTTTTAAGGCAATCCTTATTGTTTTCTGGGAGAGCTTGAGTTGGCAGTGTTTGAACAGTAAATGCATGATGGAGGGAATTGCATTGCTGATGCACTCATTGGCCTTGACTCCTCATCCTGCTACAGGCACTGATCCCTGCCCTCTGCACTGCTGGGGGACCCTGAGCCACCACAGAAAGTATCAGAGCTATCCCAGAAGGGAGTACAGCCTCTGCCAGCCCCTCTCCTCTACCACAAAAATATCCACATTATGAGATCCATCTTCCAGTAACACTCAAATCACAGCAGGCCAGAAATTCCTTACAAATCTGCCTGTTTCAGGTGAAACCCAGGATTTTCCCATGAATGGAAAAGATCTTTCCTATAGCCCCTGCCCCAAAGGGGCTGATGTTAAGAAGTTTGCCATCCCACACTGTAGCATCCATGCTCTCCCTCCTTTGTGCCCAAAGCCTCCCAAGGCATGGAGAGGAAGGGCTCAGGAGACAGTGCAGGTAAACTTCAGCAAAGGAGGCTCCACTCAGTCACCAAGGGATGAGGAGATGGCACAAAGTGTCTCAGCCAGGCAGAAAACACAGCAGGGAGCAGTAAACTCAGCTATGGCTCATGGTGCAGCAAACACGTGCTTGGGGAAACTCTGTGGCACAGCACGTTTGGGCTACAGCAAAGTGATTACCAGCTATTTGCTCATTTTCCTTTAATGAATCACTTGAATGAGACCAGTGTGAGTGTCAGGGGAGTGAAAGTCTGTCATTCAGCTGTCTGCACACTCTGGCTTCTCAGAAGATTTCTAGATCAGATCTCAGGGCCTCGGGAGTTTGGGTTATTTTTCTAAATGAGGTTCGACTGTGCATCTTCTGGGGAAGATGCCAGTTATCTACAAAACCTACAGCTCTTATTAATTTGATACCACAGGTTTCAGTCTGAATCACAGCAATGTGTGGTTGACCTCAGAATAAACTAAAGTACTTGCTCCATGGCATTAGACTTAAGGATTGGCCAGCGTGGGAGCTGGATTTATTTTTTAACACCAGAGCTCAATCAAGAAACTGGGGGAGAGGAAATGTTCAGGTTGGGCTGGACACAAGATCATGCGGCTGTGAAAGGAAAACTCCACAGTGTCCCATCTGGAGCCAGAGCAAAAGGAGGTGTTTCATTTTGGGTTATGAAAGTCCTAAAAATCCTTTTCTCTTCTCTTCTTTCAATGTGTTTTAGTGGTGAGGTCAACTTTTAAGTGAAAAATGCCCTTTTGAATCAAATCTACATTTCAAGTACTTGCAAAACATAAACAAACCATCCCCAAAATGAAACAGTTCATTCTGAAAGTGTCAGAATGACATGCACTGCTATTTTTAACATCCCTCCTTCTTCCCCCACCTCTGTATTTTTTTTTCTGGGCCAGAACTATTCAGAAAATGTGTTTGAATTTGTGAATCATTTTGACTCCCCCTCTCCCCTGACATTTGCTGGAAAATCTATTCTCTGCCAAAAAACTGCTTTTCCAGATCCAGCCAGCTCCTACAATCCCCTGTCCTGCCAGGGTTTGTCTGGCTCTGAGGCTCTGGCTGCCCTGGGGACACAGAGGAGGAAGAGGAGGAAGAGGAGGGCAAGCCCCAGCCTCTGTCCAGGCAGTGATAGGCTCTGAAAAAGCTCTGAGCCTCTCCTGAGGCTGAACAGGGAGCTGGGCTCCAACAGAGGCCACCACACAGGAGATCCTCACCAGACTGTGGCTTCCAGGTGTGAGGAGAGTGCTTGGAGTTTTGGTTCTCTTGGAAAAATCTTGCATTCAAAGCCAGGCCCCTGAAGGTGAAGTGGATGCACCATGGAGCTGTCTCCTATCAAGGTGACAGAAAATTTAGATTTGGATTCAGTCAAGACATGAAAGCTCTGAGGCTTGCAATGCAATGTAGAGGTTTGATTCTTCGTAGCCTGGCGATTCACAGAACAATTTTTGCCTTTGCAGTGCAAGTGTAAATGTTACTGCTCCCAGTTGTGCACGTTTTGCTACTACCCTGAGACCTTTAGAAAGTGGAAAACTTGGATCTCTTTCAGTCCTCACATCCAACCTATCTGTAGGTCTCGCAGATTTTTTTCAGGATAGCATCCCTAAGAGAGTCTTTCCAGCCTATCCACCCAAACAAAATTCACTTTTTGGTCTCATCACACCATATCCCCATTTCTCATCTCAACAGCCTTGGCTCTGCAAAGATCCATCAAACTCAGTGCTGAAAGATTGCTTTTTTGAATCTGTCATTTGGCCCTTCTGTGGCTCTCAGCCTCCCTACCTTGATTCCTTCTCCTGAGGAGCATCTCTGAGCTCCTTGGCTTTTCTCTCAAGCCTGTGATTTATTCTATTCCCATCACTTCTTATTTCAGCACTGAAAGGTCAGCTCCTGCGTATGCTCAAGCATGAGATCAGCCTATATTAAACAGGCTCCTCTGAGCCTTCTCCCTTCTGGGAAGGGTTCCCATCCACAGGAACAAACCTGGAATCTGGATCTGCCTCCTGAGCCGCCCAAATGCTCAAAAACCAAATACCAGAGTTGGTTGGGATGGATGATGTGGGGAGGACAATAACAGACTAGGTGGCATCCTCTGCATTTCCCTTTCATTACCAGCCCAGCCTCTGGGCGATGTTTTGGTCACTCGTGACCACCTGGACTCCCCTGCTGCTTCCCTTGGCTCAGAAGAGCCAATCCAGCAACACAGGGCAACATGAGGAAACAGAGACCTGAGCAGAGAGGCCAAGCCTTTTCTCCTCAAGGTGAGACACAGATGAGGGGCTGCTAATGGAGGAGCTGAGCTGCAGCCCTGGCTTCAGACCTTTTGTTTTAACCTGCTGAGCAAGGTGGCTCCCAAGAGAGCCAGACAACACCAACTGCTCCATCCTCTGAGAGCCTGGCTCAATTTGGAGCTGCTTTTCTCATCTTGAATATGAACTTTACACAATTTTTCTGTCAGTGATTGTGCATCTTGCTCAAAAGCTGTCACACGCAGTGTTTGTGTGTGAAGGTGGGAATGTGACATCCAGCTTCTGTTTGCTTTGCAAAAAGATCAAGGTTAGTTCCCACTCCACTAAAAGCACGGAAGGGAAACACAGGATTTGTCAAGCAGAGATAAACTGAATTGAGAACATTTTATACACAAATTCCTAGGAGAAGGTTAAAACAATGGAGCTGGGAGAGTACACTTGTCAAGGCTTTTTCAAACAATCATTTTTTCCCATATTCTTTTAAAATACACCAGTAATTCAGGTGGATAGAGATAAGCCACCATTCTAAAATCTCTTTGCTTTGTTTCCTTTCTGGCAGGCCTGGTCTCCACCCCAGTAAGACATTCCTCCCAGGAACCCCAGGGTGGAGGGCTGTCAGCTCTAAGAAAATCCGGCTCCAAGGAGAGATAATAACTTTTCTGAAGCTCTTTCTGAAGCTGCTCTGGCAATTACAGCTCCAAGTGCCTCCCACTCCTGTGACCACCTCCCTTGCATCCAAGGTCTATCTATGAATGGCAGCCCAAGACTATTTAGAGTTTAGGGGTCCCTGGCAAGGGCGCAATGAGATGGTGGGACTGAAAGGGCAATGCAGGAATGCTCATCTCCTCTCCTCCCACTTGGAGGCACTGCCCATCCCTCCTTTGCACACTAGCTGTTACCCCACACTCCATCTGCAACAGCTCCCAGAGGTGGGAATTCCACCCTGAGATTGCTCATGGTCATTTAGTGTGGGTACCCAGGGCAGTACAAGGTATGAGGTGATGCTGAGCTGGCCTCAGTGCAGCTAAGATGATGCTGTACAGGCATGGACAAAAAAAAAAAAATCTGGCTCCATTTCAGAGTTCAAAGAAATATTTGAGCCTATGGGCACTGATTCAGGCTCATCTCTAATTATGTCCCAAGTTCAGCCCTTAAAACCAGTTCTTTAGTCCTCAGTAAGGGTCACTTAGCAGTTGTTATTACAGTTTCTTGCCAATCTGTTGTTGGATTTTCCACTTGACATTATTAAGGGATTAAGTTGTTTGTCTCATCATCTTTTATCTGTCCTGTTCAGTTTCCTAAAAACAGACTTTAGCCAGACCAGAAAAGATACGAGGGGAAAAAAAAAAGCCCAGCATTTTCAAGATATAACCACGGTTTTGGATTTGCCATTATTATTGTTTAAATTTATTACTTTGGATATGTAAACTTTGCTGACTCCTTTAATCTGGAATGTATTAAAGAAAGCATTAAGCATTATAACAAGTCATTGGATTACACTGCACCGATTCAGCTACAGCTGGGGAAGAAATATATAAAGGAGATCCCGTGGAGTTATACATTTCAGACTGAGCTCATCAATTGCCATAGAGAAGACAAAAACAAATGTAGCTGAGCCTGGAAAGAATGTTGCTAAAATTGGAGAAGCATTTAATGTGAGTAGCCTAGGGGTGCAATAACTTTGCCTGTAATTTAACAAAACCCACCCACATAAAACATACCAAGAGAGATTACAGATTGGACTCTCTGATCTGCACTCTGCCAAGAAAGCAAACCTGACTTTTTTCCCCTTCCTGCAGATGCAGGTTTAAATGGTCCCTGCAGAGTGTTAAATATATATTACCCATAATAGCAACCATATTGCATTTGGACACGTTGCTAATTCTCCAAGTGGCTGCTCTGTGGGAGGATACCCCTGGATAACTAAGGGAGCTTGCAGCTGCCAGCAAAGCAAGTCCTATTGTCCACATGGTGAGAAGGAGCCTGCTCACCTCCTCCTCACTCCCACCCCTTCTTGGAGCCCTGGTCTCCTCTCTTTTGAGAGGCACCCCTGGGCTTGTACTTAAATTCTCCTTTCATGAAAATGTTTTGAATGCGTTTAGCTCAATGGGGTAAAAACTATTCCTACGCCTTCCCAAAATGCAGGTTTGCAACCAGCAAGGCTCAGTGGTGAGCTGGAGGCCAGCCTTGGCTCCTGCCCTTCTCCAGAGTGGCAGGGATCAGAGATTGTTGAGCAAGAAACAAGAGAAAAACACCCAACCCTAAAATGCAGCTTCCAAAAAGGCTCCCTGCAGAACTTTCCACGTACAAACCTCCTGTCTGCAGAGGCTCTGAGGCACTGTACCTGTGAACCTGCACCTTTGGTTCATTAATTCAGCTGAAGGTTGGATTTACCACAAGATGTAACTGGATACCTGCAGGAGTGAGCACAAACGATCAAGGGCCAAACCTGCAGCATGCTCCTGCAACAGCTTTTATCAGCGTTTTATCTGACCCTAACAAAAGGAGCAAATTGTTTAGCAAAGGAAGAGGGTTCTTTGATTCTATCTCGCTGCAGATGAATTGCCCAAGCAAGGGCAAAGGGACAGGAAGCGAAGGGGGAGGAGGAGGAGCTGAGGCTGAAGGTAGGTGCTGCCATTGCTCAGCCCTTGCTAAACAGCCCCTTCTGCAAATGCTGGTGGGGTGGGAGGGAAGAGTTGTGTCATCTCCTCGCCGTGGCAATTCCACCAAAACGTCGTGCTGGTCACTCCTGGTGTAGATACACTGGTCCTCATCCTGGCTGTGTCTCACAGGGAGCTTTGTGACAGCAAAGACTGCAGGCCCCGTGAGACCTCCCTCTGCTTTGCACAGTACAGGAACCCATTGTCCAAACCCCAAGTACAAGACTGAAAGTCAAGGATGAAACCCTGGGGAAAACTCACATCAGTTCAGCAAGGTCCACGCCACAGCAGCCCCGGGTGCTGACATCTCTGCAAATCAAGGGTGTGAAGCAAACAGTGAAGAGACAACCTGATCCTGCCCTTTGAATCTAGCTCATTAAAATGTCTGCAGGCATGTCCCTCCTGAGCACATCTCTGTCTTTCACAGAGACGAGGGATGCTTTACTATTACTTAAAACCACAACAGTGCAGAATGCTAATGAAGTTCCTGTTGTGTAGCACTGATCAGATACTACACTGTACTGCTTACAAGAAGTAGTTGTAAGTGCTAAGCACTTGTTGTTTTACCCCCTAGCTTCTCCTTCCAAAAGCAATCCTTGTGTTTTGACCAGCAATAAATCTTACATCCAAAAGAAGAACTGAATTCCTTCTGCTGGCTTGTCCCTTTTCCCATGTCATTAATGAAAAGAACTTTCTTCACTACAAAAAAAAAAAAAAAAGAAAAAGAAAGAAAAATCACTTCTTTCTTTTCATGGCTGAAAAGACAACCTTGCAGCTGGAGACCCCCAACTTCAGAATGTACCTGCACCAATTCACGCTGAAAGGCACTGCTGGATGAGCATCCTGTTACAGAGCAAGTTGAATTTTGCTGCCCAAACACTGATTTAAAAGCCAGCCACAGGCACTTGCCTTTGAGGCTGGTATCAGACTGAATCAGCTTTCTGAACTACTTGGAGCTGTTGTGCAGGTTATGCATGACCTGGGTTTTTATGTGTAGGAAAAAAATGAAATTCCAATAAATTTTATAGAAGAGATTCAGAAACAGATTCCTCTGTCTCAAGGCAAACTCTTGGGCTGGCTGTCAACATCCCATTAGAGTAAGAGAGAAGAAAGCTACATTAGGAGAAACTTAGGATGCCTGAGGAGACACCCAGCAAGGCTAAGCAAGATGAATGCCATAAAAGGGCCATTTCAAGTGACACAGCAAGTGTGGGAGCCAGCAATCCCCAAAAAGTCACATTTAAGAAAAGGGATTAGCTGCAAAGTTACTCAGTGATTTGAAAATGTTAACATTTAGTTTTCACTGTCTGTTAAATACTAACATATCTTTCTTAGAAAGCTTGGCTGGGCTTCATTGGAAGAAAGCAGGTCAAATTTACTGCACAAATTTACCTACTGGTATAAACAAAATAATCTTCAACCATTACAGAAGACTAAGCTTAGCTGAAGCAACATTTTGTGTCATCCATAGATGCCATTATTGCTGTAGTGAGCTAGAACAGAATTACATGTAAAGAAAACATGAGCTCAGCCATCACATGGCACGTGAGAGCTCAGTGCTGCACTAAATGTTTTCTTCACATGCAAATCTGTCCTGACATATTACAGAAATCATATGGAAAACATGAGACAGGTGCTGACTACAGTTTGGGTTTTGTCATTGCAAGCCTCTAAAAAGGTGAAGACAAAACTCTGAAGTTTCCACTGATCCATGAAATTCTCTCTGTGGACGTTCAGTTTTCCATCCAAAGGATCCAAACAGGCAAGCTCCTGGCATCCTGCAATTCCCAACAGAAGAGGAGGAAATCTGGCTCCTTCCAGAGCTGGGGACCCTAAGGATGATGGGCCTGATGTTTGTGCTTCCTGCACCTCAGAAGTACGGGGGGAGGTTTATTTTGCTACTTTCATGGATGCTTTCAGCATGAATCTTTTTTTCGAGAAACAAAATAAAAAAATATGCAAGAGACAGCAGCTGTGCTAGCAAGTGAGCTCCTCTATGAAAAGGATCTGCTATGTGCCATGCAATTCCTGCCCTGTCAATCATGGAGAATGTGCATAGAGAAGAAACCTTTCCCAATGAGCCTAAAAGTGCTGATGAAAACAGACTTGAAGCAGCACCATATGTCTCTCACTGGGTTATGGCAGCATCTTCCCTTGGCCTCCGTGGGTGGGAGCCCATAAAAATCTGCTTATTCCCTGAGCAGGTGACATGAGCAGGTAGAGGATTAGCTGTGGAATAGGGAGTGGTGCTTTGTGGAGTCCCTGGGTGCACAGGCTCCATATCCACAAAGAGCCTGAAGCTCTGCCCAGCTCGGTGAGCACCGGGGTGTCCCCATCCCATCCCAGAACACACCATGCTGCCAGGCCTGCTGAGCCTGCTGCTCTGAAAGGGGAAACACACACCTGCCCACCTCATTCCCCTCTCCCCGCTGCTCTTCCTGCAGCAGGGAGACTCCATCCCTTACCAGGTGTGCTGAGCATCTTCCCTTTCAATGATGTGCACTGCTAAAAGAACAGTCACTCTTCTGAGTGAGCCAGCAGGGCTCTAACACACCAGGCATTGATACTAAATCAGAGATACCACTCACAGGCATTATATTGATACTAAATCAGAGATACCACTCACAGGCTCATAAGCTCAGGAGCTTTTAAGACAAACACAGTGGGAGTAAGGAGTGAAACACATAAACACACTTGGCATAAAGATATATATTCACAGGGCTTGCATGTATCACCATAGCCATGTGGTCATGGTTTCTGTTACGGGGAGACTTCCTGATCACAGAGACAGCTTGGAAAGGGAATGAAAGCACATTTAATTTGATTGATTTTTATAGGAACAAATCAGGACTCCTGTTGTCAGCTTATGCCTTGGAACATCTCAAAGAGAAATAAGCAAAGGTCCCAGAGGCCCTTGGCTGACACTAACCCTATCTAAACTTGGCTGCTTTCAGGACTGCATTAACAGCCATTGTGAGTCAAACAAATAAATCAATTAAAAGAATGCCTGTCATCAGCAGTGCTGTTAGGTTTTTCCAAAAGTCCTTGCCATCTCGCACAGGTTAATGGAAGTCTCTTATTCTGAGAAATCTACTCAGCCTGCTAAAGGGAGGAGAAGTTTCACAGAGCACCAAGTCCCTTGATTACTATTCTGCTGTACATCCTTGTGCTTCCACAGCAGCTGTGGGAAAGCCAGGAAGAGGAACGCTCCAGTGTCTTGCACTGATTTTCCAGGAAGGGGTTCCTTCCCCCCCAACATGCCATTATTTTTCTATAGTACGTGCTTGCTTGCACAGCCTTTCCCCCCACTTGTCTGTTGCTTTGTCTCCACTTTTGGAGAAGCTGACAAACTGGGGAATTTAGGTCAATGACAAGGACTCACTAATGACCAGCTTTGGAATGGCTTTTGCTGAAGGGGCGCAGCCAAGCTGCAAGAGTGGGACAAGTCTCCTGCTGCAGAGTACATCCTTGGGAAGAGCCAACAGAGCCCCCAGAATGGCAAAGCGCTCACACTCTGCTATTTTTAAAGTCGAGAAGTCAGTGGGAGTCACAGCTAGAAGGTATCTTGTTTTAGGTGCGAAATCTCCTAAGGCCTCAGGTCAGCTCCTCACCCAAACTGCCCGTGTTGGTGTGCACAGAGTGCTCCCCTGTGGCATTTCCAAACCACAGTGTCCCCATGCCAAGGCGCTGCCCGGACAGCCCGTCCCTCCCACACAGCCCCAGAGGTGCAATCGCTCGAGTGTCTCTGAAACCATCAACAAACAAGCGTGGGGTTTCTCCGGCAGCAGCCCACAGCCCGGGGAAAGCCACAGCTGCAAAGCCCTTACGTGGAAGTTTACTCAGACCTTGAGTGGATTTGCAATTAAACAGCAAAACGTCACCTTGCTCTTACTGTCACTGCACTTGACAAGTCTGCAACCAGCATGGCAGGGTCACTGTCCCCTGGTGCTGTGCAGGGACAGGGACAGCACTGAGCAAACTGCTTCAACAAACAGACACAGAGCCCGTTTCACTCACAGAGCTGCTCCGGGTCACAGCGCCCAAAAATGTGGGCACAATGCCTCCTCCCCTTGCACTTGGCAACACGATTTTCTTACTGGCCAGTTTTCAGGCCTGAACACAAACAAAGTTTCCTACCTGCAGCACAAGTGGAGGACGAGTCCATGCCAGCCGGAGGGATGTGCCTGTTTCCCCGGGATGTCAGGAGGAACCACAACACACCGCCGGACATCCCTAACAGATTTGCTAAAGCAGACAGCCTCCAGAAAGGAAGGGCAGGAGCAGGCCTGCTGTTTATCAAATCTGTAAACAGGCTATGTGAGATGTGCAGCACAGACTGTATCTGCAGCAGGAACTGCTTTCCTGCCACTCCTCATTACCTCTCCTGCAGGTAGAACAGGAGGCTCTCCTGTGCCAGCAGGGCTCTCTGCCTGCCCTGCCTTTATCTACTCAACCCACCCAGAGGCACCTTGGTATCTCTGGGCTGAGATCTCCCAGGATTTGACTAAAAGCACGAGTTGTGGAGAGAGCTTCTCACACATTCTCCCTCATTACACAACTCATTTCCAGACCGTGTGCGTTGTTGAAAGGAAACAGTGAGTTCATGAAAACAAATGAGTGTGCAACCTGACACTGCCTCAGTAGCTGCCTTCTAGTGTCGTTATGGATTTACAAGATGCTGCCAACAGTACACAAAGCTGGGTGTTATTTACACGAAATCCATTTTGAATTACTGGGCATTTGCACATGATCCTGCTGAGAAGTTGACTATAACCTGCCAAAGTCAGTGATCAGCCCTGCATGGGACCGGTGGAGCCCAGTGGAAAGTATCACTGTAAATTAGCCTTGCTGCCCCTGCTGGGACTCCAGCACTGAAACACAAAATCAAGTGCACCTCCTTAGGCTGCCTGACACATTTTGGACCACATCTTCATCTCCTTTAGCCTGAGCAGTCCCATGGAGCCCAGCAGTTAGAGCTGATCTGAGCTCTCTCTCACGCAGAGCTTTTAGCAATACAAATGAGCCTTGCCCGTTCACTGCTGAGCCATTGGCCTGGCTGAGCTCAGGGAGGCCACGGGAGGTGGTGCAGAGTCAGCCTGAGGCTCCAGGAAGCTTTCCACAGGAGCATCAGGCATGCTTCTGCCCATCAATGAACTGTTTGCAGCAGCAGATCAGTGGGATCTGGCACCAGGAACAGTCATCAGCGCAGAGAATGGAGCAGAGATTACTACAGCTCATGCACATAAAACCAGCAGAATTTAATCAGCAGAGGGATTGTAGCAGCTCCCAAAGGGAACTGGCTGATTCATCAGCTGAGAGCCCCAAAATACAAAACTGTCTGCAAACACGATGAACTACAGGCTCATAACTTTGCTAACTGCTTTTACTCAGCTGCTGCTCCATCCTGAGCAGAACCAAGCCTGAATTCTTGGAATAGGACAAAAGGAGTGCAAAAGAAAAGATACTTATTCCAGCCTGCTGAGTGTTTTACAAACCACAGTCTCAGTTCTTCCAAGTTTGATGCCTTCACTTAGATGTTTCCCTGCACTAGTTTTCCTTGTGTCATTGCATTTAGCAGGAGTTTCACCACCATGGGTCTACAGGAAATTAAACATAGTGAAATACACCATTGAAAGTTCATGAGCCTTTGTTAAACTCTTTAAACTAAGGAACCACTGGATTGTCCCGTATGTTTCAAGGATTCACTGGGATGCTTCAGTGCTGGGCTCAAATCAATGGAATGTCTCAGAGCTGGATGAGAGCAGAGACCATGTGCTGGCGGGAGAGCCTCGTGATGGGTGCCCTGCTCTGGGTTAAAGTGGTTCAAAGCCCTCTGGACAAGTGGTGTGACAGCTCAGAGCAAAGCAGGCTCTGTCTGATGCACTCACACATGCAATGAACTCCCCTAGTGACACAACAAATCCCATGACTGTCTCATGCCTTTGGAGAATGCCTCAGAGCTCTCCTCTCTGAGGAGACCTTTCTTCTCTAAGGGAAACACAAATCAACTAAGGCGATGATTTCTCTCGCCTTAAGCCTCACAACCAGCTCCACAACAAAGATCCTGAAACAAATGAACTTAATATAAATACCTAATAAAAATATGCTTACCTGAAATATAAGATACCCCACAACCAAGAAGTATTATTCAAAAGGGGAATTACCAGAATTTGTAGAGCATTTTGTTTCTGTGTGAAATTGTGGTGATGGGCATCACTGTAAACCTGAACAGACAGTTGGCCCACACAGTTTCAACTCCAGAGAGGAAACAAATTCTCCCTCAGGCTCATGTAAACCATGGGAAACCTCCAGCACCCAGGGAAGTTGTGCTGAGGAAAAACTGAGGCTCGTAACCACATGTCAGCAGAAGGCTGCAGTCCATGGATGTATTTTAAGCATGCTGGCAGGCAGCTTTGCAGCACCAGGGAAGCTCTGCAAGGACTGTGCACAATGGAACAGGTACCACTACTCTCTCGTGAGAGGATTTTCCGGCTAGGAACCCCTCTTCCAAGTCTGGAAGCTTTTCGTGTGAGGGAAAGCAAGCACCACTGAGCAAGTGTAAAGTTTCTCTGCAGAACTCTGCTGCAGCAGACTCGTGCCCTGCTGCTCCTGCTGCTGCAGTCGTGCCTTGGAGCAGGGACGCCGCCACCCTTCACCCCCTGCCCAGGGCTGCTGCAGGACTCACCACTCGGGGTTTCTGCTGGTCCAGGGTCTGCAGGAAGGCGGGGGTCTGGTCCAGGGTGCGCTCGGGGTCGCTGGAGATGTCCTCCTCAGACTCCTCCCAGGACGAGGAGAAGCCAGTGGAAGACGCAGAGGACGATGAGAGCTTCCGGACGGGCAGGCTGCCAGGGGGCACGGCGCCCGCCTCCTCCTCCGGGCCCCCCAGGTCTGTGACAATGACGGCAGGGATGCTCCCACCCACGGCTGGGTGCTGCCCCTTCAGTCCTGTGGGAACCACCACCACCTCCTCCTGCCGTGCCGCGTCAGGCCCGCACTGCTCCAGGGGGCTGCTGCTGCTGTCTGCCAGCCCCACCGCCATCCCTGGCCTCCTAGCGGGCTCTGCAGCGCTCACACAAAGCTGCTCCCCACTAGCATCGGGGGCCTCGCTCTCCCCGAGGGCTCGGGGCCGGGGCGCAGTCCCGAGTGCCAGCGCCGGTGCCGCGGTGGGGCTGGCCGGACGGGGCCGGGCCAGCCGGGGGCTGCGGGGCGGCTGGGCGGCGGAGCTGTGCGCCTGGATGTGTGCCTCGAAGAGCCCCACTTTCTGGTTCACCTGCACGTTGTGCAGCTCCCGCTGGAGCTGCCGTGCCATGGGCGGCCCTGGCTGTCCCTCCTCGCCGCGGCTGCCCCGCCGCCCGCCGGGGCTGCCCGGCTGCCTCAGGGGCTCCTCAGGCAGCGGGAAGAGGAAAGCGGGCCCGCAGCGCGGGGAGCGGGGCGGCACCGGGGCCGGGCTGAAGACGGGGAGCGAGCGGCAGCCGCCGGGCGTCTCCGGACCCCTGGGCAGCACTTGTCCGGGAGGAGGCGGCGTCTTGCTCCCGCCGCTGGTCACCTCGCTGTTGCTATTCATCATCACCAAGCTATTGAGCGCATAGCAGTACACGGCCATAGTAGTCAGCCGGGGAGCACAGGGGGGCCGTCGCCACTGCCGCCTCGGCGCTCAGGCTCTGCGGGGCTCTCGGCACGACGGGAGCAGCAGCATGGCCAGCAGGAGAACGGGGAGCTGGGCTGGCCCCGCTGGCCCGCAGCTCCATAAAACGGGACAGCTGAGGAGAGAGAAGCAGTGAGAGTAGTTCTGTGCCCTCCTTCAGCTCACCATGCAGTTGGGCACACAGAGAGTGCCAGACTCTTCCTTTCCTGTGCGCCCCTCCCACCTGCATGCATGCCCAGTGTGCCACCCGTGGGGACACGGGCCAGCCGTCACAAGGATCTGAGGGAAAGGGAAGTCAGGTTTGCGGCTGTTTCCCCTCTTCCCTGCCTTCCCTGCCCCCTCTCCAGGTTGCCTGTCGACACAGCAGTGTCCGAGAGGACACACAGCCAGCACCCATTCCCACAACAGAATAAGAGAATTATGGTGAACTGGTGAGAACTGAAAGTTGGCAGCTTTCAAGTGCTCGCCCCAAAATCTGGCATTTTCTAAAGGAAGATAAAAAACTGCAAACAACTTAAATTTGCCACCCTTCAGTCTATCACCTACAGCAAGACCAAGTCTCAGGAATGGATTTATGTTATGTGATACATGGGACGACTCCCTGCTTGCACTGCTTTCTATGGTACAGGGTCACATCTCCAGTTAGTCCCCTAAATTACCATGTGCAACAACACGGCTTTGCACATCTTCATGAATGCCCTGGCGAAATGTGCCTTCCCTGTGCACATCCGCTGTCCGGGACACTGCAAGGCTGCAAATGCCTCCAAGTCACAGCCTGGACCCCACATGCAGAGATGTGCAGTGCTGTTTGCTCTGACGAGTGTGTGACTGTGTACACACATGAGAGAGGCTCTGCTTTCGGAGGTGGCTCTCTGTGTCCCTGTTCGTGTCACTGTGCTTTCCGTCACCTCCTGTTTGCTCCATGTGCCCTGGAGCTGCAGTCCCCATCCCATGCCGGGGCATGGGCGCTCCTGAGATCCGCACAAACACACTGCCCACATGAGAGTACAAACTTGTTTACACACAGTGCGCTAACTCCGGCTATGGGTGTACACGCCTCTGGAAGCACTCGTGTGCGATGCTATCAGCGGTATCCCTGTGAGGCTCCTGGCAGGTAAATGCTCTCAAGCCCAAGCGCAGTCCCAGCAGGCGGTGTGACCAAAGGGCTTCCCATCCCTCCAGGCACTGCTTGCAGGCATTGCGAGGCTCAGCAGAGCCCAGCAGCGCGGACAGCCGCTCTTTGCAGGGATCCCCGGCACAGCTCCCAGCACTCGGGCTCGGCTGCCCAAGCGAGCACCGCCACAAGGTGCTCGGCCACACTTCGGCTGTGGGACAGCCCGGGGCACCACCCGGCCCCTCTGCCCGCCCCCAGCTCGCCCCTTCCTCCCCGCGGGGCCCTGCTGGCCCCCGCACCGCCCCGGGGCTGCTGCCGGACATCCCCGGGCGGAGGGGCGGCCGCGACCCCCTCGCCTTTCCCCCTCACCGCTCTTACCTGGGTCGGGATCCGCGCCCGCCTCAGTGCGCGCCGCCCGGCAGCGCCCGCCGGCGGCCGCGGGGCGCTGCCGAAACCATCGCCGCGGGGCTGCCGGGACTCCCGCCCGCTCCCTCCGCGGCCCCGAGCGCCTCTCCTCGCCCCGGGGCGGGCCGGCCGCGCCGGGCTCTGCCCCTCCGCGCCGCGGCGGCCGAGGCTCCGCGCTCCGGGCGGCTCCGCGCTCCGGGCGGCTCCGGGCAGCTCCGCGCCGCGGCCCCGGCGCCCGCTCCCGGTGCGGCTGGAAAGGCGGAGAGAGCAGGAGCAGGAGGAGGAGGAGGAGGAGGAGGAGAGGGAGAGGAGCGGCGAGGAGGAGGAGGAGAGCGGAGGGAGGGGGGTAGGAGAGCAGGAAGGAAGTTGTGAGTCTGTCTGGGGTTGAACTCAGCGGAACAAGTTTGTTTTTTTTTTTTCTCGCTCGGCTCGGGCTGGAGGGAAATACTGAAAAAAAAAAAGTTTCCATTGTTAACTAAAAAAAAAAAAACAACACCGTCGCCGTGCTTTGGTGGCTGGGCTGTGGCTTCAAGACACACAAGGCATTTTCCACCCGCGGCCGCGGCGTGCGGTGCGGGCCCGGCAGAGCCCCGGGTCAGACCCGGCACCGGGGGGGCATCCCCGGCTCGCCTCCGCATCCCCCGGCTCGCCTCCGCATCCCCCGGTTCTCCTCCGCATCCCCAGCGCTGCCGGCCACCGGAGCCCTCCCCGGGCACGGCGGTCAAGGCAAAGGGTGGTGCCGGCAGCGCCAGCGGCGCGCAGCCTGAGGCCGCCCACCTCCCCACGCAGCCGGCCCGAGCACAGCCATGTCCCCCGGCATCCCCCTTCCCCGGCAGCACGGCTCGGTCCTGCTGCTTCTCTGCCCGCTGGTCATCTCATTCACAAGAGCACGAGGCTGGCACAAAGCCCTCCCTGCCAGGTTGCGTGGCTGTGGGTGACCACATCCCAAGGGGAGGTAAGATGACCCCCACATCTCTCTAGAGAGACTTTGAGTTGCTGTGATGTTGCCCCAGGTTTTGGCAGAGCTGCAGTGTCCTCGCTCAGGACACTGCCCATCCTTTTTGATTCACAGCACTTTCTCATCCCCTGCAGCCCCCAGGCTCGGGTCCTGCTGCTTGGCAGGAGAAGCAGGCTCTTGGCTGTGATACAGCCCGAGTTCTGTATCAAGATAACCCATTGGAAATAGTTGTCTGTACGTCAGCACTTTAGGAGAGAGAGCAGGCTCTCCGATTCACTCTCAAAGCAGTAGTCAAGGTCAAACCGAGGTGGCAGTTTTGGGGTTGGTCTGGACTGGCCAAAGGAAAAAAAAAAAAAAGAGAGAAAAAGAAAAAAGAACAGCAATTTGCCTCTGCTAGGATTTCACAGCTAGGAATTTCCCCTAGAGAGGGAAATTGATGTCACAGCAGATCAGCTTTTCTGTAATTAAGACATAACCTCTAGAGCATAAACGGGGGCAAAGAGGTCTCCGAATTGGCAGAAGGTGTGGACTACCAATCCCACAGGCAGGCAGACAGAGACACCCAAAATGCTTATGTTTGTTTTTCCAGTAAGAGAAACGCTATTTTGAATTCAGTGCAGGAAAAGAAATTTATAGACTCTTTCCACTCCAGTTAGTTTCCTCACAGTCTGTGCTTAGTCGGGAACTACTCTTTGTGAAATGAAGTATGAGATCAATCTCTGAGAAAAGTGACCCTGCTCAGTATAATGGCACTATTCATGGCATAAGCTTACCCCTGTGTGCAAATATCTGCAGATTCTGTTGCTCATATTCCCTCATGTCTGCATACAACCATCAAAAAGTAGGAACATTTGAAGGAAAGAATAAATCCAGGTAAACAGGCCAATAAACAGGTAAGTTCCTTTTTAAAACAGCTGCATTATGCTATGCTGATAGCATCTGCAAATACTTGGAGGCATTACTGCACATCTGATGTTTTGACCATTCTTTGGGGTTGCTGAAGAATATTTACACCACTGTATCCACAATGTGTGCTTGGAGTCCCACCCTTTCTTTAAGTCCCACAAATTCAAACACCATCAAAAATTCATCCTCTCAGAAGAGACAAAGGAGTGGTGAATTCACCATGGCACGTTTGCAGATACAAAACTCCCTCAGTGGAGACCTGGCCTTAAAACATGGCAGCAATTTTGTCAAGTAACAGAGCTAGAGCATTATATACAATGGCAAGTTCTGTTTATAAAGGAAGGGGCTAATAAAAGTGCAAAAAGGAAAAGAACATCTAGGGGTAAGTCTTTGAGTGTTCAGAACCAGTAGGTACTTGAGGGAAATAATTGTTTCCAGACAGGAGGCAGGCAGCAGTCCACATTGTGTAGTGAAGAAAGAGCAGACAGCTTTCAGCACACTTGTTTCCAATCAAGGGGAAACCAAGGGTTTGAGGCCAGCCTAAATGGAAAACACAACCCATACAGGTTGCTAGTCCAATCCAGGGACAAGGATGGAAGCAAGAGAAGAGAAAAGTTGCTTTCACAGACACAGACCCTGGGCATTAGTGCTGCTGTAGTTGCTGAGGAGCCTCCTCTGTGGCTTTGGCAGCGCTGCCTTAGGTGCTGTACAAAGAGAACAAAAAGATCGTTCCACTCAGTGCACATTCTTCAAGTAAAACTCCAGTGCTGGGTGTTAAAACATCTTGCTTCTCCTTCAGCTATGTTCTTAATTTAAATTTGTGCTTCCTGCTTCCAGAGAAAATCATTACAGTGCTTAAGGACACTGAAACAGGCTGGGTTAGGGCAAACAGTTGATCCAGCCAACTTTCGTCTTGTCCTTACTCAAGGGAGTGGAGCCATTAAAATGAACAGGATCTTCCACTTAGGAGGGGCACATATCCACTGCAGAATGTATTTAGCCTGAAATAAAGTGAGGACAGACACTTAGAGAAGGGCATGGAGCTGTCCTAACTGTGTAACATCGACACACTGGCTAAGGAGGCATTCAGGGAAAGAAATTCCACAGCTGTCAAAGTCAGTGGCCTCCAGCACCTCTGTGTCCTCGAAGGCAGACACGTTCATTACCATGTTTCATGGAAAATTTGTTGTCCTCAATGTTCCCCATGAGCAGCAAGGGTGGCTCAGCTGTGCTGAGGCTGCTGATCACTGCAGGGTGCTGGCTTTTTGTAGGAGTGATGGGGCAGCCCTGCCAAGGGGCATCCAGTGGGAGGAACAGGGGATCAGTTCAGTGCTGGTGACCCTCTCAAGCACAGCTAGAGCTGCCATTTGCTGTTTTATACACTCTCTTCCTGTGGAGTTGAGGTCCTGGTCAGCATGTACTGAGTTGAAGAACCTCTTCCCCAGTCCAAACTAAAGTAACAGGCAAAAAAACCAAATCCAAAACATCTACTGAAACAAGATCCTGTACTGCAGAAATACCTCCTGTGGAGAAGGAAAAATACTTGCATGGTCACTGTAATTACTTGAATCCTTGAAGACATATAATTTATATGGTGTAGGCTGCATTATAAAGCTAGATGGGCCACAACCAATCTAGTTGTAAAAACAAAACAGAAAAAATCATAACAATTTAATAAAAAAACAACTACAATCCTCAAGTACCCTCCTCAATCCATTCTTTCTTTATTATAAGATTAATTTAAAAAATTATTATTCCCTGTCATGTTTTGGACTGGTTGGGCAAGACAGTCTTCCCTGTGTTTCAAAGATGGGTTGTCTAGACTGTCACTGTTCATCCCATCCAGCATCAGGACCATCAGCAGTGGAAGTCAGTGTCTGACAGCATTTCCTCACCAGTGAGTTGAATCTTAGGCTTATGAAAGATATAGAAATTAATGGATAAATGCAGAGTAATTCTACAGTCAACAGATTGACTTTGTGTTCATGCCAGCATGACAGAGAATAAATCTGGCTAACATTTTACAAGAAAAAGACCCACAGAGGACACAAGTGAAAACAGGACACTGAATTACATGCTGAGAATTGTCTCTGTTCAGGCAGGTGGCTGTCACAGGCCCGGCACACATCTGCCCTGTCTGGGCTGGCAGAGGAAACAGTGCATGTCACTGAGAAAAGGCCTCTGGATGCTTATCTTGCAACTTTTGCCTTCCTTCAGTGGTAAAACAGGTCAGAAAGAAGCTGGTTCTCCCAGCTCTCAGTGCCCTCTGAGCTGGGTTATCCCATCATCTCCTCCCTTCCTGCTATCCCACAAGAATGGCAGAATTAACTGGTTAATATTCCCTGTGCCAGCTCCTGCTCAGGGAACAAGAACACAGGGCTCAGCAAAGACACCTGTAGCAAGTCACCGTGATTTAGGGCACTCCTTGCACTGCACCCACATCTGCCTGAGCTTGCACGTCGTCCCGGAGCACAAAGGAACCAGTTCTGTTCCCTGGGAGCCTCCTCCACGCATTCCTGGCTGAGCCTCGCCCTGTGCTGCAGCGAGGCTGAAATTTCAGCTCAGCACGGCCAGGAAAGGCAGCCAGAGATCCCGGTGATCCGTTCCAGGCTCTGCCCCTGCTGTGCCCTGGGGCTGAGCACTGAGGGGACATTGCTCAGCCTGCAGAGCAGGCAGGATGGACTGAGACATCATCCTGGGGACCTGGTGTCTGTGACCTGCCTGAAGGCTAATGCACATCTGGGGGTCTGGAGGGAAGGGATATGTGCATGCCACGTGTCCATGCCTGTGAAAAATGCGTATTTTATGGTTGGCTTTTCTCAAATATTGAAATGAATATTGTATGTGTTGTGTTAGAAAGTTATGCTGTGTTAATTCTCTTAAGTAGTGTGTTAAATATAGTTTAGGGTTATAACATAAGGTTAAAATAGAAATTATGCAATGTAAGATACTTTTTTTTCTAAAAAAAGGACTTGCACTGAGATAGCAGCCACAGGACACCTAAATCTTTCAGAGAAAGAGAATTTATTGCTCCATTATCAGGAGAAACAAACTTCTTCCCACCTCACTTAGGCAGGACAACGCCATTAGGATTAAGAGGAAGAAGTTGACGATGACCAGGCAGAATCCTGTGTTTGAATGGAATTTATGCATCATGTATGAGGTGCATGAATATGCAACAGGCTGCTGCTTTTAAGGGTTAATCCTCTGTTAGTGTGAGTCCTTTTTCGGGCTCGTGCTGCCCAGAAAGAGGTACCCGGACATCCATAACTCTTTGTTTCTATTGTCTGGTATTGTCCTAATCCCAATTATCCAAATTATTATTACTCTAATTATATTACTATTTTTAGAACGATTTTATTAAACTTTTAAAATTCTAAAAACAAGTGATTGGCGTTTTTCACAATGCCCAGCATACGTATGCAAAGCTGTAGTGCTGAGCAAAGAACATCAGTTTGCCTCACAGCTTCAGGATTTGCAGCTGGACTTGGGAGAACTGTTACAGAGCTCAAGAGATTGAGATGTATGTATTGAAAATATTATGCATAGTGCATTACTCCAGCAAGGAGTTATGTACACACAGTATAGGCAAGAATGTTTAGGAACTCCTGAACAAGCACAGGATATGACATTTCCTCTTGATGCAATGCACATATGGCTGTGGTACCTCTCCCTCAGCTGGTAAACTCCCCAGGGTGAGGATGTGAAGGTCTGATGTGAAAGCTTGATTTTATGTCTGGGTATGGCCAGCAGTTTCAGTGCCACCCTTCCTGTTTTTTCTGGATTCCAGGGAAGAGCCCGGCTTTGCAGCTGGTGTGTGCCACAGCTGTGGTCCTCTGGGCTCTGCATGGGCACTTTGGCTCTCAGTTGCTATTTGCAGATAACAGGAATACAAACATGGGCATGTTTGGGGGCTAACTCATGATTCGGCATAAATGTGTGAAAAATGCTTGTATTTTATGATTGGCTTTTCGCAAATATTAAAATGAATATTATATGTGTTGTGTTAGAAACTTATGCTGTATTAAGTCTCTTAAATAGTGTGTTAAATAGAGTTTTAGGTTATAAAAAATGTTAAAATAGAAACTATGCTATGTAGGATACTTTTTTAAAAGAGAGGATTCGCAGTGAGGTAGCAGCCACAGGACACCTGAATCTTTCAGAGAAAAAAAATTATTGCTCCATTATCAGAAGAAACAAACTCCTTCCCACCTCGAAGGCGCTGTCAGGATTCAGAGGAAGAAGCTGACGCTGACCAGACAGAATCCTGTGTTTGAATGGAATTTGTGCATCATGGATGAGGTGTATGAATATGCAACAGGCTGTTGCTTTTAAGGGTTAATCCTTTGTTAACGTGGGTCCTTTTTCGGGCTTATTTTGCCCAGAAAGAAGCACCCAAACTGTCCATAACCCTTTGTTTTTATTGTCTCATATTGTCCTCATCAAAATTGTCCAAATTTTTATTAGTCTAATTGTATTACTATTTTTATAACCATTTTATTACTATTAAACTTCTAAAATTTTAAAAACAAATGATTGGCATTTTTCACAAATGTTTTCTCTTTTTTTGCACAGACCCAACTGCAGGCAGTAGAAGCACATCAAATAGGTATTGTTGAGTTTTACTGACATTCACTAAAACCATAAAGGAGAATCCTTCCCCGTTGGGGCTTGAGGCTACTAAAGTTGTACCCAGGTCTGTTGATGAGGGAATAAAACAATTAGAACTCAAATACTGCATCGTTATCTGAAGAAGATTTTTCTATTCATGGGTCACAGTTATTTCACTAGACTGTGACCACACAGCCATAATTGTGCAGCTTTGCATTTATTTGAGATAGCTACAATCCCAGCAGGAAAAGGACAGGCTGTTTTCCAAGTGAGCAGTGTGTGTGTCACAGAGACTTTTTTGGAATCAGTAGTCTATGAAGGGGCTGTGAGATTCCACTGCACCTTTTAGGGATGAGATGAGCATGGAATCACAAGAAATGCTGTCCAAGTTTCCACTCTGCAATGAGTGATAGCTGTGTTTTGAAGAACTGGGAGAGAGAAGGCACTGAGAAGACGTGATTAATAATTTTAAAGTTCATACTGAGCTGTAGCCATTTAATTTTAAATAAAACAATTTGGTTTTCTCCAGGAATCTATTTTTGCTCACAGTATAATTATTTCAAGGATTTACCATAATATTGCTATGATGGACAGATGTTTATCTTTGTTCCTATGCCTTTGAAAGGAAAAAAAGCTGAACATTAAATGAGTGCAGCACAGTAAAATAAACTAGCAGGTCTGGGTCGATTCTTCCTAACTTTAAATATCTAAAGCAACAGAGTTATGAAAATATTCCTAAATGATGTTGCCAGACAGAAGAGTATTATCTGTGCTGTTTTCTGTATGCAGCACTGTTCATTGCTATGCAACAAATCACAGAGGTCAGCAGACCCTGACCCTGCAGAGCAGCTGTGTTATAGCAGTCTCTGGAAAACACCAGTCCTTGCACATAAAATTGCTTCAAGCAAGAACATCTTTCCCAGAAAGACTGAGATCTGCATGCTGGATCATGCTTTTCCTCTGACTAGCCTGAGGTAAGTAAAGCCCTTATGGAAAGAACAGCATCCATGTCCACCTAGGATATTTTCAGAATTGTCACAAGTTCCTATAGATATATCTTATACATCCATACACACAAATATGCCCAGGCATAATAAGGGGGCACTTTAATAGCACCAAGAGCAGCTTCTCCAGCTGCAGCCAGCACTAAGCAGAGCCTTATCTCTGGAGATAACCACTCTTGGAGCACTCTGGAGACATCCATCCACTCCTGGGACTGTGGGTGCTCTCTGAGCTGCCTCCCCAGCCCTGGATTTGAGCAGAGAATTGGGCAATGCAGCACAGCCTCCTTTGCTGTGCTCCCCCCCCCTCTGGCTGCTCTGCCCAGCACAGACTCCCCCCTGTGCTGCCCTTCCTCCTCCCTCAGCTATTTCCAGGTTGCTCCTGGAAATGATTGGCAGAGTTGTTTAGTGCTGAAAGGGCACTTGTGTGAGATTTTTGTCACCACTGCAGAGTTTCAGGCCTTTGGCATTTCCCATTCCACTGCCATGAGCTCTCCAATACCAGGCAACACTACAGCTTGAGTTTTCACCTCTGTGTGACTAAACTGAAGAATTAAAACCCTCAGACATGTTTAGAAGCCTGAGCTTGAGCACAGATGTCAGGAGGTGGGATGTTCCCTCACACCACCATGAAGTCTGCCACTCTTCACTACTCTCTGTGCTCCAAGGGAGGGGTTCCCAATCCTTCTTTTCCTTTGCAAAAGGTTAAAGATATTTCACAGTCTGGCTGCTTGAAATGAGGACACTAAAGACACACTACAGCTGGGGAAGATGAAGGACTGGCCCAGAGGGGAGATATTAACCATCCATTTCCTATCTGGCTGAATGGGGGCTGATGAGCTAGACCACAGCATTAATGGCTCCTAAATGTTATGTATTTTCTCCCCACTTCCTGCTGGATGGGGACTGATAGCACAGAGCTCCAGCTGGCTGCTCTTTTCTTCCCAGGAAAATAAGTAACTTAATGAGATGCAAAAGCAAGGGGAGGAGAGGAGAGGAGAGATGTGGGGCCTGCAGAGAGATGTGGGGCCTGCAGGTGCTCAGCAGAAATGCTGTGTTTACTTCCCACTTGTTCCTCACTCCTTTTCCATCCTCTGCTCTCCTCCTTTCTGGGCACACCTATAGGGTATCTGATTCTCCCATAGTCCTTGGCAGCAGCATTCCAGACTGGGTTAGGTGGGACTCCAGGCTGGCCTGAGCCAGGCAGAGCTGGCAGAAGATGGAGCTGCAGAGGAGCATGGCAGAGAGGCCTCAAGTCCTCCCTGGTGGGGAGATCCGACAGCTCCCTCCAGCTGGGCCTGCACCCACACTCTGCTGATGGAGAAAAGCAGGACTTGTCTGGTGTGTGGGACAGAGAAAGCATGGAGATGGGAGAACCAGGAGAGCTGGTGAGGCTCTGCTGGCTCCAGCACCAGCTTTGCCTTCAGAGATGGTGGCTCCTTTGATGTCTCTTCCCCCTCTGTGGACACAGCCTGCACCCCCAGCTGGAGGCACTGGAAGAGCTGGCAGCTGTCCTGGTCTTCTCCTCACTGGGAACAGACTGAAGCTGTTTTTCTTCATGGCTGTTTTATGAGGAGCGGGAAGAGAGCACCCGGACAGAGCACTGGGATTAACTTTACAAATGTGTCTCCCTTTGACAAAATGTTTGAGCTTTGCCAGTTCCTTTACGTTCTCTCCCACTGGCTGAGGGCGGCCTTGTCCTGAATAGGAAAAGGGGAACAGTGCAAGAGCACAGATGTCTGACATCTTCCTGTCTTCTGGCTCAGAGCGAGGGAGATTAATAAAAGCTGCCAGAGAAATGCCTTGGAATAACCCTTTCTGGTTGGAGACACAGCATCCTGGAAACACCCATCATTTGGCAGAGACACTCACTTCATTCCTTAGCTACACAAGCAAATTTCTTTAACTCTTCTCAAGATCATTTCTGGACTGGATTGCAAGTGTTTTCTGTTAAAACAAAAACAAACAAACAAACAAAAATGCAACAAAAAAAAACCCCAACTGGTTTGTCTCTTTCTGTTTTACATACGTGGCATTTCCTAAAAGGAACAAAATGTTGAAACAATGAAATATTTTTCTTTTTTACAGCCCTATCTTTCATTAAGAGGCGGTTTGCCTAACATCTCTTCTTCCCTGTTAAGATGATAGATGGGGCTGAACAAGCCTTACAGGATCCAGTGGGGTGCCATTTGCGTCACCAGCAGCAGCGGTCATCAGGGAATGATCTACCATTTCAATTGCTTCAAGGAGAGATGGAGAGGAAAATGGAGCAGGCTAAGATTATTTATTACCGTGGATGGAACAGGCTTTGAAGTCAGACAAATGGAAATTTGGATTATTTGCAGGAACAGATCCTATGTGAGGCTGTTGAGTTAGGCAAGGCTCCGGTTTTGGAGGAAGCATCACATGAGTGTACTCAGGCTTGAAAGCTCCAAGAAGGACAGCTGGAGGCTGCCTTAGCAATCTAGAAAGTGGGGATAAACCAGAGAATGGAGTGCATCACCACAGCCCTGCTCAACAAGCTCTCCCCTGGGTGTCATTCCATTAGATTTGCTGGGGGACACTGAAAGGGACTTCAGAGTAACAGGTGAAACTCTGCTCTTCTACAAATCAGCTTCCATTTTGCTGCAGAAGGCTTTCCTTTGCACACTTGAGACCACTAGAGAGGAGGAAATGAACTGTAACAACTAACACAAGGCCATCAGAGCTACTGCCTAAACAGTGATCTCACCTGCAGAGATTTTTACACTTCCCCACTCCTAACCTGAAAGCCCTGAAGTACCTGCACTGTCACATTTCTATCTTCCCCCAGGGAAATCAACCTGGATGGAAAGTGACAAGTACACACAGGTTGTGTGAGCTCTTAGGAACACTTCTGAAAGCTGAGCTGAGGAGAATGAGAGAAATGAGAGACAAAATGCCCATGCTGCTGGAAGTGGTAAGTACCCTAGGAAACCTCCCTGAAATTCTTTACACACACCAGGAACTCTTTCTCTGCTCATCCTCAATGAAACTTCCCAATTGTCAGTGTTTTAATGCTCCCTTCATGCTATTTTCTCATCTCCAGTCCATCAGGCTCATGGACAGTTCTGCTTATGGAGAAACCTGTAGTAATTCCATGGAAGTAAAAAGACTGAATCTGATAGGAGTGCAATCAGACCATGAGGATTTAGTAGCAAATTTTACAAGGAAAGAGAGAACTGGGGGCTGGGGCTATTCTAAAATAAATTGTTTGACCAAACACACTTGGGAAGTTCTTTCCTCCCTGTTCCTTTCTGAACACAGTTATTTGTCCCAGATTCACACTCTTTCATGTCCAAGCTAATTTCTTTCACAAGATTAATCAGCAGCTGGAGGCAGGTGATATCGTAGACTTTGACATCAGATTGTCAACAAATATTACATTTCTCTCTCTCTCTTTTTTTTAACCAAACAGCTGCAGTGATGTCTGTGCTGGCTGGTGGCCAGCTGAGTCTCTTCACAGAAATATAACACTCCTTGCCTCAGTTTTCCCATATTCCCAACTTGTTTGCTCTCTGATGGAAAACTTGGCTTCCATGGCAAGACACTCAGTAGCACCTCCAGTTGCAATTCATCCAAGAAAAATATACTGCAAGGACCAGGGGAGTCCTTATAGCCCTGACAAAACAAGGATTTTGTTTTCTCATCCCTTTTCCTTTGGAGGGAAAATAGTGCTGGGGCAGCTTCTGTGTCCCAAGGTAATTGAACAAATAGATTTTCATTTCAAATGGAAGATGGATGGAAGGAGGTTGGATTCCCTCAGATGCAAGCTGTCAATATGAACACACATTTCAATTGCATTTAAAAGGAAATAAAATGTGTCTCAGCTTTTGGACATCCAGAAAAAGGACGGTCATCCTTGCAGGAAGAGTGCAGGACAATTTTCTGATGTTAAGAGATGTCATCTACCAGCTTTACCAGAGATAGATAATGCCTGAAATCAGTACTGCACTTCATTCTATGTTGAAATTCTATGTATAACATTCATCTTTTTCTCCCTCAAAATATATAGATATACTCTTAATGCTTAAATGGTTCTCAGATTCTTTTTTCCTCAAGCTTGGGGTGAATGGTTCCATTTGCCTGGTACAATGAGTTGCAAAAAGGGAAGGTTGGACCTTGAGTTATCTAAAAACTGCAGGGGCTCTGTCAAGTTCTGTCTCAAACAAAGTATTGGTTTAAAAAGCCCACACCTGCCCTCAGTGATAAATTCTGTCTTTAGGAAGGTAGACTTCAAAGTAATTTTCATTTTCAGAGTGTGCATAACACACTTGTGAGCCCAAATATTGATGAGTTTTGGTTGATTTAGTTTAATTGAGGCATTAGCTGTATTGCAGGTAAATGGATCTGGAATAGCTGCTAGAACACTCAGTTTTCCAAATCATTACAGAAGGATGAGATTACAGTCAAATATTTTATGTTAATAGGCTTAAGTACTTAAAATTATGGAAGCTTTTTCATCAATAAGTGCAAAATTATTGCAGCAATTCTGAGCATCAGCAGGGTTTGAAAGCCTTTAATTAATTTTGCTTACATTTGAAATAATCAGAATTATTTCAGAATAATAAACTAGATCAATCCCTGGGAAGATTCACATAGAAGGGATTACATCCCACCTGAAATAAGTTTTGGCTCAGTCACTTAGATAATCCATTAAAAATCCCCAAAAGGCTAACAATTGTAACTGGAAATACAAATTATAGTCTGCATATGTTACTCTGTTATGTCCAAAGAAAAATACCTGCTGATTTGAATAGGCTACAGATCAGGTCTTATACTGTACACCTAAATTAGAAATTCATCAGTCTCTGGGACAGAAACTCATCAAGTTCTCTCTTCCAGAACTCAGTTCAAAATCCCTTCTGTTTCTGAGGAAGTAACCTTTTCCACGTTTCCTATTTTCACTTGTACTATTCAGAGATCGAAAGCAAGGATTTACATACAAGGTGCTAAATAAATAATCTGCTGAATTCAAATCACTTTCCACTGGGTAGACATAATTTTTTCCATCCACATTTAAGTTAAGCACACTGGACCAGCCTTTCTTTTAACATCTGATGCAGTATAAACAGGATGAATGAATAGATGGAAGAGCTCTGAGCTTTTGGCAGTGAGCATTTTGGCAAGTCAGGAAACAGAGGGCAACAACAGTGACAGTGATTTCTAACACAGTGCAGGGAAGCAGAGAAAGCAATAAGGGCCAAGCCAGGACCACCCTGGGCTCTCAGGACTGCACTGATGGCCTTGGCTTCTGTATTTAGAGAGAAGGACAGAGGTAAATAGCTAAAAATAGCTGAAGCCTTTTTCCTCATTCCTGTTTTCTCACGGTTATGTTTGCATGGTGAACTTCAGTGAAGCCCACACACTGGGTAGGTTACTTGTTCTTGTCCTGTTCTTTGATTCAGTTACTGTCTGAACTCTTGCTGTAGCAATTATTTATCTGCAGCTGCCTCAGCTCAGCTTGGCCCTGCCAGTTTCTCAGCCTGCATGGAGAGCCTTTGTTATCCATCATATCCTCTCCTGTAAGAGCCTGAATGAGAGATGTGGGACTCGAGGGGCTCTCCAAAATGCAGTTTATTCCATCCAATATTTACAGCAGCCCAGGGAGGTGGGTGACAGAGCTGTGCCTGCAGCTGTCAGCTCCAGCTGCAGGCAGGCCTGCAGACCCTGAGTTTAGGTTACATTGCATTATATACTTTGCTGAGCATCTTAATGCAGTAGAACCAATCTATCCTTTAACTATTATCTATAGCCTGTCATAACTACTGTAATTACCATATTCATGTTACTGTTCTCCAATCACTAAAAGTTAGTACATTACAGTTTAAGCTAGAAGTTGTTTTTCAATTTTTTTGCAGTGGAAAATTCTGAGACCTTTTTTCTACTTGCAACATTTGCTGACTTGTTTGCCTGTGCTATCTTTCTGCTTGGTATAAACATTTTCTTGTTTGGGGTGCGTTTATCCTTTGCTCTAAGCCATAAAACCCCCTTCTAACTAACACACCCTTTGCTTCCTTGGTTATCCAGTAAAACTGGCTCATCAATTCTTTTCTTCTATATCAAAACTTGCTTTCATTTCTACTCCTTCTTCAGATTCTACATTCAAAAATCTTTCTGCCAAGCATACATATCTGTGAGACTTTTTTGTCAAACTTTCATCCTTCCCAACACTCTCTCTGCAGGTGAACAGTAAAGCCCAGACAATTTTCTCTGTGTGTCTGTCTGGGCAGGCTTTCCATGCTGCTCAGGCAGCTCAAGGAGAGCCTTCTCCCTCTACCTAAACTTCCATTAGCCCCAGCTTCTATCAGCCCTGCCCATAATATTCCAGTACTTCCTGGGCTCACATTCATTGTCCTCACACTGCTGTCAGTGTTTCATAAAACTCATAGAATCAGACCCAAATGCTGAAGGGAAGAGAATCACTGACTCCTACAGGCATTGAATCAAATTTTTCCTTTCATGAAAGACATTCAGTCTTCAGAGAGGGTTGAATTTAAAAGCTCGGTGGAGCATCATTGGTTTTGCTGTTTGGGCTCCTGAAGGGTAAATATCAAATAAAAGCATATTAAAACCAACCCAAGAAAGGGCTGGAATGAGTAGCTCGTGTCTGTTTCATTTTGAAAATGTACCTAAGCAACCTTTTATGGCTATGGAGCAGCCACTGAGGCACTGCTGAAAGTTAAGAGCATCACCTCAGTACCTGAAGCAGTGCTAATGAAACCACAGAGCTGGGTTATTCTGCAGAAGAAATGAAGAAAACAGATTTCTGCTTTATTTTAGCATTTCTTTTAGCTGGAGGACTCACAGGTGAATAGAGGAGGCCAGGGGGTGTCACATGAAGAAGGGAAGCCATGCCTAGAGGAGAAACAGCCCCACAAGCACAGCAGTGGGGCAGTGGCTGCAGCCCCAGCCCTGCAGCTCCCAGCTCTGCCTGGGCAGTGAAACAGGAGCTTCACCTCAACAACAACAAGTGTACAAATACTTCTGCATAGGTGAAAGGTGCCCAGCTGAAAAGGTACAAGTTTGGGGCGCTGCTACTCCCAACACTTTCCCTCTTCCCCCTGGGAGACCAACTCCCAGAGGCAACTGGATGCAGCACTGACCTTTCAGGACTTATGAAATGCAAACACAGCTTTATTTACTTCCTGACCCTTGGCTCAAAAACATCTGCAGCTTTATAAATGAAAAGCAACCACTGTGATTTAGCAACTTCTTCTGCCTCTGCTTCATTTTGCCAAGAGACAGAGGCCAGGCTGTGATGTGAGCACGGTGTTGTGGTGATATTTGGGAACCATCAGCTGGGCTCCCCAGGCAGTTGGCACCACCACTTTTCATTTTGCATCTTGTCTAGCAGGACAAAGCCTGGCTGCTCAGGTAAAGGGCCACAGCTGGGGATTTTAGTCAAATCAAGAAAACACATTGAAAATGAAGCCTTCTTCCTCAGAAACATCTCGAGTTTCTGTTCCAGACAAGACAGTTGAGTTAGCAGTCAGAACTCCTCTTGTCCCTCCAGTATGTGACAGAAAAGCTGCTGCTGCTCCTTTTGCACCTCTGCTAGAAGAAAAAGCTGATCAAGCTTTGCCAGATCAACCCTGGGCCATGAGCAGAGGTGCTAATTTTTTTGAGGAGAACTCTTGGCAAGGCTTTTCATCCCTCTTCTTCCTGAAGAAACTCTGGAAATTTGTTGGAAGCAATTGGTTCCAATCAATTTGCTGGAAACTGCATAGTGGTTGCTGCAGGATTCTTGAAAAATAAAAAGTACTTCAGCAATTATTTGAAACTGAGTCCATGCAAATTTCATTTGTCAGCCGAATCTTCATGGATTCAGCAAAATGGAAAGGGATTCTCCAGTATCTGCCTCATGTGACAAATTTCAGGCACTAGCAGCAGCAGGCTGTACTTTTGGCAAGGTAAATCTGCTCCTTTGCACATGAAAGAACTCTCAGGATGCCTGGTTTATATACATATATAGGTACATATACAGTAACCCTTTAAAAGACAGTAGATGAGGATGGTAGGGAATGTTCTGATTTTGTTTCTCAGGATATTCTCAGCAAATCTTGACAGAGCATTTCTTAGCAGCAGAAATACTGAAAAAATAGGTTCTGATTACTTTAAGCCCAGGAAGTGGAAAGATAGTGTCATGATATTG
Source organism: Zonotrichia leucophrys gambelii (assembly GCF_028769735.1). NCBI lineage: Eukaryota > Metazoa > Chordata > Aves > Passeriformes > Passerellidae > Zonotrichia > Zonotrichia leucophrys. Next base: position 99,546,792 of record NC_088172.1, read on the forward strand.
TGCTTTTTTTGTGCTTGATCCATATCTTACTGTACCAAAAATTTATATTTTCTTGTGGCATCTGCTGAATGCTGACTAGATAGATGTTAGCATCATGGTAGTACCTACAGATTAATTCCAAATTGAAGTGGCTGAAAACAACTAATATTTGGGTTTCTACATCAATTTTGATGCTTTGGAAAATTCTATACTTCTCCAAAACGACAGAAGCACAAGGAGGGTTATGACTTAACAGAACTGTGTTGTAACATTTTATTCAGCCTCAACTTTAGATTCAAAATGCCCCTATGAGGCCTTTTTAATCTTCAACTTTGTCTTTTTTTGAAATCAAATTCTTAGTTATCATAGCTTTGTCTTTCTTGGTTTGGAAATGATGACAACTAATTTGTCTCCTCTGCGTTTTTTTTGTAGTCTTCTATAATGACTCCTATTTCAAGAGAGATGACATCACCTGTAGGTTGTGTAAAAAACAGCCCCTGATGCACTCTCACCAGACCCAGGTTTGAAGGAAGGATGCCTGAGGAGAAATCCTGACATGCAGCCTGTGGTAGGAGCAGCTTCTGCAGAGGAGAATGATCCCTCATCACCAAGAATCCACAGACTCTGGTTGGTGTCCAACTCCATCTGATCCTTCACCACACCACAAGGACTCTTTCCTAGCTGGCTTGTCCTGCCTCTGCAGTCTCTGTAGCCCAAAGGTCTGCTTTCAGGGAGATGAACTGGTTTGTCCCAGCCCAGGGAAGAAAGCCAAAGGCCCCAGGCAGAAGTGTCATGCTCAGCAAAACCCAGCCAAAGGGCAGCATGGGCTAATGCAGAAGCTGCAGCAGCAGCAAAGGCCATTCTCATAACATACATCACTTGTATTTCCTGGTGAGTCAGCCCTCTTCCTCTCCTCAGGTCAAACTAAGGAGAGTGCAAGGAACAGGTTTGGGGTTTTCCTGTCCATCCTGCATTCATGGGGATGCAATGACAGCATTGCAGCTGGCAAAGCAGCACAGCTGTCCTACAGGAGTCACACACCTTCCTTCCTGTCCCCATGGTGAGGGGATGTGCTTTTATGGCACACTGGAAATGACACAGGCAGTGCTCAGTGACTGCTGAGTGCCCAGCAATGGCATCAGTCAGGGACTCTGGGATTTGCCACAAGTGCTGCTCAGGAAGCAATTCCCTTTCCACTCCTTCCCTCCCTTTGTTCCCCTTAACCCTTCTTCTTGCTTTTCTCCCCACCTTTCCTTCTCTCCTCTCCCTCCTCTTTCTCTCCCTCCTTCTGGAATAGCTCCTGCTACTGTTTATCACCACATATCATTGCTGGCCATGAGGAAACTTTAGAAACCAAGGAAAACAGAGACCTTGTGGCAAAACTCAAGGCAACAATGGCTTCAAGGGCACTCAGCTCTTGGCAGCACGAGCACCACGCTGAGCTCAGCATCTGGCAGGAGGGACCCTGGGTTAGGATGACAAGAGGCCAAGGAAGCACAGAAGAGCATTAGGAAAGATAAAGAAAGATGCATTGCTTTCTGGAATGGGATGGGCAATGCAACCCTGCAGGTATTTGTTTAGAATTCTATGTTGCACCATGATCCATATGCAAAAGTCTGATGTGTTTTCTCAGAACATCTGGCATAAACTGGATTGCAGACTCCTGAAAAAGTCTTAGTTTTGAAGGCAGCAGAATTAAAAGTTTCTGTGTTGCTGATTCTTTGTCCCATCTACTCTGCCATTCTCTTTTTCTTTTCCTTCCTTCCTTCCTTCCTTCCTTCCTTCCTTCCTTCCTTCCTTCCTTCCTTCCTTCCTTCCTTCCTTCCTTCCTTCCTTCCTTCCTTCCTTCCTTCCTTCCTTCCTTCCTTCCTTCCTTCCTTCCTTCCTTCCTTCCTTCCTTCCTTCCTTCCTTCCTTCCTTCCTTCCTTCCTTCCTTCCTTCCTTCCTTCCTTCCTTCCTTCCTTCCTTCCTTCCTTCCTTCCTTCCTTCCTTCCTTCCCTCCTTCCCTCCTTCCCTCCTTCCCTCCTTCCCTCCTTCCCTCCTTCCTTCCCTCCTTCCCTCCTTCCCTCCTTCCCTCCTTCCCTCCTTCCTTCCCTCCTCCTCTCTTTCTCTGTTTCTCTCTTTCTCTCTTCCTCTCTTTCTCACCTTCTTTATTTTCTTTATTTTCTTTCTCTTTTTAGCTCTTCTCTCTCTGGCAGTGAGGACTGGTCAGCTCACACAGTGGTTGGAGTCAATTTGACATTTGCAGACACTAATGGAGGTGTTTGTGTTCATTGTTGTGTATGTTTGAGTAGCTGTTCTTTATGATTCAATTTTTCTTCCATGAGTCAACGTATGCTTGTTTCAGACTTCACAGGAGCTATTTACAGCAAAAAGCCTCCCATCACTCTAAGTCCTTCAATAAAGGTAGGCTTTATATGATAGGAGGCTGCTATCATTTGCTTGCTGTTTCCACTCTTTAGAGATTTCAATGGGAGAGTATATCCTATTTATAGAAATCAATTGAATAGTTCAAATAAACCACAAACAGTAATGACACCTGAGGTACATGTTTTGAGCTGTCCATCAATTTTGCAGTATAGGTTGGCTGAACCAAAAATTATGTTGTTTACATAGAAAAGAACTGTTTCAGCATGTCAGAAATGTATTGACTTCACAACATTAGACAGAGTTCCTCCCTTTGACTAAATCTGGTGGATGTAAAACAGCTTTGAGAAGATGCTTCTGTGAGAAATGAGAGATGTGGGTCACATCCTTTCAGATGTGGGTTTTACACTGCCTACATGATGGCTTGTGTTTGCAGAAGAGGTGGCCACCACCATCAGCTACTTTATAATGTAAATCTACTATTTAACTTTTCTTTCTTTCACTGTAAGAAGGAAGGATTCCATTTTGGGTTGAGTAAAGTATGTTCCACAAACCAGAGCAACTTTTTACAGTTTTTCTTGTGAATGCAAATACAACCCATATATCTCTACTATGGATCAGTTCAAACCAGTTTCAGTCCAACTGATTTATTTGGCTCAGCTACACAACTCAAAATTTATTCAAATTGGCCTGTGAGTCAGAACCTCATAAACATAAGTGAAAAGCATGTGTATATAACATGCAGGAATCTCTCTGCCCAAGAGTTTACTCTCCAAATCAGGTGTCAGAAAGGTTCTTATCTCTATGAATATTTAGTAAGTTTGTGTAGGAATTGGGAAGCCAGCCTGGGCTATGAGTGTTCTAAATCAGGGCCCAAGCCAGAAGCTGCTCAAATTTCCAGCTTACATTCCTTTCTACAGCTACCAAAGGTACTCTGGTTCTGGTGGTTCAAGGCTCTCAGAAGGCCCAATTCAGACAGTGTTCTGTGTTCAGACAGAGCCTCTCTACAAGCAGGTACAATTCATCTTTTCAAGCTCTAGGAGCACTCCTCTGCCATCACCCACCCAGTGTGGCACTGGCTGTTTTAGCTGCAGCTTGGGATCTGAGGGCTAGACTTGATTCAGCACTCACAAGGAATCTTCCCTGAATAAGCAGAGTAGGTGTGGAGTTTGTAAGAAGTGTCACAGTGGCTGTCTGAGACAAGAAATTTCTTTAAGAGGTGAAATGTTTTAACGGGTTTCTAATATAGCCGCGCTGGGCGGAAAAAGCAAATGAATGTGAAGTTGTTATGGAACCTCCTGTGTACATGTTGCAATAAACAGGGGTGTGAAAAGCTCTGAGAAAGACACAGGAGACAGAAATGCAGATGAGGGAGGAAAGCAGAGGTGGGTGAGAAATGATCTAAGCGTTGGCATTGTGTGCAGCACAGTGGGCATTGCTCAGCTCCATGCACAGCCCTCTGCTACCCCTTCCCTGTCTTGAGGAGCTGCTTGAGGCACTCCTCACTGGGAGATTATCCTCTTTTCCATGCAGATGGGAAAACCAAAAACCAAGGCAGGGAAAGGTCAAGACCAACATTTTAAAAACTGATTTTCTGTGGCTTGATTTCTGCATGTCTAAAAGGAAGCCAGTCTTGTTTCCTTAATGAAAGCCATGACTTTCATGAACCTCATGACCTTCATGAACCTCATGACTTGCACAAGTGTGGACTATTGTCTGCTCAGCACATATCAAAACAAGGTCCAAGGTGTCTCAGATTCAGCATTTGAGATGGTACATGGGACATGCTGGTCTCTTAAATGCTACTGTAGCTCATGCAGAAAGTTACCATAATTAGTTTCCTTTTCTAATATAGTGAAGGAATCTTCTTTTTAAATAATATATCTGATTTGGATGTTGCTTTTGTATTCACATTGTAATACAAGCTGTCCACAAATAACACGGAGGTATCTACAGAGTTGCATTTGCTTTTTCCTGACATTTGTATGAGTAAACTTATCTGACTTCATAGGGTAGATGAGGAAACTGCGTCTTTCCTACATGCCACGAAGAACTGTAATTTTTTTTCCTTTTGGACAGGGGCATTGCAGCTCCCCTGACAGCACTACACCCACCCTGTGTCTTGCTGAGTTTGACACTGCCTTCAGTGACAGCACAGATGCTGGAGCTGAGCTGCTTGGTGACTGTCAGGCAACGTGGCCACAGAGTGGTGGCACTCTTTCAGCAAGGATTTCCAGCTCCTGACTGAGCTAAGGGGAAACCAAGCTGACTGCTTGACACAAGTCTGGGTTTTCTCAGGGCAGCTTTGCAGTTGGAAATGTCAGGGAATTCAGAATGCACCAGTGAGCAAATTCAATCCAAATTCTGGTGCCACAGCTCCCTTTGCTCAGGTGCTCACTTTGCCTCCACCACAGCGCATTCTCTTTTCTGCTTTTTTCCCAGCTTCCATGTATTAGGCCCACACTGTTTCTATCTGTGCAAGTATCCAGTTCCTCATATGGCTTCAGGACAAAACCAGTACACCTGCACAGGTACCACAGGCATTTTGGAAAACCTGCAGCTTGGATTCAAATGAATCTTTGTTATTTTTTTATTTATTTGCAATGTCCTCTCCTCTGTAACTATCCATTGAATAATGAATTTTGGACAGGCTAACTCCACCTTGACATTGTCAGATCTCTGTGATGTTCTTCCATTTCTCTCTCCTTGACTATTCTGTGTAATTCTGTGAGCTGTTAAATAGCATCTGTACATATACACACATATAACGATCTCCAGGCTCTACACAGGCTTTAGAAGACAAACACAGAGCAGATAAAAGAGTTTATCCCACGCCAACAATCAGCTCTGGCTATTTATGAAAGCTGCAGCATGACTGTGTTTCCTGAAGACAGTTTTTGACCAAGGATGAGTGTCTCCCATACTGCCTGCAAAGTTTTGTTGCCCTGGAAACAGGTATTATTGTTATGTGGAAACATCTGTGAGATGTATGGGAACACCAAGGTGATTTGGATGAAATATGGCAATGGAATGGCAACAAAGGTGTGCTTAACTGTGCTCACAAAAAGTTACAAGAAGATGAGAAGTGTTATTCATCAGCAAAGTACAATACCGTGCAGAATTTTAAAACAATTCACTTCTGAAGCTCTTCTTTAAGCAAATTGATGCTTGTCAGATGTAGAAAACAGGAGGGAAGTTATAAAGATGAGGAGGTACTAGTTACTGTTATTTCCTTAATTTGAGATCTATGCTTGAATGCCTTTGATATATAAAATAAATACTTTTTCTCAATTTACAATTTCATTGTACAAGAAGGAAAAAAAATGCCTCAAGGTTTTGAAAAGCCACAGTTTAACTGTGGTTTAGCTGTAGATTTACCTTTAACCTGCTTTATTTGATCAGTAGAAAATCCCTGTATAAGCTCTCTTATTTCATTTATCTTAATATGTTATAACCTCTTCAGTTACTGAATAATTAAGAATTATAATTGAGAATCCAGTTTACTAGGCCCATTCAAAATCTAATTTAGGGCTTGATGAAATGGTGCTAATGTAAAGTTAAATAAACTAAGTGCCAGTAAAAGCTATTTTAGGAATTGCCACTCCTGCTGAAGGGTAAGGAGTTTCAAACAAACTCATTTAATTTACTTTAGAAGTTACTAAGATAAACTATTCTAAGTGCTTCTGTGCAGAAAAACTTGCAGAGCTATAACAATGGACTCTGGAGAGCTGCTGCTTAACACAAGTAATGAGTGAAGCACAGAAACAGAAAGCAACTAAACCCTGCACTTTTTGTAAACAAAAAAAATCAAAATACCACACTTTTCTTCTTTTCCTTTAGGGGAGTTAAAATACAATTCTGCCTGCATTTTCTCAGTTTTCCTGCCATTGCTGCCACAGCCGTGCAGTGGGAGCACAGCTCATGGTACAGCTGTGCCAGCAGAAGCAAGCTGAGCTAAGCCTGAGCCTGACAAATGAGGTGGACTCCAGCAAATAACGCGGCTTCAAATAAATCCTTCTTTCGCAGTTTCGCAGCACAGAGAATGTATTTTACTACACCAACAATTCCCTGCGAGGCTCATTATCCCAGCGAGTCCCGGGGCTGGAGCTGCGGCTGTGGGAGCTGCATGGCAGGGATGTGCGCGGCAGAGCTCTGTCCCCTAGCGGGGACAGCGACACGCTCCCTCCAGCGAGACAGGGAAGGATTTATTCGTGTGAATGTGTAACTCACGTTCCTCACTCGTGCCCCACTCACCACGCGGGGACATGAGTGTGAAAAACGCCAACCTCTTGGTTTAAAAAATTTTAAAAGTTTAATAGTAATAAAATGGTTATAAAAATAGTAATACAATTAACAGTAATAATAATTTGGGCAAAATGGAATTAGGACAATGTGAGACAATAAGGACAAAGAGTTACTGACGTCCAGGTACCTCTTTCTGGGCAAAAGAAGCCTGAAAAAGGACCCATGTTAACAGAGGATTAACCCTTAAAAGCAACAGCCAGTTGCATATTCATACACCTCATGCACACTTTTCCTTTAATCAAGAAAGCATTTCTTATATTATGGACATCGAATTTCCTTGTCTTGTTGACCTGAAATTTCCCTGTGTTTTGTCCCAATGGTCACAGACCCATGGTTTAATTCATCTGAACTTTCACGAGCACTGTCTGTGTGAGGAGCAATGTGCTTTGGTGCCTTGGGACATTTGTCATCCAATTCCTCTGCTCAGGGAAAATGAGAGATGGGTGCACTCAGAGAAAATGGGAGGTGGGTGCACTCAGGGAAAATGAGAGGTGGGTGCACTCCCTCCCCTGCATCCCTTTTGTATCAGCTTGGAGGGGCTTAGGGAGGTTCCAGGGAGGGTCCAGGCTGGCCAGGAAGCTGCAGAAGCACAAGGAATGCACAGCTGGCACAGCTGTGCTGCAGATGGAAAGCTGTGGGTGCCACATCCCTGAAAATGTTGAAGGCCAGGTTGGATGGGGCTGTGAGCAGCCTGATCTAGTGGAATTTGTCCCTGTCCATGGCATTACTCAGTAGGCTACTCATAGAAAGCTTTACATTGAAATCAAAATGTTACATTTTCCTTCCAGAGTTTAAAGTTTCCATCCAGAGCAGTCCCCATTTCTTCTTTCTACCCACTGTGTCTCCCAGCTGCAGCAGTTGCCTCTTCCCTGCAGGCTTGAGCTGAGTTTGCATTTCCATCAGCAGCAGCCCTGGTGTGTGGTGACAGTGCTTTCCACTTCATGGGCAGCAGCTTGTGGCTCAGGGAGGGATTGGCCCACAGAACTGGTGCTGGTTTCCTCAGTGCCTGAAATGCCAGGAAGTTTCTGAAGTACCCAGGCCTGCAAGGCTCTCAAGACAAGCTGATCTTCCCCAATCATGGTCAGATATCAGTGGGATCACGGGACAAACTTGGGGGCGATTGCTTCATTTAGAAAAGCAGAGTTGTTGAATTTTTCTAAACCTTTGTGTGTTCATGAGTGATGTACATTTTGTTTGTCAGACTGCCTTTGTATCTTCATTAAAAGAGATCCAAAGTCAATTTTACCTGTTGCCATTTATTGCAAAGGGCCAGTATGCTTTTGTTTCCCCACTCACTTTGCCAAGACCCGGTCATGGTGCTTTTCCCCCCAGGTGGAGAAAAAAACCATGATTTTTCCAATTCTATAAAGGGAAAGCTCCATCTGTCTAGAGGTAAGTTTTGTACAGTCTAATGTTAGGCCTTTAATTGGATTTTGTTTACTTGTAATCATGCTTTAAACACCTTTCTTGTCCTTTACCAAAACCAGTGTCTTCATTGATCTCTGTATTCATATTTTCAGTAAAGGAAATAGGTGTGATGGTTTGGCTTTTCATTGTAGGTGTCAGACCTGTCCTGTCAAGGGTCTGGGACTTTTCAGTTCTCTGAACTTTCAAAGGAAGGCAAAGGAGTTTGAGATCAGAATGAATTGTGATCCAAATTGCTGTTTTGCTTTGCTCCTTTTCCCTAAGCAGTAACTCAGAAGAAATGAGTTAATGCCAAAAAAAGTGCCACTGCAAAAAAGAGCAAAGTCGAAGAACGTTTGGATGTCAATAAGCTGCATGTCTCCTATAAATCCTGAGATCCCACTGCTTTACACGTTTCTCTGTGTGATGCAGACAGAGAATAAGGAGTGGGAATATTTAACTACCATTAATTGATATGGATAGTTCAGTTCCTTGCTTTGTGCACAAGTAGAAGGAGTGAGAGCAGGGTGTGTGTGGGCAACACGAGAGACAGCATTGTATACAAAGTGTGTAGCTGTTCCAGAGACAAGCAGGTGAGAAGGGATTTCTTCCCAGGTGCCTTGGATCATTTGTCAGTGACACAAAACACATCCTCTGCAGGGTGTCCTGTCCTTTAAGGAGTGAGAAAGACTGAGTTCACCCTCTGCCTGCCCCCTGGATAAAACAATAGGTGCAATGAGGGGATGAACACTGTTAGCCTTCCATCTCCAGCAGCTGCTTTTGGAAAGGTTCCAGTGCCACTTGTGGCCCTCTGGCAAGTCACAGAAAGGACACAGAAAAGCAGGTGTGCATCTCCTCACTTTGTCTCTCAGTGCTACAGCTGCTCTGATCTATTTACTGATAATTTACTGGTAAAAGTGGAGACTGTTTTCTGGTCTAACACAATTATGTTTAAGGGCTGCCTCTGTGACCAGTTAAAACCACAGAAATTGATTTCAGCAACAGGTTTCTGTTTTTCAATTACTCAGGAACAGATGATCCTTTTCCACCTTGAAAACAGTTCTGGACAGGGAATTGCCTTCTGGCTCACTCTAGAGGTGAAGCATGTTTGTCATGGCAGTGACCCCAGCCCTGTTTTGTCTGGGATAGAAGGATTTGGGGACATAACCACCTTCTGCAGTGGAAATGATCATGGCTGTGCCAACCAAGCCAAGCAAGATATTGAGCAGAGCGCTGGAGATTGGCAAAAATGTCACCAGCTATGATGAGGACAGTAGAAAAACCCAGGAGCAGAGTTCAGAGAGAAAAGGATGTAAGGTAAGGAGACCAATCTAAGTCCAGTGTGGTAAAATTTATGTGCAGTAGGAAGAGCTCTGAGACCTTTTCCTATGCTGTGAGCCCAGGGACATCCTTCAGAATGGCTTTGTGGGGACTTCAGAGATGGAGATCAGCACTGGCTGTGAGGCACCTCAGGGGCAGGGAGAAGACAGTGATCTAAACCCACTGGCATGCCATCCTAAAGGCCAGTGGAGGCTGTGGCACCCCAGAACACCTTGTGGGCTCCTTGCTGCTCCTTCCCCCAGGGCCTTGGGAGGAAGGGACAGCTGAGGTTGCTGGGTGGCTCACATGTCCTTGCTGGTGTTTTGGGTTTTTCATATTTTTTTCATTTATTTATTTTATTTTTAAAATTTATTTACGTTTCTTTAAGGGTTTTTTCGGTTTTTTACTTATTTCACGCGTGTCACGCCGTTTGCGCATGCTTACGCCGTTTGCGCAGGCTCACGGCGACTGCGCAGAGCTACGTCGATTACGCAGGGCTACGGCGACTGCGCATGCTCACACTGACTGCGCAGGCTCACGGCGATTGCGCAATTCGCAGTGGGGATCACAAAGTTTAACTAATTTTAAAGCCAAGTGCTTCTCAAAATGACATTTCTGGACAGCCTTGGTGTGGCACAAAGCTGTCAGTGCCACCTCCAGCTCTCAGAAATGAGCAGGGCCTGGGAATGACCTTTCTTTGCTGGGTCAGGGAGCTGAGCCAGCATGTGCTTGAAAAGATGGAAAGGAGATTCCCAGCCTGTTGATATCCCAGCTTGGCCGGCTGCTCTCCAGAAATCAGTGCTGGGCTGTCTCACTGGGGTCGGTTTGAAGTGCAAAGTGTTCTCCATCAGTGATCCTGGCTGCCCGCAGAGCAGTGAGGGCAGCAGGCTGAGGAAGGGGATCCTGGTGGGATCCCACTGCAGAGCTGCATCAGTGAGATCCCGGCTGCGGGGCTGCTCCCAGCTCTGGGCACTCACCAGCAGCAGGATGGGGACAGGGGCTGAGCCCAGAGCAGGGTCCTGGAGGGGAGCAGAGGAATGGAGCCCCTCTGCCATGAGGGCAGCGTGAGAGAGCTGGAGCTGCTGGAGAGGAGAAGTGTGAAAAATGCATGTATTTTATGATTGGCTTTTTGCAAATATTAAAATGAATATTATATGTGTTGTGTTAGAAAGTAATGCTGTATTAATTCTCTTAAGTACTGTGTTAAATATAGTTTTAGGTTATAAAAATTGTTAAAATAGGAACTATGCTATGTAGGATACTTTTTTAAAAGAGAGGATTCACAGCACGGTAGCAGCCACAGGATACCTGAATCTTTCAGAGAAAAAGAATTTATTGCTCCATTATCAGAAGAAGCGAGCTTCTTCCCGCCTTGGAGGCGCTGTCAGGATTAGAAGGAAGAAGTTGACAATGACCAGACAGAATCCTGTGTTTGAATGGAATTTATGCATCATGTATGAGGTGTATGAATATGCAACAGGCTGTTGTTCTTAAGGGTTAATCCTTTATTAACAGGTGTCTTTCTTCGGGCTCATGCTGCCCAGAAACAGGTACCTGGATGTCTGTAACTCTTTGCTTTTATTGTCTCATATTGTCCTAATTCAAATTGTCCAAATTGTTATTACTCTAATTGTGTTAATATTCTTTTTAACCATTTTATTACTATTAAACTTTTAAAAATTTTAAAAACAAGTGATTGGCGTTTTTCACAATAAGGAACCAGGCAGTGGAACCTTCTCCCTGGTTCCACCTTCCAGCACCTAAAGGGGTACAGAAGAGCTGGAGAGGGACTTTTTACAGGCACGTGCAGTTGTAGGACAGGGAGGAATGACGTTAAACTGACAAAGGAATGTTTTAAATTGGATATTAGGAAGAAATTCTTCACTGTGAGGGTGGTGAGGCTCTGGAACAGGTTGCTCAGGGAAGTCTGACCTTGGTCCCTGGTGTTCTTGCTTCCTTCTAGCCATTCAGTGGTGAATGGGAGCTGGGATTAACTTCTGAAAATAATGTTAGCTTTGGTACTCAGCAATGACCTTTCCTTGAGGGACTGCAGATCTGTGGAGTGGAATAAACTGAGCAAGACTCCTGGAAAGTACTGTCTATTCCAGAACAAAACTCCAGTGTGCTGGGCCTGACCCTATTCATATCTTCTGTGCAAGCACAAGAGGTTTTAATGTTATTTTGACAGATGGTGTCGTGTCTGTTTCCATTCAAAAGCCGAGGGAGCATCTCTGGATTTGTGTCAGCAGTCCCATTTCCGGGTATTATTTACATCTCCTGAAATAAACCAGTCACAATTCCTTGGATATATTTGAAGGACTGCAGCAGTTTATGACAAAACCTCCCTGACATTTTCCTACCATAAACATCTGAGTACCAAAATGGAACACACCAGGGCAATCCCAGAGAATGTCCCCGTGTACTTCAGAACAACCTCCCAAGTCAAGAAGCTGTGATGCAGCTGGGCATGTGATTTCCCTGGCAATGAGCACAAATCTGCATTATCTGGGAGAGGTCCTTTCAGGAGATGACTGCACAGATCTGTTAAAAAAGAAAAATAAAGAAAAAAGCAGAAATATTTTTGATGTCCATAACATCAAAGAGCCTCTTAACTTGCTCCCAGGTCAGATGCTTCTCATGTGATGCAGCTAGGAAAAAACATGTGAAAAGGCATTCTGACTGAAAACAGCATGGAAGTAACCCTCATGGATGGAGAGACCAAAACAATTTGTCTCCCTATTACCCACTTTAGGTCACAGAAGAGGAACACTGAGCTGAGATAGATTTTTGCCTCATGCTACAACGGAGGCAGGCAGGATGAGCATTCTGAGAAACACAGCTGGGTTTTACATCCCCATGTTCTTATGCTTCCATGAAGGTTGAAGTACATGAATTTTTGTTCATAAAACCCTTTGCTAGGTTGCACAAGACCTACCCCTCTTTGCATTTGTCCATCAGGGTGAGAGCAAAAAGGGAGGATTTAGTGAGAATGTGGAAAGAAGCAAGGAATTTGTTTGTCTCTAAATTTTAGTCCAGAGTAGGCACTTTTGACATACAAAAAGCTGCAAGTTTGGCTTCTAAAGGTGCTGATAAAGGGCAACTGTGCTTGTAAAACCAGTTCCCATCCCTTCAGCCCCTAGAAGAAGGGACCTAAGAACAATTTCCCTATCTCCTGCACAGATCTGGGGCAGGCTCAGCTGCACTGACAGCTGCTCTTCACAGCACAGTTCTGACTGTCAACACTTTGGCCTTGAAGTTGTAAAATGTTTTTAAAACAGATAAATATTTTTACTATTGTCCCAAATTTGTGTCAGATACTTTTGCTCCATGTAAAAGTAAAGGGGAGTAAAATCATTGTCAGTTGTGGAACATCTGAGTGCAGCCAAAATGATTCCTTGCCCTAATGTTAAACTTAACAAAGCAGCATCCTTCACATGTGTGAAAGATTCAATCCATCAGAAAGATTCCCATTAAAAAAATCTCCAGCTGGATCAAGTGTCCAGTGAAAAGGAACTCAAGAGCTCAGCACAAAGACCAGAGGTTGACACAACCTTTGAGGGAAACCTGCTGGAAAGAGCTCTGATAGTGAATAGCTCTTGGCTAGTGAAGAACACAGCCAAACACAGAATTTATCAATTTTCCCAGACTGACTTTACCTTGGCAAATGTAAAAAAATAAGTAGGCAGCTCTTTGGGGCTCTGAAGAATTTTCCATGTAACTTAGTTCTGTGTGCAGTGTTCAAAATAAGAATTATGGACACAAGGATGTCACTGATGTTGTGCAGGGACTTTGGGGAAAAGAATGTGATGGCCAACTTAAGATTTGGGAATCTGCAAAAGATTCCATTTTATCCAGTGATTTATAGTGGTAGTTCATGTGTTTGTACCTTGTCTCTCCTTCATTACCACCTTACTCTTCATTCCTTCTGTACACAGAATCATCTTGGGTGGCATGGAGCAGAGAGGAGTGTGAATTTGCCTGTGTTCTTCCTGAAATGACAACAGCAGCAGAGGGAAATCGCCATGACTCCAGCTCGTGTCTCTGCCCCCACAGATGATGAGTAAGTGCTACAGAGCTGCCAGAATCTTAATTTCACTTGCTGCTTGATGAAGCAATGGAAACAGAGGCAGGAGTGGTTTGCTTCTGACTGAAGAAGTAATTTCACCTATCTACTGGATTATCTTGCTTACTACCATGCCTTTTTTTCTTCTTTTAATTTTTAATTTTAAACAAAATCGCTTACAGTCTGAAAATACAAACTTCCCACACCCATTGCAAATAGGGCGAAATTGCAATTTTCCTTATTCACCCCCCTGATCTCTCTACTGAGCAGGGTCAGACAATTCCAGCAGAACTATTCTTTGGCCTTTTCCTCTGGTTTCTCTGTTTACTCCTCCACACTTCTCTCTTATTATTTATTACTCCTTTTATTTCCATCAGGATCTACATGCATATCATTTGATTTACTGAAGGGATAAGTTGATGTGCATTTAAGCCTTCCAGTATTTGAAAGGGGTCTACAAGAACGACAGAAATGGACTTTTTACAAGGGGATTTAGTGACAAGACAAGGGGGGGTGGATTCAGACTGGAAGAGAGTAGGTTTCGATAATAAATTAGATATTGGGACAAGTTCCGTACTGTGAGGGTGGTGAGCCGCTGGCATAGGCTGCCCAGAGCAGCTGTGGCTGCCCCATCCCTGAAGTGTTCGGGGACATGTTGGACAGGACCTTGAGCAACATGGTTTAGTGGGAGGCTCCAAGCCATGCAAGAGGTTGGCACTGGATGACCTTCATGGCCGCTTCCAGCTTCAGCCATTCCCAGACTCCGCCCGCCCCGAGGCTGGGGCACGGCCCGCACCCGCCCCGCCATGGCGGCGCCGCCGCCTCAGAGGCCGCCGCCGAGCACCGGGCGGGCGGTGACACCCGCCTTCCTATTGGCCGATCCCCTTCCCATTCTTCTCCCCTATTGGAGAAGAGCGGTCTGTAGGCGGGGAGAGCCGCTGAGCGACGGCTGTGGCGGCGAATGGGCGGGCGCGGCCGTCCCTCCCGGCCGGCGCTGGGGCGGGAGCCAATGGGAGCGGCGGGGGGCGCGTGCGGTGCCGGGAGCAGGTAAACAGCGGGGCCGGCCGCGGCGCGGGACCGGGACAGGGATCGGGACCGGGATCGGAATTGGGATCGGAATTGGGATCGGGATGTTGCGGGTTATAGACGGGATGGGACGGGACGGGACGGGCCCGGCATTCCTGCGGGGTCTCCGCGCTCCCGGAGCTGCCTGTTTCTCTCTATGTGTGTATATACATATAAATGCATGTTCACGGATATACGCATATTATATGTAAAAAAATTACATATTTCCACGTGAGTTGCTGTATGTACGTGTGTTAAGCTACCTGTACACCTATTTCTGCTGGGCGGTGGCGGCGTGTCCCGGCTTTCATGTGGAAGCGCCCGGAGGCAGAGAACTCCGGGCAGAGTTCTTCAAGCATTCGGAAGGGCAGCCGGGCAGCGAGAACATTGCATGGGAGCAGGAGCCCCTCTGGCCTCCTGCAAAGCCTCTGCCTGCTGGGCTGGGGCTTCTCTTCTCTTGGCGCTTGTTTGTTTTTGGTTTTTTTTTTTTTTCAAATTTTTTAATGTTGTCGGTGTCCCTGGATGTGCGCCTTGGATGCGCAGGGCAGCGGCCCAGCCCCGCTGTGTCCCTGTGTGGGCACAGGGGAAAGCGGCCACTCGGGCAGGACACAGAAACTCAGCCCAGCACAGGTGTCCTTGTGTGTCCCCAAAGTGTCACCTCCAGCCCCTGTGCTGGCTCTGATGCCCTCGGCTACACCGGGACCGATGCGAATTGCAGCTCCCGCATGCGAAGTGTGAGCTTTGAGGTTTTATTGTGTGGGGCTGTGGTGCCTTCATGCTGTGACACGGAGTATTTGGGCTCAGTGCTGGCAGAATAACCCTCCTGACCCTCTCAGGCAGGGTCTGATTTCAGCTCCGCCACCAGAATCGCCCTTTGGGAACTACATCTTGTGCCTTTCTTGTGGGACAAGAGAAAGCAGTGCTGGTTCAGTCACAATGTAGAAAGCAAGCTATGAATCTTTACTTCTTCCCACAGCATCTTGTGGTTTGTTATTTTTGTGTTCTGGGGTGGAAAGTGAGCGGTGTTTGCACTCTGAGATGGTGTGTTCCATGTCCCCTGGCATTTTAGCAGCATTCCTATTCTGTCTATATTTATTAGCAAGAGCATGGAAGTCTTTCCTCCTAATTTTGGCCCCACCACTTCTGATTTATTAAGTTTATTTCCTTCTCATATTTATCAAAAGCAGTGGCTGCTGCAGCCAAAACTTACAACACCAGGCTGTCAGTATCATCTCAAAGCTTTCCCTTGATCTAAATATAGCAAAGAAAATACATTTTTCTTAATCTAATTGCCATCAAAGAGAACAATATAGATTAGAAGGAATTTTTACCCTCAAGTGGATAATTAAGTATTCTGCCAGGCCATAGCAGCTATTCTGTGCTGTATTGGGTACAGGTATTATTTGTGATGGATGAAATGCAAAGCAAAGGGTTTAGATTGTTTGCAGCATGAAAAGAAAAGGCAAACTGAGGCTAGATCTTAATGTTAGTGAACTGGCCCAGTTTAATCAAAATCCATGAAGCTGGTTTTTTGCAGTTGAGGAAAGAAGGACATCTGGAAAGAGAATCGGTGACTCCTGCTTCTCTTCAGAATTCACAAGACTGCTGTAAAGCAGGAGTAGTTGTATTCCCACCTCAGCTCTTGTAAGAAGCACTTACTGCTGGCCTACTTTTTGTCCTCTTTCATTTTTTCCACAGAGTTTTGTGAGTTGGGTCATTTTGCTCTTATGCACTGTATGATTTTTTTGAATGGGACCTGATGGTTTGAGAGGCAGAGAGGAGAGCCTTGCTGGATATAACTTAGTGCTTCACTTTGATAATGGCCTGGAATTTTGTTTAATGTATTTGGTAGATCATGCTCTCAAGCTTTCTGTGAATACAGATACTCCTTATATTTATCTCCATGTTTTCCATTCCTGAGCTGTCCTTCTCCCTTTTCCAGCTCAGCCTAGAAAAACAGTCATTATGCACAGGCATGTTTGCTGTCATGAGCATGAGTAAGAAAGCAGCTCCCTTGCTTTCCATTGTGGTATGTGCAGCACCCTTTTGGCAGGCAGAAACAATTTCCACGAGGCCCTTTTCCTTAGTTTTAGCAGTGAAATGAGACCAGAAAACGGTGTGGCTTTGTGACACAGGTGATGAGCACCTGGTGCTGATGAGAGCTGGAGGGTGGTAAGACAGCCCTTTGCAGGACAGTTTGGATCAATCTAAGGCAGGAGACCTCTAGAATCTTGTACTCAAGACCTGTAAAGTCTTGGATCCCCTGGGGGGTGTGTTTGTGTCAGCCCTCACTGGGACTGTGGCTGTGTAAACAAGGGACACTGAAGCTGTGTTCAGCTCTGAATCTGCTTGCTGAGCAGAAGTATCATGGCACTTCTATCTCCTTGTTGGGGGAGCCCGGGAGAAAATGTCCTTAAAACTGGCTGTATTTCAACGTGAGTTTATTTCTTCCAGTGTAACTGTGAAGGTTAGTAATTAGCACAGAGGTTTTGCTGTTGGTTTAACTCCTCCAGTGGGCATTAGTAGGGTATTGAAAGTAGGCTGACTGGCTGTCCCTTCAGACTCCTCTGCAGAATTTCTCTCTTTATGTAGCAAAAATGATTTCGTAAATAATGTGAGAAAAAAATTCTTCAGTATTTTGATTGGGTCCCAAACTATCAGTGAATAAAGCTTTATTTATTTTCTCCCTGGAGTCTGGCATGAGCAGAAGGTTTTGAGAGTTATTTAAATCCTGTAGGTCACAGATCCTGTGGCATGAATAACTTATCCTGTTCCTCATCCAGAAGTATGTCATGATTGAATGACTGTGGATCTGATTTCTGTAAAGACCTAAATCCTAGAACTGGAGCAGAGTCTGGTGTCCTAGCTGCAAATTGCGAGCCCTCAGGTGCTCAGTCAAAAGACTGAGCAAATTACTCATAAATACTAAATTTATTTATTAAATAATTATTCAAATAATATAATAATATAAATATTTAAATATATTTTCTTAATATAATAAATATTTAAAGACAAATTAGTTGAATAAAGCATGTTAAGGATCCAGAGGGGAGATCTTGGTCTCTGTAAGAAATAAGCACACAAGTGTTAAGCAGCTCACTCAGTAAGAACAGGATTACAATGAAGCTGACAGGCCTGGTGTGAGGGTTAGCCCTGCTTCTGTTTCCCATAATGTACCACTCTTATCACCAAAGGAGGAACAAAATGATATGAAAAAGCAAGAGAAGCCAGGGGAGGAGCAGATGTCTGAAAAATGTTTCACTTTTTGGATGGACTGAGTTGATGTTCTAAAATTTCTTGAAGGTGCAGATGTGTTGAGGAGGCTGTGACAGAAAGGAGTGGTCTCCTACACCTCCCTCTTTCCTTCCTCCACAGTGAATTTCAGTTTCTTTAGTGAGAAGCAAGAATATCTCACAGATCTTCAAAGCAAACACTCTGATGTCAGGGTGTGCTGGTTGGGCTGTGAATGTGTGATTCAGATTTCAGTGACTGTGTCCAAATCACGTGGCTTCTTCAGCTTCCTCTCCTATTTCCTGAGACACAGGAACTTGGGTAAGGTTCTGCAGAGGAGGGTTCTGGTAGGTACAACTGCTGACAGTGCAACAGAGGTATGGTTTTGCTTGTGGACAAGTGGCTGGGTATCAGAAAAGTGATTCATTACTTGCTTTGTTAAGCTGACTTAATAAATGCTAAAAGGAATTTTCCTATTAGTTGCATTTATAACTTCCTGCAATCCGGATTTTAAGGCTGTTCTGCCATATTTAGGGCCGTGCACCTTCTCTCTTTGGTGTCTAGAAAGAAGAGCTGTTCCTTTCCTTTCTGCACTCTGTCACTGCTTTTCCTGCTTTTCTGCATAGCAGTAGGTGAAAAGAGGCCAAGCATTTCTAGCCCCCACATATTTTCTCTCTGTGTTTTTGCCCATTCAAGTAGTTTTGCTTTTAATCACAAGCCAGCATAAGGAAAAACCCACAAGTGGCTCTCCTAAAAGGAGACAGGTGTTTCACTTGCTATGCAAATCTCTTCATCAGCAAAGAGAAGCACTGCTAATACATTTCATCTGGTTAATAAACAGTCATAAGGCAGCATGTAGCTCCTGATTAGTGCCTCATGTAAAGCTGAGGCTCCAGGTTACTAAGAAACTTGTGCCTCTTGCTGATGCTCCTGGGAGTGTTGTGTAAGAACTGAGCTTTCTGACAGGCAGGCAGTGTGTGAGGTGAATCTGTGTCTGGCCCTGCCAAACAAACACTGAGCACTGAGGAACCTCCTTTGTGGAAGGCAAGGTGTGCTGGTGGGAGAGGGGAAATAGAGGCAGCAGGTGTGAAAACTGTGGTAAAGGAAAAGCAAGTTTCTTTAGTGCTGCACTGTGCTGATAGCCGTGCCTGCAGCAGTCCCAGTGACTCGAACTGAAGGGTTTGTCGTGGCTGGGTGAAGGCAGGACAAACCTGCTGTTGGGAGGAGATGGAGCCTCCCTGCTCTGAAATCTGCTGAATCCTCCTCAGACTTCCAGTCCTTTGCAGTGTGGTGTTCACTTGTTCACTGTTCTCTCCCCCCTCTGTGCTTGTCCCCCCAGGCTCGGGCAGTGCTGGCTGTGCCCTCCTGGGCGCTCCCTGGGCAGCGGCCATGATCGCCTTCATGAACAACTCGGACAGCGAGGAGGAGCCGTGCAATGAGAGAACGTCCCTCATGTCTGCTGAGAGCCCTCCTGTCCCCTCCTACCAGGATGGCCTGCCAGCCTCAGAGGCAGGGGAAGCACAGGCACACAGGGTAGGTGTGTGCTGACAGAGGCAGTGCTGCTGCCCCTCAGTCCCTCCTTCCAGGCTGGATTCTAGGATTGGCTTTGCTGTTGTTTCACTGGTGTCACACTCAGCCAGCAGCAGCACTGCCTGTTGCTATTTCCTCTACCCTGACTTTCCCCCCATATGTACCCCTCCCTTTTCCTTCCTTTTGATAAAGATGCCAAATCAGGCTTTTAATCAGGACCTGATGCACATTTGACTGTTGCAGGACATCCTTTTTAGCCTTCTTGTCTGCTCTGGTCAGATGCAGCTAATGTTAGAACAGAATCTAGTCCAGCTGCCAGCAAAGCAGCAGGATAAAGCAAGCACAGCATTGCTGAGAGAGGAGGAACATGTCAAGCTTTTGTCACCTCAGATGACATTTTTTTCTGTCTAGTTCTGGGCATCTTGCCCTTCACATTCATGTGTCTGTCTATATATGTGTATTTGAAAAATGTGGTGGTGTTCACAGGGGTCCCAGGATGAGGGAAGAGACGAGAATCTTGACTCCATGTTTCAGAAGGCTGATTTATTATTTGATGATATATATTATATTAAAACTATACTAAAAGAATAGAAGAAAGGATTTCATCAGAAGGCTAGCAAGGAATAGAAAAGAATGGAATGATAATAAAATCTTGTGACTGACCAGAGAATCCAAGACAGCTGGACTGTGATTGGCCATTAAGTAGAAACAACCACATAAGACCAATCACAGATGCATCTGTTGCATTCCGCAGCAGCAGATAATGTTTACATTTTGTTCCTGAGGCCTTTCAGCTTCTCAGGAGAAAAGATCCTAACAAAAGGATTCTTCATAAAATATGTTTGTGACAGAAGAGGTCCTTAGGTATTCATGGAATTGGTTTAAAAACTATTGCAACCTGTTTGCAATGGAATTTAATGGAATTTCTAATTGTATTGTTCAGGTGGCACCTTTCTATTAGATCTCAGCTGTGGTGGCCTACAGCAGCCTCGTGAGATATGATGGAATCTAGCTTTGAACACAAAGAAAAGAAGCATCTTACACATTTGCAAATATTTCTTTTCAGAAGAGGCGAGCAGGCAGCAGCCGTGGCCCAAACAACATCGCTGGTGGAGAAATGTCTGGCTCGGGTGTTCCAGTGAGAGAAAGCATCCTGGAAAATGAAGAGGAGGAACTGACTCTGAAATATGGAGCAAAGCATGTAATCATGCTCTTTGTGCCTGTCACCCTGTGTATGATTGTTGTCGTCGCCACCATCAAGTCAGTGCGCTTCTACACGGAGAAAAACGGGCAGCTGTAAGTGGGCTCTGAAACAGCCTCAGTATGTGGGACCCCTGCCCTAAAAACACGCTCTGGGCATGCAGAGTGCTTCCCTGGCAGCCTGGGAGAACCTTTACACAGGTACAGGTGGCTGTAGGAACACACACAGAGCTCACCTGTGTAAGCTTTTCATATACCTGCGTTATACTGATGTCATTTGGGGTGCCCTGAGTGAGGCCTGTGAGCAGCATAATAATGAAGCTGCTTCATTCTGCAGCAGAAAAGGCCCAGGCTGAGCTCCTAGACTGTTCACTCACTAGCTGGCAGCAATGAGGGAATAGCATGTTCATTTGGATGAGTGTCTCATTTCCTGGTGATATTTCTGGTTCCTAAAGACTCGTGGTGTGGGTACGTAATTCCAGCTCCTGCTGACAGTGCCTGGCTCCTGGGGCTCTAACTGCTTCACATATGGCATGGAGAAAGGGGGACTTGTCCCTTGAACTGAATGGAAGGAAACAAAATAGGGTGGTGAGAAGGGATAAAAGAGTCCAAGACTCTCCTACCAAGTGTGGAAAGAAAGGGTGTCCCCCATTTCAGAACAGCACCTGGGAACCCAGCTGCTCTGAAGAACATGCCTTTGATAGAGACCACTGATCTTTAGTTGATAATTAACTTGAGCCCAGCCTACATCTCATGTTTGCTGTCCTTGGCAGTTCTACCTCCCTTTCTTTCCCACACACAGAGGTCTGGTTTTATCTGGGACAGATAGTTAGAAGAGAATATTTTTACTTTCTATGGCTTTTGCTTTATCCTGCAGGATCTACACCCCTTTCAGTGAGGACACCCCATCTGTGGGGCAGCGTCTCTTGAACTCGGTGTTGAACACCATTGTAATGATCAGTGTCATCATTGTCATGACTGTGTTCCTGGTGCTGCTCTATAAATATCGCTGCTACAAGGTAAAGCATCCCTGCCACAGCCTTTTCCACTCTGTGCTGTGAAGCCTGGGATCAAATGGGCCTTGCATGGCAGTGAGAGACACAGGCACTGCACTGGCTCATCCTCATGCTGGGCACAGCAGGAGTCATACTGTGCAGGAGTGTTTGTCAGTGGTGATGGAGCTGTGCCTCTGAACAGGCTGTGCTGTTATTTTGTCACTAATGGCAGGCCCTTAAAAACAAGGTCTGCCACTTTGTGTTAGTCAGGTCTGAGTCTTCTCCATCTGATCCAAATGTTTTGCCATTTGTACTTGTACCACTTACTGTGGATGCTTCTATTAAGATATTTCACACAAGCTTTGTGGGAACTGGTATTATTTCTGCCTTCTGGAAGCTCTGGTAGAAGAGCACAAGGCTTGGAGAGAAAGGCACATTCAGGTTCTATGGTGCTCAGGGAGTTCTTATATGTGGTACCAGCCCAGCATTTGTGCTCTGTTCATTCCTGCTTTTTAAACTTGTCCCAAAGAGAGAGTTTATTTTACAGCTTTGGGCAAACCCCTCCTCTTTCCTAGCAAACAGAAAGAATGTGCTCATCTGTATGAGCCAGCAGCCAGTAGGAATACCCATGAAAATGCTTTGGCCAGAGACTGAAATAAACCCAAACCAGCTAAAATGCTAAGGGACAGAATACAAAATGAAAGTGGGACAACTGGGAGGGACTGGCTGTCCCCTCTCCTTCACTGACCATAGGGAAGGCAGGGTCTTTGGGAGTGCAGAAGGAGACTACTGGGCTGCAGTTCTGTGACCTGAGCAGGGATAACAGCCCCTACAATCACTGTCTCTTCTTGCCCTTGGCAGTTCATCCATGGCTGGCTGATCCTGTCCTCCCTGATGCTGCTCTTCCTCTTTACCTACATTTACCTCGGGTAAGTGGGAATGGTGCAGGTAACCTGGCAGTTCAGGGCTCCTTCACCTCTTTGCTGACAAGTCCCACTTTGAACAAGAAAAGGAATGTCTCCCCTTCTCCAAATGGACTTTTAAGTGTTGTTAGAAGAAGACAGTTTTCTTTTTTAAAAACTGGAAAAGAACATCTTTAATAGTCAATGCTCAATTTTACAGAAATCGCTGGGCAGTGATACTGTGAGCATGAAATGAACAGGCTGAATCCTGTGGTACAGAGGCTCTGCATTATACATTGAGAAGCATGTGGAAAGGCACTTCATGTGCCAAGTTACTTTCCTGATTTGTCTTTCTTCTTAGACAACATTGTTTCAAGCTCATTCCCTTAGCTCCCAGCTCAGGTGAAAGGAAACTTTTAACTTGTGGGTGAGACATTTGTTAAGACATTTTCATTTTTAACTGTAAGCATATTGCACTTGGTGGTGGGATGACATTGACAGCATTTCTTTGCTGTAGACAGTCATGTAGCCACAGGCCTGTGCTCATTTAAGACTTGAAATCCTGCCTGCTCAAACCCTTGGAACTGCTGTTCAGCTGAGCACTAAGGCAGTGTGATGCTGGTCTGTAACACAGCACATCTCAGGCAGGAGGAACAGGGCTCAGAGCAGGGAGTAGCCAAAGGGCAGGTTCCCCTTTCATGATGGGAGCTGCTCTATTCTGCTTCCTCCTGGTGTAGCTTGGGGCTTTTTTATTTAATTACAGCCTTACCTTTTGTTTGACTTTGCATGTCACTTGCTTTTACTGCTCAGCTGAATTTTCTTGTGGTATTCCAGGGAAGTATTGAAGACTTACAACGTGGCCATGGATTACCCCACTCTGTTCATAGTCATCTGGAATTTTGGAGCTGTTGGAATGATTTGCATCCACTGGAAAGGTCCCTTGCAGCTCCAGCAAGCTTATCTCATTATGATCAGTGCTCTGATGGCACTGGTGTTCATTAAATATCTACCTGAGTGGTCAGCATGGGTGATCCTGGGTGCAATCTCCATCTATGGTAAGTTGGGTTGTGACTCTCAAGGTGTGGCTCCTGGAGAGGTTGCTCTGTAGCAATCTCAGGACTCTGTATGTCCTTCACAAAAACAACTTTATGGTGCTGAAAGCTTTAGAAAGTGCCAGATGGGCTATTAATTTGACTCCCTGTCTTGTCTCTTGCTAGTTGTTCGTGTAGGGAGTGTACCTCAGCCAGGTCTTTCAAAGTGGATCACCAAGTCAGGGAAGGACTGAACCTCACCTCACTGCATGGATTTTTATCAGTAGCAGACCTGACAGCTTTGCAGGTTTTGTTTATTGCTGTCAAGAGATCATGGATTTTGGTGTGAGTTCTAAATATCAAGGGAACCTGCAGGACAAGAGGGAGGAGATGTGATGGAACTGGGCTGAAGGCCTTCCTGCATGTGAAACCAGAGCCAGTGTATGAAGTGATGGAGTGTGGAATGTGAACAAGGCACCCCCACTCCTCCTCTGATTAAATTTAACATCTCAGTGAAATGCTGCCATCAGCTTTCAAAGAACTCATGTGGTATTCTCAAGGGGCTTTTTATAGGATTAACACAGTGAAAACTCTTATTATTACATTAAGGCTTGGAGGTGGTATTTTAAGTGAACAGCACTTTCAGGGACTTGAAACAGCTACAGTTATGCAAAGTGGTGGAAAGTGCCATTCAGGAAATCATCTGGTTTATATGGATGGAATGTAAAATATGCATGACAGTTCAAGATGAGATTGGTCCTTTTCTTTCTGCAGATCTGATGGCTGTTCTCTGTCCCAAGGGGCCACTGAGAATGTTGGTAGAAACTGCACAGGAGAGAAATGAGCCCATTTTCCCTGCATTAATATATTCCTGTGAGTAAGATTAAAATGTTAATGTTTTTAGCCAGATGAAACTCTATGTCTGTGTCAAAGCAAAGAGCATTGTCTTAGCTACTTTCTTGCCTTAAGAATGGTGCCCAGTTATGTTCTGGAATTTGTAGAAGGCCTTGTTTATCAGTTACAATGTTGCTAAATTAGCCAAAGGGAGCCCACATTTACCTTGTGAAGCTGGATGTTCAGAAACAGACTCATCCTTTCATGAATACAGTGCAGAATATGCCTTTTTTTGTGCACACAAAACCCTGTGTGAGGTGGGCAGCAGTGTTTGCCCCGTTCTGTGATGAGCTGATGCTCACTCAATACATTTATTCATTGTGTGTGTGCTTTACAGACACACTTAAACATGTGATGAGGCTCCATGCTTCCTGCAGCCCCCTCTGTACTGTACAGATGACAATGCTTAGAAATTTGCTTTATTGTTCATTGTTTAGCTCCCCACTTTGCAAAGAGCTGCATTCAAGTGTTGCTCTGCAAACAGAATCAGTCATCTCTCTCTCCCCTGGCTTTCTTGGGCTCTTTAACTACCACAGAGTCTGGTGTCCTTGTCAGAGGTATCCACATGCCTCAACACTCATGGGACCTGAACTTGAGTGCTTCATGGATTATCACAGACATCTTTTATGGAAAATCCTTTCCTTAGGATTTTTTCTCCTGAGAGGCTGAGAGGCCTCAGGAACAAAATGCAAACATTGATTATCTGCTGCTGTGGAATGCAACAAGTGCATCTGTGATTGGTCTCATGTGGTTGTTTCTAATTAATGGCCAATCACAGCCCAGCTGGCTCGGACAGAGAATCTGAGCCACAAACCTTTGTTATCATTCTTTCTTTTTCTATTCCTAGCTGGCCTTCTGATGAAATCCTTTCTTCTATTCTTTTAGCATAGTTTTAATATAATATATATCATAAAATAATAAATCAACCTTCTGAAACATGGAGTCAGATCCTCATCACTTCCCTCATCCTTAGACCCCTGTGAACACGGTCACAATTGACCTCAGTGACTTTTTCATTACATCACTTGGAAGATGAAGGGTTATTCCCAAATGTTTGGTCCTAACCTGAGGATGCCTACAACCTGACTGAATTTTTTTTTTCTTGGATTTAACGTTACATAAATGCTTTTATGTGTTCCAAGCAGAGTCTCAGCTCACCTCAGCTGCCTTGCCTTTTACAGGAGATTCTGTTACCCTGACCTGAGACAATCTAGATGAAGTCTCCCATGCTTTAGTTAACAAACAAGAGCTTCCCTAAAGGAGAATGCAGTTCAGCAAATAATAAATAATGAACAAAAAGTTCTTGTGCAGAATGTCAGTGTCTCCATTACATTCTGTGGCTCCCTCTAGATACAAAAACATCACCTTGGCTGAGCTCATCATGGAAAAGCAGGCACTGGGTTTGCCTTGGCTTATTTTGTTTAGCTTAGCTTCTATAAAATCAGGAAGACTGATGCACACTTAAATAAAAAGCTGATTTGAGGTCCCTTCTGCTGATTTTGGAAGGGTTTGTATTCCTTTTCAATTTAAGGATCCCAAGAATATAAACCACCAACCATCAGTTGCTATTAGAACCAAAACAGAAATATGCAATATTTTGGCAGGATGGAACCACAATAGGCAGAGAGAAAATGTGCATTCTGACAGCTCCTGTAATCCCTCACTTGTACCTTTAGCAGAACATGAGCCAGCTGTGTTGGTTAACCTCTGGTTACCTTTTGTATTACTATCATTCCCTGGGACATTGTTTTCTTTGAAGAGAAGAGACAGAAATCAGGAAGAAACCAAAGGAGTTGAGGACCCTAGTTCTGGAATTTTGCTTTCTTTAATCCACAGAGAAGATTAAATTGACTCTTAGCTATTTGTGCCCTGGAACTTTCTTAAAAACTGAATGGATGCATTGCCTTGGCTTTCTCCCACCTTGCTGTCTCAGTTCCTAGGGAAACCAACTGAGTGTTTTAGAAGCATTTACAGGGGCAATGGTTTGTATTTTTAGGGACAGCTAAATACTTATTTCCTCTGAGCTATAGTGGCCAATGATTTGTGCAGCTGATTACTTTCTTTCTTTCTTGCAGCTGCTATGATGTGGACAGTTGGAATGGCAAAGCCAGACACAGCAGCAAGAGGAGCAAGTCAGCAGACATGGGATGCAGGTTTGTTTGCATGTTCCTCTCCCATACAGAGCACTGTCCTACAGAAATAATGAGGATGTTTGAGACTGAATGTAAACATAAGCCCCCAAATCCTGATGGATGAATTTTTTTTAGCGTTGTTACCTGCAGAACTCAGTGGTGTTCATAAACCTGCTGTTAGGACTGGCAGCAAAGATGAACAGTGTAGGAAACTACAGTATTCAGGCCACTTCTATTTTAAAAAACCCCAAACGAACAATAAATCAAGCAGAAGTGTTGTTCAACTCACGTCTTCAGTGTACTGAAGTCAAAGCTGAAAGTGAGCTAGTGGGGAGTTATATTTTTCCATACTGGGGATGGTAAATTCCAACATAGGCTCCTAAATATAATACTGATGAGCTGGTGAAATTCAGTGCTGCATTCAGACCAGTGCCATGGTGCACCTCTCTGTAAGTGCTCTATGGCTCACCCTGCTAAAGAAAATAAACGTCTTTACCTTTGGGTAAAGCCTAAAGTTAAAGGCAGTTACCCACCAGTAGCTTTTGTGATTCAAGTTTACATTGTAGCTGGTTTTGCAGTAATTTGGGTGCCTTTGCTTTTATCATCTTGAGATACAAATTAAACTGCAGTTTTAAGGTGACTGAATCAAATCTTACATGGTTTTTGGAGGATTTCCCATCTAGTCCTGTTGCACTTGAGATGACAGTACTTTTGAATGTTAAGGCAATAAATGTGTGCAGAGGTTTGATAACTGAATATGCTGCTTATTTCAGGATGAAGCAGCTGACATACCAAGGGATGGCAGGGACACAATCCTGCTGGGAAATGGGGCACAGAGCAGGCACAGACTACATGCTGAGGGGTACAGAATGCTCTGTGGAAGCTGTGTCCCAGATCTGCCTGCACCTGCAGCAGCAGCAACCTGCACACTGACATGGACTGAAGAGTTCTTAGGAGCTTCTGAAAAATAGGAGTTGTCAGATAAAGTCATGTATCACAGAGTGGCTGCTTCTAAAAGTACTGCTAAAGGCTCTGTCAGATGGGCTTTACCAGAGGAGGGAAAAAAGTGAAATTTGTGGACAATGAAATGAGTCAACTGGTCCTGATGGTCACATCTCCAGGAGACAAAAAGGGCTCACCCACTGCAGGGCAGCTTCACAGGAGTGTGGGTTTCATGGGCTAAAACATGTTATAAATGTAGCTGTCTCTTGTGTTTCTTTTTTTTTTTCTTTTTGGTAATGCACTCTTGGCCTGTTTTTGTGGACCCAAGCTGAGGATGGCAGAGAACAGCTCAGGAGCCCTGCTCATGCAGAGTCCCAGATGTCAGACACGAGAGGTCCTGTTCCAACCCGCCCTGTCACTTTAGAGGAGCTCGAGGAGGAGGAAAGTAAGGGAAGCTTTATACCTTGTTTTCAGTGTAATTAGAGCCTGACAGTTTTAGTCTTTGTGCTTAACACTCTGTTCCTAGTTTGGTTTAATCACAGTTAATCTGAATAGCTGTGCTTGCTGAGCAATGAAGATCTTGAGTCTGACTGTGTATTTCCTCTTGCTGCTGCAGAATCTGTTCTGGGATTGTGGCTCCAGTGACATCTGTTGGCTACATGTACAATTTAAAACACTTCCTTCTTCCCCCTGACTCCTGTCCCTCTCTGTCCTTGTGCTTCCTCAGCTGCTTCATTTGGAAAGCAGCCTCAGAGAATGAGGGAGAACAAAGCCATTAGTGGGAAGAGGGGCTGGAAGTCTCAGCCTCCTCAGCAATGTGTGGGTCCAGGTTGGTAGCCAGGACTAGCAACCTTTACCTGCTCCCCAAGGGACAAGAATTTGTTCAGGAGGAAGCAAATCAGGAGGCTGAGAATTAACACTTATTTCTTTTTTCCACTTCTTTCAGGGGGTGTGAAGCTGGGCCTTGGAGACTTCATATTTTACAGCGTGCTTGTTGGGAAAGCAGCTGCCACAGCTAGTGGGGACTGGAATACCACACTGGCCTGCTTTGTAGCCATTCTCATAGTAAGTGAGCAGCTTCTAAAAGCTCTGTCACAGCCTGCTCAGCACAGAATTGTTGCCAGGAGTACCAGCAGCTGAGCACTGCTGAATCAGCCCAGGTAACCTGCTAGGTGTTCAGGAATACTCTGTCTCTAGATAGGCACTGCAGCAGAATGATCCAGACTGATCAGAGCAGAGCCAAGTGTGGATGTGGTGGGGCTGAAACAGCCCTAGGAACTGCTGGTGTGTTTGCTTCAGCCACAAGAGTCAATATTTGGAACTGCACACTGATTAGCAAGTGTAGTTGAAAAGGTTAACTCTGTTATGCTAGGGGGAGCTGATAGATAAGAGGGTAAGGACCTATCTTATTCTACTGTTTGAACTGGAAAAAAATGAGAAGGAGAGAGACTGAAATCCATGGAAATTATCAGTAAGGGCAGATGACTAACATACTGTGGCTGCTAAAGAGTTGGTCCTGCCAGGTCTAATGAAGACACACTGTTAAGCTTCCATCTGAGTGGAAAATAATTACTGTGCACTTGTTTACCTCAACATCCTCATGGAAATTAACCAGAAAGACAACAGCAGGATTTTTAGAATGTAAAAGAAAATCTGGGTAAAACCAAAGTTCGCCCATTGTAATAAGCAATCCAGCCAAAAGAACAGCAGTGGATTTTTGATTTCATTTTGAGTTTGGGTTTTTTTTGGTTTTCTTTCTTTTTTACCCTAAGAGACTTTGTAAACTGGGAATGTGTTCTAAGTATTAGAGACCTTCAGTTGAACTCCTGTCAGTGCAGTTCACCAGGATTTAAGTGCCTTTGTCTGCTGTATCCATACTTCATTCATAATGGCACAGAACAAGGAGTTAAATAATGTGTACAGAAGTTACCCTCTCGGGGTCAGCTGTACCTCTGCATTTGCTGTTCATTCCACTTTCCCAGCAGAGATTTCTGTGCTCAACATTGCTGAGGAAAAACCTGGCCAACTTGTGTGAAAGATGAAGCTGTGGGCACAGAGATATTCTGCTGCTGGTAGCTCAGGCAGTCTGCAGTGCTCTGGAGTGCATTTAGATAATTACCTGTGTGTTGGCTTGTTGGTGACAGATGAATTTCTGGTTGTCTAACTATTACCTCCTTGTGATTTTTATTCTGTTCTCTCTGACAGGGTTTATGCCTAACACTTTTATTACTGGCTGTTTTTAAGAAAGCACTGCCTGCTCTCCCCATCTCCATCACCTTTGGCTTGATCTTCTACTTCTCGACAGACAACCTCGTGCGACCCTTCATGGACACCCTGGCCTCCCACCAGCTGTACATTTAGAAGAAGTGAGAGTTAGAGGATTCTTTTTCAAGCTTTGCTGTGAAGTATGGTACAATGTTTGGAATAGGTCATAAAGTTTTTACACTTAGTGCCATATATTTGTAAGGAAAACACTAATTCCTTGATATGCCGTGTACTAAAAATCCAATAGTTACATGTTGAACTGAGATTTTTCACAGGACTCTTGGTGAAAAGCCTGGCTCCTTGCTGATGTCAGAGTGTTACTTTTATTTTATTTGATGTGCACAGTGGCTGTTGTGAGCACAGAAACCTGTATGTGGCACGGAGCACTGCAGAGGTGAGGGGTCTGATCTTCCAGGAGCTAAGTAAGGTGTTCTAGCCCTGGAACTCCAGTCATCTTTTACCACAGTCTAGAATTTCCAAGTTTTCACTTAGAACTTCTAAATCTACACTTCTGAAGTGTTGTGCAAACATGAGGTGCAAGTGATTGGAAAAGCCCAGCTGGGAGCAGGCACAGAGCAGTGTGTGAGCCATTAGAGAAGTGAGGCTGAACTCTGCTGTGCAGCTGAAATTGCCCCAAAGGCCCATTTCTCCTGACCTCAGTTAGACATGGTGAGCCAGGAGGGATTGAGACAGGATCCCCAGGAGGGACTGAGGCAGGATATCAGTGCTGGGATGGTGGAACATCAGGCTCCTGATGCTCTCTGAGCACATCCACCAGTGCAGCAAGCAGCTGATGGAGGCAGGGCTGCCCCTTGCAGCACGTCAGATCCTCAGCGTGCAGAAACAGATTCTGCTCTCTCCTCCCAACATTTTGTTTTTTAGGAAATATTTTTCTGGGTCATTGCTACAATCCTGAAGTGACCCTAAGGTGGAAATGACTAAACAACTCCAGTAAATCAGACCTGTAACTTACTTGCTGTGTTTCTGGTCTCATTTCTGTGCATTGTTGTAACTACTCCAAAGGAGGATTTACCTTCCCTTTATTAAGAGGTCCTCTCTTACACTGACTGAGACTTGGTTTACCTAGGTTTTTGTACTGTTTAAAGATTATTTTTTTAATTACAAATTTTAAAATAGCTATTTAGTGTCAAAGGAACTCTTTTGGAAATATCCAGTCATAGTTTGTATTGAAATACTGGGGTGCAAACTTCAATCTGTTGTTACATTACTTTTAGGAATAGCTGTACACCCTCAAGTGAGTTCATTAAGAAAATCACAGTGCTTGATGTCAGTAAAAAATAAATAGGACAGACTGAACCATTATGTTTTGTCCACCTTTGAAAATAACTTTATTTCTACTCTTTGAGTCAGTTTTTCAATAGCTGCCAAAGTTCTGTGATTTTATTTTTATTTTTCTTTTTACCTGTGTCTGTTACTCCAACAAGCTCAGTTTTCTTTGACAGCTGATCAGTGTCAGTAAATGTAACATTATGTGAGAATTCATGAATAATGCAATGTCTTTGAGAGACATAGAATTTAATTTCTGGAAATACTTCTTAGCAAAGGCTTTGAATTACACAATTTTATGTAGTGCTTTTTCCAGTAGACCTGTTCAAGCTCATCTGCTTTGATAATTAACAAGGATATCACACAGGTGATTCAGACTAATTTTTAAAAAGTGCTTAAGTGTTTTTACAAGGGGTGTGTGTGTGTGTCTCAGTCTGGACAAGTCAGTAACTCTTGCTCTTTGTTAGTTTTCCATCCTCATTTCTCACATTTGCAATGTTTGGACTTAACAACTGCAGAGTTAACTATTACTAAAAGGTATTTCCTTTGGAAATGTAAATCAGTAGAGCTTTGTTTGCTGATTTTTAAGGTTTATGTGAGAGTTGCTTTTTCTATTTGTTTGTTAGTGCTTGTTCTTTTTAATGAAAACAGTTGTGGGGCCAAATCAGACTAGAATCACTGGGAAACGTGATTTTACTTTTTGCATTGCATGGTGTAGAGAGGATGTGAATTATTTGTATATACTGAAAGAAAAATCCTGCTTGGCTTATCAGGGTTGTATTTCTATGAAAGCAGAGTTAATACTTGAAGGAAACTGGCAGGGGACCCTTCACATATTGAAGGATCACCACTGGTTTTCTGCAGATACCTGCTTGCCAAAGACTGGCCTTCCACTGACCAATTCTGCAGAACTGACAGGAATTTTAATTTAAAAGGTAACTGAGCAAGAGATTCTGGCAGTGCAACAGAATGTATTGTCCTGAGTGAAAGGAGTATATAATGGATATACTATATATGGAGTGCTTATAATTGTATAAAAGTTCATATGTATTTACTACAAATATATATTTGTGTTTGTGTGTCCATATACACACAGACATGCAAATTTTAAAATTATGTGGAGTGATTTCTCATTTCTTTGTATGTTTTCACCTGTGCATAAAGTGAAGTTTTGTTGTGATGTTAACATTGTGCAGCATGTGAAATGCAGAGGGCAGGATTTACCCTACTCACAGCTGGCTGCTACTGACTCAGTGACCTGGCACCTTGAATCAGCAAAGCCTGTTCATTCACTGCTGTCACTGCTGCATGCTCTGAACCAGCACAGCTGCCAGCTACACTGAGGGGACACCTTTCTTGTGCTGGTGTCACTCAGCACCTCAATTCCTCCAGGAGGTGCCATGTGTTGGCATTTTCCTGTGTGAGGATATCCTGCTCACACTCACCCCTCCTCTCCAGTCTGAAATGAGTGTTTGCCTGCTTCTACTCTCAAATGCAGCTTGGGCACACATCAGTCTTGAAGATCTAAGACTGAAGCCAAGTCCATGAGCAAAACTCTAGTGGTGAGCCTGCCTAATGCAACCCCCCAGTGAAACTTGTGGTGGGAGGTCTGGGGTTGTTTTGCTGAAGTGTCTGCTGTGTGTCAGAGACTGGAGATGAGCCCTGTCCTCAGAGGATGCACAAGAAGCATCACAGTCATAATGAAAAAACCAGAAACAGGATAGTCCTTGCAGAAGCTCACAGCTTTCATTTGATACTTTTGGTCTGATTCATCAAACCTGACTTCAGGCTCTTTGTCCTTGTTCTCAGAGGTACTTCCATTTCCTCTTCCTTGTAAACTCAAACTGGGGTTTGGTTTAAACTGAATATAGAGTTATTTTTCTTTATTATTCCCCTCAGTCCCTGATCTCAGTTTCTGCTTTAGAGATGCTCCTTGGCAGCCACGGGAGGGCAGCAGGTCCATGTGCAGAAGTACCAGCCATTTTAAATACTCTGCCCTGTGCCCCTTGTGTTTCAGAGAGGCTGAAGGCCCTGCAATCTCCTTCGTGGCAGGAAAAAAAAAGAAAGGCAGGCACCCCACACCTCAGCATAGCTTCAGTTTTGGTCCAGCATGGGAGAGACTTTCAGGGAGAACAAGCTCAAGCTGAACCAGAATTCATTTAAAACCAGCTGCTTTCAGTGTGATGCCATGTGCAGCACTGCAGTCCTGCTGTTACACTGCATTTTGTTTGGGTTCTCTCCCCCCTTTCTTTTTTTAATAAATCATCCAGTCCTAGTTCCATTCCTCAAAGCCCCAAGCATAAGTCAGGGGGCTCCCCCAGGCATTGCTAAATTCAATTTATTACATAAAGATTTCTTCTGAGCATCTTCAAGAAGGAAAGGAATAATTATACTTACTGATTTGTCATTCTTCCTCTCTCTTCCAGTCTCTTATCCCAGTAGGTCTTGCTAATCTGGGAGGAAAAAAGAGCACACAGCTTGTCCTTCCAGCTCTTGGTACTGAGAAATTTAGGGACAAGCTAGATAATGTTGGATGGGCTTTGAGCAACGTGGTCTAATGGAAAATGTCCCTGCCCATGGCAGGGGGTTGGTACTGGATGGTTTTTAAGGCCCCTTCCAACCCAAACCATTCTGAGTCTCTGTTGTTTGTGCCTCAGGAGGACTAGGGGGTATTTTATTTCCTTGAACCTGGTTGTTTTGTAAGAAAGCAGTCTGGAGAGTTGTGGTATCTTTGCCAGAAATTCTCCTACAACACTATTTGTGTGCCCCAAACACACATTGTATTCCTAATTGAATTTATCTTTTCTTCCTCAGCCAGGTAAAGTGATGTGAGCTGTTCTCATTCTACAGGTGGGAAACAAAGCAAGAGAGTAAATCATGCAATCATAGAATGGTTTGGGTGGGAAGGGACCTTAAAATCATCTAGTTCCACCCCCCTCATATGGGTAGGGACACCTTCTACTACACCAGGTTGCTTCATCCAGCCTGGCCTTGAACACTTCCAGGGATGGGCAGCCACAGCTTCTCTGGGAAACCTGTGTCTCACCACTAGCACAGTAAAGAATTTTAATAATCTAATAGCTAATCCAAATTTACTGTCTTTCAGTTGGAAGCAATTCCCCCTTGTCCTGTCATGACATGCCTTTGTAAAAAGTGCCTCTCCCTCTTTATTTGGGCTCCCCTGGGGTACTGGAAGGCCTCATGACCATGCTGGGTTTGAGCTTGGATACATAAGGAAGATCCACATCAGATCATGGCATCAAACACCATCACACAATTACTGTTCCTTCTTTTTTACATATTGCTTTGCTGCAGGTTTGCTATTACCCACCTTTTGCCACTCTTAAATCCAAGATGTTTGCCCTGAGCACTGAAGGAGTTAAGCAAATATGAACTGTTATCTTCTTTGTGCAATACATTTGACAGGTGCCCAAGAGCACAATTTGGGAGGTGTCAGTGCTCAGCACTATTTGTGGCTCACTATCAAAAAGATCTAAATAAGCAGAAACTTTGAAGTGGAACTAGCTAAACTCCTTGATACAGAAACCTGAGCCAGGTACAGGGCCAAGTGGATGGAGTGGAAGTTTTCCAAAACTGGGAACTGGTGGAGCCCTATCAAATGCAGCCTGAGGTAAGTGACAGCTCCCACAGCCAGCTCTGGATTAGATCTGTGCTGAAATAAATGCCAGGAAGCCTGGCACTCCTGAACCTGCCTTGCTGAAGGGGGTGGAGTAGGAAAAGCATCAGGCCTGTTTTCTCCTGGTTTCTCACTGGTTTCTATGATTTCAAGGAGACCTTGCTCACCCTGGTATAAAATATGAGTAACTCCAGAGCTAACTTGCATTCAGGCAGATCAGGAACAATGCATAAAGTAAAAGTGTGGAAATCCAGCCTATTTACCTTATGCCATGCCATCTTCAACCTTTACAGAGCTTAAACTACAAGCATTTACAATTCTCCCTGACTTCACTGAGCTGCAGAATATGAGCCTTCCTTCAAAACTGGTGTAAGACAAGCAAGATCCCTGGAGCTGAAGGTAGGATTCAGGATTATTTTAAAAGCTATCTATCCTGTGTACCAACAGTTAGTAGCAATAAAATGCCAGCAGCATTAACAGAACTGTTCTAAACAGGAATGTCATCCCTTCATCAAGCCAGAAAAGACATGCCCTCTCTTTAAGCCCCTACCAAATACAGTCTTTGTGATATTCTGGGAAGTTCAGATTTGAGCTATTTTTGTTCTCCAGCTATTGTGCTAATAGTCTTCTTCTTGAGTGTTCTGTGAGTTTCAAGGGGCATGACAACTGTTTAACTTTCTTCTTTAGTATGGAAAAGAATTGCCCTGATTTCTGTCTGTATGATTTGGGTGGTCAAGCAAGAATCAAATGGCAAGGGGACTTAAACAGGATGGGGAAATGAGGGCATTTAGCATGTAAAGGGTTAAGGTACCTTCTCTGCTACTTTTGATGCACATGCTGTGTACCACTGCCATGAAACAGGAGCACTGCTGCAGAACAGTGAGAACATCTGTATGTCAGGAAAGGAGTAACATTTCCTGTGCTGGGAAAGCAGAGCAGCAGCTCAGCTGCAGCCAAAGCTGCTGCAGGGCACTGAGTGGATGGTGCTGGGTGTAGTCTCTGTCCAGCTGCATCCTCACATGCTGTGTCTGGTGGGACTGCTGAAGGAAAGGGACATCTTTGTGCTCACACCTTGGGCTCCTGCAGCCTGGAAATCTCACAAGTGTCTGCAGAGAGTGAACCTGCAGTGCTGGCTCTCAGGAAACCCTTTTCCTTGCACACTAGCACAGAGCAGTTGAGATTCCTCCTGCTGTGCTCCCACTGAGGCTTTCCAAACACTTCTTTAGGCATTAGGAGCACGACAGAGCAGAAGAATGCCATTAACCCTATTTTACAGATAGGAGTTGGATCATTTGCTCAGGGTTAAATGAAGGGCTTAACCTGGATGTCTGGAGCATCTCTCAATCAGTCACTCCTACCAGAGGCTTGTTAATTGCTGGTGTCTCCCTCTTAGTTGCACTCTGCTACGTGTCAGCCAGGGTGTTCTGCCCCCAGTTGGTGTCTCTGTGTCCAGGTATGCAGACACAGATGTAGATAGCAGAGGTTGGATCATGCAGTCCTGCTCACTTGGCCTCTGGAATTGGATTGATAGCCACAGCAAAGCAGGAAAAGGGTCAGTCAGCATCCAAAGGTAGCAACAGTCCTGCTTTCCCATACTGGTTTTGGCTTTTGGTTTTTAAAGCCACAACATCCCTGCAGACTGACTGCTAAAGTAAATTGTCATGACTATCTGTGAATCATCATGTGGCAAGTGGATGGAGGTTGTGAGTTTGTCCATTTGCCACACAGGCACTCAGAAACAGCCTGCAGCTTTCCAGTCTCCATCCCACACCTTGCTGTGTTTGGAACAGCGAGGCAGGAAGCCAGAACAAGCACTGGCTTTCAGAGCAGTGAAAGAAAACAAGGTATCCTGGGGATGATTCCAGGCTAGGGCAAGGCGGCTCACTGCTCCCCAGCTCTGTGAGACATGGCAATGCTGTGCCAAAAGCTGGGGCAGTGGCTGGGATTGGCAGCACACTTTGCCATTAACCAGCAGAACTATGATGTTAATTCTTAGTTCCAGTAAAGTGTTCACAAATAACTCTGTTTCTCCCATGCTCTCTGGCTCCAGCCTGTCCTCCCATTTAGAACAACTCTGCCCAAATTGTTCAGATAACCCTTCTGTCCTTGGCAAAAGGCTTTCCAGAGTGGCTAAATGCAGGCAAAGAACTTGTTCCTGTTTGTCTGGCTTTAAAATTAATTTGCCATGTTTGCCCAGGGGGTGAATGGCTTTGCCAGTTATCATCTGTAAAGTGAATCCTGGCTGGAAGCTGCAAAGAACTGAGCCTTCCCACCTTGTCCAGGATGGGCTGAGGTACATGTAAACAATCAGGTTCCAAGGGGAGAGAGCAAACACCAAACTAAGCAAGCAAATGCAATTTACAATGAGCAGAAACAACTGATCTGTCCAGTCCAGACAAAGAAGAATTACAGACTGAATAATGTTTAACACAGAAACAGAAATGCCACGTTCTTGAGGCACACAGCTGCAAATCAGGCTACTGCACTCTTCATCCCATTCAAAATGGCTTTGCTCAACACCCATAAAAAGCACTGTTGTGCAACAGGATTGGAACTGGCAAGGCTAACATTGTGAATGTTTGACTGTATAAATTGCTAAGGTGGCAGGGTGCCTGTCCTTGCCCTGCACTGTCCCACACACTAACCCAAAAACAAGGACTGGTATCCTTTTCTTCCACTTAGTGACAGAGAGGAAAACACAGGGGGCAAAGGGAAGAGTTTTGTGTCTTCTTCACCTTCCCTTTTCTCAATGAGGGGACAGGACAGTCCTTCAGCAGTCCCCTCTCCTCCACAGAACCTGGCAGCCCCACTGGCACTCCCTGCCCTCTCCAGCTGTGCAGAGCAAGGCTGCTCACTGAAAGCTCCAGAAGGAAAACAGGGGTGGGAATCATGAAATTTCCCTGTGGTAACCAGTGACACGAATGGGAATAAAGCCATGTCAGGGGGGGTTTAGGTTGGATATTAGGAAAAGGTTCTTTAGGCAGAGGGTGGTTGGGGACTGGAACAGGCTCCCCAGGGAAGCATCAAGCCTGGCATAATCCATGAGGTGTTTGTCAGTAGAGTCAGGCATT
Organism: Zonotrichia leucophrys gambelii; assembly: GCF_028769735.1. Classification (NCBI taxonomy): domain Eukaryota; kingdom Metazoa; phylum Chordata; class Aves; order Passeriformes; family Passerellidae; genus Zonotrichia; species Zonotrichia leucophrys. The sequence continues at coordinate 99,584,412 of NC_088172.1, forward strand.
TGGTGTGAATCTTGTGGTGTCCTGTGCAGGCCCACAAGTTGGAGTTGATGATCCATGTGGGTCCCTTCCAACTCAGCATATTCTGTGATTCTAGGAAATATCTGTCCTGCTCCCCGTACTATCTCTTCCTCTTGGACAGAAAATATTGATCTTGAGAACTGCCACACCACCTGCTTCTGACAGCACTAAATCATCTTAAAATTAAAGTACTAACTGAGATGGCATCTTGTCTCTGTCCCTTTGCAGTGAGCGGAGAGAGAAAAAGGCAGGGCAAGTGCAATGAATGCCAGAATGCTTTGGGATGAAAATACACAGTTCAGAAAGCAGAGCAGTACTAAGCTTAACAAAAATAGCTCATCATTTGGATGCTGTGATGATACTGGATGTGCACCTACCATTGACTGAGTCAGTGAGATGCCATTTCTCTGAGAGCTCTTGCTCTCATTCTTGCCCATAAAAAAAGCCATATAAATAACATATGGTACAAACAGCATCACTGACACCTGCCAAAGTTTTGAAATACCTCCAAGCTAACAACTAAAACCAAGCCACCTGTCCAGTGACTTCCACTTGAGCTGTTCCACTTCATCATCATCATCCCTGTATTATTATGTTGATGGGACGCCATAAATCCACAGAGTCAGAGAAGACATTCCATCTGCCCTGAAAAAATTACCCTCTAGAGAATATGAGGCAAAACCTCTCAAGAGGTAGCTCATCTGAGCCCCAGAAGTTGCTTGGAGAAGGAGGACTGAGGGAAACACTTCCAGAGCAGCTTTTGCTTTGTGGTTAGCTGTGTGAACACAAGAGAAGGATGGTGACTTATATTAGAGATTCCTAGAATCATTAAGGTTGGAGAAGACCTCCAAGTTCATTGAGTCCAACCATACACATTGTGGTTGGAGAAACAGCTTGGGCCTGTCCTATGCAAGAGAATTCTCTGAACAGCCTGGACACTTGTCAACCTAATTAAATTACCAACTGCTGCTTAATTGAGGCTCCATTACCTTTTTATTCTGCAGGTCAGTAGTCTGCCTATAGTAATTTTCTGTTGCAATTGAGGCCTTCTTACTTCAGGGCCCAAAGATCCTTCCAGGCTCTGGTTCTCTAACTTCTTCTGTTTGCAAAAGTTTGGCCCTTCTGGCTCATTCCTCTCTGGGAACGTGTCCCACTTTGTACAAGGCTTTGAGGAAAATGAGGAAATTTGAGAATTAAATGATCCTGAACATATCCTTTTAACCTTAGTAGGTTAAAACTCCCACTCTGTGGGAGTGTGACTCTGACATAGGTAAATTGTAACTATTAGTTATAATTTAAATTTATTATAGTTTTGATTATATTTATATCTATCATGAGGATAGATAGATCATTGTAGTATTTATAGCTTTATAATAATTAATATTACTATAATCAAACTCATAATGATTTTATTATAATTTAATAAAAGACTGATTTATATACTCTTCATAGTTGTAAGTTTCTTGCTAGAAATGCTCACAGAAATGTTTCTAGATAAGGCAGTATGTTGAAATTTGATTGAACAGAACACTACCAAGTAAGCTACAAGAAGAAAATGACAGCTGTATTGCAAAAAATGTGTTTTAGCTGATTTATTAATAATGTTCACTTCTTATTCTTTATATCTAATCAAGAGACTCCTCAAAGTCTAGGAACTTGCTTTTTCACAGGACTGCTTTGGCTTGCTCTGCAAATTCATCTCTGCACTGCACACACCTCCAAAAGAGTGCAGGTATACAGCACAAAAATTACATGGGATTTAGACACTGATGCAAAGCCTTTTAACCTGCAACAACCTCATTCTGCTGTCACGTGGATGTCAGTGTTTAGGTATTTACAAAGAGGTTTCATAGAATCATAGAATAGTTTGGGTTGGAAGGGACCTTAAAATTTGACTAGTTTAACCCTCTGCCATGGGCAGGGACACCTTCCAGCAGCCCAGGTTGCTCAGAGCCCCATCCAACCTGGCCTTGAGCACTTCCAGGGATGGGGCAGCCACAGCTTCTCTGGGCAGCCTGTGCCAGGGCCTCACCACCCTCACAGTAAAGAATTTTTTTAATGTCTATCCTAAGTCTGCTTTCTTTTAGTTTGAATCCATTCCTCCTTGTCCTGTGTCCCTACAGGACAAGGAGGAAAAAGGACCTCCCTGTAGGGACTGGATTTCTTCCCTCTACCCTGCTTGGAAGGGCTTTATGAGTTAATGTTTGCACAGCACACTCAGCAGATCAGCTTCTACACAAACCCTGCCCAGAGTCAGGGCCTGCATGAAGCTGCTGTTTCACCTGCACTGCTTTGGTGGAGGGCACAAAACCAGAATGGGGCAGCCTGGGCTGATCCCACAGGGTTGCTGTCCTCTCCTGCCACTGCACAAGGCACAGTTTGCACAAGGCCTGGCTGCAGATTTGTCTGGGATTTGGAGGATTGCTCCATCCTCATTTCCTCCTGCTGAACTTTCCCATTAAATAATATGAGTAAGGCTGAAGAGAGAAGACAAGAGCATAATGATTAGGGTCTCAGTGTGTGGGGTGCTGTTAAGTCTTCCCAAGCAGAGAAGGGAACCTGAATTTGAACACCCCAAACAGCCAACAAGGCTTTACATAAACCACTGAAACCCTTCCTGAAGAAAAGGATGGCTCCCTGGTCTATTTCCCACCTACAACACTTCCTTTTTTCAGGATCAAAGGCTGTCAATCTCACAATTGGTAGCACTAAACCAATCCCAAATACTGACAATATTTTTTCTCTGTTACCATTTTTCCTCACTTTACAGGGAGATCTGCCATGGAACAGCTCTCCCAGCACTTCATATATATGTATCATGTTCAACTTTTTATTCAGGACTGTGGACAAAGTAGGCAAAATTAACCTCTGGATTCTGGATTGAGTCCTGGGTTCCCCCTAAGAACTAAAAAGTAACAGAGAGGGACATACACTATTTTTTCCCATCAGCTTCAGTCCAGCTTTCATTTCTACCTCTTTGCACTCCAAATTAGGTGGGAATACAGACACTTCTCTCTTCTTTATGTACAGAAAGAGCTCAAGTTCAATGGGTCTTTTAAGGCTGCAGAAAGTCTGGCAGGAGAAGGTGTGATGCAAATTGAACAGCAGCAGCAGCAGCAGAAATATCCAATGGTTTAACCACGTGTGAATGAGGGGAAGCAGCCAGGCCTGTCTCTGAGAGATGGGGAGAGCTTCACCCTGGCCTTGCTCTGCCTCCATCTCAAACTGTGGCAGCCTGCTCATGCAGAAAGCCTCCAGTTCTCTGTGCTCAGCACTGTGAGTAAGGTGTTTCACAATTAATGCCGAGCTGATGCAAGCAAAGTGATGTTACACAGAAACTGAGCACTGCCATCCAAATCCAGCATCCATTTCTAATGGGTGGCATTAGAAAAGACACCTACAACTTGTCTCTTTCCAGATGAGGGCATACATGATCTTTCCTTTATTAGAAATAGTGTGAACCTAACCACAAATAGAACAATTAATTTGTGTATATTTCCACAGCTGTGAGTAGTGAACTGAAAAAATGAGGCATTTTTTGGACAAAACTTCTCAAGGCTGGTATCTTATTACAGTTATATTTTTTCTTCATCTACATCCCTCCATCCCTTATCAAGTATTGTGTTTGCCCTTTCCATTTCAGATATATTTTGTTTACACACAGCCTGTGTGTTAAGCATTTATTTCAATAATGTGCCTTTCCCAGGGAACTGTTTCTTTTTTCACCTTTCAACTTCAAATCCAGCCTTTTTAGTCCTGATTGGAGCTGGCTTCTAACTCAATAATGTTTGGGTGATTAATTTTGCTAAATTTATTTGTAGCTGTCTGTTCAGTGCTTTACAGAGACTTTCTCAGGGTTTATGTGGAAAGCTGAGAGGGGCTTGGGGAAGATGCAATTTTATTTTTTTTTTTAAACATGAAGGAATATGTGTAATACTTGAACAATAAATAGCAGCCAAACAATCTTTGGTCTGAGCAGCTGGAGATAATAATTGTCTCCCTCTACAGAGGAGGGCAATTTTGGCAATAGGAGATTGGCAGTGATATTAACAGTTTTGTACAGTTCAACCTCTCTACACACTTAGAGCAGACCATTTATCCATTTTCCTTCTTCACAAATCCACAGCATCCACAATTCCTACTGACTTTACAATTCACAGCATCCACAACTCCTACTGACTTAGATACAGGTCCTCTGGTGTGGATTTAAGTGCTCAATTCAAGCTACTAGTTAGCTAAAAAGGTCAGCCAAAACAAGCAATTGACAATGGTGAAATTAAAGCTCGGGGCTGTTTGTTGGTCACTCCCGCAAGTTATGCTACAACTGGAGAAGGATTATGAATCCTGTTTGGTTTAGGAAGGAACGAATGATTTCATCTCCAAACCTCATCCGAATGTACTCCTGCACTGATGCAGCCATGTGGCAAATGCCCCAGAACGACTGTATTGTTATTTTTCAGACGGGAAAGTTGCTGACAGCGGCGGGCGCTTACCAGAGCATCCAGACAAGCCGGGAGCCGGCTGATGCTGTGAGCCCCTCGCATCCCCGGCATCGACCTGCGGGGAACAAGGCACCGCGTTTGTTTCCAATGTGCACACCAGCATTTCCCAACAACCTGACCAGTTCCCAGTGCCTGCGTGACACGCTGCTTTGACAAACCACACAGGCAGCCACAGACAAACCTTTCCCGGACACGGAGCGCCACGAATCGGGAACTGCTCCCTCCGCCTGGCATTTCCCTGGACCGTGCCGGGCGCACGGGGCTCCTGCCCATCTCCCCATGCACATTAACGGGGAATGTGGGACGGCCGCAACAGCGACCTCCCGAGCCCACCTTATCCATTCCCACCGCGGGATCCCCTCCCCCGTCCTAGACGCCGCCACCTCCCACTGACACCGCACCGGGCGGTCCCCGTTCGCTGGAGCAGCGCAGCCCGGGGGGAGCCAGCCCAGCGCGGACAGACGGCGGCTGTCGCCGCCCCGCTCGCAGCACACGCTCCTCACGCCTCACCCGCCGCCCGCGCCCCCCCCGCCCGCCGCCGCACGGACCTCACGGGCCTCACGTCCCCCTGCAGCCGCCGCGCGCGCCGCGCCGGGCCCGCCCCGCATTGGCCGGAGCCCCGCCCGAGCCCGCCGCCCATTGGCGGAGGTGCGGGGGGCGCGGGCTCCGCCAATGGGAGCGCGGCGGGGGCGGGGCGAGCGGCCCGGCCGCGGCCGGGGGCGGTGGCGGCGGTAAACAGGCGTGCGGGCCCGGGCCGCGGCCGCCGAGCGGAGCACAGCTGAACGGACCGAGCCGAGCTGAACCGAGCGTGGCCGCTGGGCTGTGCCGGACCAGGGTATGGGAAGCGACCGCGGCAGTGGAGGGGCCAGGCTGGGCAGGGGAGGCCTGTGCCGGGCTGTGCGGCGTGGTGGGGGCAGCGGAGCACCCGGTAGTGGCAGTGCCCCCGGTAGTGGCGGTGCCTCGACTGTGGGAGCTCGCCCGTTGCCATGCGGGGCAGCGGTGCGGGAAGGGGTGCGGTGATGGCGGCACCGGCGCTGCCGCGGGGAGCACGCCCGTGCCCGGCGCGGCGCCTCGGGCCGGGGGTCGCTCGCCCGGGACTCGTTCCCCGGCGGGCGGGGGGACGTGTGCGGGGTCCGGGGGCCGATGGCGGCAGTGGGGCTGCGGGGCTGCGCCCGGGCAGGAGGAACCCGGGGCCGCGGCCTTGCCGTGCCCTTGGCCGCGTCCCGGCGGGGTGAGAGCGGGGCCGGCCGGGTCCCGCCTCCTGCCCGGGCCCGGCGCCTCAGCGCAGCCGGGGAGATGCGCGGGCTGAGCGGGGAGCGCAGCCCCAGGGGATCGGGAAAAGTGGGAATTCCCTGTCCCGCTCCGCCGGGAACGCGCCCTGCCCAGGATATCCCGCGGAGCCGGTGCTGCGCTGCTTGCTGGGCTGCTCCCGCTTGCAGCCTCGCTGCTCTCTGCCGCTGGGACCCATCCGCGCGTCTGTAAAATAAAGATGCTGGCTGTTTTAAAGCCTTGCTTGTGGCTGAAATGAGGGTAAAAAAAAAAACCTCTGAGCCCCCTGGTAAAGTGCCTGAGGAAATAATCTTTCTTTAGGCAAACAGGCTTGTGATGTCTTTGTAACAATGTGAACGGGAACTGATGGGGAGATACTTAGTTTTAAACAGACATCGAACAAGCTACCTATGAATAACTACAAATATGAAAGTTTGGTTTCAAACAACACTGTATAATGTTGTTTTCATGGTTGCTGACCATTTTCATTTCTGCAGGACTGTATAACAAGGAATAACACTATTTCTAATAGCCCAACAAGGGCAGGAATGTAGGTGGGGAGATTCTCTGTATTCCCCTCCATGCAATGAAAATCCATACTTTGTGGTCAGTGTTACTAAAGGAAAATAAAGAAATAAGGAAATAAAGGAAAATAAAGGAAATTAAATTTTCTTTCAATAACCGATAGTATCATTTTCCTAAAAAGAATTGACCTAACAATTTGTGATTTTTTTTTCTGAGTTGCTTGTCTTTTAATTATATTGTTTTACTAGACTCAGGTGTATTAATTAAGAATATGCAGAATAAATCTTAGCACTGGGTGTAGGAGGGTAGTGGCCAAAATCAATAGTAGCTCAATGAAGACTTAAAAGAAGGGATTGAGAAATTGTTCTCTATGCAGACTGAATGCAGATTGGTGTGTAAAGGTATATTGGTGGTTTTGCATTTCTCTGTCATGGGATAAGGACATTCATATGCTATCAGAAGGAGTTTAGTTCACAGGAACTGCAGCTAGCAAGTGCAAGCAAGAACCTTCTTGCTCTTAGACCAGGAGAGTTAGTGCATGAATAAGCATTTCTCCTTTTCCTTACATCTGTCCTGCTGGGTGAACAGTCCAGCCTGGGATGGAGGCAGTGAGTCTGAGTAGTATTTAGCAATCACATCTCCAGTGGGATACAGGTCTTCTTGTCTTCTTCCTTTAAAACTGCAAAAGAAAGAAGTCTGGAAGAGGAGCCTTTTTGCCTTAAGGAGCTGTATATTCTGGAACAGAGCAGCTTTAGGAGAAAAGCTTTCTCTTTCAGCTTCTTTTATAAAAGTGCTGCCTTGTTCTATGGGTGCCTGCTTTCCTTCAGGATCTGAAGAAGAAAATCAGTTACCTGCATGTGGAGCTCAAATACCAGCTGGCAGTGAAGCTCAGTAGTGTGAGGATGTGGGTTCAATCATTGCTTTCTCACCCAGCAGTGAAAACTCATTTTACAGGCACATTCCTATCTTCACATTCATTTTTTTGTCTTTAGCTTCTCAGTTTTTTAGATGCCACTTGTTTTGTTCCTCTCACCTCCCTTTCCCCTCTATGGTAGATGGCAAAATTAAATCAATCTGAGCGGGTGAAAAAGACCCAAGAAATAACTGGATACTCAAGTTTTGCCCTTTCTTTGCACAGTTGTGTTTCTGCACTTTATTTTAATGGCATTTTAATGGCTTTTGTGTTTTGTCAGTCAGTAGAGGTGTGGAACTAAATAAAGCATGTTCAGTTCCCAGCTATCCATTTTCTGAAATGTTCTGTGTGCTTCTCACAGCATAGAAAATGACATTATTTGCTCTGAAAGACTTAGCTGTCAGTCTGTGGGGCTGGCTTTTATAAACTGTACAAGTTTATATGTTTGCTTAAACAAGTCTACATGCATATACACAGTTTAAAAACAGGTGGGTTTTTTTTGGAGGCTGCAGAAGACTTTGTCTTTTTTGTGAAAACTGTAGATTCTTTGTGTAGAGGCATGGGAAAAGATGATCTGTATGGTCCTAGAGCTGTTTTGTGATGTGCACATGATAACTTCCACTTACAAAGTTCTCCTACTGTGTTTGTTTTTCCTCTGTAGTTTGTCCTGGCTTTTGGTGTAGATTAGATTTTTATGTGGCTCCTTTCTTTGCTATTCATGCCTCCTTTTTAACCTGTTGCATGCCTTGGTTTTTTTTTCTGAGTCTGCTGAACAAGTGAACTCTAAAAGGGCTTTAGGCATTGTTCTGAAATGTCACAGCTCTCCTGCTGTCTGGATTGTGCCATTTGGAGGGATTAAATCCTCATCCTAATTTGATCTGGTCAAAGTGCTCATCAACAGAGTACTTGGATTTAGGGAAGAGATGGCATAAGAATGACTGGGCAGTAAACTGCAAGTGGATTGAGTGTGTCCTTTAGAGAACCCTTCTGAAATCAGTAAGCCTGATACAATTTTACATTGCACAGCAAAGCATTGTGCAGCATGGCCTTTCAGAACTCACTTGGAGTTTGGGGATTTTTATTTTTTTAACTGTATAAGCTGCAAAAAGCTTTGGTTTTTCTAGTTTGGAAAGGCAATGTATTTATACTATGCAAATGTGAATTCATAAAGTCTATACATAGAGAGCATAAACAATTGTGGATTACAGATTCTGTGTCAGGTTAGGCTTAGCTATAAGAGAAATATAGAGTTCATTACTCTCATTTATCCTAGTGTAATAACTACCTATGTGTGGGGATCAGGAGCAAACAGCAATAACTTGTCTGTGGCAGAGCTGCCATGCAGGAGCTGGAGGTTCTGACAGACAGTGTTCCCCTGCAGCATAGAGATCATCTTAGGTCTTGTTCTTTTTGCCTGTGGTGCTCTTCTTGCAGGGAGGATTTGGCACAGCCAGAAAAATGGGAGCTCTCACAGCCAGGGGGCTATGAATAGACCAAGATGTGTTGTAAGTTGCTAAATTGGAATTTACCCCCAGTTTCTAGGGCAGGGTTGGAAGCCATGAGATGGATACAGCCAGGAATGCCTGCAGGATCAATAGTGGGATCAGTGGCTGTGGGGTTTGCCTGCTGCTCCCAGAGGTGACAGAAGGGACAGCTCTCAGCACAGGGGTTAGGTTCTGATAGACCATGTTCCCCTGCAGCACAGAGATCATCTTAGGTCTTGTTGAGATGGTCTTTTTTTTGCCTATGGTGCTCTTGTTGCAGGGAGGATTTGGCACAGCCAGAAAAATGGGAGCTCTCACAGCCAGGGCTCTGGTGTGTCAGAGGGCTATGAATAGACCAGGATGTGTTGTAAATTGCTAAATTGGAACTTACCCCCAGTTTCTAGGGCAAGGTTGGAAGCCATGAGATGGATACAGCCAGGAATGCCTGCAGGATCAATAGTGGGATCAATGGCTGTGGGGTTTGCCTGCTGCTCCCAGAGGTGACAGAGGGGACAGCTCTCAGCACAGGGGGTGTCTCTGCCACCCAGAGTGACCTGTGGGGTGCCACTTACTGACTTGGGGTGTGCTGTGCAAGAGTCTGGTGTACACAAAGGGTGATAAGGAAAATCCCTTCTTATTCCTGAGGAAGAGCAGCTGCACAGCTCAGGTACAGGCTGTGTTTGGTTCTTACAGAGGTTCTGACTAGAAGCCACTGCCCATGTGGCATTTAATGGTGACTATTGGCAATATGTGGTTTAGGTGGTCAGCAGAGCAGCTCTAAATCCTTGTTTGTGTTTGATCTACAGAGGTGGGTGTTGAGAGGACTCTTAGGGATAGGCTGTGTGCTGTCAGGATCACTGTGGAGAGCACTGGGATTGTTCCCAGCCCTGTGCCTGACAAGCAGGGTAAGTTTGGGTAGATCACCTGTTCTCTTCCTCTAAAGTAGACAACTGTGGTATCAGTGCCCTTTCCTGAGCTTTTTGAGTTACAAGTGAAGAGGGTTGTGTTTTTAAATGCAAGAGGAAGAGCTGCTATTTTTCTCAAGACTTGTGCATTAAGTAGTGGTGCATTCGAGTCTAAAGGAATCTGCACTTGTTTGTGAGGCACAGCACTTTATCAGTTTCTAGTTCCTAAATGAATCTTGGTGTGCTTTTGGAAAGTCAAAACTTCCAGGAAAAACAGTCGTACCATAACAGTGTATACAAAAAAAAAATTACTGCAAGTTGATAACCTCCTTAATTTATACTTTATATTCTAATTCAGAATATTTTATACTTTATATTCTAATTCAGGGGAGCTCTGTTGATTCCTGTGCAGAACTGTGCATCAGAGGGAGCTGGGCTTTGATGATCTCAAAGTGTTTGTAGTGCTCAGATTTTGTTTGAAGGTCAGTGTTTGGGTTTGATCAGTGAAGAGCTTTAGTGTAACCTTTTTATAATTACTGCTAGGTAATTATAATAACTGCTAGGTAAAATAATAACTAGGTACAGTTATTCCATACAGATCTGGGGGATTTATCTTCTCAAGTAATGCTGTATGTTCCCATTGATGGGGTGACTTGGAACTAGTGAACTGTGCTTTTGTGTAAACTTGCCATAAACCTAAATAAAGGTTTCATCTTGTAGGAGTTCTGTTTCCTAAGTACAGGCTTCAAATATTGCATCTGCCAGAATCTCCAATAATCTGTGTGCTCCATTTTGATTTTAATATAATGTTGTCCTTGTTGCTGAGTGAAAGATCTACATGCATGGGAACATGAATAATTCTGATGAACTCTGGATTAATGTGATTAAATTTACACTTAAGGCTTTTGAGCTAAGCAGAGGATGCAGTGCAGTGCACTTATAAGCACAGCCCACTGCATAAACAGAAGAGAAAACTCTTTTTTCCCCTTGTCCTCTTATTCTTTCTTCCTTTCCTCTTGGTAGCAGAGGTAATACAAAGATTGTGTGCTGGATATAAATACAACTCCAGCTTGAAATCTATCCCCATGGCCCAAAACCTTTTTACCTTGCAATTGGGATAAATGGCTTTTTTAAAAAATTATTATTTTGGGCCCCCAACTGCAAAGACTTAATTCTCAGGAGCAGACAGAGATGAAATTTTTGGGGAACAGTGAATGAGCAGTGACCTTAGAATCACAGCCACTGAGTTGGATCTCCCTCAGTGTAGCAGCCAACAGTGTGTGCCCAGGGCAGGATTTATTGGTGCACTGTATCAAGGCATGTCAGGAGTGACCTGTAGTGAGGCTTGTGCTCTCTTAATTGTGGTAAATCTTAATTGTGGCTAAATTATTTCCAGGTCTGTGTAGCTCATTTCCATCTGTGGGTAGAAGGGGACTGTGTTAATTCCAGGCATGTGGGCTGTAACTGTGCTGTTGCATTCCCCAGACATTGTCCAGAGAGAAGTAAACAGGACTGCTGGTCCAGAGCATTCAGGGATGTATTTTTGTGCCTAAAATAAAGCAGGCCTTGCTGAAGTGTCCAAGCATTCTTTTCACTCTTATGTGTGTCAAGCCATTTATGGGGAAAATTGTGTTTTGAACTAATTGTAATTTGCCAAAAATGAGTGCTAAGCCTTCTGAATTTTGTTGGAAAGAGGCATTTGTGTGCCCAGCAGCCCATTTTTATCAGTACTGTTATTGTAGTGATTAGGGAGCAAAGCAGTTCTGCTTGCCCTTGAGAGGTGTTTGTTTTAAATGGCATTGGCAGAGTGCTTTGGGGAAGGGTGCTGTAAAGCAGCTTTCAGGGACTTGATGAATTCAGCTGAAGGGGGCCTGAGTGCAGGCCACAGGGCAGGATCAAATCTAGGGCTCCTCACTTCTGCTACAGGTCACATCTTTAAAAACATTTCTTTTGGAGCTGCAATGTATTGGAGTTATGGGGAAGGGGAGAATGAAGGATAAGCAAAGTGGATTTGCAGTTTGGTTTGAAGGATGAGGACAACTTCTTCCTTTTAAAATGTTGGTTTTGTGCCCTGCATGGTTAAAATTTGGGTCAGCTGCAACCCAAGGAATCCAGCTAATGAAAATACATCTAGGCAGGGACCTGGCAATCTGGTATCAAAGGAACTGCTGGGGAGGTGTGTGATGGAACTGAAAAAGGCCATGAATGGAAGGATCACATCAAAGGGTTGGTATGGCAACAAACATAAAAAGAAATGGAAAAAAATCTGTAAAAGAACAGTTACAGAGCAGCTTAATGAATAATAGTTATATTGAACTTAGCCTACTTTTGTTTCATGGCCATGGAACAATGTCCTGAGTATCTGGCCTTCTGCATCTTGTTTGTGGTGTTTATTATTTTTATTCGTTATACTCTTGCCACACTTGCTCTGATGGTGTGGGTGGTTATACTGAAGCCAGGGTTTTAGTCCTTGTTTAGATACAACCAAGATAACAATGCTTTAATAAAGGATAATGGAGAGAGGGAAGATGTAGAGGCTGTTTTCTCAATATGTGATATCTGATTATCTGCCTTACTACCTGTCCAAGCTAATATTATTTTATTCTTTATTTTCATTTATTTAGAATAAAAGTTGAAGGTCAGGAAGGCAGCTAAAACTGCAGACCTGATGGAGGGAATATGGGCTGCTGTAAAGCTACTCTGGTTTTGTTTGGGGATTTTTTGGATGTTTTTTCTTTGGTCAGTTTGTTTTGAGTTGAAGGATGATGGCAACGTATGTTGTTTTGGTTTTTAAATTATTCAACAGTGTTTGGTAGTAGTAGTTGCCATAAACTGAAAGAGGCCATGTTGTCATGCACAGAAAACTTTCAGATATATTTCTGCTATTTGTATGATTAGAAATCATGTGTTTAAACTTGGTCCATCCTATATATATGTGTGTGTGTGTGTGTGTGTGTGTATGCATATGTGTATCTGAGTAAAACTTTTCACTGTACAAGCATCTGGAGGAAAGCTCCTGGAGTCTCAAGCAGATCTGTGTGACTGTACAAGCACACTTTAGCACATGGAAAAGAAAGGGAATAAATGGAAGAATGTGGTTTTAAAGTGGGACAAATCCATGATTTCTTGTGTTGGTTGTAGCCAGGCTCTTGGTTTCTGTTACTGGCCTCTGATAAGCTGAGTGATAAGCAAGCTGCACTTGCTTAAACCTTCAGTCCAATAGACTGGAATGTTGAAAAGGGGAGGGAACACTTGGCAGTTAGTGGCTCCAGAGGATGGTGGGCTGTGAGGCTGATTGCTGCTCACAGGAGGATCCAGCACTGGTTTGGTTTTGCTGTGACAGCAGGGCTCTGAATCAGGTGGCATCTGACCTGCAGGAGCCTCTGCCCACTGTGGGCACCTTGCCTGCTGTCTGAGGGTGCCCTGGCTCGAGTTCCCCAGTGCTGGAAGGCCTGGGGGCTTTCCAGGGGTTCATGCACCTGGGAGAAGCTTACTAAGCCAAATCTGTGACCCTGCCTATTTTTGGAAAAGGGCTCAGCATCCACACTTGTCAGCCTTCTTCAGGCCAGGTCAGAGGCACTGACAGCTTGTGCAGACACCACTGACCTGTCCCTGCCCTGTGCTGGCAGTGCCCCACTCTGCCAGGGCTACACAGAGAATCCTCAGGGAGCAAGGCAAGTGTGATACAGGCCTTGTACACTTGGGCTAATTCCATTTGGAACCACTCCCTAAATCTCCTTCTGAGAGAGCTTGCTTATACTGTATTTATTGATTTAGGGTAGGAATAGAACTTAGGGGGGAAAAATGCCTTGCCTGCTGTCTGTGCTGGAAATTAACAGAAGTGTAATTGTTTGGTATACTACCAACCTTCTCAGAAGTGTGTGCTTCCTGTCTCAGTTTTTGGGGTTTAAGCAATTAAGTCCTTGCTTGTGCTTATTGCCTTTTCATTAAAAAAAAAAAAAAATTCCTAATGTTTGGATTTTGGTTAAAAATTTTTGTTTGTTTGTTTGTCTTTGTGTGTAGTGTTTTACCTCCTTGATTATTTGGCATATATTTTATTTAGAATAGCCTGTCTTTTGGCAGCACTGCATAGGAGCATGTTGCTGATGCTTCTGAGCTAACAAACCACTTACCTGGTACCTAGGTGGTTCCAGCTGCTGTGCAGAGTAAGTGGGGCTGATAAAATAGAGCTGGTAAGAATTTGCCCCGTGCAGTGTCTTGTAGCCAAATCTGTGCAGGGCAGTAGGTCCTCTTTGCATGTTGATATATTTAGCAGTGCAGGGTTGAATGAGTGTTGTGCAATGTATGTTTTCTACTTGTGGCTGCATTAGCTTCCCTGAAATTTTGTTTGGAGATTTATTTCTTTTAAAAAGCACACATTTAGCATATCATAACAAGGTCTTTGGCTGATTTGGGGTGAAAGAAGTGTATAGTTTTACTAGTATTGATTAGTAAGAATACATGTTAAAAGTGGATTTGTTTTTGTGTGTGCTGTCCAAGTCTCTATTGGCTTACCTTTTGTTGCCCTTCTTGGGATGGAGGAAATGAACTTTTTTTGCACTCAAGCTTTCCTTGCTGTTAATACTTGTGATCACAAAAGCACTTATTTCTTAATAGTGGCAACCTTTGAATGGTCTCATTTGAGCTGGGACAGTATTGGGTTGATGGCTGATTTCTTTGCCTGGCTCTGAATTGCAGGGACAGCCTGCAAATAAATGCTTTGGGTGAGATCCATGTGGAAATTTCCAGTGTGAAGATGTAGGGGTAGAAAAACACTTCCTGTTGACAGAGTAGATTTCCTTACCTGACAGGCAACTTTTGAGCTTAAAAGTGCATTATACAAGGTTAAAACAAATTGTAGTGGTTGAACTCAGAGAGATGCAGGAGTAACACTTAGAGACCTGGAGCATATGGATAGGTCTTGTGGTGAGAACCACAGAAAAATTACCTAGGTGGGCTTGAGTTTTATTTTTGCAGCTAACCTGTTATGCCCAGATTCCCTGTAAGCCCTTGACTGTCCTTTAGTGCACTTACAACATCTAAGTGTAACACTCCTGGCTGCAGTGCTTGTTCCAGATTTTGATCACTGATAAAACAGTGGTTGAACAAATATCCCAGTAACTGAGCTTTATCCTGCATCTGCATAATAATGTCTCTCTGAAGTTCAGCTGTAGTAATCTGTGTGATTGCAGCAAATTTGTGTACTTAGACAGAAATTTAGCTTTAGCAGTCCGTTCTTCTCCTTCATGATAGGTACAGCAGACATGTTTGAGACAGGGCTTGTGCTTCCTGAGAAGGTAACTGGATCCAGGTGCTTGTGGTCTGCAGCTGGATGTAATGCTTTGTGTGCTTTGACTCAAGACCACTTGATACATCAGTATATTAACATTTATAGTTGAGTAAATGTGCATGTTGACGACTTATCTTCTAAAAATTGATTGATACCTGTGTATCTACATAGGAAATAAATATGTGGCCTTAGACTAGTGCTCTCTACCTATTGCAGTCAGAACTTTTTTTTTTTCTCTCCAAATCATTACAAGCTACAAGTTGGGGACAGAACAGACTATGGAGCAGGTTACCTTTGGAGGATGGAAAAAGCTTAATCACTGGTGTGGGAGTAAAGAAATTCAGCTATGTAAAATAAGCAGGCATAACTCCAGGGCAGGGATGGAATGTGACAGTGAACTTCATCAGTGCTGTTAGGACCTGAGAACATGTTCCAAGGCTCCATAATAATTAAAGGTCAAATGTTAATGTTTTTAATCCACTTCTAACATCTGGAAGGAATCAAGACAATCTTTGTAGTGTTCACTGACATTTACTGTCTTTGCTTGCCGTGGTCAATGGTAACTTGGATATTTGTGTAGAGTCCTGGAAAGTTATCCTAACTCGTGAGAATTCTCTTTTCCTGGTAAGATCAGCTAAGCAGGCCCTCAGGCTGGCCTGGGTGCTCTCTGGGCTGCACACAGGTTCCCATGGTGGCTTGCCAGAGCAGGAAGAGATTTCCCAGGTATCTGCTACCAGCTCTTAGGGGACACGAAACCTGCTGCAAACTTGTTCCTCACATCTTGTCTCTCTGCTCCCTCTCCCTTTTTATCTTCCAGCACAGAAATTGATCAGTCATGGCGGGTGATGCCATCATGGTCATGAGGGGCCTGACCAAGCTGAGCAAAGCCATCCTGGAGACCCAGGCAGGGCAGCTCCGGCAGGTGCTCCTCGGGGGAGATGCAGTCACCATTGCCAGGACTCTCCAGGCTGCTGCTGAGGAACAGTTCAGCTCTGCCCTGGGCAAGGTGCAGGTGAGAAAAGCTCTTTGAGCACAGTCTAGTCTGTTTTGCATTTTCTCCAGGTACTTTTTTTGGTTTTGTTGTGTGAGTGTCACATCTTGAATGAGAGCCTAGTTCTAAACTGTGGGATTGGTAATAGTAATGTTGCAGTGCTCTGGGAATTCTTTGGAATCTGTGGTGTGTGGAAGGTGCTTGGACAGGAATGGGAGGGGAATGTTAGTGTTTCCTTTCCTTTCCTGAGTGTTTAAGACATGCTGAATAAGAGAAGTGCTCTATTTGTCCCATCTTGTTAAAGATCAAACTCTTGCTAAGATTGGTCAGCCACTATGTTATTTAGAGTCTCCTTTAAACTTTGGGCATTGATTTACCTCTCTTTTAGAGTGCATTGGATTTATCTCAGTGCTGCTTCCTTTCTTGGCAGAATTGGTGCACGTGCTATTTTTCAGAGTGGCTCAGGGTCAGGTGTTTGCACATTCACCACTTAGAGCCCAGGCTGGATTTTTGGAACTGGCTTTCAAATGAGGGACATAAGGAAAGGCAGACAGCAGCTTCTCTCATCAGAGGTGGGATAGATTTATAAGAGCTTCACATCTGCTGTGCTGCCATCTTGTGAAAGCAAGGGGTTTATCTGTGGTACTTCTCTCTTATCATCCTCTGGAAGGGGTGTGTAGCTCAGATGTTCATTTTTGAAGCAGAAACTAAGGAATGAGATTTTGATGGTTTTTATGCAATGAGCAATCTATAGCTTTAGTCCTAGAATCTGGGCCAGTGTTTTCTTGGTTCTATTTAAGCTTGCAGTAGAACTAACTTGCATGTTTATTTGTGGGATAGTGCTTTGTCTTGCACCCAAGAGGAGAGATGTTCTGTTTCTGTGCATGTTCCTCTGCACAAGAGAAGCCCAATGGGCACAACTGCAGAACACTTGTCCTGCTTTATGTAAATGGATTCCAAGAGAAGCTCCTGTCAAAGCAGAGCTCAGTAAGAAATATAAACATACAGCATTTTCTGTTTTGAAGAGAGGAAGATCTTTTACATTAATTGGCAGTGGTTTAGCTGTCTGGCATGTTTCTAAAAATTCAATTATGGAGGTAAGAAAGCTTTCTTGCTTGTAATCACTGGTCAGTACTGTGAGCCACAGTCCCCATCTGTAAACATTTCTCCTCTCCTCCCCCACTGTGATGTTGAGGTTCAGAATAGTATGAGACCTGCTGAATAACAGGAAAGACCATGTTCTGCTTTTTCTCTAAGGAAGAGAAATGTAATTAGTATTTAGGAAAGAGCCCAAAATATGTTGCCTGCTTACCTGACCACAGCAGGATTTAAAATCCTGTTGATAGCCTGTAATAGTCATCAGTTATTTTATGGCACTGCCACTGCTGAGATAGGTAACTAGAGATAATGCTCTGCTGTTGATTTTTATTTATGTATTTATTTTTGACTGAAAAGTGTTAAAAAATATGTGGACTTTGTGGGGCAGCTTTTGCAAGGTTAGGACAGAAAAGAGTGTCAGGAGAAGCTTGCTTGGAGTGTTGCTGTGCCTGGTGCTGTTATCCTTGCTCCAGGCACAGAATTTTATTTATTTTGGGATGACAACACATAGTTTGGTGGTTGAATAATGGAATGTGTTTTGCAGTTGGTGGTGTTATGACTGTGAAGGGCAGAGCTTACTCTGCCTGTAAGTAGGTATCTGGTATTGCTTCAGGTGGCTTTGGACTTGGAAGTGCTCATGTTGGGTGGCTGCAAACAGGGTGGGAGGAGAGAAAACAACATTATTCTGATGTGATATTGCAGCTCCAATCACCTGTTGTTTCTGAGCAGTGCACTGCTTCTAGTGAACTCCATATTTAGTGACCCTTTCTGGCATGTATGGTAAAACAGGGTGTCTCCAGTTATGGATATCTGAGAAACTGTTAAAGAATTTGTCTATCAGTGGAGTTAAAAGGTTGTCAGGGATTCCAGGCAACATCAGTGTCTCTTCCTTTCTTTCTTGTCTCTTACTGTGAATGTCTGCAGTGCCAGTCTCTGTCTGTACAATTCTTCACTGTGGAGACATGACACCCAGCTGCATGCTCATCTCTGAGGACCATGGCTGGGTAGGGAGCAAAGTTTAAGATCTTTTCTTCAAGTGTTTCAATTCTTGTTTGCAGGAGCTTGGCAAACAGCAGGAGAACTTCACTGACCTTGGTGAGGATTTTGGGAAAGACTATGACTTCTCAGCCAGAGAGCCATCAGATGCTCCAATGGACTTCTCCACTGCCCCTGGCAAGCCTCAGGAACACAGCACTGAAGGCCCTGCTTATTCCTACACAACAAATGGACCTTTTAGAAATATTGATGAGACTGGAGATTCTGGCATGGGTCAGAAGCCTTTCCCTCCCAAAGTGGATGCAAGGTTATTTGGAGGCATTAGGGACCCTGGAAATCCTTTTGCTACTGCCTTTGGACAAAATAGAGCTTTTCACCAAGACCATTCCTCTGTTGGTGGATTAACAGCTGAAGATATTGATAAAGCTAGACAGGCCAAAACAGGTTCAGGACAGAAACCCTACAAACAGATGGTATGTTGTTTTAGTTAAGGATTCTCACTGCTGTGGTGTCTGTACCAGATTGCCCTTACTCACCTTCTCCTGTTTCTCTCATTTCTTCCTCTTCCACTATTCCCTTTTTTGGAGGGAAAAGAGGGAAGTGTCAGTGCTCATTAACCCTGTGATATTTGTTCTGTCAATAGCTTTTCAGTCTCTCTTTCCACACTTGCTCCCTCTGTCAGATAATCTGATGTGAGAGGATGTTTAAAAAGTGTACATAGGCTTAGAATTGGACCTAAGCTCCTCACAGTGGAGGCTGTGGCTTCCTGTGTGGCATCCTGCAGTTGTGGAGGTGGAGGCAATGCTGCCCTGAGCATAAGGAGATTGGAGAGTAGCACAGCTCACAATTTTCACTTTAGTGCTTCATGCCCTGGTGTGAGTGCAGAACCCACAGTGCAGACACGTGTCACCTGCTCTGACCTTGTGTCCCTTCCCCACATCCAGTATCAGATGCCACTGGGCTCACTCCCTCAGGATATTGATGTAACTGTACACTTAGCTGCTCCTGCTGTGTGGGGGGGAATTGTCTGCAGTCCTGTGAATTACAGTTCTGTGAATCTGATCACCCTCCATGAGTTCTAATGCCATGCATGGAAAGGAGTTTGGGATAGCATTGTGTGGCTTCTCCGAGTTCCAAATACAAGGGCTGCTGAAAGTTAAAAGTGAAAATGGGGTTTCCCAACATGGTTATCAGCTCTTCTGTCTTTCCCACCCTCCTGTGCTCTGCTCAGTGTGTATTTCAGTTCATGATGTGTCCGTTCTGAAAATCTCAAGGGTTCAAGGAAAGCTTTCTGCAGCATGAGCTGTTCAAGTGCTCTGGCTTGTGCTCTGACTTTGCAGGTGTCTGAGCATGTGCCCAGTTCATTTGTGGATTTCTTGTTTTGATTTTCCCCCCTGTCTCTCCCCTGCAGCTCAGTGAGCGGGCCCGGGAGAGGAAGGTTCCCGTCACCAGGATCGGCCGCCTCGCCAACTTCGGAGGTCAGTGTGCACTGCCCCCCTTGCCATGGCACTGGCACTGCTGGCACGGCTGGCACGGCTGCCTGTGACAGGGCTCCTGCTCTGCACCCCTGGGGGTTCCACTGCCACCCTAGCAGCAGTTCAGCTTGCTGACAGCAAAGTGCTTTCCCACAAACAGCTCGATTTGGGCTTTGCCATCGCTCTTTAGAGTGTGGGGCAGACGATTTGGGGCTGCATGGTAGAGCTGTCATGGTGACACATCCATGTCATTAAAACAGTCTCCCTGTTTTAATGGGAGACTGAGGTGCAGGCTGTTCCCCAGCCTGTACAAATACCCTGCTCCTGCACATGTGATTGCACTTTGAGGAGCCTCTCCCAGTCCTTACAGTTTGCTGTTACTGTCAATCAGAAACAGCTGGAGCAGCTGTTATTCTAAGTAATCCTTCCCCAATCTTATCCTTGCTACTCCTCTGAACAGTGTTTAAATACAAAACATTTCCTCCTGGTATTCCTTCTTGAGCATGGGGAGATGATAATAGTCAAGGTTTGATTTACTAAACATTGCTTGTAGACCATTTTCTCCCAGGAAGGATGTAAATTCTGAGCTTGTAAGATCAAGCTAGCTGAAACTTAAATGAATTTTACTTGCAGAATGGGTCTTGCTGTATCAAAAAGCAGCTAAATATCTTAAGTAATATTGACAGATGATGCTTATTTAATGTCTTGTATCCAGAATCATCAAAGGACTTAACATGTTCCTAAGGAATTAGGTATCACATATTGCAGGTGGAGAGATGAACACAGCTAGTGCTACTTAGTAATGCTCCTCCTTGGATGAGGAGTCTGTGTGTTGCTGTGGTTGGGTTTTTTTGTGACTCTACTGTTTGGAGATGATAGTGGCCTATCTAGGTTGTGAACAGTCTCTTGTGGCTCTTGTGATTCTCTTCCACAAAATTTGATAGAGAAGCACATGTACAAGGTAGACATCCTTGTGTTACAGATCCCAGAAGAAAAAAAAAATAATCTGTCAAATCTAATTCAAATCTATTATTATATAAAAAAACAATTACTATGTCTCTGTGTGTCCTTTTGTCAGAGTAACAGGCACACACACTAGGAGGAGCTGGGGCAGGGGCTGATCCTATGCAGTGCAGAAATAAACAGCAAGTGAATTTTGTGCTAAGTTTTTCATGCTTGTCAGATCTCTTTAACCCTGCAGTCTGTTGCAGGCTCTGACTTCACAGCATGCTTATTATTCCTTAAGGGAAGCAGGTTCATGATCTGCTTTTTGCAGTAACAAAGCATTACTTTAAAACTCACTTACTGTTCTCAAGCTCTGGTAGCACACAGGTGTCCATTCTAATCTAGCCCTGAATGTTAGGAGAGGTATCACAACACCTTTAGCTGTCATCTTCTGAGCTCCTCTGTTGCTGCCTGCTGACAGCTGGTGGATATGAAGTGGCACATGACCAAATTTTCTGTGAACTTTGGGTTCCAGTGCTGTTGGAATTGTTAAATTGTTAGCAGTTGTTAACAATTTAATAGTTGTTAAATTGTTTATGTTCCAGCTTTAGGCACCCAAGTCTGTTGTGGGAGGGAAGGCTAACTCATCCTTCCAGGGGAAGTATAACCTGTGTTCTCCTAACCTCAAGGTAAAAACCAAAACAAACAGCCCCATCAGACCAAAACCACTAAGGGAGAGTAGGAAAGAAAGAGATTGCTCATAAGCAGTATCTCCTGACATCTCTGTGTCATTTTTTTTTTTTTGGTCTTGCTACTCTCTTCCAGTTGTCTGCTTTATATGAGTAAAATGGCTGGCAAGAGAGAGTGCTTGCTTTTAGAGGGCTGCTGCAAAATTCTTTTGCAGAAATTGCTCAGATTCTCTGGTTTCTGCAATCTCTTGTTAGCATTCATTGCTTATCTTTCCCTCTGATTTTTAATTTGCAACAGCAAAGAGAAACAGTACTGTCAGTACAGTGGCTTAGCAAACAACAGATATGGTCTAAAGGTAATTTATTTCAGTTTAAGATATCGCTTGGTATTATTGTGGGACTTTTTACAAGGACCTCTGGTAACAAGATGAGGGATAATGGCTTTAAACTGACAGAGGGCAGGCTTAGATTAGTTATAAAGGTTATTAGTTATAAAGGAATAAATCCATTATTCAGAGGGTGGTGAGGCACTGGCACAGCCTGCCCAGAGAAATTGGGAATATCCCATCTCTTGAGGTGTTGAAGGCCAGGTTGGATGGGGGAGGATAAAGAAATATTGCAGGAAACATCACTGTTAACCTGTGGGATATTAGTGAGCCAGCTGTGTCCTCACTTCCTAGGGCATTCAAATGATGAGATTCAGCCAAGGAATGGCAGAGGTGGGGGGTGATTATTTCCTGCTCTGCTGCCTGGCTCCTCACATTACCTTAAAAATAACTAAGGGCAGGAGGCTGCTCCATATCTGTGAGGGAATGTGGCTCAGAGCAAGGAAACTTTTTGTGTGGGAATTTTCTTGTGTGCTTTGGGATGCCATCTTCAATTGAAGACCAAAAGAAATCATTCAATCATTCTGGGAAATAAAGTGGTTGAGGTGGATTCTTCACCTACAATCTCCACACCAGTCAAACTAGCATTTGATTGTTTTTTTAATAAAGTCAACTTTTCCCCTTTATTTCTATTTTAGAACAGTATTATTTTAATGTTGGATAGGATGTTGAGTAGGTCAAAACCAGAGTTCATATAACTTTTCTGGGGTTCAGATAGCTGAATTCCCATGCTGTTGGCATGATCCCATTCCTCCTCCTGTCTCTGCATGTTTTCTTTCATCCTCTCCAGTGTTACAGGGAGTGTTCAGCTGTGTCTCAGCCATGATGTCAGGACACTCTGGTGAGTGATGGACAAATTAGCAACAGGAGGCAGAAATACTTGGACAGCTGAGTTTGCCTGGCTTCTCACCTCTTCTGTGGGCAAAGAACATTTTACTGGAAGGATTGAAGATGATGTTTTCCAACACTTGCCTGTAATACTGAGCTAATATTGCTCTGTGATCAGCACAAGATCCTCTACTGAACCTCCTAGTCCTTTATATGTATTTTTGTTTGCTTCTTGCAGCAGCCAGAGTGACTGCTGGTAGGTGTATTTATAGTACTAAATAGCATCCTTGATTTTTATTTATTTATTCTTCCCAGGATTGTAATTGACAAAACAGATTTCTCTGCAGTTTTTTTGTTCCATGCTTGTTTTTTAGCCTGATGGGTCATCAGTTCCACTACTCAGTTCTTGATTTTTTTATATTTCCATTCTCCCTTCCTTGCCTTATTTGACTTTTCTAAGCTGTTCCTGTCTCCCTTCATCATATTCCTGGTTTCTAAGTTTATTATTTTAATGATATAATAAGATTCTTTTGCAATAAAGAAAATTCAGGAAGCTGGTGGTGAAGCCTAGATTTAATGTGATTTATAACAATTTTGAAAACAAAAAAAGCAAAAACCTACTCTGTTGAGGTGTGTTAGTAAAGTATATACAGACCTGACAGCTGTGAGTGGTAAGTGGATTGGGTTTGCTTGTCAAGCGTTTGGCTGCAGGGAGAAGCTTCCAGAAACTTCCCCTGTGTCCAACTCCAAGGTGGCTCCAAGCCAAGGCCATCAGCAGTGGTGGCAGAGCCTCTGGGATAAGAGTTAAGAAGGGAGGAAAAAAATCCAGAAAAAATTGCAGCTGGAGAGAGGAGTGAGAGAAACAGCCCTGCAGGCACCAAGGTCAGGGAAGGAGGAGGTGCAGAAGGTGCTGCACATGCTGGAGCTGAGATTCCCTGGCAGCCTGTGGTGAGGCAGCTGTGTCCCTGCAGCCCATGGAGGAGCCCCAGGGAACAGATGGATGCTTGAAGAAAGCTGTGAAGCCCCCACAGGAGCAGGATTGCTGGCACAACTCGTGGCCCTGCAGGATTGCACCCTGTGCTGGGTCTGTGCAGGCTGTGAAGAACTGCAGCCCATGGAGAGGAGAGGACTCCCTTTTGGAGGAGTTTGTGGAGAACTGTCTCCTGTGGGAGCCACCCCACACTGGAGCAGGGCAGAGTGAGGAGTTCTCTCCTGAATTCTGCTCCTCCCTCCTCAGGGAGAGAAGTTAAACTCGGGAAGAAGGGAGGAGTGTGGTATTCACATGCCCTGTGAACAGGGAGAGATTTCGCTTTCTCAGGATTGTCCTGAGAGAAGCAAAGAAAAGAATGACCAAAACAATTCTTATCTCATCTGCTGCTCCTGTGTTTGTGCCCATGTAGAATGTGCTCTGGAGATTGTTTACCCAAGGTGATTGCTGGATTGGATTCTGGTGAGGGTGTTGGGATTCACTGACCAATTGGATCCATGTGTGGGTGTCAGGACTCTCAGACAGAGAATCACAAGTTTTTTGAATTAGTTAGTGATAGTTCTTGTTAGTGGGATATAGTGTAATATAGTTATATTATAATATAGTATAATAAAGTAATTAATTAGCTTTCTGATATCATGGAGTCAGATGCCAGTCATTCCCAGAAGCTGGAGTTCTGCACATCATTCTTCCTGCTCAAGGGCACCTTGCAAAGCTGACAGAGGAGCAGAAGGAATGTCTTTTATGATTTAGTATTAATTTCTCATTATCCCACTCTGATTTGATTGGTAATAAATTGAGCTCATTTCCCCAGGTTGAGTCTGTTTTCTCCATGATGGTGATTGCTGAGTGATCTCCCTGTCCTTATCCTGACCCATGAGCCTTTCATTATATTCTTCACTGCCCTGTCCAGCTGAGGAGCTCTCAGTGTGTGCTGTGTGGTGAATGTGGTGTTTTACCTGACCAAAACCAGGGCACAGCTGCTCCAGGGGAGGCTCTTGCTCCCACCCTGTGCTTGGCAGGCTGAGCAGTGATAACAGCCCATTCAGTTCCTGGTTTTTTGTTGTCTCAGTTGCTGAGCAGGAGGCTTTGCCCTGAACAAAACTGGTTCCAGATCATCCCTTGATAGGCTTGGTTTGAAGTGCACCACATGCTGCAGATGCCTGGAAAATATTCTGAGAGCCACTCTGCTGGTATAGAACCAAGGGGCATTTTCCAGGCCTGAAATAATCTGCATGAAGTGCAAAATGCAGGAGAATGACTTTATAGAGGTACTTAAGGATATTATTTTTTCAATCCCCGTTGAGCACTGCTGAGAAGTGTCCCAAAATGAATAATCTTGGAGGAAATACACCTCTTGCAGACAAGGGAAGTGAAGGACATCAGGAGTGTCCTGTGCAAGTAGATTAGTGGCCCAGGGGAGCTTCTGCAGCACTGCAGGTTCTTTGGAGGGTGATTTGATAAAGACAGTTTCAGAGGGGAAGCAAAGCAAGCTCCATGTTCAAGCACAGCAACAAGAGGAGTTCATTCAGGGCTCCCTGCTGGCAGGCAGATGTCCTGTGCTCCTGGGAAGCAGCACCTCAGCATCTGTAGCAGCTACTTGGGAAGGCAAGCACCTCAGCCCCAAACATCCACCCTTACAGCCTCCTTCTTTTCAAGCTTGACTGCTAAGCAGCAGCAAACACTGTGATTGTAGTCTGAAGATGCTTGAAGCCTTTGTTTAAACTTCAGATCTTTAAAGCTCACAGCTGTTTAACCATGCACTTGTTTTTGCCTGACTTTATTTAGTTTATCTAAAACTGTTGTTGATTGGTGATTTGGGTTCATTTTTTTTGGAAATTGGACAGAGTGAGCAGTGAGGAAGTTGTAAGAGCACCTATTGAAAAAGCAGCTCTTTTTCTAGTGCAGTCTGCAATAGATGTACAGATGCTTACCTGTGCACATTTATGAGAAGGAAGGTGCAAAACACTTTCATCTGTAGTCTGATCTTGCCCACACTGATGTAAACCCAAGCTGCTTTTAAACAAGCTGTAACTTCTTCTGCTTTATTCTGCATGACAGAGTAGAATCTGGTTCCTAGATTTTAATTTACCTTTGAAGTGGTTTGTGTCTTAATGATAAAGAGATTAGAAACTTCTGATATGTTTTATTTTATGTCCAGGAAGTAAATCTGGTAATTTTTAATTTTAGACATTGAACATAGAGCCTATAGAAGAAGATGTGATGTTTTTACTCTGAAACCAATTACTGCCAGTCAGTTCAGTCTAGCTCTGATACAGATCAAGCTGATTTATGGTGGGGAGCATTGTTGTGGAGGTGGTAAAAGTGGATCAAGGCCAACAGAAATGTTCTGTGAGTGGTATTTAGTCTAGAAAATCACATCTTATTGATGAGATATGCATTTATTGGCTTCCTGTCTGACTCTTGGTACTGCCTGCTCCAAGTTATTGTATTGTATGTGGAACCTGGTTGGAAATGATCATGTATCAGCATTTTAGTAGGTGTTTATGCTGTGTTTGAAAAGCCTTTTTGCTTGTTTTCTCTGAAGCCTAGGGGTATTTTTCTCACTTTGTTTAGCTAATAAAATCTCTGGATTTCTGGTGCAAAACACTTGTTAATTGGTGATGCATGGTTTGCCACAATTGAAGAGTCTACACAAGATAGTTACTAACATCAGACTTCCTTCAGTGCTGTGACTCTATAGAAAAACATGCAGAAAATATAGAAATTTCTTTTTAAAACCCCAAACCAAAACCATCCCACAAAAACCCCCACCAAACCAACCAAAAACCCCAAACCCCAGCCACCTTGTAATGTCATTGATGCCTCCTGTGCTTCACCTTATGCAGGATTCTCTGGCCCCAGTGCATGCAGTCTGTAAGATTAAAATGGAGCTGTTTGTGGAGCAGACAAACTATACAAGCCTGGAATTGTACTGGGAGAGGAGGAGTTGTAATTGTCTGGTGGGAGAGAGGAAAAGCTCCAGTGCAGGATCAGGGTCACCTTGTTTGTGGCCAGGCTTGCTCACTTGAGTCTACAAAACTTGTGCATGTGGTTCTTCCTGCACACGTGCAAAATGCCATGTGCTGGACAGCTCTGCTTCCTTCATTGTGCTGACTTTGCTCCCTGGTTCTTTTACCTGGGAGGTTTTCCAGCAGTGCCTTAAGGAGGGCTTGGGGTGCTTGGAAAGCAGGTGCACCCAGTTCTGTCAGCAGTGTGGGAGCAGAGCACAGCAGGATGCACTACTGCTGAGGAGATTGGAGCAGCACCATCTGTTCTGATTGCCCACGCCATTTATTATCCAGAAAAATAAATATTTTGATATTGGGAGGGCAGTGAGACCTTTGGTTGTATGATTAGATCTGTGCCTCATTTACTCTTTGGTGCCTTTGCTGTGGTTAGCAGAGGCAGATAATGCTGCTTTTGTACTCCTGTAACCTGTGGCTGTGGAACCTCCCTGCAATTCACTGCCTGACAGGGTGATAGTGCATGGGCAGTGCTGTGTTTTGTCTCCTGGTTTTACTGCTGTGTGGGATTGCTCCCCAGCCCAGCTCCCTGCACTGCAGGTTGCAGCACTGCTGGTGTAAGGTGAGCCTTGGGGTAAAACACGTTTCTGTTCATCACAGTAAATGAGCTCATGGAAGGAGGAGGCAGCTAATGAGCACAATTAAACCTAAAGCTGGACAGCAAGGTTGCACAACTTTACACTCTGTTGGCAGTGGCTTCATCCTAAATGATGCTTTTCCTCCTGCTGTTGTGGCACAATGGGCAGTGAGAGGGATTCTGTTCCTTCTTGAGAATTGTACTTTGAGAACCATGTTTGTGAGAGTTTTGGCTTCTTTTTCTTCCCTTTTTTTGAACTCCATGATTTGAGTCTACAGCAGGACATCAGCCAGAGCACCAAGCTCTGAGTAACACTTGTGACATGCTTTATAAAAGCCAGATGTTCCCAGACTGGCCTAGCCTATGATTCCTGGCTGGCATGCTGGGCTGAAGAAGTTCAGGAGAAAACTCTTCAGTGTCCAGTGAAGATGGCTCCATTGCAAAGGCCAGGATGTTCTGATAGAGCTGTTGTGCATTTGAATGTGTGCCTTAAAGTTCATTACCAAAAATGCTTCTGTATGTGGCTTGGAAGGTTTTTTCATTCTGACTTGAGTCTTTTTCTTGTTATTTTAAAGGACTGGCTGTTGGTCTTGGCATTGGGGCCCTGGCAGAAGTGGCAAAGAAGAGCCTTAGACCTGAGGAACGCAGTGGTAAGCCATTTCCATGTCCTTCCATTTTCTTTCTATCTTCCTCTTTATTTTATTTTTAGACACAGTTTACCTGCATTTGCAAAATTTGTATTCTTTTGAAGGCTGGGTAGTGAGACAGAATAACAGGGGATATGGGTAGTTCTTTTATTTTCAATATTATTCTTCATCTCTTGGCTCTTCTCCCATCTCAGTGCACCACAGCCTCACTACATGGACAGAGGTCAGAGGAATAGTCCAGAGAATGTGTTTGTGCCAGCACAGTTTGTACAGCTTTACTTTCCCTGAGGTTCAATACTATCCCTGGGCCCATTCTTTTAACAATTCTTTTTAAACTGTTCAGTGAAACAGTGCATTTCTATCAGTACAGAAACTTTACATGAGCCTTTGTGTCTGAAAGTTTTGTTAGTGTTGCAGTCTGTTTGAAATGAAAGGATGTTCTGCCTAGGAGGAACTTGGAGGATGGCTGTTCTCTTGTAAGAGAGACAAAGCACTTTATGCTCCTGTTAAATGGGAATTCTCTATTTCCAACATCTGTCTTGTGCTGCCTTCTAAAGGATTCTCATAACATGCAAAAGGCTGTGCTATGCAAATTGACCTGATCCTCCTTCCTTTCCAGCTTATGTGAAATTGGAGGCAAAATGTTCCTAAGTTGTACCTGATCATGTTGTGGTGGCTTTCTTCTAAGCATATGTGTTGGTTAAATATTGTGGGGGGTCTGTAGGTGAATGCTTTAGGGCATAGAAAATTCAGGTGTGGTTCTCCAGAAAACATGAGATTACCCTAAAGTTTGTGGTTCCATTCACTTGTTTGTTATCCAGAAAAAGCTTTGGTGGGACACTGCAGAATGTCAAGGTCTGTTAGGGTTGCTGCAGGCTGTTTGGTCTCCAGCTGGTCTCTGCTTTGCCTGCTGTGATTGTGTGTTTGGGTTACTTCCAGTGACTGGAGGGAGCTGGTGAAAGGTTGAAATACTTGTAGCTAGGCTAGAAGTAAAAATGAAGTAAAATTGTTCCTGGTTCAGAAGCATTACTTTCAGATAATGACAACTGCTGGGTCTTTGTAATTCTACTCTAATTCAGTTCTGTCCTTGTAATTCTACTCTAATTCAGTTTCTGTCTACTCTAATTCAGTTTCTGTCTTCACCCTGGTCATCTTTAGGGGTGGAAGAAGGATGGAAACTGAACCTCTGTTTCAGGAGGTGCTGGAGTGGCTGAAAAATGAAGAAATTTGGAGGGAAAGCACTGAAAAAACAAAGCAACTGAACAAAAAAAATCCCAACCAAAATAAATTCCCAAACCATAAAACAACACTTCAGGATATGAAACACATTCCCATTAGTGGGAGGCAGGGGTTGTGGACAACCTATGACTCTGCTTGTATTTGGAATACCAAAATGCAAATATTAACAGCAAGGCAATACAGAGCAGCCCAGCAGAGAAAAAGGATCCTTGGCACAGAGTTCTTGTTTCTCTCTGAGGTGTTTAAGGATGGGAGGGTTTCTTTGCTTTGATTTAAAAACATGCACTCAGGCAAACACAGCTCATCCTGGAGAGAATCCTTGAAGGCCTTTTGCTTTCAGCACCTGGCATGTTTGACAGGTTGTTGATACCCGTTGGAAGCTGATGATTTGTGTTGCTTTTAACAGAGGTGGAATTGCACAACTGTTGGTATTTCTCTGCTTGCCAGAGTGTTTTCTAATTAGGCACACCCTAAATGAAAACATGAGCTTGCAGAGCTCTGAAGTTTGAGGGAATAACATGAGCTTTGTTCTTCTCTCTTCCAGCATGAAAAGGATTAGTTTTATTTTTTTTTATTATTTAGAGGGCAAAAGACACTTTCTCCTTGCAATAAAGCAACAAGTTTAAACTTTTTATCTTTTATCTTCTTGATGGGGAAATTGCTAAATTGCTATTTTTCTCTGTCATAAGCCTGCTCTACAGTCGTGAATCTTGCTTTGGGAAGAGTGATTTTCTTGAATAAACCTTGATTAAAAAAGGCAGCCATGAGAACTGCCAACTTCAGTGCTAGGCAGGGAATAAGAAAATGACCTGGCTTTTATTTTTAGGTGTTTGTTTGCCTTTCCTTGTTGCTTCCCATCTTGCTGTCAAGTCTGCTTAGATAAGATCTTGGAGCAGTGGTTGTGCTGTAGGGTAATATCAATAATGGAACTGAGAATGGGCCAAGAGCAGCAAGTGTGGAGGTGAGGCAAAAGTGAAACACTTCCATCATTGCACTCTTCTGGAGCTTCTCAGGCAAAAGCCCCAGGAAGGTTTCCAGGTGACTCAGCTGCACCTCTAGCTGGTGTCCTTGGATGTGTTTTCCACAGTATTTTAGTGGTGGGTAGGGCTCCATGAATGAGAGCTCTCTCCATGGGCTCTGCTCCTGCAGAAGTGCACAGCAGAGGAGAGGTGGGTACACAGTGGGAGTCCAAGATTCCATTTTCTTACTGTTTTTTTGACAGTAGCAGCCTGAGCTGTTCTTGGGGAAAATCTCCTAAGTACCTCCACATTCCTTTAAAAATACCCCTGCACCCCTTTCCTGATTTCAGCTCAAGGCATTTGTTCCCAAATTTTGTGGCTGCTAGCACCATGAGTTTGTGCTGGGACCTCTTTGGAGAATGACATATTGTCCTGTTCCTGGGAAGCTGCTGGAGGATGTGATTTCTCTCCCTACTGCTGCAATATTAATAGGAACTTCTTGGCACTCCAGACTTAAACAAGTGGGCTGTGTGTATCCCCAAAGGCATGCCTAAGAATTTCACACTCTCACTGGCATCCTGGAGTAATGAGGAAGAGTTTTCACTTGGTTGCTCTCCTCTTGCCTAGACAGTACAAATTAAAGTGTCTTTACACCTTTAAAATGGAGTTAGAAACACTGGTCCTTTAGTCCCAACCCCTCTGCCAGACACTCCTGAGCTACACATGATCCTGACAGCACAGCTTGTACTTCTTCTTTCCATTGCTGTTATCAGAGGGACTGCAAATTCCTACTCTCCTGCACATTCTAACAATTGTGCTATTGCTGATCTGTTTTTTCCTGCTCAGCTTCCCCATCTTTGTTTAGTATTGGATTGTCTCTTTTTCCATAAACAATTCATTTCTTAGGGACTTAGCCTAGAACAAATATGTCTGGTGCAAGAATTGGTGAATTTCTTCCTTTTCTGTCCAAGCCTGATGTCCTGGACATAAATTCATTCTGCTGCCAAAGTCTTGTAAGGAGATGCAGGTTTTTTTGATTTTTTTTTTTTTGTTTTGTTTTGTTTTTAGTAATGCTTAAGGCCCTAATTCTGCCATCTTTAAGTGGTTTGGCTCATCCTATCTTATTAAAAAGAGGATGACTGACTTGATTTGCAGTTTGAATTCTCCTGGTAGGCTGAAAACCTCCTCTGTCACTGGTGACCTTGATGGCAGCCTCAGTATTTAAAGTTTGTATGTAAATACACACTCGTATGTAAATACAGTAGAAGGCCCACACAGGGTGGGAATGGAAAAGAAGAATAAATTCCCAGGAATTAGAATGAGAGTGCCCAAATAAACAGCTGCTGTTACAAGTATAGAGACTGGGTTCAAGGACAACTTTGTCACTTATTAATGATCTGTCCTGGGCAGTTCTTCAAGCACTGAACAAATGCCAGGCTTGACAGAGCCCTGACAGGCTGGCACTTGGCCTGGATCTGGCCACTTGGCCTGGATTTCTTATCAAAGGCAGTCATGCAATATTCTTGGGTTGTCAGTCAAGTGCTCAGGTCATGTTCCTAAATATTCCTTTGCCCCAAAGTTTCTGTGGCAGATGGTCCTAAAACAAATACAAAGTTTGGTTCACTAGTTCTCCATTTGATGGTGGCAAAGGAGTGATGCAGCAGTGAGTTGCACACAGGTTTAGAAAGGCTCGTGCTGATTCTGAATTTGGAAAGGAAGAAAAAATAAAAGTGGGTCAAGCACTAGGGAGGGTGTCTGCCTGCTGCCTGTTCTGTGGAAGAATTCACAGGCCCAGGCACTGTGGCTGCAGGAGCCTTAATTTCTGTGGCATGTTGCCACAGCTTGTATGTGACTCCTATTTGCATTTTTTCCTTTCCCTAGTGAAACAGGTGAAACCAGCTTTGTGATCTGAAGATGGGGAGGAAATAATGTGAGGCACCAAAAGGTGCCAGCCATCTTTTGGGTAAAATGTTAACTCACTGAAAATTGGTATATTTTTCCATGAACTTGTGGTGGGTTTTATTCCCACTCCCTTTCCACCTAGCCTTGGAAGCCTGTGTCTGTTTTCTCTCTTGCCATTGCCACAGCACTGCTTTTCACTCTTGCTTCCAGGTCACATTGTTGTTCTTTGGAACACTTGTCCCAAAGCACACAAGCAAGAGCTGCTCCTGTGCTTTGGGCTGCCTGGTGCTCAGGTATTGCCCCTGGAGCCTTGACTGCAGTGAGGATTTGGGACTGCCTGTGTTTGGCCCTTTCTCTGATAAGAGTTTAAATTGTCAGGGTTCACTGGCTTCTGGATGTGGCTTTAATCATTAACTAACCCCTTTATTCTGCTGCTGACTCAAAGGAGGATGTTTTTGTGTGCAGTGCTGTGAAGGGAGATACAGCTTTGGTTCAGTACTTTCCCTAGGTCCTGTGTGTCATCGCATACAGGGATCTGCCTCTGCATTGCTAAGGATACAGTTTTCCTGACAGGACACTTGAGAGACAGCTTTTCAAGTGTGTAAAGCCAGATCCTTCTGCCCTGGGTAGCTCACATCCATTATCCAGAGCAAAATGTGTTCTGAAGATTGCAATGTGCTGGAAATGGTGAATTCTGGACCTGTCCTGCTTTTCCATATCTTGCTGTCATGTGTACTCCTGGTGTTTTTATTCCTCTTTTTCCTGTACATCCTTGACTTTGGACAGGGATTTGTAGAGAGAATGTCCCACATGCACTCTCATCCTGCTGCTGTCCCAAAAACAGATGAAAGAAAGAGAGGGATGAAGGGCAGGAGAGCAGCCTGTACCTGCACATCTGTGCTCTGCCAGTGCAGAGTTCTGTGGAACCACTTCTGCAGGGAAGGTCTGTAAGCAATCCAGCTGCTTGCAGGGACTGAGGGGTGTCTGTCAGATCAGTAACATGCTTGGCACCTCAAAAAAATGGTACCAAGTTGTGGGAGCTACCAGAGTTCAGACA
Organism: Zonotrichia leucophrys gambelii; assembly: GCF_028769735.1. NCBI lineage: Eukaryota > Metazoa > Chordata > Aves > Passeriformes > Passerellidae > Zonotrichia > Zonotrichia leucophrys. The sequence goes on from NC_088172.1 coordinate 99,617,121, forward strand.
GCAGCTACTTCAGTCTGTCTCTGTTATTTCTCCTGTCCCCTGGCCAGTCTAAGTCCCTCTGTGTACCTTCCTGAGAGATCCAGGAGAGGATCTCTGGCTGCTCTGGTCAGCACAGGACACACCACTCATTTCCATCTGCTGCCTGAGATCTCCAGGGCTGTTTTCATCTGCTGTGCCTTTTTGGGTGCTGCTTATTGTTTAGGGGGGCTTCAGCTGTTCTGTCTTCTGTTCCTCTAAAATATTCTAAAAACAGTGTAGCTGCAAGATCAGCATGTGAGCTCTGCAGCCTGGCTGCAAGGCTGCCCTTGCTCCTGCTTGGCTGGCTGTCAGCAGGAGAGGTGGGTGGTGTCTGTCTGTCTGTCCCCTCTGTCCCTGCTCCACTGGGCATTGCCCTGGATGGGAGCTCTGGGCTGCTTCTCCCAAAGGAACCACAAATTAGAATCAGGGGCTCCTTCCCCTCTCCCTTAACAAAAATAAAATAAATTAAAGTGCTTCTTATGCCACACAATGGCCCTGTTGCCTACTTGGAACTGTGGCACTGGTGTGTGCATGGCTGTGTGAGCTCTCTGAGGCTTTACACATGTTGGGGACAGGAAAGTGTGTTTGAGTGTGTATGTTTTGGCCTTGTTCTGGGTCAGCTTCCACATTAAGAGGCTGGAAGAGTTCTTCCAAGGCTTTTGAGGATTCCCCCTTGCTGTGGCTCACTCTCACTGCCCTTCTGAGGCTGTGGCTGTGCTGCAGCCCGTGGTGTGGGACTCAAGCCACCTTTGCACAGTGTTTTAGGCTGTGCTGCCTGGCACAGTCAGTTCAAGCACCAGCATTACCCAGGATCCCAGACAGTTTGCAGAGCAGCACATTCTGGGAGGCTGTGACTTGCTGCTCCTGGCCATCAAGCCAACAATGTCAAAGTTGTCCCAAGGCACATGTACAATTCAGTCCTGGCTTGCAGTGAAGGCACTCAGTGCAGTCCTGGTTTGATTTCCCTAGGGAAGGGCAAATCTCCTGTTGATTGTGGGCTTGCCAAGGGTGTTCTTCACTCATACCCTCTCTCCTTTCCCTCAGGGAAGAAAGCAGTGATGGATTCCAGCCCCTTCCTGTCAGAGGCCAACGCAGAAAGGATCGTGAGGACCTTGTGCAAGGTGCGGGGAGCAGCACTGAAGCTGGGACAGATGCTCAGCATTCAAGGTGAGTGTCCTTAGCACAGGTCCCCAGCTGTCCTTAGTGCTGCCAGCTGTGACACAGGGTCAGCTGGCTGCAATCAGGCAGTGCCCAGTGAATGTGGAGACTCTGAACAAATGGCTTTGTCCTGTGAGAGCAGTGATGGAAATGTTTGAGTTCCATCTAATCCCAGTATGAAATAAATAGGTGCATGCACTTAGACACCACCACTTTCTCAGTGTCCTTATTGTAACTGAAATTGGTTGACAATAGGGTGACACCGTGAATTTTAGTGTCTGTGTTACAAGCAGAGCTGTATTACACTAATTGCAGGTGTCCTGCTAGAAAGGAGGAGGGTGACAACAAGAATGTGATCCTGTTCTTTGTTCACCAAAAGTGGTCAAGGTTATATCCACAATACTCTCCCAGTATAGCAACCTGATTGTGGCTTACATGCTCTGTGGGCACTGAAGCTTTACTGGAAAGGCCAGTACAGCTGATAATTTATCAGCTATAAAACACTTGTTTCCATCCTGACAAGACTTCAAACTGCTGCTTAACCCATTGAGCTCTGAGGCCAGTGACCACAGGTGGAGGCATGAGTGACATCAGTGTCTGCACTAAAGTGTTGGGGAGTTGGCAGGTGTGCTCTGTTCAAACCTTATCTGCTTCTTTCCAATTTGCCTTGCTGCCCAGCCTGATAGGGAAGGAAAGAACCAGCCAAAAATAGCAGTAAGACTTGTCTGGAAATAGCTTTCAATGTGTTTCTGAAATTGAGTAAGTGTCTGAGTGTTTGAAGTACTCACTTTGCTTCCTTTGTGCTTCTACTTGAATTTTTGTAAGTATTAGCTGATAAGACTGGATCTAGTAGAGTATTAAATACTTTGGCCTTACCAACCAAACAAGATCAATTCACTGTCCCAGAGAGCCCTGACTGGCATTTCATTTGCTAATCAGTTGGTTTAGGGGTTTGCCAGGCTGATGGCCCCCTGGCAGAGCCCAGTGGGAGGCACCAGCTGCTGTGCCAAAGGCTGCCACCCACATGCTGCTTTCTCACCCTCCAGAAGCTGCCAGGTGCCACTGCTGGCTCACAGTGCAGTTCCAGGAGGAGCTCCTGTGCTCCTTGCCTTCCCCTGCCCTGGTATGTGGGCTGAGCAAGCCATGCTTGGAAATCAGCTCTGCACTGAAACTCATCTGCCATAGGTGGGATTAATTTCAGATTCTTCTGAGCTGTGCCTGCTGTGTGCCCAAGGTTGGTCACAGCTTTCCTAGGCCTGGATGTGAGTGCAGAGGAGGCAGCTTTGAAAGGCTGTCTCTGAGGAGCAGAAATGCTCTGGATTTTTATAACGTGCCTGCTGTCTCCTAACATTACACTGCTCTGGCAGGAGTGTCAAATACTTGGTGATTGACTTCACTCTGGTGTCAGAACAGCCTTCAGCAACCTCAGTGGTTGTTCCCAGCCCTCATTTGGACTCTTGCTATAAGTGTGTGGATTCTGCTGTGCCTGGCAGGAACACAGGCCCATGGTGACCTTGCTGGGGGACAGCTGTGCTGAGATAAATCAGACAATGCAGAGTCTCTGTTTCTTGGGATGGCTGTTTGGACAGGAGGGTTTCACACAGGTCCTGCCACTTCATGGGCTTCTCTGGGGCCTGGTGAGTTTGAATTCATTGCTTCTGTCAGCAGGTCTGGGTGTTAACTGGGAGCAGAGGCTTCTTGTAGCTGAGCACAAGTCACAAAGCAATTTCATTAAAACCCCTGACGTCTGTTTGGGGAGTCAGTGGCTTTGTGGGGACCCACATTCCTAAAGGTCCTGCACAGAAAAGATGCCAAGGGCCCCCAGTCATCCTGTGCTGTGGGAGATGGTGCAAAGGCAGCTGAGAGTGCCCTACCTTGGCTCCTGCTTCGTGTTTTGTTCCAGTGAGGCCTCAGCACTAACCACAAAGACGTAAAACCTTATTCATCAGCATGGTGTAAGCCTGGCAGAGCTGCTCCCACAGCAGGGCTGATTTTTGACATTGCTGCTGAGTTTCTGTACAGTCAGCCTGGACTTGCAGGTTCCTTGGCTATTTGACCTTGTGCTCATGAACAAAGGCTGGGGGTGATCAAACACCCCAGCTAAGGATGGATGCCCTCCCAGACTATGGGTGGAAACCCTTTGAGAGCTTTATGGATGTCAGCAGTGAGCAGAATAAGGGAGGTTGATCCTGAATGCCTGTGGCAGATGCTGATGCTTTGACACAAACAGCTTCTGGGAGTCACTCTTAGTGAGATCCCTTCTCCTTTTGCCCAGTCACCCTTGGCAGTGCAGGTGACACTTTGCAGCATGGTGGTTAATACCTCCACAGAGCCCTGAGAATATTTTTGAGTGTGTTCAGAGGCTGGGCAGTGATACAGCATCAGTGACAGAGCAGGTGTTTGTGTCAGTGCACACCCAAATGCAATGTCTCACCTTCCTGTGGGTTTGTAACATCACACAGGAGCTCCACTCACTGCTCCTGCAAAGCCTGATCCTCTCAAAAACTTCTCTTGGCTCCACAGTGGGGTTTTTTAGTGCTTTTAAATGCTGCTATGGCTTCAGTGGGAATTTGTAAATAATGCTGAGTGTTAATGTCACATCTCTGCATTATTTATCTTTTTTGTCCATTCCTTTCCATCCTTCTTCCCAGGACAGTCCTCTTAAAGGTCACTGTTTGTTTCTTGTTTCCTGGGATAGATATAAGGTGGTTCATGCATGTGTATTTAGAGAGGAACAATCAATTTTTGTTTGAATGTCACAATTGCATGTGCAGGTTCAGTTCTCAGGATCAAGGCTTGTAGCCTGGATTTTTCCAGTATTGGGAGAGCAGCAGATAAATCTGATTCCTCTAGAATCACTTATGAAATTAAAAGTTTGCCAGCAGTGGTGGTTTTTCTCTGAGTTGTTGTAGAAGCCTTTGCTGAAGCAGAGGATTAATCTTTCAAGATGCCCCAGCCCCTCCTCTTCTGAGTGTAAATATTTGCTTGCTAAATACTTCTGACTTAAAAGTTTGGGCCCAGCTGTGTTCTCTGCTGCTCATTTGTAGTTGCTCTGTGTTTGGGCAGTTGTGTACAGCAGCAGATGCTGAATCCTGGTTTCTCCAAGAGTTCAGCACTTGTCTAAGTGGTGTTTTATTGCACAGCATTCTGGAGGAGCTGCTGCCCCTTAAAATGCACTGGATTAAACCACAGTGGGAACCTTGGAGCATTGGGATGGCTCTCCAGGGTCCCTTCTGTGACCTGTGTTTCCATGAGGCAGTGGCCTCTCCTAGACCTGGATGCTGCCAGCCAGGAGATGAGTTGCTGTGTGACAGGGACAGAGCATTCTGCTCTTGGCTCTGTCACCAAAGGAATTAAAGAATTACTCCTAAAACCTTCACTGGGGTGTGCCTGGGCAGGACAGCTGACTTGCCTGGGTGCAGGAGCACATTTCTGTGTGTGTGGAAGGATGCAATGCCTGCTCTGAGTGCCGTGTGCTTTTCCTTGGCAGATGATGCCTTCATCAACCCCCACCTGCAGAGGATCTTTGAGCGCGTGCGTCAGAGCGCCGACTTCATGCCCATAAAGCAGATGATGGTGAGGAATATTCCTGAGTGCCTGTCAGGGAAAGGGACAGTGGACAGAAAAACTGTCACCTGTGACATGCCCTAGTAAGGGAGGTGGATGGGGATTTTATAGAATTTTTCATAATGTTACATATTTTCAGTTGGGGGTAAAGTGTGATTCCTTCTCTCAATTGTGTGTTGTCTTTTCTCTCAAAAAATTGGAAGTTTGGGTCTAGACAGAGGGGACAAAAAAAAAAGTGGGATTAACGTTGATATGGAGCAGGATGCTGCCACAAATATGGTTATAGGGTGTTGTTGAGTGTAGCCTCCTCTTGTGTTTCCTCTTCTCTTTTTTGTGGGTCTTAAGGTGGTGTCTAGATATGTCTACATCCCATTTTAGAAACAGACATACAAGCCTCAGTCTGATGGAAAATAACCAGCAGCTTTGCCCTTACCATTTTGGTTAACTTGCCATCAGGAAAACTCAGAATTAAGCTAAGTTTGCTTTTCCCAGTGTTTATGTTCTCTGTAAATTACTGTGTAAAGGGTGATGCCAAAGGAACTGCCAGCACTACTTATCTTCTGCAAGACACTAAGCAGAGCTAGAACTTAAATATGGCAGTCTGGCAGGGTAGCAAAAAAGATGTTAAAGCAGGCTGTGATGTTTAATTGTCAATATTGCCTTAAAGAGAGTCATGCCTGGATTGCTTCTCTTCAGTTTGGCAGGATGATGAAAGAGGAGAAATAGCTAACTCATTTTCTTTGCTCATTTTCTGGAAAATAGCAGGTGGCACCTAAAAGGGATGTTTATATGCCAAGGCAGCAGTTTTTGTGTTCAAGATTTCTGTCCCTTAGGGCAGAGCCCCACAGAGATCTGATGAGCACCTGTAGAGTGCTGGGGCAGCATTGCTGGCTGCACCACTCCCTGCCTTGCTGTGCAATAACAAGGCACAGAGGATCATCTAGAAATCAGGTTATAGGCACTCAGAACTCAGTCACCTTAGAGGAACATGATTTCTAAGACTGAAAGTCTTAAATCTTTGCTTCCCATACCCTGATCCTTTCTATTTATTTGTAGAAAACTCTGAACAACGATCTGGGCCCCAACTGGAGGGATAAACTGGAGTTCTTTGAAGAACGCCCCTTTGCTGCTGCTTCCATCGGTCAGGTTCATCTGGCACGCTTGAAAAACGGGAAAGAAGTTGCCATGAAAATCCAGGTGGGCTTTCCAGAACAGCCATGTCTTGTTTGTGCTCAGAGAAGGGCAGGGGAGCTATGTGTGTGCTGCTAGAGAAATAAACATTTTAATGGAAGTGAAGAAGTGCAAGCTTAGTGGAAAACACAGCAAAGGTTTTGCAGCTTGAGCCAGTCTGAGTCCAGATGAGCAGGAGACATCGCATGGATTTTCACTGTAATATGGGATAATGGTGCTGAGGGACTGCTTGTACTTTTAGGGCTGTATTGGAGGGTCCCACCTGCTCCCCAGGTCAGTCCCCTTTCTGGGATGTGCACATGCCCTAGGCCCCTTTCTGGGTGTCAGCAGCCTCAGGTGGCTGTTTCCAACAAAATGACATTCTAGAGCTAAAGCTTATAAACCATCCTTCTACAGCATGGTTTGTAATCCCAAGGAGTGAGGTTCCTGCTGACTCAGCAGTATCCCAGGCAAAGCTGGTCAGCTCATTGGTGGCTTTTTGTAGTATGGGGAAACTTTAGAAATATTATCAATGGGTGTGGGTGTCTTCTGAAGCCATTTGTGTCCCAAGGACTCTCTGAAGTCAGGCCAAGGTAACAGCAGCAGAAACTGAGCCCTCTGGCATGAGCACACAGTTTCCTCAGCAGTGCAGGCTCCTTCCCCTTGACAGACAGGCTGAGAACAGGGTGAGGTGCCTTGCCAGGACTGGGCTGGGGCCTCACCACCTGCCCTGCTGCTGGGAATGACACTCTGGGGCTTCCAGGGCTGTGTGCTTCCAGCTGTGGGAGGGAAAGGACTGACTGCCATGGCTGCTGTGAGATTTGTGTGTCTGAGAACTCATCATGTGGTGGAAGAATTCCCATCAGAGGATCTGAACAGGCCATTCTGATTGCAGGGAGCTGCATCTTAGCCTTTCTGTGTGTCCCCTGGTTTAGATGCTGGGCTTTGAGAAAGCTTTTAGAGGAGGGATGTGTGGCTCAGGATGCCCTGGCCCATTGTGGTGTGGGGGCTGAGCCAGGTGTTTTTATCCTGCCCTGTACAACCAGGCCTCATCTAACCCCAACACTGCCCTCTCCCATTGTGTCCCACAGTACCCTGGAGTGGCCCAGAGCATCAACAGTGATGTCAACAACCTGATGGCTGTCCTGAGCATGAGCAATATTCTCCCTGAAGGTAAAAGACAGAACCCTGTGTTCCCAGGTGGAGTTCTGCCAACCCCTTTCAAGCAGCACATTGCATGTGTCCCTCCAAGGACTGGGGAAAGGAACATAAGGATGCTAAGTGTGCCCAGGAGCAGATTCCTGCAGGAAGCAGGAGAGGCAGAGGGTGCAGGGCCAGCTTGGGGAGCCTTGCTCTGTTCTCCTGTTGTGCTGCACAGGTGGGAAGTGCAGCTGTGTGTTTGTGGCCATGTGTGCACACAGCTGCAGAGTAACTGCACTTGTCTCTGTGTGTTCTCTATAGAGATAGACCCATAGGGATTCTTGGCAAAATATAAAGTGCCTGGGAATACTCACTTTTGGTGGCTTTCTAGGCTTGGAGTGTGGGCAGTGTCCAGGTGAGGTAGTCTTGCTTTGTCCTGTTACTTTCTGGTACATTTGGCAGAACTCATTCTTCTCCATGTTCCCTTGCAGCTTTCCATGCCTGCCATTCTGTACTCTTCCCAGATGTTCTCTATTTTTTCAGAGCTGTGGAGAACTGTCTGACTTGTAACTTGCTTGGTGTCCCAGCACATGGATAAATCCCTTTTCCCACAGGGAATGCAGGACTTACCACTCCTTTTTCCAAATATGTGCCTGCAGCAGCTGTAAATATCAGTGGGACTGTAGAAATGCTGCTCTAAAATCAGGCTGGGTGCTGACAAAATCTGGCACTGTTCTCTCTGGTGGCTGGGCAGGGCCCTGCACAGATTGCTGCAGCCCCAGTTGTGTCTGGCCCAAGAAGCAGATTGGTTTTCCAAATTCAAGACTAAGACTGGGCTTGGCACCTCAGGCTCTGGCTACGTGCTGCTGCTGCAGTACACTGCATTAGTCATGGTGACTGTTCCTGCCTGGCAGTGCCTGCTGCCACTTGCAGGCAGCTATGGAGCTGTTCCTGCTGCTTTTGCCCAGTGCTTGGGTGCTTGTCTTTGGTGTGTGTCCCTGCACAGCCATGCCAGCAGCAGGAATGGACAGTTTGGGCTGTGGGGTGGGAGCTGGGAGAGGACAGAGCAGTGCTGTGCATGTGCCTGGGCTGTGATTACTGCACAACCTGCATCTGGTTGGAAATGCACCTTGGCCCTCTGGGGCCTCCTGTGCTCCTCAGCTGCAGCTCTGGGAAGCTTAGCCTGAGCAGATCCTTTTTTCTAAGCCTGCTCTCTCCTGTGCTGTTTGACTTTCAGGTCTGTTCCCAGAGCACCTGATTGAAGTGGTGAGCAGAGAGCTGGCCCTGGAGTGTGACTACCTGAGAGAAGCTGCCTGTGCAAGGAAATTCCAGTATGTTCCCACCATTGCCTTGAGCCCCTTCTCTTTCTGTGTGTGTGGAAGAGGCAGGAGAGGTTGCTTAACTTGAGGGCTGGTGTGAGCTGACTGCTGTGCCCTGCCATGGCACAGGGGAAGGGTGCATGGCTGTGGCCTGAGCTGTGCCCCAGAATCACCTCCTTGTCTCAGGGGGCATGGCTTCAGTCAGCTGAGTCTGTGGTGCTGCAGTAACTCCTGAGGCTGGGTTGCAGTGTCTTCCATGTGCTCTTACCTCAGCCTGTTGTTAACTTCTCCCATCCCTCAGCCCAGAAGGTTCTCAGTTCAGCTCTCTTCAAGCAGTTACCACCACCAGTGCTGCCTGCTCCCTTGGCTTGCCAAAGCACCCAGATTATTTTCCCATGGTGCTGGATGCTCTTCCTGTCCTGCTGCACAACTGTGGCACTGCTTCCCTTGGCAAAGCAGTTCTTCCCTGTGTGCAGTCTGGCCCTGAAGCCAAGTGGGGTTAGCAGAAGAGCCCAGTGCCCCTTGATGCACCAGCCTGGAGCCTTCTTAATATCACTGCCCTGGCAGGAGATGGGACCTCAGGAGCTGGCAGTGGCTCCAAGTCACTGGCAGGGTTTCTGCTGACTTAATCCCTACTGTAATTGCTGAGGGAAACATTTCCTGGCAGCCCCAGGCAGGGTGTGGGGAGAGGCTGGTCCAGGGCTCTGTGAGGTGTTGCTGATGGGTCTGTCTGCTCTCAGGGCTCCTAAACCTCTTCCTCTCCTTTCTCCACCCCTAGGGAGCTGCTGAAAGACCACCCCTTCTTTTATGTACCCAGAGTAATAGATGAGCTGTGCAGCAAGCACGTGCTGACCACAGAGCTGGTGTCTGGCTTTCCCTTGGATCAAGCTGAAGGACTGAGCCAGGAGATTCGAAATGAGGTGAATTGGGGATGTTGGGTTTGTGCCCTTGCTCAGAGCCCTGTGCCAGGCTTGGGGGGTGCCTTGTGGCACAGCAAACCCTGAGCAGGGCTGTCTGGAGCCTCCAGGAAGACTTGTTTAGGGAAGGTGGCAGTGACACTGGAGTCTCTCCAGGCTTCTCTGGGCCTTGCAGGCACCAGCACTCAGCAGGGAGGGGCTGGAGAGGGTGAATGGCAAGGGCAGCTGAAGGGGAGGCAGCCTCACTGTGTGATGCCATTTCTGGTGACCTTAATTTTGGGGGGACTGTCAGTAAGGGCAAAGGTGCTTTAGGCAGCTGCTCTTGTGGGCAGGATTGCAGAATCATCCCAGTGCAAGCAGCTGGGTGTCATTCCTGCAGGACTGGCTGGAAAAGTACCTGTCAGTAAACAAAAGCAGGGATGTGGGGATAGGTGGGTGTTGGTGCTGAATATAGCCAGGGATTGGAGTGCTGTGGTGGGACAAGCAGCTGTTCTAGCAGCAGAAATAACTGTCCTGGTATTTGGATGTGTGTGTGTCTGTGTGTGTGAGCTGTAGCTGTTAGGTCGCTGGGGAAGAGGGCAGAGTCTGTTCCCCTGGTTAAACAGATCTCAGTGTCACATTAGATTTGAAGCTGTGCCAGAGCTGGCTGGCTATTCTTAGGGACTGTCCCCAGCAATGAGCTGCTCCATCACCAGGCCTCATGTTAAAAGTCTCTGAGCTGCAGGAACAGCCCTTCTCTCCTGTGAGCCACTGGCCTGGCTGACCCTCTGCCTTCTGACCCCAATGGCAGGGTCCTGCAGCAGGGCTGGGCTTGCATTTGGTGCTCTCTTCCTTGCACTTGTGTTTCACTCAGCTTTGCAGCAGCTGGAGAGGGGCAGAGTGAGGCTGGCAGTTCTGCTCAACAGGCTCCAGCTTAGCAATTCTCACAGAAAAGCTCTGCTGGAGTGTGTAATCCAGCAGGGGGGGTTTCAGGGACTGCTGCTCTTGCTTTTCTGTGCCTGTTGGTCCCAAGGTGTGGCTCTCTGCTCCTCCCTCAAGCTGGGTCAGTGCTGAGCCCACAGGAGTGCATGCTGGCTCAGCTATCATACAAGATTCCCATTCTTGCAGCACCCAGTGTGTAGTCAATGCTGGAAAGTGAAAAGGCAGGAGCAGAATGCAGCTGGATGAGCACTGGAGCATCTGTGCCGTCTGCTAAGGACATCCCATGGCAGGGCTGGGCTGGGAGTTGCTGGGGCTGTGGTGAGAGGTGTTCCTTCAGCTCTGCATAGAGCAGATGGTTCCTGCTGGTGTGGCCATGTGTGCCCTGTTTGCTGATGCCTGCTCTAAGTTAAGGTGTGAATAGAGCTTGTTTCTTGTTTCTCCTTGTTGTAAAAGATCTGCCACAACATCCTGGTGCTGTGCCTGCGGGAGCTGTTTGAGTTCCGCTACATGCAGACCGACCCCAACTGGTCCAACTTCTTCTATGACCCACAGCTGCACAAGGTAAGCCTGAGCAGCCACTCTCCTGCCTTCACAAACATCAGTTTTCTTCAGCTTTTGGTTATTCCTCACTCTCACTCCCCACTTAATGAGTCCTGACTGGGATTCTCTCAGTTTCCTGTCCTCGAGGCATGGGCAGATAGCACAGGGAAACCTCCCTTTGCCACTTGCCCTCACTAGGGCTTGGTAGGAAAGCAGGGCTGCTGTAACCCTGGCCCTTGAGCAGTCACAGCTACTTCCTTAACCTCAGGATCTGTTCAGGTGGTGGGAAGCTGCAGCAGGCAGTGCTCTACCAGCACACACCTGAGCCCAGGACTCTTCAGCTAAATGCTCTTGTGCTGTGGAGATAAGACTATTAATTCCTGCTCACTGGTTTGGCTGCTTGTCTGTGCTCTGTAGGGCAGATGGAATTGCCTTTTATTCCTGAGGTCAGTGCTGCAAAGTGCTGGGAAAAGGTTCAGTGCTGCTCTGTCCCTGCACATGGAGCCTGAGTGGAGCTGCCAGCAGAGCAGGAGTGGCAGTGTGGGCACTGGGCAGTGGCCTCAGCCCTGCTGGGCTGCAGACTGGGAATAAAGGAGTCAGGGGCAGCTGGGATGCAGAGGAGAGCTGTTCCTGAAGAAATCAGGAGCATTCTTAAGATCAGCTGTGGTTGACTCTAATAGAGACAGCTTTGTCCATTCCAGGTGGCCCTGCTGGACTTTGGAGCAACACGAGGGTTTGATGAGAAGTTCACAGATGTCTACATAGAGGTGAGGACACGCACTGTGCCCGAGAGAGCTGCACTTGATTTTGCAAATACTCTTATCTCTTATCACTTTGTACTGGGATACACTTTGGGTGTGGGGGAAGCAGGGCTGGAGGCAAGAGTGGTCTCTGTTCCTGTTTCATCCCTTGCCATGGCTGTCTGCAGATGTGCTGCAAGCTCTGAGGTGGGATGTTCACAAAAGTGCACTGCAGTGATGCTTGCTGGGGGCCTTGGGTGTATCAGGGCACTCACAATTCTGTGATTTTTATATGAGGATATGCAGGAATTGCTTGTTCCCCACCTCCTCCTGAGATTCTCAGATTTTCCACAGACAGATGAATGAAGTCAAACATGCTTCCTTTGTGCTCACCATGTTCTGCACATGGTAACTGAGCTGCCAGGGCCACCTAAAGCTGCTCACAGTCAGCTCTGCTGTTTCTTTGGGGAGGGGCTGACTATTTGTGAATTTTTTTTGCTGTCCCTTACATTCTGTGGGCCACGTGCAGCCCTGTTGGGAAGAGGTGGATCTTTTAGCAGTAGCTCTTAACCTGTCCAGCATGCAGGGCCTGAGGAGAGGGCAGAGGCAAGGGAGTGAGCAGTGGCTGGTGTTGGTGTGTGCTCCTGTGGCCTGGGCAGCAGTCCTGCTGTTCTGTCTTCTCTTGGCTCTCCTGAAAGTATTTCTCTTTCTCAGATAATCAAGGCAGCTGCTGACATGGACAGAGAGAGAGTACTGAAGAAGTCCATTGAAATGAAATTCCTCACTGGCTATGAAATCAAGGTATGGAGCAGAAGGGTCTGATTTTGGTGTTGGCCACAGATAAGGTGATTGCAGGTCTGTGAACTTCCCCAGACTTCTTGGTGTGGTAAAAGTGTCAGTCCAAAAGCCCTTTTGATAAGCATGAGAGAGGAGAGTAAAAAAGGTTTTGGCTGTTGTTCTCACTTCCTTTTGGGAGCAGGAAAATAATGACACAGCTAGCCCCAAAACCACTGTCCTTCCTTCTCTCCCCATGCAAGACCCTGCAGCTGATGACAATTCCTGAAGAAATATAGCAAATGTCCAGTCACTTTGATTTTGTATTTTCAAAAGGATCTGGGTATTTTTTCTGAAAGCTATTAAAGGAAAATCCATTTTCTCACATACTCCTTCCCACTGTGCACTTGTGCAAATGTGTTAGAACCAGCATGTTGTATGACTCGGAGGATGCTTTTCTGGAAGGTTTAGCTGCTCAAAAATGTATGAACTAAATGCTCCTCAGTCTTGCTGGGGGCTGGAGGTTCCCTTTGTTGTGGACAGGGCTGTTTCTCCTGAGCTGCTGCTGTTAGCACTTTCTTTTCCTCTTTGGTGGTTGTCATGGCTAGTGGTGTTATCTCTCTAGTTAAGTGTTACTTATCCCTCTTTCCTTTTGGGCAGGAAATGGAAGATGCCCATTTAAATGCTGTCCTCATCCTGGGAGAGGCTTTTGCATCTAAGGAGCCTTTTGATTTTGGCAACCAAAGCACCACTGAGAAGATCCATGGTTTAATCCCAATCATGCTGAAGCACCGGCTCATTCCCCCACCAGAGGAGACCTACTCCCTTCACCGGAAGATGGGCGGCTCTTTCCTCATCTGCACCAAACTGAAGGCCAAAATTCCCTGCAAAAACATGTTCCAAGAGGCATACAGCAAGTACTGGAGCAGTAGGGGCAAGAAGCCAGAGGAGTAGTAAGAGGAACTTGTCTTGTTGTGAGGGCCTGGTTCAGCTGAGCCTTGCAGAGAGCGGTCCAGCCTCCCCTGCGTTGCTCCCCAGCCCTCCATCCTCTTGAGATGCAGCAGCCCCATGCCCTGGAAGCCAAGGGTGCATTCCACGAGGACAAAGCTGCTCTTTCCTGCTCTGTCTGTCCTGCCTGGACTGCCAGCACAGCCCACAGCTTGCAGGAAACTCTTGAGTGCTTCTGTGCTGCTTCAAGGCACCAGCTGACTACCTTGAATGCATTTGTAACATTGTGATGGTGGCTGCATATTGACAGGGTTTTGTAACGAGTAGGGGAAGGAGGATGAGAGCAGAATTTAATATTGAAACCTATTTGTAATTGTCCACAAATTGTTTTTTAAAAACCTTCCCTCTTTCAAGCTGAGGTGGAATTCAAGTAGTTTTCATACTGTGAATTTAGAGAATGAGATACCAAGGTGTTCCCTACCACAGACACATCCAGCACCTCCCCCACATTTTTGTAAGTCAAGTGGTGGCAGTCTGAGAACCCTCCTGGATTCTTCTGACATTGATTTAATGCAAGGAGCGTGTGTGTATGTTGAAGTTTGATGCTTTCTGCCTCTTTCTGGCTTGCAAGCTAAACATAGGAAATATTTTAAAAGTCCGAGAATTGAATGCCAGTCTCTTTTAAACACACACACACATGCACACTCTCACAACCCATCTCTGTTCTGGGAGTCAAACATGTAATCAGCAGAGCTAGATCTGAGCACACCTAGTGGGATTCTGCACTGTCTGGTAGGTATCAGCTTTCCTGAGGGTGAGTTAGATAAGCTCCAACTCTGACCCCCACTGCTTGCTAAAACCTGCTCTGTGTGTTTCCCTGAGGCAGAACTTGCAGCAAGGCAAACAAACGTCCTGCCTCTGGAGAGCAGCTGCAGATCAGCTGAAATGTCACACGGTTCAAACCAGACGCACAGTTTTAAACTCCTGGAGTCGAGCTAGAAAATTGACTTTTGTAGGTTTTTGTACAAAGCCTGAACCTGTACGACTTCCTGATGTCAATAAACAAGTGCTTGTGCTGTGGGTCTGCTGCTTGTGGCTGTGTCATCGTCTGTGTGGGAATGGACACTCAGGTGAGCAGTGTCCTGTTCTGGGGATAAACTGCAGCTCAGCAGAACATGAGGCCTGGTCATGCCATGAAAATCCCTGGTAATTTACTTGTTTTTAATTATCCTTTGTTTCTATCACTCTGGTAGCAGCCTCCTGAACACAAGTCTCTCTGCCTTTCCTCCACTTGTGCAGGAGAGGCTGCTGGAGCTGAGGCTTCCCTGGTGCCTTACCAGGTGTCCTTGTCTGGCAAGTGCCAGGTATTGATTTACCAGCAGGCTCAGCTGGTCCTGCTCAGCTAACAGAGCCCAGGAATGCCCAGGTTGCCTGATCTTACACTCCAGCATGTGTCAAATCCTGACAGCTGACACTTCAGAGGGAGAGAACAGGTAAGAGAACAAATGGTCTCTCTCTCAGGAGTGATCTCTGAGAAATAGGAAAAGAGGTAATGGTATTATCTTTATTCCAAAGCCATAAACATATAATATACCACTTCATTTAAGACTATATTGAACAAGATACACTGCAGTTCAGTTCAAAATGCCAGTCAGATTATTCTTAACCTTTTGAGAAGAGTTAACTCTGCTGTTCAATGAAGTAATAATAGTTTTGCATGAAGCAGTTTATCAGTGTACAAAGTTGCAGTAACTTCCCTTGTTTTGAGTTCTGATAGACATTGTTTAGTTTTTCTCCTCTGGCTCTAGACCTTGCAGCTGTAAAAACAGCGGAGTTGTTTGAGCTGTTAAATGCTTATGTTAAAGTTTAAAAAGTAAAGTATAAAAAGCTGACAAGGGAATTAGATTAGGTGAGCTTCAGAGCAGATTTTCTGAAAGTGAAGATTCCAGGCCAGCATGTTCAGAGAGCAGAGTAAGCTGGAGCACTGCAGTTCACTTTTCCCCTTGCTCATGTCAGCCCAGATCTTGTGTATACCATGCTGGGGCAAGAGTGCTCAGCTCCTGGCAAACATTCCCCTTCCCAAGAGGGTTTAGGAATGACATCCAGCTGAACGGTGGAGTTTGTTTTGCATTTGCCAGAGGGTAGGAACTTGCAGAAGCTGAGATGTTGCTTTATTAGGAGAGCTAATTAGAGCCCTGAGTCACTAATTCTCCTGACCTTTTGTGTATGCTCTGAAAGCATTAATAGTGGCTGTAGCTTTGTCCAGAGAGATTTGTGACAGGAGGAACTGCATGTCAGAGCAACAGCCCTGTAGAAAACGTGAGCTAGAAACTCTGGCTTCAAGTCAGAGCAGTTATGACATTGTGCAGTGAGCAGGAGCACTTGGTCCATGCCAGGCACTGCATTTGCTTGAACTGTGCTTGCAGGCTGGAGGCTGTGACTGTTCTGTGCTGCAGGAAGCTTCTATGGTCCAGAAAAATCTCTTGTGAAACCATTTCTTCTTTGCACAGGGCAAGCTGCAGATTAAAGCTGCCTCTGGAATGACAGTGATTTTCCATTCTAAAGGAACAAGATTCAGCCTTGGAAGAAGTGGGAATCACGGTGCCTGGTCCTGAGAGGGTTTGGAAATGGAAGAATGCCCAGGCTGGCACTGCTGGCAGTGTGGGATGAGTAACAGCCCAGTGCTGTATTCCTGCTGCAGGGGGGTCACTGAAGCAGATACCAAAGCCAGGACTTAGCCCAGAATCACTGAGGTGGGAAAAGACCCCCGAGATCATCAAACCCAGCCCTGAGCCCAGCACTGCCTTGTTCACCATGGAACCATGTCCTTAAGTGCCACATCCACACCTCCTTTGAACACTTGCAGGGATGGCGACTGCACCACTTCCCTGCACAGACTGTTCCCATATTTCACATGCCTTCCTGTGAACAAATTTTTCCTAATACCTAATCTAAACTTTCCCAGGCCCAATGAGGCCATTTCCAACATTACACCAAGAGGGGAATGAATGAAGAGGACGCTGCACCAACACACTGTGGTACAGGAAAAATTCCAGATTGACTTGGGAGGGATGGGATGACAAGAAAGGGTCAGGGCACATGCAAAACTTCAAAAAATATTCTGAGATGTACTTAAAAGTGCATCAAGGCCAACGTGATGCTGGTAGCTCAGAACTAACTAACAATCCAGGCTCTAACACTAAGACAGCTGAAATATTTGATGTGTAACTACAAATGAAGGCAGAACACCAAAACCACTGACTACAACTCCGTAACTATCTCTTTCTTAGGTCATCACAGCACAGCTGACCCAAGAAAAAGGTCAGGAAAACTGTATTCAATATAGAAAAGTATCCAGTCACTTTGATTTGGTATTTTCAAAAGGATCTGGTTATTTTTTCTGAAAGCTGTTAAAGGGAAATCAATTTTCTCACATACTCCTTCCCAAATGTGTTAGAACCAACATGTTGTATCTTCACCATTTCCATTTCCTCCTCAAAGCTTAATGGGGGTAGGTGGGAAAAAAGACAGAACATCTACATTTCTAACAGTTCCCTGTTTTATTGCAGTACATCAAAGTAGGTTAATATTAAGTGTGTTACCAACATAAAATATTGGTGGTAAGTCATTTTTACATTGTTGACTGTTCCACCTTAAATATTTCTGTGCAAAAGAATCTACATCATTGTTCTGTAGCAGAGAATCTCTTACAATGTCCCCTACAACATTGAGGGCATTAAACAAAAGAGTGAGAAGAGGCAAAAAGCAGAATTTTTCCCCCACACGCACACTTGTCAGCTTTTATACTCTAAAACAAAAAAAAGTGATTACATCTATGCCATGCAAAACTGTACAATAATATTACAATGAAAAACCTAAAAAACATATTTTAAAAATAAATGATATGAAACCGTCATACATAAAAAGGCAGGTATAGCAACACTGGTTTGTTTGTGGATTTCTTCCCTGTAGATGACTGTCTCAAATGGAGAATGAAAATGGGTTGTACTGAGCTGCAGCTGGAATGAGAGGAGCTGGAATTCAGACTGGAAAGCCTGCAGCAGAGCGGCCTCTGGGGGTGTTTATCAAACAAACTGTGAACACAAAGGGCACAGAAGGGTGCTCACACTTTGTGTTAGTGCAGAAAAGTTGTCCCATTTCCTCCATGGAACGGGCTCGTGTTCACAGAAGAACCCACAGCAGGAATTGCTATGTGCCACTTTGATTCTCAGACTAAGGCTCAGGAGCTGGGGGTACTTGCACTGCATGAAGTTTTAGCCTTAATGCATTCATAAAATAGGAAAGAAAACTTTTTTCCACCCAAAAGCATGTTTGTCCTGTTCCTCAGGGTCTGGCCATGCAATACAGCACAGGGCCAGATTCTGTTTCTGTGGTAATAATCCAACTGTTCTGTTTGGAAGGGCTGACACACTGTGAACCAGTTAGGTGCCGTTAAACTACATTTCTATAAATAAACTATGCTTTTTGGACTTTTTTGGTATGGCAAGACCCTTAACTTCCCTCTGCCATGTACCTGGGAATAACACACCTGGGTTGTAACTTATCAGAATCAATTCAAAGAGAGAACATTCCTGACTCAGTTTTGAACTCATTTAAATGGGCAAAATGCACATTCATAACAAGCCACAGCAATTATTGGAGGGAAAAAGAAGCAACTATTTCACCACAGTCTCAGGAATGTTTTTTTGAAACCACCAGCTGTCTTCTACAGGCCAAAGGCAAGAGAGAAAAGAGGACTGTAGCCCTGCTTTTGGGTTCATGAAATGTGGGAGGAAGCCACATACCTGTGTGTGCACACGTGCAGGGGAAAACTATTTACCAAACCTATTCCATCCTATAACCCGGAATCCTTAGTAGCTGCCTGAATCTGTTCAGATCCTTGTTGCCATCAAAATAGAGAGAAAAAAAAAGGCAAAACCCCAACAACCCATCTGTTCAAGCACTGTCAAAAATGCAAACAAACACCTTCAGTCTCAGCCAGAAGGAAAAACCCAGCTAGAAACACATCCTGTGTACAGAGAACATGTGCCACACTCAGGAATTCAGGGGGAGGTTTCAGCTCCCAGAAGAAAATGCAGCCCTCGACCTGTGGAGCTGAAGCAGTGCTACAGTGCAAAGGAGCAAACATCAAATACAGGAGACAGCTGTCCTGGAGATACCAGTCAAGAGTCTTACAGTTCAAATGACCAAGTTACTTTTCCTTTAGAAAGCTCAGCTGCAGTATGCATACCAACAAAGAGAGATGAGTGTGGTTTCAAATTGAGTCTGTAACCAAATGGTCCCCAAATATATAAAACTATTTAAGCCCTAGGACAATTTTTCTCTTTTCCAATAAGTGATGTGGTCATTTGCCTTTCAACTGAGAGAACAGTTGTTGTTTCTCTTCTGAACAGACACATATAAAAATGCACAGGACCAAAGTAATGATTAAATAAACCCTAGAGAAGACTGCTGAGGCTTGGACATTGTAGTGTACAAACAGTGTGGGCCTGTGGAGCTCTCATCCTCTGAGCTTAGTGTTGGAACACAGCTGACCTATGCTCTGCCTGAAAATGCCAGGGTTGGTATCCATAGATTGCAGGCACTGGAACAGAGCAAACACAGGGGTTTGCTCAATTTAATGTTTGCTAAGTGGTGGCTCTTCAGGTTCCATTTTCAGACAGAGCTTTAGTACAGCTGCAGAAAAATAAAGTCCATGGAAAATGATCCTGTGACCCTCTCTCAGGGGGCTGCCATGCAGGCTGCTTTGTCTTTAATGACTACTGTTTAAATGCCTTCTCTCAACATCAAAATAAGATTATTATTTAAATACAACATACAGTAAATACAAAACTAGTCTGCAAAGGCTTTGAAAAGTGTGTGGACATGCTTCACCAAAACAAGGGAATTGTGGGGAAAAAGCAGTGCCTATACTTGAAGCAATATGCAGCCTTTAAAAAGAAGCTGATGTGGAATTTCAATAATGCCAATAATGCCCTGCCTATCTGTCCCTCAGAAATACATAAACTTTTCTGGGAGGAATTACTTTCAGATGCTTTGCTCTTTGCTAAAGCTTTTAATTTCAAATGCCAGGCTTGCAAAAGTAGTAGGTTTGAAGTGAAAACAAACAACACAACCAGCTTGCTACTCTGAAATAGCCAAATAGGAGAGAGACAGGCTTTTGATATGATGGTTCCTACAATAATTTCTTGAATCCCTGTCCCAAAATAACACTGAATGAACTTAAACTTGGATAAGCCTCTTGATTCAGAGTGAAAGAGAAATCTTACCTATGAGACCCAGCACGATTAAATGGATTAGATGATCTGTGTCTTGTTCCCTATGTCACATGTAGATCATACCTGGAAATTACTGTACATGGTTTGAACTTACCTACAACCTCTATTAGGGAAGACAGAAACTGCAAAACTCCAAACACCTCTGTGTGGGTGAAACTCTACATAACTGCTGACTGCAAGAACACAGAATGGTTTAATGAGAGCCATAACAAGTTTCCAAAACCCACAAACCCCAATAGTCTAAATACAAAAAGCCCTTATGGGTTTGAGTATGGTCATAGTATGAAGCCAGCAACAACACTACTGGGAAGAGAGGCTCATCCCCAATGAAAAGCACAATCTGCCTTGCTAACTAAAGAGAAGAGACATCTTCCTCTTACCACACATCTGCTATCAGTTTCTCATTTATTCTGCCAACTGGGTGACCACTTCAGCTTTCTATTTATTTTTCCAGCTTCAGCAGGCTCTGCCTTCCTCTGCAATACTTCCTGCCCTCCAACCTGCCCTGCTTTTGGAACCAAACAGCAGGTGAGCACATAGAAACAACTGCAAATTGCACAAACCCACAGCACAGGTAGGGGGCAGAGGAAAACCAACCTTGCCAGTGCAGCAGTTGAGGGTCACCAGGCGTCTCTGACTACCACAGTGTGAACAGTGTGAGGTCAGTCTTCAAGGTTCTTTGTTGCTACAGTGACAGCAAAGCCAGCCAGGGCCGGCTTTGGGCTAAGGGCACTCGTTTGGCTGATGTGTATTAGCAACCAGTATTTGGTAATGACTGTAAGAGTTTGCTGCTCAGGGATGGTCAAGGAGGTGTGGAAGACTGCTCCCTTCTGAGTTAAACCTGCTGAAAGGCTGACCCAGGGGAACAGCTTTCCTGCTGAATCCAGCTGCACTGAACTCCCTTGCTGCCTGAAGGACCTCTCCTGTAGCTGCTGCAAGGCTCCAGCTCACAGGTGGCACGCACGGAGCCAGGGCAGCCTGTGGCTGGCTACTGGGACAGGGCCTTGCTGCCAACTGCTGTAGTTTCTGAAAAGGATGGGGACTGTGAGGAAAACAGGAATTACAGCTTCAGTTCTGCTACTGAAGGCCAGAAGGAGAGAAGTGTAGTGAGAGCACTGCGGGGGCAGCGCCGCGAGCGCGCGGAATCTCTGTCCTGCCGGAGGGTTTAGCCAGGCCTCCGAGTCTGTAAATCACCGAGCATGAAAACAGGGACAACACAAATCTTAAATTAAAGGCTCTCTTAAATAAGCATCCATCTTCTGCTGCATACACAATGCTTTTTTTTCTTTGAATATATACATACGTATTTTACTCTAACATCTGCGTATTTATTTAAACTCTGTACTGTAGTAAAATATGCATCATTTTAATCAATAAGGATTTGCTGGCGACAATCAGATTGACATTCAAACGTGGTGGCTGAAAGCTTTTATGTGCCTCTGACATACTGATCATTCCCCATGGTGGGGAAGGGGTCTCTGTGCTACTTTTGTACAGTACAATGAGCTATTGTATGAAAACAAAATCCCTCTGAATTTTCTCTTGTTGACACTGGTCTGGTCTACTTACACTACCTTTTGGGAAGTGGAAGGGGAGTGGGATAAATACGTCTTTAAAAATGAAGCAGCTGTAACCACAAAAATGAAACCAATACTAATACAAATCTACAGCATCTGATATTTACCAACACCCTAGCTTTGCTCATTTGCTGCTGTCAGATCTGGGGAGGTGAGGCAATGCTGAACGGTGCTGAAGGCGACCAGCTTTTACCTTCCTCTGTACCCCACTCCCAGATCCTTTTCCGACAGGGAATGGGGAGGGTTAGGAGGATGAAGGTGAGAACTGGATCAAGTGAAGGGGGCAGCCATGGGGACAGCAAGCTGATGTGATGCCAAATCTGAATGCTGAAGCAGTTCATGAGTCCCAACTCACGTGGTCAGAGCTCTCCAGGGAGAGGCTCTTGGTCTTGTGAGGAGAAACCGGGCTGGGAGGGCTGCTGAGGTTGGAGCTGTTCGATGCCGTCGAGTGTCTTGGAGAGTCAGAGTCCTGCAGCCCAGAGACACACAGGAACACCAGTAAGCAACAGGACAGCAACTTTGGGGGTCACAGAGTGTCCCAGCAACAGTGGCCAGATTCAAAGGCCTCTGCGGATTTTGCTTGTGTCCAAAAATCCTGAGGGATCTTTTTTGCTCACAATTTCCAAGGAGACCCGAGATTAAATGGTCAGGTCACTCTGCTTTCAGCAGGCATAAGTGATACTGACATAAGGTCACAGCACCAGGGGATTCTGGCATTCTGTGTGTTGCCAAGGGCTGCTTGGCCAGCAGAGTGTGCAGCTACAACAGCTCCTGCATTTTCACAGATGACGATCAAGATGCTCTTGCACTAAAATGAGAAATCTTTGTGGCTTCATCACAGCTCCCTGTTCTATGTCAGCCCCAGGGTATCAGTTCAAACATCCTATCGAGTTACTTGGATCTTCCAGAGCGCAGGAGAATGCAGCTCTGAGCCTGAAGTTGGACTCACAGCTGCCTTTCAGCTTCCACTGGCAGGGTATATCCAGTATCATGAAAAGCCTGTGTGATCTCTTATTTTCACACTCCTTGGTAAGAAAATGGGTTGGGGAAGTTTTGTAGGCCAGTTTCAGATAGAACCTTCCTATGTAAAACAATTTTGGCTGGAGGGATTGAGTTTAGCACTGGGCAGGGTTTCAGTCCTATCATAATGATAGTCTTGACTGCACAGAATAGAAATTATTAAATCAATTTCCTGCTCTAAATGAAATCATAATTCTTAAATTGCCTTGTTAACTTCTGAGTACAAAGTGTCTCCTGTGAAGTGGTTGCTAAGATAGCTTATGAATCTTTGCACATAAAGGCCAAAAGGAATATCAGCACTTCCAGCTGTGATAGGCCATGATCAGGCTGTTACTCTACTGGGCCAGTGTTTGGGGGAGCCTTGCTACCCACACATCTCCAGCTAAGGAATGTGCAGAAAAGCAGAGAGCTTTTTCTGCATCCTAAATACCAGCACCAGAGCAGACACTTTGACCACAGCCTTTTGTAGCTTGAAATACAGGAAATCCATCTCTCTGCTGTCAAGGACTCCCAAGCTTGTAGCCAACCCATGAGAGGACTGAAGTGCCTCACCTTTACCCACACCTGCAAGGTTTCTGCTCCTGCTGCAGCCACTCACCTCTCGCTCGTAGTCCCTTGTGGGAGCATCGCTGCCCTGGTCCAGCCCCCCTGAGGACAGGGAGCCGTCCGAGGGCGATGCCATGGGCTGGCGCTTTGTTCCGTAGCTCCCGCCCGAGAATTCCCTGCGCAAAGCGCTGCCGTTCTGCGCCGACGATCCTGCAACAGAGAATCAAACTGAGCTACAGACACAGAGTCACAGAGTCATGAGGTTGGAAGAGACCTCTGAGATCAAGTCCAACCTATGCCCTAACACCTCAACTAGACCACAGCACCAAGTGCCACGTCCAGTCTTTTTTATCTTTGCTATAGAGGCAAGAGAGGCATCAAGAACTACACACAGCTCAGCAACAAAATTAATAACCATGGAGTGTCACAGACATATTTTATGAAAAATACTTTTGCTAGGATTTTTTCTCCTGAGAAACTGAGAGATCTCAGGAATGAAATGTAAACAATGATTATCTGCTGCTGTGGAATGCAACAGGTGCATCTGTGATTGGTCTCATGTGGTTGTTTCTAATTAATGGCCAATCACAGTCCAGCTGTCTCAGACTCTCTGGCCAGTCACAAGATTTTATTGTCATTCCTTTCTATTCCTCGCTAGCCTTCTGATGAAATCTTTTCTTCTATTTTTTTAGTATAGTTTTAATATATAATTTTCTTTTAATATACTATGTATCAGCAAATAATAAATCAGCGTTCTGTAACATGGAGTCAAGATTCTCATCTCTTCCCTCCTCCCTGTGAACAACACCACAATGGAGCTTGTGAACAACTTGTCACTGATTTAAAACACTTGAGCAGGAGCAAAACAGTCCCAGGGCTAAGAATGTAATTTGAATTCTAACATCAATTAAAAACACCTGACAAATTACAAATGTGCGACTCTCAAAAGCACTACCTGCTTATTCATGTGCTCCTTTGAAAGCAAGACTAAAATGCTCTGCTGGCCTTGGCAGCAACACAGTCAGCCATCACTCGGGAAAACCCTCATCCAGTGTGGACAGAAGGAACTGCAGACAGCCCTTTCCCTGCCACACTTGTGCCCAGCCCCCAGAAGCAGAGAGCTCCGTTTGCTTACGTGCTGCCAAGCCGCTGCTGGCGCTCATGGAGCGTCCCGGCTCCGTGCGGGATTTGGTGATCGACGGGATGCTGACGGAGCCGCTGAACACCGTCCGGCTCTCCTGGGGCCGCAGGTTCTGAAACGCACACACACACACCATGGTCACTTACCCACTGCTGCCTCAGCCTTGCTGCTCTGCCCCAAAACACGGGAAAGCCCCGACCTTACCAGAGCTGAGTATCTGGGCAGCAAGTCAGCAAAAATTGCAAAATAATATTCTGCAGTTTAGTGCAGAGACTGGCAGCACACGCAACGCGGCAGTCAAGTGCTGAATTACATGGACATATGCAGGCAACTGAAAGAATACATGGAATAATTCCAGAATTTCCCTGAGAAAGGATGGCTTGCAAGCCTAATTAAGCTGCTGTGGATATATTCAAGTCACACTGCATAAGGCCTTCTTTCTGAATACAAGCTTCCAAGGATCTCATTACAATTTCTCTTTGATGCCATCGTCTGTGCCATGATTGTATAAATTGATACAATATCCAGGTTAATCCCTAATGCTTGCAGAGTTATTACTAGATAGTGGATCAATCTGTATAGCAATTACTTATGAAATTCCAAAGGTGTCAACAGCATCCCTCCAAACATACACTAGTTGAGCCAAAGTGAGAAGCAGCCTCCTGTTTCCAGCCTGCACAAAGAGGAGGACCAGAGCACATGCCACTGTTTTTCTACATATTTCAATTATTGCTCCTGTTTTGAATCCTAAGCGTTTCAGTGTGATTTTCTAAACTAATCAGTTACTGGACTGAAGTGGTCCTTTACTGAGGAGATAAACCACAACTTCCCTACTTGGATATGGCAGTTCCCCAAACATAAATTGTTTTTAAAAGAAGGTGAAAGAGTACTTTCAAGTGAGTTCTGGGAGATTTTATTTCTGCTTCTGTTAACCTACAGGTGACCTTAGGGGAGAAGACCTCTCAGATTATTTAGCCCCTCTCTCTGTGTATGAGCTGGCTTTCCTGCCCATGTGTGTCATTTCAGCCCTTGCTAAATATGAGACCTCATCAATAGAGTGATTGTTAAGCCAGTACCATTAAGTTAAGCTAATATTAACTATTAAGCCAACACCATTAACTGGGAACAGGTTCAGGGAACCTTCATAGATGCACAATGTGAAAGAAATGCAGGTAGCTCTAAGAATTACTTCCTTTACCCTCTACAGTCCCCCTCTGCAATAACTGTTTGTTTCTTCCTATTTATATTTTATTATTTCCCCATACTCACACTGAGAAGAATGTAGAAAACAATAGTTGCAAGTGCAGTGCTTCTTTAAACTAGGATGTTAATGAAAATTTCAGATCAGAACAAAGATTCTACCCCACAAGGATATTCTCAGAGAACCCTGGCACTACCCATGTCTCTATCTGTATTTTAAAATGGGTAATTAAATTGAGGCTTTGTAAGAAACAGATTTTATACAGATCAGACCTCATCAGATAAATTTTACCAACCAGCTGCCAAATCCAGTCTTACAATCATTTCTCTGACAGGCCCCTTTGATCTTACAGGCAACCCCTGGCATTTCATTCTCCCAGGGTGCCAGAAATGGCTGATTTTTAAAGTGCAGCAAATAAGAATTAAAATCTCTCATCTGCTCCCAGATCTCTCACAAACACCAGCAAAAGAGAATCAGTGACCTTACCAATGAAAAAGCCCTTTTACTTCTCCCTTCTTCCACTGCTGCACCATGAGGATTTATACCTAAAGGCTTGAAACAGTCTCTTAAATTATTTGTGAGATACTATTGCTGTCTCTTGCTTAGCTTCCCCCTTTCTCGTTTTGTTTTTTAACATCAATAACCAACCTGCTTTGTAGTACAAACTACTGAGCTGCTGCATTTTCCCCACATGACAAACTGAGATGCAGAGTTTGAACATCCTGGCTGTACCTAAACCATGGAGGGTCGCTCCCATGGCCATACACAAAGAACTGAGGGGCTGAGGGATGAGTTACTGCTGTGTTTTGACAAAGAAAGGAAAGCCAAGTGCAGCGCTGGCTTTTAGCACGTGTGCACTGGGGTTAGTACACTGGGGCTGTGAGGCTGGAATAAACCTACAGAGGTTCGTTTTGCAAAGAGAACCATTCTGTTTAATGATAAGGTGATTAACCTCCTTCACAGTGACTCAGCTGGCAACATACAGGCACCAGGGGAAGGAGGGAATGGGTGGGTGCACAAAAATAGACTCATTTGTTTTAACATTGTGCTCTAAAGATGATTATTTTTCGTGCCCTCAGTTCGCAACGTCCATGTAATTCCTTGTAGGAAGTCTCTCCACAAAGCAAATCTTTCATAGTTCTTTGTTCTAAAAATAAAATAAGCACATGCCAGGGCTGCTGGCATTTTGGACCAAACCTCCTGGAAGTGGTGTGCACATGATGCAGGAAGGGGGTTCAAAGGAAAATGAACGGCGGTTATTAGCGGTAGTTATAAAGCAGCACAACGCAGCAGGTTAAAAACACAGAAAACAAAAGGAAACCTGAGCTTGCTTTAGAGAGACAAAAACCCCTCATTTCGAGCAACAATTCAAATCCTAGCAGGAAAATTCATCCCCACTGCTGGACCAAATGGAGAAAGATGAAAGAAGTTGGGGAAAAGCAGCAGCGGAGAAGCTGCTGCTGAGCACAGTGAATCGCTGTGAAACAGGGTGAGAGATTATTTGGGTGCATTCCATTCCAGCTGGAGAGTGGAGCTGTGGGTGCAATCACTGCCAGGGTTACAGAGCCTCTGCTCCTGCTCCAGCTCCCAGGGCACCTTCTCCAGCACTGGGATGAGGGGCAGGCTCTGACTGGACAGGTTCAGCACCCACAGTGACTGCTCCTGTTCCTCTGTCCATTGTGCTGCTTGGTCTTGTTCTGGGGTTTGTTTTGTTCTAAAGTAGTGCTCTCTGTTCATCACACTATAAAATTCAGCTTTCAGCTCTTCCATGAAATAACATGACAGACTCTACTTTAACAAGTCATTTTTCAACTCCCCTATGGATTCCACACTATCCTGGTTCCAATATCCAGTCCTACCTGGGACCATGGCACCCTTCTTACACTAACATCTCCAAACACAAAGGGAGGATGGGCAGACATGAAACCAAACTCACAGCCTGGCTTTCCATTCAGCTTCCAGCACCTCTACCTTCATGCCCCAAAGCAGACAAACACCTTTCCTCACACAAGACTAAACCTCTAGTGCTCTAAGGATCTAACAAGGCAGGATCTTGACACTCCAGGCTGCCCACTTCACTTTTCTTTCCCCTCCAGTTTATGCTAGGAGGCTGCAACATTAGGATGAAGGATGCTCCTAAAGAAAAAATTGAGAGTTATTGTCTGAAGCACCAGGGGTCATTCCTTGCTGATGCCAGAGAGACTACTCACATGAGAAAGGGAAGGTAGAGGGAGGGTCACAGTCCGGTGACACATCACTGCATGTTAAACACAGACAACTTTATAGCACAGTTGGATTAAAACAACCCTGTCACAACCAGAACTGAAATACAGCCTCAGTTTTCAGTGACCCTATAATGACCCTCTAGGAGAGAAACAGCTTTCAATTCAACAGTATTTTTTTTGCATTTCAACAGAGCATTCCTCTTGTGTATTAATGGCTGTGACAACTGGGACTCACAGCAGTGACACATGACCATGCATGTAACCAGTCAAAGCTCAGCTGTGCAAATTGGTTTTGGAGCCATAAGGAGAAGATTTATTTTCCTCCTGCATTTTTAAATTCAGTCTAGTGTTGGATGCAGGTATGTTTCCAAAACCTTCCCAGTGACAGGGCTCCAGCAGGGCAGCCCAGAGGCACTGGAAGCAGCCTGGCAGTGAAAGCTTGCCAGAAACCAAGAGCAATGTTCCCATGACAGCAATGGGCATGGCCTGGACCCACCAAATCCTGAGCAAACAACAGCATCACACACATCTACCTACAGCTTATTGCTGATTTATCTGTCCCAGGCAGAGATGCAGGCCCCAGCATGGTGCAGAGCTGTGATGCACTGCAGGTACCTGTGTGCCTGCTTCACTCTGGTTTGCATTTCTACAGGACACAGCAAATCCCAGGCAGGCAGACCTGGATGCATAATGCAAGAAAAACAGGAAAGACCACTTCCATCCCCCCAGTCTACACTGGAACTGGAAGGATGCCTAAAGAAGAGCATCCTACCTCAGTTTCTTCTTAAAACTACCAGGATTAAGAGGATCTACATCAGCAAGTTGTCACCACCTTTAATTTTTATCCTGTTTCTACATGTTCTAATTTAACTTATTTACTTTAACCTAGAAACTGCTTGAGGCACTAGTTGTGTCTGTCCCTTTCCATCTGTGTCCAGTACAGTGCACAAATTCTCACATTCCACATGAATTCATCATAAACAAACAGCCTGAAAACTTGGTCCAACACAGACAGATCCAGAACCTCTTCCTAATTCACCCTGGTATGCAGCACTGTGACTGCTGGAGGATGAACACTGGGGAACAGAGAACTTCTCATTAAAAATTCCCACATCCTTCCTGCTGATTAAAAATTTGATTTGCATAGCAAAAAGTTCACCCCAAACTTTTCTTTTTTTTTTTCCTAGGGCCATGAAGTATCTGTTTCTTGTCAGAGCTGTGGGAAGACCACAGCTGATTGCAGAAAGTAAATTGCCTGGGACAAAAGGAAATGGAGGGGTGAAGAAACAGCTTACAAGGGGTTTTCTCCCACGTTAATAGCCAGGCAAAAGGAAAACCACACAGTGTTAGTAGAGTGAACACCTGACTCAGCCATCCATACCCTCAGAGTGACAAAGTCTGGAGTACCGAGGACAGAGCGTGGAGGCGGGGAAAATGCAGGGTGTATGGAATCGTAAGAGAGGAATTTTTCAGCTGAATTAACAGTCATGTGGTAGATGTGCTCAAAGTTGCTCGGAGAGGAGATCAGACGGGAGTGATGATGAGGGAATTGATAAGGGGAACGCTGCTATCAAAGACAACAGAGAGAGAAAGCAATGAAGGATGGTTGTACAGGTTACACCGGCACCAGCAGTTCCACAAGAGCAGCGAGACACGGAGCAGGGACAGCAGACAGCAAACCCTGCTGGCTGTCAGCACACAGGGGCTGACACTGCCACCCCCAGTCCTCTGAGCACCTTCCTGACACACAGCCTGATGGGCTGCTGCCCTTGCTGTTGGCTAAAACATTAGAAACAAATAAAACTTTTAACTCATTGGGAATCGATTCTAATATTTATTATTTTTTGATATTTCAAAGAGCACCACAGTTGTAAAAGGTGCTTTACAGACAGTTGAGAAGCATCAGTTCCCTGCCTTGAGGAGCTTACAATCTAAAATAGACATAACACAAACAAAGGAAGGTGAACACAGGTGAGGTGGTGTGGGGAGAAGAAAAGATGAGCATACACAGCAGTTAGAGACTGTTAAGAGATTTCCTTCTGTTATTCATGCAATTTAGTGATTCCATTAAAATCATCACCCGTACAACAAACACAGAGTATTTCCAACAGTGGGAGGAACAGTGTTTTGACAGGGTGGGGACACAGGCTGTGTGGCAAGGTGAAGGGGTTAGTGTCAGACCACTGGGACAAGTCTCTCTGCTCACAGGTGACCAAGGCCATGTCCTGCTCTGTGGCACTCACATTCTCTGAACAGAGAGACATAATTCTCTCTCACAGGAATTTTCCTGGAGAAGCACGGAGAGAAGAAAACTATTCTTATCTCTACTTGCTGCTCCTGTGGTTTTTGCACATATAGAATATGTTAGGAAGGTTGTTTACCTGAAGTGATTTGTCAGTTGGATTCTGCTGAGGATTGTTTTGATTCCTTGGCCAATTGGCTCTAAACTACATCCTGGCTGTCTGGAGACAGTCACAAGTTTTCTTTAGCATGTATAGTGGTATAGAATCTCTTTAATATAGTATAGTATAATGTGATACAATATAGTTTTAATAAAGCAATTGTTCAGCTTTCTGAATCAATGGAGTCAGAGGCCAATCATTCCCAGAGTTGGGGTCACCCTGTTTTTACTGCACTGCTCCACACTGGCTCAATCCTGACAGTGCCAAGGGGAGCCAGCCCTGCCATCCCTGCAGAGGATCAGGCCCTCCCTCAGCACATGTAGTGTGAAAACATTGGGAAATTCAAATGTTTGTAACAGGTCAGCTGAGCAGTGTGCTCCCACAGCATGGTGTAAAGAAGGAGAGGGGAGAAATAACTCTGCAAATTGAACGGGAACAGTTTCTAATTAATCTCTATGGAATGTGCTGACACGAGTGCTCGTATAATTGAAAGTCATCTAAATCCAGATTTAATGGAAGAGATTTTCAAGGCTCGGTTTCCTCCCTGTGCCATCTGTACATGCTCAGTCAGCCTGCAGTGGGCTGGTTTCCTATGGATATCAGTAAATCAGAACTCCTTTTCTCCTTTCTAACTTCTCCTCTTCCCCTCGTCCAACTGATTTCATCTCCTTAAAACAGGTATTTCTGAGTAGTATTAGAAATGTTAGGACTTAAAATATAAAATATGGTAAAAATATAGCTTACCCCTCCACTAAACCTAAGGCACTACTTTTTGTATGTGGAACGTATTAAAGTCTGGAAGAACATTAAGTCACATCCCAATACATATTATATCAAACATTATTGTTACTGTTCTCTTCATTTCAGCTGGTAAAATCCAACTTTGTTTTTTTAAAACACATGGTTATTATGAGGCTTTGCCTGTTAACCAAAACATCAATTACCACATTATGGCATATAAGACATAATATACATTAAATTGTTCTTAGTAACTTTAGCAGCATCTAAATATCAGTACAAGAAGCCACCATTCCAAAATGGTCCAGGACAGCAGACTTTGCTGAGTTCTTTGCAGAGAACTTGTAGCAAAGCCAGCTACATTCCTAAAAGCCAATAAGGGAGATATAGCAGTGTCTAAAACCACAAGCTAAAAAGCAGAGGGTAGGCCAGCTGTAGATCATGAAAATATTTAGCCAGCATTCATGAATGTGAGAAAGCCACGATATGGCAACATTTTAAAAATGATACTCCATGGAACTTTCTCCATAGACTCCACCATTAGATGCATGCATGGGGTTCCCATTTTCTTTAAAGAATACCAAATATAGATAAGTATTCATTTACTTTAAAAGTTTCTCAATTGAAACAAGCAAAGCTTCACACATCATCTAGAATGGAAGTAGAATGGCTCATGTATAATGAGGTCAAACTGAAGCATAATGTTCAAATATAATGGCAGTCAAGACCAGCTTTTGTATATAAAAATACTTAGGCATGCAGAATATGAAAGCAAAATCAATCCTGTACATCTGATGTACACAGAGAGGTGGTCTGTGCTGCAGTAAGTGCAGTTCCAGATTTCAGATCTTCACTACAAAGGAGCATCCACGATAAAGTGGCTTCAGGGGACAAGAGGGCAGAAGGGAGGCCAGACTGTACGGCCAGGTTAATTGGTGACAGGCTGCTAGGGAAGAAAAACATGTAAACAAATAAGTTTGGGGATACACTAACAGGAACCATTCCAAATTGTACAAAACAAGACAATGACCCAGATCCACAGCAATAAAACACAAATATGTACTGATTACTGCTCTGCTAACAGGAAACAACAGCTTCTGGTTTCTGGTGTGTTGCAGCCCACAGATTTGCGTGCCAAAGTCAGACCATAAGGGCTCACCATGAAGAAAAGAAGGATGCAGATTTATAGTTGCCTGAAACCCCCTAAATCTGATCTCCCTCTGAGCCTTGGCCATGGTTCTGCCCAAACACCAGGGCTCTACTGAAGTCAAGGGTGTTTGTTCATGGAAAGAACAATGTGGGACTAGACCAAGAGACTGCAACTTCCACAAACACACCAGAGTGTCTGGTGCACACCAAGAAAACTGGAAAACACTGGAAAACAACACTCAGAGAAAGCATCTTTCTCCCCCACGTGGCTGCAGCAGCAAGGGCAAACAAACAGGTAAATATGTTGTACACAAACAGGCACCTGATTCAACACAACAAATAGTACAAAAGGGTTTGAACACTCCCTTTATTCCAGTTACAACACAAATTAAACTCTCTACAGCTGGTCTTTTAAAAGACACCATTAAACCAGTGGTGGGCAGAGAGCAAGCAGGCTCTGCACCCACCAGGCCAGGCTCAGAGCAGCACAAGTGCAGGGGCCCTGCTGCCCACAGACAGCCCAGCCACCCAGCCAGAGCCACCACTACCAATCCTAACTCTGCTTCTCTCAGTTCTTGGCACTTCCCCTAAAAAAGGCAGTGGCGCTGAAGTGGTTAGTTGGGTTTTTTTTTCCTGATTCACATTGCATCTATGAAGTGAATATGTGTATATTAATGAATAAATATAAATACATACATATACCTAAAACTGTCATTTGCTTTATAAGAAGTTCACCCATGTGTGCTAGATAAAAGCTGGGCTGAGCTGGCTATTTAGCTTGTGACAATCTCATTCAACACAGAGATTAAAATATCTATTCTCTATTAAAACCTATTTCTACCTAAGGACCCTTTTGCCCATACAGCACTATATTGACTTCTGTGAAAGCTCAACGCTGGGTGAAACATTTCTATTGGGAGGTCCAGCCAAATGTGAAGGTGCTCAAATAAAGCAGAAGAAACTGCAAATGAAAATTCCCACTCCACTCTTTCATGCACTTTCTGCATTACAGTACCCCATAAAAATAAAGAAGTTGTACCACCTAAAATAGCTGGAGGAAGAGAATTTGAGAAGACTGAGTATTAGCCTTGCACTGTTTGCTACCCCCAGCCTCAGCCCCAAAAATGTATTTTACCATTCACTTCCACAAAGAACAGGCATTCCCAAAGTAAAGTGCTGCAAACTTTGCCAAAGTTTGTTAAAAATAAATACTTTCTCTTCTGAACCATACTAATCTATTAAAAAATACAAAGGAGATGTTCCAGCTGCAAAATCAGGACACACACTTAGCAGCACACAAACCGTCCCACTTGTTCACCTTTTGGGAATAAGGCATGAAACTGGTGAAATAATTCCATGTCCTGGAAAAGGAACCACCATACAGATGAACTGTACACAGCCTTGGATGATTATTTTTTACCTTGTGTACTGATTTTCCAGGAAACATCCTTTGTTTCCATGCCCTCTTCTCGTTCTAAATTCCCTTCCAGTAAAACATTAGGCTCTATACATAACCTCAAATGCCCACACAAGTCCTTTTCTTCTATTTCTGAGCCTGAGAAACAAAGTTCTTAGTCTGGAATGGATTAAATGGAAACTCAGTCCAGGCAAATACCTTACAGGAAGCTGTTGGAAAAGAAAAAGCTGCCTGGACTGAAGTTGCTCTTGACAGAACATTTATTTCCTAATTTCAAGTTACATTTTCAAATTCACAGACTTTCAAGTCCCATGCTTGATGCAATTCTGTACCAATTAAGTTAAGAATACAAATACAGCATGACATTGCAAGGAACTGATGGAAAAACACAACAAATTTGCTTTGTCTTGCAGCAACATCTCCCAGCATTAAGACTGATACTTACTTGCAAAAAGGAGGTTTTAATAACAACTTTTAAAAAAGAAGCTGCAGCAGTGGAACAAGTGCAGGAATCAACTGTACATTGTACACATTTTCTAATTCTTCTCATCACTTTTAAGTGTGGGAAGTGACTCATGAATTATTTTCAAAGCATCATATTGACTGGCAATAGCACAGTACCAGTCCTAACTTGAGACAGTTAGGACCTGTGAGCTAACACAAGGCAAGTGCAATTAGAAAGGGTTCAAAGCTGAAAGCCATGGAGAGACGACATTGCTGAAGAAATGATGTAAAAAATCCCCCTCTATAGACAGAATCATTCTTTGTTTTACACTTGTCAGATGTGGGGCTTGATTAAGAGTCCTTGCAGCTCTTGAGTGCCATGAACTTTCAATTACTGATGGTGTGACACAGGATGACTTCTGCTCTACCTACAGAGGCAGCAGATTATTCTCTCTGCTTGAGAAGAGCCACAAATATTTTAAAGAACTTACCAGAGATGGAGAAATGAAGAAAGGCTCTGATCTACATCCTGCCCTGAAGCAAATGATCGTTCTCTGTCTAACATTAGACACATATAATCCTGTATCCAGGTAAGAGAAACATACCTGCCAACATCTCTTGGATTTGTCATGTGTTTTCTAGAAACAGCTCCTTCATTATGTGTTCATTTATAAAAATGGTTATATTTTATAAAAATACACACAATACAGTACTGGTTTTTTCTCATTACACCAAATATATTTCTTACTGAGAGGCTTCTCAGATTGTGTCTAATATGAGCTTTACAATAAATCAAAGTGCAGACTTTACAGTCAAGCGCAACATAAAAATACCATTTCCTTCCAAAGTGAGGCAAAATGAGTATCCAAAGACCAGAGATTAGGTTCCTAAACTCGTGCAACTGCATGTTGAGCTCTATTTTCCAGTCTTATTTTTGTTTTCTTTGCACTTTTCAGCATCAGAATATCCCAATTTCAGCATCTACTTCCTGTTTTCTGCACAAACTCCAAGTAGTAACAATAATCATTTTAGACAGCAGTTCTGTGCTAATGCCTGAGTTTTATGCTGGAACAAATTTATCTGTTTTTATCATAACATCTCATCTTTCTTACAGTGCTAATTAGCATCTTCTGAATCACATCTGTGTCATTGTGGATGTGCTTAGAAAACAATACAGAACACATAAAGACACAAAAGATGCTCAAGGTAACTTGAAGCAAGCAGTACAGAACCTCCTTATGAGCAAAGTATTAATTAATCTCCAGCTCATCACAGATTTCAGTAACTTCCAAGTGATTACTTCCTACATGAGGTTTCATGGAAATGAACACATTTTCTTTTTCCATTTTTCAACTTAAAAGCTTCGTTTTTATGCAAGAAGTTCTGTTTCAGTGAGACTACTTAATTTGGAGAGAACAGGAAAGAGCACTTGGCATGGGAAGAAATTTGAGCAGTACACATTATTGAATTGCTACAGGAAAACAGGCTGTGAAGAAATAGGCAAAGATGGGAGGAGAAAAAAGGAATTGAACTCCAGTTCACTGAGAAGGGAATTTCTCTTTCCATACCCACAAACAGCACAAATCATGTAAAATTTGCACCTTCATATGGGTCATAAAAATTATCATCATCACTGTGAGGCCAACCTGGCATTAGGCACTGCACCTCCTCCTCCTCTACTCAATGCTTGCTATGCTGCTTGAATTTCATTAAAAACAGCAGAGCATTTTTACTCCGTTCCCATTGTTACACTGATCCTGATAGGACATAGGTCACTGATTACACATTAAAATTGCACTTGTTTTTCTCTCACTTATTTGCAGCCTCTGCAGCAGTCAGTCACTCTCACATGTCCTTTTGTACTTACCATTGGGAGGTCTTTGAGAATCTGTATGCCATCTCCTGGACCCATATGTGCTATGTGGTTAAAATTAGTTGGGTTAGAAATTAACTTATTTCTCATTTCTGGATCACGTAGCATCTCCCTGGAAGAGAAGATACTTTGTTTAGGTATTTCCTTTGAGGTCAGAATGGGCATTTATAAAACACAAACAGCTTTGATAATCAGCTATTTTCAAATGGAAATTACCCAGTCTTTTCCAACCTAAAAAACTCCAGGAGTCTATGACTACCTAACCATGTTAACAGTGATAAATCCCTGCTGTCAGTACTGGTGTGGAGAAGGTTCCAGCTTGAAGCGAGGGCAAGGGGCCAGGATAAAAGAATGCTGTTTGCAGCTTAACAGCCCAAGCCCAGTAGTTACTAACATTCACAGAATGAGCTGATAAAAAGCTCTGTAAGATGAGTAAAAGCCAAACTTGCTTGGGATATATTACAAAGTGGAGATGAAAATGAAGTCTAAAATATGAAAATATAATTAAAGTAATACTGCAGTACCTTTCTCAGCCTGTGGTCAGAATTAAAAGCTCTTCAAAATGGCAAGGATGCATTTCAGAACTCAGAACAAATAAAATTTTAAAGAGACCAAATGTCAATCAACTCAGAAAAGGCAAGAACAAGAAATGGAATTTTATCTCCACTGCA
Source organism: Zonotrichia leucophrys gambelii (assembly GCF_028769735.1). Classification (NCBI taxonomy): domain Eukaryota; kingdom Metazoa; phylum Chordata; class Aves; order Passeriformes; family Passerellidae; genus Zonotrichia; species Zonotrichia leucophrys. Next base: position 99,653,036 of record NC_088172.1, read on the forward strand.
TACAGTTGTTACTTTCCTTAGAACCAAAACGAAAGACAAACTGGGAGCCAACCAATGGTGCAAGATGCTGGAAATTAGAAAGGTGAAATACTCAACTCTTGGAGTGTGGCTTAGCATAGCAGCAGGTCACAGGAAATGGTCAATAACATCCTCTGCAAACACTGCCCGTAGTGCAGGCCTGGTTTTGTTGCCATTTAGGAAAGTATTTGTAACCTGCTAAACACTCCCATTAGAAATACACCCTGCAGTCCTGTGTCCCCGGAAGAGGTGAGTTTTTGTGAGCTTTATAGAAACTCTATGCAGTTAAATCTACAAATCAAAGACAAAGATGTCCTGGAATACTGCTGAGAGGAAAGTCTCCTTCAGAAAGAAAAGCAGAACCAGAGTCTGAGAGTAATTGATCCATATGCATAGTTAACAAAGTAATCTCCTTTTGCAAAGTGTTTATTGGAGAGCTTTATATACACACAGGGTATGTGCACACCTATGCACCTGTATACAGTAACTGGAGGCATGCATTCCAAATTACAACTGCTTCACGCAATTCATCTGAACTAACTGTGCATCCAGAGCAAATCCATATCCGAGCCAGTATTGACACAAGTTAAACACTGAGATTAACAGGGCAGAGAAGAGACAGAACACCTGAATGGCCACTCCAGAAAGCCACAGAATGAGTGCAGCACGACCCTGGCACCAGTCAGTGTCCATCAGGGCCTACAGGCACGGACAGAGGACAAGCACAGGTGGAATACAGACCTCCTCTGCTGCATCCTCTCCTCCTCGGGCACGCGGAAGGAGTAGCGCCGCTTGTTGTTGATGTTCCGCACCATCTGCTTCCGGCTGTTGTCTGACGTCTCAGGCACCACCAGCTCGTCCCCCTCTGAAACCAGCACAAAAATGGAGATGCAGCTCCTCAGCTACTAATGGAATTTGAGTTTCAACACTTTACCTCTGCTCTGCTAGCGCTGGACACCACCCCTTTCCCACCAAACCTGAACAAACCTTCTCTGGTTTATGGGCTTCCTTGGCCACCATCCACTACTCTGTTATGCAGCAACAGACTTAACCCTTCTTCACACACAAGCTGCCACACCTGTGTTCTCAAAACACCACTGATGTGTTCTTTGAAATAAACATTTTGGTGGGCAGGAAGAGAATCTGAGTCTTGTCTTAAAATTCCCACTGAAAATCACTAGAACAGTCTTGTTCTGCCGACTGTCTGAAAACTGAATGCAAGATTCTCTTTCATTCCCTGCTCCAAAGAGAACACTGCTTTTGAAATGTTTGGACATCAATGTATTTTGATGCAACTGTAGGAAAAGGGAAGATTTTTTCCATGTGTGTACACGTGGCCAACGGATCTTTATTAAAGACATGAAAAGGAAAACAGTGATTATCACACAACAGCTGTGTGACTTTGAATGAACATTGCAACCGTTCTGTCTTGTTTTCTATTTATGGAGACTAAAGTGACACTTAATAAGCTCACTGACAAAACAGTTTTGTATGGAACTCAAATCTCTTCTTTCCTTAAGATCAGCTCTAATGCGCAGTCTTTATTAGACTTGAAAATTCTCTAGACATACTTCCAGCATATTTCTCCTCTCCACCACTGCCATTCCTTTTGTACTAATTTGCTGGCAATTGAAATAAGCACTGAGACAGTGCCAGCAGCAGTACATTTTCCTAGAGTGTTTCTTTCCACTGCTTTCAGAAAGTTGTTAACAAAAATTTATAGCTTTTGGTTGTTGAAACAGAGCATGTCCCCTCTCCACCTAAGAGGTTAAGCAAAAGTTTTAGGAAATTACTCAGGACCATGCTTATGAAAGGGCTCTAAAAAGTAAAAAAAAAAAGTCAGAAAGACTTGTAATAAAAACAGATTTTTGAAGCTAAAATTGTGGCACACAATCATAGCTGGCCCTAAAAATAAGTTACAAATACATTGTATTACTTTAAAATGCTTGGGAAACATTTGTTAAATAAAGTATTAAGGGTTAAATATAGTATTGAAGGTTAAATATAGTATTGATTTTAATCTGGTGCTGCCAAAATGACTACTGAAGTTTTTAATTGTGCAGGCTTTTTCAGGCAGTGCTCTGGCAGGTGATCCCACATTTGGAGGGAGCATCCAGTCATTCTAGTTTCTAGTTCCAGTCTTCATTCAAGTCTTTATTGAATATTCAAAAGGCAAAAGAAGTTCAGAGAAGAGACAGCATTGCAAACACTGTGAAATCCATAAGCTTTAGCTTTTTCCCAAGTTAACAAGCCCACAGACATTTAAGAGATTCCTTTATGCAATGCACAGATGCAGACAAATGTTCTCTCTAAACAAAAATGTGGATGATGAAAATTGGCTTCTCTTCACTTACCTGCCATTTTGTTTTTGAAATATATTAATCTGACTGTCTCCAGGCCTAAAAGGTTTAGTGATCCTTCTGTATTCAAGGGTCGTACCTGAAACAAGGAAAAACAGTCCTTGTAACACTCTCAAGAGTAACAATTCCAAGTCATTAAAGCCACAAAGAAGAGTTCAAAATAATTTTAAACTTTTTTTTTTTGAAAATGAGTACAGAGAGGGCTGCTTTAAATTCCACTTCAAGATACAGGCTTAACATCATTCCTCCCAGCATTTAAATGAATAGTTGTGTTACAAGTCTACTTCATATATGAACTCAATTTTCCCATTAGATGTACAAAGCAACAAGCTGAGCTTTTACTTTGTGTTAGCACCATGTCACAATAATGCTCTGCAGCTTGATAAGAGCACACACAGACTGCTAAAACCTACTGGTATTTGTGATTTCCAGCATAAAAGTGAAAGAGGCATTCCACACTCTGTAAATTGTGATAGAAACAGACTCTTCATAATAAATGGCTATTTTTGAGACTCCTAAGTGTAGCAATTTTGTTTGCTGAAAGTAGTTTCCATTAAAAGGGAAGTCTTGAGCCAAATATTAATCAAAGTATTAAATCACATTCTACTGTGTAGGGGAAAAAAATGCTCCAACTGCTTAATAACTCAAAGTTTGGACACCAGAAAGAACTTCCCCATAAAAGTCCAGATTGGTCTCTCTTCAAAATGGTTAATAGCTGAGCACTTTGATCTTTGCATTTGTATCCTCACAGCACCGCCAGAATACCCTGGTTTGCATCTGGCACATGGGAAATTGATATTCAGAGACTGAATGACCAACACAAGACCACAGGGGCAATGACCTGCAGCTCTGTCTCATTGGAATGCCAGTAAAGGAATTGTGTTGACCCTGACACAAAGCTGAAGTCAGTCTAAACCACAAGGAAAAAAATTGACTTTTCTCTTTTCTTTCCAAAATACAGCTGAGCAAACACCTTCTAAATACCAAGGAAGTGTCAAGTTTTCAGAAACATCTTCCTTTTGATAAGAGATCCAAACTGACATCATCCTGTTGTTGATGTTTCTACTGCTTGAAACAAAATGTTCTAACCCTGTCTGTCTACCATATGTTCAGGAGCAGCAAGAGACAGATTTTTGAAGGCCTGTGTAATTATCTTAACATCCACCATCCTCTGGTAATAATCACAATCAGGCCCAATGAAGCCATATGTAATTAATGCCAATTAATTCCTCTCATTATTACAACAGTATCAGTAAATCCAACAAGACATATGCTCCAGATTGACCACTCATGTGGTAAAACAGTGCAACCACATGAAAAATACATTTTCTATCTTCTATTTCAAAAAAAAAAAAGCATGAGTTTATTTGCAGTAGCTCTTCTTTTAATTCAATTATGTTCCCACAAGCAGTTTTAATGAGCAGTATTGGTTCTGGACATAGTGCTTGGCCCACACTGAAATGGGAAGTTACCTTTTTGAGAGGAATAGTTTGAATCCACTCCATGGAGTTCACGTCGAAGACATCAATTGCATTTTCACTGTACACAGAGAGGTATGGTGCATTGTAACCTGGGAGGGGGGAATGATGAGGCATTGTGTCAACTGCTTTTGGACACAGCCCAAAATAGACAATTTCTTACAGTTTAACCGTATTTATTTAAAAAAATAAAACCAGTGCTCCACAATCCAACAAGAAGCTTTGAAAAATGTGCTTTAACTCAAAAATGACCAAGAAATTTATTCTGAAGGCAAACCAGCACCACCCAAAAACGCACAACCTCCATGACTTTTAACTTTGCTGAAAACCTACTTTCTGAACTGTAAAACACTATGGTTTACTCTGCCAAATCCTGACGTATTTCAAAGGCTTTTTCCTCCTAAAAGCTCCATTTTTAACAAGAGCTCACATATTGTTAATGATGTGGTAGGAAAATGCTCTATTTAATAACTGCCAGTTGAATGATCTGAGCTCTGAGTCTTTGGACTATGCACTAAATGAGCATCACTTGGAACTAAGCACCATGACACAGTCATAAAAGTCATGTTTCCTTAACTCTAATTCTCTTTCCTCATTTTCTGGATTGTAAAGAGAAATCTTCTGCTACTTATCTGGCACATTTCCCCAGGATGAAATTTGTTTCACTGGGACCACTTCTAAAGGAGAATTCAGTATTTCCATGTCGGCAACAAGACTGCCCCAGTCTGCCAAGACTAACAACAGCATCCAAGCTGTGCTTAAATGTAACAGCTTTTGCTATAAAATACACCTCCATTGTGAGCTGGAAATGATCATCATCAAATGACTTCATTTAGGACAAGCCAGAAACTGTCACAAACAACAATGGCAAGTGTAGATGAACTATGTGTGAAAAATACACATTTTTCAATCTATCACATAACCTTCTGTTTTGATTAATTCCTTGTCTGAGTCCACTGTAATAATCAATTGAGTAAAATGGCTTGAAATTGGCAAACACCCTGAAAATGTTGCTCCCTCCATACTCAGAAGGGCCTTCACTCAAGCAAGGTGAAATATTTCTCCTCTTTACAGTATGACTGGACTGCTGCCACAGTGAGGTGAGAAGGCAGACTGTTCTAAAAATCAACACAGAATTGGGCTTTTTCACTACTCTGAGTGCAGATCTGGCTAATCTTTATCTGCATTCAGAAAGACTTTAAAAAGATAAACATTCAGGTTTGGTTTTTTTCCCTTAAAACTGTCACAGAGATAAAGACCCAGCCTTGAAATAACGTGCAATAAATGTTTAACAGACCTTGGTGGAAATGAAAATCTTGAAAAATCACAGTACTTTTCCTTAAGGTTATGAAATATATTTTTTATACCGCCTCCTATGCATTGTATTTTGGAAGGCGAGAGAGAGACAGGAGGGAAACTTAGTGACTTTTTGAAAAGGGAGAGAGGAGATGAAAAAGAAGGTTGTTGACAAAACCTGCTGAGGAAGAAAGAATGAACAAATAAAGAAAGAAAAGACAAAACAGACTAGTAAGTAGGAACAAATGCCATTAGAGAAAAGCAAGTCAAACTACCAGATCCTAGTGACTCTCAGCATGAAGAAAGCTGGAATCAAAGTACAATCACATTCCAAGACTTTAAATAACAACAGGCCAGCATTGGTGGTAGCAAATACATAAAGTTCCAATTAGCCTCTGTTGAACCTGAAATTATGGCTGTTTTAGAGTTAGAAATCCTGACTCATGAATCCTCTTTGTGTTCCAGCAGGTAGATGTCAGCGCCAGAGTTGTTGAAACTAGCATAAATGAGGATTAAACCCTCTTCTCAGAGTCTCTGTGGTCATGATGACCCCGAGATGTGTCAGTCTCTTTTCCCAGCCCAGCAGCCAAAGGAGGAGTCAAAATTCTTCTGTTCTGGTTTTCAAGGTTGTTTATTTGTATTTATTAGCTGTTATCTATAACATTCTTTCTCCAACCCGCCGAGGTCTGTCTGGCAGGTTGGGTTGAGGCACACTGACTGCCTCAGAGGTGGTGCTATCTTTTATACTAAAAACCATGTGTACATGATTTACAATAATTTCCCAACACCCATCACCTATGTTAGACAGTGTGTTCCCTACTCTAAACCAATCCAAACGTGCCAATATCACCCAGAAAATGGAGGCTAAGAAGAAAAAGAAAGAAGGACAAGGCACGCCCAAATCCCTCTATCTTGGCTTCTGAACCCCCACTCTAAAACCTCAAAATTCTACTTTTCTATATTGTAACAAACTAACTATCATTCTAGTTAAACTTTCATGGCTTGTGAATCCTCATATAAGCTTGGTAATTGTTTTTTCCAAGGGTTAAATCAAAGGCACGGGTGTTTTTGACTCTGTGCCAAGGTCTCTGAGCCCTCTCTCAGGGTCTCGAGTCCTTCAGGGCAGCCAGAGGAATTCCTGGGGTCTGATACCTCAAGCTAGATTGAAAATGGTGATGGGGGCTGAGAACATTCATTAATCTGTCAGGTAATTAGCCCAGAACTCCACCTCCCGTGGATATCAACACAAGCAGAGATCACTTCAGACACACAGACACACACACAGAGCACAACTCACAGCAAGAAGATGGAGTTGCGGGCCACATCAACTCTTGCTGCCTGGATCTTCGGCCCTGGCAGTCGACGTAAACCCCGACGCTGCTAAAACACAGCAGGTATTCTTTAGTTGAGATCTCGACTGCACAGATGGCATCAGTTGGCTGCTGTGAGATAAATGAGAGCGTGTGGTCGTCCGGGTGGAGCAGGCTGTACGCGCCGCCCTCCCCATGGAGGGGGTACTTGAGGAAACCTGACTGGTAGCCTACACAGAGACGGTCGCTGAAGATGGACATCCACTGGACGTTCCCCTGCACCTGGATCTCCTTGATCTTTTTGTGGCGTGTCTTGCTCTGATTGAGTTCGTAACAGAGCACCTGCCTCTTCATGGCCACACACAGGCAGGTGAGGGCCCCGTGGCGCACGTGCCCAGACACGATGGCCTGGCAGCCTTTGGTCTCTGCCAGCTTATAGAAGTCAGTCTCCCTTCCATCCAGGGCGGCCATGGGGAAGAGCCGCACGTGGCGGTTCCGTCCTGAGATTACGGCGATGAGCTGCTCGCTCGGGATGAGCTCGATCTGATGGACCTTCTTATTGTCACCAACACGGATAATCTCTGAAAGAAAAATCAAAACAAGCCCCCTGTCACAGACATGTTTTATGAAAAATCCTTTTGTAAGTGTCTTTTCTCCTGAGAAGCTGAGAGGCCTCAGGAACAAAATGTAAACAATGATTATCTGCTGCTGTGGAATGCAATAGGTGCATTTGTGATTGGTCTCATGTGGTTGTTTTTAATTAATGGCCAATCACAGTCCAGCTGTCTCTGGTCAGTCACAAGATTTTATCATCATTCCTTTTCTTTCTTTTCTAGCCTTCTGATGTCTCCTTTCTCTTTTCTTTTAGTATAGTCTTAATATATAATTTTCTTTTAATATAATATATATATATCATAAAACAATAAAACAGCCTAGTGATGCATAGAGCCAAGATTCTCATCTCTTCACTTGTCCTGGGACCCTTGTGAACACCACCACAGCCTCCCACAAAATCAAGTAAGTAATGGTGACGTGTGAATTGATTATAACATGTATTTGTAAAGATGAACTAGGAAAGAAACCCAAATGTGGACGCCATGGGACAGGGAGAGAGAAACGGGAAGCGTTTGTCACAGCAGCTTGTGAGAATTTTTAGGGAGTCGTAAGGATGTGGTAACTTGTTAAGTATAAGCAATCTGCAGGTAGTGTGTTTCTACTCCATCTTTCTGTTCTTCTCAAGAACAGCGTATGAGGAAGGTGTTTTTGTTAGTTAGCCAATCAAATAGAATCTATAGTATCACTCTATAAAACCACGTGGTTCTCTTGAATAAAGCCTTCTTTGCTCTTTCTACAATCCTGCCTCCTGACTGTTCCTGTGTCATCCGTGGTGCAAGAGTGACACCCAAGAAATCCCCTTTATTGCTTCCCTGCAGTATTAAAAAGTACAGAACCAAACCTAGTGTTTTAATAACACCAGATGTGCAAATTCTGGATGAACCTTTGGTTCTTCCTCATCAGAAATGGGAGGAGCAGATCTGATGCATTAACAACAAGTGTATTATTTCAGCATTCATTTCAAAACCAGTTTATAGCAAAAAAACACTGAATCAAGAAAAAGCCTCAGAGCTGAAGCATACAATTAAACATGACATTTGTTGAATTAACTTGGGCAATCTGTTAGCACATGTTGCAGTACTGCACAGAAGTTTTCACTTCCAGTACCAAGAAGGGGTTTACACAAAGGATTAAGCCATGATCCTTGCTGAGGTGCACAGCAGGAAATTCAAATGAGGGATGTTTCTGCTGAGTATACAAAGGAAGTGTTGCACTGTGAGAGTAATTTGCAACAGGCAGTCCAGAGAGATCAGGGAACCTGTGTCCTTCGGGATTTTCAACACACAACTGGATAAAGCCCTGAGCAACCTGGTCTGAAATCAGTATTGAGACAGCTGGGGGAAAAATGGGGGAAAAAACTTCAACTGTATTCCAAAACCTTGATATTGGAAAGGACACCCAAACCAGAGAGCACACAGAACACCTTTTGGTCTCTCATGGAGCTGTCCAGCTGATAATGTAGTAAATAATGAAAAATGAAACCAGAAGATAGTGAATAAGAAAAAAATGATTTAGTATTAGGGAAATTATTACCAGTTCCTAGTTTCTTACCATCTTTGGTGACATGCACAACAAACAACCCTTCTTCATTCCCCAGAGCTATTCTTTCATGGTCTATCACATCAAGGGAAAAAAAAAAAGGTTATTTTTCTTTGGAAGTACTTTATGAATCACATAAACAATAGTTATAATTCTCATTAACAAAGACAGTTTTTATAATATATTGAAATAATTGTTTATAAATCCAAAGCTAATATATTAATGTATTTAAAAAAACTGGCAACCTCCTAATCCTTCAAATTTCTCAAAAAATAAGTATTTTCCCATTTCTCCTGTTAGTTAAAATAACACCTAGGAACATAATTTTTAATAAATTGTTCCGAGAACTTAAGTCTAGCACCAGCTTTGAAGTAACTATATTATTATATTGAAATAATTTATATAATGAGAGTTTAACATATTTTATGCAGTACTATTTGAAATTACTAAATTCAACCTCTGATCTTACATCTTCTCTCTGGTCCCACCAGTAGATTTTTGAAGTGAGTGATTTACACCTACTCTATAGTGCTAATTTTGCCCATTTAGGGAATTATGTTTACAGAGTAACAAAAGAGGAATGTTCAATTCTCAGTCAAAATTATTCATAATTATGAATATTGGTGAATAATTACGAATATGGGTGAATAGAGGGAATACTCTTAAAAGATCTGACAAAAGTGCTGGGTACTAACTTGCACTTTTCTCTTAGGCCCACATGGGATAAAACCACCACCTATTACTCTCTATTCAGTTGATAACCATCTAACACTTTTTTTTCCTAAAAAATCATGCTTTTACCATACCCATTTTTCTTAGAGCTTACTTCTAAATAACTTCATACCTATGATTGCTGCTGACTGTGTTGTTTTGATGAGGGGCAAGGTGCTGTCATAAGCTTCTTTGGGGACATAGACTGAGCGGTCTTTGAGTTTGTTCTTCTTCAAGATCCTATGCAACTCGTTCAGCACGCCCACCCACTTGCTTTTTTCATTCTCACCATCTGCTAGAATCAGGATTGAACACTTGTTACTGGATGCAGAGAGCTGGGAGGCTGTAACCTGCAAAAAAAAAAAATCAAAACATATAAGTGATAAATAATTTCCTCATGATCGTTTTTACAAGGGAATCAGATGCCTGTAAATACCCTTTTAATTAGCTGTCTGAATTAAGGAAGTAAAAATTTCTCTTCAGTTAATAGAAAACACTCTTAACTTAATCAAGAACCCACAGCAGAAAACCAGACATGAATATTTTAAAGAACAGAGAAAATGTTGGCTTTATTTTAAATGCATTTGTATTTATTTTATAATTCATGCATGTCTGCTCTAAATAGGGCAGTCAATTGTTTCTCACAGCAATTTTATAATTAACAAAAAGCATTTTTATAAAGTTTTCTGTATTTTCAAGAGCTATAGATTTCCTTAATAATTTTTAATACAATAAGAATGGCTTTCATTGAAAGAATTCTCTGTGATCCTTTTCATGCATTTGATACAGCTATTAATGATAAAATGGAAAGCCCCTTTTGTAGGTTGTATCTCCTCACAGCACACTGAGTGATGAACAGTCTAAAAACTGGAAAAACAAGGACTGAAATACAAAGGCACAGTAAAGAAATGATGGTGGAACTTATAAGACATCAAGGAAATTTCACTGAGGTCAAAGCTTTAACAGAATATCTAACAAAAATAAGAATATTAGAATAAGCCAGTAATGGCAAAAATCCTAGATATCTACATACTAGATGTAAATTTTGATGAGCATTTTGCACTAAATTTCTATAGTGACTATCTGATGAATGGGAGTTTTCAGATATCCAATGCATACGTAAAAAAAGTATAAAAATTAAAGACTTCAGCAATAACCCAGTGAATTAAATTGAGAAGCAGAGGGCAACTTGAGGAAATGAAAATGTACAAGGTCATGATGAACAGAAGAATTTCAAATGACTAAGAAGAAATGGAGGAAAATATCTCTTATTGTGAAGATGAAAAAATACAACCCACATGGAGATGAATGCTTGTCTAGATGTACCAGTGCTATTTTTTACCACAGAAATTATATATGTACAGATCCCTAGGCATTGCTGCTGCTGTTATGGACTCCACAGGGGCAGAACTTGCCAAGGAAATAAAATACTGGTGAGCTGTCACAGCACACATCATCCTGTGAAACCCAGGGTGTCATACTCACCCTAAAGATACAGGGGATATCTTTCCGATTGGCGTGGATGACATCCGAGGCCAAGACAGAACTCACTGAGAATTCTTCATCCCTTATGGAGATCATAAACATAATTGGAAAAGAGTTAATGAGCAAAATCTGTATGTTTGGATTTTACTTTTTCAATAGCCTTGTTTAGCGAAGGAAACAAGTCAGCACTGAAACCTGATTTTTAAAATTATCCTTTCATCTGTATCTGAAGATAAAACTCGCAAATGCAATGTTGCATAATTAATTCCTGGTAAATGCTGATGGAAATAAATCTATTCAAATATTCTGTAACTGTTTTTAATTTGTATAAATTAAAACCTTTAAAGAAAAAGTCCAACTTAAAAAATAAGTGGAACAAAGAACAACTTCTCCAACTCTCATAAAAATCCAAACTCACCTAGAAGCTATAACCTTCAGCAGATTGGAGCTTCCTGGATGAACTAACTTAGATCAGAGATGAGCTTTACTTAGTTGCTATGTTAGATATTCTCAGCCTTCAGTGAGGCTAGTAGTATTTCAGTAGTACTGAAGATAGTGGGAACAAACTACTCAGCCCTTTTCAAGGAAAAATTGTAATACATTTACCCTACAACAAAGTTTTATGTCTTTGAAAACTCTATTCAACTCCAAAATGGTGTTATTTTTAATTCTTTATTCATTTCAGATCTTCTGCACAGCTGAACAGATGCTCTTTGCACATGATGTTGTAATGGAAGTTTAGACATCCATAGAGGAACAAACAAGCATCGTTCAGGCTAACTCCAAGTAACTGCTAACTGCTCTTTTATTTTTTTCATCCCAGAAAATTAGTGCCTTTCAACATGGATTAAAGGGTTTGATAAAAGCTCTGGAGCTTGCTTACTGATTTGACAGAAAGGAAAAGCAGAACAAAACCTCCCAGTGCCTCTGGCAAGCTCCCACCAGCAGCAAACAGCTTACCTCATGTCTATGACCTGACTCACTACCACGCTGGGCTGAGATGCTTTTCCTTCTGCTACATCATACAGGAAGAGTTTAAAATCACAGATCACTGCCAGTGCTCTCTGCCAACCTTTCTTTACTCCAGCTGGCTTGGGGACCTTTAGAAAGATAAATTCTGATCAACTCCCTGTAAGTTTAGATGCAATCAAAAAATCAAACAGCACAAAAATCAGTTTGCTCATCTGGGCTGGAAAGTTTTAATTCAGTGATGATGTTAAGCAACATATGCAAGAGCCCAGGAGCAGTAAGACCAACAAACACAGACAGACAATATATTAGTTAATAAATTAATAGCATCACAGATTCTTTCTTCTCATTTCACAAATTCATTCAGAGCTGTATTAAGAAACGTGGAGACAAGAACTCGTCTCTAGTTGGCCACAGAATTATGGCCAAAACTATGCTGAGTAAATCTTTTAATATTTCTGTGCAAATATCCACACCAGTAACCACAGACAGTACTAGCAGAAAGACTCAAAAAACCCACAGAGCCTGGAAGATGATCTGATCTGCAGAGATGAAACTGCTCAAGACCAACCCAAAGCACACTGACCAACAGAGATGGAGAGAGGGACACTGTTGACAATGTTAAGAGCTGCTTTGTGAAAATTTAAATCTTAGTTTCCAAACTGCTACCCTAAGATGTAATTGAATCTATCCTCCCAATATTCAAAGTAATGCCAGCCCTGGAAAACAATGAATTTAATCTAAGTGCTCCAAATGCAGTTGTCTCCTACTTACTCTGACATGTCCTTCGTAAGCTGTTCCTATGCCTTTCTGTGGATCTATTCCCAAAGGTCCCTTAGTCTGCTCAGGAGGGATTGGACAAACTGCAGGAGCCTTGTCTGCACAGGTCACGTGGCAAGAGAATCCACACACTTGTGAGAAGGAGAAGAAACAAAAAGATTCGATGGTTATTTCTTGTGCAATGCAAAAGTTGGGATAATGATGATGAGATTGACAAAGAAATTCCCTTTCCTTTTTTGACCAGCATCTGAATAATCTCACTTAACTTTGCTACAGACAGAAATGCAAGAACAGCAAAGTTCATGTTTTTATCTGCTCTAACCCCAAATTTTTCTTTTCCAGACACTTTATGGGTACACCTGCTTTCATCCAGATAAGAAAGAGCCTAATATAATCTCTATTATGTCCTCTAGGCCCACCTCTACTCATAAACAAAACACTGGAACATCCTTTAAATAATAAGCATCATTCTGTGTGCATACAAACAAGAATAACTGCCATTCAGTATCAATTCTGCTTCTTTCTGGAATAAGTCAGAATGGATGTCTATTAAATTTTGCCCTGGTGTGACCACTCTGGGGGCCACCTGTGGGGCTACCTGCGGCCCCTTATTGCTATTTTGAGTACACAGAACTAAGCTCTTCTGCCTCCAACTGGAATAAGAGTGTCCCCAGATAATTGGGCAATCTCTTATGTATGTTCAAAGTGTTTGGCTTCTACTCTTAAAGACTGAAGCATGAGAATATATTGCTATTCAAAATATAAGCAGAAGACTCCTGCATCAGCACACTACATTTCCTGTGCCATTTGCATCTGCAAGAACTTCAGTTCACACTTGTTGTGCTCTCCCAAGTGCTTACCTTCACAAGTACAGCCCTGTCGTATCAGACCAACCATCAGGGATGTGCACTGGTTGCATTTTGTTGGTGTGTTGAAGGATTTCACTACAAACTGGTGAGCTTTAGGCTGTGAAACGAGCAGACAAGGATGTTGGCATCTGTAACACTTCTCAAGTACAGTTATTTCTTTCACAGACAAGAGAGCATAGGTGAATTTCATCAGACAGTTTGTTGGTGCTTGCTGAAATGAGATCTGAGCCAAAATAATTTCCTTATTACTGCGCCCACTGTTGATAATTTAAAGCATCTTCTATAAACAAGGCCATGGAAACTGGACTCTGTGTCAGAACATGAGTTTGCTTCCATTGCAGATAGGAAAGCTGCCCCAGTGATTCTGTTACACTTTAGAAGTTGAAGGTGTATCATCATGTGCTTGGAGAGCACCTGACTGTCACCAGGTCAGCCTGTAAGAGTATCTTCTAAGCTGCAAATTTACTGCTCCTCTGTCAGGAGTATTGCCTTAGTTAAAAGAAAAATAGCAAACTTGTTCAGAATTTTATGCCAGAAATCCCTGGCAGAGCCCCCTTTTATGGTGTTTAGCAGGGCCAATTCAGAACAGCCAATCTAAAGGCAAGAGCTGCAGTTGATAGATGAAGTTGATTTTGAAAGAGTTTCTCTTTTTTTATATTTCCTTGGGAACACAGAGCACATGAGTAAGTGGTTTCATTCTGTCCCTCTCCTCAAGGATGGCCATGCTGATGCTGCTATATAAAGGCTAAGGGCCTACATAATGTGGCAGGACGACTCACAGATGGCCTTACATAAAATCCAGGAAGCTGCTTTGCTTTTCTATAAAAACTCCCAGAAAATAACTAGGAGTTAATAATAAAGAAAGGCCAGAACATAGGGTCAATGCAAAGACTGTCCCAAAAAACCCCAATCATGTATGTGATCTCAAACAAGACAATTTTGCAGATTACTTTGGAGAGTAGGTATGTTAAAATTTTACTCACTTCCCTGTTTTTCAGAGCTTAAGATATCACAGCTAAAGGCTCAAACTTATCCATATTTAATGACAGCAAAGAAAAAAAAACAAAAAAACCTGATTGTGTACATGATCTCAAACAAGACAATTTTGCAGAACTACTTTGGAGAGTGGGTATGTTAAAATTTTATTCACTTTCCTGTTTTCTGAGCATGGGATATCACAGCTAAGGGCTCAAACTTATATGGATTTAATGACAGCCTTACTGTTACAATGGCAGCATTCTGTCTACAGCATGTTCTGTTTTGAGACTTGCAGGGAAACAACACCCAGCTTTAAACACAGATGCAATCAAAAAATAAGAAGGTTGTTTAGGGGACATAATAAATTATAAAGCAAGTCATTACTTACTAAGCAAAATGTTTGCAAAAATTAAATTATGTAGACAGTAAAGTCTGTTTCACATGATTCCAAGGGCACTTCAAGTATTTTTTTAATTGATCTACTAAGACGCTGCCAACAGAGCACTGTCTGCTCAAAATTTCCAGCTTTCTTTTACACAAGTGAATCTTCTGCCACTTTGCAATTTATCAAAGCAGAGAAACAGATCTACTAGAAAGGCTTGCTTACTTCATTATTAGTTGCACAAAAAACCTGTTATTTTTAAATATACAGAAGATTGCTAAACCATTGAGTCATTTTCAAAACTTTCATAAGAGTTTTTTTCCTTTAAAGCCTGTATTTATTCTTCATTTGTTTGAATAGACAATCTCTTGGGAATTAGCATATACTGGCATGTTCAGCAACAGCAAAATGATTTCATCAACTGATGGAAAATCAGTACTTATGCAGGTAAAAGCCAAAAGATGGGAAAATTGGAAATCTTTTTCTGTAGTGCTCACTCTACACTGCTTTAAAACAGGCAAATCTGTGGTTTTGTTTTTAGGGATACTCTTTGCCTTTTCTCAAGAATAAACATCTAACTAGCACACAGACATGCTAATCTGAGACTTTCTTGTATGCAAAGAGTAGAGAGGCATGTTGGTCAGCCACATGTCAGAAAACACTCTCTTCCTAGGATGGCACTTTGCTTTCTTCACATTCTAGCTCATTTACCTCTTTCTGGTGTCCAAACTACTGGTTTTCCTACAATCCAATGCCTGTGGAATTCCACGTGCAGCTTGTCACATCCCATAATGTAAGAACCAAGGGTTTTAAATTTCAGAGAGCAACCAGCTTGCACATCAACACCCCACATATTCATCTCCTAAACGCCCTTCCAGGCAGCTCTGGTAAGATCAGTGTGATAAGCAGCTCTCCTGGAGCTGCAGCCCAGGAGTGCCACGTTGCCCTTGCTACACAGAAAGTGGGAATTCCTGACAAAAGGGTACCTTTGGTGCAGAGAGTCCCGAGCCAATGTACGCTGTCCTCATGGTGGGCGTGTGAATGGAACGGGGAGGATGATCTGTAACCTGCACAGAGCCCCCAGAGATCAATCAGACACCAAGAACACACTACCAAAGAGAGCCTGGATAAAGGAAGAAGAGCATGTTGTCCCACCCACCCCATTCCCCAGCATCCAAGCCATGAAACCAAACTGATTCATGCAGGACTCAGAAAAACAAATCTTATTTCTCAGCAAGATTCATCTCCTAAATGTTAAAACCAACTTCACATTGTCTGAAATATCTGATTAGATATTTTCTAATACAAAATATTAGAAAACACACTTTTTTTTTAAATCAGGGAAAGGGGATAAATTATTACATCAATGTATTATTATAGTTGCAGAATCTGGCTAACATTTCATAATAACAAGACTTCCAGCAGGGCTTTAAAGTGCATTTTTACAAACTATATTATAACAATCTTTGCGCCAACATTTCTTAGATATTCATGATAGAAGATATGTTATGAAGAGAGATCACAACTAATAATTGATTCATAGTTCCCATTCCTATTCAATTACCCATATGTGAAAGGAAATACAACATTCCCCAAAACCCAGTTCACCGCTAGTGAAGAAGGCCATGAAAAAGTCTTAAACAGTCTTGCTGCAGAAGAATGAGCTGCACCTTAAACAAAAGACTTGCAGTACTCATTTTTATACAAGTGAAACTGTTACTCCTAAAAAGAGGAAAAAAAAAAAAGGACAAATATCTTTCAACACTGAAGTACCTCAATTGGCTCAATCTCACTGGCTGTGGAAGGAGATCTGGATCTTGAATGGAGGTGAGACTTGCTATCTTCATCCCGTGATGGAGTATTAGACAATGTAAAATTCTCAACTGAATCAATCTAGGAGAACAATTCAAAAGAGGAAAAAAAAAAAAAAAACAACAACCAAAGAAATAAATCAAAGACATCATTAAAAAAAGAATTCTCAGCTCTTACCAAAATAAGATATGGGAGCAGTAGGATTCCTAAGAGAGAACTGAGAGGATAAAAATTCAGTTTTAAGCAGCTTCCTAATTAAAAGCAACAAAATGGAATGAAAATTGCTGCATGTAAACACGCCAAGGCTTCTGCTGAGAGGTGAGCACATGCATAAGAGCTGCTAGTTCAGGGCCCTGATAACCACTTGAAGACACTTGCAATTCAGCATTTTTCAAGGGTGAATGTTTTCTGAACACTATGGGGTTTTGTCCACTGGTAGCAGGGATTTGTTAGAAGTGAATTTCCACACAGCCCATGTAAATTCCTGCAAACATATTCAGAAGAAAACCAGGAGAAAAGGCAGAGCAGTGTATATCCTGATAACTACATTCACAGAGAACTGAGGGGGTTTTGCACCCCATTTGAACTACAGAAACATCCTTACCAGGAACACAGATTCTTCTGGGGAATGTTTTCCTAGTCCTTGATATACAGAATGAAACTAAACCCAACACAGAGCTACACTGAACAAGGCACACAGGTACAAAGAGGCATCCTGGGTAACAAGTCATCTTTTGTTAGTAAAGCTGAAAAAATCAGAGAAGGCAGGATTCTTCCTTGAAAACAAGACATCTCTGCAAAGTTTCCTATGTAAAATTATATTAGAAAAAAAAAAACCAAAAAAAACCTGTGAAAATGCTTTTTTCCCGCTAATAATAAAAGCTGCAGGCCTGCAGAAGGCTTCATGGCATGCCTTGATTTTCTAGAGCAATGCTATCATCAGTTCTGCACTGCCAAGGATTTGCCTAGCTTGCAGGCAAACTAAAATATGCAGCCATGTTTACAGAAAGCATTTGAACATTCCAGTGTTTCTCATCTCAATTGCCACTGACAATACTAAGAATTCCACAAACTTTACTGCTTTTTGGGAATCAATTATATTGCCAAGCCAATTTTATACATGCACATACAGTCCTGTTCTTCAGGAGCTCAGTCATGGTAGCCAACAGGTGCAGTTGCTAGTTTTATTTTAATTTATCTTTTTTAATAGTGAGTTAAGTGTGATGGCTTCTAGTTTTACCAGAGAATGCTCATCAATTTAATCAACTTAGGCATGTTAATATGCCTGCAAGAATTTCTGAAATGAAAATGGGAAATTCTCACACTGGGATACACCTGTTTACTACACTTAGATCATGTGTTTCAAGCATTCAGGCAAAAAGTAGCAATAAAGTGAACATTTTGTGCTCAGATTTATCAGAAGCAAATAATAATTGAAAGCTTTATCCAGTATTAGAAACACTGATGCCTTAAGTAGTAAATCCTCAAATGCAACATGTTTCAATTATTTTAAATTTCTTTTTAATCCAGTCTAAACACGTGAAAACTTGGAGTCCACACAAAGACTGTTTAACCTTCAACAATTCTGCCTCCTCCCTAAAAAAGTTACTAAAAAATAAGCCCAGTGAGTAACTACAGGCAAATTTTTTCGAAGCAAGAAACAGACACTCCTTTTTTCCTACAAGTTAAACCTGGAGATCTAATCTATCATTTCATAAATGTTTCCAGACACTCCAAGGGCTTTCCCTTTCAAAGCAGCATCTGCATACCAAAAAATTTTCATGGTGTCTGAAAAAATGTAGTACAAGCCTGGTATCAGTGATGGAACCTTTCTGGAATGTGCTACAAAACCTTTGTGGTTGAAGACAACTGCTGAAACAGTAACAAATGCATTTTCACTTTACTTACAAACATAAAAAGCCCACAAAACACACAGAACCTGATCCACCATTGCAGAAGGGAATTTAATCACCACCTTCAGGGCAGAAAGAAGGGCTTTAAGCTGTACTGCTGCAGTGATCTTGAGGTCCTGGCTTTCATGAGAAGAACCAAGCACAAAAGAAACCTGTCTCAACTATGGTCAACAGTTTATGAAGACCATGCCAGCATCTTTCAAACTGGTTTTAAACTAATCCACTGGATTACCCAAAGCAGACTTCACTATTTCCTACCAAACTGCAAAGTTTTGCTGTCTTCCACAGGACTGTGCAGGTCTGAGCCAAAGCTGGCCAGTGTTTAAACACATCTGGAGGAGAGAGAACTTCTCAACTGTAGGCACCACCAACAAAAACAACCTTGCCTGAGAGAGTCAGCAGTGTGCTTTGAACTGCATGGCTCAGGACATCATTGGAGCTGATGGGCATTCTGTTTGTTTATTGAACATTCAACAGAAATTCTGTCTATGCTTACTTATCCCTTCCACCACATCTTTATAAAACAACAGAAGTGGCAGTATGAGATTAAAATGGACATAGCTTAACTGGTAGGAATTCATCCTCACTGAGTCTGCTTTGATAACAGATGTAAGCCCTTAAAAACCCAGCTTGACTTTTGAAACACCACAGACCTTTCCAGCTTAACCAGCTACAACACAACCATCTCTGTTTTCTTTGTACCAATTTTTACAACAAAACTCATCTCTGTTTTCTTTGCACCAATTTTTCCTATCCTCCTTGATGCTCCATTTACTCAACTCCCCACTTCATTTTTATCTTTATACTGTGATATTTTCTATCATTTGCTGTGATGTTCTCCCCAAATGCCAAATTTTGACCTTCTATGGGCAATTCCCATGACTTAACACGTGCCTTCTGTTAAGGGCAAGGAAACAAACAGGATCTCATTTGATGCTTGCTCATCTTCCCAACCTGCATCTGCCTGATCAGCTTCCACACAGAACTTTCACATTAAAATCAGGAAGTATCCAAAGCATCTTCTCCAGTTTCAGAGATATTCTGCCCATGGGGTTCATGGAAATGAGAAAGCACCCAAAGCATCTTCTCCAGTTTCAGAGATATTCTGCTCACAGGATTGCCAAATGAAATAATCCAAAAGCTTTGAGCCCACGGCTGTAAAACAACAGAAAGCACAGCAGCAGCAGCAGCAAACAGCAGCAGCACAAGACATGCAGTGAGGTAAATACACGATCCATACATTAAACATGGACAAAACAGGCAAAAAATAAAGGGCCACATAGAGTAAGACAGCCTCTTACACGTCTGCCTTTGTTAGCTGGAATACAGGAAGGAGAGCGCTTTAACAAAGAGAGGAGGAGAATATGTTACAAAACCAAACAGTGACACATACATCACCTCAGAATTCCTCACTCTATCTCCACAGGTAGTGTTTAGACACACACAGGCGCGTTCACTGTTACAAGGATTTTAATAACAAGCTATTCTGGGCTAACAAAAAGGAAGAAACATTAAAAAAAAAAAAAGGAACAGCTATTCCAAGTCAACAGTCTTACACTGGACAATAGCAGCAGAGCTGCAGACTACACTGCACCATTACTTTGCAGTTGGCATCTCTGTGCTTTGACCAAGATGAATAAAGTCATCTATTGGAGGCACAATATGTCCGATTTAAAGTATCATTATGAACCAGATTTACTCAATTATGAACGTGCAGGTGAAGTCAAGGCTCTCACCACACACCACTATGACTTATTCTGTTCAATAATAAGAATTCAGAACACCATTTGTTATTCTGTGGCTACTTGCAGAGCTCAGATTTGTTTAGTCTAGCAAAGCCCATGGGGACTGCATGCGAGGACAGATTGCAGGAGGACTTAAGAAATCTATTTCTAATTTCTAATGTGTTAGTAACAGGGCAAAAAATAGAATTTTTGAGCATGAGGGAAAAATAATTTTGACAAGGAAAAATGGGATTCCATTTTATTGCTATGAAATAACCACAAATTCATCCTTAAACAAAACAAGTTGACTGCTTCCCACAGCTAATGGGATTCACAAAGATCCACCTGGCAAAGCAACAAACCCCAACACTTCCACTGTCAGACACTTCTAACACCCAGACAGTGTCACTGAGACAGGGGAGACAGCAGCAGGGTTTAGTCTCTTACAGTCACTGGGGGTGACTTCCCTCCCCACCCAGACTGGAATCCAGGGACTGCAAACACACCCCTCCTCCCCTGTGTGCAGAGGACACACCAGGATTGTTTCTGAACCCATGGGCTGTCACAGCCAGGAGGATTTAGGCACCAGCTCTGCCAACCTGACCCCGCATCTTTTCCAGGCAGGAATCAACAGTGAGTGCTGCTCGTGTGAGTAGTGAGCTACCACTTTCTCCTCAGCATCTGCAGGCTACAGAGGCAGCAGGACATCTATTTTTATTTCTCGCCAGCAGAAATTGCAAAACTACTGTTTTCCTCATTGGAAAAATTAGAATTAACTCCAGTCATTCAGAGTGTGCTATAAATAGTTATGTTATTTGGATGGCAGACACACAAGACATACCCACCCTGGGAAACCCAGTGCAGTGTGCACATCTGTGTGCTGAACAGACTTCAGAGATCCTGCAAGGAATGCCTTGCAACTGCACCTGCACCTTATTTTACACACACACTGTCCTTCCTTAATGAGGCACAGAGTTTGAAGAAACAACCCAGGCCAACAGAAATACTTACTTGGGGTTCTTGATTACAAGAGAGGCTTTCCTGAACCCCATGCAATATTGCAGCAATGATCTAAGGACTTCTAATTCTTCCTTGGCCTTACAAAGACCCCAATGAACCCTCAGACTTCCCAGGTTTGACTGAGAAATTAATTCTTCTGGAGATGCTGCAATAAATGCTGCCCTTCAAGGTAACCACTGCCAATAAAAGTCATTGGGAACAGAATGGAGGTCACAGCCAGTGGGCAGGGAGTTTTAATAGCCTTATTTTAATTTAAGTCCATCTAATATATTGATGCGAAACCAACTCAATGATCTAAATCATAAATAACCATTCATTTAGATAATTTAGCCTATAAATCATGCTACGAATGAATCAAGTGATTGTCGAATAAATCAAAGATGCAGAACTGACTTTCAGAGCACAACTGAATGACATTACTTTTCATCTACTAACACGGATAACAGCTTTATCTCTCTTTCTAACAAAGTCAGAATGTCTTGTATTTTTCCCATCTTTGAGCAGCCAACTCTACTTTTTCTGCAGTTTGGTCAGATGAGAGAGAATTCTGCCTTGGTGTTAGAGACATGAGCCCCTGGCCAGCCCAGCCCAGAGATTTCTTTTGCCCACTGCAACTGAGGAAAAAATCACTCCTGTTGGACTCAAATTGAAGATGGAACAGAGGAAGTTTGACTCCATGTGCAGGAAGCTTATACAGGCAAATAATATAAATATTAATATCTGAGCCTTTACCCAGGACTATAAGGTCTGCAAAGATCTGATCTGGGCGGGCCAATCAAGAAGAATTGCTATGAAACGAGTTGAAAATTACTCACTTCCATAAAGAAAAAAACGCTGCCTTCTCAAAAAAAAAAAAAAAAATGAAACAAACCCGAAAAACAAGTAACAATAAATAAGAAATAAAGTACTGAAGTCCTTCAGAATTAACTAGAGAGTAACCAGGAAAATATCCATGTCCTAAGCTTCTCCTTGCAAAATAGAACATTATCAGTAACTGCCACATTCGTCCTTTATTTCTCTTTTAATAGGGTTTAAGGGAGTGTTTTACATATTTTTAAAGATAAATTTCTGTTCAAGAACCTGCCGCTACAAACAAAGTGCTCCTAATACTTAGGTAACACAGAACATGTTTTCTTTAATCCAGATAAAGAATATAAATATTATTTGGTTTTTGTGGATTTACACAACAGGAAACTATCAGCAAGCCAGAAGCTTTCTGTATGCTATACAAAAAAGCAGGGAAGTGCCTTCTATTATGACACCAAAGATGAACCTTGACATTTTGTCTGCGGTATAAACCTGATTTACAGAGAAAAAGCATCCAGAAGAAAAGCTTTTTTTCAGAGTATGTAAAAGGAAATGAAAGCAGCACAAAAGGCCCATTTACCTCATCCTCTTTGCTACACCCTTCACACAGCAGAGATTTCTCAAACAATATTAACTTTATCTAATTTCAATGCCAATGGGATTACACTGTGTTAAACACATTTGTATAAATAGGTGTGAATGTATGGATGTAAAATATGTATAATATATAAAAACACATCTACGAGCACAGACAGACACACACACACAATTATTCCTACAGAGCTTTAATGGATGGGGCTCTACACACCTGGCTTTCAAAAATTTTATTAAAAATTACTTTTATGGGCCTACTACTTCAGTTTTGAAGAAATATAATGCAGTCAATTCTTAGCTTTTAACTCAATTCCCTTAGTATGCAATTAACTAGTGGGAATATTTAAACAGTTTAAATATTTTAAAGTCCTGACAGAAAACCTGCATATCAAATGGCAATAAAAAGTAGTAAGTTCACTTCAGTCATAATGAAAATGACTTTGCACAATGCAGGCTAAAAACCAGAAAAAAATTTATTTTAGCACACAGAAATTAACTGTATGGAAGGGAAACTTTTTAAGAGAAGTGACTGGAAAACTTATGGAAACAACTCATGATAAAGGAATAATATGAAGCAAAAGAATTAAATACATAAATGTGCTGATGGTTTTGGAACTGTTTTTTACAGGCCATATCAATAGACAAGGGCTAAAAGCAGATTTTCCCCATCAGAAAAAACTGTTTGCAATTAAGAATTCTTCACCTGCACCTAAAGAAAAGCATTTATTTCAAAACAAAACACCTATCCATAGAAATAGGTGTAAGAGTGCTATTACAGAAATACTTTGCTCTCCACTGCATGTGCAGATTTTTTAAGGTTGACTGCATTAATGTTTGAATATTCCAAATCAATCAAGTGATCTGTTATTGAGGGATTTACTGGGTTGAAAGTCAGACTTACGTCATCCATAAAATCAATCAATGAGGATGAAGAGGAGGAAAAGGAATCCTATTTTAATGAACACAGCAGTAAAAAAAAAGAGAGAGAGAGAAAGAAAAGGATGAAGAAAACTGTTCAATATAAATAAAAGTGCAAAAATAAAGAACTGTAAATAACCAGTGGCAGTAATAATTACCTCAGTACGTTTTCATTAATTGCCTTTCACAGACAATTAATTAACGTACCATCTGTAAAGAAACCAGTGTTTTTACAGCATTTACTCAATAAAGTATTATTGCTATTACTCGCAACAGGATTCTTATACTGAAAGTAATTTATAAGATAAATTATTACAAAGGAAATTTAAAAACTATGTTAATTGTGAGGACTTCAAGAGAGAACAATGAATTAGTGAATACATAATGAAAAGAGAATTTTGGGACAGCAGTAACAGCAGGGACTTATGCTCTTTCATAGCTAACTGTGATGATGTTGTATTTGCATCAGGAAAAACTGGGCAAACTTCAGATTAATGTCTAACTGTAAAGGTGGTGCCTTGTATCCTCTGAATTCAGTTTGACCAATATTTCACCTCAGCTGTTCTTTTAAAAGAAAGATGATGCTTTGCTTACTGTTGATTAGAAAAGAAGATAATAAATGTATCACATGGTTTAATTTTTTTCCTGCCAGGCTTTCTACCTATTCTGGTCTTTTGTCTAGAAGTGACAAAGGTATGAAACACATTCATTTTTTAAATAAAAGGATCTGTGGAGAGGAAATGAGTAACAATTATCTGGATTTAACAGATCTGTGTAAAAGAACAGATGATGAAAACAACCTAATAAACAGTACTAATGACTTAATGGGATACAATCAAGAATGATTTGGTATTTTCTTGTTTTTACCAAACCACTGCCTGCATTACTTAGCATTTTCTAAATACAAAGAAAAGCCATTTGAACAACTATGCTTTTCATGTTCACTGCAAAATCAGGCAAATTTCTGCATTCAAGGTTTGAGACAGAATTCACTGTGATTACAAGCATTCAAGAGAAGACAGCCAGCACTGTAAATGATAAATAATTATTATACACAAATATGATTGCTGCAATACAATTAAAATACAGGAGCAAACCCTCAGCAAATATGCACAGGACCTGCACACAACAGCAGTTCCAGTGAGTGAGTTAGAATAGCTGTGCACTTACTTCAAATTGATCCAGAGCAGAGGTAGGCGCATTCAAAAATGCCAAGAAAGAATTCTGTGAGTCTTGGTGCTTTACACCTAGAAAACAGCAGCAGGTTTATAAGCTACAGAAAATAAGACCTTCTCATGGAGGACCTTTGCCTTGCTGAATCAGAATTTTGAGTGTCCACCTGAAGCACCTACGTGTTTTGAAATAAGCTGCACATTTGGTTTATTTTCCAGAGTAAATGATTTTTTAAATGGACAAGCATGTGTTTAATCAACCTTTCCCAAGGTAGGATGTGTGTGGTGTGAGCTCCATGTGGAAACACACTCTGTGTCCATGTCTGTTACACAGAGGGCACTGGTTTGTAAGGTGCCCATGTCCATCTGCACCACACGCTAATCCAGCCGGTGCCACCCTGCCCTGGTGACACGTGGCATGTCCCACCGTGGTAGGACAGCTGGAGCCAAAAAAAGCATGGCATTTCCAAACCAGATGGGTTCCTTGGGCCATGTTCTGTGCCTGCCACCTCTCCCTGCTGAGTGCCCAGCAGCTGCACAATCCTGGGGGAGGTTTCAGAGGTTTCTGTCACACACTGAAGCGATGGAGCAGGAACGCTGCATCCCCTGGAGCTGCAGGGGCTGTCACACCTCAGCTCTTACTTTAACTTGCTCCAACTGATATTTTATTATTTCTTCCTCTATTCTAATTCAAGGTGCTGTGTGGGTGTTTATATTTCACAGATGTGTATGAACTCTATTCTTCTCAATGCTATAAACATGCTATATATGCACATACATATATGTATTTATTATGACCAGAGCCTGCAGGACTGTGTGCATCTCAAAACAATGATGCTATCAGAAGTTACCTATTTCTTTTTAAAAATGTCAGTGTCTTGCTCTAATTAGCCATATCTGTATGTTCTAAATATAACCCGCTGCAAATAAAGTTGCAAAGGACACTTTGCTCTTTAAAATATAAATACACTGAAATCACAGTAAAATACTAAAGCAAATTTTCAAACTACCACCAACTTTATGGAATACTCTCAGAAATCATTTCCTCACCGGTTTGAATTTCTGAAATATATTTATAAACAGGAAAGGATTAGGTGCTAATGCAAATAATCCCTTCCTAGAAATCAATTTCCACACACGGCAAGTTACTCTACCACTGTACCCTGACTACATTTGAATCTTCTATACAGTTCATAATTCGAACAGCAATATATTTCTTCTTTTGAGAGAAAACCAAATCAAAGGTAGTAATGATGTAGATTAAGGTGCATTTCTATCAGACTATCTGAATAATTGCAGCAGAATATTACTAACATAATTCTGTTAAGAAACATGACTAATGTTTCCTTGAACAGTACTTTTTTTGCTTGTTTCTTTTCAGCAAAGAGTAAATGTTTATTTCACCAGAACAATAAGGTTTTAAACACTGGAAAAATATATGGTAAAATATGAATTATAAATTCACAACATTATTTAACACAAAGGAAAATTTCAGAAGTCAAGTAACCATGCACAATATTTAAAACACAAAAATGAAACCTAAACATGACAAAGTATTTTTGTCTCCAGGGAGGTGCTATCAAGAGCTTCTCTCCAAGCACTTGGAGGAAGAATAATCCTGGTATCAGTGCTAAGCATTAAGATGAGGGAGTATCAATTCCCTAAGTCTTATTTGCTAACTGGAGCCATTTGTTAATGCTCTGTATAGGTTTGAATTATTTTTACTAGTCAATCAGCACTGGAAGGCCTATATATAGGAGATGAATGTAAACTCTAATACTTTATTGATCAAGTAGCCATTAAGTTGGAAAAGCTGAGCAATATTTGACATCCCAATGCAGCAATTGTTGCCAGGATATTTAAATTCTGGACTTCACAGAACTACAGAAAATTAGGTAATTCCATTTGGCCTGAAAAATACTTCTTCCCCTGTGCCTCATAAGACACAAATATTAGAGCTACTACAGAAACTGCAAAGAATCAGCCAAATCATTATTCAACTCCTAATGATTTTTTTTTTTTTTTAATGTAGAATTACCAAAAACAGTCTCTTCTCCCAGCAACAATGCAAAATAGTATTGGACAGATGCAACAGTAACCCCAGAACATGCTCTTAATACCACAGCAAAGCACTCATGACCACACTGCTCACTCTGTGGCTGCAAAGCCTGTCCATGGAGTTATCCCAGAAACAAACAAATGCTATGAATTCCTCTGCAGTTGTTTACTCTCTGTAGACAGGCCCAAAACACTCAGAGATGAACAACACTATGATCATTATTGATGTCTAAATACCTTCACCCATCATAAAAGAGAAAAGGTTAGAATTATATCTATATTCTAACAGTTTTCTGGCAGTAAATCACTATACACAGGCCAAATAAAAACAATGCAGCTTCAACTCAAATTGTACCTTACTGATTCAAAGGTACCAACAAAACTGAGGCCTATTACAGGTGTTAAAAGTGCAAATGCAGCTACTGTGGGTACATCTTGACACACAAGTGTCGTGCCCACATGTTGGTGTCATAGTTTAGTTTCAAGGCGACACTTGATTGATCAGATGCACCCACCAATGTGACACACTATTTACTTGGATATCAGTTGCCATACCCTTTTCTGATCTAAGCTCTTCTGTCTCCTTTTTCAGCCTTTCGATGTCTGCCAAAAGCTCCATGTTCTTCTTCTCAGATTCTTGCAATTTACTTCAAAAGAACACAAAAAAATGTATGTAAGTATTGAGAACCCAAGATACAAGTCACTCTTGTTCCTGATGTCTTCAAACACCTGAATAAATCTACTGGGACCTTTTCAGTTTACAGGAAAAAGCCATTTATCTGTTCAATAGCTTCATGTTTTTCATGTTTCTAATTTCTAAGTAATTGAATGAGCTTGTATCCATGTGAATGAGAAAAAAACCTGTATGTATTTTTATGTTTTAGAAAGTCCTGGTTTTCACTAAAATTTATTTGCTAATTAAGTACCTGTGATAGTAATAGATTCAGCTGAACTACTTTTTTTCTCAGTTCCTTTACAGTTAGTTGTTTCAGTGCTTTCTGACTCAGAGCTGAGAGGTAATTCTACTCTGCAATTTCAGCACTTTTCTCATTCTTGTCTGTCAAAGCAAACACTGGTTCTTCTGTTCTTATAGGACTTCCAATGCTGCCTGTCATCACATTACCTGGCCTGAAAAACATTCAAGGCAGGTGAACCAGATGTTCCCATTTTACAGGTAACACCCCTGGATCTCAGCTCTGTCCTACTGCTTTCCTAAAAGCTGCAAAAACCCAGCAGTGCTGAAGCTGGACACCTAAAAATGGAATGACTTCAGGCATTACACAACTCAGAATAAATTCTGTTGTGGGGTGGTGAGGCAGAAGTGAGAAAGAGAGAGGTCTGAAGAAGGAATAAAAGAATTCCTAATAGTCCATTAACCATTATTATTTCTTCCTGTGCAAATCAGTATGCAATAATTAATTTTAGTCAGCTAACCCAGTGCAGCTATCAGCAGAATGAAAAACAATATACTCTAAGACACAAACCCAAACTATGGATTTGGATTTGGATTTATCACAACTAGGAGAAATCATATTAAAAGAGAATGTGTTCCCTCTGAAAGTCTTCAAGATCTCAACTTTCCCCAGGAAGTGCTCAGCTGTTCAAACAACAAAGAGAGACGTTGGGTTTTTTTCTCATCTGGATGATCAAATTTCCACAGACAAGGCAGATAAAACAATGATTTGATGACATTTCCTGGGAGGTACTGAAGTAAATTTGCATGAAACAATTGAGTCTTACCACTCTGTAGAGATGCAGGAAGCTTTGACTTTGTTCAGCTCATCCTGAATAGCCTGTTTGGCTCGGATTTCAGCATCAAGAGCAGACTGGAGCTCCAGCCTTGCAGACATGTCCAGCTTTGCAAAGCGCCTCATCTTCCAGGGCATGTCCTAGGAAAGAACCAACAAATCAGATTAGAAAAACTAAGAGGAAAGGAAATTGAACATGAGGAATGTAACTACCTTCAACAACTACATTTCCCAGTCTATTATGTCCTTAATGCAAGAGTACATTAATTCCAAAATAATCTAAAATTAAGAGTAGTGTTAGCAGTAGTATTTCTGAACTCAAGTAACAAAATTTATGTTTTATGCTGATCTCAAAAGCAAAGA
Organism: Zonotrichia leucophrys gambelii; assembly: GCF_028769735.1. Classification (NCBI taxonomy): domain Eukaryota; kingdom Metazoa; phylum Chordata; class Aves; order Passeriformes; family Passerellidae; genus Zonotrichia; species Zonotrichia leucophrys. Next base: position 99,681,955 of record NC_088172.1, read on the forward strand.
GATTTTTTGAAATCTGGTTTTGATGTGCCTCAATTCAGATGACAGCTACAAAGGACATCCAAGTGTTCACTTGTTTCAAAAGTGAAAGACTTGAAGGTTTTCATGAACAAAAGCATGATTTCCTTCAAGAAATTCATATCTGATTATAAAGTAGCTACTTCAACTGTAACATAGATAAAACCACATTATAAAGATCTTGGTGTTTAATTAATTGATAAACAATAAATTTGGTATTCAGTAATTCAGAAGCTCTAGGAAAGTTTAACTTTCAATTACCATAGACTCTACAGACAGATTATTGCTGCAGCTGAAATTGAAAATCACTGTTTTTTTCAAACAAAAAACCTCCTGACATATGGAAGTAAAGTCTTACTGTAGCTCTTGCTCCCAAACTGGAGTTCCTCAGGGCTTCCAGCTCTTCTGTCATTTTAGAGGCCAAGGCTTGAAGATAACCTCGAGCATCTTTTTCATCACTTACCCTAAATGATTACATAAGAAAAAATAAGGTGTTTCAACCAAAGAATCTAAAGAAAAAACAGAAGTCTCTTCAACAAACCAACAATCAGAAACAGATAAATACACAATACAAAAAGAATCATAAAACATAAGGATAAAAACAACAACAACAAAAGCCCAAACAGAAAACCACACAGAACCGATTCTTTGCTGCTTTGTGGAGTTCCATTAAACAATATGCATCACTAAGACAGACTGAAAATTGAAGTACTACCTATCATCTACCTGAAATTGAGACTCTGAGAAAGAAATCTTTCAACCTATTTTTAGGGAGTAAATTAAGACAAAATTCACAACCAATAATTAACAATTATTGTCCAGAAAATATTGGAATTAGTGGTTAACTTTACTGAATCAATTGACTATGAGAACTAGCAGTGGAACAGTGATGTTACTTCAAGAAGTGCTAATTAAACAGGGAGAGTCTACTTTTAACATTATTAAACAGCATAAGCCAGAAGAGGCTCTCTCATCCACCGAGCTTGTTTTCTATCCAGACAAGTTTTCTGAGTGTAAAGACAACAAGGAGGAGACATGCCTGTTTTTCAGATTCTTTGATCATCAGTTACAAAGAAAGAACAACAACTTTCTGTGATTAATCACAACAGAAGGTTCTTTCTTCACTTTGCCTCAGGTGTTAACATAGAAAGTTGCTAAAAAAATTAACTCACTGAAACTAAGTAACTTATGAAAAACCTAAAACAAACAAACAGAAGAAAACCAACACCATCCCTCCCACCTCATTTCCTTATATGCCTGGCTCTAAATATGTTCATTTTGCCCACAGAAGAGCAATCCCAGTTCTGCACCACCAGGCCCTATGCAAGTTCCTGAGCTGCAGGGCAACACCACAGCTCGATCACAGTTCAGTCTTATCAACACCAAACAATGAAATCTTTAGGATCTGCTCAAAGCACTGAACCTCAAATAGCTTTAAATAAAATATATTGAAGTGGCAACATATTTTTTCTGTTTCATGAGAATTAACTTATCCTTGCTTCCTGATCTTTAAAAGTAACTCTAACCCTAAGTTTGTTGGACTGGAGATGAGAGATCTCCAGATGGCTGATGGTGTCTTGCAGCAGTGACCTTCCAGCAGGAAGGGATTCCCCTTTGTGACTACAAGGCAATGTAAGTTTTTTTGGTTGATACTCCAGGGTTCCACACACACAGAACATGGAAATGGTGCTGCTTGCAAGTTTACCATTAATTATATAAGTTTCAACACAGATTTACAGATAGGTGCCAGGAGGCAAGGAAGACATGGAGCACACACTCTGAACTGTCATGGGCAAGGGAGGAACTGAAGAGCTTTCCCACAGTGGCCTTAGGACAAGATCACAACATGAAAGCCACAGGCTAAATATCTGCAGGTTGTGGTGACTTTTGGGTGTGCAGTTTAAAGCTTATTTAAGGAAGAGAGACTACTGTAACACAGAGGAGCCAAAACAAAAATTAGCAACCATTTTCCACAAATCTCACACCAGACTTGAAAACAGAAACATTTATTGGGCCTTCATTTCTTTGTCTCCTGCTTATAATTTAGTTCAAGAGGTGGGGAAGAATCTAGGGAAACCCTACAAGTCCTGACTACAAAAAGTCAGTGAGAGTTTTTACATTAATGAGTCACTGTTTTTCCCAAGGTACATCAGAACTCAGTGGAAGTCACATACCAACTTCTTTTCCCATAACATTTTGGATAACACATTTTGACAATCTGATAAAGCTAATCTGAGCCTACACAAACCACTTAAGCTGTAACAGTGGGGAAAAGATGTGAGAAGTAGCTAAAGATGCTTTTTGAAGGGAGTGGGTGCATAATTAAATACACTGTAAAAAGATAAAAGCTTAAGCAGAAATAAAAAGGATGTGAGGCCCTCAAGAGTTGATGTATGAGGAGATTTAGGAATCAGCATCTAATTTTCTCTATTTTTAATGACACATAAAATCTTTGCAGAAAAAAAGGGCCCAATTTCTATATCCAATTTTATGATGTCACAGATCCTTCCTGATGGAAGGTGAGGAAACATTTCAGTTATTTGATTTAGGGTACACAGAGCCCTCAGGCTCCAAATGCTGGAAAGCTGCTCATGAAAAAAAACTCAAAAACGATGTTCCACAGACAAGCAGAAATCTAGAAAATGAAAATATAAAGTAAATATTTACAAATATCTGTACTGAATTCAAGGGAACTCCTCAAGCTCTGCAAATTAAAGCAGTACCATTGGGAACTGAGGTGGTTTTGTTGTCCACTAGATGGCAAAATTCTCTCAATAATGGCATGTGTTATTAAAGATTATGTGGACCCAAGACCCCTTGGAGCTTTTTTATTTGTTACTGTTTTGCTGGGTTGTTCCACTTGGTAGGCTTTAAAAGTTAAAATTAAAGTAAAAAAGTGCAAGAATGGCAAATTAACTCTGACTAATGCTGTTCTCCTTGTGCTCATTTTGACAGAGAGCAATGACAAGCACAGCAAGAGCCCAAAGGAAGAAAAGTTCTTCAGGTTTCACCTAGTCACTTCTTTCTTTACTGAAAATTTGGATTAACTGTTCTGTTTTCAATGTAATTGCCCTTGCAAATTTAGTTCCTCAATGCGAAGAACCCAGAAGAGCAATATGGTAGAAATTCCTGTAAAATTAAATTTAACTTTTTGGCTGGAGCCAACATCCTGAGAACCTTCCCATAACCACTGGCTGCTACCTGTATGGAGTTTGTCAGGATGCTCAGGAAGTTACAATACAAAATGGACCCAGAGGACTAAAGAATTTTGCTCAACAGAAGTGGTCTTAAAGCCCTGGTGTTTTACACCAAGCTCTGTTTAACCTGATTTAAAAATGCCAAGGAAATCTGACAGTCATGACTCCTCTAGTCTCTCAATGCTTTTAAATGTCTATTGTTGTACCAGTATGCTCGAGGTCTCTAAATTAATTTTTAATTTTTCCCCTGGTGTCTCCAATAAAATCTGTTTTTTTAAAAATACCTCTCTAAAAATTTTTAACACTTCCCTCTGCTCCCAAGCCCTGAAATTTTACCCTGCCCTCCAGAATTTCTATTTTAGAGATAATTAACTTCTGACTATTTGTAACTCAAACACAGCACATCTCAGAATTTTACATTATTTGAGTTTCTCAACAGTTGAAGATGCACAGAATTTTTGCTGTATTTTGTTCACAATTTGTGTGTGGGTTATTGTTGTTGGTTTTTTGTTTTTTTTTTTTTTTTTTTCCTGAGAGCAAACAGATTTTAAAACAACCAAAAAACCCCAACCCAAATCTTGGGGCTTTTTTAGGTTTAATTTGGTTTAGAAGTGTTGTGAGGGAGCAGCTGGTACTTTTTTTCTTTCTCCTTTTGATAGTGGTTTTGTGTTGGGGTTTTTTTCAATGAGGTCAATTAAGATAAAACCAACAACAGCACAAAAAAATCTTGGTGATAAGGAAAATATTAACTAAATATTGTGGTAAACAACTGTGACAGCTGAATCTAAGCCTAGCATTCACTCTATAGGTAAAACTGGCAGGATTTAGCTCATCCACATAAATATACTCAAGGACACAAAATTATCCATCTGATATGAGTTGTGTAGGTTTCCTTTTCAACCTGTGGTGAGCAAACCAAACCTCTAGAGTAGAATGGGAATAAATGGGATTTATTGAGTTGTCTACCTTAGGACTTGTACAACTAGGTTAGATTAACCCCTCCCAAGTCAGGATTCTTGCCAAGTACACTGGGAATCACTACCAAGATTTCCAGTGACCTCCTTTCTGCACGGCACAGAATATTTAAAATATTCCTTTGTCAAGTGACTGCATTAACCTCCAGTGCAATTAATCTCTTTCCCATCTCCCACAGGAAAATTTACAGCCCACTATAAAAGCCTCAATATTTCTTACTCTTGTCAAGGAATGATGAGTGATTTGGCTAATATAAACTCGTCAATATAATAGCTCCATTAAGGCTGAACGATCCGTGAGGGTCTGTTGAGCCCACAATAGAATTTGCAGTGAAAGTCTGATTCAAGTGTTTATATTAAAATACTGCCTTGTTTATGGTATCTTGAGAGAGCAACAGCAAGATTAAAAGGTTTTCATACATTATTCCTAAAGATGCAATATTGCTGAGTAAGAAAGCAAGGAAAAGTTAAAGGGAACATGATAAGCTATTGGAATTACACACAAGTTGAAAAATCTGAGAGAAATAGCAATTTAGAAGGGCCCCAGGAATCATGAAGAAAGTGACAAATCTTAACCATCCAAAGTGTGAATTCAAAGGAATTTCTTGAGAGGTATCCTTTGGATGGCAAAGCATTTAAAAGAATTTAGGGGCTTCTTGGGCTTGTGTTACCCCAAACAGGGCTAAAAGTCCCTTGAACTACTACAGGCTGCTGAGCAAACTGCTCACAAATCCAGTAACTGATTCCTTCTACTACCTCCTATCCTTTCTGGAAATAATGCACCCAAAACACATATTTTAATGCAATATTGTGTGAACAATCCATTAAGTTTTGAAGAGGGAGCCCACAAATTCTCCCCTACTTTGCTAGCACCAAGACATTCCATTGTCACACTGCAGTTGTGGACAGGTACAGACTTGAATTGCATGTTCCTATGAGGAAAACACAGGCTTGTGAGTGATTAAATAAGACCAGTTTTCTCCAAAATTAGGTGGAGGTTTTTTTCATGTAAAATATTTATTATAATGGATGCCTAAATACTTCTTATAGCAGCCATGGTCCCCAGAGAAGGGCCTAGTTTCAGTGCTGAATTCTAAGAACAGCAGATGGACATGACTAGATTATCTGAGTAACACATGGAAAAATCTAAACATAACAAGGAAAAAATGTGACCTAAGATAAGGCCTCACATAGCTGAAAAAATTTAACATAAGCAGAGAAAAGTATGGAGGGAAAACTGAGATGTGTTTAGTGATGAAAACCTGGAACCAAACCAGACTCTTAAAATTCCCTTAATGTTTGCCCTCGGTACTTCTATTTTTCCTTTTCACGTAATTTTTTAATTTTTAGTTCTGTACTATTTAGAAGACACTATATTATCATAAGGGATCAGTAAAATGATGCTTGTCATTCAGAAAGTTGTCTTGCATGTTCCTGATCTTTTTTCACTAAGTATCTTCAGAGATAATAAAAAACTGAAGCCCAAACCCTTTTACCCTTTACAGTGACATCCCTAACATGAAAAATGCTTTATCATTTGCCTGAACCACATCAGTAATACATCTTAAAATATTAAACACTCTCATAAAGTAAAGGAGAAGGTACATTCTTAATGGCTGTTGGTACATTTTTATATTGCTTTAAGTGGAACAATCCACAATTAATTCTGATTTGTCTTTTCATATAACTGCCAAGTTATATGAGTTTTCACATGTAAATCTGAAAAATTGTGCTTGATTACCTAGGTGCAATATGACACATAAGCACTACCTTAAAGAAATAAGAAATGTGAAATTACAGACTTGTCTCACTTGTTACCTTGATTTTTTTTTCCTGAATAAACATTTTGAATTGGCCAGAAATTAAAAGCTGTTTAAACTACCAGTTAAATATATTTTTTAAAAAATTTTTGTGACTCAGATTGTCCACTACTATCACCCTTATGAGAGAAAAAATTTAAAAGGAACACACACACAAAGTGGACCCTTTACATTTTTTTAACTTCTGCTACAAATACAATGCCTTGAGACAAACTGGATTTCATAACACAGATCAGTATTACATACTTTTATGCAACAAATATTGTTTAAAACACACTGGAAACCCAGAGCATGGCCCTTATGCCTTGTTATATATTCACATGGCACTATTGAAAAGCCAAACTTCTCTATATCTGGACAATAAAACTGAAGTAACAGAACAACAATACCAAACTGGGTTTCTCCAAAATAATGTTTCCCATTCTTGCCTGGGCACAACAAATTAGATTATTTTTTTTTTCCACTAAAACAGGAAAAACAGGGGGAGGGAATAATCAATCAGTAACAGAAAAACACTAGTATATCATGATGAAGTCTTCCTAGAAGTGGATGATCTGTAAAGCAAAATGTCTGAATGTAAATTGGTTTTGTAGATGTGAAACACTGCAATAGACCATTAAAGGTGAGGAGATATAAACAGGCATGAAGAGGAAAAATAAAGATAGATGAAAAACTCAGAATACACAATCTTTTTCTCTTAGTAGTTTCAACCTTTTTTTTCTTCTCTTTAATTTAATAGAATTGGACAGAAGACTAAATAAAGATAACATCATTATTTAGTAAAAGTACCATTACAAACATCACTTGACTGGATTTGTGGTACAGTCTCAAATACTCTCCTTGTAAAAAAATCACATAAAAGTTGCACTGTATTTGTTTCATTCTGCCACATGCCAAGCAGATGAAGGAAATTAAAGCTGAGACACAAACACTCAGCCACTGCTTTTCCCAGGCTTGCTCCCTCTCGGAGGCGTGAGCTCAGCACATGATTCCTTTCAGCATTCTTCCACAGCCACAAGCCACACCCAAAGGCCATCATTCTTCTGCACTTTGAAAAGCTCTATTTGGTGAGACACTTTCACTCTTTAAGGAGGAACACAGTTTTCTGGATTTGCATGTTATTAAAATCTCAGCCAAAACCCCAGCAGAATCCCAGACGGGCGTGAGGTTTCACCTCAGCACTTCCAAGTGCCATGTGCAAAGACGAGAACTCAGCACCAGCCCCACCACATGCTGAGGGGTTTCTGTCATGCCAGGAGAGCAGAGCACTCACCACTGGATGATCTCAGTGATTTGGGCCTCCCAGTGAGCCACAGACTCCTTCTTATCAGCCAGGTCTCTCATCTCTTCCTCCAGCTGCCGATTATTCATACTCAGCCTCTCAAACATGGTGGTGAGCTGAGGGAGAATTTAAACAACTCCTTAAAAGTGTAAACTGCTGTGACTCCATCTCTGTGCAGACTCAAAACCACGTGCTCCCCTCTCCCACACCTTGCATCTGCTTTATAAAATGGTACTGGTCATAACAATAAACATAATGTAACATTAAAAACCAGAATATTTTCTTATATAACCTTCTATAAGAATCTCTTCTTGTATAACCTTAGCTGTACTGAAAAGCCACTTTTAAGGACTTGAACAACATTTTTACTCTATCAATTTAATGAGTTTTCTGAGAATTAAGTCTCCAAATACCTGTAAAACTCTTAGAAGGTTTCTGCTTTGCACCATATAGGTGTGGAATGTTCTGTATAGAAAAATTTACGCTAGAAGAGCAAAGAAAAGGCATAAAAATTTGTTATGGCTCAGATAAGACTGTTGAACCTCTCCCTTGTTTAGTAACCATGGAGAGAGAGACTGAACAGATACAGGCATGAGACAGTCCTGAGATTCTCCAGGTGTCTCACATTCCCTTATTTTTCATTTGACTTACTTGCAGACAGGGAAATTGAAATTAAATGCACATCTCCATGTACAATATGTTATACCTAGCAATTAACCCCTCTCATTCAAATTGCTGCCATTCATACAGGCACATTCTGCAAGACAAAAGCCACAGCTAACCCAAGCTGGTATTGGGAACTAAACCTTCATTATGTTAAATAATTATTCAGAGAGTCAAATTGGAATCAGAGACCAGATAGACTTTATAGGAAAGCCTGCTTAGCAGAATGAAATCTCAGGTGAAAGCTTCTTTTAGTACTGAAATATATTAACAATTCAAAACGATAAAAGAATGGCCAATTTAAAATCTATTTTGCTTTTTACTTCAAATATGAATAACTCCACACCCTATTTATCATTTAAATGGGCTTATAATTTAAATATTCCCCCTTATTATGTGTCATTTGACAAGAAAAATACAAAGGTAATGGGGGAAGAGTGAAGAAAAACTATCAAAGTGACCAAGCTTTTTCTCAGTTTTTCTGGACTAAGCCTACCTATAGGCATATATATTGTCTGTCTTATACTGGTATGAAAATACACTGTAATTTGAGCACAGACATGCAAACATGCTTACTTTGAAAAACATTGTACTTTCATCATATTTTTAGAAAACCTATTGCATTACAAAAGGAATAGACAAGTTTAGCAAGATTTGGATAATGCACAATGAGCTTGAATAACCTGTCAAAATGAACAATAAAGAGACAATCCAAATGCACAAATCATAATTACTTCTTGCTTAAGACACTTCATTTGTGTGATAATATGCCTTATCATTTGTATTTTTTTAGTCTCTAAAAGTAACACTTCATCTCAAAGGGTAGGAGGGGCCCTGGTATTTCAAACGATTGACATGCAAATGTAGTCTAAGTAATCACATCATTAACTATGTATTTTTAAATTTGGGTCATACAATGAAATAATCCTTTATTGTTGGCTTACAGTGCTGTCTGGAATTAGTCTTACCAAAATGTAAGCCCATCTAATTCCATTCCCACACATAAATACTCGTATATGCATATATACATGTGCATGTCTTCTCAAGTTCAGATGCATGTGGATACTCCATTCAAATCTAATATTAATCACCAAATTTTTGTGTAACATCAATTTCTGCTTTCAGTTTAATAATAACCAATGCAGCTCCATATTGTCCAATTTGTACAGAACATAAAATAGTTGTAAATTCAGGGCTCAACTAATCAGCACTTACCTTATCGAGTTCATTTGTAAGTTTTTTGTTCTCCTCTGTCAGCAGAATCTTTTCTCGTTCATACTTTTGTTTGAACTCTGTTTCAAATTCCTCTCTTTCACTTTGGCTAAGAAATAAAGTGAAGCAGAATTACAGAGTTTTTTATTCTAACTCACCCCATTATTCATTTAAACACAAAGAGATCAATGCACACACATGTTGAAGGGAAATACTACATTGATAATAGCAAGGGCTATTAAAATCAAGCAGTTTAATAAACCATGACCTTAGGATTGCAAGCCAGCCTGTTGAATTTTAGAATTTGTAGAAAACCTATCAGTACAAAATTAACAGAGCTCCACCAAGACAATGTTTATCAACCCACTTACACAAATTTTATTCTTCAGATGCATCCTGAAGATTTTTTATTACTTATTATTTTTTATTATTTATTCTGAATGGAATGAAATTTTATTCCATTCAGATGCAAAGTATGTGTCAACATTGTCAAATGCTCAGGGCACATTCTCAGCTCACATGAAGATTATTGTAACACACACATTTCTATAATTCCAAGTTTCACACAGAATGACTGGCAAAAATGACCACACATGGAACCAGAGCATTCAGAAGCTAAATTAGAGCACTCAGGGCTGGATCTCTGATGAAAAAAGCATATCTGGGCTTGTCTTTGGGCAGTTTAGAACAGCCCTGATGTCATATCTGGACTGTTAATTCAGGCATCATCCACTCACTATGAGCAAAAACTGAATGGATAACTTCGACATTCCTAATATCACCAGATTTTACAGCAAGTTTGGACCATTCTATGTATGAAAGTCTCACAGTAGCTGTTTCCCCCAAACCTTCCCTTCTCCCATGGATGTCATCCAGCAGAGGAGAACCCCTGGCTGATTCTGCTAAATATCAACTTTGATCCTGCACAATGAATGTGAGAACCTGAAAACAAACGAAGCTGCAGGCCCTCTGTTTGCCACAAAACCCATGGAATTTCCTTCAAGTGGTGCACAGCAATGTTTTAGATGTGTAACTCCCACCTTGCATCTACTGTTTTCAGATTCACTAGCCTTTCATCTTGTACCACCTTTTTACCAACTATTCATGTCACTGGCACAAAGTTCATCAGTAGAATTATACTATAAATGCCACAGATACAGAAAATATCCACTCAGCAAATACCACTGTGCAGTCTGAAAAGACCTGAAAAAGTGCCCAGTATTAAAGGTTAACTCTGTAAAATTAAAATCCAGGGGAGACCCTGTCTTGAGCACCACAATTTTTTTTCTAGATACCGATCAGAATTTTACACAATGCAAACATAAATTACATTCTTACTTCTTTTTCTGAGATGCAAAACTACTCCAGCTTTGCCTAATTGAGAGAACACTCTCCAAAGATGAGAAATACCAGTGGTTACAGTGAACCCAGTTAAGAGCAATGCTGCTTTGAATTTCCTACTCTTAATTTGAAATTCATTTAGTGCTTCTCTTTGAAATCTAGTACAACATGTCAGACTTATGGTGAAATTCTACATTGCCAGTCATCCTTTGAAACATAACACTTCATCCTAGTCAAGTTACATACTATCTCACTGTTTAAATGCCAAGTTTGAAATTCACCACCACTCCTTTTCTATATCAACAGATTCCATGCATATGATGAGCAGTAAAGGGAAAAGGCAGGAAGAGATTAAAGCATTGGCTGTCATAGGAATTAATACCAGCTCCTGCTTCTGTTTTCTAGGCATAGATTCAAAAGCTAATTTTGCAGACAGAAGTCCAAACTAACTTTTAATGAATTTCTTTCATGCAGCTTTCATGGGTTTGTTTAGGAATTTTTTTCAGTATTTGTCTTAAATTTATTCCTTTAAGGCTTTAGGGGTCAGAGCAGCCGTAAATGGCAGTGGATTAAGGACACCATGGATTAGTGAAAGAGCCCAACATGTTTGTAGTTTTTATATTTTACATTCTTAATTCTGCTGGTGATTGTGATTACCCCAGTAAGTCAGATTGCTACCGTATAATACAGAAATGAAGATAAATTTGAAACAGAGGAGAATGTGGGTATAATCCATCACACCCAAACAGCCACTCAGAAAACAACAGAACTGTGACAGACTCCATGGATGTACCTTGGGCAGGCAGCAAGATCAAAATAATGCTTTTGCTTTGAAGCCTGGCATCCTCCTCTCCCATCAAACTTCCTCTCTCATCTAACATTTAGCTGTGTGTCTCCTCTTCAAGTTAAGAAAATATACACAACTCAGCTTTCTTTTTATCAGCAGAACTGCAGCAAACCACATGCAAGCAATGTGAAACACTGCTTTATGGTATCACTTTGTCACTCCACTCTTTATTGCATCTGTACAAAGTGGCCAAATATTTTATCTTACTGCTTTGAAACCAAGAAAAATAGACCTGAAACAAACACCAGCCCCCAGGCTTCTTTAAATCACACAATTTAAAACCAGCAAATGCTGTTCTATAAAGTTCTCTGCTTTATAAATCCATCATGAAATGACAGGCCTAAAAGAAGTTTCTAAATGCGATTTATTTTACAGAGTTTCTTGCATCTTCTTCTGAAATACTTCCTAATGACAATTCTAAGAAATGGAATTTAGTGCTACACAGATCACTGGCCTGATACTGTGCTCCTCTGCTTCTAACTTTAATAGCATGCAGTTTATGAGAGTTCAGCAAAATGCAATCATTTTGGACAGGAAGGTAATCTCCCTTGAAGACTTGTGCTTTGGAAATAGCAAAAGTTAGAAAGCTTAAAATTGAAGGAAACAAAGGAAAATATCTATTTAAAAAATGCAAAACAGAAACCACCAACGTGCAAGTTACACAAAAATCGACATACAGATTTTGTCAAAGCTCTTCCTGATCCTTGCTTAGAATAACCTACATAATTCACTCATCTTACTGAGTAATACAACCACATCCTCTTACCAAGATCTTTTTTTAATATGCACTGACAACTATTTTTAGACTACTAAAATATTTTTGCCAAACTGTATAAGCACACTTCAACTCCACACCCACCCCAAGCCTATTGTTGAAATAATTCCACTTATTTCAGCACAAAGCCTCCAGGTGCTTCCTTTTCAGTGCTTACATTCAACACCTCTCTACTGGAAGACTCACAAAAAGCTTTTCATGCCAGACTACAAAAGCTAACACCAACATGGATAAGCAGAAACAGAAAACCTATGTTCTTTTAAGGAAAACTACCAAATATTGAGTAGCAGCAGCAATTCTTGCATTCCTAATGCTTAAGCTTCCCTTCTAAACTGCAGAAATCAGGACATAGCATAACTTGAACAGGGGACTTCTGCCTTTCTTTGGAGCCTCAATGCTTGCATGAGATTTTGCAGATTTGTTTAACAAAGTTAAGATCAGGCCTTCCCCAAGCACTGATCATGTGTTTGGACACCTGACTGAACATGGAGCTGCAGCCCTTGCCATGAGTGTTGGATACTGGTTAGGTGACACATTTCTGCTCTCACTTTAAATCCTTCTCTTACACAAACACTTGAACCACATACAGAAACACATGGTTATGACAGCACCCACTGTAGATTTGAACCCAGATCTTTATTTATTTATAGAGACCAGACTGAAGGAGAGCTTATGAACTAGCTAGAATGGACATCTAGTTAGAATGCCTGCAGCTGTGTAACATTTAAATTGGCACAGAAGGAGTTTTTCATTTGGTCACTGCTTGCAGGTATGATCCTTTCAAACAGTTCAACCTGCAGAAAGCAGTATTCATGATTCTTTATTTAATATTCCTCCTTCTGAGACACTGCTGGACTTGAAAGAGTGCCATGCCATCACCTTTCTATGTTACAAGACAGAACAGCCGTTTGTGCATTTGTAACTCATTGGTCAGCACAACCATTAAGTGGTGTCACAATGAAATCATGCTGCTGAGGCAGGTTTCACCTCTCCACCCAGATCAAAGCAGCAAACTCCTGTGCTGTTTGTAGTTCCAGCCTATTGAATAGCTGCATGCTAGGAAGAAACAGCTCATGCACTGCATTCTAGGCAGTATGATTTATGATTCCTGCTGAACAGAATTTACGAGAGATACAGTGTTTCCACCTCTATTTGCATAAACTTCTTGGAAAAAAACTGTATTTAATTTACTACTTATATTTAAAGGTCTTGCTATAATTTGGCTAACCTCTCAGCAGGGACTTCTCCATGGTTTCTCTCATCTGCCATCTTGCTACAGCAGCAAAAAGACTCCTCTATATTAGTGTCTACGAAGCATTCTGAATTTTTTATGAATGAACATGAGCATGTTCAATTTATAACTTATTCCCACTACTACACCATCCAACAGAAAAACTTGCTTTTATTGATGAATGCCTCAAGGAACAATCTCAAGGCCAGTTATAAGCTCCACCATGTGGGAGAGAAAAAAGCAGGTCTGACAAATTACCATGTCAGGAGAGATAAAGCAGCTTACGCCCACAGTAGTCTGCTGACTGATGTTAACACTGGATGGAACCCAGCATGGATTAGCCTCAGCTCACATTAAGTGACTGTTCCTGTGCTGGCAGAAATGTAAACAATACTTGATCTCTAACACATTAGTTTTGCATCAAAAGATGAAAATACCAAATAAAAGAAAAATGTAAAGAAACCGTTTTAAAGTGCAACATAGGCTTCAGGGGTCAACTTACCCCGAGCTGCAAGTCTGTAACTCAAGTTACATACCTTGGAATGGTCAGCCACTAAAACAGTTCTGGTGCAAAATCAACTGTTTCAGTACAAGGATGTGGAGCTTTTTGTTCTGTTGGGTTTTTAAAGGGGACTGGTTTTAACCCTGGTATCAGCTCAGCCAAAATGCAACAATCTGCATTACACTTAAGGAAGTGACAGACAGTGTGTTTGGAACAATAGTAAGAGATTTCAAAGGTTTAAGAAAAGGTAAATTTCATACAATACTCACTTTTCTCTTCTGGTTTTCTCTAACTTGTCTTTCAAAACCATAATCTCCTTCTTGAGGGCAAGCTGCTGGCTCTCTGCATCCCGCAGTTCCTTCTTCAGACTTTTTATTTCATTAGCATGCATCATTTCACGTTTAGATAGCTCCTCTTCATAGAAAACACTCTTCTTTTCCAGCTCTGCCTTTAATTTAGTGATCTCTTGCTGGTGTTCTATACTGCTTACCCCAGGTGAGCGACCAACCTGTTTTTGCTAAAATAAACAGCCCCAAATTAACAGTCAGGAATGCTGAAAATGATGCTCAATAACAACTCAATATTCTAAAGCCTTTGTTTAGAAATATTAAAACCTTGAGTTAAACACATCGATCTCAATTAATTTCAAAATTTGTTAAGAGCATAAATTGGAATGACACCTATTATTTTGTTATTTAAGTGCAGTAATAGTTTTCAAGTTACTGAAAATTTGATCATTAAATGCCTCTCGTCATGTTCTGACTCCCCTTAAATGCAGTCAGAAAAGGATCACAGAATTAAAGACTTTGATGCTTCCACTCACACAGCTGACAGCAACAAGTTGAAGTGACTTTCAGAAAAGCAGAATAAGAACTAGGACAATAATATATTCTGAAGGACAAATAATTTCTGGAAAAGCTATACTAAGACAAGCAGAGGCTTAACTGAAAGCTAAAGTCTAGCTACAGAAATACTACATGGATTGTATCAGTCAGGAGGGAAACCTGACCTATTTCACTTAAACTGACCATCTCTATCATAGTGGATTAATAGAATAAACAAGCTTTAAACAATAAGAGCAATTACTTCACTTTTTGCAGTTTCACAGCTCTCTTAGTGAGGTCTTCTGGCATTTCAATAGTCTTTAAACACTATTTCAGGATACACACACATTTGCACCAAATGCTGCACTCACTAAACTCAATGTCCTGCCATAACATAGAGGAGGAGCAAGATCAGGTTCAAAATGAGACAGTGGCACAACATGCATTGAAATCCAAGTCTGGAAATGACTTTTTAATGTCAACATATGCACAGTTTGGTTTGGAATTTCTTCTGGTTTTTAAAATGTGTAATGAAATGTGTTCTAAGGAAAGGAAATTCATAAAAGCACTTTGAAAAAGTTCAGGTGACTGAAAAATCTACTTCCTTATGGTGACTTTGTCACACCTTCCATTAAAGGTATTTTGTTAATTGTATCTCCATTCTTACCATGAGATGCAAAAAAACCTCTCAGTCACTCCTAATTTGGCATGGCTTCGGGTAATTTTCTTTTCCTGATGTATGAGCAGGCTTTAAGAGCTAAATGCCATTGTAGAACATTCTGATGAGCTGAATTTGTACCATGATAAATTCTGTGAGAAAGCTGGGCCTTGCTGTTTGTGTCAGCAAAAAACTGCAAAACGCCCTGCATGTACGAGCCAGAGATGTGCTGCTACTGCACTGTTTTCTCTAACTCATCAAAACAACCATCTGGTTTGATCTAAGAGTAAAATCCTGCCCTTAGGATGCAGAACATTAAACTGGAGAAGGAAGAGTCCATCCTAACAGGAGATGCTTTGGAGAAAGAAAGATTAAAAAAAAAAAAAAAAAAAAAAGGCAGTATAAGAATTTTCTTTCATTCACAGGCACTGTGAAATTTGTTTGTTACTGCCCAACATCCTAAATTGTTCACACATACAGGGTAATGGAGCACAGAAAACGTTGAGGCTTTGCAACGTCCTCTAGCAGGAACATAAAATGTTTTAGTGGAATTTCACTTTTTTTTACCACAATGAAAAGATACTATTGCAGCCATAAGAGAGATGGTGCAGCACAAGAGAAAGCCTGATGGTATTGGACAATGGCTTGGAGAACTAGAGAGATACAGTAAACAGAGAATACATTTTTAATTGATGTAAGCACATATTCCAAATAGAGGCTTTCATACATGCCTATTTCAAATGGACAAATGGCGCAAGTGAGACAGAATGCACCTCCTGGCACATTGACAGCTGCTGTTTAATGCACTCCTCTCAGCTAACAGGGCACACTGCTGACTAGCACTGAGTCTGATTTTACTGAAAACCTAATCCATGACATCCACAGGATCCCCTGTGCCCACACACTCGACTGACAAGTTTGCAGAACCCCAGCAGGTCAGTGCTGCACAGAAGGACAGACAGCAGGCACGCTGCCTTCTTCCCATGAACTCTGACATGATCCTTTACCTCAGCCTCTGCTCCTTTCCTGAGGAAGCTGCACCCAGCCCTCTGCATCTCCCCAGATGATCTCAATGAGAGTCACAGTGTTCACATCTTGGCCAGCAGCTCTCTTCTCATTTAACTTCACATCTGACTCACCTGCCAGCTCTCCTGCTCCCTGCAACCATCCCTGACAATCCAGCCCATCTGCCCAGCCTGCTGCAAAGAACACACTGGGTGGCAATCTCCCCTCCTTCAGCACTGAAGTCTGAACCACTGAGGACTTGTGGAGCATTTTATGCCACAGCTCTATTAGCTCAGAGATTGCCTTTTCCATCCCCAAGCGGCTCCATGAGTTTCCTGAGGTTTTCTGCTTTGGATTTAAAGCAGAAATCCACAATCACGCTGAGCATCCTCTGCTAAATGCTTCCTAAATTCTCTTTATTCAGCTTTCAACATCCTGCTTACATTTAATCTTCCATCATTTATGGTTTCTTCTATTCTCCTCATTTGGAGAAACCTTCCTTTCTCCTTTAAATACTTTTGTGTAGGAGAGCTTCCTGACTTTAACTAAGGAGCCATGCAGAGCTTTTACTGAATGGACAGGGCAGTATCACAACAACCACTCGTGACCCAAACTGTGCTTACTGAATTGTAAAATATTACCAAGACAGCTAAAATTCCCTTTTCCTCTTCTGACAAACTTGCCCTGCTGTTATAAATCAGCATATCATTTATTCTCAACAGATCTCCCATAAATTCTTCTCGCCTCTTAAACTACCACACAAACTCTTTGCTGATGGGGAAGATTCATGGAAGCAGAAGGAACACATGTTAATTTTCAGATAACAATCTGAATTCACAGCAGTAGAAACTTCATTAATCCAAACTTCTATTGAATGAATTTCCTTATTTTCTTTTAGCAGAGAAAAGCCAAATAGAAGAATGTTTGCTTAAAACCATCAAATTTTCTGTGCCATAACTTAATGTTCATGAATGTCCCAGAGACTTCTAATGAAAAAAGACGTGGTTGCTCATTTAAATTAAAACCAGATTAGGACTAATCTCACATTTTGCCCAAAAAGTTTAGAATTACCCAACTGCATGAAACATTTGGAACAGGATGTTGCTGTGAATGAACAGCAATCCACATAAGTCAATTAAAAACTTTCTATTCAATTTTTGAGAAAGCCTAACTTCTCTAGAGCACTGCATAAAAAGCTAAATCACAGAATAAAATAAGAGTTAATATTCCTGGCTGCTTTAAATCTCTTTTAAAATCACATGCACATGTGAGCAGTCTCATCAATATAAACAAAGTCTTCAATGCTGCTCTTGGATAAAAATGCCTCATCCTCTGGCAGAGAGGCAGAATGTGTTAAAACCGTTCCTGTATGGTTACATCAGCTGACATCCATTGTGCAGGAAACATGAGGAACAACACAGCAGACAGAACACCTCCACAGAAACCTGCCTAGACTGCAGGTTTATTTTCAAATATTCAACTATCTTATGCTAAAATAAAAAAGCTTTTAAGACGTAAAGTTAAGCAAAGCATTAATGGAAGCAATGTGGTAAGACAAGGTTGATTATTAAGAAACAGCACATCAGGCAAATGTTAATTTTTCTGGGCAATAATGCAATGCATGCCTGTGTTAACATTCAGCACCAAGTGAAGTGACAGACTGACAAAACCCTTTTGTCCTACATCTGAAAGCAATCAAACAGATCCAAGTCCTAGTTGACTAGTAAGTGTGCAGGTGTTAATATCAAAACAGACTAACCTTTAGCCCTTCTACTTCACTTTCCAACTGTTTAGAGTACTGTTCACTCCTCTCTCGCAATTTCCTGTCTTTGGATGCCTCAGCAGCTGCAGCTTCAGCTTGGACTTCCAGCTACAAAAGTACATACGTTTTTAATAGATAGGATTCTGCAGGGTTTTTTTTCAAAATCTATTGACGGTTTTCAATATAAGAGAGAAATCTTCAGCACCAAACTGAACACTTCAAAGTCTTAGAAAATAAAATTGGTACTGTTTGAAACAACAGACGAAAGGTTAAAGATTTACAAATTTAAAAAAAAAAACTCAGAAAACCTTACATATAACTTATTTCATAGAGTCTAAACAGTCTTCTCACCACTTACTTCTTTTTTAAGTCTCTCTGTTCTGCGTAACTCTTGCCTTAAACTTTCTACTTTTTGCATCACCACTTCCATTTCTTCCTCCTTATCTCGGAGCTGGCGGGCAAGCTTTTGTTTTTGAGAGTGCAAGTCTGTCAGCCGCTCGTTCATCTCTGAGAACTCCTGCATTGCCAATTTCCGCTGGCTGTGTGCATCTTTCAGCTCTTTGGCTTGGGATTTTAATCTGTCACTAGACTCTGCCAGTTCCTACAGTTTAAAAAAAGAATTAAGTAATAAACCTAGAAAGCTACAAGGCCAATTTTGTCTTTGGATGAGTATCTAACACCTTTTCCAGAGTGAATAGAAACTACATATTCTTTTTGATTTCATGAATGCATCTACAATACAGATTGCATGCTTCTATAAATAAGGAAAGAGGCATGTTTTACACTAGTAGAGCGAGTAAAACTCCATAAATGTAAACCAAGTGAGAATCTACTCCATTATTACAGGTAAACACAATGGTGTTCAAGCACTTGCATTACAATACAAAAACACCTTGCTTTCTTAAAAAAATGTCATTAGCATTGGTTTTTAATAATTATTTAAATAAATTAAAAGAATCTCAAGTGCTAAACGGTGAAAATCGAACGGAAAACTCTGCTCTATGAAAATCTTTACTCAAGAATCTTCAGAAAACTGGCCTGCAATGGCAAATATTATTTCCATACCTTAGTATCAAATATCAGAGAAAGTTTCAGGCAATAAAACACTGCAGTGAATAAAAGCAGTATATGATACCTATCCTTTTCAAAGCATCAGCATACACTGTTAGTGCAGTGATAACTCCACACCACAACACCTTCACAAAGCTTGCTGTGCCCTAGATTTGTGCCACCACACTACCAGTGAGGGACCACAACACTTTAAACAGTTCCATAATGTTCAGTCAAACCAGAGCAGAAAAAAGAAGCAAGGAAAAGCAAATTTCAGAATAAAAAAACCACCAACTGGAAGAATTAGTATTTGGCACGGCTGACATCCATGTAAATCTAAACATGTTTCTAAGGTTCTTAAAAAGAGGTCCTAATCACTAAGAGCTGATTTAGAAGAGAGATGGTCTTTCTGGGACAAATTGGCAGCTTTTTAAATTTTAAGAGCCTTAAGGGTCAGAAGAAACAGTGTTAAACACAGCTGGCACATCAGCTTTAGTGTAGACTCTAAAATAATGAGGCAATATAATTACAATGAAAAACAGGTTTTATGTATTTCACACCTGATTACAGGCTGATCTAATAACAAATACAAAAAAGAGCCATGAAAGACAGTATGTTATAAATAAGAAAATGAGGGATCAGGGAGATAGAGAAGAAGAAATAAAATCCAGTATTCTTTAGCTGCAGTTATTTCAAATTACTTTTCAATTTTCACACTTGGGCAATTCCTCACATCTCCCTCTGGAAATACTTCTGTGACACAGTCTTAACACCATATTCTTCACTGTTAAAGTCTCACCCATATTTCAGATTAAATTGTCTGGAATAGTTCTTCTCTACTCTGTCTTCTAACCCCTATTATTATCACTAAATGTGAAGCTCTAAAACCTTTTTTGCAGCCACCATGCAATTTGGATTATGGAGTCGTTCACTATCTGGAAGCAATCACTTAGGGAGCACCCAGCAGTCATACAGACAACGTGTTAAATAATGTCCTTTTCTTCAACAAAAAAAAGGCAGAAAGCTAAGTAGGTCATGCTACACACTTGTTATCTGCTCATTAGTTATACACTTGAAAGTTATTACAAGCAAAATGAACAAAAATAAAACAGTCTTGAGGGTTTAGAACAGTTGCTGACAAAATGATTTTACCTTATTAAGATCTTCTCTCTCTTGCTTCAGCGTCCTGACTTGCTTCTCAAAAGCCTTTATTTGTCTGGAGGCATCATCCAATTCCCTCCTTGCAGTGCTGGCCTCCTCGAGCTGCTGCTCCAGCTGACCAGATTCTAGAAAAAGCAGCAGAACTCTAAATATTCTAAGGGAAAAACCAGAATTCTACAATAGCATAGCCTAGCTGCTTGAAGCCCCTTCAGTATTTTTTCTGGTTTCCTTTTAATCACAAAATAAGGCAATTTTTATCTGGTTTAGAAAAGGGAGCAGGTTGTTTCAGCTGCCATTATCTGCTTTTAAGGGAACAGAATGAAAAGGTCCCAGCTTGCTGGAATGTAACACAAAAATGATAACAACTTGTTTTCTCACATTATAATGACCAGCTCTAATACATAATTCCATAATGTATGCTTTAACACAACTTATACATTTGACTTTTATGTGCTGTGATGTAATATATAATACATCTTTTATTACATAGTAATTATAAACAGTCTCCCTCCTCCTCCCAGTTTCCCCCAAAAAGAAACAGTAAAAATAATGGGTCACTCAAGAGCTGGCAAGTGTTTTCCTGTCAGTACCCTTGAAATTAACTTCAGCTGATTTTACTTATTTCTAGTGTGAAAACCACTTGTTTTTATGTGATCTGCTTTATTACTACTATAAATAAGGGAGAACTATTGCAGCCAGTTTCTTACCAACAGTCAGTTACACAGCCACAGTGCAGTTCTATGGCACAATTAAATAATGTCATATAAATACCCTCAAATTCTACAAGAAAACCCAAAACTCATAAAATATGGCAACTGATACTTTCTAACTAGTGAGTGGGGTTTTTTTGCCTCATAGTCTTTACTTAAAAAACAAGACTTTAAAGCAAGATATATAGGAAGGTAAGTTAATTCCAAGTTCTATGAAATCACTGGACATGTTTTCTTTTATTTCAGTTGTGGGCAGGTCTTCAGACCACTTGTATTTACCCAAAGAACAGGAACCCATCTATATTCTTAATAACAGGCTTTAACTACATTTTCATAAATGTAACCCTAAGAGACTGGCTCTTGGAGAAATCAAATATAAAAACACATACATTTTTAAGAGGGTTAATTTCTGAAACACAAGAATTTTATAAGCAAATGAATACCATTAGCTTATACCCAGAAAAATATTCACTATTGTTTTAATTCACTCACTCTTGTTTAAAAATTTAAAAGAATGCACTTAAATAAGAGATGCAGCTCAAAGCCAGAAATTATTAACTGCCTTCCTTATGTAGTCTACTCTGAAGTCACCAGTGAAAAGAAAGTTTATATATGGCTCTGCTGAGCCAAGATAAATCTCTCTTCTGTGCATGAACTACTTTGTTCCACAGCTCTGTTTTCCTCTTGCATTGCTGCCCTTTACATATTTGGCAATATTAAAGATTCCTCAAAGTTTTCTCCTATGTAACTTAGCGAACAAAAATTATAACTTTGACCTCAAAAATTGAAAGCATATGCTAGCTTGTCATTTCCTGGAAAACCAGATAGACAAGAAAAATGTATTTTTCTAAGCCCTCCTGGTGACACTCCTGAATTTGACACAATTTTGAGTTCGTTCTTTATTACCTTTTTAAGCAGGTGTTTACTCTTACAGCTTCAGAAAAGGCAGTAAAACAGGTTAAAGAATGTAACAAAAAGCTAGGTGTGACATATGGGTTGTAAATGGCAATTTTCCATTTAATCACCCTAGCTGTAACTAACATTTTAGATAATATATCCAAACACTCACAGTAATATATTATTACATTACATTTAGTAACTCAAGAGATGAGCCCAAAGCATAAAAGGGTCATCTCTGCACCTGAACTGAACCTTCTTAAAGTTCATCAGATCTTTTAAAGGCTATCCAGAAAACCTGGAACTAGCTCCCTTATATTTGAAAGCATTCAGACATGGCCATCATTGGTCTGTTTCTGTATTCTGTCATTAATATAGTTCTAAAATCTATCTCAAAACCTCCATAAAAATCAAGTAAAATAGAAAATGCTATTTTATCAAATTTGCTTGTATTAGTTGCAGCTTAAGGCACAAATGAATCTTTTCTAACAAATGGCTGGATCAGACAAAACATTCAAGTATATACTAGCAAAGTTGATGGGTTAGGCAGCTCTACATCTTCCTCATTTGATCCTATTATTCACTTCCAAACCAAACGCCAAAAGTACACATTCTGTCTAGGAATAAATACACAAATATGTATGTGGTGTGAAGCAGAAAATTACTTTAGGAAAAAACTTCTCGTATTGACCACCTTCACCAGACTTTGACTTCTTTTCAATTTCAAAAGGGACAGCAGATGTGTTGGGGAATGTTTCCACACCTTTACTATTTTTTTTTTCAATACCAAAGGAAGTGAGTGATACTTTCAGCAGTGAACTAAGTTGCAGATCAATAGTAAAGAATAAAATACACTTTAAAGCTGATTTTGATGTTTTTCTGTGAATGACTGGTCTCATTCAAAAACTGTTCTTGTAAACGTTGCTTTCCTGTTTAGAAGAAGAAAACTGAAGAAGAAAACTGAAAAGTCAGTTTTCAAAACCTGATCTAAGGATTGTTGCAGAGAAGGGATTTCTGATCACATTCTCTTTATCCTCATTACAGCAGCACGAGGAGGGACACTGGGCTGGAGCAAAATTTCACAAAAGCCTTTGTCCTGATATAGTGCCAACATGGCATCACTCAAACCAGAGTGATCCTCCCTGAGCTGGCTAAGCCATGTTCCTCTCCAAAAATAATGCCCATGGTACAATACAAAAGTGCTGCATCACGCCAGAGCAGCTGTCCAGCTCTGTATCTGTAACAGGCTTTTTCCAGAGTACACAATTTTGACAGGCTGTAATCTGTGTGCTGCTCTCTGCAGCTCACACACAGCTCCTCCTGCCCCACAAGGCAGCTGCAGAGTCCAAACACATCCACACAAATGTCTGCAAGCTGAGTTCAAGTAACTCTTTCTGTGGGTGTCGCTGCTGGCATTCCCGACACTTGGAGGAACTGAATGGAGTCTTGTCAGAAATACAAACCAGAACAAGTGTTTTTTGTAGTCTCCTCCAACATTTCTGGCTGTTTGTTTTTCTCTTGTCTCAGGCAAGATATGGATATATAATAGAGATGTATCTACCACTACTTGTGACTGATTTTTCACACAAACGACAGACATTTTCCAACAAGATTAATTGGGTTTTTCTGTTTCTCTGGTTCTACACCTGATACCTAACAGTCTCTTGTTATTTTTCCCCAATAAAAAAAAATCTTGCTGTGCTTCCTTTCTTCCTTTTCTTTGAGATGTCTCTGTTCTCAAGATCCTATTTTAAAGACATCTCAAGATATTTTAAAGACAGCATTATGGAGATGTATAGAAGGAATCCTATGCTATGAATCACTATGAGGGAAAACTCCCTTCAACTTAAGTCAGAGTATCAAATCAAGAATACTGAATACTAGCCTTTAAAGCAGGCTAAAAATATATTAGCTAAACAGACAGCAAATTGGTTCACTCACAGCTAGATTCAATATAGTGGTGCATTGTAAGCCCTCCCCCTCAAAGTTCTTAAAATATGAATTGCCCAGAATCTGAAAGAGTAAGGCTGGAAAAAGATGGATCTTTCCCTAAACATCTCCAGTTGCCTCTGTAGAACACACATACTGGGCTAAGTAGATTTTTGCTTTTTGACTAGTATGAATGTCCTGATGAAAGGCATCATAACATTAATTTAAAAAATAATCTCTTTAGCTGCACAGATTTCAAAACCTCTTTTCCAACTTGAGGTACTTGACAGCCATAACTTTAGTTTTGGTAAAATCTTCAAGAACTCTCAGAAGCAAAGAAAACAAATGTTCAGTTTTGAAAGGAATGACAGTTCATTGACAGCAGAGCTGAAAGGTGGCTCTTCTCCCTCTCATCTCCCTTTCCCCACATGCTTCTACTGCCCACCTTGTGCTGATTTATCTGATCACAAGTTGATTAAATTCTCTCTATCTAAAAGCATTTTCCTTGTTTAATCAAGTCAATTAAAGTCATGAGAGAGTGCAGGGAATGCACAGATTGAGAAGGGGCCATGCAGCTGTAGGCTGGACTAATTTTGGTGGCAGTTTTCTTTGAGCAGTTTTGCTGCTAGCAGTGCAGCCTCATGGCTCATTGTATCCTCTCTCATGCACTACTCCTTGCTACTTGGAAAACTCAAACTGAATTTGGAGAAAATCCTGAGGTACAGTGGAAGAGTGAGGGGTAAAATGAGAAGTAAAAATAGACTGTAAAACTTTTATAAAGCCAAGGAAAACTAGCATTATGATTGGAGAGGAAAAACAACTTGACAAAATACAGTTTCTTGTTACAGCTTTTACATTACTATTTATAACATACCTGTTACCTGTTTCTTCAACTTTTCAATTTCTTCTTTCAAACTTTTAATTTCTAAATCTTTGCTTGCTGTTATTGGGCCATCCACTGTTGAATACTGCAGAGCCTGCACTGTCTGGGTGGACTCTAGAAAAGGACAGAAGAGAGAGGGATGAATAACATGCCTGACATCTGAGGAGATCAAAGAGATACTACTGATAAATTAAGACATGCCAAAAGATCTTGCACTGGGCATTCTACAATTTGCAGTTTCCAATTATTATGTGCCAATTTTTCAGTAATTGTCAGCTAGATCAACTAAGTTCTTAAAAGTTTTAAGAACAAAATGTTTATGCCATAGTGACCAAGGTACAGTGAGAACAAAGTTAGATCAAGAAGTTGCATACATGGTGTATTTGAGGCATAAAGTGTAACAGAAATTTAATTTGTCAACCAAAATAATAGAAAGAATTATTTTCTGCTAGAAAGCACTCCAGGAGGTATATTTAATTTTTTTTCCCACAGTATAAACAGTGCCTTACAAACCTGCAGGTTAACCTAAGTTTAAAAAGTATGGAATGATTTTTTTTTAATGTCTATACCTTGCAGTTTTCTGCTAAGTTCAAGCTTTTCCTGTTCTAGACGTCTTATTCTCCTCTCATAAGCTTCTGTTGCTAAACTGTCCTCCAAAGTTCTCTGAATGCTGGCATCAAGATCCATGGAGGGTGGTCCAGCTGTCAGTCTTAGACAGCTGCGGTCTGAAAGAACACTGGGGGAAAAAAAAAAATAGTATTGGATTTTACAACTGCTATGAAAACATCAACCAATAAACAGTCTGTTTAAGTTGTTAATTACTATGCCATTTATTATAACATCTTGTTATAATACTTTGTTTGTATGAGCTCATTGGAAATTGAATTAATTTTTACCTAGCATGCCTGATCTCCTCAATGCATTTTTTGTTACACAGAATTGGATGAACTCCTGATTATAAATCATTATGGACACTCTATGTTAGTCAGATAGCAAATAGCAAAAAGCTTAGACAGTAAAATCACAATAGTAGCTCATTTGAGAATAGTTAATCAAGTATCATAAATGCTTTAAAGACAACAATCACTAAAAATGGTATGAAACTAAACTAGGGCATGGACATGTCAGAAATGCTGTGGCTACTCATGTACACATGCTACAACTTATGCAAATAATGCTTTTGAAGTCTAGGACATTCTAGGACATAGTAACTTTCCCAGCAGAAACTGGCCTGTCTTTTCAGTGGTTGTAAACACTTTTTTTATTTCCATAAACAAGAGGCATACAAGGGACTTCACTGTTTAGTTTAGCAATGGAAATGAGTGAAATAAATTCTACAATAATAGCAGATATCAAAGTAATTTTTACAAAATTTCTATTCAGACTTACAGAAGTGTCAAAGGGCTAGAAATAAAAGCGGTTTTAATGTCTAACAAACTAAGTTCTATTCGGGTCGACACATCCAGTCTTAACTTCGTAATGGGCAGTTAATTTTACATATTCTCTAATAACAACCTTTCTCTCAAAACTCCCAAGAGCAAAGGTGCTGACCTGTACATATATGTAAATTTCACTTGCAGACAGCTTACTCTCTTGAACTGACAGCATTTTAGATTATGGTACTTTCCTCAATAAACCACATTCTTTGATATCTGCTCAATATGATTCAAAGACAGAAAGTCAGAATACTGTGTAACTAGCCTACAGACAATTTTTGAACTCTTCACTTACCAGCTACTTGTATATGTGAAACCCACAAATGGTAAATGATGGCCAGAAAATGCAGTGTGGGATGGTGGAGGCATTGTTTCCTAGAAAAATAACAGGACAGTTGAGTAAGCAGTATCCTACTGGACTTAAAAGAAACAGATTTTTCAGTTTAACCATATGAGAAGTGTTAATATCATGTGAACTATACTCACTGTCATCCTTATCTACAGCCCAAATACAAAACAACATCAACTAATTCTATTTATAATAGCATTTAACATATACAAAACCAGAGCATGCTGACATAAAAATGTCTTTCAATTAAATAGGCTATTTTTCCAAGAAGCTCTTAGCACAAAGTGCAACACCTTTTATTCTCTGCTATTGAGTCAACAGGGCTTCCTGCCTGTAGAACTACCAGCCCACTTCTGAGTGGGCCACCTCTATTTGGAAAGAACAATCAACAGGCATTTATTAGAAAGAAATAATACCAGAGAGTGTTCTAATCCCATTAGTAATTTGACCAT
Source organism: Zonotrichia leucophrys gambelii (assembly GCF_028769735.1). Lineage (NCBI taxonomy): Eukaryota > Metazoa > Chordata > Aves > Passeriformes > Passerellidae > Zonotrichia > Zonotrichia leucophrys. The sequence goes on from NC_088172.1 coordinate 99,708,930, forward strand.
TTCTTCATTCTTTGCTCCTCTTTCTTGCCAGACAAAGAACTACAAACAAAGACAACTCTTTGAGTTGCTATTCAGGCTAAAATAACCCTGTTGTTATTCTATTTATACTATTTGAAGTTCTAATATTCCTAATTTTCTGTTAAAAGCTTCCTATTTAAGCCCAAGAGGCAAGGTTTATGTTGCTCTACTAGAGATGGCCATAACAGTCACCAAAAGAAAATCCTCAAGAAGATGTTTATTGCCCTGGAAGTGATAAAAGATTCCAAATTGTCAGAAAATATATGTTACATATACCTTTCTTAATTTCTTTCTAAACCAAACAAAAATGAATGAAAGGAACCAGTTGTACATTTCTTTCATATAAAACTCTGCAGGGAAGGACAAGAAGTAAGACTGCATTCAAAAGAAATCTGAAATTACCTTTCCAGTGGTGATGTCAGCTATGTTACATCACAACCTTGTCCTCTTAGCTGACAAAAACCTTCATGTTATAAAAGAGTTCCCAAACAACATTAATGATATTGCTAGATTGTGCAAATTCATGAAGTTGAGCATTTTGGAAACTAAGGACAAGATCAAATTACAAAGCCTTAACTTTCCACTAAATCATAATAAAAATAACAATTATTACTGATTACTATGGTGAGAAAAAGTAAAATTCTATTTCTCCTTTACATTTTGTTTTCACTTTTCATAGATTCAAATTTCAAAACTGTATTCACATATAACTTTAAAAAATATCAAATACCTAATTGCATGATTTTAACAGCCCACATGACAATTCTCAGGTACCACACTGAGAGGTTACTAAATACCTAAAAAATTGTTTCTATTGATCATAAGGTAAGATTCTGTGAAAGAATTTGTTTTGCAGAGGTCAAGAAACATATCTCCTGCTGCTTGTGTGAATTTTAGCAGTACAACCATGCTGAGAAAATTATGACTGAATCCCTCAACAAGGCTACCAAACCAAACAGTGAAAAGCTAAAACCCAGCCCAGCTTAGGCTGCCTGAATAGCACAGTTTTGCCCTTTATGCTTGTGTGTACATTCAACATACTTTTTAAATGTCATTATTATGTATATAATTTTTCCATGGGACTATGGTCTCATTCAAAGTTCAGGAAGAATAACAATCGTGGCTTTTCAACACTGTCTTTTATCTTCAGCATTGGGTTTTCTTCATTTGCTCTATGCAATTCAAATCTTGCCAAGAATTTTTGGGGAAAAAAAAAAAAAGTCTCATGGGCTTATCTGTGTTGCTGACTCCTATAATAGCAGTGTGAGTACGTGGAACTTCCTCAAAAGATATGTATGAAATATGGAGGAGAAAATACCTCCAAGTTATATATAAGGAATTTGAGGCAAAGCAATATGAAATACAATGTCCTCTGGTCAAAGCAAAAATGTAAAATATTCTCAGTCGTGCAATGCCTTTAGGCTAGGCTTTTTCAGCAGTTCTGAGATACTAGGTGTTAAAAGAAATGGCAAGAAAATAACATCCTTATATTAAAACAGAACAAAACCTTCAGATGTTTCAAATTAGGAAGCTGAAAAAGAAGCTCTAGAAACTGGCATTCCTCTCTAACAGTTCAGGGGCATTGCTTTTCACTCCCAAATGTCTAAAGCAAAGTAAGAATTGTCTCATTTTTCTCAGCTGAGAGTCCAGTAACTCAGCAGAGGATCATTCTTTCTTCACCTGCAGGTCCCTGTTCCTTCACAATGGAAAAGCATTCACACTATTCAGGCATAGTTTGAAAACCTCAGGTGGGAGAATGGGCTCTAAAAAGGAAGAGTGGTGGAATAGACAACACTAAAATGTGTGAACAACCTCTAAAAACTATCTCAGCTAGACAAAGACCTGCTACAATACAGCATCCACTCCAGCTACTCCATCCTCCCAGCTGTTGCTGGACAAAATAATGTGCAAACTGGTATCTGAAGACTGTATAAACAACTTTTAAGATAAAAATACTTCTGTTGTGAAGGGAGAAGGACATATCAGATAGAAGTGAGGAAACAAAATGAAAAAAGTGCAAGTCATCCTATGCAGCTACACTGATTTGCTTAATTTGCCTATAAGGAAAAGGGGTCTGAGATTTAACCAGAAATGACAGAATCACTTAAATTGGAAAAGTCCTTCAAGATCACTGAATCCAGCCATTAAGGGTCAGGTCCATCACTAAATGACTTTCCTAAGGACCACATCTAAAAATCTCCAGTGAGTCAATTGACTCCACCACTTTCCTGGGCAACCCTTTTGGTTACGAAATCTTTCCCAATATCCAAACTAAACCTCCCCTGGATCAACTTGAGGCCATTTCCTCTTGGCCTGTGGCTTATTACTTGGGAGAAGAGACTGACCCCCACAAAGTGTTTTAGTCAAAGTGGTTTCCATGTTTTAATGTGCAGCTGGAGAAAAGGGAATGCAAATAATGATCATCTTGTCTACAACAATTCACGTTGCCACTTATCTGCATGCCCAGAAAACTGAGTGAAACTGAGATGTACATGCAGTTCAGAAAACAAAAGTGGTGAAAATGCTTTATCTGACATGTAAACAGCAGGTCTCTGCATCTTTCAACAGACAAACACACCCAAAGGTATTTCCAAAGAGAGAACACAAGGCATTCCTCCAATGCTAAGGCATCTATCATCTATCAAAGCTCCTTTTCAAAAGCATAGAAACAAAAGTCTGATAAAATCAATAGCTGCAGAGCATTTTAAGGAAAGGTAAAACTATTTTCTCGTTCCTTAAAAAACAGCTGTAATATTTCTCCTACATTTCTCAAAACTCAAGTTGGAGAAAATACTGGAAAAAGCTTGTGGAAATGAACTGAGGGGAATCAAACACCAACATGAGCAATTAGATTAGAGTAATAAAACACAGTAAAATGCAATGTGCAAACTTATACTAAGTCTTAGCAATGCTCAGCTAGAAGTAGTCTTGCAGACTATCTGTATGTAAATGTATTATTCATTATAAGACATGGACACTAAACTTGTTACTGCAATAGATGTATGTTAGCTACAGACACGTAAAGCTACAATGAATTTGTGAATACAAACCTTATCCTTACACATGTATGACTTTAGGACCAGCCTACAAACTATGGGAGTATTCCTCTCTCAGCTCTTCAAAGCAGCATCTAACTGTTATTTATGCAGAACACAGTGAAATAAACTGCCTTTTCCATATGTTTTGTTACAAAGTATACCACAAAGGCTGATTCATCAAAATGTTACTTGTATACTTACAGAGTTTTTTAAGCAATCATCATCCACATCAAAGTTTGATGTATCAGTAGGGCTGCTGACTTCTGGGATGTAAGGTGCCTCACAGTTCCTAATGTTGTCCCAATCAATCCCAGCAAAAAATGGATGGTTCTTAAAGTCTTCTATTCCATTTTGTCCAAGTCGATGCTCTCTGCTACAAATGAGCCTTCGGATGAGGTCCTTTGCACTTTCAGAGACATCTGTCACTTGAGCAGGAAACTGAAACCTCTCCTTAAAGATTAAAATAAGAGAAAATAGTTTATTACCAAGAAAAAGTTGGGAAAAGGTACTTTCTTAGTGAAAATCATTAACTAGAAAAAGAAATGGGCAAATACTCCAGCTCTGAAATACATGCAGTAAAGCTTCAAGGAAAAGACTTCTGCTAAGGATGGAAATTATTAAGATATCTTATCTTCTACTTTTTCTCCTTTATTTAAATTTCTCTTACACTCCAGCTGTTGAATTTTACAGCTAGCTCCATGTGGAAGAACATTTTAGAACCTTCTGCGTAAGCCAAGGAATGGGTTCACCAGAAAAAAGAAACACAACAAGGTTGATGCAATGTAGCCAAGACAGAATCCACAGAGTGAATTAACATCTATGTTTCCAAACCCAGATTTTAAGTTTTAGCCTTATTCCAAAGCAAAGTCATCTGCAATCCATAAGCATTAACTTGCTACATGGAAACATATTTTGTTCTACATTTATGAACACTTAACATAATTAGTACATAAAAACTTATTTTTAAATATGTGTTCAAGTTACCCCATTATTAAAAATTAGCTTAGAGACAGACAGAAAGTGCACTAACTTTGTGGTTCATTATTTTCCCATAGGTCTCCACCAAGGACTCAGCATAAAAGGGCGTTTCTCCATAAAGCATTTCATACATGCAAACGCCCAGGGACCACCAGTCACACTCGGGCCCATACTTCCCTTTTCCATCTTCCATGGCCTGCAAGATTTCTGGAGAGATGTAGTCTGGTGTTCCAACTGCCACTGAGGATTGGACCTGGAGAAGTGACATTTTCAGGATTAAAATCAACTTTCATCATTACAGACACTGTCATACCATGTTCATGTATATATAACTCTAGTTCAGCATTCTTGTCATAACAACTAAACACAAGCAAAAGCTTCTAAATTAACTAAGAAATACTTAACCATCCAACTGCAGTAATAGGCAGCCTAATAATTTACTTTTGCTAAACTATTACCAATATTTAAAAACAGATAAAGGACAGAACTGTCAGTTGTCAGGACTAGAGCCAGCAAGCAATTATAGATTTGGTAGTCACATATATTAGGTCAAATACTTTGTAATCCTCTGGGACATGATTAAACATACTGGAATTACATTCTAGTCACACTTAATGTGCAAATTTAAATGGACTAAAAGAACATCATCCCATTTCAGTATCTCATCCTGCTCATACTACAGCTTACATTTTCAATAAAGATTAGAGCTCAGAGCTTAAAACTGAGAGATTCATAGTTCATAAACACCTACTTGGCATTGACAGCACAGCTTCCCTTTATTTATTCATGAGCTGACTGTATGCTAAAAAGTTCTTAATATACTGCAAATCCAAGCAGTCTGCAGTTGAATTTTCAAGAAAGTCAATTATATACCAATACCACTTACAGCTCCATTTCATTTGCCATGAGGCACCTATTCCCTTTATTAGCACATATTTTGTGGCTATCAATGGACTGAAGAAAAAATATTTAGGAATGTATCATTCTTTCTAATTTACCGTTCCATCTTCCATCAGTTTCAGACAAGAACCAAAGTCTGCTAATCGAATATGTCCATTCATATCCATCAAGATATTGTCTGGTTTTATATCCCTGCAATAAAACAAATTCCAGGATTAGTACAAAATGTGCTGCATTAGATGTATTCCAAGCATTAATTCTGCAAGTCTTTTCATTGAAAACCAGCAACCCAACAGTCACTCAGGATATGGTGAAGTTTGCACTAGAGACATTTCATGAGGTTGTGGATCAGTCAAATCCTACAATGCTTCTTAATTTTAGTAAGAATTGTGTAGTTAAATTCCTCCCATGTCTCAAGGGTAGACAGGAGAATCTTATTTGCTCTGAGCTTTTGCATTAAAATTTTAAAATCATCTGAAGAATTTTAGTGGAAGACGCATGCTTATACTGGAGCAGGAAAACAACCCCTAGACTTTACAACAGAACAAAGGCCAATGAAATCCTGAAACAGTTTACACATTTTTAGATTTGCTGTCTTTCACTGACATTCTTCTCTCACATGCATCTCAGCTCACTGTGCACATCTGTCATGCTTCTGCTGACATGACCGTGGTACACACCACTGCAGCTCTGCCTGTCCATGATGATGATGGAGCTCATGATGCAGATGGAACTACCCCTCTAAGCAGGCAGCATCATAAACATGTAATAAACTCCTCATATAATAAACTCCTCATATTGTAAACTTGGCCTTTTTTTGTCTCAGGCTTTTCCTAAGTGCACTGAAATACAGGTAGAGTGTATGTTCCCAGTGTACAGCTGAGTAGGACAAAAGCCCTCAGTTACCAGAGAGACATTTATTGTTCAACTTGTAAACTAGGTTCAAATTTCTTTTCAATTAAGTATAGATATTAAAAACACACATCAAGCTACATTTTAAAAATATCTGACATTATTAGATTCTTACACCATCCTTATCTATTATATTCAAAGCATAAGTTATGACTGTATGAATATAGGTCTACAAATACTTTCTCAGGGAACATTTTTAAGATGTAAGAACAAACCGCTAAAAAAACCAAAAGAAATTTTAAGTCCTCACTTTGCTTCACTCCCCAAACAACTTACAAGATAATTATAACTAACTGCTTTACAGACAAATATCAAAATATTCACAAGCTAAAACGTTCACATGACACCTGAGAGCAAATTTTGTTGTTTGGATTTTGATGTTTTGTTTTTGTTGGAGGTGTTTTGGGGTTTTTTCCCCAACCAGAAGTCGAGTTATAGACAAGTCTTACTGAAAATTTACAACAGAAAAAAAAAAATTAGAATCACACTTTGAACAACACTATACAACCTATGGCGTAAGGGCGTCACATTGTCACACACTTGGTGACAATAAATATGGTAACAATTTGTTGTTTGGAAGAAAATAACTTCCTGAATTTGTGTTACTTAAAGACAAGCAGATAGCAGCACATGTTGAAAACAAACTTTAGGCACCTTTCAAATGCTCAGAAATATTTACAAAGTAGAAAGCAAACACTGCAAGAAATCACACTTTCACAACTTGCAAGTGAGCATAAAGACAATTCTTTACAAAGTACATTAGAAAAATAACTGAATAACTAAATAACTGAGTCCATTCTCATAAGACCATTCCTCCACTTGATTTTTGCTGACACTGAATATGCCAAAGAGTTGCAGCCTCCAGACTGAGATAGTTGTGTTTGTTTTGCACTCGCCCACCAAAAACATTCCTTAAACATGCTTCTAAATAAAAACAAACACATGCCATTGAGACTGCTGGAATTATAACTTCAGTTTAAAACACTTTGCAAAAACATGCACCTAAAATCCAGTTCCTCCTAGAAGCTGGACCTAGTTCAAGCTAAACAAAAACATGAGTCACCCTTGAGGCTCCATTTATCCATGTTCTATCTTTTAATATATTCCCAAGAGAAATAATAATAACATTAATAACCATCATCATCATCCCAACCTCTCCCATTCAATCTCACAAAACAGCAAGAAAAAATGAAAAATCTCATTGTGTTGTCAACACAAACCTGCAAACAACACTGAATGCACTTGAAGGAACAACAATTTCTTGCAGAGTGGCATTTGTAATGCTCAGTAATAACTTCATAAGAATAATTTTTACAGCTCAAGAAAAAAGAAAAGACCAACTTAATAAAAACAAATTATTTTCAGCTCTTGTAACAGAAGCTATGGGCTATGAACAACTGTTCTGAATTCTGAGCTACATTAATAAAAGACAGTTTGAAAGACAAGAATTGCTGGTACCTGCAGAGCAGAGCAGGCTATAAGCAAAGGGAAAGAAAATTATGAGCCCCAGAGGGGAACATGGAACAGGAGTAATTATTGCCAGTGTAACTGAAGAGTGTGAAGGTGGTGATTATAGGAAAAAATAATGTCTTAAACCCTGCATCTTTACTGAGCCTGCAGCAGCTAGATTCCATTAGAATGATGAGTTTTGTTCCAGGTTTTCCTTTGAATGACATTTGTTTACTCTCTTTAGTGATCAGAGCTGATCTATCTCCTGTTCTAAAGAGAATATGGTATTCTCTCTTCACATGCACTCCACCTTCCCCAGCTTATCCCAGTTTCTTCACTGTATGGACTGGTTCCTTCTACTTCCATCTCAACTGCATTTTTATTCCTATCTCTCCTACACTCATGTCCAAAGCTGAGATGTCCAATCCTTCACAGCCTATCAACCCCAAATTTCCTCCCTTTCTATTTCCTCCTTCCTCTCTCATCTTCTTCACTCCCAAGTCCTCATCTCCCTGCTTGCTCCAATTTAACTAATCTTGTTTTTTATCCCATTTCAGTTCTCAGCAGTCACTGTTTACTCACAGTCCTGTTCCACTGGCTTCCTATTCCTATGATACAGGACAACTGTATCCTCCTTCCTCATGACCAGTTCCTGTCCAATTTTCATGGCAATCTTCTTTGGCACCAAAAGGAAGAGAACTATCAGTAATAGAGACACTGCACACAGTCTCTAGTGTCTATTTATCAGCATCTCGCCAAAGTCCTTCAATATCACAGCTCTGAAATAGTGCAAATACAGCAGAAGAAAACTGAAAAGTATTTAGGGATCAAACTCTGCACACAGTGGCTTGGAACTCATACCAACTGGAATATTGAGGGAAAAATTATAACCTGAAAATATCTAGGTGGGAGAAAGAGGAATGAAAATATATCCATGACTCATGGAGGATTCTCTCCTGAATTTCAAGTCTCCACATCCCATAGCAGAAGATCTTCTCACTGGTTTTGTAATAATTATTTTATTAATTGAAAATCGACATAGGAAAAGCAATCCATGATTCTTGATTTTTGTTTCTGGAAAGAGGAACACTTATAGCTTCAGGCAAACACTAAGGAAGGCAAATTCCAGACTAAGTACCTAAAATCTGGCAAAATTAATGAGCAAATAATGAAAAGTTATATGGCTCAGTGAATAGAGCACTGGGCCGAACCTTTGTAGATAAGAATTACCAGGTGATTGTGGGCAGACCATTTAAACATCACTCAACAAGAACCATGGTGTTCAGTCAAGCAGTTAATATCATCTGGCTAGAAGGCTGTAGAGCCCAAATACCCCACTAACTCTGTAATTAGTTCACTGCAACAAAAGGTCAGCCCACTTGAAATATGAAATACTAATTCACTTTCAAGAAATATAAGCATTTGAAAGGTATTTTATGAGCCAGATTGCTAGTGGGAACAGGTATTGAATTGCTCTGACACCACTGTGCTCTCTGGAGACCCTGAGCAAGTCCCCGACAGTTCAGCCCCACTCTGAAGCAGCTTCAGGAGAAGAAGCTCCATGTGCAAGGGGTGCAGGATGCCAGAGCTGGACCCGCACGAGCCAAGCTACCACAAATTCTTCAAATATCCTCCACACTGAATTAAGGGCACACAGGAACTCAACATACCCAAATAAACCTTTTTTTTTTTTTTTTTTTTTTTAAATTAGTGATTTAACAGCACTAAAGGAACTAGAAATCTGGACCAAATAAACTTCTTTAGAAACAAGTATGTCCATTTAAACTTGGACTTCAACAGAATGTCCAGGAGTAAATTCTACTTTTCTAAGCTTTGCTGGCCTTGACTGTAGGAGAAAATCAGCACTGCACAGCAGCTTTGCTGCTGTTTTCTGAAGAACACAATAGGAATAAACAGTGTGCAATACTGAACACTTCATTGCACTGGAAATGAGCAAAGGCTAATGAAAAAAAGAAAGAAAAATCTCTAATGAATTCTTCCTTATAATGCTTCTTAGTTTAATGTGGGGAGCTGTTCTTCAGATTGGCATGTTTACCCAGATGACTTCACTCACCCCTCTTTAAAACCGTTTACTTTCTTAAGCTGTAATTAAAACCCAAACATTTTACATACTAACTATGTTAATATAAACAACATTCTGAAATAGGACTACAGCAGATACCTGGATTATTGCCATTTATTTTGATTTCTCTGTTAATGAGCCAGAGTAGAATTTCATTTGTTCAGTAAGACTCAAGAAAAAGTATTCCCTCTGAGACATGCTAAATCCATAGCACATTCCAGCTGTAAAATAAACTAAAAAAGAATTTTTAATACATGTGAACGTATTTTTTTCCCCTGGATTTATTTCTTATACTAAAGGAAACTTAAGGAATCGTGAGGTCTTGCATATTGAAATTTGCACTAGAAAATACTCTTAAGTTCCTTACAACTTAAATTATCTGATCATCTTATGGTTTCAAAGCACAGGGGTTCCTGAGGTTCACCTATATCATTCCTTGAATCACTGGATCACTGCAATTCTGTTCTTTTCAAGATCATGTGAAGTTCCTCAGGTCTACAGATCAGGAAGCAGCAGATTTAGAAGAATCTTAAAATTTTGTTTCGAGGGCAGCTTTATGGAGGAGGGGACCAGACAAACAGAATGGAAGATGCATCAAAAACAGAGGGACAATTATTTCAACTGTATCGGAACGACTGAGCAGCAGTGGTGTCAAACACTACCAAAGGCTGTGCCAGTGAGTCAACCCACAGGCTTGGATCTCCTAAGTTTGTGTGATACAATTCCTAGGGGCATTAAAGATTTTGTGACCAGTAGGGATCCCTCTTCTTGGTAGCTGTACAGTTATGATGGAGAATTAACTGGTTTAGTTATTCATCTGTATTATCATTTTTTTCTTTCAAAACATATATGATCAGCCAGAAATGGAGGAAGAAGCGAGTCCTTCTCCTGAAGATCAACCAAAGTGGCCAGGTGGTGCAAGTGGGAACCTCTTAATATGTCCAGCATATCCTCCTTGGAATAAATTTCAGATGCTGATGGACTTTTATTTATCATATGCTGATGGACTGTCCTTGCATACAGAGCTGAGTTCTTAAAAAAACCAGCAGAACTGAAATGAGAATAAAGGGACTCACACTGCTCTAAATGCACGATGTGAGCTGAGCCTGAATAAAGAAATTGACCTGTCTGAAATCAAAGGAGCAATTTGATAGCTGAGCTACTAGTTTATCTGAGCCCAGTAGATAAGAAAGAGATACTCTAGAAAACAAGTTTTTATTTCTAATGCTAACATTAGAAAAGCATGGAAATCAATTAATTTTCCTTAACAGGTCACATGCCTCAAGACACGCTATTTTTGAATAGCAAGGAACAAAGTGAGTAGCTCAAGTGAATTTTTTTTTCTGTGAAAAATTCACATGAACAGTATTTTTAATGTTACCAATGCAAATTAAAACACAGCATTTGAGAAAAACAAATTAGTTTCAGGTGTAACTGCTGGCACAGAGAAACTGATGCAGAAAGCTTATTACCAATTAAAGATTTCACAGTACATTATTTGCTCATTGTACATGCAAGAGCATTCCCCAAAAGTATAAATCAAAAGATGAAAAGCAGACATCAATGATTATAATTATTCACTCTTACAACAAGAAATGCCATCCTTTGCCAAGTTACCTACTTGAAGAAAAAACACAACCAAGACTTCACAGCCAGAATGCCTGGACTTTTTATCCAAAATTTGTTCAGAACACAAGATTATCCCTAGTCAGGACAGAAGTTTGGCAAACTGCTTATTTCACTCCCTTCTGTTGTTTCAGGCACTTTCCCTCCATACACCTCTCTCACAAAGAAATGCTACATCCACGATTAAAAACAAAGACATTTGGTTTTGGCAGCACTCCACTGAAATGAGAAAATTTGGTGCCTGAGAAGATTTTATTAAGGCATTCAGTGATGCTCTACTGACATCTTGCTTTAGATACCCAGAGTGAAACAAATGGTGAACTCCCATCAAGAATGCTGGTCAAATAATGCCTTTTTTCAGGTATGGACATTGATGTCCAGCAGGTTATTTCTATTTTCCATTACAGTGGACTGGGTTATATCAAAGTCAGCATTGCCATATTCTGCCAACTCTGGTTTATCTGAATTCTGATGAGCAAAAGTAGAAATAGGCTCCATCTGGCAGAAAGACCACTGTGCACTGAGCCAAATTAGATTTGGACAGTCAGCAGTTATTCTTTAGCAATCCCAACAAGATAGGCTGCACAAGATAGCAGCATGAGAAAACTGGAATATGTTGTACCTCATTAACCATGCCTCTTATCAAGACTCTAATGTGCCTTCTCCTAAACAGACACTCCTTCATTTTTGGGTGAAATCCAAAAAGCGCGTATTTCGATTGAAACCAAAATAATTTAAATAACTTTGATCTTAGCCTTATTATTTGTATAGCACCCAGACCATTGCAGCATGTTTGTGTACTAAACAAAACCTGCTTCATGTAAAGCTGACAAACTAAAGCTTACAAGCAAATAAGATGCAGTAGCCTTGCATACAGCCCTGAAGTCAATAGGAATAGCCAAAGACGGAACACTTCAGAATTTAAGCCTTAATAAGAAGACCAACTACAGGGAAAAAAATACATGCTATAAACAACCTTATCTTATAGTTCTTTTTTAACAGTATCTTAACAGTGTAAAACTCCCTTGTTTTCTCTTTAACTCTTGATAATAAATTATTATGTATGTGCTGTTCCAGAAACACCCAGTAATTCACCTCTGCTAAAAGCATCTCTCTATTCTGAGCAGCAGGAGACTCCTCTAAATCTCATTACATTCAATGGACAGACACTCATCAATTAGTTGGAAACATCAACCAAACCATGACTGTAAAGGCTCTAGATCTCTGATATAATGATCATTTATTGATCAGTGTGGATAATTTTATATTCATATTGTCACACATCCTAACCACATTTTATTCTTAGTAATACCACAAAACTAAATTAAAAACATGACAAAATTCAAGGTTCCAAGTACTCTGTGCAGTAAATTTAGTGCAGCACCTACAGAATCAGATACTTCCAAAGTAACTTAGTTTCACACCACACTTTCTGCCAAAGTGTACTTTTTTAATCCCTAATCCAGACAGAGAGCTAATTTCAGTTTTCACTAAAAATAAGGTAATTACATTACATTTTTCTTTTACTATGAAGAATCTGCACCACAGACTTGAAGCATATAATGCAAAACACATTAAGCTGAACACTCACCCACACTGAGTTTTTTGTGTGGTAACACAAAAAGTAATGAATTTAAGTACCAACGAAAGATACTCAGATGAAACATGAGAACAGATTGGTTCAGGAAATGCCACCATCTCCATCACTTTTCTTTCAAAACCAGTTAGACAAATGTCTGTCAGACTGGTTTAGCCACAGTTTGATCCTGCCTTGAAGCCCAAGGAAAGCACTAGTTGACCTCTCCAAGTCCTCTCCCAGTCCTTTGCTCCACAGCCTTTAATTTCTGCCACTCAGACAAGTATTCTGGACACAACACAGTGTTTACCTTATGGTATCCAATGTTCTTTATGAATTTCAAATGCTAATAAAGGAAATAATAACAAGCAACAGGGAACGAGTACATCAGCCAACACATATATATCTTGAGTTTGTTCAGGCACTCATATTCATTCCTGAACACTTGAGCAGAGTGTAGTTACTGGCTTATAAATATATGCTCCACCACATCATATTATAATATCCCAGAATTAATTTACCTCAGAAAAATGTCTCCCTCTGGGCTTTGTGCATATGTATTTGTTTCCAAGTAATGGATATCTCTAGCACCATAACAGTTGCAAACGAAAAATAATTATTTTTAAAAGATGCTTAGGTCCATTTTCTTCCTTCTTTTAAAAAAATAAGTAAAAGGGGTGATTTGAAAAAATCTTTTCAATAAATGCTTGGCAGCTACATACTCCCCATAGCTACTGTCTTCATCTAAAATGCTGATCAGCTGACAGAACCAGATATCCATGGAAAAAACCCTCACATGCAGGTCAGGCCCCTCATGCAGCATTTTAAAGAGATGTCAGGGTGAAGTCACTTGTGATTGCCTAGGGATTATTTCTATTGTCTTGTCAGCTTTACCGACTAAAACTAGGAACACACTGTGCTATTTGATAACCATTGTAAACTTGGTTCCTTACAAGGCTAATTTACAGATTGATTTTAAATGCCAATGAAATAATAAGAGAGTGGTAGACATTATCAGAAAGCCAATTCCTTATGCCACAAACAATCAAGCACACAAGAGAAAGTCCAATGCATTCTGAAACTTGAAAAAGTTCATATTGAAAAGCAGATGTTAATTTACATAGGAACAGTTAAAAACAAATTGAAAAACCCAAACCCAAGTTAACAGGCCTCTCACAGTGGATCAAGGATATAGAAGCTCATAACTTTCCTCAGGCTTGACTTGTAGCAGAGTTACTGGTATTAGACAAAAAAACCTTGTAAGGACTCAAATATCAAATTGAGCACACAAAATATTGAATATTTGAATGTTTAATAACTCATTATTCTTGAACAGAATAGTATTACTGAGTAAAATTTATTGCATGAAAACATGAAAGCCTTGTACCTCATTTCTTTTTGGGTAATTTTAGTAGCTTTTATAGCTATTCATGATGGTCTCTCCTGCTGCAAAAGACTGAGGTACAAGCACAGAAGTTTTGAAAGAGAAGCAAACATAAAATCAGAGAAACAAAACAGGAATGTTTTTAACTATTTCTTTTTCAGAAACAAAAATTGATTTGGAAAACAAATACTTGTTTTGAAAATCACAAAAATCAACACAGGAAATGAGTGAAAATTGCTATAACTGAATGTAATTTGTAAAAATCAAGGAGACAATGCTTGGGAAATGAGGTAAATATTCTTACATGAAGCAAGGTGTAACATAACCGCAGCACAATACTGTAAACTCTGGAGGCACTGTGCCACTCAGTGATCAAAGCCAATCCAGAATTATGGGTAATTTGAAAGGACCACTCAAAAAATCCAGTGGGAAGGGGGTCTTGGGAATCCACTGTCCGTGACCTTGCTCTGAGCAGGAGGGTTAGAGCAGCTGACCTAAAGAGGTCCCTTTCAACCTCACCCATCCTGTGATTCTGAAATTATGACTAAAGCTGCCTTTTTAGTTTTATTTCACTAATAACATTCTGGTTATGTTGCACCAAAACTCCTCCAACCTAATTCTGAAATGCAGTAACAGCAAAGTGCTACAGGTTCAGTCGTAGCAGCCTACAAACTTCTAACTTCTTGTGGCTCAAGACAGAAACAATCTTCAGCCTTTTAGCATTAAGAATATGTCTATTTTTCCACTGGAAATTGCAGTTCATCAAAGATTAGCCAAGTCCTTCACTGTCTCTGCAGGGATATGACAGGTAAAACCACAAAATTATCTTGATTGTATCTTGACATTTAATAACAGGCTTACAAAATTTGTTAAATTAAAAGCTTCCTTTCCCTGATCTAAAGTGTGACTAACAGAAAGCCCCTATTTACCCCCAAATGCTCAGCAATCAAGGTTACTCTCTGACGTTGCTCTGACAATGTTAAGATAATCAGTGCTGGCAAGATTGGCCTGAAGCCATCAGACACCACTCCATGAGCAGCCCTCCACACCACTGCTCTGTCACACAATTTTCTCTGTGTAAAAAGTCTTGGCTATCAGAGAAGGCTCATCTCCTCATAAGAATGCCTACAGCACACACACGTATGTGTGCAGATACATATTTAAGACAGCCAGGAGAAAAACAAGGTTTATAGAAAGACTTTTGGGTGGCAAAATACATAAGAAATTTGCTGAAAATGCAAACTAGGCACTATCCTGTCTGGACTACTTATTTCAGGGCATGGATTACTTTTCTCACCATGCCTTCATGAGCTAAATTGTTTTGTAAATTTGCAGTAACTACATGCATGCTTTTTTATTATTATGAAAGACTATTCTCAGGAATAGACATTGCCTAGAACAGAGCACTTCAATACATGCAGAAGCAAATTATTTATATTAGGGTTGTTTGCTTACAGAGGGTTCCTCAGAATCCAACTACTTGCAGGCAGAAAGATTCCAAAGAGGTGTTTAAATTATATCCTTATGTTACTAACTAACTGTGCCTACACTAAGAATATTGAAGCAACCTGAAATGAAGGAGCCCCTGGGAAAAATGGGATGGCAGGGAGTGGATTTCTCACCTAGCAAGGGGCCCTAAAGTAAAAGAGCACAATTAAAAATAGGCCATGAACAAGAAGCTGTGCCACCAGGCTATGCACAATTCCTGAAGGAAGAGCTCGGTACCTTTAATTTAACAGCACTTAGAAAACAAAACAAAAAACAGAGTTGATGTTTCTATCTTCATCTGGTGTTCTCCTCCTTTTCTAATAATCTACAAATACACACAGCAGAGGACCTGGCTGAGGGCACTCACTATTTTTGCCTAACCTGCCCAGCTGTCACAATGCTTTTTTTGGACCTGATCACTCTGCTTATAGTTTCACATTCCTCAACAGAAACTCCACACCAACAACACTCATCAGGGAAAACTGCCATTTGAGTCAACATTGGAAAGAATAATGGCCTTGAAGCCCAAAGTTGCATGAATATTGAGAAACAACACCAAGTACATGACAAACAAGTAACTATCACAGAAGTGCATTTAAATATCTTGAGCAGAGTTTACTCTTTTTTTGAGGCATCCTATTAGTTGATACTTTGAAATATTAAAAACCAAACTAGTTTAAAGCTGATGGTGGTAGAAACAAGCTCCATTGAGCAGCCAATTTTAAATATTATGTTTATTCTCTTCATATTTCAACGTAGTTATAATGGAATACCAAGAAAATTGCTTGAACTCTGCAAACTTCAGTTGACAGAGCTGTTTCTGGGTTGTCAGACTACACTCTTTTGTGTCATTCTGTGTTTTTCCTCCAGAAGATGAGAATAAATATTATCATGACAATTTAAAAAGCAATAAAATGATAGTATATTTGCCATGTTTTGCCATGTCAACTTTATTGGAATTCCATTTTGGCTTCTAAGAACTTAAGTAAACAGATTAAGAACTCCACAAGCACTACTACCCTCCCGCATATTCTAAAGATTAAAAAATTAAAGTCTGCTAAGTAAGGCTAATTCATGTCAAAGCTTTTAGATTTCTAATAGTATCATGAGTTACTGGTGGGTAAGGGAGTAGAAAGAGTAAGCTCCTTAAGAATGTTATGCCCATCTGTGAGTGCCATCTGTCAAAGAAATCCTGCAAGAAGAGGCTAACAAGGAATCCAGAATATGCCCAGCTGCTACACTGTAAATTACTACCTATGCTAAAAAACCTTAACACGTAGTTCTAGGCAGATAAATGTTTTCTTTCCTTTTGATTCTCATTTCAGATATGCAGTCTCTGCTCTTTGCTTTCCTGTACAATCACACACAGTCCCTGAAACTGCTCAGGGCATTGAAAAATTCTGAGAGGAAACCAAACATAAACTGAGGACTAGTACCGGTTTTCATAAAAACAGTGAATTAACATTTTACATATTCAATTTCTTTAAATCCACTGCTGATGTAAAGAAAGCAATTCACAGAAGTGTGTTCACTCAGAAGCTGTTTGGACAATCTAAAATTTTTTTAGTATCTATTCTTATATATATATCTTTGTATGTATATCTGTATACGGCACACCTACATGTATTTTAATTATCAGGGATATTTTAAGTGCCCTGAGCTTAAGGAAGCTATTAGTTGCAAACCACTAGAAAATTTCTGGGACTGACCAAGAAACAAACTAACCTGGGTCCATACTGCACCCTACAGCAACTCTTCCTTAGCCTTTTTCTATCTTCCTCCAGGAATAAATACACAGATAAAAATGCACTGAGAATTACGGGAGGTGAGGGAAAAGGAGGTCTGTGCAGAAATGAGTTCTGGGATCACTTAATGCTTTTTGGTTTTCCAAAAGAAAGATATACAGTCTTAATATGAGGTTGATCTTGTCCCTCCCCCACATATTTATTTGATCAGCAATAAAAAATGATTAAAAATGTATTAAAGGGAGGGGGAGAAACACAGAAAAAAGTAGAACATATTTTAAGGACACATAAAATATTCAGGAATAGGGAGCACATTACAAAAATTTAAATTAATTGTTTGTTGCTCCTGAGTTATGTGGGAAACAGAACAAAGATAAGATGCAAGTAAACCCTGGAGACTAAAAAAGATAGTTTGCAAGGAGAAGAAAACCAATGCCACTCCAAGGGAACAAATATCAGCATCAAATACTTGCCACAGCTCTTGCAATATGTGAGGAAGCACTGCTATATCCTCCATGTTTTACATGTTTTACTGTTCTTCTCCCAAGCTAGTAGGGCTTTATTTTTTGAAATAGTAGGGCATCTATTTTTTGAAAGACTGCCCAGAAGAAGAAGAATGTTTCTGAAAACAACACTACTACACTGCCATTTTCATGTGTTGCATGGAACCTTTGCTTTCTTCGTCCTTTGCCCAATAAAGGTTTATTCAGCAGTTACACAGATAGTTGGGATTTCTCTTTTTTTTAATGGAAGTCAGTATAGTCGGAATATCTAGCTCGCTCCAAGAAAAAAAGGGGAGGTGGAGGCAAAGAACCAAAACAGAAAAAAGTATAGCTTTTCCAAATCTGCTTTCTACTTAACTGTGCCCTAAATTAACAGTATAGAGGTTAAATGCTAATAGCAAAGAAGATTGCTTCCCCGTGAGTACGTAAAAAGTAGAACAGTGAGGAGCAAAGAACCCACTAGCCCTGAAATAATAAAACTAAATTTAGGAAAATCTCTCTTGCTTCCCCTCAGCTTGAATATGTCTTTTATTGTATTGCAAATATACAGCATAATACGTATTAGCTCCTGGTTATTCCAAAAAACCAAACTCAACAACAAAAACCCCCAAAATACCCCCCAAAAAACCAAGCCAAAAAACAAAACTGTGTTGAAGTAATTCTATTCACAAGCTGTTAAATACAGCAGAAGATACTGCTATTGAACACAAGAAATGCAAAGTGACTGTTCTTAGGGACAGAGAAAAGAAGAATAAAAACCTCTATATATGTGCAGTGGAAGGAAGAAAATTTGTATTTCACTGGTAATTGAAATTATTTCATGTTATTATTCATTCCATGTCAACTACCAACCTGACCAATGCTGGTATAGGCTGAATCCAAGCCTTGCTGCAGGCAGCAAGAAAGAGTGAGCTCTTTACAGGAGTGTACCTAGGCAGGGCTGTATGCTGACAATAAAAAAGCAACAGGACTGCACCATTTCCTGTGCGCTATTATTCCACAACCAGGTGAGAAATCACATCATGACCCTCTCATGAAATCCTCAGCCAAGTCCTCCAGAGGGAGGACAGCCCACAGAGTGGAAGAACCCAGCAGTGCAAGGAACTGAAGAGGGACATAAATGGCTCTGAATCCATGAGGAAAGCAGAAATGAAGAAACACAGAAATCCCCTCACCTCTGTCATGATGTGATTTTGTTTTTTAATTTGCTGAATCACTCAGGACTCCAAAAATGCTTTTTTAAAGAGTAAGAAGTAAACA
Source organism: Zonotrichia leucophrys gambelii (assembly GCF_028769735.1). NCBI lineage: Eukaryota > Metazoa > Chordata > Aves > Passeriformes > Passerellidae > Zonotrichia > Zonotrichia leucophrys. Next base: position 99,727,890 of record NC_088172.1, read on the forward strand.
TTGTGCCTTGTTGCCCAGTTCAGAGTCGTGGTGGGAAGGCAGCCCCAAAGCACCACACTGCAGTGGCCACGGTGGGCACATCCAAACACAACCAACCTTCCCAAAATCCCAGCACAGAGGGGAGGGCAGAGAGTCACTGCTGCCAGAAACCCTACCCTGACTGCTGAAGAAAGATACATTGTACACTATTATTTGGCATTGGCTTTTTGTTTGTGTTAAGCTAATTTCATGGGAAATTGCAGAGGTTTGTTTCTGACCGTGTCCAGGGGGACTGCAAGGTGAATTAGGAAACTCTCCAGAAGACTCCTCTGCGCCCAATACTTCTTACAAGAGTGTGCATTTATTTATTTCTCTGTTTTGGGACAGGAAAGGGTGTTTTCCTTTTTGACACTAAAATTACATTCAAAATAACAGATTTCTGGCCTATATAATGAGGGTTTGGATTTTCATTTTGTCAGAGGTTCTTTTACCCTGTCTGGTTTTCAGACTGAGAGAATTTCAGTGAGAATTCTGTAAGGAACTGAGGTTCTGATCTTTCATCTGACCATGGGATACCAAGCAAGATATTACAGTCTGGGAACTGTTTCTCCTCACACAGACCAGCTCCTTGACCCTTCTTTGCTGTAGAGTATAAACAGGAATGGGAAGGACAGAAAACAGTGAACAGCAGGATGAGAAGATGTGCTTCAAACTCCTAGCCTGCCTGTTGATTATTTAATAACAGCCAATTTTTTTTTTTTCTGTTGTGCCTTTTTATATTTGATGTTCATACAAAAGCCATTGACTGCAGAAAGGAGGAGTTTGTCAGAGAAGTCTAGAGCCTTGAAAAGGCTGAAAAGCAGCAGCTTGTGCAGACAGCAGAAGGGGAGGGTGGTAAGAGTCAGCGGGTGCTCAGGCAAGAGTCAGGTTTGCTGAAGCACCAGGTGAACCACAAGCCTTCATCTCAGAGACAATTATGGAAAGTGATTCCAGCTTTGTCCTTTTTAGTCTTATCACTGAATGCAACAACAGATTTCATATCAAGAAGTTACAGTGAGAGAACATATAGCAGGAAACTATACACACCACAGCACTGCTGATTTTTTTATTAGAGTTTAAGGATATGACTGATGTGCCTCGATTACATGTTGTATTAAAGAGAGATTCAAATGGAGAACTGCAGATACTGAATGAAAACTGTGGCTGAATTCACAATTTTAAAAGAAAGTCACAGAACACTATCCTAGAACAAACAATTATTTAGGAATATTCAAAAACACACACACACCATCCCTCAAGCTCTCAGAAGTCACTCCCATCTTCCTCTTCTTTGTTTCCCTCTCCCCCATGCTCATTTTCTGTCTGGTCTCCTCACCATTTAAATTGCTGGACCCTTGGAGGATCAAAGCTGCTATTTTTGAGTCACTTAACCTACAGTTAATCTCATTGTTGCTTGCCTGTTTAAGTGAAATTAGTTGGCCCTGGTGCACCTAATGGTTAACAAGGAGTCTGACAGTCTTTGGCTGTGTGTAATGTTACAGAAAGTGCACTTCAGAACTTGCATAATGAGCAGTTTTAGCTAGTTTTGCCATTACTTCTTAGAGAATTAAGGTATATGTGACTTAATGAATGATGAATTAATCATTCCTGTCTAGCTGAGATTCAAGCATTGTTTTTCTTTCTGGAACCAAATGGAAAGCAAAATTTTTCAAGTAAGGAACAGCAATTTCTGACTTGAATTTATAGATGCAAGTAGACCTGTTGTATCTATAAATTACTTATTAATATGATACATAGAGTTAATAAAAAACTTCATTTGGACATGAGTTACACTTCATCTGCATCAGTAAAAGACTGAATAAAAAAACCTAGTTTTACTTGTTTGAAATTTATCCAGAAACGTAAAATCAAAGATCTTGGTGCCTGTGCCTCATGTCCAACCAGGCAACCCTTTTCTAAACTCACCACCAGCCAAATGGCTTTCCAGCAGAGGGTTTATTTTAAGAAAATGGAGACATGTTTTCCAACATTCTTCAAAAATTCTTAACGTTATCATCATTACCAAAGCATTATGAGAAAACAATGCTTCCTAAGTAAGCAATTTACCCACATGCCTAACACTATTCTTTTTCACATATTCACAGACAGGTTCCTATTGCGTGTTGAAACATCAGAAAGCAATGGCCCCTACTTAAAAGTCAAATTTTTAGTGCTCAATTTGAGATGACCTGTTCTAAATAGCTCATAGAATACCAGGTTGGAAAGGACCACAAGGATCATCTGCTCCAACCCTCCTTGGCAAAACCACAGTGAAGATAAGACAGCCCAACACCCTGCAAAACTGATAGCCAACTCAATGCTGGCTCTTTTAATAAACATGACACTGCTTAAAACCTTTATATAAATTGTCTTCTTTCTTCTCATGGCTCTGGAACCAAGCATATAAAATGATATAGCAGTGGTTAAGTACTGCCTGACCAGAATTGAGATCTGAATGTCATAAATGTTCACTGAAATAAAACTGTGGTTCAAAAAGATCTATTATATTAGAAATATACCAAAAAAGTAACACACAGAAGATAAGGCATTCAGAGTTCTTCTACTTAATAGATGATGCTAATGTAATTACCAATTTCAGTAAGATTATTTCTGATACTATTTCAATGCTGTACAAACTAGTATCTCATCATCAGCTACTTTCAGGCAAGAATTCTTATTACCATAAAACACAAATTAAGACAAAATGTGTAGTATGAATCCCACACTAGTATGTGTATCTCAAACCATTTCACACATGAGCTGCATTTTTACCTTAAATGTACATTTGCTTTTCAGTAATGCAGCAATGCCTTCAAGCAGACCAGTTACAGACAATTTCAATCATGACAGAACTCAAGAACTGCATCAGGACTGTGTCAAAATTTCAACAGGATACCAGAAATTGCTTCAATCCAGTTCAAGATGCTCTGTTTTCATGTGGGAATAGGAATTTCCTGATATTCTCAGAACAATTCTATTATTTCATCATTCTAGAGAAGCAGGATTAAAAGATGCTGTTGATGCTGCCAATAATATTCCACACACATGTTACTCTGCACTGATCTGGTGCTGGGGAACTGAGAGGCAATAATAGAGACAAAACAAGTTTCTGAAATGCTTATTGATCTGAATCACACAAGCACAGCCAAAACATTACACAACATTTCCTAACCCACATAAATCAGCAACTGCAACGTGAAGACTCACTTGATGCTAAAGTAAAAACCTAGATTTTTTTTTTTCCCCCTACATGATATCCTCAAAAAAGCTCCAATGTGTTAAAGGTTATGTGTTCGTTTTGCCAAGACACTTAAAGATACACACATTCAAGTTAGTGCACACTGGTGGAAAGAAGACAAAAACATTGAGACAGGCAAAGTTTTGGCAGGCACAAACACAGAAAGGTTCTGGCAACACGTTCATAAGGTAAGGGGGGAAATCAGCAATCTGTTTTGCATTCATGTAGTGTAGTTACTGGCAGAGTACAGAAGTTAGTAAACAATAAAAAAAATTATGGGACAGAAATTTTTAATTTTGGTATATTCCCAGAAAAAGCAGGAAAATGATGGAACAAGCAGGATGGGATAACAGATTATCTTGCCAGGGAAGCTGCACTGAGCAGCTTCTGTGTTTGTGTTTCTAATGAAGCTGGCATAATTCTCAATTACAGATTCCTTTTAATTTATCATAGACTTTTAAGGTCAAATATCATCATTTATTACAAACCAATTTTTTAATTCAAATTATATCTGTGAGAAGGCATGCAAAGGTCTGGTTTGGAATGAGATACCACAACACAAAAATATTGCATTACTTTCCATGACATCCTCAGAACTCGGATCATGATTTTTTTGGCAAGAGACAAGTTAATCCCTCCTAGAATATTCAATTGGCAATCATGATGTTTTACATTTCAACATTTACAACTCTCCTAAGCATCTGACTGTCAAAAGCAACCACGACACCAGTACTACAGGCTCTCAGACAATATTTTCAGAAACTATGCTTTTAAAGAAACAAGGTAAGCAAAGGCTGACTCAATGTTTAGTAGGAGTAGTGATTTGACAGTAATTTCTTTTTGAGTCCATTGACAAGTGCTGTCATTGTAAATCACACTTTCCTTACTTAAATTTTCTACCATTTTTTGGATTTTACATTCTTAAAAGAAACACCATCTTTGTGACCCAGGTGAGTAGGAAGAGAATGTTATTTGGAGCTGTTGCAATTAATCAGGCAGAAAACATGTGGACTATACTGACACTAAACAACTTTCACTTCCTGAAACATAATGTGTAATACTTAGAATGACTACAAGGAACCTCACATTATGCCATGCAAACACTGGGAGCAAAATCTGAATTCCTTTGTGTCTACAATTCACCAGAATTAGGCAATTGTTGTCACAGCATTATGGATTGAGACAATTCCATATTAAAAAAAATTTAACTTTTCTCACTTGAGAGAAAGTGTCACTGAAAGAACAAATGACAGTACTAGGAAAGGTACTGATAATGAACTGGCCAAAGGAGAGATGACTGCATAGTGCTGAAAGAAGCAATAAAATCAGAGGGAGATTGTTACTGCTGATCCTCTGAGATCAGTTTTGAAACTGATTTAACATTTTAGCTTTAAAACCAAGCATAAAAATAAATGCACACTCATAACATGGGTAGATACCACAAAGCTGAGAAGCAGCAGTAACAGCAGGGAAGACTGGAATATCACACATACAGAAATGACTAAACTGAAGACTATAATAACAGGAATCACATTACACTTAACAAGGTAAAATGTAAATACATTCCTGGTGAGTGTAACAGCAGAAACTTCTCTTATACACCCAGAGCTTATCAACTGTAAGTGATAGAGAAGGAACTGTGTACACCAGATCGTTATTTCACATCTGTACCTTTACAGTGTGATGGAACCATGGTTCTTGGTTTTGCTGGGAGAAATATTCTAGCAGTCAGAAATACTGCAGCTAGAACACAAGTTCCTTCCAAAATTTCATCTCATATAATACTTACAATCCTTGACATTAAAATTTTATCAATTTGACAACTCAAAGATTAAACAACAACTTGATGAATGACCATACTCAACACTGTCATGAAATACTATTTCAAAAGTTTTTATCTGTAAAAGAAATCCCTAAAATTTTTGACTTATTTATAAAGAGACTCCAATCAGGCTACCCAATATGCCAAAATGTAACTTGCTCTGACACTATGAAATGAAACAAACCAAAACCAAGTAGTCATGGTGGTACAGAAATTTAGCTCTTTCTCATTACTACCAAACTCTTTAAAGTAAGATGCACATACAAAGAAATGTTATATTCTACAGTTATTCTTTCTATTTTGCAACACTGTCTCCTAATCAAAACCAGTCTTTAAATACAGCACATGTGGATTTCTTATTTTACCATATTTATTGTAGTTCCCAAATCTTCTTGCCTTTTTGGAAGTATTCATAATTTTGGAGTTCCACTTACTCTCAGCTGTAGCTTGGCTGTTTCTACCCCCACAATGTCAGAGTCAAAATTCACCTGACCTCAAACTCCACAGCTCTACTGCTCTGCCATGAAAACATGGCCACCACACAAAATTACACACTGTGTTTATTTCTCACTCTGCCTGTGCTCCACTTTCTTCACACATTGAATGAGGACATGATAAGTTACCTTCTAATTCCCAGAGAGTGTAAAACTCCAACACACCTAAATGGGATGCCCAGCTGACCCTGTTCACCACCTCATTATCAAGAATTACTGTGAGACAACTTTCAGCTCTTGCTTGTTTGGTTTTGCAAAGCTTTGTAAAGCTCTCATGGCTGGTCTTTATCACTGTGTCTGTGTGGCCCTCTGTAAAGTCACCTCTTCTCAGTCACTGAGCCAGCTGCCCAAAGATTTTGGTCCACCACATTAATCAGTATGGAAGTAATCCTGGTAACAATTTATCTTTGGTTAATGAAAAATACTGCAGCATACAGACAAGGAAACATATTAAAGATGAATATGCTTGTATAAATATAACATAACAAAATATTTATACGCAGAATTAGCTTTAAATCAGCTTATGATATCTCTGGCATCTGAGGAGGATTGTGAGCATTTGCCTTTTTCAGAAGATCACTCCCCTAGAGATCAAAACTGTACTTTCATCCTTTAACACAGGAATATTTTAATTTTATTTAAAGCAAATCTTGCCAAAAAAACAATAGCTCAATTATAGATGAGCTTAAATCACCACGAAAATATTATAATTTGAGGGAAATAATATGAAAACAATACATTAATTCTTACAAAACAGAAATCAAGGAAAAGAATAGAAACATATCCTAAAATCTCTCCTCCTATAACGCATTCATAATGTGTTTGGGCAGGTTCAAGCTGTAATATAGTGTTTATTCCAACCAAAAGGCAAGGAAACATGAGGGAATAAGCCAGACCAGGCTGGAAGCATATGTCTACATTTTCTCTACCATGTCATACAGCAGCAGGCATCTAAGTAGTTCAGTATGTGTTTTTTGCTTTTGTTGTTGCTAGAAAACAAACAAACCATATTGACAGGCATGATCCAAATACAATAAGCTCTGTGACATTGGCATAAAACTCCTGACAGGAACAGACTAAGGAAGAAACCGTAGCCAGAGGCGACAAAGGAAGAAATGCATTTGGTCTAAATGTATCCCAGTATATCCAGTACTTGCTGTAGCTTGGCAGGAAAACATCTCAGAAAATTAAAAATAATTAGAAAAATAATGACTGTATACTGTTTGCTCAAACACACTAAAATGACACTTATTAAGAATAAAGTGTTATTGGAAAAGCCTTGGTATTCAAACTGCATATGTAAAAAATAATTTCCTTTTGACATAAAGCACAAGGCACAATGCTTGCTTAATAGAAAAAGCAAATATAACTTTTAAAAAGTATCTTGGAAAGGAACTTAAGGCCTGAATTTTCAGCTCTTAAACTTAAGCAGAAGTCTAAAGAAGCTGCGCTTACATAAAAGTAAATTCCTCATTGTGCTAGTTCAATTTCCTATCTGAAGACGACATAACTTTGCTACTATTGTATCAGATCTGATTTTAGCCCCTCCTCCCTTTTCTTCCCTTCTTCTCTAAGCCACTGTTTTCTCTTGGTACCTTTCTAATGCCCTTTTCCAGCACTTCACACACTGTATCTGATTAAGAACTCCTGAGTTACAGTGGCAGCAATATCACAGCTTCCTGCTGCAGGAGAAAATGCTAAAGGCTGCCCCCCAATAGCTAATAAAGAAAAACTGAACAGCACAAACATCACAGCACCTGAGTCAATAAAGATTTTAATGCAACTTTTCAGATAAAGTTCCACAAGGTCCTGCTGCCCTGACCCCAGCCATGGAACCTTCCACAACTGAACCAAGCCTGACCTCATGCAAGCATCTGCTTGGTAAGCAGTATTCTAATTTGCAGGATGTTAAGTGACCTATTTTTTTTTTTTCTCATTTAAGAAGTTAAAAGCCAGCAGCATTTTGCTGTTGTTAAAAAGGAACACAAGCTAGGCTCTTCTATCAATGCAACAACAGCTCTTCTGGAAATGCAAGAAGGAAATGTTTACTGAAGAACAGCTTCAATGCAGACAAGGTTATTTGGACTAATATTTCCTTAATGGTCCTTCCGGGAATGAGATTCTTGCCCTGACATCTTATTATAAGATATTTTGCAAGGTTATCTTAATTTACTGTGAAAAAATGGAAGTACAACATTTAGTGACTGAGGCAACAGCCATTCAACTCAGAAATTCAAACATCAAATTTCTACTTGTCAGATCTAAAAGTTCACCTACTTAAAATATTTTCACTCCAAATTTACCAAATATTCACTGGGAAGAATGCTCTAGCAAGAAACCAGGTTTTAAAACACTTCTTATAATACATTCAAGCATCTCAGTGTTACAGTTTTATATGAACACTGCAGGAATATCTGATTCTAAAGCCAAGTCATTATTGCTTATTTATGCAATGACAAATCTACATGACATTCAAAGTCAGCTAATGATAATGAATTTGTTCAGTGCAGCTTCTAATCTTATGGAATCAAATAATATAAACTCAATTGTATTTCAAATACTCAAAAGGAAGCAAAGGGCACATAAAATAAAGACATTTCAAGAAGGAACTTGAGGAACACACAAGGTGTTAATTAATAAAAAATTGAAGAACCTATGAAACGAGGTAGTTATGAAATAAATACTGTGTTCACAGCGAGATAATGAAATGGAAGGTCTGCAGAAGACAAAACATGAGACAGATAGTTTCCTTTCCATACAACAAAAAACTTGAGAATAATGAAGACTATCAGACAACTACTTCATTTCTGCCTGCATCATTCTGAACTTAAGAACAACAAAATCACTGAAAGTTAATTACCACCTTTATCTTGTTCACCAAATAAACAGCTAATTACACCAATATTTCTCCCAGCAAAACCAAGTCATTGAGACAAAAAATCCAGAAATAAAGAAAATGTTTTTGTCCTACTTTCCTGATATTGATTTTGGACATGTCACAAAGTTGTAGGAAAAAGTATTTCCAAGTCTGAAATAATCAGAAGAGAATGAGGGCAAAATTATAGCTTAACTTACATAAAAACAGCTTTCAAATGGGAATGCTTTGTCCTCAAAAGAAGTTATTAAATTCTGTGAGTACCTCTGACTTCATTAAACATTGAGACAGATCTCATATCAGAGCTATGACTGTTCTGATGTGGATGTTTCTTCTGCAAACACCAAAGAAGTCAAATCAATCTCTATGCCAGAGGCAGCAGCAGCTCTTGGAAAGTTCCATCACGTTCAGCATCCTCTGAGTGTTAAACATTAGTACTTGGAAGGGAAGACCACAGGTTTTCCTGTAGAAAACTGGAGGCATTAATAATTTTCTCCTTAAGAGTTAAAAAGTATCCTTTCCAAACTCGATTTCTTTAATTTTCTCTTTAATTTTCACTTTTAGGAGGGTTTAAACACTTCTGCTTTATGACAACCACAACCATTTCCTACCTAAGGGGGATTACACACCATCTGGCAGAGTGCTCACATCCACCTGCCTTTCAAGCAATCACACCTACAAGGTGCACAAATCAACACGAATAAGTAGGAACTCTTCATCTACACACTCCTCCTTTTCCTGAGTTTCCTTTCTAGTACCGAACTACCAGGTAAAGTGCAGGTAGGGACTCAGAAGGAAAGGAGGGATGCAGTTCTAGTGCTGCCAGCCTTCCTCAGCTGACAATAATCAACAACCTCCTCTGTTAGGAGGTCAATCATTAAAGGGGAAGGTTTTACTGTAAGCTGAGGATATCCTATATTTATGTATGATACATTAATGTACATTTATTTTATAATACAACTGTTTCTCATGCCCCCCTTTCTTTAAGATCCCATCTCCAGCTATCCCAAGTACCACTCAAGGGGTGTGAAACAGGCACAATGTAATGAACAATGTTTTTATTGGAAAGGTAGCTTAAGGCAACTTCCTACTATTCTCTGTAAGATTGAAAAATTGACCCAGGTTAGTTAAAATGTAAAATTACTTCTGACTTGGCCTGGTGTCCCTGTTCAGTACCCTGCACAGTGGCACAAGCCTTTGTTTCAGCAGGGAAGGAGGAGTGCCTGGAGCTTGGGGAGAGAGAACAATGGGAGAAAAAAGGTCAAAAGACAGATTTGTAAAGGCACCTCTGCTGAAAGGACTACTCAAGGCTACTGTCACTTAAGGGGCTGGATTTAGGGGTTTTTAACTCCTTCTGCCTGAATAACACAGAATATACATATAGGTCTATACCCACTGCACAGCTTTCACTCAAATCAGCACTCCCATGAGACACTCCAAGAAACTCCATTTGCCGCCTTATTGATGTACAACCAGTGTGATCCACTGGCTCCTGGCACTCCAAGCATCTGTGGGTCTTTTATTCCAAAATGCTTCTAGGTCATGGCAGGCTCCTTTGGAAATCCTACCAATGCACTGTAGTCAAAGAGAATTAACTCACCCAGCCCTCGGTGCAGGTCAGGTGCCACCCTGAGGCCACACTTTGGAGCAGCTGCCAGCGTTTGGACCATCTGAGGTCACAGGGCAGAATGAAGGCCCAGAGAACATTTGTATCCCAGCCCCTCCTCAATGGAAAAATGGAGCAGGAACAGCTCACAGAGCTCTCCTACCTTTGTCACACAATACCTCCTAAGGAAGCACTGGCTTACCAAACAGTCACTAAAATAACTTTCTGTCCTGCAGTTTTCTATGTAAAACTAAACCATGCCACATTTCAAAGCAGTACATTTTCAGTAACTATCCAAATAATCCGATGTTATTTTTTCCTCGTTTTTCTAGCCCTGTTTCCTTCACTCTCAGCACTTTGTAAGGACATCTTCATGTGTGTATTCCACATTATGTCTGTTGCAAAGTTTGGTAAACACTTAAAATACGACGTTGCTTTCTTTCAAACCCACAATGAGGGCTCACTTTACCAAAGGTCAGAGCTCTTGGCTCATCCTTGTGCCAACTCAACTCAGACACACCACACAACGCAGCTGACTCCCAAGATGGGCCTTCCACCCCTACATTTTCCATTTAAGCAAATTAATGATCAGTGAAGATGGGATACACCCAGAAGACAGAAAACCACTTATTCAGCAAGTCAAAAATGGATACGCTGGCCCTGAAAATTATAGTTGGAAGTGAAATGCATCCTACAAAGGATACCAGATTTCAGCTCCCTGCCGACAGTAAATATTTCAGGGATGTCCCTAAGATGATTTCTACTGAGGACAAATGGTACCTTCTTCTTAAAAGCAAAGAGTCTGGCTTGATAGGGAATAGACAGTTCTTTTATGCCTCTAATGGATTTATTCCCTTACGTTCAGTATTTCTCAGAAAGGATGTCACATCCTCAGAGAATTCTGCTGCTCTACATTTTAAGAACTCAAATGTTCCAGCGAAGCTCAGCTGAAATTTTAGAAGCTGATAGAGAAAATCGAAAGAGAAGAAGAAGAAAAGGTATCTGGTGGTTCAGAATATTAAAATCCTTCCAAGTAAAAGACAGCAGCAACCAGAAATGCAGAAGCACCCTGATGGAGCTAACTGTAATTACACATACTTTCTGGAAGTGGGTGTGTTTATATTTTGCATGCCTATCTTTTCACATGCAGAAGACAACACCTGACATGTATATAACAAAGAGTTAGCCCTGTAGTCTTAACTATCCTCCCATAAACTTAACCAACAAAAATAGCAATTAACACAGGTGTTTCATAATCTTCCAAATATACTTTCTTAGTAAGAAGGTAACTGAGGATTGTTTTAACATTCAATAGAAAAAGACGACTGTTTAATGTGGGTGTGTGCCAATATATGAAAACTATTTTACACGAATATTTTTGCAGTGGTCTGGAGGATCATGAGCCTAAAATGTTGAACACTCCCTCGATTCAAATTGTCTCTGGCCTGACTCACTGTGCAGCCCTGCACAGAATAAATAGGTGGAGGAAAGAAAGTCAAGACAAAAATTATTTAAGCACATAAACACTTATAATTCTGTAATATTCAAGAAGCTGTCATGTCCCAAATTAAATTTAGGACAGAGATAGACTTAGATGCACCCTTATTAAGAGGCTGCCTCTGAAGAGAGCACAAAAGGTGCCAGCAGAGACAGTGCAGGGTGTGCAAAGCCACCAGCAGCACACTGAGTGTGCCCAGGACGAGCTCCTCTCCAGAGGGCATCTTCTGCAATTCTCAGGAAAAATTTCCTCCCATGGCAGCCAGGCCTTTTTTTACTCCAAAGAATTTAGACAAAACCTAAGAATTTCTACTTTACATAAAACTGAGAGAACACCTGGTTCACCAATAAAATCATAAAGGTATTGTAGAAAAAACAATTTTTGTGCATTTGAGGTAACACAACATGCATAAAGAAAGTGTAGCTACTTAGCTTAAGCTGAGAAGAGTTTTACTGCAGTCCACACCTGGATATTTGATAATACATGCAAATATAAGCTTTTAACATATGCCATGAAGAATTAAGTAACAACACAACCTTGAAACTAAAATTAACATTAATGCATGTAGAGACTTTTTCCAGAGGGGGGGAGGGGAAAGAAAAACAAAAGAAAGGTGTTAAAAATACATAAAAATAAAAGACAAATTGCAGAAAACTGACACAAGACAATATTTAACCTTGGCCTAAAAGCAAGCATCACTTAATTGGTACAAATTGTAGTTGAAGATATCAGGGTTAGGTATAAGCCTCCCAACAATGCTGTGCATTTGTGAGAGATACAAATATCTACTTTCTTTCTCATTTTGAACAGCTGCACAGTTTGTTTACATTCAGAGCCATCATTTAGCTACCAGGTAAAATGCCACAAGATTTGTTCACAGAAATTAGTTAGTCAGAAATGAAAAATTATCCAAGATTTCTGTTCTGATTGATATTATCTCAAAAATATTGGATCACATATTTGTTGAAACTAAAAAGAGGATACAACCGAGAAAACATTAAGAATACCCTAAAATGGTAGTATTGATGTTATTTTTAGCTAGCAACTTTTCTTTCACTTAATTTCATTAGGTATCAGGAGATAGCTTCAAAAACACCACGTAATTTATTTGCACAATTTTATTAATACCTACATTTTGATCTCCTCACTATAAATTCATCCTACAATCCCACAATGCTAGTGCAGAAAGAGCATTCAAATTTGGAACTGAAAACCTGAAATAAAGTAATCTAAGTAATCCTGAGGTTGTTTGTACTTTACAGTTCAGAATCTTGGCCAATGTACTTTAGGAAAGGAAAGTGTCTTGCACTTTTAGACATCAGAGTGGTTGGCACACAAACAGCCACTGCAATCAGCATTACTCCCAAACAAAACTAATTGACAACTAAAAAGAGATTGATGCTAGAAAGGCACAAGAGGAGTGACATACTTCAAAGAAAAACAGAAATTTCATTTTTACAAAGTACAAAAAACATCCACAGAAAACCAGAAAATTATCATTGGAGTATACCTCTGTGAATGGTTAATGTGAAAATCTATCCTGAAAGAACTGGGGCACTAAAAGGAAACAAAACAAAGCAATCTGCTATCTTACTGTGTGAGCAGAACCTTGACCAAAACATGCCTAAAGCACAGTTTCTAGTTCAGTAGCAACAACCCAGATCAAACCCTGATGCACACTGGCTATTCATCTGAAAAACCACTACTGCAGCTGCTACATTAATCCAGCTTTTAGCACTATTTCCTCCTTCTTCTCCTACATCCTTTGCTGTGTGCAAGGCACTCCCAAAAAAGGATGTGGCCACCATGGTTAAGCCTTCAGGAAAAGAGCATTAGTGGCATTCAGATGATGTGTTTTCTTTTCCTTGCTTTTGCTTTACCAGTTGAAAACATCTTAATAAAACTAACAGTGAAACAGGTCTCATTTCAAAGGCTGATCATTTAACATATACTCAAGTGCTCTTTACATTTTTAATCTTGCCAAACATGCCTTTATAAACAGGCATTGTATTACAGCAGTACTAATGATAAAATGCCAGAGTGGCATTTAGAACTTTATGAATGTGAAGCTCACTGGCAACGCCACAAATCAAACAAAGGACCAAGAATTCATAGAGGTCCCCTCTTTTTTTGGTTATAAATTCATATGAATAAATATGCAAGCATAATAATTAGCACACTGTTTTCAACTGCAATGCTGCTATTTTCATCCCAAATTTTACACCAGCACCTACTTCAACATTTCCTCTGCTGTTTGAAGATGGAAATATCACATCTGTTGCACATTACAAACTAACAGTACTCAATTACAAAGATTTTGATCTGTTTGGACAAAAAGGTAGGAGGAATCTGGTCTTCTGCAAAGAGTTACTATTCCATATGCAGATTTACTGGGTAAAAGACCTTGCAAGAGTACAGTGTATCACCATTTTACCCACAAACACATTTTAAGAATTGGAGCGAAATTAAATAGAATGCAAAAACCATTCGCATCAGGTCCTAGGCAAAAAATAAAATAAAGGCAGAAATTACACAGTTCAAATCTTCAGCACTCAAGGAAAGTACTCCAGGTTTTTCCATGAGACATTATCACACAAAGCTGTCTCTAGCAGGTAGACACAGTTCTTCAGCAAAACAAGCAGACTTCAAACTATTCCAGAAGAGTGATTTGCAGTTTAGCTCCACCCCACCCACAGCTCCCTCATGAAAAGCCAGAATTCCAAAGGAAATAAAACACAGCCCAGGAACACGCCAAAACCAACCACAATACACCTTTTGGGCAAAAAGAACAGCCTAAAACCAGCCCCACTTTCCCCCACACACCCTTTTTGCAGTGAAGCAGCCAAGTGGGAACAGTAAAAGAAGGCATGGTTAGTACAGGCTCTAATTAAGGGCCATAGATGGATGTACAAAACGAGCTCATTCTGCCAACTTAATGATTCAGCTTAAAGACCTGGGAGTTTTCCTCCTGACTTCTGTCAGGAGTCAAGTACATCTGTTGAGTGCATTTGAAGATTCTGCCTCTTGTAAGATAACCTTTTCCTCTGCACACAAGAATTACCACTGAGTTCAGCAGAGAATGATCACAGCAAAGATAAGGATAGTTTTGTGGAAGAATCAATCACAGTCTCCAAAAAAGCTAGACACAAATGACTTAGTATTTTCCTGTGAATCAAGTGTGTGTATATATATATACACACACACACACACACGCACAATATACACCAAGGTAAAGGCAAGATATATATACATATATATACACACACACACACATTCATATATATCTATATATACACCAAGGTAAAGGTAAGTACCACAATTTAAGTACTTCCATTAATTCAGCTGTCCTCACTTGATTTTAAAGACAACACCCTTAAGTCCTAAAGAAAAGGCTGAAAAAAAATTCAAAAAGCAGACAGTGGTATGTTTTCAGCTTCAGTATAAATCAAATAGATTAATACAGAAACAGAATCTGACCTTTCAAAAAACCTATTCAAAGTTGATCACACGTCACAAAGAGGTTTCCAGTTTTGCTTTTATAAATTATGGATCATTAACTCTCAAGCACTCCAGTGTGCAAGGTTCATGAGATGCATGTGGAGGCTCATTCAGGTCTCTGACCAGATGTACAAGTTTATTAACAGCTCCAATAACCACAACACACAGAGAGATTGGTTCTAACAGAGCAAACACTTGTTACCCACTTAAAACCTAACAGGAACTGGTTTCACTCCATCAAGTAACTCTCCATAACTCCAACAGGAATTCCGAGCTTTAATTACTTACCTGTGAACATAATGCAACTGGTGAACTGAATCAATGGCTATCACCATTTCAGCCAAATAAAAACGAGCCATATCTTCAGGGAGTCTGTCCTCAAACTTGCTGAGCAATGTAAGCAGGTCTCCTCCAACATAGTAATCCATAACCAGGTACTATGGAGTGGGAACAGTAAGAGAACAGAGTGAGGGGAAAAAAAAAATCACAATTTATTGAGTGAATAAAAGACTTAATATTCATTTAAGCATAAAAACTAATTCACTGCAAAAATTATTATGGATATAAAAAAACCTGAGATGCTTAGTGCTCTGAAAACAGCAGCCAGTTCAGCTGCAGTTTAGCATTTAGCCTACCTGAATAATTTTCATATTTATACTCCCCAAATATAGTAAGCCTCATGACAAAACAGTATTAACTTCATCCACAGTCCCATCACCAAACATGAAATATTTAGATCTTCTGGACTCCCTTATGAAAACAATGCCCTTTGTTAGAAAGCTAAAGGAGTAAAGGTTTTTAAGTACAGACCTATAAAAATGAAACAAGTGTGTAAACTTGTAATCTCATTTATGTTGCCCTAATTTCCAAGGCTTTCCTTTCCCTTTCTTCCTACCACCTTCTTTCCCCATTAAACAAATTACTTTGGAGAGCAAAGTTTTTAGATTTAGAGGGGTATTTCTAATCTAAAGGTCTTTTAGATTAAGGCAAAGTCTGAGAGACTTCCAGTGACCCACATCATAATTCCAGAAACTGTTGACATTGCACATGATACAGGACCTGGCAACATAAAATACAACATGTCACCTTCTCTAATTGAAAGGATGGAGAAAAATATTGATTTCTCGTCTATTAATGAAACATAAAACTTGCCAGCCATAAAAGTGGATGCATAGACTTTAAAAGAAATCAGAGTCTTTCTGCATTTTACTGTATTTACAGAATAAAATGCCACTTCTTTTAGCAACATAATTAAAATTACTGGAAAAAGTGAAACTTAGGTGTGAAATTCAGGATGAATATATTGTAGCTTAATTTAGTTTATTTTTAATTATGAAACAGTGCCTGAAAGGCTAAATAGGGGAAAGAAAAAAATCAAATTAATTATAGCTAAAAAACTAATTTTTAACATTTTAATTTAACACACACTGCTAAACATTACTTTCGAACATCATTGTGGACAGGTTAGTCAGAATCACAGAATATCCTGAGCTGGAAGGGACCCACAAGGATCACCAAAGTTCAGCTCTTGGCCCTTGACAGGACAGCTCCAAGACTCAAATCACACCCCTGAGAATGAATTTCCACTAGACTCTCTGAAAGCCTTTGCTTAGAGCTCCAGTCTGTTTCCAGGAAGGCAGCCTATCTGCATTTGAAGCAGAGAGTCTTCTTAAGAGCATAAATAATAAAAAATATTGAAAATGTAATCATGAATACCCCAATTTGTTTCTTTAAAATTCTGAAAACACAGCCTAAAGGGACTATTTATATTAGTTGCTCAAACGTGTTTGCCTTGCCCATTTTCAGAAAAAGACACTAAAATATGAATAAAAAAATCTGCAAAATTATTCCAGCTCTAGGGAAGTTGAGGGGCAGGCAGAAACCTTACCCCTGTTTCTTTCCCCTCATATTTTCCATAACAATAAAGGCGATGAACAACGATTTTAACAGCTTGATACACAATAATATGGGAATCCTCATTAATTCCAAGTGCACAAGAAAGTACAAAAGGCATTTCCACAAGATTTTAAATGTGTTGATAGTCAAATTTTCATCTGTTGCTTTGTGACAGGAATAATGAACTTCTTAAATTATGCTCACAATCCTTACAGAAGATAAGTATCTTCTATTCAGTGGTGCTCCTGCACTCCTTCAGGAACAAGATTGATTGTACAAATTTCTTGTGTTTTACAGTTTCAGAAAATGCATTAAGCCTTTGGAACTCCAGATACTGATTACTAAGTGATGCATTGCACAGACATCTCCAAGAGCTGAATTTATTGCTTTGAATGTATATTGACAAAAAACTCTTCAGATTCTCCTAACTGACGTGGGATCTCTGCACTCATTCACCAGCACTTTGAAAACCTCTGCAACTCAGCTACTGGATATAACAAAATAAGAGAATTTTGGCTCTTAAAACACAGGATTCTGCACCTCCTCCTAAATTTGCAAGAGCAATATAGTAACCTAACGACACAGAAACCTTCAGCTCCTTGAATAAGCCAACACTTAAACTGTAATTCAGGGTTAAGTTGTGCAAATGAATTTAAATATGTGTGTAGGAATTACAGATAAATCTAAAAACGAAATTTTACATTAACAAATTCCATCAAATATCCAATGTCAAATATCCAGGCTCTTATAAAAAATAGGGTTTTTTTAAAGCCTTAAAAATACTTCCTAAACAATAATAATAAAACTACTTTCTAAACGTACTCAATCATCCAGATCTATCCCAGTCTCAAATACTTCTCAAAATACTACTGTATGACAGCACCTCTTTCCAAGAGAGAGAAAAAGCATAGATTTAAGAACTCTAAATTCTAGTAGCTGGTGGAAGCTTAACACAGGCATTTAATCCCAAACCACAGATTCATTTGGAATGGAAGGGACCTCTTCAGACCTCATCTGCTCAGTAGGGTCAGCTAGAAAACGCTGATGGTGACAGTCTCCAGCTGGGGTTTGAGCATCTCCCGATAAAGAAGGGATTTCTTGTGTTCTGATGAAACTCCATGGATTTCAGCTTGTATCCACTGGCTCCTGTCCTCCCACTAGGCACCACTGGGAGGAATCCGGCTCCCTTGTCTCAATTCCCTCCATGGGGTGTTTACACACATTGATGACAACTCCCTCTCCATCCTACATTTATTTGGGGTGAAGAATCCCAGCTCTCCTCCCAGGAAAGATGCCCCAGTGTCTCCATCATCCTTCTGGCCTCACAACAGCCTTGCTCCAGTGGTTCCATCTCTCTTTGGCCCTGGGGAGCTCAGACCCGGACACAGCACTTCAGGTGCAGGGCAGAGAGGAGAGGAAGGACCTCCCCTGACCTGCTGGCAACACTTTTCCTTGAGCCCAGAACACTTCTGGTCTATTTTACTGTGAGAGTGCATTGCTGCCTCATGGCTAAGCTTGTTATCCACCAGGACCTCGAGTAAAGCTGCTTTCCACTCACCTGGGCCCCAGCATGTACTTGGTTTCTCTTATTTACTCCCTAAATGCAGGGCATTGCCTTTCCCTTTGCTGAAATCCATGAGATTTCTCTCTCTCCAGTTTGCTGAGGTCCATCTCAAGGCAAGCAACAGCCACTGCACAATCACATCTACTGCTCAATCCACACAGATTTTTTCAAGGCCACTTGTGTTACACACAATTTCAATAAAAAGCATATGGAGAGCTAGTGATGATACAAACTCCCAGTATCACTGGTATTTACCCC
The DNA here is from genome assembly GCF_028769735.1 of Zonotrichia leucophrys gambelii. Classification (NCBI taxonomy): domain Eukaryota; kingdom Metazoa; phylum Chordata; class Aves; order Passeriformes; family Passerellidae; genus Zonotrichia; species Zonotrichia leucophrys. Next base: position 99,746,657 of record NC_088172.1, read on the forward strand.
AGCAGACTATCAAAGATAAACAGAACCTGCTCTGTGCTTAGTGAAAACAAGGAAACTGGCAGGAATAAAACCAATTCTAGCAGGCTGTTCTAGAATATATAATATTTTCCTTGAAATGCTCTTAATGATAAGATCAGAATTACACAATACATGAGATTATTTTTACTGTCCACATTACAAAGCACGAAGCTGGCTGGGAGGTATTTACACCAACAGTTAAGACTTACAAATACAGAGCCCCATTTCCATAAAAATCTACCAAAACCCAGGCATTTGAACTGACAGAAGAAAATGCAATATAATGGCAAAAACCACTACAGGTCTGCAAGAGTTCCCTGTATAGCACTTTTTGTATTGAACAGACTGGGAGGAAAAAACTACTGTGGCTGTACAGTAGATTTTAACCAAAACATTCGAATTGCTAATGATAGAGAATCCAAAGCATAGGGCAATAAAACCCAAATAATTAAAAGCCATCAATGCAAAGTTGTTTACTTTTTTAGGTATAAATTCTACTGAAACTGTATCACAATCAAAACATTTTTAAGTGGGATTTTAAAGAAAATTGGCCACTTTTCCACACATTAGTTTCTTTTTGTGAGTCATTCACAATACTCATAAATAACATCAAAGAGACATTTTAATTTAATAAACTACACCTTCCAACTCTTATTTATGAGAATTTAGAGGCATTCTTCCTGCTTTATTGTTTTGTGACAGCTTACTGAGTTTAAGTCCTCAAAATAGTAAGTTGTTTCAAAACAGGTCTACTCCCAATTGCTCTCTGTAAAACTGTAATCAACATGGTTAATCATGAAAAGCTAAAATAGAAATTCTATGTTAGCAAGTGCACTTTCAATTTTACAAATCCAATTAAACTGGAATGACAAATTATAAGAAAGCCTATGCAGACAGACCAAAGTTTATCAACAAATGCAAAGTGGTTTAGAAAACAAACCTGTCTTCCTGAGGTGTTTATAGCCAAACTTTCATAGTTTCTCACCAATCGTCACCCTTCAGAATTTTATGGAAAAATCACAGATCCTCACATGGTCTGCATGGTCCACAACACAAAATTAACAAATAAACTACTTTTCTGTTTCAAACCACAACCAAGACTCTGCATTTCACACAGATACATATATAAACATATAAATATATAAAAGCAACACTCACTAAATAGTTTTCATCCTGGAATGCATAATGTAATGTTGTGATCCACTGGTTATCTCCATTCACTAACACATCTCTCTCTTCTCGAAAACAGGCTGTCTGAAAGGGAGAAAAATAATTACAGGCTTTAGGTAAAATAGATAAAGAGAAACATTCAGCAAGTTGACTGTGCTTTGACATTATATTTAGGAGGAAAAAAAATCAAAACTGCCTCTCAGTTAAAAAGTTATTATACTATCCAAATACGACAAAATCTAAAAAGAAATAGATATGAGAAGAGACCACCTTCTTCAAATTTAAGCAGTTGTACTTCTCTGTACTGTTAAGTGATGCAAAGGGATAAAGAAGCTGCTGCTTCCCATCATCTAAAATGCCAATATCTTGATGTATCAATAATGACAGGATAGCAATGCATGATTAAGAAAAACAATCAATAATGGCATTAGATAATTGTAACTGCTCTAGGAGTCAGAGAGCTGGAATCTGGAGTCTTGTGCTGCTGTTTTATCTCATCATGGTGTTAGCCCAGTTTTACACTTGAGTTCTCACACACAGTTCTTTCCATGTGAAAGTGGCTGCCAATAACTCCATGTAGTCATCACTTGATAATCATTAATCACTTTCTCCACACCCCTCTCTCAGGAAAAGCAGGGAGGAGCAAATGTTGCTCTTGCCAGGTATAAGCTGTTGATCAGACATCCCAAAAGGTTTCCCCTCAATACACTGGAAAGCCAAACAGGAGGCAAGAGGTGCCTTCATATCAAGTGGAACAGAAGAGGAACAAGAACTGCCAACAAATGTTTTGTACGAAAAAAAAGAAGGCAAAATGTGAAGAAAATAACTTAGTGCAAAGCAGCAAGGCATTTAATCCAATGAAGGTCCTGCAACTTGCCCTGAGTAGTGAAAAAAATACCTCAGCAGAAACAACTTTACAGAATAACAGACAAAAACGACCAAACAGACAAAAAGCCAAAAAAACTATAGCAAAGAAATGTCATAAATATTTTGAAGGGAGTAAGTTCTGAAGTGAATATCACAAGAAAACAAAAAGTATCAAATAACAAAGCCAACACACAATTTTGTTCAGAAAAAAAGAGATGTAAACAATAGTGCAAAGGAAAGAATAACATCGTACAGGCTCCTGTTTAGAAGGCAGATGGAGAGTTTGAGAAAAACACAGACCATATTTTATTCCAGCACACTCTGCTCTTCACAAAGATGTTTCATCATTTTGAACCCTGCTCTGTCTCTCCATCTCTGAGACAGCTAAGTTTAAAGGAAATTCAAACCTTTGCTTTTTATTTTTTCATTTTGATTTCCAAATCCAATAGGAAAATAGCAGACTTCTGGCATGGCTTTTGGTGGCTGTGAGATTTGGAAAGTGAAAAATGAAAAGTGAAACATCATTTGAGATTGAGATATGCACAAGAAAACATGCAGCAAAAACAGAGCAGCAAGTAACTCCTTCCTCCAAGCAAATAAACCATCACAAGTCCTTTTTTTGGTGAATACAGTGGGTAAGAACTATGCAGACCAGGAAAGATTAGGATGACATACTTGAATCATTGCACAATGCAGCAGCTAAATCAGTGAAATTTGAGAAAATAGCAAGACATACTTCAAACAAATACCTTCAAAGATTATTGAATGAAAAATGGACTTGGGGTAGGAGAATGAGTATGGATCATCTTCAGAAGGAAGATGTTTGATGCTTCAGCTTGATTTTTTTCCTTCTTTGTTTGCAAACTCTTCACATATTTCAGAGAAAAATAACTCTGAACTCTTGTTTTCAGAAGGATAAATAACAGGTAGTTTCTCCATTTGTTATGACACAACTAATAGGACTGGTTACTAGAGAGTTTATATAATTCCACTTGTTTTTGCCATGATTTGACAAAAGACTGTGCATTCCTGGAGCACTCCAGACACCCACCTCTGGGCAGCATGCCTAGAGCTGAAGCAACAGCTACTACCACAGTAGAACACAGCTGAGAGTTGAAGTGGCAAAAAAAAAAAAAAAAATCCAGCAACAACAAAAAGAAACAGTAGCAGCGGTTCTTTTAATTACTGTAGCATGGCTAAATCAGGCTTTTATAAAATTAAGCCTTCTTTGTGCCTTACATTATTCCAGCATTACATTTCATCTTCCCTGGGCAGTCTCCTTGAACTGTTGGCAGAGACCCCCAGGGGCCATCTGATCCAACTCTGTCACAGCAAAGCCAACTCGGTGCCGTGGTTGTATCTCTGCTGTTATCGTGGCCTTCAAGCAGCCAAGAATTTGACCCGCTCTGCTGTTGGGTGCTCATGTCCTCAGAGCTCAGAGTCAGCACCTCCTGGGGATGCTGACTGCTTCCATGGAGCCTGCTGTTTGTCCTGGTCTCTCCTGAGCCCCATCTGGCACCAGCATGGCACGCGTGTAACTCTAAGTGACTGTCAGCGCTCAGGGTAACAGGTCTGGGGGTGTCACAGCAAGATGTCACACACTTCCAGGTACTCCTTGTATCAGTAACATTCCCAGCTCTACGTCCCATCTCAACAGTGGCAAGTATTTGGAAAATTTATCCTCTGTTATTATATAAAAAAAAGAACACTGACTTTGCAACCTGTGTAATTTTACAGTAACAAAGTTTTTGCACTCAGAACTTGCAGTTCTCAACCTTACTCTGACATTCTCAAGCCTCTTTTGAGCACATACTATCTTTCTGCTTTTACAAATGACTCCCACTTCCCACACTGTTGACACATATGTTCATTAACACACAGACTATGAATACACATATGAACATATCGACCTATCTATATTGCTTGTGGTTTTGGACTGCATGATTTTCCTGTGTATCTCAGCAGCACACTGCTAACAGAGCAAAAATGGGTCATTTTCCCCATCAGTAGTAAGAAGAGCATTCATGAATGTTTAAAAATGACAGGTTACAGTTGCTAAAGGTCATGCTTCATAATGCATTTTCACTCCAGATGGTTCTCTTTCCACTATATACCCATGGGTTACAAATACATGGAAAAACATTGCTGTAATTCTTCTTAGGCTAACGGTTCAGACTTTCAAAAATTCAGCTGGACCCATGGGAAGAGTATTTTTAATACCTTGCATAGAGAAAAATTTTTGAAACCTATTTATAACTGTATGCTAATGAAAAGAAACAGTTTTCAAACTCACTCTAAAAGGGTACATTTAAAAACAGAGTGGAGCTTTATTCCTGGTCCTTTCTTTTTCAGTGAAATAATAAAACTTACAGTAATGACATTTGTCTTGGAGAGAAATATCTCTTTGTATCAAGACTACTGCCAGATTGCTCAGTATCTGAATAATTTCTGGATAAAAAGGAAACACATTGTGCACATCTAACCACAATCTGCAAGCCATTTATACTTCTTACTGTTATAACATTTTCATTAAAAGAAACAGGATGTGCACACATCAGAAATTGGCTTTAATTTGTCTGAATACATTTTTTTTAAGAGTGTGATGGTTTCCCATTGATCTCACTTCCTACCAAGATGTAATTAAAACATAAATGAGGAAATCAGATAAACTTGGAAGCAGTTGAACAGCAAGGCAGTTTGAGAGCAGCAAAGTTGAGGTCTCAAATAAAAACTATACATTACTGAGTGTATTTTTAGTACGCACAGATGAAGAATTTCAAAGCAAATTAGAGTTAGATACATGTTCCATCTAAAATTAATACACAAGTATTCAGGTGCAGGCTGCATTTCAAAAGCTTCCTTTCAAAGGAATCCAGGGGAAATATACCAAGGATTTGTGAAGAGCAGAGTTGTATAAAGAAAGTAGACAGCTAAGGCAAAAGTAAGGCTGGTGAAGGAGCTGTTCCACCTTTTCCAGACATAAAATGGACTCCAGCTTTAACGAGGAACTTTTTATCACATATTTTTGCAGATGAACATTTTTATGAAACATGCCCTCTAATTAATTTGAAAATTTAATCTTTCTGATTTTTCAATCCACTCATTGGGCCTTTACTAAGTTCTAACTACTGAGCAACTAATTGACTTGATGAGCTATAGCTCAGCAATTACCTTCTTATAGCTCAGTAATTACCTTCCACCATGGAAAATACTTGCTAAAGACATTCCCAACTGGAACAAATGTATTAAAAGATCACTTGTGCAGTGGGCAATTTTTGGACAATTACAGAAAAGGTCTAATGTCAAAAACATTCAGCCCCACAGAAGTCAAGATTCCAGGACATTTAAACCCTTCTGATTAATTGCTTTAAGCTTATTTAATATTTTTTTTATACTGCCAGTAAATAGTGAAGCACTTCCTCCATCCCTCTAATAAACATGGAGACTTGTGGACAGAGAAATAACAATTCAGCAAAGTAAGAGGGGACACAATCATGGAAAACGTTACTGCAATCTTACTTCAGCTCTCTTCAGCATCTCCCACTTATTAAGTATCTTCATGGCAAAAACTTTATCTGCATTTTTCAGTTTTACTACTGCAACCTGGAAAAAAGAAATGAAAGACAAATGAGTTATAAGAAGAAAATATATATTGTTTTCATTTTTATGTAACCTTGCAGTTTTGGAGGTTTTTTTCAACTATTCTGGATACATTTTTACTATGCACAAAATACCACACCCTCAAAACAGAAACACCTTAATAGTCCAGGAAAATTACACATTTATTGCAAGCTTTCTTTATGTATCACACTTTCCCTAGGTATAATTTTTTTCTAAGTGACTGTCAATGAAAACTGTCATTTCTTAGCATCACACTTCTTGCTGTATCATAATGACATGAAGCTCTCTAGCTCTATGCTTTATATTCCTGCACTTCAGTGCTACACACTTATTTAAACTTTAGAGCCCTAACAAAAAGGTAACAGCACAGCAGCTTCTAAATCAAGATAAACAATGTGGTTTTGGTTTTAAAAACAAATAAAACTGTAGATTTGCCATAAAGCAACTTCCACTCTCGTTTCAAATCATGCACTACATTTTCTTCAAAGATAGTATGACTTCACATTTTTCCACCTGAAGTTCAATGAGCTCTTTATGATATCTGTTGTAAGCAACAGGAAAACAGAAAAATGCACATTTTCTAGAGAAGTGAAACGTAACAAAACAATCCAGCCCAGCTGCCTCTCCTCTCCTCATAGCTTCTGAAACATTAGATGCCATAGGCCTCTGTAATAATAAATTAATGAAGTTCACTGACACCATCCTTTTCTGAGAATATTAGTTTTGTTCAGCTATAATATAAGCTAACATAGAACATTTTTAGGAAAGAGGGAAGGAAGAAGTTTACACAAACTTGTTTTCACAGTTCCAGCTTCCCTGGGTATGGAAAGCTCAGTATCTTAACCAAAATGGGTGTGAAAGTGCCACAAACTCAAAGCTGCTGATCAGAACTAGACCAGCATTATCATCCCAACTACAGCAAAGTTCAACAATCACTTTACATTTTAACAACCATTCTCCAACTATTCTGTTCTGCCTCTTGCCTTTTAAAGAAGCCTTAAAACCAAAAGCAGATAAAAGTTTATTTCTGTGTGCACCTGGTTACAAACCAACACGCTGTCACACAGATTATCATCATCTTCATCCTGCAGGCCAGTTACAAAAAAAATACCAAGGTTGATTCCTACATTCCTTTCACCTCTCTCACCATCAGCAAACCAGCAATGTGTGAAGACAGTGATAACAGAAAAGAAAATACAGGATCAGACAGTTTGAAGGAAGTGTCATGCAAACCTCTTTGAGCCATCTTCAGATGTGTCATCAGCTGCAACAGCTTCACAAACGAGGCAAAAGCCCAGGCTGAAGGAGTGCAATGCTCTGATGTCTAAACCAATGTGTACCTCACAGTGTGGCTCCTGCCTAGCTACAGACTCCCAGGCCAAGCAGCTGTCACTTCCCATATGTACATTATCAGCCCTGCTCTTGACACTGCGGCCGTCTGGGGTTGCAGGGGGAGGCAGTGGCAAGGAGATAAAAAGAGGATATAAGACAGAAAGGTATTGCATTTATTTGTTTAAACTAGTTTATGGGCTGAAATTTTTAAAGGTTACCTCACATGAGGTTTGAGCTCAGATTTAGAATCCATCAAGGAATTTTCAGACTTGAAAAACAAAAATGGATTATTACTTTAGCCTATAATATAATAACTTCAATTCATAAAGAATGTTCGCTGTGGTGTGCATGGAAACCCAAGACTGAGAATCACAATTTCTTTTTGAGGGAAAGATGAATCTTTTGCAGTGATACATCGCCCAGAGTGTGGATTTGATCTTGATAGTCCTTTTGCTATACTGTCAATCTTAGAGGCTCTGGTAAGCCATCAGTTGTATCAATTTCTAAGGAAAAATGGCAGGAGGAGAAAGCCTCAAAATTGCACCTTATCAGTATTCCAACTGTATCCTACGTGACTTGGATAACAGGGGCACCCTTGGTGATGCAGCCTGTGGTATGAAGCTACAATGTAGTTGTGCCCCAAAGACCTGTAAGTGTTTTGGGACTCTTGCTGGGAAAGATTAACAGGCTGCTGCTACTAAAGCTGAGTAGCTCCTGCTGCCCAGCATGGGAAATAAATTTTTCCCCACCATTAACCATTGGAGTAGAGGCAGCCAGAGGCATAAGACAATACAAGTATTTCAAGGCCAATTTCAGGAATTCATTTCTTGCCTGCAGCATGCTCAGTGCAAGGCTGTGTTATCCTGCACAGGACTTGCTTATTGAAAGGCACACAGTAAGAGTGCACAGCTGCCTGAATTTCCAGCCTCCTATTCAGCAATCACTTGGACACAAGTGCAGGAGCCACAGCACTGCCTTTGGTGAAGATTTGGAACACAGGCTTTCTGTGGCATGAACAAGGGCTTGGTACCTTCTGCAAATGTGTAACAGCATTGAAGAGTGACTAAAGAACAAAAATAGACTCGTGTTTACCAGCTGTGTTTACAATCAGTCTGAAGCTTTTAGTCTGTGAAAGCCATTAATGTTATTCCATATCAATAACCACCACACACAAAAGATCACAGACATCATAAGCATCTTTCTGCAATCACAGCATGTTTTTGGGGGTGTCTCAGTGCTTTAGAAAAGTCAATCCCAAAATGCTTATTCCAAGACTGTGAAAGTAAAACCTGACACTTCAGAATTGAGCAGACTGATGCAGTTTCTAATTGTAACAAAAAAGAATCTGAATCATGATTACAAATCTAGGCAGTGTTTACATATACACACAGTATTTACTACCTACACAAAGGCACAAATATAGACAGAGTTTTGTTTTGATCTTCTCCCTTCCCTAGTGAAGCTGTCAAGACTGAAGAAAGAGTAATCACTCCTAGTGATCCTGAAGTGTATTGCTACTGGAACTTCTTAAAATTAGACTTTTTAAAGGTTGGTATTTTTTTTTAATTTTATTTCCCTGTGAGCAGCCAAAAAAAAAAAAAAAAAAAGATTGGTATGTGCTGATGTAAACATCTTGGGTTTAGCCAGATATGAAGCTCTTTTCTTCATCCTCCAACCATTTTCGATATTTCCCACAAACAGCAGTCTAGTTTGGCATGCTGTCAGACACCTTCTGCCCCAAGCTTGGCTATTTGTGATACTTGTCTGCACTTTCCCTTTGCTTAAAAAGCAATAGCCTTTTACAGAAAAAAAAAAAAAACTAGAATAGAAGCTATTAAAGTTGAAAGAAAGAGAAAAACAATAAAAGTAGAAAAAAAGATTCAGCATTGGTTTTCTTGTCCAGCAAGAACAAGCACTCAAGAAAGAATGTTACTGTTCATAACTGTATGACAAAAATTAGGAGTAACTAGCTCATTCTCAAGCTATAAAACTCATCATCTTCAAAATATCAACAACATAACAACCTGGTATTTGCTAGCATCAGCATGCACTGTTGTTTTTTTCAAAGCCATAACAGAATCAACTGAAAATTTTGGCAGTAGATAGAACTTTCACTAAAGTGCACTTTTACACTGCTGAGGGACACCACAAAGAGCTGTTGTCCAGTTGCTTCACCTTTGCTAGCAGCATTTTCAGCTCCCAAATTTAAAGTCTTTTTGTTTTGAGTTCGGTTTTTCAAACCCTGTGCTAAAAGCCAGCACAGTGAATTGCTTGAAGCCCACATTATTAATTTTACCATGATAATCCTGCTCCTCCCCCAAGCAAAACATCTGTGTTTTCTAAAGACAGCGCTCTTACATGTAATTGTAAATAAGTATATGCATGCATGCAGAGGGAAGGGGCATGTGAATTATTTGACAAAAAGGAAACCTTTTCAGAAGGCAGAAAACAGGGTAAGGGGAAAAACAAAATCTAGGACCAATGAACTCTGACAGTTATAAGCAATAACGAGTTTGAACTACTTTTTGTCTGCATTAAACTTGTAAAAACAAAAAGGGAAATATTTCTTGACTATGCAAATTGAAGAAATTGAGTAGCGTAAAATCAAAATAAGAACAAGTCTGAGACTGTGCCAAAGAAAACTTGCACTAACTTTGTAGTCTACAGAATTTCAGAATTATGTTGATTCAGGAGACAAAAATTACCCCTCCCAGTAACCTAGAGCAACCTTGGTCTCATTTATAGTTTGCTGGAAAGAAAATACATTCTTTCAGATTTCTTAATCTGTCTCAGTAAATACAAGTATTGTGCAATTTATTATTAATATAGTTTTTTGTGGTTTAAGTAGCAGTAAAATTTGGTGGTCCATTTTTCAATTTTCCTCAGATATTTACTGGTTATTTTACAGAAAAATTAGCAATTTCTTTTCTTAGACAAATGTCTGAGTAGAACTTGTCTTTGCTAAGCCAGCAAGACACATATCCTTCGAAATATTTATTAAGAACATAAAAACCCAAACATCTTCACTGAAAGAGCTTCATTTTTCCCCTTACTGAAGATTTTGACAATCATAGAGTCACGTTATCTTCCTCAGATAAGGAATTAGAAAGAAACACTGTTCCTAGAAGAGAAGAACTCGCCAATCACACAGGCTGTCCCCAGAAGGGGACAGGGAAAGTTACATTCTCACTGTTCAGGGGATGATTCACCACAAAGAACTTCCTGAGAAAGAACCACGGTTTCTCTGCGGTTCAGCTGCTGTGGAGCTTGGTGCTGATGTAGCAGACAAAAATGACTTGTCTTAAAAACACAATATAAAGCAGGTTTTATGCATGATCCTCCCGACAAGAAGGAATCAACATCAGCGATTTTTCTTATATTTATCACAATCTGTAACTCAGCTGCAACTCCTATGGTAGCACTGACCAAGGCTAATCTTTTAAGCAGAAGTGTTTACATCAAAATGGAGATTGCAACATTCTCTGTGGCAGAAGTTTAGACTAAAGATAAATCATCCATGAGTAACTTCAGCCATCAGTCTCCTTTATAAAGAAGCTTCACTCCAGATGGACCAAAACCATGAGTGATAAAGTAGCTAAATAAATACTACCTTTTTTTGTTATTTTTACAGCTGCCCAATGATTATATCTGCACACAGGGATCAGAGTACGTAGTGGCACACACTACAGTAAAAATTCCTCTTCCTGACATACTACCTACAGGAGTCTGCTCTTCCACAACCACAGACTGGCAAAGACTGATTTTCACTCAAGATGCAAACATGAAAGTGAACCTGACAACAACTCTTCTCTGTCACGTGCCAGAGCCTCCAGAAATCCCCTCCTGTCACAGAGAACTTCCATTTCCAAAGGCAATCAACACTTTGATCAGTAAATCTTTTTCTTTGGGTTTAAGTTCATGTGCTTTTTCAGGCACTATGCAGTACCTCCTGCAGAGGCTTTCCACACTACCCACATCTGCAGTATATTTAGCCATGAAAAACTCAAGGCACTGCTGTACATTAGATTGCTCTTCCTACAGTGTACTGCATGAAAACAAAGCTCATGCACCCATGAATTAAGAAAAATGGGGCAGAAAGCTAACATTTTAAAGTTTCCTTGACCTAGTGATAAACAGACTTGTCTGGCAAATTCAAGGAAGAGATAGCTTAATCAGCAGCAGCAAAAAATGGTATGGTTTGACAGCAGTAGGTGACAACTGAAAAGGAAAATAACATCTGCTGAAGTCCTTAAAAGAAATACAGGAAAAATATTCAGAAGTTCCTTAAAATAGGAAACTTAATTACAGGAAAAGAGATATTTCTCTATGTTGTTGGAATGTCAGTGCCAATATCTGGCTAATTAAGCTGCTGAAAACTACTTTCAGACTGTATAGTTATCAGGAAAATTAGCAATTATTTGACTTCTAAACCACCAGTTACACACTGATCTCCACCTCCTGACTGGAAAGAATTAGTCAAGCAAATGATTTATCCTCAGACAGTTGAAACATGGTGTCATCTCAATCCATGTGAGCCTGCCTGCTCTCAAAACTCATATGGCATAAAAAGAGGTGCCAAAAATGTATAAAACAACATGTACATGCACCAAACATTAGGTGGGCCTATAATATCCATTATGGCTAACCAATGTAAAAACCTGAATATCAGTGTATTGTTATCAACAGTCTCTTCTCCTCAGTGCTGCAGGTCTGCAAGAGAATGATCCAAACCCTTCCACCTCCTTCTCACACCTACCTCCCCAAAGGCTCCTCGACCAATCACCTTCAGAATCTCAAAATCTTCTTTATGTAGTCGCATCTGTTTCACTTTAGATGTAAAAGGTTTGGCTGAAAAAAGGGGAAAAAAAGAGAATCATTAAAAACGAGAAAACAACCCACGCAACAGTAACACAAAATAGATGCAATCAGAGGCCTAAAACCAAGGGATCGTTTTGCTTATACACCTGTTTATCCTAAAGGAATATAATAAAGTTTAAAGCTAGAAATACTCAAGTAAGAACTAAGTCAAAACTGCTGTGAGAAAAAGGTTTACAAAGTAAGCTTGCTTTTTGCCATCTTTTAATTTAAAAAAATGGAGTCAAGCTGACTGTATTTTTCCACAGACTTTTGAGTTCACAGACATCCACTGAATCTGTGCTATATAATTCTGGTTGCAAAAGCAAAGTCTAATATAATGAGTTCGCTTTGGACAATATTAATTTTTTTGCCAATCAGCCAGACAATACTGTATTCAATGAGAAATTAAAACGGTGGTAAATGGTAAGTGGAAGGGCAATATTGGCCTACACAATGTATTATGCAACAGTTTTTGAAAAATACTTCTTCAAGGGAACACTTAATAGTCAATTCTTAGTTTTGGAAGGAAGAACAGTTGCACTCAAGACATTATTAACACATACAGTGAAAAAACTGAACGCATTTTCAAGTTAAGCTTCATTTCCTTCTCCTTTTCCCCCTCTTTTAAAATATATTTGAAAGCAGTAAGCAAACTAATGTACGGTATTCCAGACAGGTAAAATCCCAGCACTGTTTGCAGTAAAAGTCTCAGGAGTACTATTCCTCTCTTTTAGCCCCATTTAGCACTACAATTAACCAGCCCTGGTTCATTAATACATCTCTGCAGGCATGCAAAACAAGTTACTGATAACTCTACATCAAAACATGCACAGCACAACCCTTGGTAAAAAAAACCTTAAAAATTAAAGCTTTAAGTAATTTAGCAGGAAAAGGATTTCTTTATAAAATTATTGTTCTAAAGGCACGTTCAATACTTCACACAAATGAAATCCTATTACTAAACCAGATACTCCAGTAAATATGGTTCATACAAGAACATTGTATAATCAGGATTGGGATGGGTCTCCAAAATATAAAGTCAATTTCTGGCTCAAAGGCAGTCTAGCTCAATGATTCCAAAAAAGCAACTTGAGATACTTCATCCAGTTTCACATCTATGAAAAGGGAACATGATTTTTGTAACAGACAAGGCACTGACAATCACACTGCTGAATCACAAAACCCCAAAAAGGCACATTGTAAAGTCACCATTTTACAAGGCCCATAAAACCTTATTAGCTTATGCTTTCAGGGTACAGAGGCCCATCTCTGTCCATTTCTCTCTCTGCAGGAGCTGATGGAATCAGTGCAGATTTATTTGCAGGGAAGAATTGTGACAAGACATCATACTGCAGAACAATTTGTTCAGAATAACATTTCTAAACAGAAGTGGGGAACTGTTTTCAAAAGCTCCAAAAGCAAATGACCCTAAGTAAGAACCAAGTTAAATAGTCCTAGACACATGTAAGAAACCAAATTTGGGTTCTCCTAGAATTCAGAATTTTGTCTTCCTAATGTTATGAAATAATCCTGCTAAAACGCTATAATTCAAATTAGAATTTTAATGTTAATCATGCAGCCCCTCAAGGCACTACAGCATCCTTGTCCAGAACCATGCTACCTTCTGTTCAGCAAAGCAACCTTATAAATTGAGTCAAGACACAAGCTACCTGTAGTTTTGATACCTAAAACCCCTCACAAAACATTTTCATCCTAGTCAAAGCAGCTGTCTAAACCACATCTGTACAACAATGACACAAAAAGGCAGCACATGTTTACAGCACAGCTCTAGTAATTTTTGTGGTACAATACATGAAACCCTTTAAAAATCTCAGTGGTTCCAAAGTCTGAACCTGGTCTCTTTCCTGAAATTTCTCCCCCAGCAATTACATCTGTTCCAACTAGAGGAACATCAGCTTATGATTAAAAAAAACCCCAGTAGGTCCAAATAGTAAAGATGCAGCCATATAATACTGAGATTTTCATTGCAGTGCTACTTTAGCTTTACGTTTAAAATAACTTTATTCAAAATATTGAATTAAAAAATTAAAATATAGGTTTAATATTACATTTTAAATACTGCTAAAATGCAATTTAAACAGAAGTATATCACTTAACTTCACAGAGATGCCCCAAACTTTCAAGAATCTTTTATTCCTTAAAAGAAAGGTCTTGCAGTAGAAAAAGTGATAAGAAAATGTACTGCCTTACTTGGACACCCTGAGCTGTGCTACACTAAGTGACTGAACACAAATATCAATACTACTGACTAATACTACTGAACAAATTAAAACAAGCCATTAGAGCCTTTTAACTTGAAAAACAACTGATTGAAAACAAACATGTAGTTCTCAACTGCAGCATTTTTTGACCATTATAGGCCTGGCTAGAGTACAAGGCAGAATTTCTTGCTAACAAGCAACAGCATAGCTGTTTAAACCACAAAGCTCTTCCTCACTTTATATTGCAAGGAAAGGCCTGTCATTCTTTAATTATTACGTTCTGAAATCTTCCAGGGTTCCCATAGGGATTCTGGAAAAATAAACATCACTATAACTACTTCAGTCAAATAACGACGACAAAAATAGGTTTGGAGTAGGTTAAATGATTTGTGGTATCAGCATTAGTGGAAAAGTTTGTAAAACCTCCCTCCTCTGTAACTTTTTTATCACCTCTAGCAGAGATGTCAATGTAGAGCCAAGCAGCTCTTGGAAGAAAAGTTAGAGCCCCAGGAAAAAAAAAAAAAAAAGAAACAAAAAAGGGGGGGAAAGGGAAAAACAAAAAAAAAGAATTGCCCTAGGAATGTGCTCCAAATAGCTTGTTCCAAAAAAGGTCAATTTGCTTTATCATCAACGTTGTTTGTCTACTGTGCAAACATCTGCTGCTCTTGTGGCAACAGCAATGTTAAGTATAGAAAACTTGGCCTGGCCTGGGGTCTTGGAAGGCTCTCTGCAGACAGCGTTTCATCCACACAGATTTCCAGACTAGGAGGTGAACAGGCAGACCTCTGGCAAGCACTCTGCAGTGTCCTACAGGCCTTAGAGAGAGCAAATGGTCAGGCCAGGGAAAAGTGGTGTCCCTGAAAAGCAGATTTGCAGGAACACAGCCCTCATTTACACCCCCATCTCCCAAAAGAGGAGCAGCACAAAGTTAACACACAACAACACCCTCTTTTTGCACAGGAGCTGTGGTTTCTTTCACGGTTGATATGAGAGTGACACACTTTCTCTGCAGATTTTTGAGAGGCAGTATGGGCATTTCCTTTGCTGCTTCATTCAGCCTACAGAAATACACAGGGGCATAGATGATATTTTCCACACACACATCCCTTTTCAAAGTTGCTAGCCATGTGTGATACAGATTAGGGAGCAGTTTGCTGTGCCAAAGAGAATTCTTCCTCCTCCCAACAAGGGGTGGTAAGTGTGGGCAGCCTGGCCACTGCCTCCTCCTGCTGGTTTTCAGCTCACAAGAGCTGGAAGTTCATGATATAAAACTTTCCAGCATGTTCTCTATGGCCACACATTGACAAGTCATACACAATGTTCATGGAGGAGGCTGCTGTGAAAAATACTCTATGTTATCAATCTCTGTGAAGGAGATGGAGAGATAAGAACTGACCTATAAAATCTGTTCTGTGAGAACACTTGGCCACTCCACCTGGCCAGTGCTTCCCATCTCACCCTGCCTGGGAAAACTGTGCCACCGCCCTCTTGGCAATACTCCTTGCACTTATTCAATCAATTACACATGGCAAGGAAAAACAATCTCCCAATTCACCCTCAGGGCAACCAATGTACTGATGCAGGAAGCTAAGCTGAATTTTCAAACAAGGTCAACCTGCCATGACTATTTTTTCAATTTATTTATGTTTCTATGGCTCTATCCCCACATTTCATGCTCTAGCCACTCATTCCATTTATGCCTACAATCCATGGAAAAAAATAAAATTCAGTAAAAGGAGAATACTACAAGTGTTAGAAATTTAGATTTTTTTTTCTGGTTGAAATTTAACCAGAACTCCATCAGAAGTAACATGTTAAACACATAGAAAAACACTCAGGAGAAGTCTAGTTGCCAAGCTAGGCATGCAGAGGAACATATGTTCTACCCCCTGGCCCTGGAAAGGCAGGATTTTATTATAATTACAGCAAGCATCCAGCAGAAGAGAGGCAAAACAATGAGCTCTGCAGCAGTGACACCGAGCTTCTGTTTATCATATTTACAGTGGGGAAGCAGTTATTAGCATTACTTACAGCCTATTTAATAATAAGGGGGTTATGTTTTAAACTCTTGGAGATAAAAGTCCACATCTTCCACAGAGCTGACACAGGATGGCAGTGACATGGTTGATAGCCCAATGCAGTTTAGTATTAGTATTAGACCAAATGACATCAAAACAGTAAAACAGCTGTTTTGGATGCTTTATTAGCAAAGTTAGTCTCATGCTCCTGCCCTGCTCAGTGTCCCTCGAGCTCCAAGTTCCTGCCGGCAGAGCCTGGGCAGGGCAGGCCCTGGAATTCAGATTTTCCCAGGTTAACCTGCTGGGGGCTCCTGCTTCTCCCTCACCTGCCAGGGCCCCTTCCCCTCCCCAGCACTGAAGGGAACCAGGGGTGCTGCAGGAATGGGTTCAAACTGAACCCAAGTGAGATGAAGATGATGTTGACTGTTAAAGAAAGTGCAGCACACCTGGAGCAGCAATTGGGACCCATTTAAATAGAAAACATAACAAGACAGTGCTCAGGAATTCCTCTCAGTGTCTCACTGGTGCTGCATTTACTTTTGGATAAATAAGCTGGCTAACTCTGCTAAGACTGAAGATTGTACCCTTGACTGACAGGCTGCAGTAAGATACCCTTATCTTTCTTCCCAAATTACAAAACATGCTTCCCCTTAGCAATCAGACATCCCACAGCAAACCCAGCCTTCTGCCCACTGCACTGTGCAATGTAAAATGCCATGTCAAGCCAAAGCTATAAAAATTAAAAACTGTGTCCACCAGAATTGTCAACAACAACAGTGAAAGTTCATTCTGAAGGAAACAGATTGGGAAAGAAAACAACCATGGGAAACAAGTCACTTGCCATTTCAAGATGCCTTTGCTTCACTAGCTAAAAGTATTAAAATACATACAGAGCTTCCCCATGCATATGAGAAAAAAAAAAAAAGCACATAATCTAAGAGATTGTCATTTAACTCAATACCAGAAGGTTCTCTAATTCTTCTTAGTGCTGTCTTTGGGGGGGGAAAAAAATAAACTCAACCACCCCAACAAAAAACCCCACCACAAACCCAAAGCAAAATAATATATTGACAGCTCTGTTTTTTAAAAGTGCTCTGCAGTTTTGAAATTTTGGCTAAAATCCTGAAAGGAACTTCACAAGTATTTCTACTTTACAGGCTTGATCCAAACCTAAAATATTTATTTTCCACTGGCTTCTATCAGCTGAGATTATGAAAGGTGTAAATAGCATTTTTGAGTTAAGACAGACCATAGCTGGAGCTTTCAAAAAACTCCAGAAAGGAGGTGTGAGAGAAAACCACCCTCAAAAAAAACAGTCTTTCTCCAAACAAAGGGGAACCAATTGACAATCAGCAAGGCAGAGCCGCTTAAAGCATAATTTGAGAGGAGATGGAAAAGAAATCTTTCCTTTCCACCCACCTAAGGTTGGCAGAATAGCCAAGAAGGCTTTTGCAGTTTCTGCCAACTCTCAGGAGGAAATCGGGGTGAAACACTGCAGTCAACAGCGATAGCAGCTGAAACACAGAACATCAGTCAAGACAATGTAAAAAATAAAAGCCACAAATACTCTGCTCAGTTTTAACAGTTAAGATTCAGTTTTCACTCCCTCAGAACATTTTTGACATGTTTTCCCTGATGAACAGTTAAGTGCCAGCATCTCTAAGCACAAGTTAAGAATCTGGCATTTTCCAGGAATGAGAAGCATGTCCACAAATTCCTGTACTATGGTATAGACAGACACAATATTCTGGATCCTACTGTGTTTGCATCAAGGTCAAGTAGAGACCATCCAGCCAACTTTGGCTACAGCTACCACAAAATATTCTTCAACTGGAACTTTAAAATTAGGGAAAAAATAAAATACTGGTTTTTCCTTCCCCAGACTCAAACGAAAAATAATCCCTGTGTTCAAACACCCACTGCAGATCTGGACAACACTTCCATACCACATCAAGATACAGCCATTATTTTTTTTATATTACCATTCTTTCTCATCTCAAGAACTTCAGTAAACCACCCTATGTTTAAATATTATTATACTAGCAGCAAAGTGAAATATTGAATTTTAATTCATCCTGCTGTGGATTGGAATTCTAGAGCAAAACTTAACTGGTTGTGCTACAAGACTCCTGTTCCACCTATTAAAGAGGATGGAAATGCTCTGAGAGCAAATCAAGAGCAGACAGGAAGAAAGTTTTGTGACATTTAAAAACCCTGAAAGGCTAAAACAAAGGACAAGGAAGACGGTGGCCTTGCACTTAAAAAAGCAGAACACTGCTTTGACTCCATCCCTCATGCTGTCCCAGAGCTGGAAACAAGTCAATTAAAATCACACTTCCAACAGTCAAGCCTAAACCTCACATTCCCCAATGTCTGAAAAATAACCCAATATGCTGGTATTTGACTGCCAAAAATGCTGGACATTTCAGCTGTAAGTACAATCAATCAGACCTGTGTTTAGAATTACTAAATAATCTGAAATTCAAAATAAATCAGGCATCAAAAATGAATAAGGAGAATTCTTAGTTCTTCAAAGCATTACTTTTTCTTATGTAAAGCAGACATAACACCTTCTAGTCTGACTAGACTCTAGAAAAAGAGCTGTTTGTGGAACACTGTGTGTTGATGAATATCAGAGAAAAAAAAAAGAAATCAAACATTGCACAATCAACAGAGCATGCAACCACTCTTCAGTGAGAGAGGGGGGAAAAAAAGAAAAGGGGAGGAAGAATGTGTTAAGTAACAGCACTCTACTCTGAAGACCAGCTACTGTTATAACCACAACTAAGGCCTGAAATATGTACCCTCTCAAAGCAGTTGTGGAGGTATCAATAATTTCATTGTTTCCTTTGTTCTGTTTTTGTATCCCTCAATAAAGAATTGTTCAATATGCATTTGATTCATAATTCAAATAATCCTCTCAATTAAAATACAGAAATGAGCACCCTCTAGAAAGTCTGGTGCATACTGTACTAACATGGAAATGTTTTATTTCTAGAAGAAACCAGCAACTTTAGTCCACTGAGTCCCCTGCTCAGCTTCCCAGGTATTTCACAGCACTGCAGAAGTCTCCATTTCTGAAGCTACAGAAAGAAGGATTTTAAGGGATACTGCCTTACACTCCCTTCTCTTGCCTCCCTTTCACCTCAGAATTTTAATTAAAAGAAAATATCTGTATAAAGCAAATATACTGAGGTCAGGCATTTAATATTCTTTTGCAAATACTGAGAGTCTCATTACACCTTACATGAGCAACTAAATTTTTGCTCTTGAGGAGAAAACAAAAAAGCTGTAAAAGCTCTGTAAAACTGAAAGCACTTTTAATATTTTTTAATTAGTTAAATGATATGCTCTAATCCTTGCGAGAAGGGGAGTGAGCAGACTCTCCACAAACTTTCCTTCTCTAAAATGACCCATTTGTGTAGCCAGATATTCTTAGCCAACACTTACACTTAGAACTTGTCAAAATGCACACCTGTCAAGTCTCACACAGCATACAAATGATCCTGTCTCTCACTCCTCCACTATGGTACCTTCCCCCCCAAATTCCCTGCACATCCCTGCAGACACTTCCCACCAAGCTGCAAGGCCTCAGAAGGAGGAGAGTAAAGCAGCCAAACCTAAAATAGCAGCAAATTCCTCTTCAGGACACCTCTGGCAGGTGCCCAAGGATGAACATGTACCAATATACCTTGTTTCCTCTTTAAGAGCGTGCCACAAACCTGCTCATAAAGCACTTAAATTTACTGCAGGTTTCACTGGTTTGTATCTGCATTGCAACACAGCTCTAAACCCCCAAGCAGTGCTACAGAGCTTGTACAAATGCACACAATTACACTCCTACTTTGGCCCTTATAGGCAATATTTGAAATGAAAATGCTCTAGGAAGCCCTGCATTCATGACATGAAACTGAATTTCAACTATTAAAACAATGTTAAAATTCAGAAAAACAAAACCAACTTCAATATAATGTATGACAAATGGAAATCTGAAAAACTATACTGAGTAGGAACTTGGTGTTATGAGAAGGACTTTCACCTAGATCAAGATAAAGTTCATCTCCACAACTACTTTTTATTGAAATTTTGAGTTCCCAGTCACAAAAAAAAAGAAGAAACACCTTCCCTGTGTCCACAGAAACTGTTCCACCTGGACAGCTTAAGCTCCTCTTCCACCCATACCTCACACCATTTAAAATGCCATCACCCCACACTATTTGTACTGAAAGGATTGAAAACTTATTCATTTGCTTGCTCCTTGTATTTCAAGCTGGGCAATCCAATTGAACAGGTACATTATAGTCTGGTTCTTTTGCATTGACACAAGGATAAAAGAACTGTAATTCAAAATTAAGTAATGTTTCAATTACTGCCTTAGTTTTGTGACATTTCAGGGAGTTAAGACATTAACAGCAGCCCTTTCTTAAAGAAACCACACTCCTGAAAAGTCTCCAAAGATCCTAGAACTTCAGTTCTCTCCCAGAATTACTCTAAAGCTAATGCAAATAAAATAAAAAAATAATTAATCATTTGAAAGTTCGGTACATTAGGATGTAAATTTCCTGTAATAAACTTGATTTGGCCCACTTGAGAATAAAAACCATATGATAAAGCTGAAGTACCTAACTGTGCCCCAGATCCGGCTCTATTTCCCAACCACAATCATCTCCACTTTCTTCCTGATTAAGTGATCACTGGAAAATAATGCTGATTAAGATATTTTTATTTCGACCGCACTTCACCTCATGGCAATTTTAATAATTTAATCCTCAGTGCTGCTGAATCACTAAAACCTGTTGCTACTGCAAACCATCCCCATTAATATAAATCAAACTTTCAAGAGAATCTTCATTCTGAAGAAGACAAATTTCCCAACACCTCTAACCAACCTATAATAAATATTTTCTGTGAGCAGGAAACTCCTACATAAACCACACTTGTCTGTGGGCACACATGCAGGTGTCAAGAGATTGCTTTGATCCACACCTTCTTTATAACACCAAGGCTGCAGGAAAGAATAATTCTGGAACCCAGAGGATGGATTTAATTATTTATGAAACCAAACAGAAACCTGCACTTATTTTTTAATAAGTATCTTGGTTCTGGTTTTAAGCACCCTTAATGCTTATATTACCTACACATAAAATGATTTTAAACCAGCCTTTCAGGGCATGTGGCTTCAAATCGTCCCTTTAGGATTGCTAATGAATCAAGTGAAGGGATTCACTAATGGTGCACCTGAACTACTTTTGTAGTTTCAGTTTTGTGCTACTGAGCACCTCACTTATTTCAGTATCCCTGTCAAAGACACATCACAAATTAGAGAGACCTCAAGTCCATGAACTCTTACACGCACATATTTGAAAGGTTGAACCTGAATGACAAGTCATCTTTGAATAATTTTGTAAGAAGACAATTATTTGGTTTTGTTTATCAACGTAAGATCAAAAGAAGAGGCCACAAGTGAAATTCACAATCTTTCTGTAAATGACTGATTGGTTCCATTTCAAACTAACCAAAAAAAACAATAAACCTCAAGACCAACTATTCTTCATCTTCAAATTCTAGACATATTTTCAAAATTTTGTAAGCTTTTCCCCCCAAATACAGAAAGGAAAGATGCTCTTATATGAATTTGATTTACTGGAGAAGAAATGTTTTGCAAGTTGTGATCCTAAACACATAAAATAACCACTGAGTTCTGAAAATTCTCTGAATGCTTTTACCCAAGTTTTATCTCAAAAGTCTTGTTTATTAGAAACTTAAAAGGAAAAATCATGGCAAGACACAGCACACACAAACAAGTTTGAGATAAGTAATGGGATAATACGGAAGTTGGATACATTTTCAGAGGAGTGCAGAACACAATTTTTTAATTTCTAAAAACAGCAGCAGTTTTAAGGAGAGAGTCACTCAGTTACCTCAATAAATCCACCCCACTTCAGAAGAAGGTAGCATTCAAAAATTTTAGTTGGCACTTAATTTTTAAAAACTTAGCAATCTGGATACTTGATAAAAATACTCCAATGGAAACTGCATTCTAATAAAAATAGATTCCTGGGAATAAGACACTTTGCAAATATAAACCATAATTAAGTCATAAGCAAAATGAATGCTAGAAATTCATTACTCTTCACTCTGAAATTAGTTGATAAAAGGTTTGATCTATGAAAAAAGTGCTTGCAGGGATGTGAATTCATAGCTCACATTTTTATAAATGTCTTATTCCACAGACTACAAAGGAGCAAGTTAAAAAGTAAAATGTAAGCAAACAAATGTTTCTTTTTGGTATGAATAATTTATGTTCCACATGATATGACAAAACCCATTTCACTAATTTTTTCAGCATCCTTCCCTTTTCAGCAAGAGTCCTCAGTACAAACACCTGCTCATGAAACCTCTTCTTCCTCTAGACTTGAGCAACACATTAAAGTAGTGAAAGCTTAACAACAGTGTGAAAGATGATCAAAACTTTCTCCAAAATATGTGAATTTTTAATATTTTTTCATATGAAAACAGTACTTTTAACCCCTTCCTGGCAATTGGGTCTAGTCTCAGGTCAAAACTAGATTATCTGTATTATAACCCAGTGAACTCCCTACCCATTACAAAGAACACAAGAAATGCAACATTTCCCCTCCCACAGTCTAAACACTGGGGGTTTTTTCTGATCTCAAATCCTTACTGAAATGTGCCAACTCCTGCCCTCATTAACACCTATTTTTAGATTGTTAGTCTGTATTTACTCAGAACTTATTACAAAACATTCCTATTAGTTTTAGCTTGGCTTAACAACATTGCTCATCCAAAAAAAAGTTAAGTTGCTCTTTTTGAAATTCTCTAGTTATATCTGTGTAAATAAAACTGATTTCTGAAACTAATGCCACACAAGTGGAAAATGATCATTCATATGCAATATATGCAAGAGTTCCAAATGCATTTGCCCCAACAACTCTGATTGAACTCATCCACAATTGATGCCTTTTCATTCCTATCCATACATTGCTAACTTTATACTAATATTTCTTTCCACCCAAATCTTTCTCTATTTATTATAAAAACATAATATGCAACTGATTGTTTGAATACTCTCAGTTTATCTGAAAGTGCATTCAAAAACCATCTGTAGAGTAAAAAACACACACCTGGAAAACCTGAATTCAGTCCGGATATGGTAACTACTGCAAACTACTTTAGCAACATTCATTCAGAGGAAATGGGCTGCTTATCTAGCTGCTGAAATGGAAAGGACTCTTTCATACAATAAGGTATTCTGGGATTATTTTCTTGCTGTTTTTCAAATAATGATGGCATATAAATTAAAAGTTTTATATCCAGCAGCAAATGGAAGGCTGGTGTTTACAATAGCCATTGTGTACAGTCTATAAAAAGCAAACAAACCAGAAGGGCAGAATGCAGTCCTTACAAAGACCTGTAACTGAGGTGGCATTCAGAAACATTTGGGTTTCATCCTCTAGATTTGCAACTGCTCTCAGACAGATATGGGTTTATAATTAAATTAATAATTCTGACTAAGCATCATCACCACCACCACCAAAATCTGTTACACATAAATATACACGACTTGCTGTCAGGAAGGTGACACAGATTGGAAAGAAACATCACTCCTGCAGTCACAGCACGTGTGTCGGCACCCAGGTACCCTCATAACTTCACCCTTCACCTGACTTGGATCAGATCTGACTCAGTGGAAGATGTTTCAAAGACAATTCACTTTTTTGCACGTTCTGCAAAGGTAGCTGGTTAGCAGGAGGGACTCCTAAACACACACAGCCTAAAACAGAATCCCCCTTAGTCCCTAATCCCAAGGGAACACCCTGGAACAGCCACAGGGGTGGGAGCAGACACCTGCCCACACAGGTG
Source organism: Zonotrichia leucophrys gambelii (assembly GCF_028769735.1). Taxonomy (NCBI): domain Eukaryota; kingdom Metazoa; phylum Chordata; class Aves; order Passeriformes; family Passerellidae; genus Zonotrichia; species Zonotrichia leucophrys. The sequence continues at coordinate 99,770,646 of NC_088172.1, forward strand.
CTGTAATTGTGACTGAACCTTTAACTCAGGGACTCCACTCAAGCACAAGGCACTACTAATAAAACAAATCACGTTTTATTACCCACTTCTGCTCATAGAATTACTTCTGAGGGTTTGTTCTTTCCCTGTTTTCTGGGTTTTTTAAAGCAAGAGTCTGTGGCCAGACTCTTATTGGAACCAGCAGATAAAACTGGATGAATACTGAGTATTCCCTCCACATCTTTTAGCAAACAAATAAATACACAAATACTTTACATCAAGTTTGGGCAACTCCAAGGATCACAACTTTTCTGATTTACTGTTTCCTCTGACATGCATATATAGAAAAGATGATTCATAGGAAAGTGAGATATCACTCTATAAAGCTGAGAAATCTTTTTCCAGAAACCCGACATCAACAGAGTATTTCTGGAAATAGAAAATTATTTAATACACATTAATTTTAGAAATGACTGCAGTGGGTTTTCAACATGCCTTGGGCCCAAGGCCTCAGAAGAATGCAAACATTTAACTTCTATTGAAATCAACCAGACACCTGTGACTGCATAACTATGAACTCCCATGCAAACTGCCAACTTCAGACACGAGGGAATTACAGAGTTGTGAAATTCACTTGTGTACACAAGGGCTCATTACAAAAGAAAGGAAAAGAGAAGACACTTCAGAGAATGAGAATCAAGCATTCCCTTGTATACCAGAAAGATGTCCAAGTCCATATAAAGAGAGTAATGAATACACAACACCCTCAACCTCCTCACTTCTTTTTGTTAGTACTTAATTTCAATTGTTACTTAACTTACACAGAGGGATAGACAAAACTACGATAACAAAGAGCATCTTAACGAGATATACCACAAGAAATGTTTAATACATTAATTTTCTTGCTTTCAATTGTGATTGTTTCCTGATTTAGTAAAACAGGTATTTATATACATTTAACTACAAAGGTCTCACCTTCCAATGATAACCTAATTTCAACTTTATAAAAAAATTACATATCACAGTGAGTTTAGTTGTCTATGTTAACAATTACTACTTCCTCATGTCTTGTTTCTGTAAAGTTACCTGGAGCTAAATGTAAAATGAAATTGCTTTCCTATAGTTTCTGAGTATTTCCAAGTACATCTCTCATACCTTTTCATCAAACATCAACTTACCCACCTAACTTATAATGAAGTTGTTGGAATATTCAATATCAAAACTCATCCAAAATCAAGCTTTCTCAGATGACTTCTAAAAGCCTTGCAGAAGTTCCTCCTGGAGTCAAGTACTGCAGGTTCTAGCCATTATGGGTTTTCCCCAGCTGGGATTTTTGTCCTCTCCCTGTGTTTTCTGCATCAGCCATGGTACAGCACTTCCCCTGAATGTGTTAATCCACAAAGGATCAATATTCACTGCAGAGGTAAATCTTACTGCTTGCTCCTTTATAAATTTCAAATAATGAACCTCTCAGTACTATTTCAAATGTCAACAGGATCTCTGGCTCAACACAACAGCTAATTTAAATCAACTACTTCTGTGTGAGAAAGAACAGAAAATTCATTTGTTTTATTCCAACACTAGCACTTGATTTAATTCACACTCAAAGATGGCAGCACCAACATAACCACAGTAAGTATATAACCACATCCACACTGTGTTCAAGAAGCTCTTTACAAACCTCAGGATAAATAGGTAGCTTTTCCTTAAGATTCTTCTGGATCTCAAGAAGAATCCAGCTTGAGATGGAGGAGCTGTGACTGTCAGTGACTTGGGCTGCTAGTCATTGAAACAGACAACACTTGCTTCAGCTTCTCCTCTCTCTCCAGCTGGCAGTACAACTTGCCCAGGCTCCATCTGTTAAGATAAGAGCTGCTCCTGCAGCAGTGTTTTCCCCAGTTACAGTTATTTAAGTACATTCTAGAACAAATGTGAATTCAATATTTGAGAAAGTTACTGGACTGACAAGTACTTGCTGTGTGAAATGAGGGCAGAGCAGGTGGGAACACAGTGCACTTCCCAATGTGCCTGATCTGAGTGACTTTCCTGCAGATAAAGGCATTTCAGTTTTTTGGGCTCAACCAAATCACACATATCTCTGCTGATGCTAATAAAAAGATTAAATAAACAAGAAAATGCATTAGATACACTTCACTCAGCAAGGCCTACTGAAATTTACTCTCAAGGGCTTGAGGAAGTAAGGAAAGTAATTTCTGCCTCATTAGATACTCTAGTCAGGAACATACACAGAATAAACACAGCTCCAGAAGACATAAAATGAACCAAAAGTAAAGGACTTTTCATTATTGTAAAAGCTAAATTCCACACCCAAACCCTCCTCCTGTCCTGATGCCTGAAAGCACAGTGGCAGAATTCAAGCCTGACAGATGATTGCCAATGCAGGATGTCAACAGGTTACTGAAATTAACAGTCTAATCACCAGGGGACTGAAAATTGTACACTCTCCAGCTGAAATTAAACCTATTAACTTCCAACCATGTACAGTGAAGAATAGTGGGTGGGCTGAAATTTGCTTACAGTGAGCTGAATTCCAGTAAGCCAACAGGCTCCTGCACTCAAAAGGAAGGAACAGTGACAAGGAAATTATGATACAGCTAAGTGAAGGAGTTACAACCAAGTTCCTCCATCTATCCCCTTTCCATGACTGTCCACAGATAATAGGGAACAGTCTGTGTTAAATGAGTTATCAAAAAAGTTATTTTTATACAAATATATATATATAATGCATGTGCCAAAAAACAAAAAAGAAGTGCATACCCATACATTCATATATAAATAAATACATTTCACACACATATGTATATTCCACTAAATGGAAATTTCCACAGGATGGACATGCATGTAAGTAACACCAAGTCCCTTAGGGCAATTCCTTACTTCCATACAAATCTCAACAAAAAGGATCACAAAGGGAGTAAAAAAATATTCTCATTTAGATGCTTTCTTGAGTGGCACCATCTGTTTTCTATGGGAGATGAAGGGAATAGCTTGAAACCACCCTGGTATCTGTTGGAGGGACAACACAGCAGAGCATAAGCAATCCAGGAAGATGCCAGAATGAGCTGATAATAACTTCCTTCTCCAAGTGATAAAGGAGCCAAGAAATGCTATTAATGGTGTTGTGGCTTAACCCCAGCCACCAACCAAGACCTTTCTCTCACCAAGATGGAGGGGCTGGTGGAGAATGTGAAATTCAAGGGCACCCTTGGCTGCAGGGACCATGAAATAATGGCATTTGAGATCCTTTCAACAGTACATAGGGTTTTTTTTTTTTTTTAATAAGAAAAAACTCTAAAGCCTTCTTCCAAAAAGTTCCTTTCTCTCATAGAAGTAGTACCTGAATTCCTATGAAGCTTTACAATTACATAGCCAGATGAAAATATTTATACATGTTACAGAATCCTCTGCTAGAAAAGTACTAAGGAAATTTTTAAAAAATCCACAACAAAACAACAGATGTCTCAGCAGACCTAAGGATGAGGGCAGCAGTCAAGGAAGTCCTCTGCTTTTTAAGACCCCAGCTGAAGCCAAGCACAGTGAAGACAATTTTGAAGCACTGAACAGACTTCACCCCTCAGCCTGTGCTGTGGTCTGCGGAGTGAAGGAAGTCTAAGTTTATCCCAGACACATCCAAATTCCTGTGGCCCAGCCTCTGCAGATATGAGAGCACCATCAGAAGAAATCAAAGAAAACCGACACCTAACCAATGTATTCCAACACCTGGCCCCAAACCCAGCAGACAACAGCAGCCCTGATGTGCTGACAAAACAAGAACAAGTTCTTCTGTGCCCAGTGTTCCAACTGCTTGTTCTCTCCAGCAGACCCCATCCCTGTGTTTCCACACCAGGGGGGAAATTTGCCTCACCTGCTGCAGAGTTACAGCAGAGATGAACTGAAGGAAATATATCAGATTTTAGAATTTGGCAGGGTTTCTTCAGCTATAGGTTTAGCTGGAAGGTGGAAATGTAAGCAGAAGGTTAACAAAGACAACAGGATTACATCTAACAACCAAGATCCCAAGTTTCCAACCAAATTCTGAAGGAAGCAGGAAATGGAGGCACAACAAGGCAACTTTTCTTGTAATGAAACATGCTGTACTTTTTCTGGACACCACAACTACAGTTCAATGTCACCACTAATGACTTGTATCTGTTCTTAGGGGACCTGAACTGATGCAAGAGCATGCGGTGGTCAGGAAACACAGCATCAGTGGAGAACCTCAGAAGGTATGTTAAAGGGGACACAAAGGAGCATTATAACACCATTATGCTGACCAGCATCAAACAAAACTGTACATTTTATTAGATGTATAACAAGGTTTATCAGGAAATCCAAAGTTGAGGCCCTTATGCTATGCCCAACTTTTAGAAGAATATAAGTCAAATAACTCAGACTACATCCTTTGGGTTGCAAAACAATAATGGACATTGCCCAGTTTGAATGTCTGTACAACTGCAAACAAGCTTACTGTATCTGAAATAAATAATTTTAGTACCTCCTTAGTGTCATCTTTTTTAGATTTAAAATGAGTCTGCATTTCAGATATTTTCTTGAAAAATTATGAACCATTTATAAAAATATGACTGATTTAAATACCAAAGATTACAGATTAAAGAAAATGTAAATCTAACTGTCTAGATATCACATACAAGAATTTCCTAATTACTAGCAGTAAGTTTTATTTCATTCCAAAACTGACCGGTACATTAGAGAATACTAGCTAGTAATTAACGTAAAGAAACTTAGCGTACAAAACGAAAATATCCCTCCATGTAATGGCTATAATCTATGAAGCCATCAAAGGAAATGTGTACATAAAAGTCACCAAAGGAAAAAGCACCACCTTCCTCATACCTCATGTCTCATATTATACATACATACAGTCTCACTGTATTCCCTAGCTGCACTTAAAGAAAAAGTACATCATGGAAGGAACACTGTGAACATATCCTTATGCACAGTTTCTTCTCAGAGACCCTAAAATGTCTTCTGGGTTTGTTTTGTTTTGGTTCTTTTGTTGTTTTGCTGGTTTGGGTGGGTTTTTTTTGTATTTTATTTTAAGGAACTAAACTCCAACTTCCCTCTTTGAAACACTGTGGTCATTGGAGCTTTGATAAAGAGCAAAACAGATTTAAGGAAGCACTCATGACTGGAGTCACCAGGATGCCTTTGAGGGCATTCCCACATATAATCTGCATGATCTGCATTTTTCCCACTATCTAAAGCTGGGGAGAGAGAAAGAAGCATCACCATGACTTCCTGGAGTAATACAGGTTTATTGGGGAAAAAGAACTTTTCCCCAATTCTTTCCTTATCTAATATAGGCAGTAGATAAAAATCTCCCCTGAATCCTGCTTCTGTGCCTCCAGGGAAAGAGGTCTTGCTTTGCTCCCCAACCCACAAGTCCTGAAGTAAATGTGACAGAGAAAACAATTTTTTGCCCCATGAACTGCAATTCCTCTCACTGATCCAAGGAGGAAACATTTTGTGCTTACTCAAAACTGCAAACAGCCATTTATCAACTTTTGCACATGGGGAAAAGAATTATTTCTTGGCCAATTTTATTAGAGAAATACTTCAAATGCCACATATACACATACACATAAATTTGTTGTCAAGATAACAGGCCTGAATTTTTCAGAAGCTGGGAGCAGGGTGGCAGCCAACATTCAGTTCTCACCTGATATTCTCAACAGAACAGTTAAGCACAGCCTGTACACAAATTTTGAACTGTCATTTCAAGATCACATTTTGACTTATGAAAATAATGTATTGGAATATACATTATTTTTGGAATATACATTATGGAATGTTTTTGGACATTATTTTTGGAATATACATTTGGAATATACAAATGTTCTATAGTTAACAACATTTAAGTAAATAGATAACAGAGCAATTCTAATAGAAAAAATATGGAGGTTTTGCATTTTAAAATGACCTCATGAGATCAAACAGCAAACCTGTGCTGTAAGAAAATTCCTATATATTTCTGCCTTGTTTGGGGGAGAGTTTTTAACCTATATATGTGTGTTGAGTAACAATGTAGTTATATTATTTTCCTGAAATCAAGGGTATGTTCACCCAACTGATTTATTCATTGGCACAAAATCACAAGGTAAAACAAAAAAATACAATAGATGGGAAGAAAAAAAATTCCCATTGCAAAAAATGATCCATGTCTGATAAGATGCATGAGGACTTGTTAATTATGTAAAAAATGGGATTTCTTCTTAAATTGTCCTATAAACATGTCCTTTCATCCATGAGACAAGAACATTTCACTCTATTTTTGGGAGCCAAATAGCTAAAGACACCATAGAAACAAGCCAGCTATTATTTAATCAATAATAATAGGGGACTGTTATTGACATGATTGGCCACACTTCCTTCCAGAGGAAATAGGAAAGCCAGCTGAAAGAAGATTCAATTTCTTCATTTGCTTGCCACCTTCTTCCCTTTCAGGCAGTGGCTTCTGCTACTCTCTCATTTTCAAAGTCACCTTATTTTCTATTTAGAAGTGCAAGAGGACCTGACAGCAAACATAATTAGGCTGGATAGCAACCAAGGTGGCAAATCTGTGAGTGCCCTGCTCTGCTGCCGCCATTTATGTCATTGTGTGCACACACAGCGAACACAGCCTCCAAATTCTCCCATGTTTAAAAAGGTGACAACCATTTCTTGCTTCCAGCTCAACTTCTAAATTAGCAGTACCTTCTTCACAACACAAATAATTAAAAATAGCTTCTTGTCACATCACCATTTACTCCAATGATAAGCATTTAACAAGCCACTAGTCTAAAATCAGTCTCAAATGAAACATATACTATGTTTTATGGTTCCCTAAGCACATTACCAAGCATTCAGGATAGTCAATCTATCAATTAGGATTTTAATTTATTTACTTAGATCTTGATCAATTTTTTTAATGTTTTAATCCATAACTGATTTTGATTCAAGACAGAATCAAAAGAAATAATCAAGTATCAATTTAACCATTAAAGACATAAAAGAAAATTATATATTAATGTATTTTTATTATAAGTTGTCATTAAGAGATAAAACGCAAAGTTATGTACAAATATAAATAAAGTACTAGCACTCCTGTTAGTACACTAGAGGAATATACATGCTTTTAGTACTGGTTATAAACAAAAGTTAGCAAAAAGTGAAGATGAAACACTGTATTTTCAATTGCCTTTTTTTAATTAACCCTCTCTAATCTCAAATATATAGCTAAAATACCCAAATTCTCATGCTGTAGACACTTTTACCTCAAAAAAATTTCTCCCAGGGTGCTCTCCCCAGCTACGACCTTGACACTATGGAGCTCCTCTGCTACAAAGGATGAAATAAAGCAAGTGTCACCTCCAATATAAAATACTCTGAAAAATATTGCTTTCACAGCAGTAGCTTCCCCTTTCTCTTTGAAAGTCTCAAACCAAACTTGACAACAGTGAGATTGCACCTAAAAGAACACTCAGATATAATCTATACCACCTTTACCCAGTACTGCCTGCAAGCAACACTCCAAAACTTGGGTGCAGAAAAAAAAAAAAGTTTCCACTAAGAAACTAACCATTCTTCTTTGGGAATATGAGAAACTAGAGCTTGTTCTGTCTATTAAATTCTGCTATTCTGTCCTAGAAAAAACTTAAATATAATACAAATAATATACTTGATCTGGAGGCAGCAAAAAGACCATCAGATTTTATTGTCACTCTTAAATAAAGATGGCAGAATTTCATATCTCTTCAGAATAAGTTCATACCTTTTTTTTTTTTTTACTTCCTTTTATAAAATTAGCTGCCATCAAATGAAATTTTACTTGGGAGAAATGTTGCATTCTCTAGACTTCTCTAGAATAACCTCTTTTCACCTAAGGGAAGTTAACAACAACAAATCCACACTTCATAACAGTTGCAATACTCACATAAAATAATAATTTGTGCGATTATGAAGTACTGCACAAGACAACAATTGAAAAACACTCTTTAGCTAAGAAGTTATTTTGTGCCTGAGGTAGCTTACAACCCATACTTGCAAGGAACACAACTACTTACAGGAGAGTTGTTTAGAACTCTACACATTCAAATAACCAAAAGAGAATACATCACTGATGAAACATGGAGACACCATCAGGTTTGGTAAATAAAGTTACTATTTAATGAAAAGCATCAAAATCAGCTGGCTACTAAGATAATGCTATATTGATGAGCCAGAACATCTGGTTTTGCCTCATGTAAATTTGGGGGATACCTACCATGAAATCACTCCAGTCTACACACCAGAGCCCTCTGTATTTGGATTTCTGAGCTACAGCATCAGACCAGCCCTAGCCATGAAGGCACAGAACCATGTAAGAAAAGCTAGGAGCTGCTAGAAATTAAACCTGATAGTCTACATTCAGCTGTCTGTATACACAGTATTGAAGTCAGCATATAAATACAAGAGAATTTGGCTTTCTAGGTCTGTGTGTGCAAACTCAGGGTCTGAATACATTGCACACAATGATGCAGTAACACTCAGAATGCAGCAGCAGAAATCATCAACAGTTTATAATAACATACTCCTCACTTAAAATCCACAATTAATCACTATGCAAATAAAGCTTCATTTTGTCCCACTTCTACCCTCACACTATTTTCACTTGATAGTCATATTAGCTAGATTTGAACAAATTTCAACACCCATTTGTTAAAACAGCCTGATTCAGGCAGGAGAAAGAGCTATTTACTGTTGTCAACAACAGGTCAACCTTAGGCAAATAAAAAGTTTAACTAACAGTTAATGCTTGAAATGTAGACCGCAAAAATTTGATTTGGTGTTCTCCCTGAAAAAAGCAACCTGACCTTCCTACAGTGATCAGAAGTACATGTTCAAAACTGAGCAATATTTAAAAGAAATATGGGAAAGCTCCTGTTATACCTCAAGACCACAGAAAACTAATTTTAAATACAGATACATCAAGGACTTAAACAGCTCAAAAAGTTGCTTTAACTACTTGTTTCCTGGGGTTTCTTAATTATAATATGAATGACCCCATGAAAGAACACTTCCAATAGGATGTTATTCCTTGGTTATTGTGAGGACTTCTCAGCTTCCTTCCTGTACTCTACAAGATCTCATGATTAAAGTTGGGTGGTTGACCTGGAAAATTCTGCCTCATGTGATAAGACATTAAATTTCAAAAAAGACACAATAGCTAAGCACACAAGCCTTCTTTCAAAAAAACACAAAGAACACAGAACTCTTTTTGAATAGGCTTTATTGCTGTATTAATAGTTGAAATGCAGAGCAGTCGAGGGAGCAAAGCTCTCTTTTCCTCATTTGAACTCACTCAACTGGCACAGGATTGCTTTCCCACTCTCCCAATCCCTTGGGTCCCTACAAATCAAGACCAAAACAGGACCCAGCTGTCTCAGCTTGTTGTTCAAGCCCATTCAATTACAGCTGGAAGGCGGAATATTTCCTGGCACAACTTTCCTCTGGGATACTTACTCATGTGAACAAAACCTACAGACTGATCAGGTACATTCACCCACTGCTGGGCACTGGGCTTGTTAAATGCACTTCCTACCCTCCCAAAAAAGTGCTTAAGTAGTTACCACTTTAATTAAGCACTAGCAAATGAATTAACATAAAAAAACCATGAACAGCAAAGAAACCACAATGCTGTAGTTGTCCTGACCACCCAATGAACATGAGAAGATCTTTCTGCCACTCAAAGTCCTGCAATCAGACTCTATAATCAAGATACAGATATTCCATTTGACTGTGCCAAGCTGGTGCTAAGCATGCAGAAGATGAGCTGCTATCAGAGAATATACACACAAAGTAGTTGTGTTAAATCTGGGGATTCGGTGGGGAATATTTCTTCCAACTTCAAAAATGTTGTAACGTCTATGTTTGCTAGCCTTCTGTCAAAGGATTTAAAACTACACAAATAAAAAATTTCAAGTCTCACATACTCCAGAGTAGTCATAAGAATGTTATCCCTGTCTATGAAAATACAAGAGAACACTAGCCAAGACCTCAAGCTAAGCAACAACAGTATGTGAAAAATAGTTCCAGAGTAATTCCAGTTATTTGAGTCAAAATAGAAGATGAAAATTCAATCCTTAGCACTTTACTCCTATTTAGACAGCTCTGAGTACTCACAAACAGAGCTGGGGATTGCTCTTATAAACACTCTTATTTTTTAGTCATAAACAAAAATTCTTGAAGGAGAAAGAAGATACACAAATTCTCTTTCTTGCTTCCATCAGCTGGTCAGACAAGTCCTCTAAGACACTACTCTTTGGCCCCTGATTGTGGGCACTGGGAAAGTTCAGGACTAACTAAAAGAAACTCATGAATATCACAAACTGAAGTGTTCTGTACTAAAGTCCACAGCTTCAGTAGAAGTTCTTTGTAAGTCCAAAAGGTAGAAAGTTACTACTAAAGGATACCAAATCCTGTTTCTATTATACCTATAAATAAGTCTTGTCAGAAACCTTAATGAGACATTCAATTTACTGCCATGACTTTAATATTCATTAAATGCAATGCCCTGTTCAAATGCATGGCTTTGCAAAACAGCACAGCTTTCCCCTACACATATTCAATATTTTAACCTCACAATGCTTGGTTAATGTGTATTGATAACAACTGCAGCATATCAGAAAAACAATGCCATTCCTGATAACAGAATAAGTATTTGGTGCAGTGTCTCCAGAGCTGATAACAGATATTCCCCAATTACCTTTCTGAACTGCTCAGAATCAAAACAAAAAAACCCCAACAAAAACCAAACAGGTCAGGAAACCAAAATAATGAAGCCACAACATTGTTTAAACTGTCTACAGCCTATCCACAGAAACTGATACCAGACAAATACTATAACTGTATTGCAATAAACTACAACATTCAACATTTTAGTCCTAAAAATTAAAACAAACCAAGAACATTTCAAATAAGTATGTTCAGAAATACATCCTTTCCACATACATGCTGCCATTAGTGCTCAATCACAGTTTAAACATCAACTGTGTTAACCAAAATGTCCCATGCTTTCTTTGTGTCTAGTATCCACTTTCCTTTACAATTTCCTCTTTGAATACTGATTAGCTTCATTAGTGTCTATGCTAATGAGGATATGTGAACAAATAAAAGCTGCACAAAACCAGGAATCCTGCTCAGGAGATCCAGCTTTGCACTGATCTGTCACTATCACTTTTACAGGACTAGTAACACACTACCTAAGAACTGTTGCAGCTACCTTAGAAGATCACTGATACAGAATCTCATAATTCAGGATATAATTGATTCCCAAGCTGAAACCTCTCCTACTGCAATTTGCTCTGTAACACAATTCTCAATGTTGCTGTTAGGATGCCTAAATGACCTTCAAGCAATATGAGTTGTGCACAGCGGCCAGACCATTTGCTTGGTTTACAAACCTGATTTTAACAAACTGAGACAAAATATGATTATTACTAAGGAAATCAACATTAAGCACATTACATTTGGTATCTCATTTCAATTATACTTAGTGCCTCAGCAACACACCCCTTTAAAAGGCCTCAAGTAATGTAACATTTGAAATTATAATTTATGTATGTACAGCACCCAGTAAGAAGCAAAAATGATTCATTAGCTCTGCAGCAGACAAAAAAAATCAAATTAGCTACACAGCTCTGAGTAAATAACAGCTGCAGTCTTTTAGGAAATGGTCAGCTGGTGTTAAAATTAGAGATGAATGCTGCTCCAGCAGACAACAATGGGCATTACCCTTCAAAGGCTCCAAACATCAGCCAGTGGATCAACAGGGAAATAGATCCTCAGTTCTTCAACAAGGGCACCTAATGGTCACAAAACCTGCTCACTTTAGAAACTTAACTAACATCAGTACTGCATGGTCTTGACAAGCAAGAAATTAAGGTCAGGAAGCAGATCATCTTGTCAGTATTGTATGTTCAGTGCACTCATTTTTAACCCAGTGTAAAGTACATATCCATGCTCCAAACATGTATCTGATTATGAAATCCACTTATCACTGAATGGGCTACTAAAGTTCACATAGTGCTGAAGATTTTATAGGTATAGCAAAAGTCTGGAGACTTTACCTTTTAGAAAAATCCTGTATGTTCTTAGTCATGTATCAAAGAAGGCCTCACAACTTTAAATAAAATTTGAGATAAGCCTCAGAAAGTTATGTTTTACCTGAACAGTGCTCCCTTGCAATTACTATGCATCACATAACTAAATAACCCCAGTATCTGCAAACAACTTAATTTCTCATAGATAAGGCACAAATTAAATAACACTAAAAAAACAATATTAACGTCAAATAAAAGGCCAAAGTGCAAGAATGACGAGGTAATAGCAGCACCTTTCCCACAAAGCAGAAAAACAAGGCAGGGGAGGGAAAATACTAATAAAAATGGCACAAGGCTATTAAACACAAAGGAACCATTCCCTGGCTCAGTCACTGTCAGAGTGGCAGAGCTATGCAAGACCCACAAGAGAAATGGTTGCCTTCCTCTTGCCACTCTCACCAGGCTGTTCTCCTGACCTTTAAATTGTACCTTAGCAATGCCAGTGGGACAAACAGCCTCCCTGCTGAGCCAGCAGGATGAGCTACCTGGTAGCTATCAGGTACTGGAACAGGAACCCACACATAAACACAGTTGCACTGATAGAATCAAGGACTGAAGAAGTACAACATGATATTTTCAGAAGTGCTGGGTGGCCATCACATTAAGTGCTACCCTGTTGTAATGTCCTGTTTTAGACTTCCGGGTCCCGGGTCCCTTCCCAGGTGTGCCTATACGCCTCTCCCTTCCCCCTTGCCCCCATGCTGAGTGAGTCCTGTCAATCAGGCTTAACATTCCAGCAAAGGCGTCGTGTGGTTGGTCGAGTTCAAAGGATGCCCCCCAGGCCCAGAGGTCATTGGCCTGTCTAGGTGTCCCTCATCCCTTGAGACCCCGCCCCCCCACCTGGTTGGTGGCTCACCTGTCCCCTCCCCACCTCTCCCCCTGAGCTTAAAAGGTGAAGCAGGCCATGTGCTCTGGATTCTGTTGGAGTTCTTCCCAAGATTCAGACATCTGAAACCATGGAATAAACCTCTGGATATTAAACCCTCCAGCAGAATCCCTCCTTTGTCCTCACCTTCACCTGGAGCCTTCTTTCCTAAGGTAAATGGAGTTCCTAACAAGCCTGGACTTGTTTAGTGCCCAGCTGAAACCATCAGCAAGCTAAAGGTGTCTCTGGGGTGATACACCACAGAAGCCGCCTTTGGCTCACCAGCGAGGGTCACACTGGCCCAGGCACAATCTAACTGGTAATATTGGGATTCATATTCCAATACTACACCCTACAGCTTCTTCCAGGAAACAAAATGTACAACCTCCAACCACCTTCACCTTGTACCTCAAACTCTGATTCAACTGATGACTGCAAACAACAAAAGGAAATCCTTCCCTTCCTCTGCAAACATCAAACTCATCTCATCCTAGACTGAGATATCTCTAAGGAGAGCTGACAAGTTACATCAGAGCAAAGCCAAGCATGAAGTCTGTGTGACAGCACATTTATTTGCATAATAGACTGACACAAGCAAACAAAACCAAATATTTATGGAGGAAAGAGGTTTGGTCTCCTGAGTATCTCCCCATACAATGACTTGCAAGTGAATTATTTTTATGGAAAGAAAAACGTTCAAATATTTAACAGTTGCAAAGCCTCAAAACAGTGTTATTTCAAACAGACTTGAATACTTGAGACAAAAGAAGGGATCATTAGGTAGATTTGCCAACAGTTCATGAATACTGCTCTTTTAACCTTCCAAGTAGTTCATATCTATGATAACTTAGTAGAGAAAAATGCCATGCAGAATCCTATACCTTAAAAATTTTAAATGGCCAAAAATTCAGTTTAAAATATTCTAAAATAACAAATTCTGAGCAGTGTAGATATTTATATCAATATATTATTTCAGGCAGTGACACTTCTTCTAAATGAAAACTCTCTCAGCAGTTCTCAGTAAGAAAAAATTATGCCTACACTACCTGTATGTTTCTCTCTAACACCTTCCACTTCCCTCTGACTGCTTGTTCATGTTACTTGATGCACAGTGTTGAACAATAAAATACTTTTTATACTGGTATTAAATTAATTTGATACCATTTTTGCCAAGCATGTGCATCTGTATAAGACCTTTTTTAATATTCATCTGGTTTTCTACTAGATATCTAGTTAATGTTTTCATTCCTAGAATTCAGGCATTAAAATCTGTATATATTACAATATCAATGTTGTATACCAAAAAGGAACTGACTTCACAGTTAAAATGCTTGATCAATTATTTTTATATGCATGGAAAAAGGTAGTAAACAAAATAAGATAAGCACCTGGAACTTACAGCTTTATCTGATAACAACATATTTTTCCAAAAAATATTACTCTGAGTTTAGTAACAGCCTGATCTTAAGAGCTTTCTGAAGCTTTGCCAGTGGCCTTTATATCAGACATCAAAAACATAACAATAAAATTTCAAAAATGTAATATGCACAACAGGAATAAATCACAGAGAGATTTACTGGATTTTTCCATGTAGTGAGCAGAGAAAAATCTTAATTCTTGCTGGGAACTAAGAGTTTCAAACATTTTGAGATGATATCAGAAATCTGTGAAACTGTGTCTTGAAATTTTAACCAAGATCAAGTACTAAAGCATGTAGATGGCTATTTTAATATATAAATATATATTTATCTGTGTGTATATATGTGTCTATATACACACCCACACTCATACATATATGTATGAATAGAGTATACCTATATTTACATAGAATTAGATGAATATTTGAATTCAATGAATTAAAATAAGCACAACCTACAGATTCTGCAGGGGCTTAGTCATGTGATTTCATTAAGAGCTGTGTGCTGCATAATTAGGTACTACTTTCCTGCACTACCTACAGATTTACACCAGTTAGAAAGAATGTTTCCAACATGAACTTCACCTAGTTGATGTTTAGTATTTACTTTCCAAGACACTTAATTTGGAAAAACTTTAAAAAAAAGAGGTTTAAAAAAATACCAAAACATTAACACCCCTAAACATTGCTTAATATTGGAAACATGCTTGATTCCACGTAATCTCTCACACTCTACTCCTTAAGGTAATATAAACAGAAAATATTTCCTTCGGGAAATGAAAAGCCTGGAGCCTTATTTGATGCTGGTAAATCAGCTGAAGCCATGCTTTCAACAGAACAGATTCCATTTCTTCTCTGAAGAAAGCAAGTTGCTAACAATATAATAAATTCCTTACTAACATACAGTTTACTATGTGTCCTATATACTAGTGATTTACTAATTCTTTGCATTGCTGCATCCCATACCACCACAGGCTTACACTGAATGCTAAGCCTAGAAGGAAAATAAGCAGCTTCCTTAAGAAAACACCTGCTCTTGCTGAATGTTTTAAAGCAAACTATCTCCACAAAATTACTGAACATTTTTTATCACCTTCATATTTTCAGACTAATAACATACACAAAAAAAAAAATCAGCATCTTTGAAGAGTATGCTAAGAGACACACAGTATTTCCAGCAGCTTGGAATAAATTTTTATTAAAATTCTTACTTTTAGAAATTGCCACTGTGCAAATTTGTTGTGAAGAAAACTGTTCACACTGCCATAGTTTGGTATTTTCTATAGCTTCACTTTTTCCATAGGTAAGCACTGTGCAGAGATACTTTTAAACCAGCATTATTTTCACACTGAGGTGCTTCTACTACTTCAACTTGATCAGGTGAGTTAAGGTTCCACAGTACGTGCATGAACAATCAAAGCCAAAGGCAATTTTTCAAATTGCGTTTGAAAAAGAAATTTTCTTTCATCTTTCACTACTGCACAAATGCAGCACTCACTTCATTTGAGTTTAGGCTAAAATTTAGCTTAAAAACAAAGATGAAAAGCTTGCTTTAAAGATACAGCATTATTGCAAGTCTTCAGCCCACTTATGAAGACCACACTATGAGTGAAAAACAAAAAAGTGCATTTCACAACTTTATTAATTTATGAATTCAACATGAGCTCAGTTTCTTGATCCAAAGTATTCTGCTGTAGTAAATACTCTCAAGATATTTTATCCTTGAGAGTGCTGAATGAAGTTTCTCATGATTTTTACACCCTTTTCCTCACAATTCATAGCACATATCAGAATAAACTTATTTTCAGATTGTTTGGATACAATCTTCAAAACACTCACTCATGTAGTAGATTGGAGGAATAGTAAATCTGGTTTAGGAATTTAGCTCAAGCCTCATCCCATGTATAGGCAAGAACTGCTCACTGTTTGCTCTGCCTGCTCTCCACGCCCACATCTACAGTTTATGAACATCTTTTGTAGAATTGCTACAGACAGACACTCTGTCCTGCCAAGGAATGATTTCTCTTCCTTCCACCAGAGCTTTACTGCTACTCCTTTCATCCACTTCCACCCAACCTGCAACTGCTCTGAGAAAAAAGGCGTTTCCTCTTTGAATACAAATTAAGTGTTCAGACCTAATCCAGTTTTAGTAATATCTTTGTTTCTGATATACATGTGAGGAAAAGAATTGCACAACTTCATATTTTCTCATGCTGCTATGGGTTTTTAATGCTGTAGAATTTTGGGGTGGGTCACAGCAATTAAAAGGCATGAGAAATACAGTGTAGATAATAATAATAATTCTTGCTGTTCTTGGAGTCCATTTCAAAAGGATGGTATAGATTGGAAGAAAATGTTCTTATTCAACATTTTTTCTCACTAACTAGTAAATCCTTAAATAACCTTGAAGGAGAGGGGAAAGGAGGAGACTGGGAGAAGAGGAACTGTTCTGAGTTTGGGTGTTTCCACCCTCCCACACTTGTACGGAGTTATTGCTTCTATGCACATTAGAAGAAACAGAACATTAAACTGCTTCAGAATAAATACTGAGCCAACCTCCAGCTGACATAAACCAGCTCAGTTTCATCCATTTCCAAGTCTCACAAGGGTCATGCTCAGTGATCTCCTTTAAAGGTCACCATGGTCAAGGTGGTTTATGTTTGGGTTTTGTTTTTTTTTTCTTGGTTACATTTAACTCCTCGTATGACTACACAATATATTTTATAATTAAATTAAGATAGTCTTGAAACTTCTCTGAAGTACTCTACACAGAAAAGAATGGAGAATTCTCCAAAGCTTTAAGCTATGCTGGATGACAGGAATTCATTTAGCTATTTTGTCACCTAGAACGGCATAGAATCAAACAAATTTTCACATTCTCTCCCTTCCAACCTTCTAATTTTCCACAGAAGACTGCATAAAAATATAGACGAAGTGCTAAGTCAAAATATAGCCCTACTCATGGCTGTGAAGCAAGTTCAAAGCAGAAATTTCCCCCAAGCCCCCAAATCTAGACTACTCTTTTAGATAAATCTCATGGACACTCTCTGACGACCCAAGCAGGTTAGCACAGCCACCCACATTCTCACCTCTGGCCCAGACTTCTGAACCAGATAATTGGTCATCATAAATCCCTTTGCAAACAGCAGGCTTCTTCCCCAAATTTATTACTAATGACAACAAAAATTATTACATCACAGAATGCTCTTGATGCTTCAAGCAGGGAAGGAAATGAAGTGAATTCAGTCCAGATCTTGCAAAGTCATTTTCAATCATCTTTCAACTACTACTTTTTTCAATTTACTGCTACTCATTCCAAGAGACACTGTATGTACTGACCTCTAAGAGAGAGAGAAAGAATCACAGGAACAGAACTTAAATAAAAAGGAAACTGAAACTCCTATTAAATCAACTTCCCACAAACTTCCATGCCTAGTACTGCTATTCCAACCTGTCCCTGCTGGTGCTGCCTCCTTCCCCTCTTTGTTTAAGTCTCCACACAACTTCCCAGGAGAGGCAGGTCCTGAGGGGACTTTGGAGGTGTATTCCAACAAGCAGTGGAAGCAGGAGGAGCAGGGCTGCAGCCATCCCCATCTCCCACAACAGCCAGGGACACGCAGCTGCAGCAGGTCCAGACCCAGGACAGTGGCACAAAAGGCTCCCAGGCAGGCAGGGCAAGCCCAGCTCAAGGCTGCTCACACCCAGTGAGCACACCAGCACAAGCTGCACTGGATGGATAGTTGTTGCCCAGAATTCAGGAGTTAAGGACTTGAAGGACATCAATACTTTGGGGGTGCGCACCTCAGCATTTCCTGTCCCTTCTTCCTCATCCTGGCTGCTTTTCCAGCCATCCTTCCCTCCTGCCAGTCAGGCTGGAAACACCAACAGCTTGCCACAGGAATTCCCTTCCATAGAGCCTGTCAGGTCAGGATAACACCATGCACACTCTCCACTAGGAGAGGAGAGATGGTTTTGAAACATTTTATCCTTCCGTTTACCTTTTATCTCAGGGATACATTTATTTCCCATATTTATAAATTAACCAAGGCCTAACAGTAACTGCATGTAAAAGCAAGAAAGCAAATGCATTCTGATGAAATCTGCTTTTCCCTAGCTTTATTTAACATGCTAATAAAGTCCTTTGAAGTACTTTTAACTGAAAAGGGGGATGAAGGGGGAAATAATCTGCATTGTATCTGAAGACCCACCTTCCCACTACTTCCAATCTATTTTTGTTTTTCAAAAAACTGACATCCAACAATGCTATTATTGTGCCTAAATGTCACAGAAGAGCAGGTCCCAACCAAAAATTAATGAGAAACTTACATATTGCTACATCTTGGAAGTAAGTGCTTGAACACAAGGTATAAACTACTCTTGACCAAGAATGACAGTGCAGACTTGTTTAAATCAATTTAAACGTGCTGTGTTCTCAGGATGATTACACTTTTCTGACACAACCTTACTCCATACAAGCATGAGGGTTTGTGCAGCTGAACCAGCTAACTGCCCCAGCTCACAGAACAGCAAGCAAGAAGTCCTACATGCCCTCACACACTTCTTACCTTTCAAAGCCTCCAAATGTAGCACATACATCCTGTATTTCTTTTTCCTTTGCATGTGGTATCTTTGCATTTGACACAACTTTCATTTTGTTGGAAGTGACCTGTGCTGCCAAATTTTCACCACAAATTCTCATCAGCAATATTATTTACTCTTAATTTTTTTTCCAAAAGATGCCTCAGCTCAAAAAAAAAAGCCAGCCAGTTTTTTATACATTGCAAAGAACATCACCTTTTTAAAATCCAAGTCCAACGTAGTCCTAAATCAAAGTCAATATTCTGCAAATACAAAGTCATGACCAAAAGCAAGCACAGAACAGAACTGGTTTCAGCCACAGGATTTCCTGTGGTTGTATTGTTACTCTTCAGTCACATAATCAATTTAATGTGACTTCCTACGACAAAGAATGAGGAAACCAAGAGGAACTCACTCATCTGTCAACCAGCACTAAAAAACTTCAGCAAGTCTTGGTGATATCATAGGCCACAAATAATCCACGAGTTTCTACAAAGAACGCTTAGGTTTAGTGAAAGCGGAAAACCGCAGAGATTAGAAGAACAATTGCAGATGAGCAATGACTCTGTGTTAACACAGCAGCTGGGCTTGATTTCTGCCAGAAGTGACTTTTGCAGGCCATGAGGTGCAACATCAGGTGCCTTTCAGTTGGTGTGATGCGATGAATACACTTAGAATAAACAGAAATTACGTAATCTGTACACTTGCCACCTGAAGATCTGATTTGATCTACACAAATACTAAAGTCATACTAGCTGGTATCAAATCAGCAGCATACATACATCAGCCATAAAAATATGCCCTTTACAGGTTCACTCAGTAATTATGAAAACTGAGATTTCCAACTAAAGACAAATTAAGAGCAATATACTGTAGACATCTTTGCCCTGTTCTCAATTACCACATAAGGCATAATGCAAAAATACAAGAGGTAGGAGGGAGGAGAAAATAGATGAAAATATTTTCCAGTAAACCCATGTATTAGTATGAAACCTACACAGGGCTGGAAATATCTGAAAAGACCAAGCTGAAGACCTTTTGAGTAGCTAAAAGTATCTAAAACACAGCATAAGAGTAGCATGTACACACTGGGATACAAAAACCGTTGTGTTACCAAAACCTAATTTTAACAAAAATCAATAAACAAGCCTCCAGTAGAAATGTCCTTGGATTGACTCCTTCCACCTTTCCATAAAACATACACTACTGGTCACTCAAACATCAGCACTGTAATTTTTGCAACAATATTCCTACTACTGAACTCATGCTATTTACTGCCTTTCAGAAACAAGACCCCTGAAATAAAAGCAAATAAGCAATTTTGCTTATGAAGGGTTAAAAATAGTTCTGCCTCTGTAACTCACCCAGTAAATCAGCCTAAACAGTCCCGCTCAATTTCACAGCTCATTACCTGGAATAGACAGTTAAAGCCCATACCAGATGCATTCCATACAAGACAACACTTCCAAGTGTACTTAAAAATCCCCACTCAATTTCAACATATGTGGTGTCTATGCACTTCCTTTTTTTTCTTAGTATGGAAACCAGCTTTAGATTTGTTTACATTTTGTTGTATTAGTTATCACCCAGAGAAAACCCATTATCACTCCCCCCCTCCAAATATAGGTGGTTTTCAAATGACAGGTACAGACTACAGGTAAAGGGTTAAGCAAAGATAACATATGCAATGATAAAATAACATCCTTTCTGCTCAGAAATTTATTTATGTTAACTATGTAAAAACAACACTCACACCCAATCTGTAGCACTGCCTTCAACAACATTCTTCTGAAAGAAAATGAAATGTCAAATGTATTTGTGTAAAATACACAATGTATTTTATCTAAACCCAGACGAGATGACATTGATCTGGTACGATGTTACAGTGCTCTGATTCACTAAAATTCCTTACCAGGCTCCAAAAGAAGCCCTTATCCCGCTTCCCTTTGGCAAGAACCTTAATTAGGTTAGGATACAATAAGGAACTTCAGAAAACAAAAGGCAGAAAAAAAACCCACTGAAAATCCCTCATTGGCAAGGAAATGCAATGGATGACCTAATCCTAATCCACTTTGCCATTTTTAATTTCTACAATTCAAGGAAAATGAAAAGGATGAGCAAAATCCCCAAAACTACCAGAATTAAATATAATTTACCTACTGGTAAAGATTCTTTTGTATTGTTTAAGGAAGGAACTTGTGCAAGACTTCATCTCTCTACTGGAGTATTCTGTAACTACCCTGCTGAACTCAAGTAAGTCTTCAGAGCAGCCCATGTACATATGTAAACTACTGTGTTCTCTTATCAACTCAAGTCTCAGCAGGATGTCATCTAGCTGCCATGAAAAATCAGTTTTGTAGATTAAATTCTGCTAAATGGAACACAGATTTCAGTTTGGATAAGACTGCATGTATGTAGAGAAAGACATCCCAGTGCCCTGAAACAACTTCCCTTCCTGCTCCCCTTGAAATTCTCCCTGAATTCTCTACTACAGCTGTTTTCCTATTTCAATCAAACCTCAAATTTACTGCTGTTTACCTTGTCCTTTTGGATCATTAAAAGGAGAAAGCACCTAAATTTCTTTATTTTTAATGTAATTTCTGGGTAATAGCTGTAAACTTTGCCATGATCCCAAGTGAAGAGCTTATCTTAGCCCAAATTCAAAGAGCAGTAGGAGCCTTGACCCAGATTCAGGAAAGCATGTGGTTCAGCACATCCTTACACTCGGGAAAGCCCTTCATGATGGGAATAAAGGCAGCCAATGACTGATGCTCATTTACACCTTCCTTGAACCAATTTCTTTTAATTTATAACTTGGGACCTTTTCTTCCTCTTGCCTCTGACCACAAACCCAACCAAGGCAGAAGAAAACAATCTCTTCATTTTCTATGTTAACAGGATACAAGAATATCTGAAGATGGCCCTGTGCCAGAAACTACACTTGACAGCTGTTTCAGACCAAGGCATAGCTCTCACATTTTCGATGTCTAGTGTTGACAGGGATTACTTAAAAACAACTGTACCAGAAGAAATTGTTCTGCAGGCTATCCCTCAGCAGGGTTTTCATGAACACAGCAGTTGTCAGAGCAAGTGCTAATTTGTATTTCAAAACAATGATTCCAGTAATTACAGAAAAGTCTTTTTTATAATTAACAAATCCAGAACACTTCTTTATCTCTTAAGACCAGTGGTGGAAAGGTAAATTTGGCTTTCTGAGCATATAAATTTTGCATCCATCATAATGTGAGGATAACTAACTAGTGTACTTAGTGAAGCTAGAAGCTTTTCACATCCATTTTCAGCATTTCCTCATTTAAAATAGATAAAGTTTAAAAGTCAATTATTGAGCAGAAGGAGGATTTTGTGGTTGTTGTTTTATAGTCTATGCACTTCACTCCCAATGAAAGAAGACTAACTTCTACCACAGCCACTGCAAGCTAATTTTGACTAATTTGTGGGCAACCCAGTAACAGAGTTCACATGCCAAAAATCGTCCCTGAAGGGATTTAAATAGAGCTGACATACTTCACAGAAACACAGGAAATGGTCTGGTAGTTACTTAACACCTATCAGAACTATTCTTTGGTCTCAAACTGGTCACATGACACACTCCCTCATAGGCCTGAAAAATAAAAAAACATACCACCCTAAATTTTAAGTTATTTCTGTACCATAAATACCAGATTCAAAAAACTATTTATGTCTGGGGAACAGTCAGGAAAAAAGTCTGACAAACATGCAAATGTTCCTAGAGGTAGTATGGTTGGTTGAATATTTCCTCTGCTGTTGCTGTTTATCAGCAGGACATCCACAAAGGGACACAGAGGATGAAAATGGCTTTGTGCTTAATGACTGCTCAGATTCACAATAACCAGGTGCTGCTTGGGCCAGGCAGAAGTCAGCCCCTGAGGACTGCCAGAGGTATTGCTTGACACAAACGCAGTGCAGAGCAAAGCAGCCCTCCAGACTGCCAGCAGCAGGGACCAGACAGGTGCACTTGAGAGTGTAACTGGATATAACAAACTGATCCCAGCATCAGGAGCTGGGGAAGCCTCCTCTCCAGGCTCCTCCAGGACTGCCCTGTGCCTGCAGGCACGGAGGGAACAGTGGCAGATTGTGTCAATGTGCAGGTGGAGAAGGGACAGCACTGGGTGAATCCCCCCCCCCAGAGGAAAGGACAGCAAAGTGAACACAAGGGCACCAGGGACTCAACACCAAACCTTTGTACTGGACAGATTTCAGCTCAGTGTGGCAAAGAGAAGCCTGTTCACAGCCCTGAAAATTAACTTTCAAACTCTCCCTCTTTCAGGCTGAAAGGAACCATGATAAACTTTAATCTTAATATGTAATGACATAAGACCTAAAGGTTCAAAGTTGATTCCACAACAGATAAACAATTTTCAACTAAAACTGCAAGGCATGATAAGGAGAGAGAGAGAGAGAGAGAGAGAGAGAGAAAATTTCAGTTGCTTGAATTAGTAAGATAAATTTTTGTCACAATTCTAGATCTAAAAACAATTCTAGTTTTGCTGCACTGTGGGCCAAGCAACTCCAAGGGCTGTGGAGAATGCAGATAATTTAACACCAGGTAATTTCAGTGCTAGTTGTCTTGACCTACACCTTTCTACCTGCCTAATTATAAATTTACGAAGGGATCGTTAATCCAATGTAACAGAACCAACTTTAACCCGGGCTCCTGAGCACTCCTTCCCATTTTCACCTACAAGGGAGCATTGGGTGCCTGTGTGGAGGGCTCAGGAGTGGGGCACTGCCCAGCCCCTCAGCCACAATGGTGGGGCCACCCGAGGGGAAGTGGGCAACAGAGGGGCAAAACAAATTTAGAGAGAAGTGAGCAAAAAAGAAAGAGAGAAACAGCCCTTCCATCACCTGGGAAAGGGAAGGAAGAAGGGAGGAGGTGCTGGAATTGCCCTGCAGCCATGAGGGGCAGATCACCATGAGTCCTTTCTAACATATACAGTAAACAGTAGAGAATTGAAATCATTCTATTTGCCATACTGCAGTGTAAAAACATGCAGCCATCACAATATGCAAACAGGATTTCTGAAAGAAAGCCCAGCCATTTGGTGTCTTAATTGACCTTAGCATTAGCTTTGATTTAGAAAATAAGGTCAGTGGGCAGGCACTTCTGTTTCCTTTACATTAGGCTCATCAAACATCACACCACCACCAAAAAACCCCACTATTTTTTCTCTTTAGAAATAGCCATTCATTCAATATTATCTATTGCTGCTGTGGGCCAGGCTTCCAAAACCAAAGACATCCACTAAAATGAACCCAAGTGAGTGAAATCTAAAACATTTAATTACTTCCTATCTGGACCCCCACCATCAAATTCCACTTGGCTTCAATCTGTTTATGGAAAGCTGTGCCTCCAGCATCCCATCTGCAATGCAAGAATGACTCCAGAAACCAAATTAAGCATGGCCATACCTTCCTGAAAAAGAAACTGATCAGAAACAAGGAGCATTTGGAGTTAAATTTCACCACTATGAAACACCTTTTCTGAACTAAAAATAATAAATATTTTTTTAGCATTCCAACATCCTCCTCCAGTTTTTTATCCACAATTCAATTTCCAATACCAATACATATTCATAAATTATACAGATTTTAATTCACAAGAACTCTAAAGAATTCTGATTGCAATCCTTCAGAAATAATGAAACAAGAAAACATATAAGAAAACCCAGGTGTTTGTCTGTCTTAAATGTAGAAGTGTATTTTAAAATTGTGAAAAATCCCATTTTACCTGAATGAACAGCAGATTAGCAGCCATTACTATATAAAGTCTTATTTAATAACATCTATTTTTCACACTTAAGCACTTCATTTTTATATTGGACCATGCTTTGCTCTCACACAGCTATCCATCTATCTGTACATGCCCAAAAGATTTCTAAATAAAAACTATTAAAAAATCAATTTCTTCAACTGTTTCAATTAGAAAGTGACTACACACAACAGAAAAGCTATCTGTCTTCTGTTCGAGCAGCTAGAAAACAGCAATTTATCTTGGAAACAATTAAAAAACGTTCAATTTAATTAACAAACTTTGCATGATACTGCAGACATATCTGACAGATACGCAGAGTGACTTGTAAATATTATGAATTAGGCAATGACTCAGTACTTATTAAACCCTGAAGTTCTATATAAGTCTAGTGAATTAACTGCCTTCTGCATGCAGACAAGAGCTAGGATAAATTCCATCCAAAAAACCACATATCACCTCTTCTCTACCACATGGCAACTGACATTTCGATTATTTTTCACAAACTTCATATCTTTAGCATTTGAAATAATCAAATTTCATAGGTGCTCCTTAAAACAATATCTTGTTTATAAAATATCAACGTGGACATTGCTAAAACTGCACGAGATCAACAGTGAAGACAGCACAGAAGAAAGGCTGCAACTTGCCCTTACCTCAGGAGAAGTCAAAAATTAGGTGAATACCCCAGACAGCTCTTTGATAACAGCAAAGCATGATCAGGAAGGTTTTGCTGTTGTTTTTAAGAACAGAAATTTTCAACTTGAAGGATTATTTTCAGTACAAGCTTTACTGTTTCCCCACAAATAGAAATCAGTTTGGAAGTTCACAATAGTTACCAACATTGACTTCAAGTGCACACATCAGAACATGACACTGACCATCCTCTAAAAGATGTGCCAAGATATTTGAACCGTTTCAAATTCCTTTTGGAACTTTTCCCTGTTCCACTACCCATATATTCACCAGAAATGGGCTCATAGGCAGGAAAAAACCCAAACCACATAACCAAAATATAGATAGCTTAAATACCTTCACTCAGGGTGGTAAGCATGGGTGATGTTGTAGCTTAGATCCTTCTCACAGAACTAAGGAGGCAGCAACAATGCACAAATTTTTATAAACCTCTGATTAAAAGGTGACTTTGGTGAAAGTTAAAATAAATTAATCAGCTCTGATGCACAATACAGGCCTACTCCTGCCATTTCCATCCTGTTTCATTCCCCCATGGACATGGGGTGCAGAGGCCATGACCTGGCCTCCCACTGTTTTCTCTGAGCCTCACTCACTGGTACCTCCACAATTCCCTGGTTCTAAAGATCCTTTGTGCCTCCAAGGCTATCCACAGAGAAAGGTAAGACAGAGATCCAGGTTAAATTCTTGAGGGTTTTTTTTGCTTTCAATATTACACATTATATTTTACATCAATTCTCCAAAGCCCATCATATAGTACAGTTCTGAGACTAAAAAAGTCTCAGAACTCCTGAGAACCACTTACAACTGCCCCCACATTTTGCAGCTAAAGAAGAGAGATAGTAACTATCAGGAATACGATTACAATCAACATGGGTACTGATACTGCCACAAAACACTGCAGAAATAAAATATAAGGCTTTGCTGATTCCTTTCCATATGAGAATCTTGATATGGAAAAAACTCACCCCTCAAAATTCAAAGACCATCATTGTCCTGTAGACAATTTCCTATTACCATGCAAATCTACTGTCTGACTGGATGGAAGTTCTGCCTTTCCAGGCTACAGGCTACTTTTAAGCAAGCAGTCAGAAAATATGATCAGAAAAACAATATTCATTAGCCCACAAAATCTACCTTGAGTTTCCCTTCCTACATCTGCTACATGATTTGCATAACTCTGCACAAATTAGCCAAGTCCAATCACCTTTTTGCCACCTTTATAACTACACCACAGCCACCTGCATCTCCCTAAGGAGACAGCACCACCTCCCCACTCAATACAGACAGACTGCCAGGAACTTCATGGATGGAGTACCCAACACCGGCATTAAGGCTCTGTCTTTTTTTAATGCGTTAAAAGAAAGTTTTCACCCAAAGAGATCTCAGATCTAGTGCAAGGTGTGGGATGTACCAGCTTCCAAGCTTAGGGTCTGAAAAAGACAACAGTAATGACTCATCAGGGGCGAAGAAAACTTCTAGTAAGACACAGTGCTGATGAAGAGTGACATGGGAACATTATTTAAAGCATAACCTGTATCCTGTTTGTTTCCTTTTTTCAAAGAGCATGAAGGTAGGGATTAAGGATTTGGATATTATTGAAGGCATTCTCTCTGTTACTTTGTTGAAGGCTTTCTTTTACTATTCTGCACACTGTGAATCTGAGTAAGTGTACCAGGGCTAGAAGTGCATCCACTAAGACAGAGAAAAAGGGCTCAAAATTCCCACATCTCTGTCTAAAGTAAAGATTTTTCCTATGCCACATAGAAAGCACAATGACAGTGGTGCACCTTTAAATATATGATTAACTGAAAAGCAGCTTGCCTCGTTTTTGTTCTGTAGCAGTTAGATTTTAAAAGAGGAAAGAACAAAAAGCAAAACTTTGGATTTCGGGAAGACAATTGGCGTTATGCTGCTTCTTAATTTAACATTTGGAAAAGTACGCTCCTACTACAAAGCCAACCATGGGAGAAAGAAAACACAGTGCTCTTTTCCCAAAAATGGTGAAGAAGCAATACAGAATGTCCTTTATCTCAGAGCCTGGATGCTGTGGTCTAGCCACAAGTGACTGGAACTGGAACTGAAACACTGCCTTCCTTCCCTACTGGCTGAGGTACATCTAAACACTGGTACATGGTGCAGCTGCAGCTTCCCTGCAATAACCCAAATGCACAAGAAAAATAAATACTTTCAGCTATGGCTTCAGAGTCACCTTTGGGTGCTCAAGCTACAACAGATCAACCCCAAACCTTAGATGAGGCAAACTGACAGGTGCACCGTGCAAAAACTGAACTGTGCTCCCTTAAAGGCTCCATGAGAAAGCACATGCCAGAAAGCCTCTAATTCAGGCAGGCAGGATCCCTCTCTGGATGCCTTTAGATACATTTACACACTCTCACTGAATCTACAGGAATCCTGAACATGTGCTCCAAAGCACTGTTACTTTTTTAACACACAGCCCATCTTATTTTAAGCACAGCACGCTCCCTCCTTCGCTTTCTACAAACCATAGTGACACTGAGACGAAGCCAAATGCAACTTGTCACCACTTCTTTTATAAAGATTTTTCCCTTTCCACATCTACCAGTAGCTCCATCACACCTCATTTTAATTCAGAAAAATTCTACTCATCTCTTCCAAAACACAAGTTGCCTTCCAAAACAGCATCAGCTATGTTCAGATGAATTGCAGCTGCAACAATAAATGAAGTAAATATACATGCTGTGTAATGTGGAGTTAACAGAACATTCTGTTAAAAAGGGAACCAAAAGACAATTCATTGGAATGAAACCGGCACTGGACAAAGATGTGTCAAAGAAAAAAAACCCAAAACAACAAGAATGGGCTAAGACATGAATGCTGAAGGAGATTTCAGTTTGGGCTGGTGACAAACTGGAGGGCACAGACAAATGATGAGTCTGCAACTCTTCCAGTATGCAGATAAGATAGATTCAGGTGGTTCCTGAAAATAGTACATCTACTCCATTGTGCAACAAGACTTATGAATTCTCACAAAACCTGTTAAATGGATTCTGTGGCAAGATCCTAAATACACTGCCTTTCAAAACAACCCTTGAAAAGCAGTGATCTTATGGCTGTGCAAGAACAGGAACTGGCACCTGATAACTTAAGGGAAAAGTAAGACATCCAATCTTAGCTGGTAATTTTAGAAATCCATATATGAACTTAATAGAGCCATAGCACTATATAGAGCTTTAGAGTTTAAAACAGAGATCCATCAGACTTCAGTGACAGCTGAGAGTTCTCAGTATCTCTTCATATCAAACCACAGGAAGTCAACTAACTGATCCGTATGGTGATGAATGCACAATACTGGTTACATACAAAATATGTGGTTAATAACCAGCGTTATATGAAAAAAAAAACCTCTATAGCAGCCAGCAAGAGAACAAAATTCTCCATAGCATCATTCAATTCCCTTGTAAAAAAAACCCAAACATTTTCCTTTCCAGCAAACCACAAATTCATCCACTAAGTAACTGCTTACTTTGACAGCTTAGTCCCCAACAAAATATGAATTAGTTTCCAAAGCCCTACTGTCCTATGGGATATGCAAAACAGGTCACAGGGGGAAAACAGGCAGGGAAAACCACCATCATTCAGCTACAGCTATTTTGGGTAAAACTATAAATGACACTCACATATCCTTTGTTTCAGACTAGGAGGAATTCTCTGAGTTTTCAAGTAAACCCAGAATTGGCTCAAGTATTACGCAGCCAAATTACTTTATAGACACACAAAGAGCATCATGTAAATTTCTTCATAACACCAACACTGACATTCCTTGCTACGTTCTTACACCATTAAAATCTGGTGTTGTACTTCTGGGAAAGAGATAAATAAAAATCTCCTGTCCACTCAACAAGGTACAGTTACACAATACATCTTCTTCACTTCTTAAGTCACTTTTGCTGCAGACATACTTCACCCAACAATCAGTTCACTCCCTGCAGGCGTGCAGATGTCAAACTGTGGAGCTGCGCCATAAATCTTTATCACTGAAATAGCACAAAAAACACTCAACATCCAATGAGTGTGGAAGGATTGGAAACCTCAGCAGATACAAAATATGAAAGCAGAACACAGTCATTACTTAGGTCTTGCATTACCAAATGACCAGTAGGACTGGCTTCTGATCTTAGCAGAGATGCTGGAAATCAAGACATTCTCTGGGCAGTGGAGACACTTGCATGTATGGCACAAACTCTTCAAATTCAGGAGAAACAGTATCCCAGGCTAAACAGCTCACAGATAATCCCTGTACACTGCTCAACTCATACTGAATGCACAACAGACCTGGAATAATTCTGAGAATTAGATAAACAGGATTTGGTTCTACCTGTCCTATTATCAAGTTGAAACCACTCAAAAGCAAGATACATATCTCAAGGGAGCTGAGGCTTTAGGGTTCATGGTTAGTTCAGGACAAAATGCTAAGTTTTAAGGATGAGTCAGAACTCTCAGCAAACATGGGAAGGCAGCTCTGAAGCACCATTTATTTGTTCTGTGACTGTGCAGGAGCTAAGCAGAGGCCAGTGCCCTCAACACGACCAGAAGGTCAGTGCTCCATGGAACCACTGCAATGACAACACAGCAACAGCTCTCTTCGTGGTAAAGTTTCCCTCCTGAAGCTACAAGGCTTGAAAGAAAAAGGAAAGAAAAGTAATCACGTAGGCTTTTCTTGTGTTTATCTTTCTCCCAACACTGTAAGCAACATTTAGAACAAATAACAGTGCATTACTTCAAGTTTTGAATCGTAACTACTCCTCTCAGCTAATAAGTTCCAAAATTACATACCCTATGCAGTTAATGAAATTGCAAGAAAGGAGCAAGCCTCTTCTTCTCTAGTGCAATCATCTGCAGTAACATTTTTGAGGAATTAAACCAACCCACAGGAAAATCATCATCATGCTTGGTGCAGAAAAGTACCTTAAAACAAAGATGTTGACTCTGCTAACCAAGTCTTGGAGATTTTTGTGTGTGGCCATTCAGTCACAGTCACCAGTTAAAGGCACAAGCAAGAAGGGAAAAACATTCCAAGGGATGAGTAAAGGAATTACTCTCCATTTAATCTGCAGCTCACCTACTACAGTACTGAGCTCACAAAATGGAAGTGACTTACTACACTAACCTACATAAAATAAAGCTCCCTCTGTCACATGGAATTGAGAAAAAAGGGGGGAAAATACTCAAGAACCTCCAGGAGAACATTAAATTCTTCTTAGCAGTTTGGGATTTAACTCAAGAAATCACCAAGTAACTTGCTCTGTGTTCTTCCTTAATATAGTTCAGAGCAGCAGAGACATTCATCAGCAGAATCACATAATGAATAAAAACATTCAGCAGGAGGTGGGCTAACTACATTATTTACAAGCAGGAAAACCACAAATGAGCTATTGCAGCTTTCCAGAACAAATACTGATGCAGGATCTGGTTCTGTACTAGCTTGCACTTCATTCAGATGCCACTGTTCCACACAAATAAACAAAACAAATCTGAAAACCCACTACTGTTCTATGATTTTATACAGGTGTGAATGCCTGCCCATTATTTCAGATGTCATGTGGTCAGGCTGAAGTCAAATATCTTGTTAACAATTTTGTTCAAGACAGTTCCCTTTAAACAATCAATGATTTCATTAAAAGTTACTCTCTTCTATTCATGGGCTAATGAAGCCAAGACTGGACTAAAACCCCAAGTTCCACTGCCCACAGACTAGTAAGAAAACAAACTCATTTTAGTAATCCTACCACGTCAGAGCACCAATTCATTGGTGACCTTCCACACCTGTAAAAGAAACCAGGCAGGTTTCTAAAGTCCTGCTGTGCCATATCAAGAATAAGAACCCTAAACCACTGTCATTTCAGGAATATTAAATGTGCAACAGCAGGGCAGAGAAATAGTTATTCCTTCCCCTCATCCAAAAGTATGCACAAGAGCTGGCTGTGGCAGAAGGCCATGGAGGGCAAACTCCAACCCCTGCCATACTTTCTCTGAAGAACTCTGACAGACTCAATGCCAACTCCAATTCCACTATTCCTGGTATATCATAAATAGCTACCTTGGGACACTTCAAGAACTTTTGCCATCTGAACCTAGCAGGGTGAAAAGACAGATGACAGCAATTTGTACAAAATGTTTCTGCTCAAACGAAACACAAAGTAAATGCAAGTTATAATGAGGCAGCAAAATCACTCAGAAATATCCTTATTAAACAAACTGCCCCATAAATAACTTCTGATGCAAAGCATTAGGTACTATAAATTAGCAACTATTACCAAGGCACAGTGTATCTGCAAAGTAATAGCTCATGAATAGTTTTCTTGAATTTTTCTTTTGCAGTACTATAGAAAAAAGAAAAATTCCACATTCCTCTGGTATGTCATGACTAAGTTGCTGTAAAAACAGACTGACTACTAACCAACTTCTGGGCACCCTACAGAATGTGCTCACAAGTTCTTAAGCAGTAAACACCAAAACAAAGTTACTGAAAAATGCAGAGTATCCATTCTTAATGGAAAGGTGACTTTTACTTAGCACACTTGCTCTAAAATCAGTTCCTGACAGGGCAGTTCAGAGTGCCACTGGAAACAGGCAGGAAGCAGATACTCAGAAGCACCAGGCAGAGAAAAAGGATGGGTAGGAAGAGGGAATTTCCTGATCCACAGAAGTGACAGTATTATGAAACTGCCTACCAATACTGTATTTGTCACCTTAATTGGTGATTAAGTACAAGGTTTTAAGAGAACTTCCCACAACCTTCAATTAGAACTTTTCTGAGCAATACCTATGCAGATACAGCTTTCCAGGAGGTAATTCCTAGCATTAGTTGGAGATAATAATCAAAGAGTTTCTGGCTATCTCTGTTGACATAATATTTGACTTCCTGAAAGCATACTAAATTTTATGGGTTAAGTTTCCAGAGCAGCAATGACCTGAATTTTGCATCCTGACAGTTACTTGCTCCCACACCACAACCATCAGTATTCCTCAAAGTCCACTCAAGCTAAACCCTAACACACAACAGGAGACACTGCAAACCTATGCCATAAACAGGAAATATGAGACAAGATTTAAATGTATGCATTTCAATTTCTGTAAGGCACTAAGACACTCCAGGAAAACTGCTCTGAAATGCCAGTGGCACGCCTACCATGAGCACATCACATGCATATCATCATCTGCAAGAAAGATTTTGAAAAGGTGAGGTACAAACAAACTACCATATGAGTTACAAGAAGATTAATTTTTATGGAGGTCCAAGTTCAGCACACATAAACAGTTGCTCAAAACAATTCTGGCAAGCATCCACCTGACCACTGCAGCAAAGAGCACTTCCCTTCTGAGAAATAGAACAATTGCTGCTGCTTCAAGCTGTACAATGCTGAAGGCACAGGAGAGGGAGGAAAGAGGACATCACAGCAACAAGATCACAGAAATAAGATTAGAAAGGGTACCCAAACAGTGTGCTGGAAGTTTAAGCAAATAAATAAAGCCCTTAAACACACAGAAGTTACAAGCCACCCACACCTTCAGGAATTTCCACAACAAACATTTCAAAAAACTTTGAAGAAACACAAATTAAATTGGAAGGAACACAAACATAAACCTGGATCCTAGAAACTGCTTTTCCACTGAATTTTTAAATCGCCTCCACAAATCACAGCTGTGCCTCCATTTCTTTGCAGAGATATTTCATATGTTAATGACCACATACTCTTCTCATACAGGTTTTCAAGGCAATTTATGCAAGTACCCAATATTACTGTGAATTATTTTCTCACCAGGAAAGTAACTGAAAGGAAAAAAAAGTATATTTACAAGCCTCACAACCAGGAAATATACACACATTTTAAAATCGTACTATAAAAAAGTGAAGCAAAATAATGAAAATATTCTCTCTTGACATCTAGAAAAAGCTACAGTAATTGAAGCATAATTTTAAATATTTAACCAGTTAATGGCCTCAAATAGTTTGGCTTTCTTTAGAAGCTCAGCAGCAAATATGAACTGCTTTAGTACCATGAGGGCACCAGTGAATTAACATCATGCTTATCTCCATTAACTGAGAGCAGAATTAGGCTTAGAAATGCCTTTTTCTTCCTATCAGACAGACATGACAATTTTGGCTCACAGCTATTAAAGTCAATGCCTCCCATGTGATGAATCCATTCCCATTCAGATGTCTCAGCTTTCTCAGATCTTGACACATCACCTGGGAAATGGCCTTTCAGTGGAGAGGCTGCCTTTCTCTCAAAAAGAAAAAAGTAGCAGGGAAAATAGCACCTCTAGGTCTTATAAGTGCCTGGCACAGAAAAATATGGTATGAGATAGACACTAAGGCAAAGAGAGAGAGAAAAGAATCTGGGCTTATTTGTCAAGGCTTATGCTTAAATTGAGAGTCTGAAAATGTCACCAAGCAGCACATTTATAGACTTCAAATATTCCTGTCTGATGGGAATACTCTGAGAGGGGACATCAGAAGTACCAGTGCATCTCCTCTGCACTGTGTTTTATAAACACACAACAAGACCCCAAGCCCCTGTGCTAAGTTATAATGCTTAATTCAAACGTGCATTTTGACCCTGCTTCTCCTGAAGGCAATGAAAATTCTGACACAAGCTTTTAGGAGGGTGTGGGTGGTGCAGGGTTGTGTTATTAAAAACAATTATCAGCATACCAAGAAGCAATCCTTGCAGCTTTGCCAAAATTACTTAATTTACCATCTTCCAGCTCCTGTAAATTTCCTGACGCTTCCCATTGGAAATGGATTTGTACCCCTGGTGCTGGAACCATGCTAGCAGTGACCTTTGCACCCTGTCACTCTAAGACTTCACATGGCAGGGAACACAGAGCTGGAGAAGGTGTGTCAGAAAGAAACTGAAAATCTAAACTAAGAGCAGGAACAATGATAGCCTAATGTTGGCAGAAGTGCCATGCAAATCTAGCAGTCAAAGTTTTCTTTACTGCTATAACAATCAGTGGGATAACATCAAAACTGCTCATGAAAATACTTCCCCCAAACATGTGAACTAATTTGATCCAACCTCATCTGACCGTGATGTGTGAGAGAAAATTGTTTCCTTAAACTGGAAAGGGGAAAAAAAAAAAGGAAATCTCTAAAAGATAGAAACTCTTTCTAAAGTGAAAGAAACAAGACAAGAAACTTCCTTTTACGGGCAGAATTATATATTCTTAATACGTAGGTTTTAAGGTATAAAATTTCATTTTGCTGATCATGACCTGTCATCAGTAAGAATTATCAATAAACATTCTATTTCCTCATTAAGGTAGATGGAGGGAAGAAAACCACAAGGTCACATGGAATAAAACTGTTCAAGTTGTGAATAATCATAAGACACTTTGATGTGAACAAAAGATTTTAGTGTCACAAATTCAGCCTGGTTAAGAGCTGAATGCACTGAGGCTTTAGAACAAATCAATGGCCAGCAGCATATGAGGTGGAAACTTTTGTAATTATAACTATGATCATACACATGGTTAAATACATTTACTGACAACATGAACTACATGACCAAGACAAAGGAAGAACTCTTTAGAGAGGTTTGTTTCCTTATCAAGGAAACTTAATGTTGAAATTAAAGCAAATCTTGAAGTATTAATATCAAGATTTTACTGGATGAGGGTCCCTCCTATTGGTAGTGCCAAGGACCACAAAGTGAATGTAATATTGTCGGTAAGCAATACAATTTCCATTAAATGATCTTAGCTTTGGAGAACAAGAATGTAAAATATTCAAGACTAGAAGAGCAAGACAAGAAATCATCAGCTCCTTGCTCTGGCTGCACACTTTTTCCTCCCCCAGAAAGTTTAAGCAGTAGGCTACTGCTGATAAGATCAGATGACATCTCTGCCAAATCAGCCAGGAAGAGACTTCAGGCATCACCATGAGCTCCTGCAGCATATACTCAGCAGGGTAACTGCACAAATACTCACTGAAGTACCTAGGAAGCTGCACCACCAAAAGCAACTGGTTACCAGATCACCTTCTCCAAAGTCACTGTTACTCAAGGATAAAATTAACCAAAAAATAACAAGTTAATGAAAAAATTCACATTAGCTGTGGTAATACACATTGTATCCCATTTTCTGTTGGTAACCTTATCTCTAAATAGTGTTTGCATTTTCAGTTTGTGGGTTATCAGCAATGGAGATATTAAGTCATCCCTTATTTTCAGAAAAACCAGTAACATATAAGGGCATAGACAGTACATATTCTTAGCCAGCCTGCTTATATCCAGAAAAACCCACTTGAATAATTTAACTTCAAAAATTAAATTATGACTTCTATAAAGATACAGAAATTTAGAAGTACATATTTTGTTACCCAGAAGTGGCTGCTAGCTGTGAAGGTGAAAATAGTCAATACTGGAGGTGGAGTGACACTACAGCAAAATGATAATGGTCTGCTCTGCAAATCTCTGTTTGCATAGGAAGCAGCTTCTATAATTTCCTCTAACAGTTCAGTGAGAAAACAAGTCTCTTTTGTGTCAGTCCCTATCAAAATTATAAAAAGGATCTTTTTAAAATAATCACAAAATAGTACATCATGTGTTTTCTAGATGTTGGGGGAAATGGAAGGAAACTATTCCAAGTGTGTTAACATAAGAATCCTTGTCTTTCAGTTACAAAGTATACAACGAAAACAGTGTCAAGACACTGAGTGATACCATGCCAAATATCACAGAACACACAAGACCAACACTTGCTTTTTGCAAGGAACTACCATCACCAAAATCAGACAGTTATTTTGAAGATCCCTCTTCGTGGTTTGTTGTTATCATATTACTGTTACACAATTTCTAGAGTTCCAGAAGGTGGTTTTCTCACAAGCAGCTCTTCCCAGCAGTGTTGTTCCTGCTTCTTCCTCAGAGCTCCTCCCTTTTATCCCCGTTATCTTCATTAGCCACAGCTGCTGCCCAATTAAGGACATCACAGCTGCAGCCCATTTAGAACAACTAGGACTGGGGCAAGGCCACTTATACAATACATAGATTTTACTAGGACTCCTACTATAACGGTTAAAGACCTTCTCATTGCAAGAAGAAAAGTTTTGGAAACTGTTACAGAAAAAAAATGAGGCTCACTGAATTTCTACACCAAATAGGTACCAGAAGAAGCTGGTAGCCTCAAAATTTGTTTCAAAACTGTAGCTCCCTTGTATGTTAGAGGGAATCTGAGAGGCAACCAGGAGGTGTAATAGGTGGAGCCACACAAGCCTGGGCTGTCACAATCCTAGCCTCTTTCTTTTATAAAAACACTTCCAGAAATTCACAGAACCACACTGACAGATTTCAACGTGCTCTTGCAGCTTGCTTGTTAACTGGATTGTGCCCCTCAGCCCACACAAGCCCCAGCAAAACAAAGTTCAGTGGATTTAGCCAGCCTTAGGACACCTTTGAGTCAGCCCCCACCCAAGATAAAACCAGTGAGCTGCAATCAAAATGTGACTTCTATTTCCTCCTCCTCCTCCTCTTGTTACTATGTGTCCTGCAAAACAGTCAGACAACACCGGGCTTTATTGACAAAAGGCAGCGTGGTAAAGGTGAAAGAACTTTAATGAGCACCAACAGGAAATACCTTGGGACTGTAGTGTCCCCACAGCACAAATGACATTTTCTTAAATCACAGGGCAGACAAAAGTAATTGCAACGCTTCCTATCACTTCTTTATTTTAGTTTCAGGTATTAAAATGATAAAGCTATACTCCCACTTAAGTTTCATCCTTTTCAGACTACAGGATTAAAACAGATCCCAAGTTCTTACTCACAGCCAGAACAAACAGCCCAAGGCTCCAGTTCTACAAAAGCTAACAAGGCAAAATGATTAATGATAGTAAATCAATTGATCTACTAAGAAATGTACAGGGTGTTTATGGGAAAACACTGCATAGATGCACCTGTGGGTAAGCCCTGTGTGTATTTGTTCACTTTTTGCTACCATTCTCTATATTATGAATTTGGCCAAGAAAAAAATGAAATCTTGGGTATGACTAGGGAAAAAACAAAGAAAAAATACCAACCCAAATCCAGAAACCAAGATTCTGGCCATGGGAAGATCAGACTGACACATGGATATCCACACCACATTAGAAACAAAACCTCAGATTTAGAAGGGATGAAAAGCAACAGAATGGAAACAAGGAGGAAATGCACGAGGCCTCAGTTGAGAAGGTAAACTGCTTTGGAATAACACTGCCCATGGAAATCTCAGAGAAAGGAAAGGAGGAAGGAGTCAGAAATGGAGAACGGTGAGCCCTCGAACTCTGAGACTGAAAGGAAATGAAACCAAAGACCAACAAAGCATTGCTGTTCTAACCCCACAACATTTCAAGTAAATGTAATTATTTTTATTAACATCCTCAAATGCTTTTTCCTCTCCCACTTAGAATGGCACACTAAACGCCCTTTTTATTTCTACAAAAAATTACTGTACATTTCCACTAAATTGCTGAACAAAATATATCTTTTCCCCTCAAAATGGCACAGAAAAATACCACAGTTCATAACATCTACAAGGCCCCTGTGACAAGAAAGTTGCCAAGAGAAGGTGCACTAGGAAGCTGATCCCTAAGAATATAAGAAATCTGCAATATTGTGTAACAAAACTAATTTAAATCAAACTGGAAGTCTGGATATGGATAAGGAAGAATTATGGAACACAAAGTCAAAGGAGTCTGGATATACCTCATGTGGATTTTATCCATGGTGACCGCTAGTAAACCTAATTAGGCTGTATTACTAGAAATAAAGCAAACTGACCTGTCTCAATAGAAGGTTTTTGCAGTTCTTATTAAGCCTAATGTCATGTTTAAACTATTTGAAATAAAAATCTTGTCGTTAACAAAAGATTGCACATGACTGACCTAAATCACTTGCATTTTTTAAAGATTTTGGTCCACATTAGAGGCATTCCCAAGCTTAATGAGGATTTTAGAAAAATAACGTGTTGAGGTAAATTAGACCAGAGTAGAACAAAATATTCCAGTTGTTCAGCCAGAAAAAGAAAATCAAATTAAACAAGTACAAATGCTTATGGAAGGAATGCCCGCTTTGCCAAAAGATAAAACTTAAAGAGTCTAGAAACTGGCCTTTTCTTTCAATCCTGCCTCAGTTATCCACTGTAGGTTTTTTACTCAGGTTTTAGAGCTTGGCAGCAGGATCTAATTGCTTCTGGAAGTTTTCTGCAGAAATTGAGACTGTAAATTTTTTACAGAATAAAAGCAATTAGAGATGCTAAGAATAGGTTAATATTTTTCAAAGACACATCCAGGATAATTTATTACAGTTCACTTTCAGAAAATAATATGGTGAGAACGATTTCCAGGATAGCAGCCTACACCTGCTTTGTATCTCGAAATCCTGTATTTGCAATTTATTCATAAGAAAATTTCAAAACAACACTGGTCTTCCAGCCACAGGTATGACTCAGTAGTGAAATTACTGTTATTTGCTGCTGCTATTCAGGATTCAAACACTGATCTATGGGTGTAAGGTAGAGCTTCAAAAAGAAAGGCAGCTTCTACCCATCTTTGTAAAAAAAAAGAATATATATATTCTGAGAATTCTAAGAATTGAACCATATTGGACCAATTAAGCTCATTGCTTTTGGAGCACAATATCCACAATTTAGTCAACTGTGATATAATAATATGGTGCAGGTTATAAAAAAAAATACATCAGTAAATCCAGGAGAGAAGGGCCAAAAGACAAGGAAGGAGTTTAGTCAGGTACATGCACAGCCTCAAATCCTGCACAGAGGTTAAAAATTCACACACACCCTCAGCAATACATTTTACAGTTATGATCATACCATAAAAAAACCCTACTGGATTAACCCTTAAACATGAGATGTTCTAGTAACAGGGAATTTATTGTGCTGTCATGAGGTTTATAATGCCCACTGAGCAGACTAACTCATATAATTGTATTTCTCCATTTGTCCCCATTAGCCCAAAGCATGCCAGGAATTTCTGTACAGAATAAAGGCATTTCTAAAATTCCTGGAAACTAAAGTATTAGTTAGCTTTCTATCTAAGCAAGCCATGCTCCTTTGCAACAAACAGGACATTACTGACAGAAGTCAGTCAACCTGAAGACACACACCCCAAATATGCCCCAAAATAGCAGCCCTGGAGTACTTCCAAACTTCCCCTGCCCAGCAGAACAAAAACAGCCAAAAAAGAACACTCTTTAAACTTATTTCTACTTAAAATTAAGGGTCTTGATTAAAAAAACACTTGGTGAAATGGAAATGTGCAAAGAAACAAACACGTAAGGATGGATTAATGCCTCACTCTACTGGAAACTAATAAAAATCAAGTACAATTAACTGGATGGTCTCACAGCTCATTTGATCACATCCCAACTGCTGATAAGCTTCCCAGTAATTAGTTTACTGTGTTCAAGGAAAGAATCAAAACTAAAATAAATGTGAGGAAAAAAATCACAATTGAAAAGGTTTAGACCTTAAACACAGAGCTATCTAACACTAAAACCTACATGGGCAACCAGTCTTCTACATATTTTCCTACAAATACTGCTTCCTTCTTTTTCAAGTAATTTGGTGTAGAACTGCATCTGTATAAAAGATATTTACACAATATTCTGAAACAGAGATTTGAAGGTTGTTTTCTATTTGAGAGCACTGAAGAAACTTCTTATTTCACCCTAATCAATAAAAAGCATTTAACTGCTGGCTGCAGCTGTGTAACAGAAACAACAGATTACATAAAATAAGCAGTAAAGCATTATTGAAAACAATGTCAGAAATTTATGTGTCAAGAATGCCACAATGTCTCCTGCATTGATGGAGCCCCATCAGTTCACATGGCTCAGCTGCAAGCAATGAAACAACTCACATTTAAAATTAGGGATATGCCAAAGCACACTAAGTGGCCTTGACAAGCTCCTCCTTTCCCAGAAAGAACTGAATAACTGGTTTTGCTTATGTCAGACCAGGAGGTTTTCCAATTTTTATGACTAGACTAAAAAGAAGTTGATAACTTTTAGAATGTAATTACGGAAAAAAAAGTATTTCTAATGTGTTAGATAGTATTAAGGTTGCAAAGTACTGAGCACCAAAGTCTACTTTAAAAAAAACCAAAAAAAACAAAACTTGAACAAGTTGCTTGCTAAGTCCTTTACTGTCTGCTAAGAATAGGACCTAAATGAATTATTGTTTTTTAACAGCTGTTTTAAAAACAAAATATAAGCAACTCATAGCTGAAAATAGTATAAGCAACTCATAGCTGAAAATAGCTGTGATTTTGTTCAGGACCTATAAAGA
This sequence comes from Zonotrichia leucophrys gambelii, assembly GCF_028769735.1. Lineage (NCBI taxonomy): Eukaryota > Metazoa > Chordata > Aves > Passeriformes > Passerellidae > Zonotrichia > Zonotrichia leucophrys. The sequence goes on from NC_088172.1 coordinate 99,811,460, forward strand.
GATAAATAACAAAGAAAAGGTGCAGAAGCCTAGAGACAAGATTTTATTTTCTTTTGTAACTAATATGTAAAAACAAACCTAGCTCAAAAAGGGGATTACCATCTTTTTTAAACAAAAACCATTAGAGAGATCATCAGAAGGATAACACAGACAACCTCTCTGTCGCAGACATGTTTTATGAAAACTCCTTTCCTCAGGATTTTTCCTCCTGAGAAGCTGAGAGGCCTCAGGAACAAAATGTAAACATTGATTATCTGCTGCTGTGGAATGCAACAGGTGGATCTTTGATTGGCTCATGTTGGTGGTTTGTAATTAATGGCCAATCACAGCCCAGCTGGGTTGGACAGAGAATCTGAGCCACAAACCTTTGTTATCTTTCTTTGCTATTCTATTCTTAGCTGGCCTTCTGATGAAATCCTTTCTTCTGTTCTTTTAGTATAGTTTAAATGTAATATATATCATAAAATAATAAATCAGCCTTCTGAAACATGGAGTCAGATCCTCGTCTCTTCCCTCATCCTAAGACCCCTGTGAACACCATCACACCTCTCCACAACTCTGTCTTGAAAAATTGCTTGCATGGTGATAAAACCATCTCCAATACCCAGAACAGATGCTGCACAACTGAGTAACAGAAGTATGAGACCAATGATGACAGCCTAGTGTATGACCATATCAGCACTGCATAAACACCATGCATTTCAGTTCTACTGGAGACCAAATGAGAACAATTTAATCCATCTTCCAAAGCCTTCTTCAGTGGGAAAAAAACAAAAACAAACAAAAAACCCAAACCAAACAAGAACAACAACAAACTGAACAAAGCCAATCAAACAAAAATTTTACTAGAGGACAGTTTACATTTTCCCAACAAGAGCACAGATTTAATCAAGCCACTGACCTCACCATGGTATTGGTGGTGCCCTCCATCTTCCCTCACTTTCATCACCACACATTTTGAGGTTTATTCTATTATTCTTCCAATGCATCCTAAAGAACATTGTCCTAGTTTCTTTTTAAAAGCAATTCAAACTGGAGCCATTGGAAGGAAAGAAGGTTTTCCCAGAACCAAAACATCTCCAAAAGGTTCTTTTTATCACTACAGTTCTCTTTCAAGTTCACCTTATCAGCCTTCGTTACCTCCCTCACACTCTTGCGTCAGCGTGGCAACTCACACACAAGTAGAAAAGAAAAAGCAAAGTGCTTGGAATTCTCAACAGCTTTTTCTGGTAAGCTCCAGTTGCTATAATTAGACAAGCCCTTTTCTAAATCACAAATACAACTATCAATAGAGATAAAAATGAAAACTAGCATCAAATACATAGAACAAGCCAAATCTAAATGTTCCAGTTTCTTCCTGTTATCTCAAAATGTGCCCTGATTTAACCCTCAGAACACAAATTTATTGGCTTTTTCCATGGCTCTGTTAGCATAAAGGATACCTATGCAATATAAACAACAAAATAATCTTATTAACAACTCACAAAACTAATACTGTATAAAAATAGGGAATGCAATTATGTTTTCACTTAAAGCCAAAGGGTTTTAGAAGTAAAGCAGCTTCTGAACCACAAAATAATTAACCTGAGACTTCTAAGCAGTCTAATGTCATTTCAAGCAACAAAAAAGGCTGAAATTCTACAAAAATTTAAAACTCAACTTCACACTGTTGAGACCTTACTTTCTCCACTTACTGAGTTAAACTTGCAGTATCATACCAAAATATGAACAATTAGTCCAGATCTCAATTCTTTTACATGGATTCACTTTTTAAATAAGTTATAGCTCTAGATTACAAGTTCATAAAGTAGCCCTAAAAGATCTAAGTACTAGAACATGAAGCTTCTTAGTTCCCCTAAATATAGCAGCAGTCACATGGCTGTCATTAAGACATTAGCTTTTCCGTGGTAGAATACCTCCTAAACCTTTCCCCCAAAAAAGTCAGATTGTGGTTCAATTTTACATGAAACACAGCAGATAACATCTCAGACCCAGAACAGTCTGTATAAAAACACACATCCACAAATGCAACCTCAACTCAAACCCCCCACAAAACCAAAGACTAACACCTCAAAACTACATTGCTGAAAAGCAAGAAAAAATGATTTGCTGCTCAACAGGAGTCTGTGATCACTGAACAGCTGTTTATGAGCCTTTTCTTAAAATCAACAGACTATAAATAAACCTTATTTATTTCTACAAAGAATAATTTATTTTTAAAAAAAGCAGTTTAAGATGACAATTAGTTCTCAGGAGTAAATTTGTACTCTGCACTTTGTACACATACACACAGCTCCCAGTTCATACCAGTTCCCTCACCAGTTCCAATACATTCACATTGCACTCTCCATTATAATCCATCCAATCTGTGGATATTTGGCAGAAACCTACAAAATGCCAGCATCCAACTGACATCCACCAATAGATACACCAGGCCTCAAGTTTTATTCCACTAATGGAAAAAATAAATTAATACACGCTATTTTATATGGTACATTCAAATCCAAGAGCCCTTCACACACAGCAGCTCTCTGAACTCCCTGGTGTAAAACCTGTGCTACTTTTCCTGCTGTTCAAATAGAGGAGCTAAAAAAAAATGAGCTGAAAGCACTTCAACACTGAGTCCTTTAGAGAGGTGCGGGCAGAGTCCATGATTTCTGGCTGCCAGCCTTCCACTTCTGCCACTACTCAGCACATCTCTGACTTTAAAACCACATACAACCTCTCTCTAATCAACCACTTGCCTTGTTCCTCCTTCTGGGGAGAGAGATAGGAGAGGTCAGGGTTATATCAAAGCACAGGTACCCTCAGTAACTCCAGAGCACTGGAGGGTACCCAACCTCTCTAAGAGCTTGATTTTGCCCACTCCCTGATCCCAAAAGGAATGCCAGAGAGTGCCAGCTTCACTAGGAGGGCTGGCCCTCAGAGGAGACACCCCTGGAGGTGTTTGCAGAATAAAGACATCACTCACACAGACACTTCCACCAGCAGGTACCAGCCACTGCTGGCTCTTCCATGTCACCTCACAAACCCTCCTGGAAAGCTCCCAGGGCTGGGCAGCAGAGCTGGGAGCACACAGAGAACCACAGCAACTCAGCCCTGGAAATGGGAGCAACTGGTTTTTCTCTGAAGCCTAAGAGTCCTGCTAAGGCACAGCTGGAGCATGAGAGTGGAAAAATAGCAGGAAAAATAGGCCAGCAAGAAACCTTATTCCAGTGCAGCCTTTCCAAAACAGTGTATTATTTCCATCAGCAGATGGGAAAGCTTATTACAGAAATCTTCAGGTACTGTCAGAGCCTTGCAATGATGCATTTGCCCATTAAACAACCACCACTGAATGCACCAGCACCCAACACAATGGGTCCTAAACACACTGTTGCTCTGATCATCTAGATATGGTTAACTTGGTTGTTATTGTTATTATTTACAGGGTATCAGCTGGCTGGATCCACTGCAGACTACACTAAGTTCCTGCATAAAAAAATACCCTTGGAGCCATCATATTTTCCCACTGTTTCACAGCTTCTGTATGCCAGTGACAGTTTTAGAGGGAAGATTCTTCAGAAGTACTTTGAATTACTATTTCCTCCTTAGCTAGAATGCATTAATTATAGCCTGTTCCTGCAGATAATAAGAAAACAAAAACCAGTGCAATATGAACACTACAAGAAACTTAATTACTGAGTCAGATGTCCTTTAGATGTCAGTATGACTACAGAAAGGAGCAGGAAAATAAAACACACACATATCAGCCTCGAGTTGTTAGATCAGTTATCAAAACAATGTCTTTTCTCAGCAACTTCATTTTGAAGAGCTCAACCACCTAATTAATCAAATGCCTGTTACATGTTTCAAAAATATGCTTTTTTTTAATAAAGAAAGTCTGCTGATGTATTTATTACAAAGCAAATGTGGCAAATGGTTCTATATGCAAATACAGAAGTGCAGCATGACTTTGAAGTTTGAAGGTCAGATACAGTAACCATTCTCATCAAGGTTCTTATGTCAGACTGCATCTTCTGGTTTACATCTAAGTTTAGGAGGAGGAAGAAAGAGAATTAAAAAGAAAAGAAAAAAATAGAGTCAACCAGTTCTGTGACAACTTAAGAAGAACTGGCACAATATCATTCACCTGCTTTCCTTTAAAAATCTGCTAATACCCTATCTCCCACAAAATGAAAAGCCTGCCAGGGACACACAGATTTTCATTCTGCTTTTCAGCTTTGATTTTCCTGATGAAAAAACAATCTACTTAAGTCAGCAACAATTTTATATTAAAGAAGAGAATGTCATCTTCTCCATCTTCACAGATGTTTCAAACCCTTATCATTTCAGAAAGCTGAAGGATTTTCTTGTTGATCAACATGTTTTATTTTAAAGCAGCATAGATTCAACTGCAGAAGCAAATCAGTGGATTGTGCATTGATATTTTTGCAGGCATCAGAGAATTTATCCTTCACCATTCCATATTCCCAGCAACTTCAGGACACAAAACTCAACAGCTGGGCCTGAAGGCAAGCAAATATGCTAGGAACACAAAAGTCTGATCCATGTCAAAAAAGAAAAATAAAAAACAAGAAGCATGTTTTACATGCATACCTCAAAGACAAAAAACCAGTACAGATTTCTTTTTAGCACCACCACCACATTTAAATACAGTGAAACTGACAACACTTCCCAGTAAAACACTGAGTTATAAACAATCCCCTCTCACACATAAATAACAGAGACATTATACAAAGCAGACAGGAACATGGACGGATGTACACAAAATAAACACATTGAAACTTACCCCACTCCAGATACTCAAGGATGTTCTTCTCTCTTCTCAGAGGGGAGTTATTACATTCATCATAAAGGCAGATGAGTATATCCAGCAAGGTTTCCACACTGAAGCATTGCCCATTAGTCTGTGTTGGCCCATCCAAAATAAACTGCTCCAACTGCTTCAAACGCACTTCTCCAGACATGGTTGTTTCAGTTTGCATTGGGGTTTCTTTTTTAATGATTATTATTACTTTGTCAGAAAAACAACAAAAAAAAAAAAAAACTTTTGAGGGTTTTGTTGTTTAAAAAGAAGTCAACAGTATTTTTAACAAGTGTCAAACTGTGACGGTCCTTAATTGCCAGCCCACCTCGGGGTTCCCAGCCTGAAACTAACCAACACCTTGGAGTTTCAGACACACACACACCGTGTGGATATCTGTGTATTCATGACATTTAAGAGAAGAAAATAGTTATCCTAAAAAAAAAATTAATAGGCTTAGTAAGAAGTGGGGCAAAAACAGCATTCCTGATGCTTTAACAATAATAATTGCACTCAAATTCAACCGAGACTGCCTGACACCGATTTCACCGTGCGTGCATAGGCACACGCAGTTATATATTTAAGAAGGTCTTCTCCTTCATTCCCAATGCAGATCATGCAGCGCGATCCTGCGAGGAGCCCCGCCGCAGCACCACGGGCTAAGAGCCCCTCCGGTTCCGCTTCCCAGGACGGATGGGAAGGGAAAAACAGATGTATTTACGTATTTATATAAGCAAAAGGCAGCAGAAACGAGGGCGCACACCGGCGGGCAGGCAGGGAGGGATGAGGGGCCGCGCAGCCCCGCCGCCCCCGCCGCCTCCCCCGGCCCCGGCAGCGCCTCCGCGGCCACCGCGGGGTGGGGCGCAGCCCCCCCTCCTCAGGGCGCAGCCACGTCCTGCCCCGGGCAGCCTTTCCCTTCCTCCTCCTCCTCCTTACCGAGTCTCCTTTTAAGGCTTTTCAGTGATTCAAAAAAACTAAAGTCTTCATTGTCGCCCCCTTCTCCTCCGCTGCGCCAAGGGGCGGCGGGCGGGACGCGCGCCCCGACACACCGGCACAAGCGCTCCGAGCCCTGTCAAATCCTTCCCATGGCTGCGGCGGCGGCTGCTGCTGCTGCGGAGACGGCGCCCTCCTCCTCCTCCTCCACCCGGTGCGCGTCCTGAGGCGGAGGAAAAGCGCCGGCGTCTCCGCTCCGGCCGCACGCTGCGGGCCGGGAGGCCCCGACGACGGCGGCGGCGGCGGCGGTGGCTTCACTCCGGGCAGCTCGATGGTGTCCCGGCTTCGCCCTCCCGGGCAAAGGGCATCCTCGGGCAGTGCGTGTGCGGGGTGTGTGTGTGTGCGTGCGCGGGGCGGCGGGGAGGGGTAGCGGCGGCGCCCTCCCTCCCCGGCTCGCTCCCTCCCTCTCTCTCCGCTTCCGCGCCCTCCTCTCCCCCGCCGCTCCCTCCTTCCTTCCCTCCCTCCTTCCTTCCTTCCCTCCCTCCTTCCCTCCCGCGGTCACACGCGGCAACCGCCGCCGCCGAACGCTCTGCAGCCCAACATGGCGGCCGCGGCGGGGGGGAGCCGCCGCCGAGCGCCGCCGCAGCGCGGGGAGCCGAGCCCGGGGCCGCCGCTACTGATGGGATTGAGGGGAGGAGGGGATGCTGCTGCTGTTGCTGCAGCAGGGAATGCAGGGATACGGGCGGACCCAGGGATACGGGAGGGAGAGAGGGCGGGAGCGGGGAGGCCGCAGCGCAGCTCCCCGCAGGCTGCGGCCGCCCGGGCTGGGATATCCCGGGCGGACCCGCCCGTCCGGCCGGGGATCCCTGCGGGCTTTGCCCCGAGCCGAGGGGAGCGGTCGCCGCCGTTGCCCGGCCCGGTTCCGCTCCTGCCTCCCCGGCAATGAGGCTTTTGATTAAAAATCCCGGCCTGGTTATGGAGGGTGGGCAGGGGGAGGAGCGCCTGCTTGCTCTTCCAAAGGGATCTGCCGAGCTCCAGGTGCGAGCAAGGACTCCGGCTCCCTCACTCTTCGAGGCCTTTAAAACGTGACAGAAAATGCGTCGGCTCTTGACGGTTCTGTCCCCGCTGGCCTCCCCTCATCGAGCAGGCCGCCGTGCCGCCACCGTACACGCCGGGGAAACAAGCTCCTTTTGCGGGCATTTCAAGCCCATGTCGCTTAAGAGAGCTGGAGGATATTCTTGTTGATCAACGTGGGTATTTTTAGGCGATATAGACTCAGCCGCAGAAGCACATCAGAGGATTTTGCGTTGATCTCTTTGCAGGGCCGCCTGAGGGGCGGAAAATGGCAGCTGCCCACCGGCACACCGCGACAGATCTCCTGGCCAGGGGTGCCAGGGATGCGCTGTGGTGCTCGGGGGATTGAAGGTCATCTCTAAGACAACTCATTGTCACTTCAGTTCGTCCTTCCTCAGAAGCCAGGTGAAAGGGAAGGAAGGCCCCACAGCCCCCAAAGGTCATTGGCTGTGGGTGAACTTCAGCATTCTTCTGAAGCCCACCAAGCCCTGCATCTTCTGGAGCTCAGGGGAAGGAAAAAGCTCAGGCATCTGTTCCCTCAGTTCAGTAACCAACAGGTGACCCTCAGTTGGGTTTTGCCATACTAAGCATCTATATAACACTTATTTTTTTTAAACTGGCCTTTTTACCAGCTGATCTAAAACATCAACAGTGTTATGTACCCAGTAAAATGTACTACACAACATGATTAAAGTCTTGTATGTTTGTTCAGAATCGCTCAGCTGTATGTAAAGTCACTGGTGCAAAGTTAGAGAGAGCAGTGACTCCCACCCTGTGCATGCAGAATGGCAGAGCAGACTTGGCGAATGAAGAAACAACATGCAGAGAACTTAATTCTGAAAGCTTTTTGTGCAAAAACCCTCTAAGAAGTGTCAGAAACCACTACAACTGTAAGTGATGGGTAGAAGATAGGATTAAACTAACAAGGAAAGGGTTTCCTTCCTGTGCTGAGGTACACCCATCTTGTCACAGGGATGACAAGAGCCCTGTGCCAGTGTCTGGGGTGCTGCAGTCACAGCTGTGCCTCTGGCAGGAGCCTGCTCCAAAGCTGTGGCACACAGGCGGCTTCACAGTGAGAGTAAGGCATTTCCTGCTGGCTCTCTGCTGAACTTGTGGAAATCGGGATTGAAGCTGGGGGTGGGGGATGCCTGATGACAGCAATAAAAATAAATTGCTATTGCAGGGGTAGGTGGCCCAGATCAGATAGCACTTCCTATAGGGGTTGGAGACACGTCATCCAAGTTCATCCCGAGCGTAGATTAACCATTAATAGGGTTGCAGAGGGAAAATGGAGAAGACTAAGAGTTAAAGGGATGTTAGCTCCTTGGACTTTGGCACCGATTGGCAGGGAAGTGAACTGAAGAACCAGTGCCAGAGATATGATGGGTGTGGATATTTCACTTATTTACTTAGGTTACTGTGTTTTCCCTAGCCAATTATAAAGTCTTTCCTTGTTTTAATTGCAGACCAAGTGTTTGCAAACAAGGATGGATACCCAGCAAAGGCTGTCAATTTCCCTATATTTCTGGTTTTGAAACTGAACCCTTGTCAATATCCACATCAAGACAGTTTTTTTCAGTGTTCTCAGCCTGAGGCTGCAAGTAAAACCACGTATAAGCTACAGTTGAACACAAAACCCAGGATTTTTTTGTTCTCTCCTTGTTTAATAGCCTGTCCAGAAATAAAAAAAGGCATCCACGTAACAACTGGTGATACACCCACTGGGCTGTAGTCAGCTGTCATGCCACAGAAGCTGTGAGGAACAGGTAATACCAACAATGACTGCTGACACATTTATTTGCTGGGAGCTATCTATGTACCAGATGAGTAATTCTCACACTACACCTGTGGGATGGAAAAACATTTCTCTGCCTTATAAGACTTTAGTCCAGAATATTTAGAAAGCCAACAAAATAATTCAGTGTAACAGGAAGAAATTCCTCTTCCCTCATACATGCTGTCCTAAAAATATACCCAAGTTGTGCAAACATACCCCAGTATCTTTCATAATTATCATGTGTTTGTTTCACCCTGTTCTTGTTTTAATAATACTGCTATCATATTTTCATTTTATTGCTTAGCTTTACAAATGTTTACAGTACCTCAACCATAACTAATGATAATCAGGAATTTATATCTTACAGTAAGTTAAGCAAGCTGATAGCAGCAGAGGGAATAGTGGGGAAGGAGGAGGATACGGTTGAAGCAATGTAGTTTTATATATTAACAACATATATGTTGAGTGTTTCAATTTGTTGGTTTAATAGAGAAAAATATAATATTATAATATATTGTTGCTATAATAGAGAAAATAGCCTTTTCTCTTCAGGGACAAAGGTTTGGGGTTTTTTGGTGAAGTATTGTAGATATCTGGTTTTGGTGTGCAAACCATTTCTAAAGTCAAGAGACCCCCCCCCCCTCAAACTTCATTCAGCAGGTGAATAATGTGATCTACCTTGTGACAGGTAGATCTACTACATGCCTCAAGAATGGCATTTATGTGTTGGCAAAATTTTGCATCCAGGCTTTTCTGTTCTCTAAAACTTCGCTTTGTAGACACATGTTTTTTGTATTGATACAACATTTCATCTCCTGAGCAAAATTTTGTAGCATTCTGCAAAAACAGTGCTGGCACCCAGTTTATACACATGGGATGGTAGTGTTTGAAAAGGGGTCCTACAGCTGTTGCCTGAGCTGTAGTAATAATTTAGATTATTGGAAGAGATGCAGGTAGCTGCAGATGGAGCACACAGTGGTTGCACTCTAGGAGGACACTGAAGACCAGCATGTGTGAATCGACCAACACTTGTTCTAAAAGCTGTTTCACTGTAGTTTCACATAAATCTTGCTGCTGGAGCAAACTTAATCCTAGTGAACAGAGAGATCTCTTCACTGAAACTGATGGCTGTTGCAGAACTTTAATTAGTCTCAGTACCTATAATAATACATTTAGTAACACACTTTAGTGTTTTTAAAGACTTGTAAATCTACTTTCCCTAATTCTTTCCCTCTCTAACTCCCTTGCCAAAACCCATTTCTCCTGTGAGGTCTACAGAAAAGTCCAACTACAAGCACTAAATGGTACCTGGCAAAATTGATGCTTAATATTTAGCTAATCCCAAAACAATGATCATGAATGTGTATGTATATATAGGCATTGTAAATATGGAATTATCTTTCTCTTCCCTCATGCTTTTTTATTGGTCTTTGGAGTCTTATTTATAGTCTTAACGATTTTCTGTGAATGGCTGAACAGAATAATTTTACCTCAGAGAGAAGTTGCATCATGCTGATCTCACTGCACTGGATCTGTACTGCCCTCATCCCCCTGGTTTTAGTCTTCATTTAAAACTAATGAGAATGTGACCACCACTAGCATGCAATTTTCTGTGAAGAGTGAAGCAGGTTTGACCCTGTTGAAGTGCCCAGGGGTGCTGTGCTCTGAACAGAAACAGGATAACCTCTGTGATTAAAGAAGAGGAGAGGAAGGAATGGAATTACATTTATAACTGTGTGAAATTGATATAATTTGAATCCTGCTTTTATGATGCAGACTAGAAACTGACCAAAGTCATGTCTCATTCTGACCTCCAAATAGGACCCTGGTTTGCACTCTAACAATGCTGTTTCATCTCTCAATATGTTGTTTTCTTCCTGTGAAAGCAGGGCCAAGGCTGCCAAAGCTCTTAGGGCTGCTGTAAACCTTAATTAATGTCAGTGTAGCAGTCTGAGATTCTTCTCTTATTTTCCTTTCTTCAGTAACATAAATCTAAGACTGTTATTTTATTTTCTCTCTTGTTTTTGTAGTCTGCAATTGTCTGCAACCTTTCAAGCCTTCAGTCCCTCCAAAATCCGGTTCTTTCCTGTGGATTTCTCTATCTTTGCTGATGTTTATTCTACTGTGTCCAGAATCTGTTACCTGTGTTATGCCCTCTTCAAAAGTTAAACGCTCCTCAAGATAATTCACCCCTTAAATGATGATATTTAATGACATAGAAAGGTCATTGAATGTCTTTGTCAGGTCTTTGTCAGTTCAAGTGGCTTCTTAAACAGAAGAGTGCTGAGGAAGACCACATATTTATTTGTGAAACTGGATGGATGCAAATTTCTGCCACTGCCACACAAAGTACAGATAATCCATTGATTCAAAAGGAAAGTGGATGCATTTACATTGTCTGGCTGATGCCTATACAAAACTAGTGTTATACAAAGCTAGTGTTGCTCAACTTACAGCAGCATTTACTCAGCACCAGAGCTGCTTGTAAACCTCCTCTCTTTGCAGTGGTTCATAGTTTTTATTGTCCATAATCAAGGCTTTCAATGTCTATTGCTCTAGAATGAGTACCTCTTCTGCTGGTGAACACCCAGGGATGCGTTATGGACTTTGTTTTATTAAAAGGGTGTACTTAGAGATTAATTCAGCCAGGATCTCACTGTGAAAGTGATTTATAAAAAAGAGCTGCTACTGTCATGTAAGTAACATTGATGGAAGGGGTGAAGAATGAGGAAACTTGTGACTAAGATCTTAAAGAGATCACTTAAGAGATTGGGTGAAGAAACAGGATGAAGTGAGGAAGAATGGGATAGATGAAAGAGGGAAGAACACAATGACTAATTTGGAAATCATATGGGAAGGAAGAGTGATTTAGAAAGGGGAAGTCAAGGGCCGGGAGTTTGGCAAGAAAGAGGGCGGGAAGCTTGGGAAGAGGGATGAGGGAAAATACTTGTAAAACCCAAAAAATTCTGTACTTAGAGGAAAAAAAGACCAGAAAGAGCCTAATTTGGAATGTGAACACAGGGTGGATGAAGCTGGATTAACTTTATGTCTCAGAGTGCCTAGCTTATTACACAGAGAGTTCAAGAGATCACACATTAATCTCAATTTCCCCAAGGTTGTGGAATTTTCAGATTAGAGGTCTGACCAATTCAGTTGTTGTTTTAAAATACTGTTTTGGTTTATTTGAACTTTAATGAAAGAATACTGATATATTGAAAACAGTGGTGCCTCTACTTTATGTTGTTTATTTTTACCTTAAGAATTGCAGAAATAGGATCAAAGGTCTAAAATTCATCTTTTATTGGGAGAATAGATACAGACAATGGCAGCAGATGCAATTCAGACAGAAGTCTCTTTTAATCAGAGCCAGGACACTTAATGTAAAGAGACACTTTCATCATGGTCTGCAGATTGAAATAGCAATATTGTGGCTTATCAACAGTTGACATTTTGCATTTGTTTGCTAAATTTTATTTGGAAGGAGAGGCAGCAAGCCCCACCTCTGCCTTCATGGATTAAATTTGAAATCAGTCATCACGTTTTAAGTAAGTGATGGCACTAGCACAGGTAACAATGACTAGAAACCAGCACTTCTATTGTTTGTCAGTAGTACATTTTGCAGATTGATTCATTCTGCAGTGAAAACTAACAGAAAAAATGAAGTGCTCTGTAAAATTTGAGATGCTTGTGGAAAACATTTGTTGTAAAAAGAGGCCTCTTGCCACTCAGCAGGTAACTTCACCTCCCAAAGAGGAGAAAATCTTGAAATCATGGAACCATGGAATGATTGGGGTGGAAGGGACCTGAAAGATCATCCAGTTCCAGCCCCTCTGCCATGGGCAGGGACATTTTCCACCACATTGTTCAATGCCCCATCCAATCTGATCTTGAACACTTGCAGGGATCCACAGCTCTGTGCAACCTGTGCCAGTGCCTCACCACTTTCACAGTGAAGAATTTCTTCCTAACATCTAATCTAACCAGTTGGAAATGTGTTGTGTTCAGTAATGATCCCACTCAAACCAATGCCAAAAAAAGCCTCCTTGATCTCAGCAAGAGCATAAGTGAACTCATAATTCCTCCTGAAACAAACAAAACTGTTTGGACTTAGTTTTATGAAAACTAAGAGTGGTTTATATCTTTGCATCATGTCAACCATTTTTCTTTGAAAACTGTCACTGCACAAATTAAGATATTTAATTACATGGAAAGGTTAGAAGTGTGATTACAAGTGGTTTTTGAGGTAGAGAAAGGCAAATATTTGTACTGGTTTAATCAAAAAGTGTGAACATAACACTGGCTCGGATCCTTGTGTGCGGATAGCACCGGGAATAATTGTCCTTGTGGGAGGAGGGGCTGGCCAGTAGTACAGCTTTGTGTTGCTGGTAGTGCTCGCTCAGTGAATGGAGCCTCCCTGAGAGAGGTGAGAGCAGATCTGCTGGCAGCAGTACTCCCTACCTGCCTCCATGCAGGAGGGTGAGTTAGCCATGCATCACTTTGTCACTGTTTCAAGCAACCCAGCTCACCTCGGCTGAAAGGAGCTGGGCCTTGCCCAGGCCTCCCTCAGACATCAAAAGGAGGGGCAGCCTCCAGCATGTGGGCAAAGACAAGCTCCAGAGGCTGTGTCATGGACAATAACCTCTCCCAGTGAGGCACACACAGATCAGGAAAAGAACAGTGCTCTGCAGCCACAGTCATTCAGGGGACAAGTTTGTGTGACAGTGAATTTTTTTTAAGGCAGGAATATTGCTATGGATTAATTCAACTCACTCAATCAATCAATCAAAGTGAAGACAAGGACTAAAAGTACTAATTAAAAGCAAATATTTCCAATCAGAGTAAGTTTTAGCAACTCGTAACTTGAAAGTAATTTGGCTGGTTTTCCTCAGTTTTTGCAAAAGTGACTAAAATAGACCTGGCAAGCTTCAGACTCCAGCAGCTTTCCAAGCCAAAGTTATGATGAAGGGATGGAAACAGGGTGCTATAACAGAAGCTAGCTTCAGCCTTAACCACGGAGATGTCGCTGCCTCCCCTCAACATCCCAAACTATGCCAAAACACACTGGAGGCGAATTAAAATCATTAAATGAAGTGGAATGTTTCTAAAACTTCAGTCAAGTAATGTAATAGAAACATTCATCATAATACAGCTATATCTCAAAACCTTTTCTTCCCCACTTAGCCCAGAGCACCAACAATTTCCATGTGTGGTGCATCAGGAGGAAGCAAGGTCCAGCTACATTCATCACCTGGAGTCCAACATTTGCTGCCATCACTTTCTTGGCTTCCTTCTGAAGGGCAGGATTTCATTTTGGATTTCATTTCACTGAGTTTCCAATTTTCCAATGGAAATTGGTAATGAAAAAAGATTTTTGAAGATGTTAAAAATATTTGTATTTTTACAATTAAGAGTGATAGCCATAGTTATATGTTCTTAAAAAAAAAAAAAGACATCAGCAGTTACCAGCTGTTTTTTTGGCTTTCCCAACAAAGTGAAGAATGAATAATGAGGGAAGTGGCGAGTGGATGTATAATTAGCTTCCAGCTATGGCTAGCACAGCTCTACACAGCAGCAATCCTACAGTCACTAATCTCACTGCTCTCTCCTGCAGGAGGAGAAAATGAGCTGGGCTGAGGTCTCTGAACTTCATCCTCCCTCTGGTCAGGGACACTGGCAGACCTAGGGTGCAGAGCTGCAGGATATTCAATTTATTGCTGCAGTTTGCTCCAAGGCCTTCCCTAAGACTTAATTCCCTCGCCCTGCAGTAAAAGTGATAATAATGAAAAGGCCTATGATTCACAGTTGAAGCACTGTATCTTGCCTAAGTTAAACAAGTACCTAAGTGCTCTGCTGAACTGGGGCCAAGGGTGGATTACTGAGAGAGCTGGGCAGTCTTCCCATCTCCAGCCAGTTCACCAAGTAGTCTCAGGCTAATCATGGAGTTTTCTGGGGCTTAGTTTCCTGCACATGTTTATCACTGGGTATCTACTCTGACTGGTAAAGATAAGGTGATAATGAGGGAACATGAAAAAACTTCAGAGCATGGAAGAGGGAAAGCGCTATAGAGAAAACAAGTTTCTACATATTGGACATACATTGCATGTTACACTGTCCCTGTGACTTTTCTTTAGTTTCTGAACTCTGTTCAGTATTTATGAAAAAACATCAGACAGCTTATGAACAGAGAGCCCACTTCCACTAGAAATGGCAAGAGAGTAGTCTGAATCCCACCAGAACTAGGGGAAGAAGATTCAGCACTGCATGCAACCAGCATTCCAGAGCAGCTCAAGCTGTGTTGCCTTCCAGCAGCCTCATCATCCTGGCAGCACTGGCCTGCTGTAGGATGGGAATCTTTGTTCAGGCTGTTCATGCCATACAGCAGCCTGAAAAATGAACACAGCCTTCTTTGGAATGGCTTATTAAAAGGGAAATGGAACAACATCTTTGTCAGTCGGTGCCTGACCTGCACTGAGAGAGTTCCTTCTGATCAGATATGGAGCTTTTAAGGCTGTTTTTGCATTTCTCTGATTCCTACCTGGCAGAAAATGGCTAGAGAAAGGGCAAGAGTGTCACTGTGGAGAGCTTTTTATTGATATGGGAGAGGCCTGGTTACCACATAATAGTTTGCAAGAACAGACTTTCCTTTTAACACTTTTTTCTACTTGGAAATTTATATTTAGTTTTGCAAAGTTAGAGCAAAATAGCTTGGTGTATTGAATTGCAAGAGAGCTATCCTGAGTACATATGTTTACTTTATCTTTTGATACAGAGGAAATTAGCATTAAAAAAATTCTTTACTAAGAATGGATTATGTCAGAATACTAGTTTTGTAGCAAAACAAACAGACAGGAAAATATAAACACGCTAATCCATTCTGTGCAGGCTAAGAGCTGAGGTAGTGTACTCTTCATTAACAACTGCTACCTGATGTTACAAACACAATTGTGGAGGATTTAGTACCACATTACAGCTTCGAGTGTGAAACTAGAAAACATCAATGCTACTTTTGGGGATTTTGACCTACAGTTCTGAAAGAGATTAAGCTCTTTTTTCTTAAATTAAGTGGCCATATTTTGTTTATCCATAGGTTAATGCAGCACTGTAGCATACTTCTGCTTCTGTGACCTCTTCAAAACCTTTTTGCAGGCATTTTCTGATTCCCTACTTCTGCTGATTTAGAACCAAGAAAGACAGAAGAACAGTGAGTATCAGCAATATTTCCTTTTTCTGTTACACACTCATGGGTCAGTCCAGAAGGAGTTAGCACAGACCAAGATAACTATTTTTGCTTGTGTCCCCTTTCTGCAAGGACAGAATTCCCAAATTCTAATCTTACCCCCAATTTTGATTCACTTTCTGTGCATATAAGGTGTGAGGGGGCTGGGGCCAGCGTGCAAACAAACAATACCCATGGGGAATGGGCTGTTTTCAACTCCCCCTTTATGACTGTGGATTTGAAGGCTAAATTTTTTACCCCTTTTGTGGTAAGTGAAGGGGAAAATCCAGCTGACCAATGTAAGAAATAGAAATAGAGTCAGTGGAGAGGGACTGTGGAAAGGAGGTTGTAAGTAGGATGTATCCCATGTGAGTGGCTTTCAAGGCCCACCTTCTCATCGTTACTGGGAATGCACAGGAGAACAAGCAACACAAGCCCATTCTGGTGATTTACAACCATGGAAAAGGTCTCCTGAGCTGTTTGCCTGTTGTTTCAGCAGCCCATCTTTACCTGACCCAAGGCTGCAGGTGACGAATTGGTTAAGTAAAAGCTGTTCCTTGTCATCTCCTCCAGGGTAGAATGTGTGGGAAAATCTTAATCCTGACAGACAACAAATCCAGGGTTTGCCACTCCTTAGCTGAAAACAAACTGTTTAGAGAATACTTAATTCAAGGGCAAATACTATGACAGAAAGAGCAAATCCAAAAGATAAGTATGATATTTAAGACATTACTCAGTTGCAGGAAAAATCCACAACGCTCCAAATGTAGGCAGTGCCCACTAAAGGCATTGTTCAGCTAGGATGGAGGTTGGTCCTGGAGCTAATGAAAAAGGATATGATTCATCCCTTACAGAAACAACACTAAAATTTTTTTGTCAAAAAACATTAATGTGTGAATTACATCAAAGTAGACACTCCATCAAGAGCATAAGGTCTATTGCTTAGAGAGAGAGAATACTTAGTGTCTAATTACAATATCACTGAAGATTACAGTTTATGTGTTTAGGTATGTCAGCTGTCCAGCTGCACTTAAGTATCTTTCAGCATATCCATTACATTTGCATATGATATATGTAAATTAATATGTCCTTAACTCATACCTATTTCTGTGTGCAGAGATGCAGCATGCATGTATATACATGTATACATCCATAGGTATGATATAAGCACATATTCATTCAGAGCATTTTAATATAGTTAAAAAGCACTGTGCCAAAAATGTACACCATCTGTTTTCAATCAAAATAGCCTATTTCAGAGGAAGGGAGTGTTGTCTGGTGATCAGAGCGGGGGAACTAAAGAGTCAGGACTCATGGATTCCATTCCTGAATCTGCCAGGACTTGGCTGCATGGTTTTGACAAGATCTGTGACTCCTGTGTACCCTGGTTTCCCCATTTGCAAAACGGAGCAGTATCTACTCCTAGAATGTTGCAGTGGAAAACCTAATTAGTATACACTTGGAAAAATACAGAGGTTCTTGTTATGTCATCGTGGTATGTTTGAAGAGTGAAATTTAATTGAAAAGTACAGTACAGGATTTGTTTTAGAGACATACATGGCAGCTGAGTGTACAATTACAGTTATTTGTACACACTTAGCTTGCCTAATTTTTGAATGATAGTACCTGTAATAAAATTAATGGGGGAAAAATGGTGCTCAACACTTTATGAACCCAGCCAGTCCTGTAAAAGTTTTCACACTCTATTGAACAGGGTTTCCACGGTGACAGCTGTACACCAGTGTGTGAAATATGTGCTGTACCTAATTTTCATCCTGAAATAGGAAAATACAAGTGGGTATTGGGATTTTCCAGCAAGTTCCATGCAGAAAAAGCCTAGCTCCACTGAAGACAATTACAATACTCCTATTAACATAATTAGGACAGGATTTCACCCCGTCCACTTCCTTAGCTCCAGTGCATTCCTTTCAGGAATAGAGCAGGGATTGAAATGCCCATCCCACGGTGCTTCCTCTTGGGCATGCTGGCACTCTGGCACTGGACATTGTCCTTCCTCTGCTCAGTGGGCAGCACAGGGTTGGAGCCAGGTGGGTTTGTTGGGAGTGTTGTTCACTTGTGCCAAGTGTCACAGCAGGCAGAATGCTGAGGGTGCTCCATGCTCCTGTTCTCCCACCATCCTCACCTGTCAGCTCCCACAGACCTTTGCTTCCCCCATGGTGTGCACATCTGTGGGGTGTTAAGGCTGTGCCTTGCTTCTGGAGATAGAGATCAGAAGCACTTTCCGTTGGGATGAGAAACACCATCGAGCAAATTCAACAAATGCAGCAGCTGAGTAGTGCTGGAGAGAAAAAGGAGCAGTGTTTGTATGTCAGGGTTTGCCTGGCTGCCAGTACCAAAAGTGGCAATGAGAGAAATTGTGTGCTGAACGCTGCTTATGTATGCTGCAAACTGAGGCATTCAAGGATGTGGTAAGTATTTAATGTAAATATGAAAATCTTTCAACATCTGCATCTTTGTCATGGAGAAAAATGGGCTGAGCTTGTTTGGTTTGGATGTTTTTGACAGCTGCTGTTGCCCAGGTAGCACCTCATATCTCAGAAGGGCTGTTGCTTAAGTGCAGCTTCAGATGTACATTTAGGATCTTACCATACACACCCCTAAAATGAGCCAGTTGCTCATCCAAGTGAGCTGGTACAGTGACATACATGATAAAGCAAGAAAAAGACAAGGCAATATGAATCTCACAGCTATTAAGTGGATTTACAGGTTTGTCACTCAAAGAAATACTTCTACCCAAATGAATGAGGACAATGTGCAACATAAGGTTTCATTGGACACATGAAACAGTTGATTCAAACACCAGTTCTGGAGAATTGTATCCCCATGTCTGAGATCTTAAAAGCTTCATCATTCTGCCTGTATCTGTAAAACATATCTGATCTTTGGATCCTACCTGCTACATTTTAAAGAAAGGGTGTATTCATATAGTGCCTAGGAAATGCTTTGTAAATCCAGCTTTCAAGCCTCTTTCAAGCCTATGGAGCGTTTCCATCATATATGAGAGTTTCCATCATAGATATGTGCCACCCTCATTTTCAGCTGCCTTTAGTCAGAGCATTGAAGATAACAAACTTGCTAACCAGGATAAACTCTTCAGTTCTTGAACTTTTGTAAAATGAGATTCCCCTCTAAAGGAGGTACAATTACCAGCCAAATGAGACAGCACCTTCTAATTTCAGGCTGCCAGTGACACAAAGAAGCAAGCAGCCAGGGAGAATGGAGCTGGGAAGGAGGGTAGGGCCTGGTGGGAGTGGACTAAGGATTTAAATTTTGCCTTTTCTTTATGATAGTCTGTACTGGGAGGGGAGAGGGGAAGATGAATCTCTCAGGTGCAATAAATAAGAGGAGTTAATTCCATCAATTCATGCAGTAGGCTCATACAAATATCCCAGAGGCTCTTCTTATGCACAGACTTATATTTTGGGAAGAGAGAGGTTTTGCTCTTACGGCCCATTTGTTTTTCTGTCTCTCCACTGTGACTTCTAGCAGGGAGGCATGAAATAAGGGGGCATTGCCAAATGAGTATCAGCCAGTTCTGGGGCCAGGGCCAAGAGGCAGTGATAGGGAGCTCATGAAGAGTGCTGCCTCTTGGCATGCCCCACATGGAGGGCACTGGATTCCTGGGTCTGACCTTGAGCACTCAGGAAGAGAATGAGGAGGCTGAGCCAGGCAGCCCAGCTCCCTGCAGAGGCCACAGCCCTGGTGCAGAGCAGGGCCTGCTGTAGGGTAGCAGTCACTTCCACAAACAGAGCCTGGCACAGCCTGCCTTGGAAGGCCTGCTGGCTTGCCTTGTTTTTGAGGACACTTGTCTGACCCAAATAACAAGGATTTTGTGCTTTGCCAAATGCACTGGACATGTCAACAAATGCATAAAAGTGTTTGGTGTACCACCAGACTGAAAAAATATTTAGAATCTGAAAGACAATAAACTGCAGGTTTTTTTTCTCCTGTCATGCCAAAGAGTATGACTTTTAAATTACGTATCACTTCCTAAACACAAAAATTGTTCTGCAGTCTGTTGGCAATGGTGTTCTAAGGAATTTATAACTGAAAAAACCTTTATTTTGTTTTGTAATATCTTTTCACTATATTCAGGGATTATTCCTGACAGTGCCAAAAAGAGCCTTATGACTTCAGTTCATGCAGACTTCTCCTCAGAGGAGGAAAAGTGGCAAGAATAACTTCCTTAAATTCTTTATTCACATAAGATAGATGAAGTTTGTCAATGACTTTTTGACTGTGGAATTCTGCAGGTGTTCCAAGCTGTAAGGCAGCATTACCAGCACATGAGTTGAGATGGATCATAGAATGGGAGATTCTCTTTAATGTTTTACATATAAATGCTCCACATTGCCATTCTTAGGTGGATGCTACACAGTGCAATGGTCTGACATAGCCAACAGCTGTTGTGTCATTGTTTGGAACATGAGATCATCACAATGCCCCACAATACTTTCTTCTCAGGGATTGAATTGAGCAAGTATACATTGATCTTTTTTCCCAGTTTCTGCTGCTTTCTGTGTCAGGCTCTTTCTTTGCACAAGAAGTGCAAAAGCAGGCCTTGAAGTGAGCTACAGCAAGAAGTAGCGTTTGTGATTTGAGTCTCATGTGGGAATCAATATCCTGCTCCTGCTTTTGTTTTCTATCCATTCCTCAGTGTCTGGACTGTGGCAAAATACAGCTCAGGTGAGACAGAGTAGGACAGGGGCTTCTCTATGTCAGACATGAAACTTCTGCTGTTATTACAAAGAAAATGGAACAATCTGCAATGAGAGTGCCGGCGCACTCCAAACCACAGCCCTCCTAGACTTCTTCCAAGTCTGATGGGGATCCAGATGCAAAGGAACTTTTCCAAAAAAACAGACCTTGGCTCTCAGTGCTTCATGCTGCAGAGAATTATGCACTTTCTGAAATTTTTTCTTTGAGAACATTTGTTTTCCCGATGGTGTTACTTCATGGACTGTATTTACTTTTTCCATTTAGTTCATAGTTACCAGTGTGTCTATTTTCATAGTCATGCTCTAGAAACAGAAGTTCCTTTCCCTCGCTCCACTAATCCTTGTAACCCTCACCAAAGGTAGGGGCAGAAGCCAAAGCTTAACACCTAATTTGGATAATGATTCCTGCCCACCATGTCCCTCCTCCCACATCACTCTCCCAGTTATTACATTACTTATACAGAGTGAAGTGCTAACGGGTGCTTGCTAAATGCTTTGAAGCCAAGTAAGAAAACAGAACGTTTGGCGCCAGTAACGGAACACAAAACCTTTTACCTTCGCCCATGGGTTTGAATCTAACCTAGCTCAGTCACAGCCCAAGTTGTTAACATGTCAGGGTCATGTGGCAGCCTGAAATAGTTCAAGTTCTTAGTCCATGTTATCAGGTTTGGGACACAGAACCCTGGACTCCATGCGTGGTCTTGAATGTAATCCAGCTCTGCTCTTAGTGTCAGGGTAACGTGGTTGGCTGGCTAGAAACAGTCTGTGCTTGCAGCCCATTTTCCATCAGAAAAGCTTCCCCATCAAAGAAACAGTCAGGACAAGTAGCTGCCCCATCACATTGGCCATCCTGGTGGCAGGGAATGGTGGAGGCTTGGTGTACTTTAAGAAGACAGTTCCATCTTTTAGAGGCACAGGAATTATACTTTGTGCAGCACCCCTGGAGTTTGTAAGGAGATTGGGACACCTGAACAGCACTTCCAGCAGATCCTGGCACTTGAAAACTGTGCCCATTAAATGCTTTTTCTGTGGAAAGTAATAGGAGGAATTTTTTTAAGACCCTCATCATCTCTAAAGAAGCTGACTTCCAGAGTCTGTGTTAGAGTTGTTACCCAACAAGCTGCTGTGTCTGTCTGTGACTAATGCTGTGCCCTTTGGACAAGGTTGCTCTGGAGTGTCTTTGCATCTGGATTGCTGGGATCTCCTGCAGAAATGTAGAGATTCAGATGTCTAAACACAGAGGAGTCCCAGGACAGAGCAGAGAGGCAAGCCCAGTCCTCCACAGTGCTTTGGGCTCATCAAGATAGTCTGGGAGCCCCTTGGCCCAAACAGTACCAGTGCTGAGGATGCTCAAGGTCTCACAAAATGGGCTTCAAACCAATGTGAAACACATCTCAAGCTTGGCTTTCAGAGTATTAGATTCACTTTATTTTGTGGTTCCAGCAAGAACTATCTGTCAATAATATATCTTTCTAGTCTAAGAATGTTCCAGTTATATGTCAGCTTTACACAGCTTTTCTTTTTCATACCCATCTACTCTGCCAACATGGCACAGGTTTGTCCAAAGAGTTTTATTGGAGAAAGAGTTCATACCATTGTCTGGAGCCAGAGCCAAAGCAGTGCAAGGGAAGGAAAGGTTAATATGACCTGCATTTTAACAGCCTTGGATGATGTCTTTCAAGGAGCAGCTACGTAAAGATGTTCCTGAATTTCCTGCCTCATACATTAAGAGGCCTTGTACCTTACAGACCAATTCTCAGTCTCCTGTAGATTCTGTGGTATTCCCATGAAATGTCTCTTTTCATGATGAGAGTGCCCTAGTGAAGGCTTTATTTTGACCAGCTTTGCCACAGCATGCTGTCTGTGAATGCACAGTCCAGTCTGGTTGAAATTGTCTGCTGGATTAAAAATGGACATCCAAACAAGGCACCTGGTCTGACTTCCCTTGGTCCCTTTACAGTAGACACTAAACCCAGAATGGGGCTGTAGTATTTTACTTCAAAAGGACAGAACTTGGTTTCAGCTTCATGCCCCATATAATGTATGTAGAGCAGCTCAGGAGCAACTCCAATTAAACTAAATGTTTCCTCTACCTAATGATCCATTCACAACAGTAATTCATTAGTATTAACATTTAGAATTTATTTCCAGGACCCATGGTTTAAGTATGATTAATCTTCAGCATGATTAAAATAATTGCTTGTAACATTTTAACTGTCTTTGCCAGGTGACAAGAAATTTGTGAATGTCCAATTCCCATCAGAGTGTCAAAATGCACTCACTTACTGTTTCTACAAGTCCAAAACAATCTTAAATAATAAATGGAAAATGTCAGCACTAACATATATCAACACAGAAATTATCTTTAACAATGTCATTAGTTATGCCTTTAAACTTTTTCAGATCTGGAAGCAGGGCTATTTATCACATGTGGAGTCCACATTTGCAAGATCTCTCAATATTAGAACCCTAGAAAGTAGTTTCTCTGCTGCACTTGAGGTTATGACTCTGAGAGCTCAATCTTCCTTTATTTTGCAAACTCTTTGGTCTTTATATGTTCATTTCCACCTCTCCTTGTGCACTGCATCCCTGAGCAAGTCATTATTGAAGTCTCCCAAAGCAGGATGTTCACATGGGAATGATTTGGAAACCATATTTAGAGCATATTATCCTAATTCTTTATCAGCTTTCATGGGCAAGAGCTTGAGACATTTTTCTATACTAGTTCTTGGAAAGCACAAATCTTGATAGTCCTTAATTCTTACTATCTTTGGTGCAATTGTAGCCTTCAACTCTAATGCTATCAATGAAGTGAGATTTTCCTTCCACCCTCTTGAGCTTCACAGAAGATAAAATCCCAGTCCTTTTGTATGTTAAACCCTTGTACTGTTGCATTCTGCAGGACCGGGGGCAGAGGATCTAGGATTGTGGATTCTCTGTGGTCACCTCTGACTTCTCTGAGTCGACATAATCCACAGTGTCTGCTGCTCTGTCTTGGGCAGAACTTTGATCAGAACACTTGCAGAGATAGCTGAATTTTGGTTTAACATCTTGCTGGTCTCTGCTGGACTTTCAAAACAGTGTATGAGTCAGAAACTATTCCCTCTGAGGTAAGCCTTACAGGTTTGGGAGCTGTAAAAGAATCCTGTCATTTTTAAAGTATAGACTTTGTCTTTCATTCTCTCTTCCCCTCCAGACACATTCTCTGTTTTTTTTTAATTCTGTCCCAAACCTTCTTTGTTTATATCCCACATTTTGTAAATTTCTTTCTTCTCCTTCATCTGACTGCTCCTTCATTCCACACCATTTCTCTGGACAAGGCGAGCAAGATCTGGAAAGAATCAGACATTTACACTGATAATGTTCCAGCCGGATTAGCAAATGTTTGGAAAAGACCTCATGCTTTGGGCACCAACTTCTGTCTGATTGGGGTAAAACACTTAAATGACTGGGGTTATTGCTGGATAGAGGCTTTTTTCCTTTATGGTATCTGGTGCTAGTTATTATCAAAGACAGATTGTTGGACTATGTGGACTGACACTAGGCTAGTCCAGTCTGGCAATTCTCATCCCCTGTGTGAATGTGAATCCAGACACATTTCAGTCTAGGATGGGTGTTCTTTTTGATGCATACAGGATAAATAATGAGGTATACTCAGTAAAATTAATAGGCTGCAAGCATGAACTGATGATCTCTGTATTCATTGCTCTGTATACTTGCTGAACTGAATCCCCAGTTCCACTGGAAAAGAACGAGCCACAGAGCTTTCCACATGCTTTAAAATACATGTAATCACAAGCAGCAAAGACTTAGCAGAATGCTTCAGTCATCTGGGTTGAGACACAAGGCAGGGTTAAATTTAAAGCCCAGACAATACACTTGCAGCTAACTTTTTGACCTCATTCTATATGTGGGCTTTCTCTATTGCAGAATCCATGTCATGAGGCTGAGAATGCCAATAGACTTTTTAGATGGGGAGTTGATCCCTTAGGCACTTATCTAGCTGAACTGGAATAATTGCTTCCTTTCCTCTTGTATTGCTTCAAGGCATTTTTATATGTTGTATCTTAGTGTTTCTGTTGACCAGAGCAGGAAGCCATACAGCAAGTTGCAGCCAGATTTCAGGGACTAAGCTGATTAACTCTGGTGAAGCTCTAATGCAAATCCCATCCCATTTAATTCCTCAGCTCGCCTCCACACTGCGTGGTATTCCATCCACAGACACAGCCCCACATTGCCAAGTGACACAACACCACCAGCAGCCTCACATAAATCTCGCAGAGCTTGGGGCTGCCAGTCACACTGCACAGTTTTGAGGTGAAATTTCCGTCTTAGCACAAGGGCCAAACAAATGGCACGCGGTGTTCAAGTCACTCAGAGCTTTGCAGAGCAAAAAGGTTCATGTTTTGCAAAAGGGAACTTAGTGTGAGTGGTTTCTTGGTCTGCTGAAGTGTGAAAACTTATTGTATTGACTAGATAATGAATTAATAAGTGTTGTAGTATCAAATTGTGGTTTGTTTATAGGTACACACTTATAGCTACAGAAGTGTGCTCCAATGTAAAAAGTGGTCTGATGATACTGGTCTGAATAAAGTCAAACTGCTAGAGAAATAAAAATCATGGGATTTCTATGTTTCCAGGGATGATAATCCTTTTCCTGCAAAGACCTAAGATGGCAGTTAGCTGCTGACACAGTAAGGAGGAAAACATGACAGAAAAAAAACCCTTCTGCTGACATCTCTGCATCCACATCAGTATAAATTAAATGAGAGTTTAGCTTCAGACTGTTAAAAGTTGTTAGGCCCATGTTTAATAGAAAGACTGATGTTATAGTCTGATTTTGACAAGGGTCAGGTTAATACCAGCCAGCTGAATTCCACAACCATTGGCACACCTCTGGGAGCTGCATATTCACAGACAGAGACAATTTGACCTCATCCAATTTATACATTTGATCTAATGCCGTGGAGGCTATCTAAAAATAGAGTTCTGGAGGGGAGGATGGATATTGCTACTGAGCCACAGACCAACAAAAGCAGCTCTCCTTCTTCCAGTCTCTTTTCTCTCTCTGTATGAAGCTTCAGCTCAAACTTTCTTACAGTAAAAAAATTGCTTTTATCACAGATCCTTTCAGAATAGATAACTTCACTCTTAATAAGTCCAAAAGAAAATTTGTCAGTCCTTCATGAATTACCAGATGTTGAGAAAATGATGGTGTGTCATTTCCCTGAACAAACATTCTTGGCATTTATGCATTTCCTCCCATATCTCTTTAAAAAATGATTGTGTGTAAATTTAGTGCTGACAAAACTGAGAGCCTGGGAGAAAATGGATTACTCAGTCATTTGGTAATTTTACTTGGTCAAGGCATGGAATTTTTGTTTTCTGGAAAATTTGACACTGAAATATTACTGTTCATTCCGAGTCAGAATCTTAAAGCATAAGTATTACCACTAAGCAGAAAATCCAAAATGGCATTTAGACACCCCTTTATTTGAAAATTTCAGGGTGTAGTGTTTCTTTCACAATATTTTTAGTTTTCATCACATGATGTGACCACTGAGGGAACTTGCTTTTAGATCAAGTGCCACTCCTATGTACTGGGCTAGGAAAGTTCAGATGGTTCATTGAGTACTAAAGAGAATCCAGCACTTTAGTATTGAAAATGTGTGTTTTCTAAAAAAGGTCTTAAAATTCATTTATTCACAATAATATACAATCCTTCAGTTATATGCTAAGGTGCCAGTGATAATGAGTCATTTACACTAGCATGGCTATTGAAATTAAATAATTTTAAAACCCCTTATTTTTAATATAAATTTTTTTAAATGTCAAAACACACTTCCTTTACTGCATTTCCCTAAAAATCCTAAGTGTAATCAATTGAACTTCCCATGTAACAATATAGTGGCTCAGAAAATACTTTTGCAATTAGAAAAAGTTACTAGAAATATCTGTTTTAATAAAAAGATCAGGTAGTTGTTATCCCTGTATTTCTAGAATTCTGTCCCTGTCCAAACAGATGGATGGTGGTTATGAAGGTTTATGTGTTTGGTGTTTCCATTCATATAATTCCCACACAGTTATCTGCAAGATTACTTCTCCCAGTATTGGTATTTTATTGATCATTTCCACAGTGAGATGAAACAATTAAAAAGAATTAATTTACATGGATGATGGACTTCAGTAAATTAAACCTCAGTTGTCTCATTCCATTCCTCATGTATAGAACAGAGATATTGAAACATTGTCTATGAAATGAAAAATATAAAAGTGATTCACCTGTATGGCAAAATGATTGAACAAAATAGCTCCCTGGGCACCAATGTACCGTTACCCTCCTTTGGAATGTCACTCATTTTCCTCTCTGGGTTGTGAGCCTGATTTGAAGGGGGGACAGAGCAGCAAAACCTGTGCAGCTCTGCTGATTCAGTAATGTGCTGGCAGAACCATCAGTTGTAAAGAGAATTACTCTGTCTTCACTGAAGGAGGCAAAACACAGTGGCAGAAAGGAAGCAGAGCCAGGAGGGCACCTGATAGGCATGGCTGTTTTTCATGTGTGGGGGAATTTCTCTGCCATGTGATTTTGCATACTGCATAACTTTAAAAAGTCAAATGTCAGAGAGAGCTCCAGCTCATGAATCCGCAACTGCCTCTAGTAAGTATTGTTGTAGAAGAAACGTGAAAGTTAATGGGCCACATTTTTTCCTCTGTTAAAAGTCACTACACTGGGGTTTCCACTGGTAAAACCAAGGCTACTCCATCTTTGCCAATATTTAAAATGTTCTCATATATTTATGGTGTCGATTTGGATTTATTTTCATTTATGAATTTTATTTGAAAGAATACATCTGAGTAGAGCATTTATCCTTCATCTGAAGCTGAATCAGCAGTGCTGGTGTGCTGATTCCATCTCAGAAATCCTTCATGCCATTGTAGAATGAGTGTCCTGCACTCATGCAATGGATGTGCTTGATGTGGGTCAATGGTTGGCAGGGGAGCGCGGCCATCCAGGCGCTGTCCTGATGCCATGTGCCACGTTTGGCAAGGAACTTACCACCTTTGGTGTACCATTTGTGCATCTTTGAAATAGGATTTCTTATCTTGTGTAAGGGTATAATGGTGTGTGGATGAGAGAGAATGTAACCAAACAAACTTGCAGAAGCCTCTGTCCTCTAAGGCTGTACTTCACATCCTGAACTCAGCAGTTGAACTGAGTCCAGCCAAAAGCACTGCTGAAATGCCACGTTCACATCTCTTCCTGCTCTGCACTTAAGACATCTTTTTTCTTCCATCCTCTTCCCATGCAGGCATTTCTTCCTGTGAGGTACCTGCTGGCAAACTCCCTTCATCTGTATGTTTAATTTTCCTACAATTCTTCGTATGCCCACTGCAGTTTCCCAGGCACTTGCACAGTGGCCCTTGCCGTGAGCCTAAAGCGCTGCTGCCCTCTCCTGTTCGCTCTTGACCCGAAGGATCTGCTTCCAGGCAAGGGGTGCAGGATGTCCTTGTGACCACCTCGAGCCAGGGGAAAAGGTCCACAGTTTAACTTTTAAACTTAACTTTCATCAGTGTTTTACAGCCTGTATGGATAGCACACCATTGAAATGTTCTTGGGAATTCTATTCCTTGCAAATTCTATTCCTTGAAAATTTTCCCTTCCTAACATTCCTTTTCTCTCCCATTTCCCATCCCCCTCCCTTATATTCTTTGTTCACAATTGATTTTTTTTTTTTTAATCCACCTGCTCTTTAATAATCTCTTCTTCCCCCTGAGCACTTTCTAAACACACTCCTCTTCTAGACCCAGTTAAAATAATGCAGGTTCTAATTGCAACAAACAGTTCATTAAAAATCAGAGGAGACAGTCAAAGCCTGGTTCCATTATTTGGTCCCTGAGATAAGAGTTTGACACAATAATTGTGCCAGCTCAGACAGCTCCCTAGAAGATCCCATCAGGGAGCTAAACCTCTCTTCAGGAGAAAGGGCAAACATATGACAGCACTGAGGTCTAAAGAGACAAAATAATAATAATAATTTAGTTTTTCTATTGTTCTTGTTACCACCCCTCCTGCTCAATAACTTAAAATATTCACACAGCTCCTTTTAGGAACAATGCCTTTAACACTCATTCGAGCCATTATTGAATGCATGTATAGTTCTCTCATTCTGAAACCAGATTTTCCAAACCATGGCTGTGGGGGAATTTCAAAAGGACCACTGCAGGGCTAGGGGAAAAAAAAAAATCTTATTGTTAATGTAATTGTTTAAATTATGATCGATTTAATATCAAAGGAAAACATAATTTTATTTCTATTGTTCTTTTTTTATAAGTTTTATGCTGACAGTATTTCATTTTTCCCATGGTAAGGGCAATTGAGAAGTGGCTGTAAATACCGACTGCAAGCAGTTATACTAAATGCTGGCTTTTAAATGCTGGCTGCAACTCAGTCCCTCCACTAGCAGGGAGAGTTCTGTGCACTCCTCCTGTCATTACAGCCAATTCTCTCTCCTCTGCCCTGGAGGAGGCTGAACTGCTCCTGCCATGGAAAGGTAATTAGCTATTTCCTGCCTAGGGACAGCTGAATGGAGGGATGAGCTCAAAAGCCTTAAATATGCTCAGCACCAAGCACTGCTCTTCTACTCCTGGAGCATCCACAGCTCTCAGAGCTGCTGGATGAATCCTTCTCAGGGTCTGCTTGTCACTGTCACTGCCCCTCTGGCACTCAGTGTGCCTAGGGACAGGCTCTCCAGGCAGGCTCCTGGTGTCCTCAGCTGGGGAACTCAGTGCTGCCAGGTGCTGAACATCTCTGCACAAGAGCTGAGGGGTGTCAGCTCACTGGGCTGAGAGTGTGAGCTCTTTGCAAACATTGGATTCATGTGTCCTGACGTCTGTGCTCACATCTCACCCTGGGTTGGCTGTTGTCTCTCACCCAGCTCTTTTGAGGAATACAGTCCTCCATGTATTGTTCCACCCCAATAGCTAAGGGATTTTATTCCTTTAAAACTAATGTGCATTTTGATAAAATTTCTTCAGAATATCCCTGTTTCCTTTTCCTCTCTATTCACAAGTCCCCCCAGAATCCCACACACTTTTGCCTGCTTAACAAAGAGCTCAGAATTGCTTCCTGAGCTATGCACAGACACATCTTAAAGTGTCTTGCCAACTCATCTTTCATTCACCTGGAAGCCATATAACAAGGCAGACTGCCTTGAGTACTCACTGTCATCTGTCAGCTCTCAAGGTGCTCATCAGGCTCACAGCACCCACATCATTTGCAATCTTCATTCGAGGCACGCCTGCAGGTCCTGTGATGTGCTGCGATGGAAAACTTTCTGCTTACATCTGGAATCATTGTTCTTGACGTCTCAGATGGGGGTGAGGGGAAACCTTTATAAGGGAAAGAGGACAATGAAGCAAGATGTTAAGGCAGCTAGTTGGTCAATGAGTCACAGCTACTAAAAATTTGGCAGCAGCCACAAAGCAGCTAAATGTAACCAGCTCTAAAAGGCCCACGGGATGTCTCTTGCTCATTCACTTACACATGCAAACACACAGGGTTTAGACAAGCAATTCCCTGCTCCTCATGCTCTTGGGATGAACTTGTAAGCAACTTGGGCATAGGGTTTAATTTCTACAGGAAGTATTTATTTTGCTTTACTTCGCTGATTTTCTAACCTCCATCACTCTGACAGAGGTTTCTGGTGGTGTCTCAGGGTTTGACTTGCAGCCTGCTGAACCCAGTGTGAGTCTCTCCTTGATGTTCAGTGCAGAGACCACAGATCAAGCCCTTAGCAATCAGCTTGGGCCACATGTCCTGATGACTAAGAAGGTAGACAGTGTAGAACAACAGCGGAGGAGGCATAAGAGGGGACTGACTGACTGTCTGATGCTGTATTTTGGCTGCTAATGTTGATTGTGGCCTCTTAAGGGTTTATCATACAGTTAATGGTGACATGGCAATGGCTTTGTAGAGAAGGTAACAACTTGAACTCCCAGAGAAAGGAGACCAGAGAGACAACAGGGTGTGGAAAAAGAAGGGTCAAGAAGACCAAAGTTGAGCAGTTGTGAAGAGAATTGAAAAGGGATGTGAGGAAACTGCAAAGGAAAAAAATTACTTGAAACAGAAAGCAGGTTTTCACACCTAGCTCCCATGGGTAAAATGCCAAAACCAGCAACTAACAACAACAATAATATACTAAAAAAAAGAGCATACAACACAACCCATAAGTTAAAAAAAAGACTTCTAAAAATTCTTGCAGTGTAATAATGATATAGTATTGGTAGACAACTGTATCCAGAGAAAAAAAAAGTTTTTATGAGCCCCAGATCACCTAGTCAAACTGGGAGGTGCCCACTTGTGCCAGCTGTGAATTTGATCTCTGATTTTTGTAATATTTCAGATCTTTTGAAGGCTGTTTTAGAGAGGAAGTTCTTCAGTCCCCTTTCTGCAAAATAAGAAGGTATAATCAAGGAATTATTTATTTCAAAACTGGATGAATAATACACTATCAAATTCAAGTGTTCTTTATTGTGAGCCTGAAAAGCTTTGGTTCAAAATGTCTTACAAGTTGGAGAACAGGTTTTAAAAGCCTAAGTCTATTCCAATACCATCCTGAATGGTTTTCTGGGAAGGAAAGATTATATATTACCCTTGGTTCCTCTCCAAGATTTGTATGTCTTACATGAATACTCCTCTGTCTCCTTCTGTAGTGACATATCTGAGATCAATTATGCCAACAGTAAAGTCTGGAATTTTTATAGTCCAGCTCTTTACGAGCCTTTTCATAGAAAAACTTATGAAGACCGAGGCATAGGAAAAGTCCAATAATCCTGGCCTGCTATCTTCATCATCTCCAGCCCTCTGTCTTTTCCTCTTTACCCTGTCCAAGTGAAAACCCTGGCTCACACAATACACATAGTGCATTGAGGTGATTTAAATCGCCATCTGTATGTTTGTCTGAGGCCTCTGAATGGGCAGCCTCATTAGTGCTTGTGTCATGGATGGATGGGCCAACACAAATTCTGTTTGTGTAAGATAAATTCTCCTCTCCTGGCTTTATCTCTTTTGTTCATTCCTTTTGCACTCTCTCATTTTTCTTTTCTTTCTTCTTGGGAGTTTATTCCTGCTAGAACTCACTTTCTTTATTTCTGAGGTTGGATCCTGATGCCTTTACTTTCCTTTTTTCTCTTCACATGCTTAGGAGAAATCTATCTGAAAAGAAATACATTTTTAACCTGATTGTGGCTCTTCCTATAGGAGTGATATTACTGACATTAGTGGGACTAATTGGAGAAAATAATGTTATTCAGGACAAGGGGGTACCAGGAGCAGTTCCTTAGTAATAATTTTTTCAGGACCTGGAAGTTTTGAAGGCTGCCCTTAGGTTTATTTACTTTTTGCAATGATAAGAAGCAGTGAATCTGTATTATTTGTCAATAATTAATATCTACTTTGTGTCATCTCCCAAAACAATGAAGGAAGGCTTAAGAATTATAAGCAAAATGTGTTCATTGGATTGATGTGCTTACATTTGGCTCTAGATTTTGAAAAACATGTTTATGGGGAGGATGCTGAATGTCATGCTTAGCAGCACTTGACTGCTCAAATGCTCCTGCTGAGTGAACTAAGTATTTAATAAATTCCAAGGAGCAGTGTTGTGCTTCACTGGCTGGGAAATTGGGAAGTGGAGAGGCAATTGTATTAGTCAATATGAAGGGAGGTCACTTTCAGGGTTTTAAATCAAGGCTTAGAGAAAGCAAATATTAATTCAGACAAGGTGTGGCTCAACCACAGGTGGGGTTTTGTCCCTGTAAGGAAATCACAAGAATGATATGTTGGATATCCAACATAATGTTGAATTTTCCATATAGTTTCTGCTGCATTTAGCTCACTGCCTATCCCCAATGCTGTCTGCAACCTGAGTGCCCTGCTGGATCCTTCCTGGTTTATTCCTCAACATTAGGATTAGCTTCACCAGGAATTATGAATGTGGGTGAGGACATTAAAGAGATACATGAGTGATGGTTGAAAATCACCAAGAGTCAAACTATTAGTCACTCCTAAGTACTTTTGGAAGCCATCTGCAGAAATTGAGATAACAGAATGCAGTTTTTTATCAAAGAGCATGTTCAGGAAGGGTAAGGGCTAAGGAAGGATACATTTGCTTTCAACAATAAGTTATTATCTCTGACTGAAATACACATGCAGCACACATGTGGAAGGAGGAGCAAGTGTAACAGTCTTTTACTTGGTAAAAAAATGCATATGTAAAACTTAAAAAGGATTCCCCAGACTCACAGAAGGCATTGTACCCTACTGATAGCTTTTTACAACTGAATTTCAGTTCCAGTGTTCAGATTGCTTCAGCACAGCTATGGGAAAATATAACCCTGGTCCTAGGAATAGGAAGGAATGTCTATTTTTCATCCTCACATAATTGAAAACTGACTGAAAACAATTGGCAGGAATCTAAATATTCACATTTGGGCAGACACCAAACATGGGAAATTTCAGGCCAAGGGAATTTTTTAGGGAAGATTATGAGGAAGTGCATAAGAATGGAGGGTTTTTTTTCTCTTTTCTTATTCTTCTTTTTTGTTGTTGTTGTTTTCTTCTTTTTAATGGGAATGGTAAATGTTCCATTAGAGGTGACTCAAAGTATAAACTGTCCAACCATTTTTTCCTAGTGCTTGTTCTTAAAATCCTGCATTTATTACTTAGTATAAAAGTAACAGACAGTGTATCTTTAAATAGAAATTACATTCCTGTCAGCTTACCCAAAGCCCAAATATGGGACAGAGTGTCAGAGAAAAACAGTAACATGAGGGATTCAGGGACTTGACAAGGTTACAGACTCTGCTTCTGCCTGATAAACAACTTAGACTGAGAGTTGTGCTTCCTGAACTTGTACCTCAGGACATAAAAGTGAGGGGGAAGCAAACCCTTTCTTGAGCAACAGCAGAGAGATCTAAAGTAGGGTGAAGTGTGGGGTGTCTGGAAAGCATAGGGTAACAAGGTATTAATATTCCATTTATTTTGGTTTACTGCCACCTTGGGCTGAGGTTGATAAAGAGGCACATGGCTTCACTGGCAGAAAGATTTGGCTGTGTGCTGTAAACTATTATAAATATTACATGGTGTAGCTGAGGAGCCTACACTCCAAATGTAATCTAGTATGGCTCAAACACTGGAGAACCACTCCATAAAAATGGCACTTCTCTGTTCTGCACATCTGTTTCTTGCATGTATTTTAAGAGTCAGAGATGCTTAAATAACATTTAAATGAGGGTTTTACTGTGGGGGTTTTTTTAAGAAAAAAAACATCTGCAGAGCTCTGCAGAGCCCTGTAGAGCCAAGTCTACTTGGAAAGAGAGCTTGCTCTTCTTCAGCATGACTTTTAACAGCAAGATCATTGTTCTCTCCTTTATTTCTGTGTGTGTGTGCAGTGAAGATGTGATGTCAGGAGGAAATGCCTTGCACTGGTGCAGAACTGGAGAGAAGGACCAAAGTTGCATCTGGGATCCTGCAAGCTGATGTGAGCTGGTTTGGGCACAGTTTATTTCACAGTATTCCCAAAGGAACTTCCTTCCCTACAAAAATCCTGCCATCTTCTGCTGTCAGCAGAGCTGGAGACCAGAGGCCAGCTATGCCCTGCATAGAATTGTCTGTCTGAGCACGTGCTGCTGGCTGGGAGAGCTGGTCTTTCTCCAGTGCCACCCTTATGTTAACAGTACCCTCAGGAAAGCAGCAGCAGCCCAGCTTGGGCAATGCTGGGGTCCCTCTGCAGTGACAAAGGTTAAACTAAAAGCCTCCAAGGAAGGATATCCATGCACCAATGGAGTACCATCAGGGCTCTGGGCTGAACTTTTCCTTGTCAGCAATCCCAGCTGGGCCCACAGCTCTTCTCCCTGACTCTTGGGGAATTCCTTCCTCATTTTCTTCATTCTTTGTTTCTCAGCCTCTGGGACTGGGATGCTTCCTGGCTAGCTCCATCCTTGTTGAGGGCAATCTTGGTGGGAGATAGTCACACCCTTCTGATTCTTGTAGGCAGAGAGCAGCTGTTCCTTTGGCTCCCAGTGACCTTCCTTTCCCTTCCCTTCCCTCCCTGTGGCCTGGCTGCTTTTACCATGAGGCTCACACCACCAGCAGCTCCCAATGGTCAGAAAACCCTGACCATCCCATGCCTGGTGGCTCACTGTGCTGAGCCACCACATCTGCTGGAGCCTAGCTCCTTATTACACCCAGATGTACAAGCAGCTGGCCTGCCAAGAGCCTGCTTGGTGCTCTGTGAAACCCTATCACAGAAGGATTAGTGGTGGGACTGCCAGGAGCGGCTTTCGGGAAAGGCATCGGGAGGGAGGGAAGCCTCGGAACGTGTGGTGCATCCTCCTCCTGAGATGGGCCTGCTTCTGGAAACTGTCCTTCTACTCAGGGGTAATTGTAAGCATGGAAGGAGGAAAACAAAGGAAGAGAGGAAGGTTTCCTATGTGTGTAAATCAAAGCTCCACAAATCTGTTCCCTCTCTGTAGTCTCACATCCAGTACCCTTCCTTTTTTGCTTCTTGGTGCTCTGGGCAGCCACTCTGGCTCCACAGCCCTGGGCAGTTCCTTTTCTTCTAGAGCAGCATGAATCTTCTCTCATAGGTCCTGTTTTAAAGTCCACTGTGCTTCCCACCTGTGCATCTTTCTGTGCTTCTTACTTCGCTGAGGAGGGACTCATCCTCCCCAAACCTTCACACTTACTCTACCTGTTACTATAGTGGCAGCTCAACTTAGAATTTCAAAAATGTTAATTGAATTTACAGTGTTAACTACCTGAAGAAAAGATTCAATTGAACTTGTCTGAGAAAAACTGATCAGCATTTTGGCATGAGGCTTAAAAGGCTTTGGGAAGGAATCAAAAGTTGTTTTCTGTTCTCTCCATAAAAGGGTAGTGGCTGTCATTTGTGCAATGCTTTGCACACACATGTAGCCCACATTGTGTGGGTTTCACGGTGAATGAGAATCTGTGAAACAGAATAATTATTTCTGAATTTGCTCTCTAGTGCATCTCCAGTAATTTAATCACCAAAGCTGTAGGAAGCTCAGGCCTGGATCCCCATTTTGCTTGCAAATGGACGAGAGCAGAACCCAGAGTTCAGATATGAATGTGACCACTTTTCAGAATATTCCAAATGGGAATCTGAGTTCTGCAGACTAAAAATTACTTCCATGATAGTTAAATCTTAGGCTGTCTAGGGACCATTATCTATGGAAGAGCTTCCTTCTTCAGCAAAATAAGCTGTTCCTTTTTACTCAAGGCAAACGATCTGTTAAATGTGTAGGCTGGATTTTCTGTCTGGTTTCTGGCCACAAGGGGACAGACAGTAACTGTCACATAAAGAGAGCACAGTGTCCTTGGTGCATTAAGTACATCAAAGATGCCCAGTGCCTCAGCGTTAACTGTTTCTGAAAAGTCAGAAAAAAAATCTCCTAGGCAGTACAAATCAGATCCAAAAATAGATCTGCTGAATTAGCACAGCAGAGATCAGAGAAATAAAATACATATATATTTCAGATGCAGCACAGGAAAAATGCTATAAGTGTTTATAGTTTAAAAATATAGTTGATGTTAGGAGATTGAAGCAACATGTGAAGTGGCATACAGTGCCTGCCAGAGGCTTTAGCCCTGTAAAACCACTTGGAGGAGAAGGCATGAAGACTTAATAGATCAAGGATAAAAAATGTGATTTTAGGACCTCTTGCCTCGTGTTCATAGTGCACTTAATGGGAGCCAGGTACTGCCCTCTGAGCATAAACATTTTATATTTAACATCTTGTAGCTCCACTGCTGCAGGTCTGAGTCATGAGAGCTGATGGACTTGTCCCTCAGCAGGGCAGGGCCTGTCCCCATCACGCTGCCAGTCTGGGTAGTCTGCAGGCAAAGAGCTTCATCCAGCCTCAAACACATCAGCCTAGGGCTCCATCTCCTTCATCACTCAAACTGGGCTGGTTTGACCTCTGAAGGGTTACTCTGTGCAGTCACAACTCTCACTTATTGAGATAGCTGGTTTCAGAGTGATTGAATTAATTTGGGTATTTCCTCATTCTTCCTTCTGAAGCTGATCAAGTAAAGATTTATCTTCAGTGCTTCCTGCATCAGAAATACCCCTATAGACACTTTATTTCATGTTCAGTGACCATTTGTTTATATATGTTTCATAAAGTACCAGACTCATTCACAGAACTCTTAACTAGCACTGAATTTAGTAATTTTGGATCATTTTTGATAATTATTATCCTAAGAGCGGAATATAATCTGGTGCAGGAACTTGCTTTTATTTAGTCCTTGGGGGGAAAAAAGTGCTTAACCAGGAGAAGTCAGCAGTAAACTGAAGGGAATAAAAATTGACCTTTCTTGACAAACTGTCTGAGTTTTCATGGCTTTCTCATGTCTTCATCCTGTGAGTAATGTAAGGAATGCTGGAAGCAGAGTGTCTGCAAGCTCTGATATTAAAAATAAAAACTTTATTTAAGCCAGTTGCATTTTCCTCTGTCCACTTTTAGTTTGCTCATTCCCCCTCTCTCTCTCTTTCTTATTTACTCATTACAAGAAAGCAAATTCTGGAGATTATTCCCACGTGAAACACTTCCCCACATGGGTCTGTCAGTACTGCCAAGTACATCTCACTGCTCTTAAGAGATCCATAAACACTCACTGATACAAGTTTGTCAAGCTTCCCCAGTCTTATTAAAAAATAAGTTTTCGTTTAACTTCTCACAGAAGTTGTTAGACAACTACAAAAGTCAGAAAAGCCCTTCCAGCAGACCAAGGGGGGATTTTTGAGCATCTCCTGCCATCTTGTGGGGTTGAGGAGAACATTCACTTTGCTTGTTACTGATCTGCGATGTCAAAGCTGTCCCTTTGGCCCCCAATGACTAGGAAGCAAATGAGACACAGCCCATGGCAGT
The DNA here is from genome assembly GCF_028769735.1 of Zonotrichia leucophrys gambelii. Classification (NCBI taxonomy): domain Eukaryota; kingdom Metazoa; phylum Chordata; class Aves; order Passeriformes; family Passerellidae; genus Zonotrichia; species Zonotrichia leucophrys. Next base: position 99,848,959 of record NC_088172.1, read on the forward strand.
GCATCCTCTTCTGCAGGAGCAGGTTTGGGGGAACCCACTGACCCTCATGGGACTGTCCTAAACCTCTTCCAGTACATCTTTGGCCAGGATGTCCAGTTATAGGTTTGTTATCTAGTCATTGCTAGAGGAAAGGATCAAAGTATGTGGGGGCTTCTCTTGCTGTCAGTTCATCTTGAGGGATGCCCACGGTGCCATCTGGGGAAAATCTGCACCAGTTTCACCTCTATATCCAGCAGAGCTACCAGAGTTCGAGAAACTGAGTGAGTATTGTATTTGCAGGGATGCCCGACAAAAGCAGGAATGATGCATCTGACTCCATGTTCTCAGAAGGCTAATTTATTATTTTATGATACTATATTATATTAAGGAATACTATACTATACTAAAGAATACAGAAAAGTTATTTACTGAAGGCTAAAAAGATAATAATGAAAACTCATGACTCTTTCCAGAGTCTCGACACAGTTTGGCCCCAATTGGCCAGAGAGTTAAAACAACTCACAGCAGAATCCAATGAAACAATCACCTCTGGGTAAACAATCTCCAAACACATTCCAAAGGAGCGAAACAGAGGAGAAGCAAATGAGATAAGAATTGTTTTCCTTTTCTCTGAAGCTTCTCAGCTTCCCAGGAGAAAAATCCTGGGCGAAGGGATTTTTCAGAAAATGTTAATGCCACAAGTGTGGGGTTGGAAAGCAAAGTCTGCCTGCCTGCAACCCTAGCTCACCCCAGCTATGGCTGTGTGGGTGGCCTCAGGCTCTGAGCACAGAGAAAGAAGCCAATAATTTCTGAGTGGTAATCCTGTGTTTGTCCTTTCTTAAAACTTCCCACTGCGACGAGCAGCAGAGTTGCTCTGTGTAAATAAATGTATGTGAGCCACACAGTCCTACAGAGCTGGTTGGTTGTGCAACAGCTAAAGCACAGCAAGGTTTGGATACCAGAGGCTGACCCAGGTAAATGCTCCTATGTTTTAACAGTTGGAGGCTGCAAAAACACCATTGTGACTTGCTGTGACTCCTGAGTGAGTGGTAAGAATATCTTCAGTGTAAGCAGTTTGTTTTCACACCTGTGTGTCGCCACATTTCTCTTTACAGAGAAAAGCAAGACACAATTCTTCCCAAGAATATTTCTGGGTTTCACATTCTCTGAACCTCAGGGAAAGAAAAAACATATTTACTGCTCCTGTGTTCACAAGAGGAATGCATTGTGGAAGATTGTTTACCTGAAAGGAATTGATAATTGGATTCTGGTGTGAGTGTTTTGATTTGCTGACCAATTGAATCCAGGTGTATGTGTTGGGACTGTCACTGACAGTCATGAGATGCTGAGCAGGGGAGTGCAGTTGGGTGCTTGGCAGATTCAGTTTAGATGCAATGTAATATAGTGTAATATTGTAGGGGGACACACTATGGGTAAATGAAGGTGGTATAGAATGTAATCTTATCCCCCAACGAGTTGCAGCTGGACCAATTACTAAAGATTAGGAGCAGGCCTGATCTTAACAAGCCACACCTGTAGCCAATAAGAACAAGTGGGATAAAAGAGTGGATTGGTGGGATCTGGAGTCAGATGGCTCCTGCAAGGACTGGGAACAGTCAGTGCTTAGAGGAGCTGCCTACAGGAAACCTCAAGGAGGTATGAAACTCTGACAATATGGAATCGTTGCACCATAGTGACAATAGAAGTCTTGATATATAAGATAACATAATATAGTAAAGAATATATATAATGTATATAATATATGTAATATATATACTACATAATATAGTATAATAAAGTAATAATTAGCCTTCTGATAAGATGGAGTCATATGCATCATTCTCTCCCCTTATTGGGGCTGCCTACAAATACTGTACCTCTGCACACCATTAGCCTTTTGCTCTCACTAGCTCAAGACAGCTGAAATAGAGCGAGCCTTTGTTTGTTTCAGGCTGCTTTGGTTGAGCTCTTCTGTAAGTTTTGGAATGCTTTGGGGTGATTGATTCTGCCATATGAAAAATGCTCCTTTCATATTTATGGCTTGTTTTAAAATTTGCTGTCTGAAGCCACAGTCAGGCTGAATAGAGAGAGTGAGTCCCCACCACAAGAGGCTCTAATGGCTTTGGCAGATCAGGGCTCATTTCAAGTAGGTTTTTTTGGTAGTTCCTGACAGTGGGGAAGCCATGAGGTGTTGTTTGCCATCCCAGGCTTTGGAGGGGAGTGTTCTTGCTGATGTAGATTTATCCATGAGTTTTACTGTTTATTACCTTCTATGTCTGTGGTTCCCAGACATGATATCTATAATATCACTAAGTTCCTCTCTCTCTTTCTCTTTAACCTACCTACCTTCCTACCCTTTGTCCTTTGCTACCTCTCCAATTCCCATTATTCTCCATGAATCTCAAAGAGTCTTTGCCACCTCCATCCCAGACTGTGTTGCCCGGGCTCTTTTCCCCACTTTACATCCCAGACTTGATTTCCCACATTCTCAATTCAGGTCCTGCTGTAGAATACAATACATTCCTTCTCCATACTATCAGCTGGAGGGACAAACTGCCACTTTGCTTTCCCTTGCCCTTGCACCACTCAGCCTGGAGATGCTGCAAATAGTGAGGTGGCACATGGGAAACACAGAAAACCTACTCCTGCCATGTGGAGGCCTGGGCTGTGAGTTTGTGACAGTGGTGTGTAAACATAGAGGACAATGACACCAAGGATCTGTGAGATTTAGACATGAGCAGTTGCTCTGTAGGGTGGCACAACCTCAGCAGGCAGAGGAATTGTGTGAATGCACAGTGAGGAGGAAATTCCAGCCATTAGATGAAGCCATTAAACACCTGCACTGAAGATAAACAGATTGCTGTCTTTCAAAGGCTTTATATTTTGTGCAAACATGGGCAGATTTTCTGGAAACCACCATGTCCAGGTCAAATTTAGACTCACCTCTTCATGGAAAACGCTTCTTTAATTTCCTCTAGTTAGTCCGCTGTCCCCCACCCCCCTGAAGACAACAGCTACCAACCCTGTCATTTTTTAACATCAAAGCCAATACTTAGACTTATTTTAGGAGTGGATAGATAGTTTTGATTGAACATTTCAAAATATTGGGGTACCAAGGCTAATGATTTTTTACCTAGTATGGGTATTTGCATCCCAGCAGGTTTGGTTGGGACAAATGCACAAGCAACTGAGATAGCTGCTCTGCACAGGTTTAAAAATAAGGAGTTTTGTTAACGTTGTCTATTTTAAAAAGTCTCTCAGAGCATGAATTCATTACCCTAGTGAAGTAAATGTGTAAAATCCTTGCCACCTAACCTAAGGAAATCTTTTCCTGTTACTTAGAATTGCCAAATAGGAAGGTCTGTAGATTGCATTATTTATAAGTAGTCTGTATTAGGTGGTGATATTATTATGAAGCTTAAGGAAAATACACTGAGGAATGAGTGTCCCAGTTCCTGCAGCAGCCAGAGATGTTTGTCCCTTATTGGGGTGTCTCTCACTACAGAGAACCTGTGGCATGTGTTGCCATGTTTTCACTCATGGAACCTGACAGGAACTGCAAATTGTTGTGAGGTTGAGTGGTGTACATGCAGTTTCTTTATCTGAGCCTGATGTAATTTTAATCCTCCTTTTTGTCACATTACATGTTGCTTGATTGTGCCAGCACTTTGCATCTTGGGACAGCACAAGTCTCTGGAATCAGCTTGGTGACATCTGTCATTCTAATTATTTACCTGTCCTTTGCACACACATATTGGGGAAGATATAAGGGACACAAATAATACTGAAAATAGTCCTAAAAGTTACCATGTTTTTAAATGCAGCATAACTGAAATTTAAAAAAAAATGTAATCCCAGGGCTGCATGAGTTCTCTGAATTCAATTGGACAATTCATGACACAGCTTGTTATATGTTGAAAAATTAAAAGGCATCCCAGGGGAAAAAAACCCACAGTATTTTAACAGATCAAGATAATTAATGGATCTAGATATATGCAGAATTCTTTTCTGTCACCTCATGATAAGCAGAGTCACATCTTTTATCTTCTTTTAGGAGAAGCTGCCAATGTGACATATTAAACTGTTGTAGATTTGCAGAAGCATGAGCAGAGGAAATTTGAGCCTGAAATATTTGCCTAAAATAATGAGGATTTATGACTCTGTTGATAGTATTGAGTCTTTCACATATAGATGCTAAAAAAGGGTCAGTTATTTTTCTGACAAGTATTGAGAAAGAATGTGTTATAAACCTAATTACTTCACTTTGCTTTATATGCCAGTAATGTAGGTGCTTTATGGACAATTTAATATCAAATGCATAGTTTAGAAACAAAGAGGCTTTGAACCCAAATGAACATTCTTGGAGAGAGTCCTGATTTTAACTGTTATTTATTAAAAATATATGTTGTCTCCCTTCCTTGGTTAGTTAGAAATAACCAGGGCTATCTCTGGTATCAGTAAGAAATAGATTAAGTCTTGTTGAGAAAGAGAGATAAGAGATGGAAGGGAATTTAATCTGTCAAGGCCCCTCACATATTAACTAATATTCTGTGTATGGATAAGGAAAAGAGTCAAAGTAGTTCAGATATGTTGAGGAAAATGTGTTTTGAGTGATGCAAATACCTTACCATTTTTTGTAAATATTTGTTTTTTTTTTTTTTTTTTTTTTTTTTTTTACATTATGAACACATTTGTTTGCAGTTTACATTAACCTGATTTGAACCTCGAGGTGGCTGCCTACCAGCAAAACATTTCCTTGTTGCAGAGTATGGGACAAGCTATAAAATAGGTTACTGAGGGCACAGTGTTAACAAACACCTTCTGTCCTCAGAGAGGCTGTGTGGGTGCCTTGTGGGCTGGTGTCCTCAGCTCACTCAGGGATCAGAGAAAATCCCTGGATCTGAGAGTTCCTCTGCAATTTTCATGAGTTGGGTGTGTAGAAACTGCCCTCTCACTCAGAAGGGCCCATCCAATGAAAAGGTTTTTTTTTTTTTTATGCAGGAGCTTTGTGATAGCTACACTGAAGAAAATAAAAGGTATTAAATTGGGCACAATCAAGTACACAGATTGGTTAACTTCTTAGTAACATTTTAGCAGTGGAGTACAGCAATTCATAAAAACTGTGCTGTCATAAAGACTATTTAAAGGTTACCCCAAGGCTGGACAGGACACAGTAATTTTTCTTCCCTATCATACAGCTCATTCTGCTATTACTGCCTAGTAAAGGAACTCTTAGAGTTTCACAAGCAGTAGGTCCAGAAAACTCTGACATCATTTACTTTACAGGCTTTTTGAGCAGACTTTTTTGTGTGGTGGCAGATGAGATCACATCTATGATGCAGCTCTGTTGTTGTTACTTCATCCAAATCCCAGTAAGTCATGCTCTGGGTTTGAGCAAGGTTGCAGCCTGTAAAAACTACTCAAAAACACCAGGTGGAGAACATGACAAGGCAAAACAGGGAAGACAGAGACACAAACCCTTATTGAAATGGGCAACTATAATAACATAGTACATCCTAGGGCTGTGATGTGTGGGAAGTATCTGCCAGATGTGGTGTGGACCAGGAATTAAACTCAGAAAAAGAAGGAACACTGAAGAGGAAGAGGGAAGGAGACAAAAGCATGTCAGATGTACTGGCTGGAGATGAGGGAATGAGGCCACTGTGTTTAACCATTAGATGCAGACTCAGGTTTTGTTCTTCAGCTCACCACAGGCCTCTTGAGTGACCTTGGGAAAATAATTTAATTCCTTATTCCTGATTTTCACACTCTTTTTCTGTCTTGCCTACTTAAGTTTCAAGCATTTAGGGCTGGGTCTATACACTTAGAGAATGGAGTAGCTTATGATGAATTTATTGGAACATAGTGATGTGATATGAATAATGCATTGGAATGATGCACCATCCTAATGACAGTTTACACAGGTTCCCTCCTTCCTGCCGGGAAGGTTAAATAACCTCTGTGGCTCTTTGAATTGCTGTGCTTTGCCTAAAGCTGCTCACCCAGTTTATGGCAGGAGTGCAGTGTCTACCCAGCTCGTAGGGTCAGACCAGTGCTTCCCAATTAACTGAGCTGTCAGGTTTGAAAGAGTAAATAATTCCCTGGAAGCATGTGGGTTTAAATGCAAGGCATAGCTGTGTGACCCCCTCATGTGAGAAAACAGAGGAATTATAAATTTCTGCCATAGGAAAAGCTTTTTCTTTGGCTGAGACTCCCATCAGGATTCAGTGCCTCTTGGGGGGGTTATGGGGCAGTTCAGGTTTAATGTCTGCCCCTTCCCTGCCTCCCAACATATGTCATGACTGTCTTCACAAGTCTTGGCGTAAACATTTATTTCCTCTGACCCCAGGAGAAAGGGAGAAAGGATCAGAGACATTTTTGCTGCTCCTTTGATGTGGGGCTGTGGAGCAGTGACAGGAACAGCAGACAAGTGAATGCTGTAGTGTGCTCCTGACTGGCAAAGTGCTGGAATCAGAGCTGAGGCAAAGCATTCCTATTCAAAATTAAAAAATAGTAGGGAGTGACAGGGAGAGAGGAGGCTAATTAAGGCTTTTTCTCTTCAGTGGTACTGAGGGCCTTGCCACAGATAGGCTGCGTTAATAAACTGAATAGTTAATAAATACAGAGGAAAGAGAAGAGGGCTGGCTGGTGGCTTCACTTGTAGCTGTTCTGGTATCTCCAAGTTTTGGTGGGAAGAGCTGGGATGACTCTGCTGGTGATCTGAGCAGCCTGGCAGCCCCTAAAGCTCCTTTACTAGCAGAATGCTGTGGCCACCACAGGTCCTGAGTGCTTGCCCTGTTGGGAGCAGGGTGGTGGTGACAGCCCTGCAGTCAAGGTGTGTGTCACCTGGAGCTCTGCAGGCCTCTGCAATGTCCTGGGAGCAGGGCTCCAGAGGGGCTGCTGGAGGCAGTGCTTGCTTGGAGAGCCAGCCCAGTGGTTCCCAGCTGCTTCCTCCCTGCTGCAGGGATGAGGTGTGCCCATGGGAATCTTGCCAGGTTGGGCTCCTGGAGGAACACAGTTTGTGGTCATTGGGAGTGGGGCTGTGGCCCAGCCCCATCCCTAATTGGCTACAGCTGTGAGAAGCAGGTGAACAACATTAAAAGCAATGAGCCATGGAGTGCCCAGGGGCACGGATCAATCACCAAAGGGAACAGAGGGCACACAGGTGCAGTGCATGAACAATGAGGGGTACAAAAGGCTGGGCTGAAGAACAGGAAGGGCAAATGCTTGAAGTCTTCTGAAGTGGTATGGTGTTACTCTGTATGGGCTGAAGCTTTCTGAACTTTTATGGCAATATTCTGTGTATTGTAGCTGTCTCAACTGCAGCATGTGCTGTGACAACTCCTGCTAGGGTTGAGGACCTGGCCCTGTTGGAGGGATCTGTGTGCTCCCCTGCATGGAACAGCCCTGTGTGTAAAGAGGCAGGTGCTTCATGTCCTGCCCTTTCAGAGGGATGGGGCACAGCAGTTTGGGGTGGCACATCCCCTCCCTGTGCTCAGGGTGCAGGTCATGGGGACTCTTTGTCATGCTGGCACCTGCTTGGTGTGACCTTACCATAAATGAGGCTCAAATGCTTGAGTCTACATACACAAAGGGATATTAAGACAAATGAGTGGAGTCTGATGTGCTCTGTAGCTCCTCTGGCTTGGCCTCAGCAAACAGTCCTGGGCTGCCTTGACCCTCTGGAAGCAGGAGCAAAGCCTCTTCCTCTGTGGCTTTAAATGCCCCTGGATGCTTGGAGTACCTGTCTGAACACTGCCAGAAGTTTGGCAGCCCTGGCGTTGGTCAGAACTGCTGGTCCCCTCCTGCCTGTTGGGCAATTCTGGCAGCCTGGTGAGTACAGGAAATTGGAAAAAAACCAGACCACATAGATACTGAAGTAGGAGAAATTTGCTAATGGTTAACATTGCCTTCGAAAGGCACTCCTGGTTTCATTGAATTAAGCTGCCTATGATGTAACTTTCTCTCTTATTCAGCACATGCTTTCCACTGCTGTCAAAGGGCAGTTAGCATCTAGGAGTCTCCTTTAGGAGCTAGAAAAGAAAGTCCATTAATTTCCCTTTGAGAATGAGAGGAGCTGCAGTTGTATTGTCTGAATCACAAAGCTTCCAGGAAAAGTGAGAGCTCCAGCCTGCAGCCTCCGAAGATCATTAGTGAAGTTTTTCTTTATTTCTGTGGGAATAGAACAGTGTCTGGGGCAATTAGCAGCACTGTAATGCAGCAGGTTGCTCAGTGAGTACAGAGCAGCCCTGAGAGCTGTGCTCCTTTGTAGTAGCAGATGAACTTTTTAACCTTTGCCTGCCAAGTTCACCTGAGGAAAACTGCCTGACATATTGCCCAGCTATAACTTCTGTGGCTACTCTGCAAAGCTCATTCAAATATGAGTTAATGACTTCAATATTGACGTCATACTCCATCTGCCTACAGAAATGCAGTTATAGGATCTGCCTTTATGGTAGGCTGGGGCAAGTAACACAGTGCAAACTCATCCCCAAGGTTCCATATTGAGTGTGAAGTGTTCAGGAAATGCAACTGTGAAGTTATAAAATCTTACACATAATTGCTTCAAACTACATCCTGATAGACTACATACTGATAGACTAGTCCTGGAGGAAGTTAATTAGAAAGTCTTTGGGCAATCTGCTCAGTTTAATTCTGGTTCTACATCCTGCTAGGTCAAAGTGTCTGGCTGCTATTGCTAATCGTCTTCTAAAAAAATGCTGGCATGTCTGAGGAGCTGCATGTCATGAATGCCTGTGCCTTCACTGCAGGCTTTTTTTTTACATATTATCTGATCAGATTTTGCAGTTAGAGATGCAGCTGCACTTACCTGCCTGGAAGAGTAGTGAGTGGGCTGAAGTAATGTTGGGAAATAGGAAGAGTGATCTTTCTTGGCTGATTTAATTAAAAAACAGAACAAACAAAACCACAGGTTCCCTCCCTTCCAGAAGGCCTTAAGCTCACAACTTTGTTAGCAATTCTGTGGTCTGACTTGCCTGAGCTTCTTAAACTGAAGAGGGAAGAGATGCCTGAAACAAAGAGTATCCAAGAACTATGGGACATTCCTTAGATCTTAGTTATAAGGGGCAAAAGTGCTGCCTCAAGTTGGAGAGCAAACCTTTTAGGGTGAGTGGGTAGTAGTCTGTACATTCTACATATGCATTCTTTAGGATATCTAACAAGAGAATCTGATGGAGGTGTGATTAGTGTAGAATAACTCTAAGATACAATCTTGTTTTTCTGGTGTAGTCCTGAACTGGGCACATTATTCCTTGGCTCTACTGATGCAGCAACATGTGTGGTGGAAACCAGGCCTCTTGTACTACAGCACAAAGCAGTTTTTGTCAGAAAAGTTTATCATGGATGTCCTCTGCTGATTTCCACTGGCTACAAAGCATTAGCACTGCCTCTGCAGTGAATAATATGAGCCAGATGTTGACTGCACCCCATAGATGGGCATCAGAGAGATGTCCTTGTCTTGGGGTTAGCTGAATTTCCTGGGACAAGTAAGTTGGAATTTAGGAGAACTCATGTTTGGGAAGGAAATCCCAGGGTACCACAAGTAGGTGCCTTTGCAGAGAGCACAACCTGCATCACCAGCACAGATGGGTGACAGACTGCAGGGATGTGCTTCCCTGGCATTCCCAGAATGGCTGCAGGAGCTCAGCACCTTATTGAAGGAGATCTGCCATGTGGCAACGATAACAACGTGCTTGCACAAGTTTTGGTGTTGCAAAGTTAATGAAATGGGAAGCAAAGATTAGAAAAAAAAAAAGGTGTATAAACAGCTTTTGAAAGGTAGTCAAATTGGTTTTTTTGAGACAGGAGATTAAATGGCCCAAGAGAGAATTCAGCCAGGGTAAATATCTGCTCTTGCTACTTCTCACTGCTTCCATTGGATGACAGATGCTCACTTTAGATGTATATGAGAACCAATTTCTCAGGGAGTGCTTGTCTCAAAAATAGATTAGTGTGTCCAGGAAAGTGTAGATGTGACACTTGAACTTGCACAAAGGTATTATTAGAAAGTTTGAAAAATTCTGCATGGTGGAATACACTTCCATCATGAGAAAATCCAAGACTATGTGAAGCAGGAAGATATTCAACATGAGTTTCACTTTCTTTGGAAGGGCATTGTGTGCTTTATCCCTTTCCTTTATCATTGATGTGAGAAACACATATAATGCTTTCTAAAAAATGGGAGCATATGCATATGTCCCCAGACATGTCTAAAGTGTTGTAAGGAATACTAAACTAGGTGATAATGCTTTTCCTAGCAAGCTGTGCCCTGAAGGCTTAAGGTAAGGCAACTGTGACACTGCTCTTTCATCAGAACGTGCTTTGTAGGCTCTCACTGCATTTGAACAAAGTCTTGGCTTTTAAAAAGCTCTAATTTCAGCATTTATTATTTCTGCCACTTGTGAAGAGGATTAGTGACATTGCTGTGCCTGTCATGAGTAATCCCTAAGCCAGTCGTGGGAACAGTGAAATCTGTGGGGAATGTTCAAAGTACATGGGCTCTGTACATTACCCCAAAGTGGGGAAGAGGCAGCTCTCTGGCCACAGAGAAGAGGCACAGACTCTTCCAGGCATTTTCCTGGGGAAGGCTGTGAGAAGATTGGAGAAAAAAATGATCTCCTCTTGCTTGCCCCTGCTGTTGTGCACATGTGGGATGTGTTATGGAGATTTGTTTACCAAAAGGTGATTCCTTAATTGGACAGTGGATGGTGTTTGGGTTGACTGAATGATTAAGTCACAGCTGTATGGGACTGTCTGTAAGGGTTAAGAGCTTCTTAATAGTGTAGTATGGTATAGTAGAATAAAGCAATTGTTCAGCCTTCTGCAATCATGGAGTCAATGATGATTATTACCTGGATGGGGGCCTGTGGTGACAAAGGCTGGATCAAGCTCTTGGTGATTCTTCACATACTCCTCTCAAGACAACAGGTTACTTAAATCAGACTGTGTCTGCTGCTCTGTGATTGTGAAGGGAGAGCATGCACACAGCTGTAAAAATGCCTTCCTCACAGAGTTGGGATTTGATGTGCCAATCAGCTGTAGGCCATGGGAGTCATTTTTTGTGGCTGCTTTTGTGGTAAAGAACAAGAGGGAGCTGGTCAGGTAGTAATGAGTGATTCCAAGTGACTTATAAAAGTGTAGCATTGATTATTTATTGCAAATGATGGATTTATAACCTAAAAAGATCTCATGATAATGCATGTCTCATGGCATTATTAGTGGAAGTGGTGAAAAAACTAGTTTAAATTGCTTCTGTTCACTGTGGTCTCACCAAGTGAGTAAACATACCTTTGTAGGATAATTAATTGTCTGAGCTGGATATAGAATTGACACCATTACCTGTAAAATGATTGTTACCGGCTTGATGCCACTAGTAATTGTCTTCATTATAACTAAGGAATTAAGTGTCATCTGTAGGCTGCACTTCAGGCACAAATTCTCATGGTACTCAGTCCAGAATAAACACAAGTGTGTTATTGATTACATCATTACCAGGATAAGCAAACTTAAGGGTGTCAAACTTGTTATCACCAGGGAGAGAAAAAATTTTGAGCTGAACCACAAAGATGAAGGTTTTATTTGTCCAACCTAGAACCACAAAGCTTTATGTAGAACCTCTGAGTCTTAAAATTCAATTCAAAATGTTAGCAAATATCTTGCTAGTTGCATCATCTTGCTGACTTTTATCAGCATTAAACAGAATAAATGGGAGAAGTCCATCACTGGTATAAATCTAGAAGGAGTAGTAAGAGTAGGCACACATCACTTTCCAGCAGCAGCAAATCAGATTCTTAATTGATGTAAACCAATGAAGATCACCTTGGGTTGGACATGTTCTCTGTTTGAAAGAAACTTCAAGGGGCAGATTTGCCAAAGACGGGAAAAAATGAAAGGTAAAAATTAACTGCAGTAGAGCAGGTTTAACTTTAGGTAAGGGCTTTAGTTATCTTAGACAAATTGGTAAAATACCAACATGTAAAGTGAAATATAAGCAGCTAAATTAAATACAAGATGCTAATTTTTACAAATGCTTTAGTTTTCACTTCATTCTATGTTTTGCCTTTGAACCAGAGGCAAGTTAGCTCTGGCCCATCAAACTGTATGAGAAATTTAATCAGCACCACTATTATGCAAATAATCTGGCAAGATAAAATGACAAATAATACCCTACAAACCCTGTGCAATGGGTAGTCCCTGGAGCAATCTGCATAACTGCTCACCCCTTGGTAAAGGAAACCAAGCTTTTGCAGTTTTTGATTGCATGGACTTTTAACAGCCCCAAATTAAACCTTCAAAAGGAGTGTAAGCACATGAACTGATATATGGGCTGGGTTTGTGTGGAGGACAATTCTTCCTGGATAGCAGTGTTTATTTTGGGAGGGTGTTCATTGTGTCTCAAGCATGTGTGGGATATGATGAGACTGGGACTCATTTTTCCCTGAATTTGTGCATTCCAGGTGCTCCTCTGAGGAGGGCTCTAAAGGTGTGTTTTGCTCCAAAAGTGCCGGAGCAAGTGGATTTACTGAGATGTGGGAAGGTAGAGCCATAACAAAAAATACTAGGTGATCTTGGGTAAAACCTAGACAAGGTAGTTATTGAGAAAGAGGAGGGATTTGCTGGCAAAAGGAGAGTGAAAAGCTCTAGATATAATCAGAGATTTCTCCTGTGGTCTCTTGCTGGATCAACTGAGAGAGTCTGGTGGAAAATTCTTCTTCCTTGCCCACCATGCCCCAAAAGCAGGTGGGAACATTCTTAACTTTGCTCAGAAGTGTTGATTTTTTGATAATTTCTGGTAATTTTCTGGAATTTTTTTAAGAATCCAGAGTAAATGAAAATCAAGATCAAACCCATCATTACTGGGTATAAAGCGCTATCATATAAATTCCAGCAAATTATTTGCAAGAAATATTTTGAAGCAATAGAATTAGTTGGATGGTTTAGTCACCTAAAAGGGACTTGGCCAAGACATTGTAGGAATGGGTTTGTGGATTTCTCTTTTTTCCTGTGCTACTTCTGATTCACTATATTATCTAAGCATGTCTTTTAGTGTCTCAGCTGCTTCTCTGTGTAAAACTCCATGTAGCTATGTTTCAGGGTGTTGTGCTAATGCTTCTTAATGTTCACAGATTATTTCAGCTCTTTGTAACATAGAAACATGAAATTACTACACACAAAAATATGTGGCCCAGCACTAGTGATGTGCAAAAATGAATTAATGTGTTTGCTAATGTTTGTAAAGCATAGATCCAATCAAATCAACCTTTAACTTTGGGTAAAGTAGACTTAAAGGAGTTCTGGTATTTCCTACAGGCTCTTCTCAAATCATTAATATGCACAATGAATTAAAAAAAATTAAATTCCTGATTTGAATTATAACTTTAATAATTGACCTTGGAAGCCTAATCAGAAAGACATGGGTGTTGCCTTCTGATACAAGGCAGGCGGCCTGGTTTCAGGAAACAGCACGGCGACCCCCTTCCCCGGGGTCGCTCGGGCCTAAGAAACACGCGGACACCAATATGGTGGAGGATCAAAGGCCTTTATTCTCTCTTCTCGTGGGGTTTTATAGTCTAAGGGGCTTCTACATCAGGTGGGGGTCTGTCTTTACCATCTATGGTTAGTAGGGATGGAAAGTTACCTGGGCAAGTGGAAAGTTACCGGAATCCGGTTTAGGGGGCTACATTCCTATGTTAATTTTCTTATCTAAGGGGGCAGGGGCCCTGTCTTCCCGTAACATCACGAGATCTTCCGAACGCCAGGCCCTATCTGCTACGCATGGGATACATAAGGCCAACTTCAAAATTCTCTTGGGGATGTATACCCTTCAAAGACCCAACTGAAAGCAGCAATTGGTGGCTTGAAGAAAAGGGTTTCTGTGGCTGGACTTTTAGAATTTTTTTTCAGGAAACAGTTCAGTTGATCAAATCCACCCTTGGAAGAGCTCTGATGGTTCCTCAATGATGATCCTGTTCTAACAGCTGTGTACAGGTGTAGCTTTGAAATCTCTGCTGTAGTTTAGTTTGCTTATGCGTGTCAGCTACAATGTAGGGTGTAACAGTAGGAATAAATGCACAGAAGCCTTTTTGTTCTTGGTAATTCTGCAATTCTCTTTGACAAAGAATTTTTCTTTGCAATGTTTTCTTTGGGAAAATGTCAATATTCTTGTATGCACTCTCCTATCTGTAAGGTAAAACTTTTGGCCTGTACCTGGTAGGTAAATTGGGTTCCAGTAAGGTGGCTTTCAGTTTACTGTTCGTATCCTATTAATTTCAGATCCACACTAGGAGGATACAAAAGTATTATGCTGTGAATGGGATGTCTCCTTTGGTTTGCAAATTTCTAAACAGTTCCTGGGAAATCATGAGTACTTGTACAAACTTTCCAGAATGACATATTTGACAGTGTACCATTGAGTCAATTGAGGCATCCCATTATATGAGTGAGTCAAAGCAGAAATCTTATTTGCTTTATTTCTGGTATCCGCTTTGAAGGATTGGTCTGTGACGTGTAGAATCCTACATTGACTTTACAGTTCCTCTGCCATGTCTGTTTCCCAGGTAGGTTTCGTCATTGTGGGATTGCATAATTTAGTTTGAAAGAGGAACGTGCTGTTTCCAAATGTATTGGTTTCTCTGGGTCTGTGTCGAAGGCACTGGAGATGGTAGTTCATGTTCGTACTCAGATGTTTATTTCTTATCAGTAAAACAGTCTCACAACCATGAGTTCGGCAGCTTTTCATTAGCAAGGCACAAAATGGCCAATCTCTTGTTACAAGGTGTTTTACAATGAAACTTTCCAATTAAGAACTGACACCTAGATTATTTCCCTTTTAACCCAATAACTAATCCCAAAGAGCTGCAATGTGGACTTTTCTGTACAATTACAAAATGCCACCCAAACCCATGAAGAAGCATGAAGAAGAAACCCAGGACAACACCCTGTGCCCTCCATCTTGCTTCCATCCACAACATACTACAAATCCCAAAACCTAAATTCCACACCCAAGTGATACACCTACACTACTCTCTATAATCTTTCACATTTTTGTGGATTCTAGTCTACTTTGAAGTCTAGGAAACTTTCTCCATGAGTGAGGGTCTAAGTCAGTACTCCCCTGAGGGTCAGGGCCCCCCAGAGCAGACACAGAAATATTCCCAGTGTTCTGGGTTTCCACACAAACTCTCCTTGTATCTCCAGTTAAGTTTGTGGCATCTTTCACTCTTTTCCAGTGGATGCTGAGGTGACATTCCAGCCCCCTGCTTTCCAACAGCCAGGTAGCCAGCACGGTTCACTGAGACTGTCTCCCCATCATGCTGGACTTGGGCTGTGCTGGCAATCCACAAACCTCACACATATTCCTTGCCGTGGTGGTTGAGGAGGGCTGGAGGTGCTGCCTCTCTCCTCAACAACATGGAGGAGAAGGGATGCAGGTGTGGCAGAAAGACTTCTGGCCAGCTAGAGACACACTGAAAGGCAAGCATGCTATGAAGAAGAGATCCCTTGTGCCCTCTGGGTTCCCACTGCAGTGCTTTAACTGAAGCATTTTGTGGTGTGGGACAGAAGGGGAAGCTCTATCTGGTAAAGGTGTGCTTTATTAGAAGAAATTCTGGGGCCAGAGAAATTACAGCTAGCTCTGAATTTCTCATCTCTAATTGTGTGCATATTGGAAAAGTTAGAGAGATGGGGAAAACAGGTATGGATGCTTCATTTCAGGGTTGTCCGTCTAGCAGAGCAGTGACCTCAGGCATAGCATTCACAAAATTAAGTCTGTATATAAAGCAAGAAGCTCATTTAGGGTCTGCTGTTGTTTTAGGCCTGAAAAGCTTGTTGTCATCATGCTGCTTGCTCTAACAAATAGAAAAACAGTAAATTATTTTGGACTCTAGATTTATTTTCTTTAGACTACTAAGAGGATATAGGGTGGCAAAGAAACCAAAGTTAACCATTGTTTGGCAGAGACCATCTCTCTTCCTCAGGTAAGAGAGGACAGCAGGAACCTCTCTGTTTTCTACCTCCCCAGGGGGAAACAAGGCACTCTGTCTCCACTGCTATTTCTGCTTCTGTCTGTGTCTCTGGAGTTTTCCATCTTGATTTTTTGTCCTGACTTGTTGGGAATGTAGTTCTGGTACTTTTTGTTAAAGGATGTCACACAAAGAGAAGCATGCCAATTGCTACAGCTCCTGTAGGTGGTGACTGAATTACAAAAGTGTCACCTGCAGGACACTCAGGCTGGAGGAAGGCAGCTGGCTTGATCCTGAAATGCAGGAACACAGCTGCAATAAAGGAGAATCCCCTCATCCTCACCAAGGAGCCACTGACTCTCCCACTAGGCAGATGCTCTTTTCTGCAGCCAGGTCTCCTCTTGACTGAGGTCAGAAATAGGAGGTGCAGAGGAGAGTGCATGGCCAAGGGTGGAGGTCTGCTGCCTTCACTGTGAAGGAAGTCAAGAAGGGCAATGAATCCAGGCTTTGATTCAGTGGAACAAGCCTAATTGAGGCCTGGGGTAACACTCTGCCCGATGGACACACTGTGGATTCTCCATACTGATGATCATGTTCTTGGCCAGTCTCCAGGGTTCCAAAGCTGCTTAGGAAATACTACAGGGCTCAGATATTAAGGTTGGAGTTGGCCAGGTAAATCCTTTAAGCTGAGCATAGAGGCCTAGGGAAGGAATGCTTAGTGAAGTCAGAAAAGCTGACTGGGGGCTGTAATTTGTTTTGTTAGGGGGAAAAAGTACTGGCAATAGAAAGATTTTAACTGGGATTAAAAGCACAAATACGAGGGAGGGCTTAAATTTCTTTTCCAGATACTGAAGATGAAGAACCACAAGAGGAAAACAATGGACTAGTCAGAGTACAGGCAATGGAGAAGTGCTGAATAGAGAGCGTGGTACAGGTTCAGTTTGCACCAAATGGAAGAAGCTGCTTGTACTTGAAATGAGAAAACTAAAGTTACCGGCTGAGGGGAGAAAAGTGCACAGAATCTCCCGAAATCCTGTGTGTTTTAGGAACACTTGTGATTTCAAAAAATGTTTGATTTCCTTCATGGAACAGGAACCAGCTGACAATAAAAGAATGGAAGTTAATTCCAGTGAATGCAGTCATGAAACATTTCCTGAGGAGAGCTCAGTGTCATTGGAGCAGGTGGGGAAACAGCAGAATCAGATGTCTGAATAAGATATTAAATGTAAGTATCTGGTTACTCGGGTGTCTAAATTCTTGCTGCTTAAACATGCTGATCAAAGACCTACTTCTGCAATCAGACTTTTTTTTCCAACAGTGCATGCTTTTTGTGTGTTGACAACAGGCCTGAATACATGTGCTTGTACCATGTTTTTAGGGTATCTGGTCAGGTTTTGGCTGCTGTTACACTGTCTTAAGAATGCCCAGCAGAAATCAAAAGGGAAAGGAAATTTTTCTTGATAAAATGTGAATGGTGAGATGCACCAGCAAAAAAACCAACCACAGCACCTTATTGAACACAAGTTTGAAAAAGTCAAATAAAAGACATTGATGTGTTTAACACGGTCCTTGGGAAGCACAGCCCAGGAGAAGGGAATTAAATGAGGGAAAGACATTGAAGCAATGTCAGGAAGACTGCATGAAGGGAGCAGTAAGCCAGCCTTGAGTCATTAACCTGCAGAGCAGAAGAAGGCAACTGAATAGGGGACAAATGTAAGGAAGCATATGTCATCACCTTTCCAGACAAACAACCTGTATCAGAGAGGTATTCACCCTTCTGTTGGCAGCATGGTCAGAAGCTGAGGTGGCAGTGATCCACTGTGGAGTGTGATTCTGCAGTCTAGCATTGCTTCTGCACTCAGACATGGGCTGAAGAGTCTGAAACGTGTGGCATGAGTCCTGAATCAATTTGAGTTTTCAGTGGAGATACACAAGATTTTGGCATAGAGATTGTTGTCAGATCTATTCAAGAAATTCCTTCAGGGGAGTCACTGCCAGAACCTATTTATTATTATTCAGTTTACATGCTTCAAAGGAACTTTTAAAGTCACAGTTGTGTATGAATCAAAGTGGATTGTGCGTAAAAGCTTAACTGAAGGCAGTTGTGGTCTTAAGACATGGAGGAGATAGACTCAGAGCTGAAGGAATTAAAAAATGAAATATCAAAATTCATCTATCCCAGCTTTCCTTTCTTGCTCCTGAAGTTCTGTGGTTCTAAATGGGAAACTCAAAGTACCTGGTCATAATCATAGATGAAATGTCTGTGTGAACACTGTAACTCTGCTTGGCTTAGTCTGTGGACATGTTTATACAGAAGGTCTCCTGTTGAACTTGGGTGCATTCAACTCAGTGTGGCACCACCTCCAAGACTGCTGTGTAATCAGTTTGCCTCTTGTGGAACTGCTTGGCCCAGGCTGAATGCCATGCTGCCTAAGAGAAGGCTTAAAATGCAGAATATGGCAGCAAATAAGTATCCTCTGACATCTCAGTGGAATAAGAGCTCTAGACCTCTTTTGACTTCAAAAGTCACTTGGTACCTCTTCATCAGAGCATTGTCATCTTTTCAGAGAATGTTGTCTGCCTGTGCTTTTCCAAGTATGGGGTTTGTCCTGTTAAAGAAGGTGTCATTTGGAGTGAGTTCCCCTTTTCCTTGAGGAAAGCGAGTTCCAATGCATTGCCATAACTTTGCAACCAGATCATCATTCTAACTCTCACTTCTGTACCTTAAAGGTGCTCATTTAAAATACTGTGTGAGGTGGGGGATAAACAGATAAAGAGTTTTATAGCTCTAGTGTGTGCAGTGATCTTCATACATGCTTAACATGGAAAGGCTAAAAAAAGAGAAGTGGTAAATTTGGTTCTTGAATTTTTCGTTGGGAATCACTGAAGAGGATTATAAAGTCTCACCAAGCAAGAGTGACAAGAGCTTGCTTTCTCCAGGCAGGGAAATGAATACTCTCAATTATATGATGATATTCAAATGATTCAATAGCAGACATAGTCTGAGTTGCCTCACTCTTCTTAGGAGATGAGAGAAAGGCTGTGGATGGGTAAAAACCTGTCAGGATGGCTGGGCTCAGAGAGTGGTGGTGAAAGGAGTTAAATGCAGCTGGTGCCCAGTCACAAGTGGTGTTCCCCACTTGTTTCATACCTTTACCAATGATCTGGAAGAGGGGATTGAGTGCACCCTCAGCCAGTTTGCAGCTGACACCAAGCTGGGTAGGACTGTTGATCTGCTGTGGGATAGGAAGTCTCTACAAAGGGATCTGGGCAAGTTGGATTGCTGGGCTGAGGCCAGCTGTAGAGATTCAATGAGGTGAAGTGCCAGTCCTGCAGTTGGGTCACAACAACCCCAGGCATTACTACAGGCTGGGGACCGAGTGGCCGGAAAGCTGCCTGGTGAAAGAGGATCTGGGAATGCGGATGGATAGTGCCGAATGTGAGCTGGCAGCTTGCTCAGGTGGCCAGGAAAACCAATGGCATCCTGACCTGTGTCTGGAAGAGTGTGGCCAGCAGGAGCAGGGCAGGGATTGTTCCCCTGTACTTGGCACTGGTGAGGCCACACCTCAAGTCCTGTGTTCAGTTCTGAGCCTGTCTCTGTTTGCAACACACTGAGGTGCTGGAGAGACTCCAGAGAAGGACAGTGGAGCTGGGGAGGGGTGTGGAGCACAAGTCTGATGAGGAGCAGCTGGGGATGCGTGACCTGGAGAAAAGTAGGCTCAGGGGAAACCTTACTGCTCTCTACTGAAGAAGAGGCTGTAGCCAGGCAGGGTTCAGCCTCTTTTCCTAACACAGGATGAGAGGAAATGGCCTCAAATTGCACCAAGAAGGTTTAGACTGGACAAACTTCTTTCGTGGGGAGGGTTGTCAAGCCCTGGAACAGGTTACCCAGGGAGGTGGTTGTGTCACCATCCCTGGAGGTGTTTAAAACCTCTGTGGACATGGCACTCAGAGCTGTGGTTTAGTGGGGAACTTGGCAGTGCTGGGTCAACAGCTGGACTTGATGATCTTAGAGGTCTTTTCCAACCTAACCAATTCTATGTTTTTGCAGTTGTAATTAGTCATAATTGTTTGGAAACTTTCTTGTGGGGAGCACTTGTAGGAGTTTGCATTATCAATGCATCAGGAAGAATTTGCTGAAATAATTTGTGAAGAATTTTTTTAAATAGGAAGCTTACAGGAAAACTGTTATCTTCGTACCAGAACATAAATTGAAAGTAAAAAAAATTGTATCAGTCATTTTATTCTAGTTTATCTAGATTGTCAGATTTTGTATCGTTTATAGTTTTTACAATGGAGTAGAGTAAGCAACTCTTGTGTTGTAATTGTTGTTGAAGTCCAATATTAGTAATGCTGTGTGGCAGAATGTCTATGACTAATTTACAAAATGTTTTTCTTTTTTTCCAGTGTAGGAGTTCTAAATTTTTAATAAAATTTACTTTGTTATGTCTGTTTTCCATTTCATGTATAAAAAGTAGAAGAGGCCCATCAGCTTGCTGAGGTGTTTTCTGAGTGTCCCAATGTAACATATCTCAATTGCACAAATGGATTTTGTAATCTTTTGCTCTGTAGCTTGCACAATGTGGATTAAGTTAATTATTTATAGCACGTCAGGGCAGCTTTTGAAGTGTCCTGTGTGGTGCAGGAGAAGTTGTATTGCACAGGAAACCATCCTACTCTGCCTTGTCAGTCTGGGCAGGGCCAGAAGACTTTTTACTTGACAGCTGAAATAATTTAGTGATCTTTTTCTTCTCTCCAAAGAGTCTGTTGTGTTTGTCCCATCAAATAATTTTTCTTTGCTCACTTTTTATTCTGAGAGTTAATTTTTTTGGGTCAATTTTCCCTTTTAAAGTGTCTCTGGTCTTCCCTAGCCATTTTTCTCTCTAGCCCTTGTTGTTTCAGCTTTTGTGGATTATGTTACCTGCATGTCTCTCTCATGACCCTTCTCAGAAGAGCAGGTGCCCTCAGGCTGGACAGCTGAGTCCATATCAAGCTGGGAAGAGCAGCCACTAGACTGAGGTATGGACAGGGGTCACTGAGGCTCCATAGTGTTGATACTCGCTCACTGTCATCCTTTATACAAGCATTGGATGTCTGGGCTTTTTGCAGGTCCTCTCTTCTTTTCAAGACTGCTTTTGAGAAGGTTCACTGCATTTAAAATGGTCTGCCCCAAGTCTTAGCCTGGAGCAGGGCTGGTAATCCCTAGTCCCAGGGTGGTGATCCCTGTCCCAGTGCTGGTGTCCTGCTGAGGGCTGTGCAGTGACCAGAGCAGGGTGAGCAGGAGAAGTCCCTGCTTGGTGGCCCATTGTCCACCCCTGCCTGCCCTCCCTGGCAGCAGGGCCCTGCCAGGCCCTTGACCTCCCCCCAGTCCTGCTGCTGACCTCTCCAGCTGGCCAGCCCTGGGATCCTCTCCCTCTCCTCGCCCAATGGGGGCCTGCTTGCTGTTGAGTCACTGCTGAGTCAGGCTTTTCACAAATAAGCAGGCCCTGACCGTGAAAGCTCTAAAATTGTTTTTCCCTTTCATTTATCCTGAACACTGTGTCACCTCTCTGCATCCAAACTTCCTCTGATGTCAACGTAGGGAAGGGATTGGGGATGATTGTTTTACAAGGAATGCTGCCATAAAACTGGTCAGGAGACCTGAAAAACTCAAAGCATGAGAAAATATAAAAAACAAAGATGTCATCAACAGTTCCCCAAAACTGGTGGGTTCTCACTTTTATCTGTGTGTATTTTTTATGAGTTGTTTTATTGTAAATTGGTTTTTAATGAACCATTCCATTTAGAAGACTGAAGCATTACTTGAGGGTCTGTACTCACTAGAACTGTTTAACCAAATAGGAAATTACAGACATATTGGAGTTGTGATAAGAGGATATGCTTTGAACTCTCGAAATTCTCCTGCCCCTGGAAATTCACTGGATTATGCATTATGGAATAAGCTACTTTATAGTTGTTTCTTCTTCCAGAAAACGAAACAAAACACTCTTCCAGGAAAATTAGTAGTACTTTTGTTATTCTTCAAACTTATCTTGTTTTTTGTGCCTCTCAGGTCAGTGTGGAAAAACAGCCTAATATGTTTACTTTTGCTTAATTGATCTTACTTTGGATTTGCATCATTTTTTTTTCTGGGGCATCAGTCCTGAGAACTGTAAACAAAGTGGAGATATGTACATGTTATGTTTCAGTCAACAGGGTACTGGTTCTGGGTCCAGATTCTAGTCTCAGTGAAAACAGTGGATAGTTTCTCACTAGGTGGAAATATTCAGAAACCATTTCATCTTTATTTAATTTCTCTCTTACTGAGTGTAGTGAGTAAAGAACTCAGCACTGAGTACTCTTGAACATTTCACACCTGGTGTCATCAATGTTTGTCCTGCTGTTTGGGCAGGTTGTCCAGCTTTTGTAATGAAGTAATTTCTTTTCTAAGGTGAAAATAGCTTTTTTTATCCACACAGAATTGAGAGTGTTATGTATATAATAGGGTAGTTTTCTAAGAGTCTTTCTTATGGATGGCTTTGTACACTTAAAAAAATGTACAAGGTAGTGACTCCAGTAAATGGATCAAAGGGGAGGTTTGAAGACCAGCTTGGTTAAGGTCTTAATTTTGTAAAGGAAAAGGCAAGTATAAGAAATAGCACCAGCCTTTGAAGAATCAAATACAAGTTCTGGAGCAGTGTCTAGTGAAAGCCTGTCAACCATCACATTTTGCTGTTTCTAACGTGATAATCATCACATCTCTCACTGGCTGCCACTCCTGGGTCTTCTGCTTGTTGTGGTTCTTCCCCTCTTCTGCAGCTCCTGTGTCTGAAAGGGAAGTGGCAGAGCAGGGAATAACAGACTGGGGCCTTGCTCCTCCTCTTTGTTCACCATCACTGTAAATGTGGCTGACAGCAATAACTTTCTGAACTAAGGAGATGAAATCAGAACAAGTCAGCAAATATTTGTTCCTAGTATTGACCAGAGCAGCAGATCAATTCACTAAAATAAGGATCTGACTTTTCTGCTGTGCACAGCTGTGATATGGGATGATGTGATGATGGAGAAAAAAGGCTATTTCAGATGACCATTGAAATTCCTCAGGATGTGGGTATTTGGTGTTGATGCTGGAATCCTGTCAGTTTTACTGGTGATATTTCAGCTCTCAGTGCTGGCTACTGTTTGCATCTTTGTGCTCAACATTGTCAGACATAGAATATGCAAGATGAGTGTTACAGGCTCTACACTAGTCCCTTCTAAAAGCTATTATCTGCTGCAGTAATTACCACCATAAAAATTGTAAGAATAGAAATAGGTCTTTCCTCTGGGCTATTTTAGCCCCCCCTTTTTTTTCTCTGAAGCTTTTGTTGTAGATCACAAGCTTTATGACACAGAAATTAAATTATCTCCCTTGTATCTCAAGTATTCTATTGTGGTGATAAACCAAATTATATTTTAGGACCACTGTGCAGCTTGTCTGGGACAGAAATGCTTTTACGTGTGTAATCCAATTAGGATTGGAACCATTATGGTCTTCAAGGGGAGATGGATCTGGAGTTGTCATTTCCCCTCCACTGTGTTTTTGTTTATATGGAATAGCTTATACTTTGTTCAAGGGAGTAAAACCTTTGGTTTTGTGCTGTCTTTAACAAAGTGAATAGTGTTGGCTCCTTTAACCACTTAACTTGAGTTGCTCTTCCAGAGCTGATTTATCTCCTGGAAGGATCACTGAAAAACCATTGCAAGGAAATCACAGGTTTATTCAGCAGAAGCCAGGCAGGTGTGATTGGACATTCCTGTATTGCTATCAATAGAGATAACATAGGAGGAAACAACTAGCAGTCCATTATCAGTTTCTGCAGCCCCAACCTTGTTAACCCTTGGGTCACAACTTCACTTGGCCTGGGAAAAGAAAATTTGAGCATTTCTGCATATCCTATCTTACACTTTCATAGTTTTTCTCAAGTATTTTTCTAAGCTGTTTGGTTAAAGCCCATCTTGTCATCTTAGTTTAACAAGGCTATTAATCATGTTTACATCAAGATACATCATCAGCATTCTCTGAAAAGCACAGGTATATCTGCACTGTGGTGAGGTGTCTTCATTAGTCATGCTGGCTATTTTATTGCAACAGCCTGTAATTATTTTGTCAGTAAATATCAAAACCTCAAAGTGACTACTTGAATGATGCAAAGTAGCCTCCTGCCAACCCATGAAAACTATCAGCTCTACCTTTTGTTCTCATATATAATAATATTGGATATAAAATGATAGTGGGGGAAGACTTTTTTATTAGAAAAGGAAGGCATTCCAATTCAGAAGGTAGATGAAGACTTTGTGGTATCTGTCATCAGGTGGCATAAAGGGCAATCATGGCAAAGGATCAGAAATATTTGAGATCTGCACATTCATCATGCAAGCATTTGAAAAAGCACAATGGCAGTAATGTATTAATATCTCTTTTAACTGTTGTCCCATAGAATTCTTGAAAAGTGGAAGTAACTTGTTCTTCATGAATTAGAAAGCTTCAGGAATGATGGTATAGGACTTCTATTTAGTGACCTTAAATGTTCATACTTGGGCATATTGCTGAAAACAACAAGTCTGACTGAGGTACTTCTGTTTGAAAATAAGCCAGGCAATTAAAAATAGATCTTCTGAGTAGCCAGGGATTCAAAGACACATTTTAGATGTACATCATTACAGGCTTTTTACAAACAGTTTGCTTTGCTGTCTGCTCTTAATAAACTAAATTTGACTCTAAGAAGGCTCTTTTACTTCAAGTTGAGACTGTGGGATATCAGGAACATGACTTGAGAAAATCTATCTGGTGGACACTAGGTAGGATTGGAGGAGAAACACAGGACTTGAAGTAATTTAAGTTTCAACTTCTGCAATATGTGCTTAAGGTATTATCCACTTTGTATGCTCTTCAATTTTCAGTTTTTAAGCAGTTCATCTTCTTTTTCATGCATTGCTTCTCCTGGAAGGACATTCCTCAGTGTTACTGCTATAATGGGTATGGCTTTTCTAATTTTCACCTTAAATGATGCATGCTGGGTTTATAGCAACTGCTCTTGAGCCAGAACTGTCTTTTTGTTTCCTGCTTGATGTTTATGGTCTGTTACTATTGCTTAGTGGAAAATTATTTAGAATAAATTTGTTTTGAAGAGAAATCAAGAGAGTCTGGGGGATACCAGCTGACCATGATGGCTGCAGTTGGAGACAACTGACCTGTTTCAGTGATACCATCTGCTTTCCTGCACTTGGGTAATAACAAAACTCTTCTCAAAGTCTCTGTGGGATTGCCTTGCCATGCTTGTCCAGTCTAGGTAGGCAGTCTAAATGAGGGAACTAGAAGGAAATCACAGTGCAAGGTATTAAGTGCAGGTCTCTGTTTAGGCAGCCTTTTCTTAGGCAGACTTACATAGTTGTGGGATGCTTGCAAGCTTTTGGCATACAAATCCCTCCTAGATAGAGCAGTCCAATGTTTGGTTGATTCAGGAAAACCTTTTTGGTTCTTCGTTACCAGAAGCAGCTGTGGAGGATTTCTTGGTTTTCAGATGAACTGCCCATCAAATAATGCGTTTTGAAATGCATAAATAATTATCAGTGAGATACACAGAGCAGGCAGAATTTGTGCAGATGCCCAGGTTCAGGACAGTATATGAAATAGAAATTTACTTCATATAGCTGGTATCAGAGTTTTGACAAGGAGCCACATGCTAGACTGCATCCAGTGTATAGACAAGAGCAAACTAGGCATTACCATCTCCCAAACAAAATTAATTCATACCGTCACAGGGGCACAACAAGACAAGCAAGGTAGACTTTTGTGTGGAGACTCCTTCCTGTGAATAAAAGCAGTGGAAAGTTAGCCATGCATGGATATGGTATGGGAGCTAGTTTTCACTTAGTTCTTCTGACCCAGAAGCTCCTACTTACCTGTGCAGGGATCTTGGAATATAATGGGATTGTTAGATGCCAGAGAAGGCAGTGCTTTAGCAGCTCTGCAGAAGAATGGAGAGCCTGATGTGGTTCTTGCAGCTGCTTCCCTGCCCTTTCTTCCTTGGAATACCCACTGGAGAAAATGCTTCCTCCTGTGGCAGGGGCAACAGGCAGTCTCTACAAGGGGAACTCTGCCTCCTTCTGGGACAGAGATCTAATCTTTAAATACAAAAGATGCTCCTAAAATGTCAACAGGTGATGGGAAACAAAGATGAAGAATGTACAGTTTTATTGAGTTAGTTTATCAGGACAGGTACAGGAAGTTTCCCTCACATGGTACCTGGAAGCAGGTAAAAAACAACTGATAAGTGTCAAGTTTGGTGCTGCTGGAGACAAGGAACTCACATTAACAGGTCTGCTTGAAAAGAAGTTGCTTTTCAGGTCAGATATCTGAAACATCCTTTGTTTGGCCCACTGGAAATAGGCAATGGGAGAAACATGGAATGAACTGAAATCAGTCATGCTCTGCTAATTATTGTGATGAATAGTGACAACCAGGACTCCTCAACAGAAGGCTGCATTGGCTAACCTTGCTCATTTCTTGCTCTCATAGGAAGACAGGTGGTGGGACCAAGAAAAGAGCTATAATTAAACTCCACCCATCTTCAAAAGCAGGTGAAGAGCTCATAATTCACGCAATAAATCTGGATAATTGGACAATATTTGTACAATTAGAAGCTGAACACTGAATGATTAGTGATTCATGAATAATGAGCTAGTACCCACTCACAAACCTCAATGGGGAAATCAAATTTATATTTGCTTTGTAACGATGATATTTCTCAAATGTCTGTAACCATGAATTTACCCCTCACAGAAAACTGCATGAACATAATTTATTTTTTTTAATTTCTGAGAAATGCCTTTGAAAAATTGTGCAGTACCTTACTTTCATAATCATATGGCAACTTTATGTAGAGCTACTTTTTGGGGAGGCTTGTGTTTCATTGGGGGTTTTTGGAGTATTTTGTTATTGTAGGGTATTAAGTTTACTGTCTGTATTAGGATCCCTAATGGTTTTGTTTTTTGAGCTCTTCTTGGAGACTTTGGCAATGAAGACAGACTGTCCCTATCCAGAGATACAAGGCCCACTTTTTTAGGAACCTGTCTTCACCAGTGGCTGATAGGAGATGCCAAAGAGAAGAACAAACGTCCTCAGGTCACACTCTCTGTCTTGACACTTAATTTATAATCATTCCTCTATGATGTTTTGGGGTTTTTAAACTTATATAGAGAACACAGAACAAAGCCACAACCACCAATAGCTGAGGGTCTAAAAAGGGATTTTTAAGAAGTAAGAGATGGTGTGCGCAGCTCTAATTAACCTTGTATGCCCTTGTGGCTGACCCTGATAACAGCAAGTGCAGGGAGACCTCTTGGGATCCCTGAAGAGACTCCAGTGTGTGTTCCCACAAAGGATACATGAGCCAACAGAAGAGGAGTCACCAGAACTAAAGCAAACAGGTTGTTTGCACTTCAGAGGGAAGATGCTGTCCAAAATGGTTTATCAACAGTG
The DNA here is from genome assembly GCF_028769735.1 of Zonotrichia leucophrys gambelii. NCBI lineage: Eukaryota > Metazoa > Chordata > Aves > Passeriformes > Passerellidae > Zonotrichia > Zonotrichia leucophrys. Next base: position 99,876,421 of record NC_088172.1, read on the forward strand.
GCTCCAGAGGGGCAGTGGGCACACAGAGTAAATGTGCAGACACTGGAAGCTTCTTGATACAGGGATTACTGCATTAAAGCACTGACTTGGGGCTCTTTTCTTTTGTATTTGCATTTAAAATTGCTCCTCATAAATCCCTTAACAGAATTCTCTTCAGACTCACCTGTTTCTTCTTTCCTGTTACCTGGAAAGAGGAATGTCAGAACAGAGCAACAAATCTCACTTCTGTTTGTTTTAAATCTCCTCCTTTATTACCCCGGCATTGTTTCCTTGTTGTACTTTCATCCATTTACCTAATTCTGGCAGTTAACTCCTGGCAGGAATAGTGTTTCCATAAATTTCACTGTATTTATTGAGCTACACATATGATCATCTGCAGAACAGATGATTATAATAATGATTGCAACAGCCAGGTCTGCAGGATTAACCAGTCAGAATGAGGAAAGTCAGCTGCTTTAAAAAAAATGTTCTTGACTAATATCAACTCCTTTCTGAGCTCTTTAGTGAGTGAATGAGACTGTAAGGAATTTTGAACTTGTAAACCATTCCCATCTCAGGGTTATTAATGGACAAAGGGATGATTTCTGAAATGGGAAACCTGCTAGAATTTATCTGACTGGCAAGTCAGAATAGTTGGTCTAATAACTAATTTTTCTTTGATTGAGGCAACTTTTCTATTTTAGTTCACTTAAGGAAGTTGTGTTGAGGATTTTGTGAGTTTGCTTTTTTTAGCTTTCGCTTTCTTTTCTCTGATTTCTTGTAATCCTCTGTTCTGTTTCAGAGCACGTGGGATTCCAGGAAATGGACAAAAGATTTCAACAGCACACACTCTCATGCTCCAGAGTTTAGAGCACTAGGAAAATTCCTGTTCTGTATGTCTTTGTTCTCTGCCTTTGAAATGGGTATAGTAATAGACTATCCCATCAGGGTGATGAGAGAATGAGCAGATTTGGTGCTGTGTGATCAGTCACTCTGAGATGAGTTTTGAAGTTTTAAATTACCATGTAATCTATAAATGGAGATCGTGATCATGGTTATATTTATCATTAGTTTTGTCCTGGGTATGTAGTAGGTTGATGATCAAATTGCTGTTTACTGGTTTAGCAGAAATCAATAGTTTACCTATAATGTTATCACCAAGGCTAAGCAGAAATTTGAGTATGGGATTCCTTTAAAAGTGATGATATGATTGGAAATTTTCTTTAAACCTAAGAACTGCATCATGCATTATGGAAAACATATCAGGAAACTAAACAAGTTTGATTTTGATGTTAATGCTGTAATGGCTAGTTGCTTTAAGGTTGCTGTAATAACATGTTAATTGTGGTTATGAGTAACAATTGTTGTTTGAAATATTACAAAACTATTAATGAGTAGTAACCTTGTGTACGCTAATTTTGAGATTGAAGCTTGCTACGTGAGGGCAGTGTTTGTGTAAATTTTGCACAGAAATACCAAGCAACAGAGCTTAAGATCACTTGGAGAAAAGGGTTTTTTCTAGTACTCTGATATTGCAAAGTGGGAGGTGCCAGACAATAGGTGTCAGCACTGGTTCAGCTATGCACAACCTCACTGAAAACATAAATTAAGGCAGCTGGTTTTATGTAAATTTGCTGTGAACTCTTAGCAAACTGAAATACCTTAAAGAAGGCTGAAATGGTGTTTGATACTAGTTATGAAATAGATTTTCTAGGGTATAGTCTGGGAAAACAGAATAGATGAAACAGAAGATAAAAGCTGGTAAAAATAATGTATGTATTGTGTTCACTGTGAAATGTTTCTGTAATACTGAAGGATTATTTTTGAAAATTCTAATTTAATTAGGCTCTGTTATCTTGTTAATTATTCAGAGAGGTTCCTGAGAAGAAGACTTTGATATAGTGCTTTCCTAGGTATTTAAAAGAAATAATTAAAAAACCTAATAAAAAAATAACTGAAACTGAAGAAGGAAAGCAAAATCACAAGAATCAAAATGGAGCAGGCAGGATAAGGTACAGTGCTGGGAAACTTCCATGAGACTTTGGAACTGTGCTGCTTTGTGGTGGAATTTTAAACTGGAAGTAGCTGTTTAGATATCTTGTTCAATGAACCAATGCCAGTCATATGGATTCTGCCATCACGTGGATGATTCTGCCAACAGTTTTGGAAGAAATAAACAGGAAGGCTTCATGCAAAATATGTGGTTGTGTAATGGAGAAACCAGAAGAAACCACCACCAGGGAAATGGAGGACAAAAAATCCTTGGTTTTTCTCTGTATTTCACTGGCAACATGCACCCAGGAGCCAGGATATGGGGATTAAGCCAAAACAGGTAAGAGGCTAAATGATTTAAGGGGCCCAGTGTAAACATTGAAGTGCTAGATTTTAGCCTAGCACCTCAAAATAGGTACTGGATCAGAGTGCCAGCTCTCTAGAACTGCTTTTATGTGGACAAACACATACCTGTTTAAATTATGTCCTCCCAGGTAGAGACTACTGCAGCTTTTAAACTGCCAGGAAAAACAGTGAAAGCCTAGCAGCAGATGTGCACATATCAAGGAGTTTTTTAAATAAGCAGGTGCTGTTATTAGAGACCTCTGTGTGGTGAATGCCAGGTGGATGGGCTGTGCACAGAACAAGGGAAACAGCTTTTTGTCAATATTTGGTGAGGGATAGCTGGGAGAACGCCCCCTCCCTGCCTCCCTCCCCTGAAGTTTGCATTGCATTGCAAAACCCCTGTGAATTCCTTGCTGGTGGCAGCCTGGCAGGATCATCCAAAGGGAATGCGGCTGAATTGTGATCCTCTGCTATATAAAAGGGGGCGGGTCACTGTGTGCTTCCAGCTGCTCTGCTGTCATTAGGGCTGCAGGAGCACCAACCACAGGCAGCTGGCACGCCTCTGCATTGCCTCTTATATAACATGGGCTCTCACAGGGCTCCGGGGTGAAAATCAAGTCAAACATTGTGGAGGCACACTCGGGTCACCTGTGTGTGAGGCTGGTGCTCCCTCTGCTCTGGGGAGTAGGGCTGCTCCCACCAGGCTGCTCTGTGGCCCTGCTGGAGTCAACTTGGGAAGGGGTGCAGGATGGCTCCTAACCAGGCAGGGGATGAGCTTGTTTTCTTTGTGAATGGTAAAAAGGTAAGGAGGATCCCAGCTTCCTGTTCAGCTTTCTCCTGGATTGTGGCTTTATCACTTACTTTTCTAGTCATCTTTTTCCTCCTCTGAAGTCTTCTGATAAGAATACATGACTTTTAAGTCCTGTATTAAAAGTCATTCCATGACTAAGTATTAAATTGTGAAGACTACATGTTGCTTTGCTAAATTATTTTCTTCTCTTCTTTGAGTTTACCTTGTGAATTATTCAAAGGATAACACAATTACATAATATTCCTTTTATATTTTTGATTTGTTGGCAATAATTTACTGCAATTCTGATGTAGCTACTTTTAAATAAGTGTGCACTGCTGAATACAGGCATTCCTGCTAGAAATAATTTCAGTATTTACAACATATCTGGAAAATTCAACTCAAATGGAAGCATCCATATATAATTCATCAAAAAGTAATTCTAACATCTGTTTTTTGAAAGGGGTTTAGAAAAATGTTTATTCTATTTCCATTTAAGAAGTTAGAAATCTCTTCAGAATGAAAGCCCACGAACTGGTACTGATTCCTGGTAATAACCTGAGAAGGGACTGTGTCTCACAGGAGACTGGGCTGCTCATTGCAAGTGATGGACACATTTGAACAGCTTGTCCTAGATCTCCCTTTCCTCAGTTTGGACTTTGCCTGGCTAGCAATGCCCCTTCAAAGGCTTGTTACAAAAGTCAAAGCTGACTCCTGGACCAACTACCAAGTTAATTCTGTTTCTGAGCTCAGCTCAGTGCTGCCTTCCCCACCTTCCCCTTGCCCAAACCCTTGGTTAAGGGAACTCGTGCCAAAGCAGCTTCCTGCTGGGAAGGGAAGGGGCCAAGGTTGCTTATCCATTGGTGTGGAGCCAAGAGTTTGCAAACCTTCCCTGAGCACTGCTTATGGATGTAAATCAGGTGTTATACTGTGTTTGGCCTGGACAATTAATTTTTAATCCCTTGAGGGATCACACAATGCTCTCAGTTGGTTAAAAAGCTCTGTGCCCTGCCTTACAGACTAGCACAGGATTACTATCCATTTTGCTTTTTCATGGTTGTTTAATGTGGATGAGAGTGTAGCTACAATTTGGGGTTTTAGTTATGATTTTGTGTCCCAAATTGGATTGGAATTAGAACTTTCTGAGGTACTAGTGGATTTGATATGGATGTTTTGTTTTATTGATATATTAACAGTTTACTGAAGAATGAATTTTATCTAGTGTACACTAAAAATTAGTCACAGAGTTGTTAAATATAATGCTGATGTAGAGCCCAGGCTTGGTTCTGAGGTTTTATAGAGAAGGATGACAACTTAGGCTTTGCTCACACAGATTAGTAGTGGTTCATATGTGTTAATTGACATATCAGCCGTTTATTGTTTCTAGAAAGAGATGAAAACATGAAGCTCCAAGTTAATTGTGACTGCTAATTGAGTCTGGTAATTGAAATTGTGGCATAGGATGGTCTGTGAATTTTATCTGGTGAATTCTGCAATGGAGGCAACAGGTGGCACACCATTAACTTGTTGTCTTCTTGCTCTGTGAAGTTTTTGTGAGATGCTTCCTTTGTGAACCTCAGTTTGTAGAGGGTGAACTTGGAACTCTTTAGTTCTTGCATTAGGAGGTTGCCACAAATGTGTTGGGCAATCCAGACCCTGATAGAAGCCAAGTACCCTGTCTTATTTGATTTTTTTTCCTAATATAAGCCAAATGCCCTGTTTTAATTTTTTCTTTTTTTGGTATGCTCTAATCAGAGAGAATTGTAATTCTCATGCCAGATCAGCTGAGGTTCAAAACCAATAGGCCTCTCATGGTAGGTATGAGGAGCTTGTAAACAAATTCCTGCATACAGTTACAAGTGGTGCTTCAGCACTGGTTGATGCTCAGTTATTACAAGAGCACTGCTCTATGTAATTTGTTAGAAAAGTTCTTTCTCGAGAAAACTTTTGCTAACACATGAAAATGTCTATTAATCAAAGCCCAGAGCTGGCCTTGTGGGAATTTCTTTTATGCATGTGGGGTGAGGCAGAGAAGGGGAGAAATGGCAGCCTAGGCCCTGAAGGCCATCAGCAAAAAACAACCTGTTTATTTTGGATCTTCTGCCTGTCCTTGCTGTGTCCTGCAGGTAATAAACCTCCTGTGAGTGACACTGGCCTTGTTGCATTTCAGCAATTTTTATGGAACTGCTGTTCTTGTTTACAAAAGCCTATGTGCATGTGTAAAGGAGTTTATCGCAGTGTCATCTTGGCAGCTTGGCTGGAAAAAAAAACCGAACAAACACCAAGGGATGATTAATATTACCAATGGTACCAACTGATTTGAATGTCAAAGCTCTCTTAGCATCTTTTCCCACTGCCCCATGGAGCAGGCAGTTCTAGTGAAGGAGCAGGTTTCACTTGCTATACCCAGAGCCTCCAGTGGCTTTTTTTTTTTCTATTCCTTTATTTGTGTGTGTTGCTAAAGTCGCTCAAGTTACTGCCTGAGCAAATGCAGGTTTAAGAGAGAGAATTGGACTCTTGGGGCACTCTGATCTGTGGCAGTGTAGGTGGAGTTTGTTGGAACATTGCCTGACGTGAAAGGTGATGTGATGGAAGGAGTGGTGGGAAGTGCCTGGAAGTGCAATTCTGCTGGAACAGCAGCTAGCAAGAGGGCAAGTGGAGAGGCAGGCATTATTATCTTCTCAATGGTGACCAGTGGCAGGACCTGAGGAAACAGCCTCCATCAGGGGAGGTTATGGAAAGATTTTTCACCCAGAGGGTGGTTGGGCACTGGAACAGGCTCCCCAGGGCAGTGGCCACAGCACCAAGGCTGACAGACTTCAGGAAGTATTTGGACAATGCTCTCAGGCACCTATTGGAATTCTTGGGGGGTCCTGTGCAGGCCCAGGAGTTGAGCTTTGATGGTTTTAGTGTGTCTTTTCCAAGTCAGTATATTCTGTGACTCCAAGTTAGGACATGGCTCTATCCATCTGGGATCCTGATTAAATATTTCAGCTGATTCACTGCGAAGAGTGTGGTAGCGTGGCCAGTGGGAAAGTTTCCTGCTGTGGGAATTCATGACATTGCGAACGGCCTGCTGACGTCCTGTCACTGTACAAAACCACGTGCCAAGAGGTGGTTTGTGAGACAGGGACATGGATTGCAGCAATTTTTTCCCTCACATTAGCCTGGCCTGCACTGGTGTCAAGGACAAGTCTCCTTGGAGCAGCTGAGCACACTGTACATTCAGGACTGTTTATTTCACTGGGGATATAGCTTGGCACACTACTAACTCCAAGTTCTCTTAATAGTCTGCCTAGACTAGAATGCAAATCAGGATGTTCAATTTAAAGCTAATAGAGACAATTTTTTTCTCTTGGCTGACAAGTCTGTCTCATGCATATGTAGCATGTAATTTTAGTTTAAACACTTGGAGTCAATATTTCTATTTCTATTCTGAATGCTAAGGGAGGATCTATGCTGGAAACTACATTAGACCTCTTACCACTTCCAAAGTCTATGAGTATTTGATTGCTGATGGGACCAGCTAAAATACAGGATTTTTCTGAGCTTTGTGAACCTCTGGGTTCTACGTAAACAGAGACTTCAGAGCTTTCAGGGTGCTAGTTTAAAGCAGAAGAAAGTGTTCTCATGACCAGTAGCAAATTTACATTGTGCAGTTATATTTAGTTTGTTCATTTGTGTTCTAATCCTTTTTCCTAATAAATGAATTTGAAATCTCTCATTGTCTTCAGGAATAATACATTCACAGATTTTCGTGTCTTAGGGGACCTTTACATGTGACTGGTCTGACTTGCTGTGTGGCAATCTGGTTAAAACCTTTCACTTTCTCTTCCTGAAACTTAATCAGTGACCAGGGATTAGTGATTGAATGGGATCTTGTCCTTCAGGAAAGCACCTGCTTCTCATTTAGAGATCCCAACTGATGGAAATTTTAGCACACTGTTTGGTAAAATGGGAAAGTTTTTCACTTTCCTTCTGTTCCTCTATTTAACTTGTTCAACTACTGTTCCCTTAAACTGAAAAACCCCCTAACTTTCTGGGAATCATGATTTAAATATGATGCTTTGTGTTGTAAAGGCAAAGTTATCTGAATTAGTGGCAGGTAGAGAAGTTGAAAAACAAGAATATTTATTGAGATGGAAGTTTTGTACATAAAATTATGGGGAAGTGAGTTCAACATTTTTCTGCACTAATCCGTGCACTCTAAAGGTGTAAAGAACTGCTTCAGAACCTGCTCTGTGTGGTACTTGAAAGCACAAAGAACTTCAGGGCCTTTGTGCTTTTAAATTTTAAATACTCAGATCCACTTCAGCAGGGTGCCAGACTAGGCTCCCTGCTGAAGTGGATCTGAGTATTTAAAATTCTCAGAATCAATAAGCAAACAGACGTGTAGTACAAACACAGCAGTACAGAGTAAATTTGTTGAGAGTCATTTGACTGTCTGTACCATCCTAACATTTTCAACAATGTTTCTTTCTGCATTTGATTAATAATTAAGCTGCCAAATGAAGTAAATCTAGTTTAAAATTGTCAAAATATGGTTATCAATCTGATACACCTGCAATCTGACATTTGATTTAAAAAACCAAAAATGAAACAAATTGCCAAACTCTAAAAACTTACCAAAAGGGAACTATTTCTTTAACTGCAGTATCTAAGTTGTCTGATTCTACAACCACAGAAGGCAATGGCTGGAATTCAGTTTCTTTCTGTACAAGGACACTGGGGGAGGTGAGCAGGAGCTGTGGTATTGAGCTGTGAATTATATTGTACTGGGCATCAGACAAGATGTGTTATCCTCACCCACAGGGTTTTAAAATATTTTAAGAACAAATCACAGCAGGAGATTGCAACAAACCACTGGAGGAATGATATGCTGGAGGACAAGCCAGCATCAACAACAGTGAGCAAAAGGCAAGAACAGCAAAAAATTCTTACTCTGTGCCCAGCAAGAGAGACTCATCAGCCAGCATCCTCCCACCAGGAATCTGAAGTGAAGAGAAATGATTCCTTGATCTGTGATGTGTGAGATCTGTGTTAATCCAGAATGTTCTCCAAACTCTTACCCATATCTCCCTCAGATCCTTAGTCTCTGCCAGGATTGCAGATATGCAGCTCCAGTGGAGCAGTTTGAAGTGGCTCAAGTAGCAATCCAGGGCTGTTGGCTGGAATAGAGTAAGGCTGTGGATTGTCTGGGACATGGTGGGAGACACTTTCTGATAAAGTTGAGCAAAGCATCAGCTTTGGGACTTCACACGTTCCTACATCATTAAAAGTACATGGAGATGAGTGGCTAAATGAAAAATCAAGGACTGGGCCTGTCTTTTAGTTCCTGCTTCCTGAAAAGAAGCCAGTGGGCCAAACTTTTAATTGCTTGGTTTGAGTACCTGACCGAGCACTTTTTGGGCTCTTTCAAGAAAACCTCTTGTGATGTTTTCTTTGATATAAGCACAGAAAGTCTTTAGGTGTTGTAAAGTTTCTTCTCTGTGTCTGGCTATCTGGGAAGCTGCTTTGGAAGCGTTTGCAATGGCCATTGGCACAGACACGAGGAAGAAGCTCAGTGTGACAGTGGGAGTTGTGGGGCTGGCTCTTTGCCTGTGGAATGGCTCTGAAAGGCCATTTGTCCACTCACAGTCACAGGGATGTTTGGGATTTCCTTCTCATGTCTGTCTGAGAAGGTACAGAGGGAGGTGTGGGCTTACTCTGAACCAGATGGTCATGGAAGAGCCTCTGCATGCTTTTATTTATTTCTATGAATACAGGAGGTGAGGGAACAGGGGCATTCTGCTCTGAATAGCAGCCATGGGTGCTGCATGATCTGCAATATGACATTCCCAACTAGAATAGATTCTTTTTTCCTGTAGATCATCCCTAGTGAAGGAATGAGATGTGCAAAAAGTGACCAATTGTGTTTTGTAGCAGCAATTTTATCAGTTAATTCTAAAACAGTGAACTCAAACAGGAGGTGTGAACCTTGTCTCTTTAGGATAACTATGTCACGTGTCAGAGGCATAAAACTGGAGCAGGACTGAGTTTGTGAAGGTTTCTTATCAGTGAGAAAAGAAAGTTAAAAAAAATACTTGGACAAATGACCCCTGTTTCAATTTGCCCTTCAAACTGGGAGTGATTAATTTAAATAAACTGTAACTATTGTACTTAGGACTTGCATAAAATAAGAGCCAAGAACATGATTTTCTGGCACACAGTGAATTTGGAAAAGTTTCTTGACACTTTATTAATAACAGAAAAAGGGGAAGACAAGCCCTGTGACAGGGGTGGAAGTTTGGTTTGGGACCTCTGGGCAGAGGTTAAAGTAAAATGCTTTATGTCTAATGGGTAACTTCTAATTAACTCTATTAATAGGATGGAGGTGGTTCAAAATGTGCAGCAAAAATGTTTCCTTTCTTAGAATTTTGTATTCCCACATTTAGGATGGCTAATACTGTAATACTGATTGATTTAATATTACAAGGGAAGAAAGAGAAACTTCAGAGAATCTGTACTTGCTGTCCATCCTGTTGCACCTGTGTTGTCACGTTACAGTTTCCACTGTTAGGGTTTTTCTCTGCAAAACCTATTACTGGTGCTTTTTCTGTCATTCTGTTTATCTGCTCATTTTCTCTCTCTTCTCTGTAAAAAGGCAGAGTTCAGTTACTCAGAGTTGACAAAGATGAGACACCATTTGGGACGTGTCAGGAACCCAAGATTTTAGTACAAAACACAGTTCTTCCTTTTCTCACTAAGTCTTTGTCTTCTCACTACTGTTTGGCATTTTTGATGAAGGGTTTTTTAGGTTTGCCTTAGTTTGCCATGTCTGAAAAATTCAGATGCATATAATGTATGTACTTCCCTCTTACACAATAAATTCAAGGAAAACTTGTGTCTGGACACATGACCAACATTGCTGGAATAATCTGTGATTTTTGCTTCCTGCTTTGGAAAAGAAGTTGCAGAAAGACCAAACTTTCCCCTTGCAATGAACTTATCTGTGTTGTGAAACCTGTTGTGTTTATCAATATCTTTCCCTTCTTGCAGGTGGTGGAAAAAGATGTGGATCCAGAAACAACCCTGCTAACTTATCTACGGAGAAAATGTATCCACTGCCAGAGAAAACGGCAGAAAGCTTTAAATACCTACAGCATTTCATAATTGTTTACTGTTCTGTCACTTGAGTACTGGGCAGAGATTTTGCACGTAGTTTAAGAGGGAATGCTTTGCATTGTCTGATTTCTTGCTAGCAAAGATTACAGCTGCTATTCCAAACTTCATAACAAATTTTAAATTATATATTTTAAATTATTTATTAATACTTTAAGGAAAAACTTGTAATTTCACAGAATTATAATATGATGGAAAGGAAGCGATAATGAGATGGCAATAAAATTGAAGGAAATGTAAGCTTGTTCCACAAAAAGAATAAAAAACTTTCTGGCCAAAACATCATATTGGCTAGCGAATATCCCATAACTGATAACGCTGTGCTGTTTATCAGATGGCCCAGGGAGGCAGGTTCAGAGGCAGGGGTTACCCCCATGTACCATGGGTGTGTTTACCTGAGCAGATACAAGCAGTCACGTTTCACCCCTGCTTGAAACTGGTCACCATGTGAGTCTCAGCAGCTGCAGGAGCTGAGTAGCTATTACTGTCATGATCAGGCTGGCTGCTGCCAGACCAGGTCTGCTTCCATAGCTAGTGTCATTCCATGCTCTCTGAGTTTTTGTCTGGCCAGCTGGGTGTGTGCACATGCCAAACTGTTCACAGCTGAGTTGGTGTATCCATACCATGCTGGTGTGTTCCATTTGTCTGGGAGCTGAAGGAAGGAAGTACAGGGACATGAATCACACCCCTCCTGGAGGTTTCCAGTAGAGCTATCAGCAGCTCAGTTTATCTGAGTGTACCATAGATGGATAAAGGTCAGGAGGAAATGTAAGTGGTGTTACTCTTGTGCCTAGGTGTGCCTGTCTTACTGCCAGAACTTGCATATCTAAGCTTGTAGATAACTAATGCAAATAGCTTTGTGAAGAGAGAATCTGAGCCCTTCAAAACCTGCTGGTCTTCTACATGAGCATTCTTGTTAGGGTCAGACAATACTTTGAGAAACATGTTTTACTGAGGCAGGTTTGTCAAGAGAAGCATTGGATGGCATGGGAAAGCTGTATTTCTGTTCAAGCAGGCACGTGGTTCTATGAAAAGCAGTGGTGGCTTTAAGGACATGGTTTAATTGTGGACTTGGCAGCCTTAGGTTTGCATCAAAGACATGGTTTAGTGGTGGACTTGGCAGCATCATGTTGGTTGGACTTGGTGATCTTTAACATCTTTTCCGATGTCAATGATTCTATGATTCTCTAGAAACAGTCAGTGCCACACTGTTTGCAGTGAAGTCAGGATGAATTGAGTTCCCTCTAGCACATCGTGTGTTGGTTTTCCAGAGGCTCTGTGATACAGGGAAAGGCACTGATTATCTCAATTCAGTGTCTATTGCCAACGAAATCAGCTGATTTTTACCCCACCAAAAGTCTCTCAACATTGGTCAATTCTCTTTGCAATAAAAAATAGTGTCTAATTACCTTTTAATGAGCTCCCAGGTGTCTGGGCAGGGGTTCTGTGCATCTCCATGAGTTCTGGCTCTCAGTGTCTCCTTCCTATGATTTTATGGGACCCAGGCTCCTGGGGGAGTGTGCATGGCTGGTTTTGTCCCTATCAGTTGGCAAGCCATCAGAAATGGGGTGGCCAGACCATGACTTTGGAGATGCAGGTAGTTTGTGAGCAGTTCAAATGCAGCTCCCAGCCGGTGCTAAACTGTGTAACTTGTAGCCCTGAGTGGCTGCCCTTCCTGGCAGCCTTCTGGGTGGTAGGAGTCAGCAGGTGCAGGAAGAAATCCAGCCCCACCAGTGAGAGGTGCTAAAGGAGGATGTCACTGCGTGGCTCATGCATGTGGCTGCATGCCTGAACAGCTCCTGCTCAGCAATTACCAGTGCTTTATCTCCCTTGTGTCATTTCCTTTTCTGACTCATGGAAAGTGGGAACTGTTGCAGTTGAGGATATTTTTTTTTGTTTGTTTCTGAGAGTGTGTTGGAGTGTGGGCCGTGGCCTTCTGAGGGGTTTGGGTGTTGATCTCAACAGTCACATGCCAGCTTTTGAAACTTTGCTTATGTTAAATTATTTTGCAGAAGAAATGAGTGATTTGCTTCCAGCAGGAACTTGTTCCTCAGCCTTGATTGATGACTTGAGCAAGTTTGTGCCAATTCTTTTTGTGTTTTCCTTAATTCCTGTTCTCTCAGTGGGCCTGTGTGGAACCAAACTAGGCTGTGGAGAAGGTGGATGTGGTGCTTGCACTGTTATGATATCCAAATATGATCCCTTCAGAAAGAAAATCCTGTATCCTTTGCAGTCTATGGTACTACTTAAAAAAAAAAGTTATATAATGAATGTTTCTGCCAAAACATCATTTTTCACTTTCAGAACATAAGCTCAGAAGGCTGAGATAAGAAAGCTTCTTTCTTAAAGCATTGCACAGTGTTTATAAGGAACTATTTACTTGTGCCCTGCAATATCTGCACTGACTCTAATGTTAACTTTGTCCTGTGACAAACCATATAATGATTATTGTGATAAAATCTTTATTGTTATTGTATTATGACAATAATCTCATTTCTCTATGCCAGCAGATATTAACTTTTTTTTCTACTTGTACTGCAACTTCCATAATTATTTCCTGAGACAAAATTTCCTCCTCTTCTCACTTTAATTGACAGGGGAATAAATGGAATAAAAACAAAGGGGAATTCAAAGAGAGGATGAGACAGACACAGGCCTCAGTTTAGTTTTACTGTGGGGAACAGAAAGCACTGAAATCTTTAATATATTTGGAATAATGCTTGGAGATACTATAACTTGGATCCTCTCTTAATAGCCATAAACAAGATATCTTTAGGGTCCTTATTCTGTCTTGATTGAAATGAGATAAAATAGCTAGTTTTTATGAGAGTTTTGGCAACATTAATCTCTTTTACCTTCAGTCTAGACTTTTCCCCCATGTTTTCCATCTAGAAACAGCTTTCTAGCTAAAAGAAAAAAACCCAACAAAACTCCAGTCTCTTATGTAACTTTGCAAGTGTCCAGCTGCACAACATCTTGGTATTTGTGGTCTGCCCCTGTAAATTACTTTTGTGGGTTATGTGCAACAGGGATGTTTAAAGTTGCTATATCTAGGTGAAATCCTATGGTGTATACCTGGATCAAACTGCAAGGGATATTTATTGGAACTTTGGATTACTGGGTGCTGCTGTAGGACTTGATTTGTAATTAATTGTTGTATCACATCTACTTAAGTGCTCTTATTATGTTCACTGCTGTAGCTTCTGAGTATTTTTCACTGCTCCTGTTCCCTTTTTCCTTTGCTGAGCAGCAGTGTTAAATGAAATGACCTTAATGTAGTGTTTTAGCCACCATACTGCCAATGCTTGTCTCTTCCCTGTCTGTGCCCTGCATCACGTGGCTGTAACTACTGTTGAAGGCATAGGAAACACCAAATCCAGGCTGCACCCAGCCCAGGTAAGCTATTAATACTGGGAACTTTAAAACCCTCTGTGCATATTTTCTTGTGCTACTTAAACTTATTCCAGGACACTGGGGCCTTCGCTAAAGCCATGGGGCTGACTCTCCACATGAGCAATCCATACTTGCAGGAATAGCTGAGTGACAGAACCAAACTCCTGAGGCAATGCTAGGGTTCTGTTCTGCCCCTAACAGGTTAACTCATGCTATCCTGGCTGAATTGCCAGTGCTTTTGTCCTTGGGCTGCATTTGCATGGCTGTATTTTCTCCACATCCTGGTCTGGGAAGATTGATGTTGTGAGGAAAGCCAATCTAATGACCTGCAGCTAGGAAATCTGGGATAGGTTTGGGCTCTCCTATGGCCTTCAACAAATGACTTTGGTTTCTGATCTTGCATAGTTAGGAACCTTCCCTGTAGTAGTGAAGAAAGTTTTGGTTCAGTGATGTTTCTGGAGTCTCAAAATATTCTTGCTGAGAAGGAGTGACAGCCGTGTGCATCCTTGCTCTTGTAGCAAGGTGCTACAATGCAGCCTTGCCTCTCTTTGTCAGACCTGCTGCCTTAAGGTAAACTGTGATTCATCTCAGCTTGCACAAGGGGTAGGACTTGTGCCAGTATCTGAGGGAGTGAATAACAAGGTGAAAAATAAGTTCAATGTGCGTGAATGGATGGCAGCCTTTGTCTTCTTTTCTCTCCTCCCACCTGAAGATTCTGACAGCGAAGTTTTGAAATTCAAAGTCAGGTTTAGGCAGGTAACCCAAAGCTTGCTAGCATGGTAAATCTGAAGAATTCCTGATCTCCTTGGAATCTTCTAGTGGCCCTCAGTCACTTTGAGTTCAAAGCCTGTGGCAGTCATATTTTCTGGAAAAATCCCTTTGCCCAGGGTTCTTCTCATGGGAAGCTGAGAAGCCTCACAGAAAAAGGAAAACAATTCTTAACTCATTTGCTTCTCCTGTGTTTTGCTGCTTTGAAATGTCTTTGGAGATTGGTTATCCAACTGGTGATTGTTTCATTAGTTTTTGATGTGAGTATTTTCACTCACTGGCCAATCACAGCCAAGCTGTGTCAAGACTCTAGAGAGAGTCACAAGTTTTCATTATTATCTTTTTACCCTTCTGTATGTACCCTTTCTGTATTCTTTAGTATAATATAGCATTCTTTAATATAATACAGTGTCATAAAATAATAAATTAGCCTTCTAAGGACATGGAGTCAAATTCACCATTCCTTCCTGCCCCAGGGCACCCCACAAATACAATAAAAGCCTAGGTGCAAACTTTTCAAGCTGCTCTCCTCTTTGAAGGCTGTCCCATAGATTAATTGACCAGAGAACATCTGATGATAATCTTAACTCCTCTGTGATACTGGGTTTTGCTTTTAACACTAGTGTAATAGAAACAAGCACAACAATGAACTCACCTTGACATTATGGGCTAATTGTAGTTTTTACTTGATCTCAGGAGAGAATAGCCAAGAGTCATGGGTCCCAGTGTGGCTTTTGCACTCCAGGCATTGTCATGTCCATGTACACATTGCTTCGGAACAACCCCGAGCCCCACATGGAGGACATTGAAGATGCTTTCCAAGGTAATATTCACAGCCCGGCAAGGGTGCAACCTGTTCTGCTTTATTTACATCTGCTTCACTCAGTGGGATGGAGGTGCACCATTATTCAATGTATTTTGTTAAAAAGAGCTGGTGGCTGTGAGGCTAAGAAGTAGCTTTTTCACTTGGAGACCAGCCAGGTCATAGTTCATAAGCAGGGCCAAGTGGCCTCAGTCTGGGATTAGGAGCCCAAAAGGTGGCCTGTGCTTGAGGGGCATGAAAGTGTCCTTGTTTATTCATTGCTGTCAGAACAGCCTGCAGAAGTGACAGAGAACTTGTCCTCAAGTCAAGGACCAAGACAGCAACGTGCAATGATGGAGTGGGGCAGAACCCAACTGTGTAAATCCTGTGAGAGGCTGCTGTTGGTGCTGAGGTTAGAGTCATCACTGTGCTTCCAGCAGTGATCTGAGAGGAATGATGATGCAGGAGAAAGCAATCTCTGGGTAATTCAGGAGACAGACTAGTTGGTATACTGATAAGACTCACACAATTGAGGTAAATGAATACTGAATAAGACAGATTGAATTTGTTCTAGATGAATTTCAGTTTAAATTTCAACAAACAGGAATGGTAGGGTTGTTGCAAGGTTCCTAATGAAATTTTCCTCCTCCCATTTTTTTCATTAGCTGTATCAAGATTTGACAAGCTTTTGTGGGAAACAATAGAATGTTTTAAAAGAAGATAAATTTTTAGCCAAATGACACTAAATCCTTATCCTTTTGCTCTGACAATGCAGGGAACTTGTGTCGGTGTACAGGCTACAGACCCATTCTGGAAGGATACAGGACATTTGCTAAAGTAAGTGGCTTTAGATGATGTTTTAAAGAAACCTGGAAAGCTGGCTGTCTTTCTGTTACTGAAACATGCTATGAACTCAAATGGGGAGGAAGGAAATATATATGTTCCAACAACCCAGCTCCAACTCTTGACCTCTGTTTATGTGATTCATGTGTTAATAATTCAGATAGAGTAAACATTTTACTCTCTCCACTTGCTGGGGACACTTCAATAAGATCCATCTGATGGTCCCTTTCTGGATCACAGGAAATCAGACTCTGTAACTCTTTTCTCTCAGTCTCAGAAAAATTCACCCTCTCTGCATAATACAACTTGCAGCTGATGCTGGTGTGAATTACCTGTGAAGGTTTGGTGCACTGGTAGGGACATGCTGTGGAGGAATTTGCATTTTTGAGCAGGAATAGCTCTGGAAAGAAATTGAAATCACTATTTTATGGCTCTTGCCCAGAATTCTTCTGGTGATTTAGGTGCAGTATGAAGCTTTGCACAAATTTTCTCAGAGTAGTTCCAAACCAGAACAAGAGATTTATCAGCATGGTACGCATGCATGACACACTGCAGGATATTGCCTTCCATTGGCAAGAGAAACACCTATGTGGTTGACACCTTCCTTCTGCTTTGGATATTTCTCTCAAAAGGGGATCAAACCTACTTAATTTCCTTGGAACCTGCACATTTTTCCTCAGAACAGTTTTTGTTCCCACAGGACATGAATTGCTGTGGCAAAGTTGCCAATGGCACTGGATGCTGTCGTAGTGGGAAGGAAAATACCATGGTAAGCTGGATGTTAAGACACATAACCTCAATTTTCAATATAGCATTTGGAGCTTTGATGTGTTAGTCACCTCTCTGGCTCTGCTGTGGTGCAGATACTCAGAACTTCTCTGAGCTGTTTTTGCTGTCTATCTCTTGGAAAATACTGAGGATGTATGTCCCAATGAGCATGAATGGCCATCGTGATGTGGGTTTTAAAACAGTGATGTTCCTTCTGAGTCTTCAAGGAACAACTCTTCTGTCAAATAGCATGGTGACAATTGTAAGCAATCTATTACCAGCTTCTGGTGCACTGAAGTGATGCATTTTCTGTGAAAACAGGTCTAAATTCCCCACTCTGATCTTTCCCAAACTTTGCCATCCAGTGATGAATGAAGCAATTTCCTCTCTGTTCCAAAACTGTGCAATTGAAATATTTTGGAATATCTGGAGGGGAAAAAAGTTAATCACATTGAATGTATCAGTCTAGGTACAAAACAAATGAAGGAATGGAAAGAAGAAATTGGTGCTTAAGGTAGTGTGAGTATAAAATAAACTTAAGAAGCAGAGAATACAATGAAATTCATTACCAGAAATTTCCAAGGAATTTCTTGGATTGGTTTTAGGAAGCATCCAGTGTTGCATGGAATAGTCCAACAATTAAGACTGCTTGGAGTCCTTTCTTTCAAGCAGTTTATTAATGAAAAATGTGACTGCAAATTTCTGAAATCTGGGGATTGATAGGAGAGGAGGACTATTCTGTAGAAGTCACAAAGTTCTGACTATGTTTAGAATAGCTGGAGTGTGCTTTTTTGTTCTTCAGAATGGGGGCTGCTGTGGAGGCAAGGCCAATGGTCCAGGCTGCTGCATGAATGGAAAAGAGGACAGTGTGGTAAGGTGCCTTTCAACTAGTACTTTTAGTACTTTTTCCTTTATTTCTGATGTTTTATTGCATGCCCAAGCCTGGTGCTTTTATTTTACCAATATCTAGGCAAAGCAATTTAGACTAATTTATGTTTTGTGGTCAGAAGAGCCGACCTCAGAAAAGGTGTATTTGACATGATTTAACATGCCAATGTGAAAGGGATGGCACTTCTGATTGACTAAAATGTATTAGTGCGTTCAGGGTTGAGGGTTCTGACAAGACATGCAGGGGAATCAGAAAAATATGACTGGAGGACCTTAAATGCTGAATCAGGTGGCATCATTTTGCTGTGTTTGCTGTATTTTGCTTAATAAAATAGTAACAGGGATTTGAGTTGAAAGAGGAATGAGTTATGGTTATATGTGGAGAGCTTTCTCCTCAGTCATTAGCCGTTTGCATTTTCTCTGTCACAGACAATGACCTCCTCCAGCCTGTTCAATTCTTCTGAGTTTCAGCCACTGGATCCCACACAGGAGCCAATCTTCCCACCAGAGTTAATGGTAAGTTCATTCAGAAAGAAATAGCAGTGATTTGTTGGCTTAGTTGTTGTGCACAAGGTTTGAGTAACTCTGTCCTGAGGAAATGGCAGGGCAAAAATGGCTGCTAATGAATGAAAATGCATGGGCATGAATCCTTTCTTGTTTTATAAAACACAAGGTGTTTGAGCCAGGATGGCTTAGAAGAAATATGCAGGCCAAGTGCCTGCTCCAGCAGTCTGGCTTTCTTTCTGGTTCTCACCATATGTCTCTCTGCTCTTGAGTTGCCTTCCTTCCCAGTCACTGCCTGTCGGGGGGTGGAACAGTAGCTAAAATCCAAATGTCAATTGACTAGGTCAGATGTTAACTTCTGCCTCAAATACAGATATATCTGAACTTTTCTCCCTGTGTTACCTTTATAGTGTAGGAACTTGTGGTGGGGTTTTGTATGAGAGGCATTCATGGAAGTGATGTAAAGTTTTTAGCTACTGGAAAGTTTGTGTTTTTGTAAAAAACACATGTTAAAGATGAAAGAAGCTAAGGATTTTTATTTCTTTTCTGGTTCATAGAGGTAACAAGGGTTGGGTGGTTTTTGCCATGGGCCTGGTCCCTTTTCCCAGGGTATCTTCCCCCTGTTGGATTTTGGGTAGGGCAGGAGAGGCCGCAGGGCCGATGTTGGGCCTGGCTGCCATTTCTGACATCCTGCTACTACTGAGCAGGGCTGAGCCAGACCCACCAGCCCTAAGAGCTTCCCTGGGCCAGGCTGGCTCGGCCAAGATTCCATCACCATTAAATATTCACCCACAACCACCCGGCAGGGTAGAGGAGAGGCCATCAGCCCCCCTGGCTGCAGTTCCCACCACAAACTACCAAGCCTGGCCTGGGTCAGGTAATCATCTACAAACTATTAACTCTTAACTCCAAACAAAATATTAACTCTTTCAATACTTCAGTCCTCCCCAGTGTGAGAGAAGGAACAAAAATGCAGACAATGTAAAGGAATTCACAGAATGACCAGGTTGGAAGAGACCTTAAAGATCATGGAGTCCAACCAACAACATGAAGACACCAAAGTCAATGAAGAAGCAATCCTGGATAGGAGAAATGAGGAGATACCTTTGGTTTTAGGCTGAAATCCTCTTGTGAAGATATGAGAAAAGACTCTTTTTCCCTAAAACACATAAAGGTGTAGAGTTTAAAGTATTTCAATTGTAGATATCAAGCAAAGGCCTTCATACTAAAGTAAGCAAATGTTAAAGTAACTGTAATCCTATGAAAAGTTCAAACAGAGAAAGACAAAAAAGTAATAAAGATCTTGTGCCCTTAAGAAGAAAATAACTTCAGAAGTAAATAATGAGAACTTGTGCCTTTAAACAACTCATCTTCAAAACAGTACCCCATAAGTTGACATGGCCCATAAACACAACTGTGAGAAAAACTTGTAGAAAATGAGAGGAATTTCATGATTGCAGATTTCTCCAGACAGTTGCTATTCATAGAGAGAACCATTTTTCTTGTAGAGAAGTCTCCATAACATTAACAAAAAAGACCATTTTAGAAGTAGTAAACTGACTGAAATTTTAGGGGTTGTTTCTTTACATTGTCATTGGGACAGAAAAGATTGTGGGGGGAAGAGCAGTGTCCTAAAGGTATTTTATTCTAATTCCTATTACTCTTCCTTTTAGTTACTATTAATAAACTTTCCTTTATACCCTTTTAGTGTTTCAAACCTACTTTACCTTTCTCCTAATCCTACCTCACAACAAAAAATGAGTACACTAATAATTAACCAAGACTAAACCTATCACACATTAATACATTAACCATAAAATCTCAAATTGACAAAGCAAAACCACTACAGAATTACAAGGTGTAGCTGAATACATATCTCAAATAGTTGTCTTTTCAAAAAACTCCCCTCACCGCAGCAGGAGTACAAGTTGGTTGGCTCACAATGACATTAAGAGTTAGGTGAGATGAGTTCCTCTCCATGTTTCATTCCTGTCTTTTTCAAGGATCCTCCCCCTAAGCAATGCGTCCCAGCCAGGAATCTAATCCAGCACATGATGCATTTACAGCTTCCTTCACATTTAACAACTGAAATTCATTCATTATTTCTGCTGCTGTACCCAGCTTAAATGTGTTATGAATTACAGCATGAGTGGGTTCTCTTAGACCATAGCATGAGATAGATTCAGCTTGAGATAGGGCTCCTCTGTTTCTTCTCTAACATGTTCTCCTGCCCAAGGAGATTTCATGTTGATAGCATGTTTTCTTTCGTCACTGGGTGAAGTAGTGAAAAGGATAATCAGAACCTGGCCTAGCAGGTTAATTGCAGTTAATCTGTGCTAAAAACTGACATTTTTTTGATTGAGATGAGAATGGAAAAACCATTGAAGCAACTGAAGCCACGGGCATGTGCCAAAGCCTTGGTCAGATGGAGCTTGCTGGCACAGATCTTGCTAGGGAGGTGTGGCAGCAGGATGCACCTGGCAGTAACAGGAAGGGAGAGCTTTTGTCAGGATGAGAAAGACTTCCATCACATCCAGCAGAAGGATGGGGAATGGCAAACTGCCAACCACAGTGTGGCTATCCCAGCCCCCTGTCAGTAACTTGGCTGAGATGGAGCCCAGCGTGGCACAGGCATGGGCAGCATGTGAGCAGGGATTCTTGGCTTGAAGTAGGGGCTGAGCTCTGTCTGAATTCCCTTCTGCAGACCCAGAGTAACAAACAGCAGAAGCAGATGTGTTTCAAAGGCGAGCGTGTGATGTGGATCCAGCCCACGACTCTCAATGAACTGGTGGCTCTCAAATCCCAGTACCCCAATGCCAAACTCGTTGTGGGGAACACAGAAGTGGGTAAGAGAAAGAGCTGATGCTTATCATGAACAGTTGGAAAACCTTCCATTAAGTATTTTGTGAGAACAGTGCAAATGGAAACCTTTTTCATGTCATTGCTTTTAGAAAGCTATTTATTTTCAGGTTGTATGTAGGAACAGGTTTAATCTACCTGAGAAGAAAATCTCACAGTGAATGTTTTTCTCCATTCTTTGCTGTGGCAGGTGAAAAAAATGCTATTCCAGATCTCTGAGCCTTTGAGCTATTTTGTGCAATTTTGAGAAGAGGGAAGCGACACAGCATGAAATGTCCCCATAATCAAATTAATTCAGTTGTGAAAGCTTCATTTTGAAGGACTTTTCAGTGAGAAAATTCTCAATACTTGAAATCTTACTGCCTTCTCACACCACATAGAGACTTTTGAAAACATAAGTGATGAGGAGGAGAATTCAGACATATTTAGTAATTCTGTTGTCTTGAGCAATTGGTTCATGAAACAATTACTAAATGTTATAGGGTTTATTGTAATAATTTTCCTTTCTTGAAGGATTATGTGCAGCAGTAGCCATGTCACAGGTACCAAACAGTGTCTTTTCATTAAGGTATCGAGATGAGGTTAAAGAACTTCCTGTATCCAGTAATAATAGCACCAGCATGGATCCCTGAAATGAATGCTGTTCAGCACACTGAAACAGGTGAGCAAGAATGAGGCAGAACACCTGTGAGGTGAGTGAGGACTCCATGGAAGAATAAAGAAGGTGTGAAGGAAAATCCCCAGATTAAAGATTGTTTTCTGTATATGTTATATCTTTCCCATTTTCCCACTGGAAATCAAGTGAGTGATATGTAAAAAACTGAGCTGGGGATGTTTAGCCCAGAGAAAAGGAGGTTCAAGGGTGACCTTATCACTTTGTAGAACTCCCTGAAAGGAGGGTGTAGCAAGGTGGGTGTCAGTCTCTTCTCCCAGGTAACAAGTGACAGGACAAGAGGAAACTGCCTCAGACTCTGCCAGGAGATATTCAGAAGGTTTTTTTCACTTGAAAGCATGGTCTAGCACTGGGCTGGGCTGCCCCTGGAGGTAGTGGAGTCACCATGCCTGGAAGTGTTCAAGAAATGACTGGACGTGACTTTTGCTGCTGTGGTTTAGCTGATGTGGTGGTGTTCAGGCAGAGGCTGAACTCAGTGATCCCTGGAGGTCTTTTCCAACCTTAACAATTCTATAATTCCATTGCCTTTAGCTTTGTGATGGAAATGGGTCAACTTTACAAACAGAAGTACCTAGGACAATTTAGTGCATGTGGCCCCATGTCTGGTAGGATATTTAAAGTGTGGAAACTGGAAAGGACTTGGAGTTCACTTCTCAAAGGACAAACTAATATCAACAGGAGGCCAATATTGTTAATAATACACTGATTATTAACAATCAATGTATTGTTAGGTGTTACTGTCATGTGGGAGACAGCACCAGCATGAGCTGTGCTTCAAAGGTGAATTTTATTCTGAGGATCTGATGTTTACATGCAGTGCATTCCAAATAGCCTGGTGTAGCTGAAGGTCTAATTGAACTCAGTGGCATCTGAACTTTGCAGACACAGTAACTGTCTTTGTGTGCCTCAAAATTTTGGAAAACAGCATTTCTTTTCCTTTGTTTGTTTACAGGGGTCACCATCGGCGCTGCCTGTACGCTGAAGTCGGTAGAGGAGGTGATGAGGAAGGCAGTGGCAGACCTTCCTCCCTACAAAACAGAGATTTTCCAGGCTGTCCTGGAGCAGCTGCGCTGGTTTGCAGGGCCTCAGATCAGGAATGTTGCTGTAAGTGACTCAGGAGCACCAGGGGCTGGAGCTGAAAGCTCAGTCTGAGGAGCTTCCCTGCCTCAAGAGGTGTTGGTGTGCCCTGTGGATCTCACAGGAGAACATTTGCAAACCTTGGGAAAGAAACCAGCACACAAAACTCAACCCCAGAAAGTGCTGGGGTCTCAGCTGGTGTCTGTGCTGCACTGGTGCCACACATGGAAACATGGCAGTTCTCCAGCTCTTCCATTGCTGTTATCACCAAATGGGGCAACTGTAGTGAGATTTGACTAATTGAACAAAAAAAAGGTATTTAGAGTGCTGGACAAACTTCAAAGAAGCAGGTGTGTATATATATAGCCATGGCAACTAGGGCAGTCATGGAGTTAATGTATCAGAGCTGGCAAATTTTCCTTTAGTTTTAAAGGGAAGGTGTGCTCAAACTCCATGTGCTCTAAGAAAAAAATATCAAGCAAGCAGCTAAACCAACCTACCAAACAAGAACTTTTGTTCCACAAGACACTCTGCCATGCATTTGTTTTGCAGCCAAAACCCTGGGGTCCTGACTGTTACTGAAAATACCTTTTTTATTTTCATGGCTCCTCCCTTAATAGCAGGTACAGTGATTGCACGACCATGCCAAAATTCATATGAGATTTAAGCATAAGGTAGTCTTGATGCATTACCAAAACACTGTTCTAAATCTGTTTCAGGTAAATGTTAATATTGTCTGAGACAGCATCTGATTTTGTGGGACTTAGGTTTTCCCAATTAATTAAAGGCCAAAAATTGCTTAGAATTTTTAATAATTGTGATGCATTATTTTCACTCTAGGCTATTGGTGGGAACATAATGACAGCAAGCCCAATTTCTGACTTAAATCCTGTGTTAATGGCAAGTGGAAGCAAACTGACTTTGATATCAAAAGGTAAGTTAATTACATTTCCCTGTGGCACTGATGGGACTGGGACAGTCAGCAGCCCTCTGCCATGGGTTGCTAGGTCAGGCCAGAACTTGAAAGTGGAAATTAACATTATTGGCCTGAGTCCTCTGTGTTTTCACACTTTTTGAGGCTAAAGTCCTAAAGCTAGACCTAAGGTTGGCATCCTAAAGAATTTTGAACTTGTTTGCCAGATGGAATCTCTGGTACTGTGTATATACTTACAGACACATCCTTGTGAAGAGCTGGTTGAAGATGTGTACTAATGAAAAATAATAGGCAATAAATAGTTTCTGTCACTATCAATACTTTAATCCTTCTGGTTTATTCAAATAAAGACTGAAACTTGGGTTGTTTTTTTTTTTTTTTTTCCAAGAGGAAAGCCAAGTATTTCAGTTTTTATTTGTTCTTAGGAAATGTTTTTTTTTAAATAGTATCCCTGAAATAACTGGACTGTCCAGTCAGTGGACTGGGTTTGTATGCAGGCTATGGAAAGGAGAAAGAGGAGGATTTAATTAGTATTGGAAGCTGGCTCACCTGGAGGCTAAGCTTTATTTAGATAAAGGAGATCTGTTTTTATCAGTTTATGTACAAAAAAAGTTTAATATGTAGGCAGAAGCTGTTATAGATTCCATAAATACCAAAATAAATTTGAGAAAGATTTTCCTGATTTGGTGAAAGAGAGTGGAAAAATGAAATAGATATCATATCAAGAGTGATTTGTGTGGTTTGAAGACTTTTCCACACATAATATTGCCATTTTTCATTTATTCACCATTGATGTCCCTTTGCTCTACAGAGGGCAAAAGGACAGTCACCATGGATGAGAAGTTTTTCACTGGCTACAGAAAGACAATAGTTAAGCCTGAAGAAATACTTCTCTCTGTTGAAATACCCTACAGCAAAAAGGTAAGTTTGTAAGAAAAAAACTTCAGTGTCTGTGGAGCTAAAATGTTGTTATTTAAGTGTTGTTTTCAAAGTTAGGCACCTTTTCCCACTCCCAAATGCTTATGTAGTCCCTTATGTGGACCAGGAAGGAAGTGAATTATTTGGAGAAAATTCAGCAGCACACTTTTCTTCACAGGCAGGGGGAGCAGGGCTCTATGATAAAGTATTGCAAGCTCAAGAATTTTTCTAGTGCAAGGAAGAGAAATTTCACTTTATTATCTGAAGCTTTTTGAGTGCATTTGGTAATGATAAGTGTTAAAATGATGTTCCCAGAGGTAGAAGTTCTTGAAAAGCAGAACAGAAAAGGTTTTAGTAATTTCTGATGCAGACTGAAGTTAATGTGCCAAAGATTCCTGCTTAATTTCTGTGAGCTTATATGGGAAATGAAATGGGGAAGAGTCAGTATGGATAAAAGAGAAGTTCAGTTTCTGCATTCCTGCAAGATGTAAACCACAAGGACTGGCTATTAGGGCATTTTGGCTATGTGGGCTTCCAATGAGGCTGTAGCAGCATAAACCACAACTGATTCAGTGTCTAAGAAGTAAAACTCTGCTTTTTCCTTTAGGGCTGAGAACATCAGACTGTAATTTTATGCTTGTGAAGGTGTTTACCACCTTAGGGTTTGTGCCTCCTAGTCATAAGATACAAGGATTTGCAGTATGGTGATGCATTGTCTTCATAAATGGAAAACACTGATTTACTTCAAGTGCCATTGTATTATGGGAGAGAACAAGTAAATCCCTTGTCTATCCTCTCAATTTTTCTATTTAACTACTAAAGGAACAAAATTATTTTATTTATGGTGGTTTTTTCCATCTATTTCTGGGCAATCCTTCTTTGGTTTTGTGATAAAAGCATCACTTTTTGCCAAAATGAGGAACATGGTTGAGGTTGCCAATGGAAAGCACTGTATTCCTCCATCCATATGGCAGTGTCATGGCAATTTCACAAAACAAACAAATGTTTACAAGCAGGGCCAGTGGCATCAGCCCTATGTAGCAGGCAACGTTTTCTGCAACTGTGGTTTCCTCATGAATGAAAGCAGGGCTGTTTCAGCACACAGCTCGATAGTTTGGGGTTTTTTTTGTGGGTTTTTTTTTTTTGGTTTATCTTTCTTTGAAACTGATGTTATGCCTTGCGTTCATGTGACTTGTCACACCAAGGGTAAAACTGGCCAAAGAACAGAAAGAATTAACTTGCTCTGTTGTTTGCCAGGAGACCCAGGCAGACATGTGATGTGATGATGTGATGGTTCACTTACCTACACTCCAGGTGAGGAAAGGTCATGAGTGCCTTTCCTCCTCCAAGACTCTGAATGAAGAAAATTAAGGTGTCCTGTGAGGACTGAAGGCAATATTGCTCTCTTGTTGCAATCCTGCTATTGGAAATCTCTTGATTATGCAGTAAGAGAGGAGGCTGCTTTTTCTCCTCTTTGAAAGCTAATTGTTTTAGCAAGCAGAGTGGCAGAATGTCCTCACTGGAAGGATGCTATTGATGCTCCTCTGCTATTATCTGCTGGCTGCTGAGTAATTATTTGGATTCAGGAAATGAAGCACACCCTTCAGTTATATCTCCAGTAACAAGTGCTTGCTGCACAAAAGGGGCCTCTTGTGAAACTGTTGTCATTGTCAAGAGGAGAGAAATTGTTCTGTGTGATAATGAAAGAATTGCTGTCCACTTCAGATTAGAGGTAATTAATGAAGCAGACTGCTGTGCTGTGTGGAGTCACTTGGAGAGAAGAAATGTGTCAGAAAACTCTCCAGAAGGGCAGTGCAAAGGCATCAGGTCTGATTCCTCCCTTAGCCTGCAGGGTGCCTGAACAGCAATTTGTCCTCACCTGCAGCACAGGCAGGTACTGAGAGGACTGACCATGCTGTGGCTCCAGGGTGTCACCACTGCATGGTGCATCCTGGTAAAGTGTTAATCTCATATTTACAGCCACTCTTTGTAATGGAGCTGCTGAGTTTTGGGCACTGCAGTTGCTGGTGCATTTACAATTTCCTCGCTCTGTGGAGACCAGGATAGTAACTAAGAATTCTGTTTCCTGTAACAGATTAAATTTTCATTTAGTAATTATTCTGGTCTACTGAATAGACTGAATTATTAATACTGAATTATTCTGGTCTACTCTAGAACTAAGAGACATTTGTGATTACTGATTTCAGGTCTTGCAGATTTCAAAGACTTCTGAAGGGAAGGGGTTTTGGATATGGGTTTTACTGATTAGACTTCCAGCTTAGCAGCCTCTGAGGAAGAAAAGCTTGTTGAAAAACTGTAATTTTGTTTATGCACAAACAATCTGACTTGGTTTTTCCTCTTGAAATATGGAAAAATGGGACAGGCATGAGCAGATCTCTGTCAAAGCTTGTTTCCCCCACAGTTCTAGGCTTGGTAACAACCACTAAACTGATACATTAGAATTAATCACTGAATTATGTAAAAAATAAACAGTTCTGCCTGAACAAACATGTCCTGCTTGGCCCTGCACAATGAATCAACCAGATACTGTTGCCTGGAATAGCTCATGCACTTAGAGATAGGTAAACTTGTCCACATTTTCACTCCAAAGCATTCCAAGGTAGAGGATAAAGAAATATTTTCCTGTTTTTCAGGGTGAATACTTCTCAGCTTTCAAGCAGGCTTCCCGTCGTGAGGATGACATTGCGATTGTGACCTGTGGGCTGAGAGTCCTCTTCCAAGATGGCACAAGCAGAGTGCAGGAGATAAAACTAAGCTATGGAGGAATGGCTCCTACCACTGTCCTGGCACTAAAAACTTGCAAGGAACTCACTGGCAGGTAGGAATTTTTCCTGTGATAAAGGTTGTCTCATGGAACAGTGCAGATTTTTACAGGAGCAGTTTAAATATCTAAAACATCCTAAATGCTCTCTTAAAGTACATCAAAAGAGAAAGGGGAAGAAGTATAATCTTCTGCAGCAGTGTGTTTTGTGTAATGCTTTGCTTCCTTCAGTATGCCTTACCCTCAAAGATCCATGCCATTCCTTCTTTCAGAGAGACATTTTCTTTCCAAATTCACTCATCAGTTGAAGTGGACAGCAGCTAGATATGCTACAAAAATGGGTTTGTTTCAAACTGGATGGAAAAATCAGAGTTTTTATCATGCAATAGCTTTGCCATATCTTTAGGGAAGGTAAAATGAGCCCAAGATGTCAGCAAAGCTCACACATGTGCTATGAACAGATTGAACTGCTGGCTGTTGCTTGACAGCTCGTGGGAACAGCATGAAACTGTGTCAGGGCATGTTTAGGTTGGATATCAGCGGGAAAGTTCCTTCACCCAGAGGGTGGTTGGGCACTGGAGCAGGCTCCCCAGGACAGTGGTCACAGCACCAAGCCTGAAGAGTTGAAGAATCATTTGGACAATAGTCTCAGGCACTTGGTGTGACCCTTGGGGTGTTCTGTGCAAAGCCAGGAGCTGGACTGGATCATCCTGATGGGCCCCTTCCAGTTCAGCATATTCTGTGTCAGATGAGTTAGTCTGCCCTGGTGAATTTAGGTCTGACAAGGTCTCTGTGTCCCCTGTGTTCCCTCACAGAGACTGGAATGAGAAGCTGCTGCAGGATGCCTGTCGCCTGCTGTCGGCCGAGATGGATCTGTCTCCCTCAGCTCCTGGCGGCATGGTGGATTTCCGACGCACCCTCACCCTCAGCTTCTTCTTCAAGTTCTACCTGACAGTCCTTCAGAAACTGAGCAAGAGTGGCACTGTGAGTGCTCCCTGGCAAGGCAGATTTGGGGAAGGAGAACCTCTTTGTATTGCCTTGGTGGGGGAGGCACGGGGAGAGTTCAGATTTGAGCAGAGTCCCACCTGATAACAAAATCCATGCTGCAATAGCTGCCAGAGCTGCCCTACTGCTTGCATAACAGTGACTTGTGTGTCTTCCCACTTGCTTCCTTGTGGCTCTGTCGTTCACAGGATGATTCCTGGGCTTCTCCCATTTGCTTCATTACAAGTGGTCTTGTGGCTCTGTGGTTGTTGTTGACACAGAGCCTAAGCCTCACTCACCTTTAACTCAGTAGATTATGGATTACCTTAAGTGGGAGATGGAGAATGGAAAGTATCCTGAGCCACTAGGGAATGTGAGAAAGGAGGTGGAAGGGAAGGTGATTTTCTTTAATATGTCTCTGGCAGAAAACTATGTGTGAGCCTGTCCCTTCAAACTACATCAGTGCTACAGAGCTGTTTCACAAAGATCCCATTGCAAATGCCCAGCTCTTCCAAGTAAGTAGCAGCTTTCCCAAGTAAGTAGCAGTGTCAGCATGACATAAATGCAGACTTTTCTGTAGCTCAAACTGTGCTTTATGTTCTTGTCTCCAAGTATGTTCATCACATAAACCTTGATAATGCCATGCATGAAGCTTGTGTTTGGGTCTCAATCCTTTCCTCACTTGAGAATACTGTTCTTTCTTGTTATTGCCCAAGAGAGCCCAAGCTTTCTCTGTTGCTGAGGGCTCTATAAAAATTGCTTTTCTTCCTGTACCCAGCTCTATATCCAAACTGAAATTCCCCTTCTGTTTTCCCCATTTATAGCCTGCCTTTCTTGGCATCTCTCAGGCTTCACACTCATGTATCTTCTTTCTTATTTCTCTGTTAGTGACCCATTCTCTTCAGCTTTGAGAGTAGAATCCAGTTTCAGAACTTGAGCTTTCTTATGCAAGATGTGAAATCAAACCCTTCCCTTTTCATAGCAATTTCAAAACCCAAACTACTTTCACTTCATTCCCTACAGCTCCCCTCTGTGTAGCCACACCCTGTGGCACCTTGTTTACCTTCCTTTCACACAGGACTGAGCCCTCATTCACCAGAATGTCCCACAGCGCTCTTTGCTCTCCCATCAATGCTTCCATCCCCTTCCACCCAAGCCAGCAGCAGTCAGCCATGTGTTTTACTCCAGGAAGTGCCCAAGGGGCAGGCAGTGGAGGACATGGTGGGCAGGCCTCTGGTGCACGTTTCAGCAGCCAAACAAGCCAGTGGAGAGGCTGTGTACTGTGATGACATCCCTCACCACGAGAACGAGCTGTACCTGACGCTGGTGACCAGCACCAAGGCCCACGCTAAGATCCTGTAAGTGCTGCTTCTCCCTTCCAAATGTTGGAAGCATCCTGTTCCTGGTGGCTTGGAAAACATCAATCTGTCAGGGTGTGGGTGAAGGAAAGGTTTTGCTTAGGTGGGAACTCCAGTTCTTTGCACATTGTTACATGGAGGCGAGCTCTGTGTGTGTGTGACAGCTGCCTTGCAAGCTGTCAGTGGGAATGTGAGGGAACCAACACCAAACTTTGGGCTTTGCTGAAGCACAAAAGCCCTTGGCCTAGGCCAAACTTTTTGCATTTCCATCTCTTATACTCAGGCATGCAGGATTAAAAAGGAGCAGGGTAGGAGAGCACCACAGAGGTTGGGATGTCATTTTAATCACTAACTGGAGCAATGAGCTTGAAGATTCTCCTTGTATCTGCCTGAAAAATTAGGTTGTAAGATGTAATTCTACCAGCTCTCCTGTTGGTGGTTCAGTTGTGGGCACTGGGTTTTGCCTTGCACAGTGCTTGCCTGCACTGGCTCTGATCAAGCCCTCTGCACAAAAGTAATTTGTGAATTGGCTTCAGCTGTGAGGTGTAGCCCTGTTTGTGCTTGGTGGACAGGTCAGTATTTGGAAGTGCAGCTGTCTCAGAAAACATCTTGTTCATCCAGGGCATGACTGGTACCTAATTTATAGCAACAGTGAATAACCAACTCCTAAAGGCCAATCCTGGCAGGTAATGCCATCCACATTCTCATATGGATTTTAATGCTGTCATTTTGCAGGACTGGCTGCCCCCACAAACCCTAATTGTGTTTATGTGGTGGTGGTTCTGCAGGCTCTCATCTGCCCTCAGCTGCTTTGATGAGGGACACTCTGTATTCCACTGGCTCGTGTCATCCTCAACAGCCTTTCCATGTGCTGTTCATTCCTTAGGCAACGCTTCCTGCCTAGTCAGGCTTCCTGTGCAGAGCTTTCCCATTGTGGCGTGGGATGCACAGATGCAGTAATTGGCTCCCAGGTTATGAAAGAAACTGCTCTGCTCATCACAGTTAATTTTTAGGTGTTGCCATGTGCAATGCAGACACTTAAGTGGTGTTACTGCCACCAGGGCAGATGGAGAGATAGAGAAGGCATCTCATCCATGCTTGTGACCACAACATGCAGTGTTTTCTAGAAGCTGCTGTACACATTCCCTTACAGTTATGTTGTGTACGCCTATTTCAGGCCGGGAGCCTGTAGCTTTCTGCAGAGGAGGTAGGAGAATATTTAATCAGGGGACAAAAGTATCAACCTATGGTTTTGGCAGTCAAAATATTGACTCTGAAAACTTCCACTTCATCCTAGTCAGGTTTTGAGCACCAAGTGTAAATCAGACTCCAGCTGCCTCTGCATTTGTAACTAAGGCAAAGTGTTAGGGGGCTGTTTGTGAGCTACTGCTGCAGAAACACAGGAAAGAGAACTTTCCAAAGAAAAATAGCATTTTGAGTTCCTGCTGTCTAGGGGTTCATGTGGGAAAGTTCATTCATACATTTAATGTCTTTTTAAAAAACTTTGTGGCTCACTGGGATGTATTAACAGCTGCTTTCAGGCACAGTTTATATCAAAGTTTTAGGAATATAAACAAGTTGCTGAAAAAATTGCAACAATTTACAGAAGGCAATAAATCATTCAGCTGGCAAAATCAAAGCCACAGCACTTCTATTCACAGCTGTTTCTCTGTAAAACCAATGTACAGAATATTGCAAAAGGATCCTTTAAGTCTTTTGTAATATATTTTTACAAAGTTCTCCATGTAAAAATTAAATTATATTACCCTTTTATAGTTATTTTGTCACTGAGTTTTAAATCTATATATGATTGAAGCAGACGAGCATTTTGGATAGATACTTTTGCTGATTACCAAAGAAAGCCTTTCATGAAGGTTTTTGTCTTTTTGAGCATCACTTCTTTTGCATCCTCTTAAAAGCCCTGAAGCTTCCTTATGATTGATCCTCAATAATTTCTCCTGACTCACCCATGGCAGATGATACATGTCAGCACTAAAATTTCATATTTATCCATATTCTTGCCTTCATGGCAAGAATCATGGCAACAAGTGGAGGCACAGCATCACTAGCACCAACTGGTTATCAAAGAATCTTTAGTACATGTGGCAACTAGA
Source organism: Zonotrichia leucophrys gambelii (assembly GCF_028769735.1). Lineage (NCBI taxonomy): Eukaryota > Metazoa > Chordata > Aves > Passeriformes > Passerellidae > Zonotrichia > Zonotrichia leucophrys. Next base: position 99,908,353 of record NC_088172.1, read on the forward strand.
TCAAGTTCAGATGTGTCTTGGGGAAAAGATGTAGGGCATAGTCCCAAGAAGCAGGGTGCTGATCAGTCTCACAGTCAGGATTAACATTTTGATATAGATCCCAAATTATTTTAGTCTCGTGTGTTACGCTGTCACAGTCTCACATGATATTCATGTGGCGTAGCCAAACTCAAGGAAGTCAGGCCTGAATTTGTATTGGAATCTCATAATTGCTTACACAAAGAAAAAATGAGAAATAACACTATCTCTCCTTCTTTCTTTAGTTCTATAGATGCATCTGAAGCTCAGAGTGTTCCTGGGTTTGTGTGTTTTGTCTCTGCCAAGGATGTTCCTGGCAGTAACGTCACTGGCATCGCTAATGATGAGACTGTCTTTGCTAAGGATGTGGTATGTAGCTAAAAACAGCCTTTTTCAATCATGCTGCTCAGGATGTAACATTGCTCATACTGTCAAGTCCTCTACCTTATACAGAGTTAATTCTAACTGCACTGGGGTCAATAGAAATCTTAGTGATAAATTCAATAAGGGCCAAGTCCCTTTGCCCTGTGCCCCTCTCCTCTGTTATCTCCTCAATTCTTCTCTAAGCTGCAGCCCCCTGGGACAGGCTCACTCGCTCCAAATTTCCTTGTGATTATTCTCCCTGGGTGCTGATTTTTAATAGACTGGTCTGAACAAGCTGCATAAAAGGAATAGAGAATTATCATGAGTCTCTCATCACTGCAGACACACACCCCAAGTGATGGTGGGTCCCAATCTTGCCTGTAGGTCACCTGTGTGGGCCATATCATCGGTGCAGTCCTGGCAGACACACAGGAGCATTCCAGGAGAGCAGCTAAAGCTGTGAAGGTCAAGTATGAAGAACTTGAACCTATTGTCACAATTCAGGTGAGATGGCTCAGTTCTGCATCTGCAGTTGGCTTGTGACCCTCTGCTGTCCAGTTCTGTTCTTACACTCGTGGTTACTGAGCCCCACGGTTTCTTTGTGTTTGTGGGTGCAACAGGACACTGATAGAAGGAATAATTTGTGTATTTCAATATAAAGAAGGTACATCTTTGGTACCCTGCTGATTTAGAGTACATTAACTTTTTCTGTGCTATTTAAAGCTGAAACAAATAAATCAAGCTCGGGCAGATAATGTTGTGCTCAACAGAAAATTGTTTAAATAAACAAAGTTACTGTGAGTTACATTCTTGCCCACAGAACTTTGGTTTTAATATTCTCTGGTCTGACCCTGCTGGCTTCATTGATATCCATTCCCTCTTCATTCTCTCATTTATAACAAACAATAATAATGTGTGAAAATGTCTTTTCTAGCTCTGTCACTGCACTGCTTCTCTGAGATTTCTGCAGAACACTTGTCTAGTTTCCAAGCTGATGAAAACAATTTTCAGGAATTGACTCCCTGCTGTGAACTGTATGGCCACAGTCTTTAAGTGGTTTTTCTCAAAGCTGAAGAAATTAATATCAACAATGCATGATCATTTCATGCCTTTTTAACTAGAAAATTTGCTGACAAGGTCTCCTTATGAGACAGTAAAAGCAAATGATAATACCTGCACAGCATTCATTTCTAGAAATGAGAAAGAAAGATGTATCAAGCCATTTTTAGTGGAGAAATTAGAAACACAGGATTCTAATGAAATGTTTTTAACAGTCAGTATTTCATACCATGTATTGTGTAATGAATTTTACATGAATTTGTGTTCATGTAAATAGAAAGTGCACAGACTCTGTCTGGTGCAGACATTGGTACTGTCATCTGAGGACAGAGATTTTGGGTTGTTTGGGTGATTTGTGGATTAACAAACAATGTGTGAGACCTTTGCCTTCTCTGAGGCTTCTAGTTGTTCATTCACCCAGGGAACATGAGAGTGGAGCCAAAAAACGTGCTGGTGGTTTTTTTGGGTTTGTTGCTTAATGTTTGGTGGGGGTTGTTTTCATCACGGAAAGCTTCAGTTTTGGCAAAAGGAAAATGCCTTTGTTAAACTTCCCTTATGTACTTCCCTGTACATTAGCTCAGAAGTGGGCTACTTGTGCACTTCTCATCTGAGAGGTTTCATTTTTTCTTTCTCATTTTCTTTCTCTTTTTTTTTCCCCTTTCTCCTACCCTATGGGCTACAGACATGAGTTAATATAAGTTGTAAGTTATAAAGTTATAGCTGTGGTGGTTACAGGCCTTGAAGTTCTGGGTCCACAATGTAAAACAAGTCACAAGGAGTAACTTAAGATTGTCCAACTATGGTGGTGTTGGTTGTGAAATTGCTTTGTTGCCAAAAGTTATTTTCTACTACTTTTAGTCAAGTCTCTTGGCGACTACCATGGAAAGTGTCTGATAAGTTCTTGTGCTTTTTATCTTGGGTATTTCTTCTTCAGTTCGAGGAAGGTTTGATTTCATTTCCACTTAGACAAAAATGTCATTGTGTCTTTCTGTTTCCTAGGAAGCGATTGAGAAAAAATCTTTCTTTAAGGATATAAAGAGGATTAATAAGGGAGATGTGAAGAAAGGATTTGAAGAATCTGATCACATTTTGGAGGGTGAGAATAAGCATTAATAATTCTTTTAAAATAGTATAGTTTGTGACAAAAGAAGTCAACTTCCTTTTTTTCATATGATACTGAGAGTAAGGTGTGCAGGACTAAATTAATTTCATATAAATTTCAGACTGATATACAAATTTTATTGTTTCAAACAGACCTGGATGCTGCCAGCTGTGCCCCCAGAAAACACTCTTTTTTCAATGAAAGCACACATTTTTCTTGAGTAAATATTCTACAAACTGCTTTTTTTATTTTCTGAAATTTTTCCCTGTCCAGACATAGTCTGGTCTAAATCTTATAGAGAGCCAATTTCCTTTAATCTGGTGTATGGCTTTATTTTAGGCAAATGGGCCACAATGAACAGAGAAAGGATCTTGTTTCTGACATTTAATTGTGTGTAGCATGACTGGAAATTGTATCCTTAGCACTGCCAGGTAAAATCACGAGCAGTGATAGAGAACTGATTCCCAGTTAGATCATCTTGAGGCATTTTGGCTTTCTACTTTTGTTCTCCTGTTTCAAAGTCTGTAACCTTGTATTTTATCTACTCAGACTATACTTGATTTATTTTTATTCTTATCTCAGTGGTGTTATTGAGGCAGTCTTGAAAGACACCAAGTACTGCATCTCCAGAGATGCTGGAACAATGGCATGGTGTGCAGAATTCTATTTTCGAAATGCCAGCCACTTGTGTTTTATAATTATGGTTTATAGAAAGTGGAAGGGAAGCATGTATGGAATTTTTATTGTGTTTTGTTGTTCTGTTTTGAGTTTATTTTTGTTGTTTTTAAACATTGAACCAGAAGTGTCAGTTTTAGAGCTAGTGATATCCAGTGCTGGACAACGCAAAGGGTCGTCACTTAACACATGTGCAGGAGGCAGTAGATTGAAGACAACATGTGATGAGTGACATTTATAACACCAGGGATGCCCTTTCTGTGGGGCATTTATTTCAATTTTCTAGGAGAGATGTACATTGGTGGTCAGGAGCATTTCTACCTGGAAACTCACTGTACTTTGGCTGTGCCGAAGGGAGAAGATGGTGAGATGGAACTCTTTGTGTCAACTCAAAACCCAATGAAGACACAGGTACTTCTCATTAACCTGGTGCCTAAAAGGCATTTGTTTCTCAGTTTCAGACTTGATGAATGGTTGTTTTATAGTTGCTCTTATTTTAATGTTTAATTAAAAACCACATAGGCTAAGAGTTAAGTATGGGATCTAAAGCATTTATCCATCCTGCTGGAATCCTGAATCTCCTTCCAGGTGACAGAGATATTTCTGTTGGCAACACATCTTTGTTAGGAGGGATTACATGCTTGGCCCTTTCTGGGGAGGGTCCAAGCTGCTCAGGAGACATGATGCTTGAATGACACATCAGAAAGAGAGGTGGTGAAACCACTGGCAGTGCACCAGCTCTCCCATTCCATGAGATTGGCTACTGGCACCATGGGGTGTCCTTGTTCTGTTTGCTGGCTCGCCAAGAGTGTCCAAAGGTCTCTCTATGCAGTGAGGGTGGTATGGATGTCAGAGCCTGTGCTAAATGAGACCTGTGCCTGGGTTACCTCATTTTGTGTCAGTCTTTTCCTGAATCTGACCCTGTGTGCTGCAGCACTGTGCCTTTTCCCCTCAGAGATAAAATGCTTGGTTTATTGGCTCCAATTCCATCAAATCCAATATTTGCACTGTTGAAATGGCTTCAGGAAGGCAATGTGTTGGCATTTAATTCCTAACACCAGCTGAGCTCCCTACATATGCTGCTGTTTTGTTTTTCTTTAGGAGTTTGCTGCCAATGCACTGGGAGTGCCTTCAAATCGGGTTGTGGTTCGAGTGAAAAGAATGGGAGGAGGATTTGGAGGAAAAGAGACTAGGAGTACTATTTTGACATCTGTAGTGGCTGTTGCAGCCTTCAAGTAAGTTTAGGTGTGGGGAAGAGGGATTTTTCTCCTTCAGACTGTCCCAGACTGCCTCTTTCTGGAGCACCATTTCTGCCAGAGCACTTTTCAATACTCTGCTTGTCTTCTTACTGCACAACTTAGAGCAAGCTTGGGATTTCCCAAAGGAGGTGTCTAATGGGTTCCTAGCAGGTAGGAGGGATTGAACCTGCCCAGAGGGGCTAAGTTTATGTAGGAATGGCAGCTTTTAATAGGAAAAGGGGGAAAACCTCCTTATTCTTTACTCTCTGAAAACTCTTGGATCTCAAGTTATTTGCCTTTCCCCCTCACTTCACCCCAAACCATTTCAAAATCCAGCACCAGCCATGGTTATTTTTGTTTAATAGAGGTATGAGAATCTCTTCTTTGTTCAAAACTCTACTACACCAGTCTTGCATCATTATACGTCTGCTCTTCTGCAAACTCCCTCTTGGGATTTTTCCCTAGGAATGGTAGCAGGCCTTGGACCCACACTTTTCAAACCCCTAAAAGTTCAGGGAATTAACCTAGGTTGCAACCATTTGTAAAGAGTAGATTGGAAGCGTGCCCCTGGTTTCTGGAGTTTTGCTTATGTTTAACTGTGCAGGTTTTGGGTGGACATGGCCTCTGAGGTGACATTTCTGCCCTACCCTTGCTGGCAGAGCTGAGGGATCTTGCAACACAGCAGCAGATTGACATAATACCTTTGGATGAGGACAAGCAAAATGAAACTCAAAAAAAAACTTTATTTTTTTTCTGTTCTGAGCAAACAATCTGCTTTCTCTAATTAATCAGTAATACATTTGCATCCTTTTATTCTCTTTATCTCTGCCAGCCAAACCACTGTTTGACATCCTGGAGGCTACAAAACAACTTATATGACATTTGCTAGATACTGGTACAACTTGAAGACAGGCACTTGGAAGGCAAAACTGTTAGAAAATTAAGAACCACTCCTACTCTCCCCCTTGTTTTCCTCCTTGATAATAAATAAGCAAATAAAAAACAAGGTCAAATTGAAGGCTAGTTAGCACTTTGCATTATTATATAATTCCTGTGGCATTGTCTTTTTCAAAGCTGAAAGAGTGCCTTGAGAAATCATCTGGAAAACAGTGATTGCTCAGTTATTAGCATCTATCTCTAAAAGAAACTATCCTTTTTTTTTAATACAAGAGTCTTTGCAAGAGTTTTCACAAATAGGTCTCAGCTTTGGAGATGTTTATTTTTTTTACTCAGTCTCGCCATTTTCTTAAGAGTAAGGTATATGAACCAAGCAGTTTACCCTTAACTGTCCATTGCCACCCTGGAAAGACAAAGAGAAGAGCCTTGTTATGCAGGAGCTGCATTGTACATTTCAGGATTTGCCTAAAACCCTGTGTTCTTTCCCAGAACTGGCCGTGCGGTGCGCTGCATGCTGGATCGAGATGAGGACATGCTGGTCAGTGGTGGCAGGCATCCCTTCCTGGGCAGGTACAAGGTATGCACACACATGAAAGAGTCCATGTGCTCTCAGTGCTGTCCCTAAGACATCAGAGAGCAGTAAGATATTGGGAAAAAACGCTGCTGTGGTTGTTTCACTGCTGATCTCCCTCACTGCAAATGGGCTGTAGCATTTTTCCTGTTAAAGTGCTGCAGAAGTTATTTTGGCTTGGATGGTTCCCTTCTTGTGACCTCAGCAGAAATAACTCAGCCTTCCTTGCAAGCAAGACTTTGACCCTGCTGATAATCACATTTCTTTTAGAGGTTTGCCCATTCCTGTAAAGCATCCTCTACACAGCAATGTGCTTGGTTAACTTCCCTTCTGCTTCAATCCCCCTCCAAAAGCTGCTGCTTTTGAAAGCAAAACCTGTTGAAGGAATTATGGCTGTGGCAAGCAGCCAGCACTTAATTTAAAAGAGTTCTCTGGAGCAAGATTGACACATGCATGAACTCTTTACTGGGGGGACTCTCTCAGCTGCTGGCTGTGCCTGCCATGTGCTGCACTGGGGAGAGTCGGCCCTCTCTGCCTATGTGAGATCCATTCAGTTTTTGGGGGAAAGCATAAACCAGAACATTTTGTTGAAAGCTGATTACTGAGGAGACACTCTCTTGACAGGTTGGCTTCATGAAGAATGGGAAAGTCAAGAGTCTGGAGGTGTCATACTACAGCAATGGGGGCAACTCTGTAGACCTCTCTCATGGTGTAAGTAAAATTTTCTGATAGCTAATTAAGCAGAAGGTGTGTTTCTGTGCAACCTTCTGCTCTGCCTTCAGAGAGCTGTTGCTGACAGCACTGCTTGCACATGCAGCTCTTTGACATGACCAAAAACAGATTTGAAGGGCTTTTGGAGCTTCTACAAATGCTCTGTGAGCCAGCTGACCTGTCTTAGCATGTGCCACAAAATTCTTATGGATGCTGTAATAACTCATATTGAGCAAAGGGGTCAAGAATGTTTGCTTTGCATTACAGAGGGCTGTGATGGAAAAGTTGTTGCACAATGCAAGATGGCTGATAGATCCCCAGCTCTGGAGAAAGAAACATCCCAGTCAATAGGTTGATCAGGGCAAGCTTGTAAAGGACTAGCTAAAGCCAGCAGTGTGCTCACAAGCAGTAAGAACAAAAAATGGGCCCAAGTTCTGAGTTTGTCTCCATAAAGTTTTGCCCTGATGAGTAAAAAACTCTCCTTTTCTGTCATGTGAGGGACCAACTCAATAGCCTAGTGTCACTCGGGTTTATTCTAGCTCACTTTCTCCAGTCCACCAAGTCTTTGATAATTTTCTGCAAAAATGGATCCTTTTCAATAGGAAAGAACTGCAGGAGCTCTCTACCAGCACCACATTTGATGCTGGCCATGTGGCTGGTGCTGGGCAGAGCAGAATGACAGGCAATTATGACAGGCAAGTGTCTTTGCATAAGCTGAGGGCCTGGTTGAGAGCACATCTGTGTAATTGCCTTTTTGACTATGTCTGAATCAGGAGACTGGAAAGTGCTCCATGTAGAGAAAAGGTTTGGTTGTGCGTCATGTCCTCTCTGTACTGCTGCTGGAAGGGAAATCTGGAAACACAAGCCAGAAAGAAGTTCTGGCCCTTTCCCAATGTGGACAAAGATCTCAAATCTTGCAGTTTGGTAGTTACTGAAAATGTTTATTTTATATGTTTGCCCTTCCTGCCATAGCCCAGTGCTTGAGTCACTTTTCCAGTATTAGATTACTCAAAATGTGAGAAGTGAAAAGAAAACTCTGTTTCTTCCCGACAGCCAATGGCATTTACTGACAGTTTGACTCAGCATGAGCCCAGGGCCAAAAAAGGACTTTCAAGCTCAATGTGTCCCAGAGCCATAGGAGTCAACAGGGAAGTGTGCTTATTGTCCTGTTGTTCAGGAGTATGGCATTCACATTCTCTGAACAGAGAGAGACATAATTTTCTCTCTCGGGATTTTCCCTGGAGAAGCACAGAGAGAAGAAGAGGAAAAATAATTCTTATCTCTACTTGCTGCTTCTGTTGTTTTTGCACATGTGGAATGTGTTAGGAAGATTGTTTACCTGAAGTGATTTGTCAATTGGAATCTGCTGAGGATTGTTTTGGCTCCTTGGCCAATTGGCTCAAAGCTGTGTCCTGGCTCAGACAGTCATGGGTTTTTCTTTAGTATCTTTGGTATAGTATAGTATCTCTTTAGTATAGTTATAATACAGTATTAATGTAATATAGTATATTTTAATAAAGCAATTGTTCAGCCTTCTGAATCAATGGATTCAGATGCCAATCATTCCCAGACATTTGGGTTGCCCTGCATTCCATACAGGAGGACAGCAGTTGACATTCCATTGCACCTGGGAGGCAATTCTGGCTGCACCTCAGAGCTCATCCAGCTGTGTTGACTGCAGCACTGCAGGTTGCTAGAGAAAGTGCTGGTTGTTGTAAATTAGCTTCAGAGCTTCCAGTCTGGTTTTGGCACTGGTGAGAAGTCTGACATCCAATTAATGTAAAATGTGTCCACCTCCATTCCTTTTCTTCACCAGGTGATGGACAGAGCCCTGTTACACTTGGACAACTCCTACAACATCCCCAATGTCAGCAGCGTGGGCATCGTCTGCAAGACCAACTTGCCTTCCAACACAGCCTTCCGTGGCTTTGGAGGGCCCCAGGGAATGATGATTGCTGAGTGCTGGATGAGTGACGTGGCTCGGAAGTGTGGCCTGCCCCCTGAGGAGGTACAGACACATGGACACCTTCCAGGGATGCTGCCTTTGAACAAGCTCTGAGAACTGATCAGCCACACGAGATTTTTAAGCATAAGTAATTTTACTTCATTTTTGCTGAGCTCCCAGCGGGATCTCAAACTTGTGTGACAGATACGTTCTAGCATGGATTATCTTGTGTTTAATTAAATTCCTTGGTAGCCTCAATTTTGTAACAGCTGGTTAAAGGATAGATATTAAAGAGAAGAAAGTCCAAAGGCACCAGGTACCTTAATTGCACTGACAATGTGCTTTAAGTCCCAATCTCTGAAAATTTTCATCCTTAATGTCTTAGTTCATGTTTTCCCATAAACAGATATGTTTGTTAATTGTTTTGCTCCTTGGTTCTTTATAGAAAGCCAAGGAGTAAAACCAGGAGCCAACATACTTTAGATCTCATCCCTACTTGTCTGAAGCATTAAATGTCGTCTGTCCTTTCTGTGTCTCTTTGGGAAGGTGAGGAAGCTCAATCTGTACCATGAAGGAGACACAACTCATTTCAACCAAAAGCTGGAGGGATTTACTCTGCAAAGATGCTGGGATGAATGTTTGTCCAGCTCTGGCTATCACGCCAGGAAGAAACTGATTGAAGAATTTAACAAGTAGGTGCCCTGGAGCTGTCTTGTCTTGGCAACTCAAGTGATGAGAAGTCACACCTCATATTTACAGACTCTTTTCTAAATATTTCTCCTTTTGAAACCCCTTTATGCTCACTGTTACAGGAAAGGTCTATCAGTGAGCTGGTAGGATAAATAGGGCCAGAATCAGACCCAGCATGATGTGATTTTGTAAGTGAATTGTAGCAAAGAAGAGGGGATCTGTTAAGTCCAGCGAGGATTTTCACATGACTATCAAGGCAATCTGTTTATGCTTTCCTCTGCCTCAGACTTTTTTAGCTGGCTTGTATACACAACTGAACAGTTAACAGTATGTACAATTGTTTCTATAATGCTTGCAGAAAGCATCTTCAGTTGCAATTTCCTCTTGTTGGAACAAAGAAAGCCTTTAATACAAATTAGTGATGAACTCAGTCTTTATCATAGTCAAGTGTTTTATTTCCATTTGATGTACAGTCAGAGGGAAGTCAGAAGAGATTTATGATAAAAAGCTCATGGGTATACGAATAATATTCTTTCCTTGCAGGCAGAACCGCTGGAAAAAGAGAGGGATAAGCATCATTCCTACCAAATTTGGCATCAGTTTCACTGTCCCATTTCTGAACCAGGTCGGTAAATGTCATTTGCTCTTTCACTAGAGAAGCTGGATTTATGCTGCCTCCTCCAGGTCTTCCTCCATTTGTACCAAACTGGAGCTTCTTGAAGAAGTAGTGAATTAGTTAAGAAAGAGCACACATTTTACAAGCCAAAATGAGCACCACAACAGTTTCCAGTTTATACTGTCCCAAAGATACTACAGTATAGCTGCATTTCCATGGTATTGTGTTAGGTTGATTTTCCTGCCTTCCTCAATAGCAGAAACATTGCTCCTGTGTTTGAGCTGATTTGATGAGCTGTCAGTGGTGTTGGAAAGTTGAGGTGAAGGGTGCATCTGTGTTCCACCGAGGCAGGACTGGATTATTTCATCTGCTTTCTGAGCCGAAAATACTGACTGGGGATTGTTATGTCACTGGGGCATCTAGTGAGTTGATGAGACTAAACCAAACTCATCTCAAGTGTAAACAAGTGGCTTTAGTTGAGCCAAAGCACAACCTTAGTCTAGTTCTGAATGAATTCTCTCTGTAGCCTGCAAAGTACTGCTCTAGTTAATTTATGATGATTAATGTTCCCTGCTGTAGGCTGGAGCCCTGCTCCATGTGTATACAGATGGCTCTGTGTTACTTACACATGGTGGGACTGAGATGGGTCAAGGACTTCACACCAAGATGATTCAGGTAATAATGAGTTTGGGCTTAACTGAATGAGATATCTTTTCAGGACAATTACACTCTCCTTACAGTACTGCCTCAGGCACCTTGACACTTCCTCCGTGTGCATGCAGAGAGTAACAAATCAGGACTGATTCCTCTCCACTGTTTGAGCAGCAGTGCTAGATTTCCAGAGTATTATCACAATTGAGTATTAGAATTAGATTCTTCATCATCTTAAATCTCATTATGTAAATAATGCAGGTCATGCTCACAGTTTAACTACTCTAGCAATTTCAGTTCACCTCCTAGAGGTACAGTTTTTATCCATTTCATATAAAAATCAGTTGTATTGAAAACATATATATCTGCATGTGCTAGTGCTTTTGTAGTTAAAAAGGCTTAAGGGAGCAGAGTTCCTTTGACAGGAAAATCACAGGAAAATCTCATGGGGCTTTTGCTCTTCTGATTTTTTTTAACTGTTGAGAGAAGAATTTGGTCTCATAATAGTGAGGTGAATGTCTGTCATTGTGGCAAAAGTGTGTGTGCTCACACACATTCAGTCTGTGAAATTCAAATATGACAATGTTCTGGCCTGATCTCAGTCACTGGAACAACTCAGTCTGCAGGAAAAAACAAAGTTTATGGTGGGAGAGGGTACAGGTTGCAGTGTGGATCTCAGCAGTGCCAGCAATGACTGACAATGCTCATGGATGAGAAGTGCTGCTTACCAATTGTTTGCCTTTGCTTCATAGGTTGCTAGCAGGGCCCTGGGAGTCCCCACCTCCAAAATTTACATCAGTGAGACCAGCACCAACACTGTCCCAAACACGTCCCCGACAGCCGCTTCCGTCAGCGCGGACATCAACGGAATGGCCGTCTATGTACGGGAGCTGAGTTATTCAAAGCACTGGGTGACAAGGGAGGGCTCCAGGGCATGGAAAGCTGCCCTGTATTTGTCTCTTGTTGCTTAAGGAAACCACCAAAAGGCAACTCTAGTGTAAGGATGTCTCATAACGTTATCTGGTATAGCATTGGCAGTAGATGGTGAATTACTGTATTTTTTCAAGTTATTTGAAACTCTCCTTCAATCCTTTGGTAGTTCTAAAAATAGAGTATTTGGGATTGCTCATGAGCAGAACAAAGCATCCATTTAAATAGCCAGCTTCAAAGTAATTAATACAGCCTTATCTGTAACAAATGTATTTTGCTGCATGTGTTAATAGCAAATGGTTTGAGAGCTGTGCTCCACCAACTCTAAGGGTTGATCAGCTCAGAGCAAATGTTCTGCTGTAGCAATGGCATGCATGGTCGTGGCTGCCTGCCATGGTGGAGTTACCAATGTATATATTTGCTGGGTATGTGATTTTTCCATTTTAAAAGAAGAATTTAGTACTGGTCATTCTCAGTTTAAAAGACAAGGGGGAAGCAATCCTGGAAAGTAAAATAATCAGGCTGGTTTTATTCTCTGCACAGCTTATCTGTGTAGTTGAATTTCAGGAAGAAATTTTTTGTTCTTTCAGTGTTAGTTTGTAAGCTATGCTGAACTGTCCTGTCAGATGGGGTACAGGTAATGTATAAATGAGCAGACTTCTTATATTTTGTGTCATGGTCCAGAAAGTTCAGTGCTGAATTTGGGATTCCTTTCTGCTGTCAGCACAGCCAATCTCCTTTAAAATCCTTTTCAGGCAACATTTCTTCCTATCTAGCAAGACATCCATTAGTGAACTTTGTTCCTTTTTATGATTTGCCAAAGTCCAGAAGGCAATATTGATTTAAATACAAGATTCTTTAAAAGTCTTAGAGGGCTCTTAATACCATGAGCTGGCTATTCAAATCTTCAAAGTATTTCTTCTCACTCTCTTTGTTTCTAGAATGCGTGTCAGACTATCCTAAAAAGACTCGAGCCAATCAAGCAGTCTAATCCCAAAGGATCCTGGGAAGACTGGGTAAGCTGTTTGTGTCAGTCATGAGACATTGTCAGAGATTGTTTTAATTGGCAAACCACATGTGCAGGTGTGTCCTCCAGGCCTTCTGCACCTTGCTAGCATAGATTTGAGCAAAGACAGTCAAACACAAACCTGGCACAGACTTCCAAGTAATTAAAACTTACAAGAGGTCATCCCCAAGACATCAGTTATTAATTGAATCCTGAGATTTCTCCAGATTTTGGGGCCTGCCTATGACAAACTCCATCAGACAAAAGTCTCGAGTGGTTATGTTTATCTCTGTAGTCAGGCTACAGTCTTGGACAGGAAAGGATCTTTCCTTTTCCCAAGGAAACTTGATTTTTAATGAAGGGATTCTGTAGCATAGACAGCTCTTGTTGAGCTGCCATTCAGCCCCTGTAGTGCTCCTTGTCTGCAATATCTGTCCCTCAGTGAGAAGAGATGGATGGGCTGTAAGGCACTGCTCTTCATCTGAGGAGTTTTGACTTTGCGATTTGGAAGTCAGGGTAGAATTTCCCTCACTGAAGTCAAGATGACCTGTCAATTTAACCTTTGTCCCTGAGGCTAAAAGTCTAACCTGTAGCTGAGAGACAAACAAACACAAGCAGCTCTCATCCTCTGCCAATGTTTCAAGTTCTGCCCTTGGTAGCTGCTGATGGGGCTGTTTGGGGAAGCAGCTGCAATCGCGATTTGGCAGTGCTGGAGTTGGGTAGTGTGACAGCTGTCTGTCACTGGACATTTGCTGCTTGAGGCCTCCTGGAAATGTTTTTGTGCAGTTATTTTGAACGAGCTGGTTGTACATTTCACTGTTTTCAAACTCTTGTTCACGTTGCCAGATTAAAACCGCCTATGAGAGCTGTGTCAGCCTGTCAGCCACGGGCTTTTATAGGTGAGTGAAAATTCACACTGCAGAGGCACTGACTCAAGTGCATGGATTGAATCCAGGGAAATTCTGGGAAGATTTACAGCCCCCAGCCCCCTGTAACTGCTCTAAATTAAAGCTGCATTCCCTTTCCTACCTACAAGTGATAAGCTGAGGTTAACAGCCTCTTGGCTGGGGAGAATTGATTCCTGATGGAGCACAGCTCTGAGGGTAAGTAGATCTGGAGTAGATCTGACTTCATTCCAGCTGACCTTGGGCTGAAAAGGCATAAATGAAATCAGAGCTTTGCCTGGGGCTCTGCTCTGTGTCAGCCTTGTGGCCTAGTTTTGCACTAGAACTGTCATGCAGGATAAGAGGGGACAAGGGTTGTCCTTGAGGAAAATCCTGTTTCTTGTGGCAGGAGCAGATACCAGTGTTTCCAGCAGTTTTCTCCCACTTCAGTCTCTTGCTGGACACTGTGTAGTTCTGAAATGAGGCACTTCTCTTAGTCAGCTTTACTGCTGGAGGAAAGCAGAGATCCATCATCTTTAAGGCAGAGGGGTTGACATTAATAAATAAGTCTAGTGTTGAGAAGAACCTATTTAGGGCGAAAATACACTATGTGTTAGTTTCTTTTGCATCCCTGAAATGTTTTTTTTCTCTTAATCAAGTGACTTGCCAGCATTTTATTAAACCAGTTTTCAGATAAAGTTTAAGTAGTCAAATTTGCCATTAACTGTGCTTAAAATCAGTTCTAAGCTTAATAGAGTTTCTGCTTCAGCTTAACTATGTTCTGAAGTTTAATGGCCTTAAAGAAACATTCAACTGCACTCTAAAAGCAAATGATTTTTCACTGGATTGGTAGATAATAGTCATCACAAACCCTGAGATTTATGGGCAAATAAAGATGGCTAAAACAGTTTGATAGTTTCAATCAGGTTTTGGAATATAGAGTAGATTAAGCAGATTTCTCTTTATAGTTGTTTACACTTTTAATTTCTGCATGGGCTTGACAGAAGAAATGAAACAAAACTGAATAAGAATTTTGATAAGTAGCAATGCAGTTATATTTGGGTTTTTAAATGAAATTAAATGTGGTTTTATTTCTCTTTGTATCAAGAATTCCTGAAGTTGGCTACAACTTTGAAAAGAATGAAGGGAAACCATTCTCCTACTTCAGCTATGGAGTTGCCTGCTCTGAGGTTGAGATAGATTGCCTGACAGGTGACCACAAGGTGAGGGGTCAGCAGTGAAACAGAACAAATACTGGGTGTCAGCCCATTCCTGGCTCTGTCATTGGTCTGGTGTGACCTTCAGCAAGTTTCTTAACTCCTCTGTTCCACAGTGCAGCCATCTGTAAAGTGCAATAAAACAATAATTATCTACCCTGTGGGGATTTGGGGCTTAATGAATGATTGCAAAAGTTATTGGATTTGCTTGAGTAAGAGATAGCAGCACTGTGCTGACACAAAAGTACAGAAACATCCTGGAAATGAGTTAATCATTAAAAATAACACTGAAGACTTCTGGAAAGAAAGAAATAAAAAAAAAATTAAATCAGGATCTGACCTAATTGGTTATGCTGAGCTACAGGCCACTGATACCAGCATCTTGGAAATAATATTAATTGGGTCCACTGGACCTCTGGGGAAAGCTGCAGTGAGTTCCTTTGAATTACTTTTGGGGTGAACTCAGATTAAAAATCAGTATGAGAAGTTCAGATGAGATAAGATTATGTGGGACAGTGTTTGGATACTCTTCCTCACATGAGACCATGGTGGACCACAGTTCCAGAGATCTGTCCTGATTCACCCTTTATTCCTGTTCTCTAGAACATTCGCACAGACATTGTTATGGATGTTGGTACCAGTCTGAACCCAGCCATAGATATAGGACAGGTAAGTGAAAAGTATTGCTATTTCCATCATGTTAAGGCAATCACACTGCTCTCAGGCTTTTCTATTTATTATCCCTCTCCAGGATGGGCCTTTGCAAACACACTCTTTTAAACTTGGCACAGAATTACATAGGGAACTATTCTGTTAGGGGTTTGGGGATTTTTGCCTTGGATAATAAGACTACAGGATATTCAGTTACCACCCCACTGATGTTTTTTTCAGGCTAAATCCCTCACCTGATATTTATCTTCCTATCTGTCAATATTAAATTTAGTGAAAATTCTCCTGCCTAAAGAGTTAGGGTGGCAGATTCTGTCCTCCAGCTGCTGCTGTGTAGAATTCTCAATAGGAAGTTGGACCAGTCACTTATCTTGCCAAGTCCTTGGGCAGGCACAAGATTACTTCAAAAATTTGTTCAGTAATAACCACACTATCTCTTAGCAGATAAAGGTAATAAAACCAGGGTTGTTTGACAGACCAAGAGATGAATTGTTAGATGTATACTTATCTAGTTATCTTAGCTCACTGGCTAGCTCTAGATGTTGATATGGTGTAACTCAAATGAAACTGCTGCAGGATTTGGAATGACAGGAGAGCATGAATTGCAAAGCTCTGCTACAGCTAAAATGAAATTTCCTTGGAAGTGATGTTTTTTCTGAAAGAGGTTTTTTTTGGAAGTGTCCAAGGGGAGAGAGGGGTTTTGTGTCTTTGCAGCCTGTCATTCAGGTTTGGGAGTTGAGAGATGAGCTAAATGGAGCCTGTCAAAGGGGTCTTCAAATCCTGTGTCCTTCCACAAATTGCTGCAAAGGATCTGGGGGCACAGGAGAGAAAGGATGTGGCATGAGTGCAGGAATACAAGTACACAGAGATGGGTCAGTGAATGCTTGTGACTGCTCTGGCTGTCAGATACCTGAGTGGGCACAGAGAGCAGAGCTGCTTTGTGCAGTGTTGTTCAAGCACATCCTCTTGTAATATTTTTTCTCTTAAAATTTACAGTAGAAAAAATATGCAAAGTTTTTTAGTACTTAAATGGATATGGGAGTGGTTTTGCAGGTGTCTGTGCTGCTGACCTGATAATACCCAGCACTTAGGAAAGCATTTATACTGAAATAGAAAGCATAAAATAGTTTGTCGTTAGATGTTTCATATTCAGTCCTTTTAGTCTACTTGTGCTTTGATATATCAGCAAGTTCAACTCATTCAGTGTTCACCTGCCTGGGAAGAAATCAATATTTTATCATTGATTTTATTTTTTTTTTCTGTTGCTTCATCAGAAAATTCCTGTCCTGTGTTTACAGAAAATCTGTTTGCGTGTATTTGTAAATTGCTTCACCTGCCAGGGAAATGCTGCCACATTTATGTGGGAACACAGGAATTGTGCAAAGATTGTACCCAGCAGAAGGGACAAGGGTTTAGAGATAAAAAGCAGGATCTGAGTCAGGTGGGAAGGGTTGAAAACCCTGGTGGATGTCATCACTGTTTGTCCTTGTGCAGGGAAGAACAACAACAACAGAGCCTGTAACCTTGTTTGGGTGTGTTTGTAGATAGAAGGAGCCTTTGTCCAGGGCATTGGGCTCTTCACCATGGAGGAGCTGCGTTACTCTCCTGAAGGGAACTTGTACACTCGAGGGCCTGGCATGTACAAAATCCCAGCATTTGGAGACATCCCAACAGAATTCAACGTGTCCCTTCTCCGTGACTGCCCCAACAGCAAGGCAGTTTACTCATCCAAGGTATGCCTGTGAGGTCTGTGGGCCTCCTACTGCCCCATAACACTGTGGGATAAAATCATGATCCTGTGTGTCTAAACAGTTCATCTCATCATGCTGTGGTTACTCTGAGGTCAGGATGTTTTTCTGTTTCTTATCAGAAATGTGTGTACTATCCTTTCTGGTTAGGAAGGACTGAAGTAATCTGCACATTGCTGCCCTGATTGTCCATTAGACAGAACTGAAGTGGCTTTGCTGTGTGATTAAGCTTGTGTTTTCTTCCTGTTTCTTCTTTAAATGGACTGAGGGTTGATTTAGCCCAGTCTTTCCTCACTGATCACCCCTGGCACACTGGAGGCTGTTTTAGCATCATGTTCCTCACTGAGCACATCTGGCAGACTGAGGTTCCCAACTGGAAGGCAAAGGCTCACTCTTGCTTGTGCTCTGTCTAGGCTGTGGGAGAGCCACCCCTGTTCCTGTCTGCCTCAGTGTTTTATGCCATTAAGGATGCCATCTACTCAGCAAGGAAGGACTCTGGCCTGACAGAGTCATTCAGGCTGGACAGCCCTGCCACCCCAGAGAGGATCCGCAATGCCTGTGTGGACATCTTCACCAAAATGGTAACAGCCCTGCTCTCCAGTCTGCTCCCTGGCAGTGTGCCTGCAAGTCACAGGGACCCAGGGCTGGGGTTAGGGCAGCATGGGGAGGCTGTGTCCCTGCTCCAGAAGATGAGTTTTGTTTCATGGGTGTTATCCTTCATTTGCCATGCCATCAGCTGAGAGCCAGATCCCCAGGCCAGCACTGCTAGGGCTCCCACTGCAGGAAGGGCTGTACAGTGTCCCTGAAGTTCAGTCCATTCCATTCTCCAAGTGTTGTGTGTGGACCACTGGCTGCTTGTCCTGATGCTCCTGACCCTCATCTCTCACAGAATCATCTCATATGGTGAGGGCCACAGTGGGATTTAGTGGTATCCCTCAGCAAAGGAGGGGGAGAAAAGTGTTTCTTCAAATACTCCCTTCTTCTGAATGTTATGGCCACAGGAGTCTCCTTAGAGCTGTGGACTTGCTCTGAAGGAGTGCAGGAACTGTCACTGGTTCCTCTTGGGCTGCTCTGTCATGGTGTTGTCACAGGGCTCAACTATCAGGCCCCTAACAGAAGTGCCATGAGAGTGACATCTCTGTGTTTGGAAAAACTGGGATAGCAGCTCCTATCTTCTCAGAGTCCCCACCTGAAATGTGTGGGACATGCTGAACGCTGGACAGGACCCTGATTTGTTGTTAATTCAGATTTTTTTTCTCTTTGTAGTGCCCTTCTGCTGAGCCAGGGACCTTTAAGCCATGGTGTGTGCGTGTGTAGGAGGAACACTTGAGGAGCCAACTCTGCTGAAACTGAGCTTACATCAGAGGAACCACAAGGCAGTAGGACTATAATGGAGAAGAAAAACCAACCTGTGTTCATGTGGCTCACCCACTGATTCATGGAGCTTTCACATTTAATTGTCCAATCATTATTTTCTCTATGAGAGGAAATTACTGCCAGATTATAGCTGTGATGTAAATTCAAATGAAGACTAAGTTCAAAGTGATGTTATCCAGGTGTAATTGAAAAATCTTAGAGATTTCATATAAAATTGCTGCAAGGATGCTTGTTACTAGCTAATGTGAAATAGCAGAGTGGTTGTTTCTTCTTTTTTCTGCTATGGGGAAAAGATGTATCACCTTGTGCTGCTATGCCAAGAAGGACTGAATATGTGTTGATCCCAGACATAATCCTCTAGCTGAGATGGGGGAAGGTGTTAAAAGGTGCTGAGGGCTGGGCCCTGCTGTGTCCCCTCTGCCCACAAAGCCAGCTGTATCCTAGAGGAAGATGAGCAGGACTTTTGGTGTTGGCTAATGAAGATGGTCTTACCTGTGTAACAAAAGTGTTTCAGAGGAAAAGGCTAGAATGTGACCAACAACTGATTTATCCCAAGTTCAATGACTGTTGCTTGTCCAATGACTGCACCTGGGCTTTAATGAGATTTTAGTTCAAGTGCTACCTTGTCTTCTCTGATTAAAGATAAAAACTAAATACACCAAGAGTACTTCCAGCAAGATGCTCCTTTGTTTGACACAGATTTTTCCCATCTCACACCTCCACTTCTCTCCCCATCCTTCAAATAGGAAAGGACATCAGAGACCTTGGAGTAACAGAGGAGCTTGCTCATCGATGTTCCTAAGGTAATTTACACCAGCCTAAGCAAGGGGCACGAGGAGGTTGGGCACAGCTGGGGATGAGCTGCCTCAGGCTGCACTCTAGGGTAAATCCCTTGCTGTCATGGCCTTGCCTTCTTTTCAGGAGATTTTTAGTTTTGCTGAATCTAAGAGAATGGATACATTTTGCTATAGGGAGTGCTTGTCTGAAAACTGTGCTGGCTGTGTGGTGACCTGGTGTCATCTGGATTGAATATATTTTTCATGTTGGATTAAGTGCTGGGCATCCCTCCTTGACAGGTTTTGTCACAGTCAGACTCAACACTGGAGCACCATGTTATCTCTAAATTGGTGTCAGCCACATACTGTGCCTGCTTATCATTTGCAAACTTCTATCTGTTTTTCTGGCCTACTGCTTTATGAAAAATGTCCTTTTTCTCTTTTTGCACTCCCAGGGCCATCAAAAAAGCATGGTGCAAGAGGATGTAACTCCTTATATAAAATTCTGCTCACATACAAACTTGTTAAAATTGGCCTTCATCTTAGGACTGGACAATGTATGCTCGGTGTGAAATAATTTTTTAAGCACTCCAGGGTATATTGCTTGGAAAGGTGTAGATTTATTTCTCAACTTGAAATATTATGGATCTACCATCTAGAAAAAGGGAGTTTGTACATGTGAGTTGCAGAAAGTATTTTGTGCCTGTTGGGCTTGCTATGTAATTGTTTTATTAATTGAAATATGATTATTGATGTTTCTTAAGCTTGGAGGTACTGGGCAAGAACACATTTTTGTTTTCTCCTGGAAGCTGGTAATATATAAAAAACCTCTTAGGGAAGAAAATGTGATAATTCATGTGTGAGAACAGCTATTGGAGCCTGTGTGTCCACATTCTTGGGTGTCTAGGGAGGGATGCAAAATACTAAGTCTGTAATGTAGATTGGTATCAGCTGTTTCTGTGAATTCCACCCCGTGGGATTGCTGGACATGCTCCTTCAGACCAGGATGAGAAGAAATACAAAGGTGTTGTGTGTGAAAGCAGAGCATGGAGACACACAGGCAGAGTGGGATATCAAGGAGCTCCCAGTGCCATCCCAGGGGAAAGCTGCCAGTGTTCACAACAGGCCTGCTGTTTGTGATGGTCCTGGGAGATGCTGGGATGTCACTAGCAGGATGAATAAGTGATCTTTCTCTCCCTGCTTTTGGAGTTTTCATCATTTCAGGATGGGTTTGTGAGTGTCTGACAGAGTCAGGCGAAATGTTTTTAAATTAGATGTGTCAAGTCTCTGTTTGCTATTTGCTTTGTGAGTTTATTGGAAGTGCATTTGGCAGGTTCTCTGTACATGCAGTGGTCAGAGCAGGCTCTTCAGGGCAGACCTGTGCAGCCAGTTTTGCTGCAGCATCAGTGAGCCACTCTTGGCCAGGCAGCAGCCCTGGCCCTCCTGATACCCTCCCCCAGCTGATGGAGAGAGGAAACACTTGCCTTTTGGGATGCACTGGAATTGAATGGGAATTAAATCAAACACCTGGGGATGGCAATAGTATAGAATCAGCGCTGCAAAGTAATGACAGCAACTGATTGTGAGGGTGTAGGGAAAAGGGAAGCTTGGAGCTTAACAGGAATTTACAGAAAGATCATTGTGCTACCTGCCTGTGCTGTGGGACTCTAAGGAACATGAAGCTGAAGTTTTCATGTCACCTCTCAATGTCTGAAAATTTCATACATTCTTTTCATGGAACTAAGTGCCTGCCACCTTAGGAAAGGACTGGGACCCACTGGGGAGGGCTGGCAGGAAAAGAAGATCCCTGACCTGAGTGTGCTCTGCACTACAAAGCTGTGGGGAGCAGCCCTCCTGCCCTGAGTGCACACCCCTGTCCCCTGCCAGGTGCTGTGTCCCGTCTCCTCACTCTACACCTCACTGTGTGGGGTCTCAGCTCACTGTCACCGGAGGGAAAGCTACTCATGAAGAGAAAAATGTTCCTTTGGTCGTACTTTCCAGTGAAATAAAGCATGGATGCAAGACTCTAATTTAATGGCATATAATTGGAAATTTGCAGCTTTTCTTCCTCCAGAAGTCTGTCTCAGAAGAGGAACTATGCCATCTTGCTAGACTGTAAAGTACTGCGCACAATAACGGTGCTTAAATAGTAATTACTGCAGCTGGAGGGTGTGTGGGAGTGTGAAAGCAGCCCAGCTGATCTCATGTTTTAATGCTATTAATTGCATGGCCTTCTGTGAGAGAGGGAGGCCAAGATTCTGGTAATTGTTTTAGGTCAGTTCTAATCAACAGTTTTCACTAACATTCTTTAATGAGCACTGTCAAAACGGTACCATGAATGTACATGGAATTCTCTGTGAATGTCACAACGTGGCAAAATAAAGCTGCTAAATACTCTGGAAAAGAATATGCTATGGTTAGAGTCTGGTAGGATTTTAAATCTAGACAGCTCATCCTTGGTGTTTGCTTGACAAAGATGGAGCTTTCCTAGGGCCTGTGAGTCAGATCAGCTCGGTGACCAAAGCAGGGAGAGGGTGGGTCCTTGCTCTGGGCTGCCCAGCTGGATGGAGCTGAGAGCCAGCTGCAGAGACTGGGCCTCTGTCTGGCCATGCTGGCACCGTGTCTAAAAGAAAGCAGTCAGTCCTTGTGCTTCTCTGCCAGCAGCCTGTAGTAGCCACATCCTGTTTTCCACTGCAGCACAGTGATGCATTCTGATGCTTCTAGCCACCTTCGCAGGGCCCAGCAGCTGCTGACACAAGGTGGGAGGTAGTCTGTCTGGTGCTGTGTACCTGGTCAACCCTGGCACTTCCTTGTCTCAGGGCTGGTGCACCAAGCTGAACGCTGGACTTGGTCCATTGGAGTCAGCCCTGGAAGGAGGGGAACCAAACTCAAAACCTGTGAATGGAGCAAGCACTGGGTCCCAAGGCCCACTTGAGCCCACACACAGAGGAGATGAGGCTGTAAAACAGGAACAGTTCACACAGAACAGAACCGACCAAATGATGGGCTGGGCTTGACCTTCCATGAGCATGAAAAGATTGGGAACATTGCCAGTGGATCCCCAGCAGGGTGTGCCACCCTGTGTCACATCTCAGCCTCCAGGTGCTGTGCTCCTATGGGAGCACTTCTTGTATCCGAGTGGGAAGATTTGTCAGGAAGAAGCCATTGCCAAGCCTCCTGGAGCCCAGAGAAGGAAATATCAGCGCAGGCACAGTGTGTGTGATGCTACAGTGGTCTGCAGCAGGTCCAACCCACCCTACCCCAAACTGCTGGGTTTATCTCATCACGGTTCAGTTCATGCAGTTTTCCAAGTCTAGTGCCACAGGTTTTCCTACTGCCTTCTCTTGTTGCATTTAAACATGATTCAACCACGTTGATCCCCTGTCCCTGGCAGTGGTGTGTCTCAGCTCTCTGACTCTTTTGGACTGTGACATGGAAAAACTCACTGCAAGCAGCTGTGAAGCAAAGGCCTGTCAGTATCTTGAAGCACCTGCTTTTGGTTTAATGCTCCCTGAAACAGTTCCTCCCTCTGTGCAGGCTATTTCTGCCAGGTCTCTGCAGTGCTGGGATGGTCTGCCAGGAAACTGCTGGAAAATGGGAAAGCAGCGAGGTCCCAGCGGTAGAAATGAGACAGCTGCTGCTTCTGTTGGGCAGACAGCTCGCTGAACATCTGCTCTGACAGCCACCTGTAGGTCCACTGCGCCTGGCTGTCGGTGAGCTCGGGGAGGAGGCTGCCTGCAGGCAGCCCAGCCCGGTGCAGCAGGTGGCCCAGCTCCTGCCTGAGGAAGCCAAACATCACCACATAGTCATACTGCACGAGGCAGGGCTGGCACAGGCTCACCAGCGGTTTCCAAGCTTCCTGTACCTTTGTGCTGTCTAGGACCTCCTGGACAAAGCTGCTGAAGGATGGGTTGATGCCCATGCCTTGCAGGAAGGTGGCAATGAGCCTGTGGAAAGGGTCCCTGACAAAGAGCACTTTGGTGTAGGAGCCCAGCATGGCCTTTCTCTCCGTCTGGTTGAACTCGCTCAGCCGCGTCTCCTTAGCCTGCAGCCGGCGGTAGGGGAGCAGCACTGGCAGCGTCACATTTTCCTCCTCCAGCTTCTCCAAAAGCTGGTGCCATTCCTCCACCCCTGCTGATGGCACTTGGCAGTACAGGAGGTCCAGCCTGGTGTTCACCCTCAGGCTCGGGAGCAGGGAGGCTCTCTCATCCCGGCTGCTCGGCAGCGCGGTGACTTTGCCTGCTCGGCTGCAGAAAGCTCTCAGCCTCCTCTTCCTGAGCTGCTGGACGTGAAGGAACGTGTCCAGTGTCAAAGTGAAGCCCTCCTCTGCCTTGGGGGCCAGGTCACCTGGGAAACAGCATTTGGAGATGGGGGTGAGGAAAAAACACAGTGCTCTGAGTGAGACCCTGAGCACACAGTGCTGTTGCAAGGCTCTTCTCCAGTTATTCCAGCGTGGAAAGGATTCAGCGTGGATGAAATGGGTAGCAAAGGGGAGACCAGCCCTGTCTGGCAAAGAGCTTAGCTTTGCTGGAAAATGGGTTTATGTCCCCATGAGCATGTGAGATAATGGACACCCAGACCCCCCTTTCCCCAAATCACCATGCCTGAGGATGGCTCTAAACCACAGATTTATTCTGCAGGCCCAGTTCTCCACTAAATCATAATTTTTGCTTTTAACTCCTTGCTTGCAGCTGAACGTCACAGAGCTGAGTTTACCAAAGAGTCAAAACTATTTTGAGAGACCAGGCAGTAGTAAATTGGTTTGTAGCTACAAACACGTGATGTCCTGGAAACCCTTTTACATCTGTTAATAGGTTAAGATCAGCAACCAAGAATATGTGAGTAAGAGATTGTTCTGAATGGCTTGGGGTGATTTAGGGACCCAAATGACATCATTTCTTGCATCACTCCCATATGTAAATTTTTTCTCTTGTAGATAAAAAGGCAAAAGCAAATAAAAGGCAAAAAGCAAAGAGAAGTGACATGACAACAAAGCAAATATAAAAGGCAAAAGCAAATACAAGGACTCTAAGAGAGTGCATATAATTCCTCAGATTTCAGCTTTGCTTTTTTGTTGTCTTGTTTTTGATGTGAAAAGGCCAGAATGGGTTTGAACGTGGAAGATTAATGCCTGCCTTGTTAGTTTATTTTCTTTAGCAGCAGCAGCACATCTGCCTCATCTGCTGAGTGCAGGCATCTGGCAGCCCTGGGGGACAGTTCAATGGTTTGTTCTGGGTCCTTGGAAAGTTAAATATTTGAGGAGGCTCTTGTACAGGTAAAAGCAGAGAAGCACGGTTAGAATTAGGCACAGGACATCGGGAACACAGTGACGCCTGAAGCTATCCCGAGCTGCTCTTTGACTCACCCCGCCCCAGAATGACAATGTCTGCAAAATCAAGTGATGGCTTTGCCCTGGAATGATGGGAAATGGAGGGCAAGGATGCATTTTTAAGGCAAGAAATGCAATAATCACCAATGCCCCTACTCCCTCCTGCCCTCCCAGCATCATTTTACAACAAAACAATGAAAGTTTTCATAACAAAAGGTCTGGGAGCTCCCCCCAAGCAGCCTGACACCTGTTTCCCCACCACACCTGAAATCAATGACCCCACTAAGAACATAATGCTGCAGGGCGCCACAGCAAGGAGGGAACCTCAAACACCACGCCAAGGGTGTTTTCTGTCCTATAGGCATTTGCCAACCGGGACCCTTTGGAAGAAGCGCCAGGGCACAGAAAGGCAGAGCCCGGGTGGCCAGGCCTTACCTCCCTGCCTGCGGGCCGGGCTCCGGAGCAGCAGCCTCCAGCCGAGGAAGGCGGCGATGGCCAGCGCGGCCGAGAGGCCGAGGCGGGGAAGGAAGCGCATTTCTGGGGTGTGCTGGGTGCCGAGCGCTGTGAGCAGCTCGGGACACGAGGGAACGGTGTCGGGGAACCTCGTATGTTTATTTAAACACACCCAGCCGGAGCTGGGTTAAAGTACTGTTTGGGCAGCGGCTCGGCGCAGGGAAATGGCCTGAGGCACAGCAGGTGCCGCCTGCCTGCGCTCACAGATTGGGAGATTTTGAGGCAGAATCTGCCTTGTTATTCAGAGTCTGTGCCATGCCACGTGGCAGTGCTGAGGAACAGGCCCTGCATCCCCACTCTGTGCAAAGATGTCCCTGGTCCCCTGACACTCCCAATTCTCGCTGCTTTTGGCACCAAGGGAGGGAGGCACTACTGGGTAACGGTGCTGTGGGGAACAGCCGGGACTGGGATTGGGACTGAGCAAGCGACTGCTGGGCCACGGCTCCTGCCTCGGTGCTGCTGGGGCTCTTTTAAGCTAGCAGCTGTGGCAGGGGAGGTGACAGGGCACAGCCAGCGTCATGTGGCAGGTCCATGATGAGCCACAGGCTGGAAGTGCTGAACTGTTTGAGTCCTTTTGCTGTTTACAGCGGGCAGTGCAGAGGCCCCATGATGCAAAACAAGGGGGTGAGCTCCCACGCCGGCAGCGAGACGCGCTGCTCCCTCCTTTCGTCCAAGAGCCACCCTGTGGGATGGAAGCCCTCCTGCCAGCAGCTCTTCAGGGCTGTGCCACGGGAGGATTTGCTCTCCTCCGAGGCTTTCCCAGCAGAGGGTGCTGTGTGTCCGATTAAGCCCTGTCCTGCCCTGCCCGCCCGTCCCCGCTGCGGCTTCGCGGATCAACCTCGCAGCTGCCCCGGCCACATTTGTGCCTTTTACTGCCTTTCTGCAGCGAGGAGGAGATGTTTCCTCCAGCTCTTGTGGCCAGAGCCTGCTGCAGGTGTCCCTGCAGCTAAATCTGGGAGAATCCCCTACAGCCAGAGCTGGGGATGTTCGGGGTCGGTGTGAATGGCCGTAATTTGATTATACATTTCGGCAGGGACTGCCCCAACCACAGCCCCAGCGAGCAGCTGCAAAGGGTAGGGAGAAATGCAGCTGATTTCTTTTACAGTCATAAAGTGAAAGCAAAGAGACGTTCTCTGTCTGGGAGGCAGAAAGAAATAGTGGAAAACCCCCTTTGCTTTGCATTGTAACTTGAACTTCCCAAGTTACATCAGGGTTTCATCTCCCCTTTCTCTAACTTGTATCTGCCATTTAAATTGTGATTTTTAATTTTTTAATTTTTTTTTTCTTGACCCGTGAGATTTCTTTTAATTAATTTTTTTTTTTTTTTTTTTTTTTTTTTTTTTTTTTTTTGTGCTGAAAAGTTTTCTCAAGTGTCTGTAGACACTTACTGAAACTCACTGCTGGGCTTCCCCCACTGCTGGGCTTCCCCTGTGTGCTTTCCATTCACCACTTAGCAACAGGCAGCAAGGCTGAGACTGCAGTTCTTGAGCTGAAAGGCTTCCTGCTATATGCTTGTAGGGAGCCAGCAGCATTTTTGGGCACAGAGGCTGAGTCAGGTGTGGAAATGCATTCACATCCTACTATTTAATGCAATTGCACAAGGGAATTAGTTAGGGAACTCATACGAAGCTTCCTGTAATTTAGGAAAACCCTCACTGCCATGAATGTGAGAAAAAGCCATTTTCTTTTTCTTTACACCAGCAGTAGGATTGCTTGAATAAGGATTTCCAGATTTTTTCCCACCAGTATCTTGAACAACATTGCCTTGGACTCCCTTTTTCTCCTCACAGGACGCACACCCTTCGGAGATATAGGTTAATAAACATCCTCCTCTCCAGCCTTCCCACATTCCTCCCACTTCCAAATTTTGCAAAGTATTGTTTTGTGTGACCATGACCCGTGGGCACTGATGTGAGGGTTCCCCCCCTTGTTCCTCCTCATGCCTGCCTTGTGGGAATGTGAACTTTGCAAAGTGATGGCCTGCCTCGCTTGGCAAGGGATGTTTTTATGCTGTGAGGAAAGGAAGAGCAAGAGTGGAGAGGAAACCTTCTTATCCTTCTTCTTGTTTGGAAACTTGCTTATGACATCTGTGTTTTGCAAGCAAATTCAGGCCAGTCTCTCAGCAGAAATGTGGGAGCAGTCGGAGAAAGAGTGAAGTTCCCAGCTCCCAGAGCATCATGTAATGTGGAAAGTCTGGTCTTTGGGAAGGATGGTCCTGAGAGCAGGGCTGCCAGGCTGCTGATGCATTGCACTGAGTGGACAAGGATTCTTTGAAATCATCCCAAAAAGTCAAGGGTGGCAGTGGGTATTTGTGAATAAACTGGGGTTTCTGCAAGTGGCCTCTTTTCCATTGTATCTCTGGGTTCCCGGAGCTCCTCTCTGTGCCTGTGGATAACCTTGGCTGCCCAGCTTGCTTTGAGGGTGGAGCACACACAGGGCTATCTTACTGTCAGGGATGAGGTTTAGCACTTCAGTGCATGAGCTGGAGCCCATGTGTAAGGATCACCTCCTTCAGTCTTATGGTCATTTCCAAATTTGGCCAACTCTGCTGCTTTCTGGTGGGATTTGGGATTTTTTTCACTCTAGCTCCTGCCAGATGTGGGTGAACCAATCTGCCCAGCACCCTGAGTCCATCTCCATCTCCTCCAGTGCTTGTATTCAGCGCTGCCACTGTTAGCAGTGGATTTGGAAGGTGGGCATTTGTCCTGGTGCATTGCACAGGGAGCACCAGGCTGGCTTTGGGCAGGCAGGGAGAAGCCAAAGGCCCCACACAGCAGCATCCTGGGACTGAGCAGCACTGGACCAGAAATAGTTATGCAATGTGGAAAGGAAGGGAAAACAAGTTCCCATTGCACCCAAGGAGTGGAGCAGGTAGGACAATGTTTGGAGTGGTTGTGCAGCTCTGGCGCTTCCTGTTTTCCTGCGGGCAGGAGCTGTGATTGTCACTTCTTATTCAGCTCCTCATCCTGGGAGGAAGACAGCATCGGGCTGTCCAGGGGCAGCAGGATGTTTATGTGGCAGGCTGAGTCAAGGTGCTGCTTTTAATACACCCCAGAGCAGAGTCATTGGGGGAAATGTACATTTTAGGTTTTTAGGTTTCTTTTTTTTTTTTTTTAAAGGCTCATGAACATCCAAAGTGCTTTGCAATTGCCATCGAGCTATGTGGCCAAGTGCCAGCTGAGTGTCATTGTTTTCTAAGGCTATTACACAAGGATTTTACAGAGTGCCATGAACTACTGGTAATTTAGGGAGGATTCATCTAATTAGTGATGCTGTATTGAGAGGCTTTGCTTAATTACTCCATAAGCTGTTAAAGTTTGCATTGTCTCAGCCAGGCCCATATCAACCAGAGCTCCTAATGGTGGTGGGGAGAGGATGAGGCAGCCATGCAGCCATGTGCCCATCCAGAGGAGCCCTCTCTCCCTGCTTTATTAAGGACAAGGGCATTCCCCTGAAAGGAGGGACCAAGGGAATTAATACTAAAAAAAAACATGGGGACTGCAGCCATTATCTCTCTGCAGTAGCAGATGGGAATCCCATGGGGAAAAGTAGCTTGTGTCTGGATCTATGTATCCAGGGGAAGAATGCTCATGGGACTAGTGGCCATCACATCCATCCCATCCCATCATTTGTCATGGGACCAGCAGCCATCCATCCCACTGCCTCCATCCCATCCCCTGCCATGGGACCAGCAGCCATCCATGCCATTGCCTCCATCCCATCATTTGTCATGGGACCAGCAGCCATCCATCCCACTGCTTCCATCCCATCCCCTGCCTTGGGATCAGCAGCCATCCATGCCATTGCCCTCATCCCATCATTTGTCATGGGACCAGCAGCCATCCATGCCATTGCCCCCATCCCAAAGCCTCTGCTGAGCCCCCAGCTTCACAGAGGTGGGAGAGTTTTTACTTGGGTGGCCTCAGCCGCATTGCTGGGGGCAGCACAGAGGAGATTGGGGTCTGAAACATCCCAAAATCTCCTGAAAAAGAGCTGTTGGTGGTAAAAAACAAGATGGTGGGAAGAAAACCTCTGTGTAAAACATCACTCGCTGGAAGCAGACTTTGATCTCCTGCTGTGGTCCCTGATGGGAAGAGGAGGTGTGGGCTGGGAGGAGATGGGCAAGAGGAAGAGATCTCCTGGGATTTGGGGTTGTGTCTCCCATGTGTCCTCTTTTCCTGAGCCACAACTCTCTCACTGCAAAATGGCTTCCCCAGGCTTCACACCCTGTGCCTGCCCTGCTTTGTGAGAGAGAAACACTTTTGCTTTGTTTACAGCAGCATTTTCCCCTTTCCGTGTCATTTTTTGTGCTGCTGCCTGATCAGGTGAGGAAAGCTCTCACCTGTGTCTGTTGCTGGGCATGGGGGAATGGATTCTCAGGCAGCTTTTGACCCCACACTGTCATTTTGCTGATGCTGCTGAAAGCTGAATTTGTCTGAGAGTGCACCCAGACATCTGCCCACTGTTCCTGGCCTCTCCCAAGGGAGTGCTGCCCCATGACACTGCAGGCTATCACGTTCTCTTGGTTGCTGGCTGTTTCCATTATTCATACAGCAACTCTTTAAATATTCAGAGGTCTCTTGACTGGTTTTTCAGTGACTTGTGGAGGAGGAGGTGGCGGCATGGCTCCTGGGGCCACCTCCACACCTGGTTTAGTAGGATGCTATTTCTGATGAGCGATGTTTTCGGGAACTCTGGAGCCTACGGCCCTGACTCCAGACCAGAAGTGGCAGGGGGAAAAGGATTTAAGGTCTGTTTGTTTTACTTTTTTGTCCAGACAATAAGCCAGCAAATACTCCCAGAATGTTTATATTTGGATAAGGCCGCTCGTGTCCTGTGAAAGGAAAATGACACATCTACTACTTCTCCTGGGGAGAAATGGTGTGGGACAAATGGACTCCTGGTGTGGCTGCCAGAAGCCTCTGGATGCCACTTCTGGGATGTGTGGGATGGCATTGGCCCTGTGGTCCAGAGCATGGCAGGGGCACAAATGCCTGTTTTTTCTCTGTTGGTGGCATCAGTTTGAGGCCAGATGCACAGAAGGGCAGAGCTTGGTCCCCTGTGCCAGCCCCACGTTGCTGCCTCCTTCTATCCCATGGGATGTGGGGCTGGGGACACTGGCAGGTGGCCTCATCACACTTCCCATCCAACAAGTTGTTTTTGGAGTCTGTGGGATGTGAACCACAAACTGGAATTCAGTTTTCCTGTTTTTCCCAGAAGCTCAGCCCCTCCTGGCCTGGCACTGCATGGGGGAAAGACACGAGGTATCCAGGTTTGGCTGCAGGGCTTTGGGCTGGCTCTGAGCCCAGGATTCACTTGGGGTACACCACACACCCCTGCCTCACCATGAGCCTTGTCTGAGCACAGGTGAGCCCAGGATTGATTTGGGGTACACCACACACAGCATCCCCCTTGTCCTGAGGTTGGGTCTTATGGATTTTGGAGCCTCTTGTCATTGTCCAGCTGCAAGGAGCTGAGGGATGCTGTGCCCTCATCTCCTCTATTCCAACCCTCTCCTGCAAACCAAAGCACACCTGAGGTGTTTTCACAGGAGGTGAGCAGCCCATCATGGCAAGTCACACCATGAAGGTTCCAAAAACTACCCCATAACAGTTTTATCTTTTTTTTTTTTCATTTGTTAAACCACTCCCTTGCAGAAAGCACCACCTGCTTGTCCCATAGGGAGAGGTCAGGCAGGGGGAAGAAAACTCAAGGCACCATGGCCCTGCTGCAACAGGTCAGGTCAGGGAAGAGGAATTTTCTTGGCAGCTCCTGGGGTGGCTCTGCTGGCTTCACCCTGGGGCAGGTGCTGTGAGAAAGTGCCAGGAACTCACAGCTCCACTGCAGTCTGTAACTCCAGCTGGGTCCAACACCTCCTTTCTTGATGTCAAAATTGGTCAGAATTTTTTTTTTTCATTTCCTCAGGGTTATTTTTTACCTAAAAGTGAAGAAAAGAGAAACTTTTCTTCCTATTTTTTTTCCCCAGAGCTTTTGGAAGAAGTAAGAGGGGAAGGGACTTTTCTCCTTCATTCAAAGTTGGTAAATGCAGCCAAAACTTGCCTTGTCCTCCTCCAATTATTTTACTTCTATTAATAAATCCTGCCTGTCTGTAAATTGGGCTTTTCTGCATTTATTTTCATTCTGTAGAAATGACCAGTCCCCAGCCTCTCCTCTCTGATGTTTTTCTCCCCGTACATGCTGAGGTTCATTTGATTTAAAAATTTCCAAACAGGCTGGAGACAAGAGAAGCAGCTTTTTGTCACCTGCAGCACCACATTTCTGCAGCACAAAAACATGATATAATGAATGAAAAGGCCTGGAAATGCTGAAAAACTACCAGAGAAGAAAAAAATTGCAAATGAGCAAATCGCCATCATTTCACACACAGCCACAATTAAAGAAGCAGCAGATCTGGGAGTTTTGGTCTGAGAAAACCCAAAGGATTTCAGCTCCACTTCCTTGTCTAAAGCTTAAAATGCAGCAGCTGTTAAAAGTCATGCTCTGGTGCTCCACCTGCCCCAACTGCTGAATTCAAAAGCAGGCAATGAAATCCTGAGCTGACAGGCCAGGAAAGCCATGGAATAGAGGAGCAGAGATCCCTGTGCCTGAAGGAAGGACCCAGGAGGGGCGAACACCCCTTTCACCCCAGCAGCCTTCTGACTCTAGGAGCCTTCATCTTCCCCTACACCTTCCCCTACATTCCCATTCCTGGGAATGCAAGGTGTGGGAACAAATTGCATTTTGGGACCCCTTTGGAAACAGATTTCAGCTGCACCATTGCTAACTCTTACCTAAGACCTGGCAGCAGGTTTTGCCTTTGGGAGCTTCTGACCCCAGCTGGTTGTTGCACCCTGGTTGAGCATCCTCTGCTCATTCTCCTGATGAAGATGGAGAAGGAGACAAAGATGAATGATGGAGACGTGGCTCCCTTGGGTAAAACACCCCTCAGGCAGGAATCCATGGCTTGCCTCAGCCTCTGAGGGATGGCAATTCAGTAGGAAAGAGATGGGAAGGTTCTGTAGAACCCATGCCATGTAGATGCGACCCTTGGGGACATGGCTTAGTGGTGGCCTTGGCAGTGGCAGACTAATTGTTGGACTCAGTGATCTTAGAGGACTTTTTCAACATAGATGATTGAACAGTCCTTTCCCCAGCTGCTGAGTGCTAGGATCAGTGTGTGTGGGAGTGGTGCTCCAGCCCATGGGGTTTGACTGGAGCACAGCACTGAAATGCCCCTGAGGCCTGGCTCTTGGGTACTCCTGAGGCTTTTTTTGGAGTCTTGGCTGGTGGTTTGGTGTTGCTCCAGCACATTCCCACTCTCTTACTGCATCTCTAGCAGCCCCTTTGCAGAAGACCATGCTGGTGTCCCCGGAGAGCTGCCAGTGCCAGCTGCCTCTATAAATACCCCTGGTATAAATTCAGAGCTCTGTCCCTGGCAGGCTCAGTCCTGCCTCTGATCACAGCATTGTGGGGTGCTGGGCTGGAAACTCACAGCCTGTAGAGCCCTGCCACAAGAGAAACAGCTCTTAATGCCTTGTTAGAAAGCTTACATTTCCCTTTTCCGTTGATTAATGAAAGTGATGCAGTAGTGGTTCTCTGCTGCTTCAACATTTCCATTCCCTTGGTCTTATATAAGTCAAATATTTCAACTTTTGTACCAGGACAAATCATTTTTAGAAAGCCAGCTAAGGCCTGTGTGCATGCCAGAGTGCTGCAGCTCCGTGGCAGTGAGCCTGGGAGCTGGGCTGAGATGTCCATGTGTGGGTCAGACCTGTGCTTGCACTTTCCCTGTTTCATGGAGGAGTCAGCATGAAGCTTCCCATGCTTGCAGAACACATCTCAGGCAGCTCTTGCCCCTGCCCCAGGCAATGGCAGCAGGGCTATTTCTCAGGCTGACCTAAAGGGACATTTCTTTACTGGGCTGTCCTTGCCCAGACTGATTTTCTGAATCTTTTCAGATTTTACATGGTAAGGTCCCCTGGGAAGATTCCCAATGGGAGGAGGAGGAGGGAAGCCTCTCTAGCCTGTGCCTCTCTGACAGTTCTTGCAATGTTCAAGGGCTCCTTGGGGATGGGCTAGAGCTGCTTTCAGTCCTGACAGCCACAGTTTTGACATCCACTGCCCCACTGAGAATCAAGATTTATTCTTAAAAGGAAAAAAACCTCGCGTACTTTTCTTCTTTGCAAGGAAAACTCTCACTCCCTTTTGCTCTCTTGCCAACAGGAACGGCTTGCTGGGGGCTGAGGGAAACTTCTGCTCAGCACCAGGCAAATGCACGAATTCCTTTCCATGTTCCTCTTGGCATATCCTCTTTTAGCACTTGAGGACTTTTTCCCTGGTCACAGAGAAAAGCAGGCAAGGAGAAAATAAGAGCTGGTGGGCAGCAGAGCCTTTGCCAGAGTTCTTGCTTTCCTAGTGACACTTGTGTCTTTGGAAAAGTTTTGGTGTGTGAGCGTCCCCCCAGGGCAGACACAGCTGAGAAGAGCGATGCCTTAGCATTGGAGGAGAGTGGCAATTATTGGCAGTGGGGCTCGAAACAGCCTGTCCTGACATCTCCACGCTCCCGTGTGCTGCAGAGGTGGGCAGCAGCCCCTCCAGGCAGGTCCCGTGTGCTGCTCCTCCCTGCAACTCCAGGGCAGCGTGGGTGTGCTGGGGAATGCGGGAGTGGGAAGGGTGGGACCAATGACTGTTCCGTGCTTATATTTATCTCCCGGGTGATGACCAGGCTCACCAAGCAGGATACGCCCGGCAAACTGACACAAATCTACCTGGGAAGGATGCACACCCAAATCCCCCCCCCCTAACTAAAAATATGCAGGCAAATAGAGATTTTCCACAACAGAGTTCCGGAATGCTAAACTTGGTGGTGATTCATGGAAGGAGGGGGGCACAGCCGCTTTATTTTATTTTTTTTTTCCCCTGAAGGCGAGCAGGAACAATGTAAATGCCGAATGTTATCCGAGCCGCCCGCTCGGCCGGGTTGCTGCTGTGCTTTGAAGCGCCCATCCACAGCCCGGTAGGCACCGGCTTCCCAAGAAGGCAAAATTCCTGCCGCAAAAACAGGAATCCCTTATCGGGCAGCAGGAAATCCTATTTTTACATGAAGTTCAGAATAAAAATAAAAGGGAAATATATGCTCTGTGGGTATGCAGGCTAAAATTAAACCTGGGGCTTCTGCTCTGATGGCTGGCTCCTGCCACTGCCTGGATGGAGAATCTGATGGTGAACAAGAAGGATTCTGCTGTCAGTGGGATCTGCTCTGCTGTGGGGCTTTTCTCCTCTCAGTGAGCTCTGTGAGTGTGGTTTAAATGAATCACACCTTGGATCAGTGCTGTGGCCAAGGCCTGTGCCGTGGGCAAATGGGAAGAGGTTCCTTTGCCTCCTCTTCATGTGGCTCCTTAACATTTCTGAGCCAAATCCTTCAGTTTCTGACTGTGAAGCTGTGTTAGCTTCACTGCCCTATGTCCAGCCCCGGCCTTTCTCTGACCAAAATTCTGCATCCAGGTGCAGAAATCTTGCATGATGCCTCAGTACATCTTGCATCCACCAGATGTACTGATGGCATCATGAGGCTCTGTCTTGACCGAGTTTCCAGCTTTGGGTCTGCTCCCCCAGAGGGGATGAACTGGCACATCTGATCTGGATTTGAGCATTGCTTTACAAAGTTCTCTGGGATCTGTAGTAACGAAACAAGCCCTAAGCCACAATCCCCAAACCTCTTCCTTCCCTGCAGCCCAACACTGAAGAGTGACTGCCAAAAACAGCGCTGTGGCTGTGTATTTTCATTACCACTGTGATTTGTACAACAAATGCAGCCCATTTGCAGCCACGCTTTTGTTCTTCGAGGTCTCAGCCCTTTGCCAGATGAAACCACTCTCAGGCCTTCCCTCTGGGCTGCACCAGCCCTGTGGCACAGGGTGGCACTGAGACAAATCCCACAGGGACTGTGAAGGTGGCTCTGATGGCACTTGGTCAGCATTTCTGTAAGGCAGATAATTTCAGAGTTTCCTGTGTTGGACCTCGGACCAAAAGCCTTTTTACTTGGCTTCCAAAGAGCAATTTAACTGGATCCAGAAAAGTCACTGGGTAAAATGCATCATGAGGTGCAGACCTCTTGGCTGACACACTGAACTTTTATGTATATGTGTGTGTATATATGCATATATATATATATATATGTTTGTGTGTGTTCAAACTACCTCCTGTCTGCTTTTTTTTCTGAGCCTTTGGCTGCAAAATATATTGTAAAAGGTTGTTTGCTTGGAATAAGTATTTGAGGGCATCTTCAGTCTCCATCAGAAAAGCAAATCGCAGTAACTATTGAGCAGAGCAGCCTGAGTTAGCCAGACAGCTGCAGGTGCTTTAGCAGGGTGTCAGCTTCTCAGGTGCATAGGAGTTTGAGAGCAGAATTTCTTTCACCTGAGCTGGTCCCCTCCTAATTGGTGAAATTACTGGAAGGTTTGAAAGAGTGGATAGGGAATGGTGGTGCTGGGTTGCTGCTGAGAGCCAAGGAGGAACAGCCCCTGGGGAACAAGTAGGAAAACTGGGGAAGAAGGAGGGTGAATGAAGAGAAAGCATTTGGTGATGGTTTTGGATACTCTGGAGTACCTGGAGCTGCCTGGGTTGTCTCAGCTGTGGTGTCATTTTTAGAGGATGACTTTTTGGTTTTGGGAGAAAGCAGAGTCGCAGCATTCACTGCTGTTCCTGTTTGTGGCCAGCCTGGACAGTTGCATGTCTTGAAATTTAATGTTGCAGCATTGTTTGCTTTTTTTCTCGTGTGCTGGAAGGGCTTTATGTGGAGAGCCCTTCTCAGCCTTGCCAGCTAGTGTGGGCAAGCCATTAAATTGTTTTGGGCAGCTCTGTGTGTGAATGAGTGCATGTGGCTTGCCTGCAGTGGGAAATGAATGTCTGAAAGGTCTGGGGTCTCTGCTCCATTGTGTAAGTGCTGTTTGACACTTCTGCTCTTTACTGTAAGATGAAGTGGTGAAATTTGCCTTAAAAGAGAAGTGATGTGAAATGGTCCGATCTGGAAGAAAACAATGGCTTCTGTTCCTACACAGAACAGGGTGTAATCTAGTTTGAACTTCACCATGTGAAATTATCTTGCTGATTCTTAGAAGGTTTTGTGCTGTAGAACATCACCTCGCTGGTTTGCCCCTTTGCAATCACTGTAAAAACTGCCCAGGCTGCTCCTGTTATGGAGAAGGCTGGGGGGGCTGTAGCCTGGCCCTTGTCCTTCCTGGAGTTAGGGGCTGCATAGCAGAGGACAAATAGAGAAT
Organism: Zonotrichia leucophrys gambelii; assembly: GCF_028769735.1. Taxonomy (NCBI): domain Eukaryota; kingdom Metazoa; phylum Chordata; class Aves; order Passeriformes; family Passerellidae; genus Zonotrichia; species Zonotrichia leucophrys. The sequence continues at coordinate 99,944,617 of NC_088172.1, forward strand.
TTTTAGTTGTTTTTATTTCATTTTCTGCAGTGGACTGTATTTTCTGGCTGTTCCTCTTTCAATCAGAGTTGATTTTAGGGGATTAAATGTTAAAATCCTGTGTGGTGCTGTGGTGCTCTTGGGGGATATCTTGTATCCATATTTGATGTTTTATCAAGCCTGTGGAATGCTTTTCCTCTTATCTCTGAAAAAGAGAGGCAGGTGGAGCCAGTGAAAATAAAGGTATCTGTAAATTCCTTTGGGTTGGGATGGGGAGGGGGATGTGTGTGCGTTGGGTGAGAGGCTTCCTGAGTAAGGACAGCATCTACCAGGAGGGAGTAAAGGAGAGATATTCCTTTGTTTGATGCAGTCTGTTTGTCCCAGATATTGAACATATGGTCTGAGCCCAGAAATTGGGAACAGGGAGGTGCCCTGAGGTGAGGAAAGGAGTGGGATTCCCATGGAGGCCTCCAGGGCTGCTGCCAACACAAGGTGCCAGGAGAGCTCTCTGGGGACTTTGGGGTTCCAGATGTGTCCGAGATCCCCGAGGTGACACAGGGCAGGCTGGCCCTAAGCAGAACCAGCTGCCCTCCTGGTCACTGTCCCCAGGCTTGCTCAGGTGCCCAGAGCTGACAGGAGTTGTGCCACCACAGTAAGAGGGGTAAATGCAGAGCTTGTGTCCCTGAAGGTTTTGGGGTTTTTTGCCTGTGACACAAACTGTGAGTGCTGCCAGAGTGCAAAATGCAGAACTTGAGAGGGGAGAGTGCAGGGCAGGACTAAAGGTGGGCTGCAAGGCCAGTCCATCCTCCTGAGGCAGGGAAGGACTCCACGTGCTTCTCTCACCTGCTGTCTCAGCTGGTGCACTTGAGTTGCTTGAACCTGGTCCCCATTTCACATTCAGCAAAAAAGAACAAATTCTGCAATAGAACATGTTTAAGGGAGGAGGGGGAGGGGAAACTGTCAGTCCTTCCTTTCTGAGATGTTTTGAGAGTCAAATTTTTATCAGAGGGAAAAAAACCCAACCCAAACCTCAAAACAGGAAACTCTTATCAGCTTGCCAGGAAGCTCTATTGCTTTGTGGAAGTGTTACCCCACGGTCATTGCTACTTTCAGTAGCTGTTTGTGAGTAATTTATGGCTTTGAGATGGGCGTCAATCTTCCATGCAAGCAGGGGAGAGGCCCTAAAGCTGGAAGGAGTAGTGGTAGGAATAGAGGGTGGAGGGGAAATACCAAGGAACAGGATTTGTATTATCTCACTACATATATTTACAACGATAAGATTTTCATTGTCTTCAATAGTAAATTATGATCCTGTTTTTGTTCTGTATTTGGATCAGGAAAAAGCAAGCCCGTGTCTTCAAAAAAATGCTCAGGCTTAGTGTTCAGTGCCTGTTATTCAGCAGAAGTAATCGAGGGACTTGGGATGATACGTAACTTCTTGGCAGGGGAATTTCTAAATTATTGCCTTGTGGAGTTGTGTGTGCTTCAATTCTAAATGTGTGCAGGTGTCTTTGTGTAAATCATATAAAAATTGATCTAAAACCTATTAAAACCTGTCAGAGGGGTTGTTTGGTTCTCTTCTGTGTCCCAGTTTTGGTGTGCCCATCTCCACCACAGAGCGCTTGTTCATGCCCAGAATATTTTCTTTAAAAACAGTGTTCCTGCAAAGTGTCTTTGGATTTAAAAATAAGGAAAGCAGCGTTAGGCAATGTATCTGAAAACTCTGTGTGTGTGCAGAGAGATCAGGAGCTCCTATTCCAAACCTGCCAGGTAGCAGTATTGAACAGTTCTGGCTCCTGGCCCAGTGTTTATTTTTATTTTGCCTTTTTGTGTCCTGGTGTGTCTATCCTAGTGCATTATGGATTGCTGTCACTCCTGTAGTCACCCAACACAATGGGGATCTTTCCAGCAGAGGCATTTTGCATCCCCCAAGCTGTATGGAGCAGGCATGATGTGGAGAAGGAAGTGCAATGCTGTGCCAGGTTATCACGTTTGTCACGTTGGCTGCTGGCTAAAGTGCTTGTTTATCTCGCTTACTTTGTGCTGGCAAATCTCTTTTGCTTAAAAATAAGCATTCAACTTTTGTCTGGAAAGCTGGGCTTCTGGGCCATGAAGAGAAAAGATGATTTCTGAGTGCATAACCCATGACCAAATTTTTAAAGGCATTTTGGCGGCAGGCCTGTGCAGAGGAGCTGGGATTGTCCTGGGTGAGTCTCCTGGACTGTGCGTCACCATGATGCAGAGCTCATTTCCATGGGCTCTGGCCTTGCTTTTAGAAACACGTCATGGTGTGACCAGGCTTTGGGAGTATGGGGATGATGCTTTTTTGGGGGAGCAATGCATTTTTTGGTGTGTCTTGGGCTGCCTTGTGGCTGGAGGAGTCCCTGTGAAACCAAGATCAGGGAGGTAAATCATCTCCGTGCTTCCATCTCATCACTTTGAAACCTGGCTGTGCCCGTTGGCTTTTGGGCTGGCATCCCTCTCTTAAACAGATCTTTTAAATACAAAGATTCCTCCTTTTTTTTTTCCCCTCCAGTTTTTAAGTGATGGCCTTAAACACAGAGAACTCAGTGCTCTTCTGGCAAATGGGGTTGTTCCATGATGGCTTGAGGTCTTTGGCCAAGCATTGTTGATACACAAAAGTGCAGCATCCTGACTGCAGTGCTGTGTGAACCCATTTTTCTCCTTTAATATGCACTTATCTTTATAATAGGGCATTGGAAAACATTCCTCTGAAACCCAGTAACCAGTGGCCTTTCTTACTCATTGGACTACATTCAGTGTTTGCACTAGCACTTCATTAGGAAATAGATAGCTATTTGCTGGGGCTGTAAAAAAAAAATCACTTTTCCTCTTCTGTACCTTATCTGCTCTTCCTGGACAAAAGTCAAGAGCCTCTTTCCCCTCTCCCCTTCCCTCTTGGGTATACAATTGAATACAAATGATCCAAGGAGTATGATATGCCAGGTATTTTGCACACTCATCTCTGGGGAGCTGATAACAGCAGCCCGTCTCTCTGGAAAGCTCAGCCTCTTGGCTGCTCACTCCTTCCTGCTGCAGTCAGCAGCTTCTTGCAGGGCCAGGAGGCACTCACCTCCCTCATCCTTGCAGCAAAGGACTTTGGAGCAGGCAGTGAGGTTCCAGCTGATGCCTTGAGGTGCCCCTTGAATAATGCTGTAAGAATAATTAATGCTGTAAGAATAGTGCTGTAAGCTCACTGGCATATTTGGTGGCAGAATTGCAAACCTCCAACCAGCATGGTGTAGGGCCCTTGAAAGACATTTCCTTAGCTAGAGGGGGGAAATGAGCTGCTCCTGACCAGCTCTGGAGATGGTGGGAAGCCAGGTAGGAAGATGCTCTGAACTTCCTCTTTTTCCAGGAGAGTCTCCCAGTGGCTCAGGTGGAAATACAATACAATACAATACACCAGCCCTGTATTGTCACAGCTTTGGCAGCCTTTCCATCACAGTTCTGACATTCCCATGGCAGTGAGGAGCTGGCTGAGTAAATTCCCTTTGGGAATAAGGGAGAGGGATGAAGTGGCATGTGCTTCTCGGGCTGAAACCATGGCCCATGGCTCTCAGCAGCGCTGCACCAGCTTTTGTTCCCCTCTGTCCTCCTGAAAGGAAGTGGTGAAAGGCAGCCAGGCCGCCTTTATTTCTGTGAAATGGAGTGAAAGGAGTGAGGCAACCCATTGGAAGCAGATCATTAGGAATATTAGTGACCTTAGGTGATCCCTGCAGGGCTGGGAGAGGAGCAGGCGGGAAGGACACCGTGTCCTTGTTTGTCACGTTAGCAGGCTGTCACCCATGCTCTGCAGGGCTTGTTTGTCTCCCTTGAGAAGGAGACATCCGTGTTTCCTGCTGTGGGAGAGCAGCTTCTCCAGAAGGGTTGGACAGGCCCTCCACAGAGGCACAGCCAGATTTTAGCAAGCTCTACTTGCACCAGCCTGCCCTGGCTGTACAGACACCTTGGCCAACTTCTAGCAGGTTTCCTGTGTTTTCCAGTCCCACCTCTCAACCCTTGGGACCCTCTTTGCTCCTTTGTCAGCTTCTGTTGAGGGCTGTGCTGGGAAGTCACCTCTTGTTGGAACCTTGCATGGATAGGCGTTTTCCAGAGACCATGCAACAGCACTCGTGCCTGTCTAGTAAGGCTTTTGGGATGTCCTCATAAGCACTTTTCTTCCCCTGTCCCACGGTGCAGGCTGGATGAAGATTTGCACTTCCCCAAACCCCATGTGGGAGAGGAAGGACAGAGGGTGGCCTTGAGAACCAGAATGTCTGAGAAAAGCCACAACCAAAGCCCAAAACTGCTCCTTCCAGGTTCTCAAGAGAGATGGGAAACTCTGCCCCTGTGTCTGTACTGAAATACTCCCAAGCCTGAGATGATGTTGTGCTTCTGGGGCTTGACTCAGCTGTGTAGGGGATGGAGGGGGAGGAAAAAGCTGTTCAAGCATAAGCTTTGCCACTTCATAGGCTGCATGTGGTCTCTCTTCTGTGCTGTTCTGCTGAAGGGCTGTGCTTGAAGCTTGGCAGAGTCCTCTGTCCTTGCAGATATGGGGAACAGAGGCTGGGAAAATACTGCAGGGAAAGGGCTGGAGCAATTCAACCAGCAGGGCTTAAAGTAAAGTATTTCTGCCATACCTCATCAGTCTCCATTCCTGTGGAATGTTTACAGGGAGAAGACCCCAAACCCCTGGCAAAAGCCCAGCACCACAAAGGTCCCGTGGTTGCACAGACAGCTGTGGCACTGTCAGATCCATGGGCCTTGGTTTGGTTGCTGTGAGCCTGGGTTTGAGGTGTTCAGTCCCTTGTGTTGCACAGCATGGCTGCAGCTGGGAGGGCAGAGCACTTGTTAGAGAGCTGATTGCTGGATATGCCAAGTACTGCCTGCCTTGGTTTGAACCAGGCCTTAAAAACCAGGTCCCAATGTGTCATCATGGCTTTGAACCTTATGGGTTTTTTGATTAATGCTTTTGGATTAAAGCAACTGAGACTTGAGGTTGACATGCACTGCTTGCATTACCTTTTTTTAAAAAAGATCTCTGCTCCTTGCAGAGACAAGACATCTCTGGGCAGTAAAACTTCATTCCTGATTGTTCTCCCAGTCCCTGGATTTTCTATGGCCCCTGAGCAGCCTATAAAGCTCTAGACTAGCATTAAATGGCAACAGTAGATCACCTCCATTCCCTTTCCAAGGCTGCTTAATTTCAGGAGGAAGAGTGAAGCCTTGCTGAGCTGAGCAGGAAGAGGAGCTTTAGGTGTGCTTTGCTATCTTGTGCTGGTGGCTGCTGGTGGGACCTGGGAAAAATGCCACCAGTTCTTTTTATAGTTTAGTTTGCAAGCTGTATTTCTTGGCAGAGAAGATGATCATTGGTCTGTTTTTATTCCTTTGGCATGATGAGTCATCAAAGATGATATCAGTTAGAGAACTAATCTCCCTTGGTGGCAAATGGTGTAAGTTCTCTGGTTTGCCAAGGGTTTGTTCCATGCTAGAACTGGATTGAGAGGTGCTGGTTAGTAGCTATGGAAGCTTAAGCTGCTTATCACCTTTCTGTGCATGCAAAAGAATTGATATTCCCAACTGGGCAGATGAAGGAGCTCTTTACTGGATATTGAAATTCTAACTGGAGAGCAATTCTGCTTCTGAAAACTTAACTGTGAGCTGCCAGCTTTGAGTGCAGCCACACTGCACTTCTGATACAACTGGAGATGCCTGTGCTGTGGGATGTGGAAGCTTTAAAGATGGGAGGATGCAGAGAATTCCTTCTAGTCTGTTTTAAGAGCTTGAATGCAGGCCTCCAGGGGCTCTCCAAAATGCAGTTTATTCCATCCAATATTTACAGCAGCCCAGGGAGGTGGGTGACAGAGCTGTGCCTACAGCTGTCAGCTCCAGCTGCAGGCAGGCCTGCAGACCCTGAGTTTAGGTTACAATGCATTCTATACTTTCCTTTGTTGAGCATCTTAATACACTAGAACCAATCTATACCTTAACTTTTATCTATAGCCTATCATAACCACTATAGTTACCATATTCATGTTACTGTTCTCCAGTCACTAAAAGTTAGTACATTACAGTTTAAGCTAGAAGTTGTTTTTCAGCTTTCTTGCAGTGGAAAATTCTGACACCTTTTTTCTACTGGTAATATTGGCAGACTTGTTTGCCTGTGCTCTCTTCCTGCTTGGTAAAAACATCTTCTTGTTTGAGGTGGGTTTATCCTTTGCTCTAAGTCATAAAAACCCCTTCTAACTTACATACCCTTTGCCTTCTTGGTTATCCAGTAAGACTGGCTCAGCAATTCTTTTCTTCTATATCAAAACTTGCATCCATCTCTGTTCCTTCATCAGACTCTACATTTAAAAATCTTTCTGCCGAGCATACAGATCTGTGAGACTTTCTCGTCAAACTTTCATCCTTCCCAACAGTTGTGAATGGCTTAAATGTGGTGGGCAGACAGGCAGCAAACTCTTCATTTTGATACCTTTCTACTGTCTTTAGTGGAAGTGGAAACTCTGCCTTGAAAACTGATGGTTGAAGGAGGTCAGAAAATGGCTGGAGAGCTTTCCCTGGGAGCTGTGCTTCCTACTGATCTCTGCGCTGCCATCACCTTATAAGGAGCTCCTGGGAGCCTCATCTTGCTGATAAATGTGTGGGGTGCTGGGTGAGAGCTGCTCAGAGAGCTGCATTTGGCATTTCCCTGCAGGGAGCTCATCGTGAGGAGAGGAATTCCTCGCGCACGCCCTTGGTTTGCGCAATGGCCCGGGCGAGAGGGCAACCCATCCCAACGCAAGGGTTGGATATTTATATCTCCCAGTTCCCATCTTGTGCAGGCACCAAGGAGGCCTCACTGATGGCTGTTTACAGCCCACGTCAATGGCTGGAGAGGAGCCCATTTCAAACCTAGCAACTCGTGCGGTGTTTGACAGCGAAGGGCTCGGCAGAGCAGGCGCGCCGTGGAGGACGTGTGCTGTGCTCAGCAGGGATTTGTCTCCCTTCAGGCACCCAGGGATTGTTTCCAAGGCCTGCTTTAAACACTGGATTTGTCACTCTATCAGCAGTGCCTAGAGGAGCTGGAAAGCCAGGCAGGGATTGACTTGCCTGCACTAGCCTTGAACTTCTTTGTGTGTTGAGATTCCAAACTAAGCCTTGTTAACTAAGCCTTGTTTTTCCCCCACCCTTGGACGGACTAGGAACAGGAGGAAAAAGCTCATAACGACAAGGAAGGAAAGGGAAAGAGCAGAAAATAATAGGTGCTATGCTATGTTATGAAAACTCCACAGAAATAACTTGGATGTTACCAGTCAAGCTGCTCCTCTGGAGTAATTCAGTGCTGTTCTCCATGACTGTTCCTACCCATGTGTCAGGCTCTGAGACTTGAGGAATTCTGCATCTAGGAAGGGCTTAAATAGTCAGTTGTGTCCCCTGATTTACCCAAGCCTGAATGTGGAGCCACAACTTCTCTCTATAATAAACTCTGTAATAAACGAAATATGAGATAGACAATAGCAGAGGTGGAAACTATCAATGATGTAAGAAATGTAGTGTGATCTGAGGTGATCTTCTATAGGAGCCCATGGTTCCAGCTGTGCTTGTAGGATCACTGTCCCTCTCTGTAAGGTCAAACAACCCATAACTTTTGACCATATGACAGCAGCCTTTGGTTAGTGAGCAAAGGATTAAGGAGAGCAACTTAAAAGAACAGTTTCCAGACTTAAATCCGAATTTCATTGTTGTATGAAGTTTGTGTTGGGACTTAAGGTGATGGAAAAACTGATTCTGACCTTTTCTGTTTGATTAAAAGTCTCTCCGAACTTCAGCATGCTGGCTAAATTCCAGTTCCCAGAAGTAATTGCCTTTTGCCAAGCTACTCACCTCCTGTGAAACCTTATTCAGGGAACTTAGTGTAATTATTATCCTTCCCTTCAAATAAATGGTTGTGTTGCACTGTTGATATAATCTGCCTGTCATATTCCACTGTAGAGAGAATTTAATTTTCAAAAAACTCATATATTAGCCCACAAAGCTTGTAGGTACAGATGTTTCTGCTCTAGATCCTTCCCAGAGAGAAGACCACATGCTTCTCCTTCCCAGAGAGAAGACCCAGAGAAGTCCCTACTTAGAGGGGTAAAAAGAAAAAGAAAAAAGCCCTTTTTGTTCTTCTGACCTTGTGAAAGCTCTTCTGTGTGAGGATGGGTAGAGAAGGTCATGAGAGGATCAGAGAAGTGAGTGGCATTGGTATGTTCACATGATAAAATCCCCCACCCACAGACAGCGAATGAATTGGTTCCTCTGTGTAACCTCCTGGTTACAATTGTTAGGTAACTGAGAAGTGCTCTGGGAAAAAGGAAGCCCTGCTGGACACAGATAACTCCTTGGAGTGTGGCTCTGTGAGCTGGCAGGAACGTGCACTGCCTGGAGTCCTGGTGGGCTTGGGAATCACATCCTTCCACAGATGGGGGAAACAATGCAGGTGCCTGGGATTGCCCAGGGAGTCCTGACTCGGAAGGAAAAACGGAAAAAAAGGGGGTGTGTGCATTTACAGCTGCTGTCTGGGAAGGGGATGGAGAAATACACACACCTTCTCATGGCCATAGTGGAGAGACAGGATTCCATGCATTTCTATATGGAGAACAGGGTGTGTAAGGTTTGATGTGGGTCTGGTGTTAGTGGGATTCTTTTTGTTTGATGTTGTTTTATTTTAAATTTCCTGAAGAGCCTAGCAAAAGTGAAATGTGCTGGAGTTATCTGGCTGAAGAGGACTGTTCACAACCTGCCTCTCTGGGCACACAGCCCCCCTGCAGCTGCCCTGTTCCCTCTGTAGCAGGGTCCCTGTGCAATCCTATTAAGTAACAGCATGTTTCTGAGTGCAGTGCAGGTGCTTTTTCCTCTCTACAGTGCCAGGTGGTTCCTGAGGGGTTGCAATCAAACCCCTCTGCACCTGACCTGTGTGGGCAGAGCTCTGTGCTGCTGCCCTGCTGGCCCCTCTGGGTGAATCCTGCAGGAACACCCTGGAGAGGCTGGCACAGGGATGAGAGGAGCAGGCAGGAGCATGGAATGTGCTGTGATGGCAGCTAAACTGGGGGTTACTGGGTAGCTGAGCTGGCATGACACAGTGTGCTGGCTTTTCCCTCAATTTGCATTTATTGCTTTTGCTCTCCACCCTATGATTTCCTCTCGCCCCTCTCTCATCCTGTACAGATGCTACATGGAAACTTTGCCAACTCCTACAGCTCACACCCTCTCTCCAGATGCTTTCCCAGGACTATCCTAAGTGATGTCCCTGTCTTACTCCATGCCTCCCACTGTCCCACTCTGGGGATAGCTATCACTGTCATGAACTTCCACAGAAAATAAAGACAGAAATAGAATTAGTCAGAAAGATTTGAGACTGAGGTTTTTTGCATCCATTCCAGATCTTGATAAATTCATAGCATTTTCATCTGTGACTGGCAGGAAGGAACTCTTTCAATATATTCCTTTTTCTACTGAAATGTGGTGGTTACCTCTCCCCTATATTGAACAAGGTGGATCACAGACACAATTCCTCTTGCTTTGGCAAGAATGGGGGTTGTGATTAGACTGCCAAGAGAGAAAGATGTTGCAGATGTCACCCAGTCATTGAGCAGTGCACACCCGAGTCCAGCTGGGCTGATCTGCACATGCACTTTTGGGAATGTGCATAAGCATAATCTCCTCCCTTTGCTGCACTTACAAATAAGCTTTTTTTTTTCTTTTCAGCTGCATTTCATTTCACTGTAAAAAGAAGCAGACAGGTCTGGCCTTTCTTTTTTAATAATGTCTTAGGACCAGGGTACAAAAAAGGTTAATGCATTAATTTTTAAGACAAGTGATAAATGTACTGCAATAAGCACATCCTACATACACAGAATATATTTCTCTATATAATATGAACACAAGAGATATAAAATAAGTTATACTTATCTTGGTTTTTCATCACAGTAGGAGCTCAGCTTATATAAAGTGACAACAGGATCGGAACAACACGCTGCTCCAAAGCAACAACAAAAACCAGAATAGTGCGCGCACACGTGTGTGTTGAGGCAGTGAAACAAGAAATGGAGGCAATTCTGCTAAAATCAGGTCTTGGAAACAAAAATTTCATAGAGCATGAAAGAAGTGGGGAAGGTCTCTTGGCTCAGGGTACAAGTTCTGGAGGGGATCAAGTGTAAGTGTGTGGTGAGCAGAGTGTGCGAAGGCTGACACCTTGGCTGGGTTTGTGCAGGGGCAGAGCAGAGCAAGCCCTGCCAGTGCCCCTGTGGTGGATCCAGTGTGGGGTTTGTGTCTGTGCAGTGAGGAGGGGGCTCGTGGCTGTCACTGTGCACGATGAGAGCAAACACGAATCACTTCACAGGAACCACAGACACCAGCACTGGTCAAAGAGCAAACAGGACCCACTGGCTGTGCCATGCTGGGTCAGCCTGGAAGCAGTGCTCCTCCCTTCCACCCACCTCATGCCCACCTCTAGGGCCCTCCCTTGCTCCCCTTGGAGTGTGGCTCTCCTGGCTGGGCCTGCAGAACAAATCTCCCCTCCTGGGGACTGAATGGGAGGTGGTGGTGACTGGGAACTCAGTGCCTGCCCCACAGTGAACAACGAGGAACTCCAGCTGCCCAGTTCAGAGCTCTTTCAGATTTTATTGATGTATTTTTCTATAAGGACAGGGGAAGAACTTTTGTAAAACTTGCATCTTAACGGTGAATCAAGGTTTCTAAAGTTCTTAACTCTGGGGTTTAGTATCTAGTATTTTAGTGTGGGCTTATGTTAATTAGGAAATGCTCTTTATTTTGGCCAATAGCTTGAAGACCTTGTGGTTTCTCTTAGTCTCCTGAATTTTGCAAGACCCATTAAAAGGCAGAAGGCGCAGCCAAAGCTCAGGAGTGATACTGGCAGTTAGCAGATTTCTATTAGTGCCTATTCCACTCTCCAAAAATGCAGTCCTGTTCAGGTTTTCTTCTACTCTCGCTTAACAGAGTCTCCTACTTTGCAACATCCTTCCTTTACCTTCATATTTACAGACTACACGTTAGAAAGCAGGGACAGTACACTGGAAGAGTTAATTGCATATCATGAAGGATTGGACTTTTTTGTTCTGCTTTAGATTTTGTTCTTCATACAGCAAAGTAGGTACAAATCCAAACGTTATCTCACATCTAAAGGTATAATTTAAGTAAACATGTTGTTCTAGATCTTTCATTTTCCCCTTCCCTTCCCCTCTCCCCTGTAACCTTTCTTTCACTCTGTTATTTTCCTCTTGGACGGAGGGAGGAGATGGGAAGGGAGCTCATTTGGCAGCTCATGACCCTCCAACTTGACTTTAATGAGATGATTCGCCAAGGCAAACTCCTCATCATCCAGCATGCCATCTTTGTCGATGTCAGCCAGTTTCCAGATCTTGCCCAGCACGGTGTTGGGCAGCTTGGACCTTACCATCTCCTTCTTGGCGTTGGCACCAGTTATTTTGCCGTCGACGGGCGAGAGCGTGTAGAAGATCTCGTCGTACATGGGCTTGTCCCTGGCCACCACCCACTCGGCGTCGTCGATGCCCTCGCCGGCGCCCTCGCCGTAGCCGTGGCCGAAGGGGCCGTGCAGGGTGCCCTCGAAGGCTCCTCCCTTCACCATCTGCGTGGGCCGCTGGGACTCCTCCTGGCGCACCAGCACCATCAGCTGCGCGATGTCGTTGGCCAGCATGTCTTCCACCGTCTCCAGCAGCTTGCTCTTCAGCGGCTGGAACTTGCTAAAATCCTGCGCTTGCAGCTGATCCTGAAAAATGGGCCAGCAGGGCAAGAGGTGAGCGACATGGAGGAGTAATGGTGTGCAGGGGGATGCCTGCCTGCTGCTGCTGCAGAGGAGTGGGGAGCTTGGCATTCCTTCCTCTGACAGCCCGGCGTTCAGCATGGCATGGGGCCTTGCTCTCACTTTAATCCTCCCCTAAGTCCTACAGAAAATGACCAAATAGTTCAAGGCAAACTGGTTGTGTGCTCTACGTTCCCTCCCCCTCTGCGCTCTGGGAAGGAGATGCCACCTGGCAAAAGACCACTGCACTCATCACCATGCAGTGCATCTTTCAGGTTTCATCATGACAGGAGCACATCTCTAAGAAGTGATGAGCAGGTCTTTACAGCATGCTCAGATTCTGTAATTTCACAGCTAAGCAAAAGGGCTTTGAGTAGGGCCTGCAGAGAACTCTCTTCTAGCTGCAGAAAGATCTACAGCTTTATCTTTCACCCTCTACTCATTAAAATCATTAAATCCACACTATTCACTCCAACTGGATTAGTACAGGTTTGTTTTTTTAACACACATTTTAACAAGCACTGAAGGAGATCTATTGGCCACACCCCACAGATCTCATTCCCAACAATTTAGGGAGACTATATTTTCAGAAATAGGCAAATGCTGTTTTCCATAGGTAACTAGTAGCAACCTCAAGAGCTAGAACTCCTATCAGGTTTTTGCTTGGACTGAAGCCACACAGCAATGCAGCAGTGTCCAGCACTGCTTGAATGTACAATACAAGGCTCTGATCCAAGGGCCTTTGAAGTTTTTGACTTCTGTGAACCCTGGGCCAGTTCTCCGGTCTGCAGAACAAAAAGCCTGCTTCTCTGCTGAAAATAGAAAAGGGGCTTAAAGTTTTTACACCTTCCTTTCTCTCCTTCTAGAAACAAAGAGTTAAGTAGAAGACAAATATAGCTCTTGAGGAATGTGCCATATGTAGCCCTTTCAGGACACAGCTTTCCTTTTGTTATAAATTGCTTAGGCCTGAAAAATCTGCAAATGGAACCTGGAATTAAAAATAAAGAAAAACAGAAGAAATCATTTGCTGTAAATTGCTATTCAGGCAAAGATACCAGAAATGAAAGTGAAGCTGTAATGCCTCACATGAGCTCTATGTGTAAGAAGTGCTCATGCCCAAATATAGCCTGCAGATATTTTAAGGCACATTTCAACATTAGAGCAGGCTTTTCCCAGAGGTGGCAACAATCAATGTCTGCATGGCTCTGTTGTATTCCCTGCAGTTACTCCAATGCTCTTTCCCTGGATGTTTGCCAGGATTCCAATGCTTACCTGCATCTTCCTCAGGTTAGGGAAGTCTCCTGGTGAGATCTGATGCTCCCGTTCAATACGGGCATAAATATCTCCCAAGTTGTTAACAAGCTCCTTCTTTTTATTGTCTTTGCCAAACATTGAGGGCATTTCCTTCTTTAGGGAACTGATGATGTAGGCATGGACCTGAAGGGAATTAAGTTATATGAAATGAAGGCAAATGTTGAATAGCACATCAGAAAATTCTTCTCAGCAGAGTATCTGTGCCCAGGATTTGCCTCCATCTTGTCCCACCCCAAAGAACAAGCTCATCTCCTCAGCTTGCCTGGACCTAGGGATTGTTATTCCAGTGCTCAATGCTCAGCTGTGTGCTCTGTCTGTGCTGAGACAAAACCAAGGTGTTGTCCTGAGCATACAGACAGTGACATTCATATGCACTTTCTGGAGGGAGTGGTGGGATTTTCTTCTTCCACTGGGCATGGCCTTCAAGGGAACAGTCCCTTCCCAGTCCAAACACACAGGTTCAGTGTTTTAGTATGAATACCAGTCCTTAACTTATGCAACTTATGGCTTTTTTTTCCAAGGGTGAACCAAGCATTTTTTCTTGAAATGAAGACCCTTGCACTGAAAGCTTTTGAGGGATCTTTTGATCTCTTTCCTCAATTGATGTGGGTTTTTTTCCTGTATTTTTAAGGGCTTCTTTTAGTTCATTTCAAGTACTCAGGGATACTACAGGTTTATTTATCATTTCTGTGTCTCCACCTCAAATGTGGTGAAGATATGCATCCATCTTAGTCAGGTATCTCTCTTGGCTAAGAAAGTTTTAAGTAAAAAACCTAGAGCTTATCAGTTCCCTTGGTGTATGATTCCGACACACTGAATTGGTCCTAATTCTCAAGTTGCTACCACAGAGCAACTGCTTTCTAGATCCCTTCAAGTGCTACCTCACCTTACCTTACCTTCCTCACTATGGCCCACCATGACTGACACACCAAACATAGGAATTGTTTTCTTTCTTTACTGGCATAGGGCTCATATGCCGGGCCTGACTTAAATGGGATGGAAAAAGAGTAGGATCCACCAGCTCTGCAAGCTGAACTGGCCAGAACCACTTCTCCATGGGCTGCCCACAGCGAGTGCTCGGGGCTTGTGTGTGTGTAGCACACCTACCTTGGCCAGGCGCGCTCGCTTGATGAGATCGTTGAGCTTCCTGAGGGCAGCGTTGCGGGGCAGGCTCTGGATGTCCCTGAACAGGTCCTGCTCCTCCGCCTCAAACAGCTTGCGGTTGTCGGGGATGAGCAGGGGGTGGGACCAGAAGGAGCCGATGTAGACTCGGATGACCTCGGGAGTGTTGACGATCTTCCCCAGGGACCACATGAGGGCACCGTACACCCGCATCAGCTGCTGAGTCTCTATCTGGTCGGCCTTGTTGAGTACAACTCTCATCTTGTCCTCGTGGTTCTTCAGGGCCTTGATGACCTCAGAGAATTCATCAGAGATGTCCAGCTTGTGAGCATCAAAGAGGAGAATGATGCGGTCGACCCGCTCGGCGAACCACTCCAGTACAGCAGCAAAGTCATAACCTGCAGGGGGGCAGGAAGAGCAGAGATGCAGCAAATGAAGGAGTTGAGAGGCTCCCTGCACCTAACTGAGGGTAAGCTTGCAAGGAAGTGGCTTTCCCAGTAGAGCAGGTAGCTTGATAAGGAGATGAGGCACTGTCCATACAGTTAAGGACAGGTCTTGTCCTCTCCACATGAAGAGATCACTCAAAGAAGTCTTGAACTTGTGCTCCAGATCTTCATTCAAATGCACATCAAGGAGCAACTGCTGTATTCAAACTCACTGCAGAAGTCTTGTATGTGGCACAAGAGAGTTTTAATTTGGGAATGACTGGCCATCAGCATAGCCCACACAGAAAGCTGGGTCACTGCAATACTTGTAGCCAGACTGGTTTGAGATGCCTATCTCCAGTGCTTAAGAAATCCCAGGTCTTGTTGTGCAAGACTAACTTTATCCCATCCAATTCAGAACCCAGCAGGCAAATAACCTTCCCTAGCAGAGTAACCATCCTGTCATACTGGCTGCATGTGCACAAAGCCAAATGATTTGTGCTCACTTAGCCAAGAGCCTGACACTCAGCAGAGGCAGCATTGCTGTGAACACCAGAGGCAGGCACAGGCCAGGAACACTGGGTTCAAATTTCACGTGCCTCAGGACTAAACATAATGGATTCAGTGCCAGACTGGGTCCACCTCTAAGCATGATAAATAGTGTGTGGAGTAGTCCCTAAAACAATAGTAATGACAGCAACAAAATTACCTTTTTTCCTAGCTCTGTGGTGGTTTTTTATCATGCTTTAAAGTCTTGGTGAGAGACTGGTTGGTCCTCTCCCCCTGCTCTGTCAGGCTATCCTATGCTGTGCAATACTTGGGGTTATCTGAGTCACCAGAGTGCTGCACTTGGTTAAGGGAAATCAGGACAGAGCAAATGCTATTTGCATTCAAATCCTTTCTTTATACTATTTTAATCTTGGCTTTCATGAATAAATACATGATAATTAGCTTGGTGCTTTTTCCTCCTGTTCCCCTTTCTTTTTCTTCCTTTTTTCCTTCTGTGCCCTCTAAAACCTAGAGGGCAACCAGTGCATCCCAATGATTAGACTGGAACTACAGAGGGGAGGATAGCTGAGCTCTGATCTTGCTTTTTCCTCCTTTTTCTTCCATATGACTAAGCAAACTGGAGTGAAATCCTGCCTCTCATGTCAGGAGTACAGCCTGTGTGAACCTTCTCTTCAGCTGGATAAATTTGTATTAACTTTTTGCCACTGAGAACATGTATACAACTTCAAAGTCTTGTTGCTGGGCAGTGTTCTGCTTTGGTCAATTAGAGTTTGCTGCTGACAGGAAAAGGGGATGGCAGAGTGTGGGCATGTGAGGTGTGGACACTGTCCTGCTCTTTTCCATGGGATCTACAGAGATCTCAAATGAAAGATCTTTGTCCCACCAGTGTCCTTCTGCTCACTGGGACATGAGTGTCTGCTCTCACAACAGCAGTGCTGGGCCCTGGCTCTTTGCTCAGCTATGTTTGATACTGAGAACTTCAGAGAATTCAGAATCAGTGTCAGCTTTGACAAAGACTGGCTGAGCATTCAATACATTGCATATATATTATACTGATATATTATACTATAGCTGCATATCTTGCTCAGTCCGTGTGTGTGACCTCAAACACAGTCCCAAGTTTTTATTTTTAAAAACTGAAATAAACTTGATCGTGCTCTCTTTCAGATGTTAACAGCCTTTTTTAACCTTAGGTGCTAACCTCAGCTTTTTACCCTCTGCTGCTCTGCTGCACTGCCCCAATGGTGCAAAGATCAGGGTGCTGACTCCCTCCTAACCTGTGCTGGGGCAGTGGCTGCAGGACAAAGTCGATGCTGATACCTCACTTCACTCAGCCAGGCTGTCAGCTGTCCCTCTGCAAGCTGATCAAAGGCTGTGCAAACAGGGACCTCCCATGCCCCCTCAAACCTTGCTAAACAGAGAGACACAGACTTTATGTCCACTTCTGCCAGGGCTGGAAGTCATCTGGCATGGCAGGACAGTTTGTTCTTCATACGCAGAGCTACACAGCTTGCTTTTTCATCATGGGAGCAGTGAGTCAGGGTGACTTTATTTGGAGATGTTTGTGCATTTAACCTTGTAAAATCTCATGGACTGGGATGTTTTCTTGTCAAGCTGCCACATGTTTGAATTGTACCATAGCTGCTTCGTCCAGTCCTTTTCTTGGGAGAATCAGATGGAAAACAGTCATGGTCTCTAGGCTACCTTGTAACTACAGTGATGTCCTGTCACAGATCATGTGGATGCTTTCCCTCTGACAGCAGAGGAGCAGGCACTGCTACACTCTCTGTTGTGTTAACAGGGGCTGGGATGAGTTAGGGAAAGTGTCTGCACCTGACACTCAGTCCACCTTGCAGGGATTTAGTAAAAATGGGAACTGGTTATTTAAAAGGGAGGTACAGAAAAAAATGTGTAACTGTAGTTTTGGTATTAACTGAGTACTTGGGAGACTGACCTTAGCCTGGGTCTCAAGGTTTGTCCAAAAGTATCTTTAGGTGCCTAGCTCTCATGATTTTTATCCTATATCAAGCCTGCATCCACAGTGGCACTTAGAAGGTATCTATTTACTGAGCCTCTCTTTCCCTATTAACAAAAATAAATGTTGCTCTACCCAGCAAGAAAAGGAAATTAATATCTGCTCAGACCCTCTGTGTATTCCCAGCTGCTACAGTAACACACAATGAGTCCTGAATGTCCCTGTGGGCTTCATTAAATGTCCAGATTGATTAGCAGACCTTCTTTCCTGGCCTCTTTGCTGGCTCAGAGATATTCTCTGGACAGCTGTCCTGCATATCTCCATTAAAGAGAACAAAGCCCTGGAGAGTAACACTTGCTGTTGGCTGCTCTGAGACATCACCATGGATGTGGTTTACATCCTATGCTGGGACAAAAGCCCATCCCAAACCCTCCCTTTGTGTGTCCCTCTGGCTCTGGGGAGCTTCTCCTGTTGGTGCCCAGCTGAGCAAGAAACAAGTCTGGTGTGTGCAGTGCTACTGATCCCAGCTGCATTCCTGTAGGGGGGTACTTGGCAGGAAAAAACAGGTGCAAGTGTAGGTATTCTGTTCTTAGGTGATGGAGGGAAAGAGGGAAAACTATCTTGAGTGCTGTAAAATTCCTAAACAAACAGCATGACGTGGGACAGAGCTCTGTTTACAACTTTATGCTCGAGTCCCTGACTGTGGTGATGTTTTCATATACAGTGCCCAGAGAATTGCTACAGATGTGATTCATGGGGTTGACTTTGTAGTCTTGCTTTTAGTGTATAATAGATTGTTACCAAAGCATTTGGATAGCAGGATGACACTGTAAATGGCTAAGGGCAAGCTATTAATTAAGGTGTTTCAAAAGAAGGTCTTAGATTAATATTTTAACATTTACTTTGGAGCTTTCATTTTTGGAAGGCTTTTCAATGCCACAGAGAACTCAGGGCATTTTGCCTGGCTCTA
Organism: Zonotrichia leucophrys gambelii; assembly: GCF_028769735.1. Lineage (NCBI taxonomy): Eukaryota > Metazoa > Chordata > Aves > Passeriformes > Passerellidae > Zonotrichia > Zonotrichia leucophrys. The sequence goes on from NC_088172.1 coordinate 99,962,724, forward strand.
GCCAGAGATGGAGGTGTTCAAAACCTGAAAACATGAGGCTCATTCTGTAACTTAAGCATTATACCCTCACTTTGGATTCCTCCTTCCTGCCCCTTTTTCATTCCACAGATGCACTGGGCCTGCCTCTTTCTTCTGGCACTTCATTACTGTGTGAGCTTAGACCAAGAACTGATCTTCATCTGCAGTCAAATGAGGAGTTTTCCTGGTGTCCCTTGCTCATTCCACTGCAAATGCATGATGTCTCCCTGTGTTGTGGGGTGTTGCCAAGGCCTCTCACAAAGCAGGCAGGCACTACCTCAGCTCTGGCAGTGTTTCAGGGGTGGGTGATGCTGTCCATGGAACTCAGCAGGGCTTTATTGTGAACTTACAGGGTGGCTGTGAAGCCATCTGCTTGCCAAAGCTGCATTAATGCAAAACCATTATTACAGGGATGTTCAGACAGAACTGTAAAGGGAAGAATTTGCTGTTCAGTAATTCCTGTCTCTTGTGCTTGCATCCCTGTTGAAAAATATGCTGCATATTTAAACATTCTCTAACATCACTGCTGCAGCTTCTTTCATAACCTCCAGATAAGGTGAACGTGAAGAGAAAATGAATCCAAATCATACAGCAGTAGGAGTACGAGATGAACATGATAACAATTTTATTCCATCAGATTTTTTTTTTCCATGGGACAGGTTTCCTTCTGACAGCATGAAAAGGACTCAACAGACTTAACACAAAGCTGACAAGTCAGCAGGACTGTCAGTGGGTTCAGCCTGCAGAGAAAATTACCTAGACTCCATAAGGCAGGCTGGCCTGATGAATTCCTGTCTGTGCAGCACTGGAATACCTGGCACCATGCATTTCCCCAAGAGCTGGCAGGATTATGCAATTACATCCTGTCAAGTCAGATCAGGCATGATACAGTCTTTATGCTGACTGTGAGAAGATGGATGATACCTGACCCAGCACAAAATCTGCCTGGCTATAAGATTCTAAAGCCAATTTGAACCAGCAAGGAGTGGGCATGCACTGGTTCAGCATTTCTCACCATGCAGTTACACTGGTTGTTGGTTTAGGTTTGTTTAGTTTGTGCTGTATTTTTTTACTGGTAGCAAGCATACAGGTGATTTCCTGTCTTGTGGAACCAGAGCCACAGGTCCTGTGGTAGTGGAGTTCAGGTGGGGCTGAATGGAAACAGTGAGATCAAGAAGTGCTGAAAACCCCAAAGCTGCTGCTCTGCACCAGATATTTCACAGCTTGCTGTTATTACTGCTGTAAACTGTGCTGCTGTTTTGGCAATTACTTCTTTCCTGCTGAATTTTAGTCACTGGGAGCTTCATTCTCATCTTTCTAAAGCTGGTGTTATCTAGAGATGAAAGATTTACCAGAGAGTTTTATGGCAGTGTCCCTATTTGTCAAGTGGGGGACTGGCTCTGATTGTCTGAGGACAACATCCCAAGGTGACACTCTGAACACTGCCTAGAGAGGGAACAGCTCTGGGGAGATGAAATGAAATGAATGCTGATTCCAAGGAGCTTATGACTTAAATTTTTGTAATTGAGTAAGAGAGCTTTGAGGCTTAGTCTAACTGGTCACAGAGATGACCTCCCTGAGAGCCCTTCAGAGGCCAGGGAAGACAACTTGTGTCATTGTAAAGCAAGCAGGCAGCCCACACTGGAGGGGGACAATGTGCCAGGAGGGGCAGGTGTTACCGAAATGTGACAGATGGCTGTGAGCAAGGAGAAGGAAGGTCACACGATGGTCAGAGGAAGAAGATGAGGGAGGGAGGGAGGGAGGGGGAAGTTACGCATCCCTTTGAGGACACACAAAGTGGGAGTGGGAAGCTGGGTTGGGTGGCAGTTGTGGTGTCCTAGAGAGAAGGGTGCTGGGTAGGAGTATCAGAGAGGAAACAGCTGGGACTGGGAGGAAGAGCAGTGATTTGAGCAAGTTTCTCTCAAGGTGAGGAGCTGGGGGTGCCAGCAAGGAGAGGACAGAAGGGATGATGAAAAGCAAGGGATGGGTACTGGATACACCTCACTGCAGCTCACCCTAGAACACCTCTGTAAAAAGCTGCCATGCTCCTCTCTGGAAGTGGCTGCCTCCCAAGGGAATATAAAGAGATTCCTGTAATGCACATCTGTGGGTGTGTTGGGAAGTACACAGAAGGCCTTTGGGATGAAAAGATTTCTTTGAATGTCACATGCCCTAATTTTTAGACAGGCCCCAGCTTGCCAATCACTTCTGCCTGTGCCCATACTCAAGGAAATAATCTGTCCTGGAGCTGCTGATTCAGAGCACTGGGAGCTCCACATTTCCTCCTCTTCTGTACCAAGAACTGATGGAAACATTAAATACCTTTTGGAGGCTTTAAGGTTTCCAAAGCAAAGGAAAAGGACTCAAAGCACAGCAGGTCTCTGTTCTCAGCTAGCAACAACGCTAACTAACATTAATATAAGCAGTACCTGGAGTGCCAGACTGTGTGGCTTTTTGCTTTCATGTTGTTTACTGCAAGGGCTTCAGGGTGGGGAAGAGCCTGATGGGGCTCTGGCTTTATGTCATTGGAAAGTCAATGCAACCTCACTGGGCACATTCAAATCAGGAGGAGCAAAACTCAGGAGAGCATTTCCAGAGTTCCTGTTTAGGTCCTGTGTGCACACAGAACTTGTCCCATCCTCAAGTTTTTATCTTTGCCACTTGTGACATGGGCCTGAGCATTACCTGGTACTTGGGCCAATTCTAAAACAGTTTCTAGACAGGTTTTGATACCTCAGAGGGCACCTGAATACAGGCCAAGTTTTCCAAAGAAGTCAGTGCACAGCAGTGTTGATTTGTAGCTGGGATTCCAAGGAACTTTTTTTTTACTATAGCATCCAAACACAAACTGAATTCTCCTGTAATCATACTTTAAATTTCAGGAGCAATCATGTTTGAAAAGCTGCCCTGAAATGGCCACCAGTGACTGACAGTTCCCAGGGACCCAGGAAACACATTCCTTCTCCATTGTTACTCAGGATGCCGAAAGAATGCATGATGGGCATAAATAATGCAAATTGATGAGATGCTGATGGCATGACCATCTTCCCTCTATGCAATAGATACTTGGAATATTTCTGGAGTGCACAGTGCACAACAAATGGACAAGCTGCACAGCTGTTCTAAAACTCACACTTGTTTAGTAACACAAATGAAATGCTTGCTGTATGTTAACAGGAATAGAAAAAAGCACAGCCCTTTCCATATGTGCAGCCATTTCATCTTGTTCTTTGGTGCTGCTTTTTTTTTGTTCTTCCAGTTCTGCAACAGCAAAATATATCAGTATTTCCAACCCTAATCACGGAGACAGTCCCTCTCCCACCTAGTACCAAACAAAATATTGGTTTGGCTTTCTCAAACCCCAAATATAATCTTGATCTTCTGTTTGCATACTGCTTTCAGGTCAGAAGAGTTAGGCTCATGGCTTCATATATTTCTAGAAATAAAAATGAGAACTGTGCAGATTTTCTGCTCATTTTTGTGTTGTTTTTTAAGAGGAAGTGCAGAGCAGTGTGCCTGTAAGAGCTGAGCATTTCAGTGGAACAGCAGGTGTTAAATGAGACTGTGATAAAATCAGGCAGGTTGGCAGAGCAGCTGTAATGGAGGTGAACTGGAAAGTCAGAACCAAGCAGTGCACTTTCACCCTCCCAGGCAGAGTGAAATACAGAATATAAGCAAACATCACCAGTGGGGAGTATTATAGCAAATATTTGAAATGCCTCCCTTTTGGAGGCTTTCAGGGTGGATGCCTTTAGTTTGTATCATGCTGTTGCTAGCACACGTGACAAAGCTTCTCAGAAAAAATATTTTTTTGTTGCCATTGTACCCTAAACAGCATTGCATGAAGTGGGAGAACATCAGTTCCCTTGGTGTTTGCCTTTCCCTTCTAAGCATGGCTGTTTGAGACACAGCCAGGCTGAGAGCTCTGCACTGCCCAAGAAAAATTGGCATTTTCTTCTTGCTGTCAGGCTGGTGAGTGATTAAGTGTCCCTGGTGCTGAAGCTGCTGGCCATTTGGGAATTCTGCTTTCCCAGGAGAAGGGTGAGGCTGGTGGCTGGGGTTTTTTCCCTTGGTTATGAAGCCAGCAGGATGGAACGGAGTGGAAGGCTAGGAAAATACTGGAATAGTGTATACTGGAGAGCAAGCCAATGAGGAGTGACACTGCCAGTCCTCACCTCCTGCCTAGGAGCTTGTGGTCACTGCTAACACTGGAAAGGGAGAAGGCAGCACACAGAGAGAGAACATGGAGTAAGTCATCAGGATATATCCAGGAAGTGCTACCCCAAAAGAGGTACTCAAACTCAGCTTGGCCAAGGTGTCACTGAGCTTGGCAGACATCTGCTCAGCTCAGGGCAGATGTGGGCTGAGACAGCTGGGCAGCAGAGCGTGCAAGGCTCAGCCCCAAGGGATGGCTCTGCCACTGAAGCACACGAGTTCTTGCTGCCAGGTGCTCCATTAGCAGAGCAGACTCACAGGGTGATGAATTATGAGGAAGTCCTCACTCCTGTCCTGGCTCTGCATGACCTGATATGTGGTCCTGCATTTATTTCTGTCATCCCCTCCTCATTTTCCCTCCCAGCAGGCTGGCCTGAGCTCATTATGTGACACCAGAACAGTGCTTTGCAAGTGGATGGCATTTGTATCATCATCAAATTGTCAAAGCAGACAAGACTGTGCTGCTTTGGTCCAAAAACCTCCCCCATGGGCATCTCTGCAGCCTCATGCTCCTCTAGAAACAAATAACAAAAAGAACACAGAGCAAGGGGCAGGGCAATGCAATCATTAGTTCTTTAAATGTGGACATAGATTCATGCCTCAGACTGTAAAATAGATCAGAAGAGAAATGGCTGCCTTCCAGGCAAGGATGATACAGAAGCAGTGAAGGACAGGATGCCTGGGGCCAGGACAGCCTGGAAATGTTAGCCCATAATGCCTGTGAATGACACCTGTGCATCCCAGGGGGTGTGGCTACCACACCTGAGACACTGTGGGTGCCCACCACAAAGCAGTGCATGAGTCAGGAGCTCAGGAGGCCAAATCAGTGCAGCAGCTCCTTGGCTACACATTTTATGAGGGTCTGAGAGCAGCAGCAGCAGCTGTGTCAGTGCTGGGGATGTGTCTGCATGTCAGAGGGATGTGCACTTCAGCTCTGACAGACTCATCACCCTCAAGTGCTGATAGGCCTAAACCTGCAGCTCTGCTACTGGGAGACTCCCTGGGCTCTCTGTGGGGGAAGGGGCTCTTTATGGCCATGCAGTCCTGGGGGAGAGCCAGGGCAGAGCTTTGTTTGCTGGGATTATGCAGCATTCCTTGCAGCAAAGCTTGGTGGCCATTTGCAAAGCCCTGCTGCTGGCACCAACACCAGCACCCTGTGCCTGTGCACACCCTGGCTCATCTGTCACCTTTAACAGGCAGTGAATTTAACTCAGGGTTGAGTTCAGACAAGTGAAATGCTTCCAAACCTGGACTTGGTCCCTGAATCAATCCTTTAAACCCTGTTCCCTTGCTCCTGCTCTTTTAAACATGGATGCAGTGACAGGAACAGCTACTGCTTGAAATTCAGGGCTATAAGGTGGCTCTCCTGGATTGCTAAACTCTGACAGCCTGGTATTCTGCTAAGCTGACACTGTATGGATTAACTAATGCTCCTGACGTCTAATGGGGAGGGAGATGGACTTGTCATGTTCCCACTGAGAGGAATTTCCTATTTTTAGAAATGCTGCTGGTTCGCATGGGATGGGCAGGCTGGGAAAGCCTGTCACATCTTTACTTTCCCCCTCAAATTTATGACAGAATGCTGCTTCACTATCTGCTCTCCTCCCTGACACTGCACCCCAGGTACCCCAGTGTGAGGGTCTCAGAACCTACAGGGGGGGTAAGAAAAGCATTCCTGTTCCAAGCAGTGAGGAAACTTCAAAGTCTCTTGAAAAACCTCTGTAAGACTCCCTCAGGTATTGCTTCATTCCCAAGTGAAATCTGAGCATGCTGGGAAGGTATAGAAGGAGCAGAATTTTGTTGTGTCAGTGGTTTTAGCCCTGTCTAGTTTTCTGCCTAGCCCATGTTACTGCTCTGCCTGCCTCCAAAACCAGCTTGCTCATGAGGTCAGCTTGGCTTGTTAGCTTAGTGGCAAAGGTGTCAGCCTCACCACTTTTCCCTGTTCCTCTTCCATGGGAGCTGAGAGGTGACTCCTCCCTTTCAAACACCTTGAGATAAGCTCAAGCCAATGCCTGGCAGCAGCCCTTCCTAGACACAGGCACCTCAGCACTCTTTTGGCTCTTCCTGCTCCCTGGAGACAGGAATTGCTGGAGTTTCCCAGCCTCAACAAAGCCATATTGACCTAAACCAGGTGAAGATCTTGTCCTGTGTCTATTTCAAGGTCATCTGACCTGGCCTACATGAGCACTTCCATCTGTCCCAGCTGTAAATGGTGACAAAGCAAGGTCCCACCTACACTGTACTTTTAACTGTTGTGATTAGATCAATGACAGTCCCCTTGTCTGGCTGGAGATACAGCAGAGCAAATTCCTGGGCTGGCAGGATGATCAGGAGGAGATGGCTGATCCATCTGGAGTTGCCTCCTGGCTGAAGGGTTGAATGACCACACACTGTAGTCACAGGGCTAATGTGCCAATTTTCTGCCCTAAGTGCACTGAATTGCACTGGGGGCAGAGAAGCTGGCCAGGAGAACCTGCTCCACATGCTGGGACAGGCCTCCAGTTCTGCAAACATGTGCAGCATGCAGAAATGTACAGAACTGGGACTCCCCTTTAGCCTCCTCAGCTCTTTCCAAATGTTTGCAGAGGCATTACTGCCTTGGGTTAAAGTACACCAGTAACTTTTGTAACACTGCACAGCTGTGTTACAAGCATGTTCTGCCACTGCTGCCATTTATTACAGTAGCTGCAAAGTACAGAATTGTTTAGGTTAGAACAGATCTTTAGGATCATTGAATCTAACTGTAAACCCAGCACTGGTCTCAGCCCATAGATCTGTCCCATGCATTCAGATCCATCTACAGATTCCTGTTCCCACCTCCAGCACACCAACACTACAGTCAGAATGGTGGAATCTTCACACTGGCTGGGGTGCTCTCACTCCTCTTAATTTAATATCTTAATATTGATTAAGATATTAAACATGACTGGCCCCAGTGTGAGCCCTGGACAGCACCACTTGTGACTGGCTTCCAGCTGGATTTAACTCTTTTTCATTTCTTAGAGTTTAGGCAGGCAATATCCTCAGCCTTCCCCCATCCAGGAATTTGGTCACCTTGTCACATCAGGTTGCTTAAGCAGGACCTGTCTTTGATAAGCTTGTGTTGCCTGGCCTGATCCATGATGATGATGATCAGTTCCATGAGCTTTGGCAGCCCCAAGGTCACACTGCCAGGATCCAGAAAGGGACACCAAGACCCACTGGAAAGCTGACAGAGGAATTTTTGCAGAAGGAGCAGCAAGAAGTGCCAGTGTATTCTGCAGGAGGGTATTTTTAGTTCTGTAAACAGCTGAAATGTAGGAAAGTCTTGCAATACGTGTTGGCATTTGAATTAGTGAGGAAATTTGGAAAAGGGGCTTGAAATGGGTCCTTTTTGACTCACCTATACCTTCTTTTTAGTCCTTTTTTTCATAACAAAAATACTACCTCCTAAGCAAGTTTCTTTCACTGTGATAGTTCCACAGGAGAATTGGTTGCTTTCAGTGGCATTTTTGACTGGAAAATGTCTACACCACATAATACAAGTTTTTTAATACTTTCTGCTGAGGGGAGGAGTGCTTGCACAGCATATTTTTCAACTTTCTCATGAAGGCTGGCACACCTTGGAATTTCTGATCCCCTAGCAGTGCAGAGGCCCACACTAAAAAAGGTTAATGTGAGGGGATTTTTTGAACTGTAGCTGTGTTTTATTGACACTTCCTTGCTAGCTAAGGTTCCTGTGGTGGAAAATCCCAGCAAAACAAACAATACCTGGCTCTGTGCAAGGTGGCTGCTCAATTAAAAGAAAAAAAAAAAAAGAAAGTTTCCAAGAAAAATATCAATGCAAAAGTGTAATAGAACTTGGAAAGTCATGAGTCATGTGAAATCTTATGGGGCAGAACATGGAAATATGGGAAAGGCCTCAGCACTTTGGGGTGGAGCCTGTGCTGCTGAAACTCAGCTGTACACTGTTAATGGGCAGTGTGCATGAGAAGTGATCTCAAACCTGAATGCTGAGATTACTGCTCTTGGCTTTCTTCCAGTGAAATGGTGCATAGCTTCCAGCTTTATCTAAGGAACCTTCCAGAAATGCAAGCTAGGCCCCCATCACCTCACAGAGCAAGAAGGTGACTACAGAGGTTTAAAGTATAAAGATGTTGCCGTGGGTGAGTCTGAGTGAGCTCAGAAGTTCACTAAGAGACTCTGGGCTATTCATCAGCTCCATTTACAAGGGTCTGTAGTGACTGGACAAGGGGGAATGGCTTTAAACTGAAAAAGGTAGGCTTATATTGGATATTGAGGAGAAATTCTTCACTGTGAGGGTGCTGAGGCACTGGCACAGCTTGTCCCAAGAAGCTGTGGATGCTCCATCCCTGGAAGTGTTCAAGGCCAGGTTGGACAAGGCTTTGAGCAACCTGGCCTAGTGGAAGGTGTGGCACACCTTCCTATCTATGGCAGGGGGTGGAACTAGAGGATCTTTAATGTCCCTTCAAACTCAAATTACTCTAGGATTTTATGATTTAGTGTCCACAGGCTTTCCAGATTCCCTACTGCAATGAGGAACTTGAGTGCCAATGGTTCTTTAAACCAAATCCAGTCTTGCACTAGATTTAGGGAGCCTGGGCAGTGCAAGAAACCAGGCAGATTACAATGGGGGCCTTGGCCATGGATCATCAGCAAGGCACTGAGAGCAACTGGTTCTGCAAAGCAGAGAGGCATCACTTGACTCTGATAGAAATCTCTCCTGTGGGTAATACTGGACTGTGACACTGCTGAGCTTGTCAGCAGCCTGCCCTGAAAACATCTAAATTCTCTGCAGGAGATTAACCAAGTCCCTTTGGCCTCCATTTGCAATGAAATGCTGTAGCTCTGAGAGGCTCCCACCATTGCTTTTATCCTAGTTTGAAGTGAAAATCATATACAGTTCCTGTGGATTTCATTACTGTCATTTAGAAGAGAACTGAACTTGGGACTTACCTCTGCTAATTCTCTGCTTTTCTCCAGAAAGGATTCCTGGAGTATCAATGACACTGATGCTCTCTAATACAGGGTTAGGTAGCTGGGCACAGACAAACCTGTGTGGAAAATAAATGTGTTTAAAAACATTAAAAATGCAAAACACAGTCATGATGTGCTGCACATCACAGGCAGCATGGGACAAGTCACACTCTGATCTCTCAAGTCTTCAGTTGGAGCTACTGTTACTTAAAGAAATGAGAAAGAAACTAGAACTAAACACTTTTCTCTGTTTTGCTGCCTCTGGAACATGGGTCTCAGTCATGACCTATGACAGGTTGTTTTATATAGGCCCCCAAGTTGTGAATTATCAAAATATTTGGGTTTTGGTTTATGTGCTGTTTAGATTTCAACAAGAAGTGGTATTTGTTTTTCTTTGGTTGAGCATTCCCTTGAAGATTTCTGAACTCAAGTGAACTGAAATAACTTGCTTTAAAAAAAAATCAGCAATTCTGTAGGACTTCTGTTCTCTTTCAAATCTATCTTAAAAAGACAAAATGTGCTATTATTGCAGCATGGAAGTAGTAAAGCATAGACAGCATGAGATCTCAGAGGTTGCTCAGCCTATCCTCTTGCCTCAAGGCAGGATCAGTCAGGTTATTTGTCAAAAGTGTTCTTCAAATCCATAACAATGCAGACTCACCAGCATTTGCTGTGAGTCTACTCCATTACTTAATAACCTTTACAGTAAATCCTTTTTTTTAATGTCTAATCTAAATTTCATATGCTGTAATGCTCCTCAGTTACAAACACAATTGATGTGGAAAATGACTTATTTTTCCCCTCTTGACTATTGCCACCCTGCTCCCCTCAGTCTTTCCTCTATAGAAATCAATTTGGTGGTTATTTATTTCTTTTTCCTGTCTCTTCCAGCTCTCTCTAGCTGCCTTTCTAGCTCATTTCTAAATCCCTGAAGACCCTTGCAGCTTCCTTTGGGTCATCTCAAGCTGCTCCACGTATTTCTTCTCCAGGCAGGATGCCACAAGCTGACATTCTCCAGCCATGGCTCACCCTGCTGGTGCTGAGCACAGAGCATGGATTGCTCCTTATCTCTTAGACTTGACAGTCTGTTTATACATCTCACTGACATGTTTGCTTTTTTAACAGCACTATGACACTGTTAGCTCACATTCACTCTGTAATTCACTGCTCCCCCCTCTGCAGCTCCATTTCTGTGTAATTGCTCTTTAGCTGGTTGTTCCCCATCCTGTGTCTATGCAAATCACTGCCTGAGAAGAGTCACTTGTGCTTTGTGGGCTGCAGCTCATCTATTTCAGTTGCTAGTAACAGCAAAGGACACTAAAAGCCTATCTGCTTCCTGGTAGCATTTCATGGACAGCCTTTTTGGGATGGCATTCCAGGCAGCCCTGAGTGTGTGTGTATGTGTGTGTGTACATATGCATATTAATAGGGTGGTGTGACATCCAGGCACAAAATGCACGTTGCTGTGGGAGGAGGCAGAACCACAGAGGGTGGGAGTTGCTGCAAGGACCACTCAGTGCAGTCAGGGCAGATGCAGCCCTGCAGTGCTCTCTCTGATCAGTGTCTGGCTCTGCAGGAGCCCCTGCACCTCTCAATTCCTCCAGGCTACGCCACAATTGTTCCACTTGTCTGACCCCAACACGATTCTGATCAGAGTGACTCCTCATGGGTTAAAGAGTGTCTCCTTCCCTAAGCTGTCAGCTATTTCAGACCACATATTACAGCTTCCCACATCCCCAGCTTGGCAGGTGGCAACAGGGAGCATTTCTGAATGTGCAATAACTCATATCTAAGAGGGGGGGACTGGCTTGATGATCCTGTTGAGTGCCAGGCACAGCAGCAGAGAACAAAGGCTCAGGAAGTCATGTTATTCCCTTGTCCTGCCAACCCAGGTTTGCTCTTCATTGTTACAGCCCTGAGTCCTCCTGGTGCTGTAACATTAAATGGGGCAGGGGGATTTTCCACCAGTTTCTCTAGGAAAAGTTCTCCCCAGGCGATTTCAGATATAAGGTCAGAGGCCAGCATGAGTGAGTGCATTCTGGCTCTTTTGGCAGAGTTAAGGCTGCTGCCCTCCTGTTGTCCCAGCAGAACTGCAGGACCTCAGGGAGCTCGACCTAATTCTGTTTGGGGCCATATGAAGGGAAGAGTGCTGTGCCAAAGCAGAGTTTCACCACCTCTACAGGCAGAGCAGAGCACAGGGCTAAAGGAACAACATGTTATCTACCCCTCCAGCTGTTCACAACACAAAATCAGGACTGACTCCACCTTAGCTTCTCAAAGCAGACTTTGGGGATGGGGGAATTCTTGCAACCTAGTCAATGGGATAGGAAAGTAATGGGTGAGATTCCTGAACTTGCTCCAGGCCCTTGGTGCCAAACAAATCTTCCTGATAACAAGGTGCAACTTCTCATCTCTCTGGAATCTTCCCAGAGGTGGGGGTTGGCCAGCAGAGCTGGAGAAAGGACAACAAACCCTTCTCTCAATGCCCAGGAACAACCTGGGGCAAGAAGAGCAGACAAGAGACAGGATCTATCCTGCTATCCTCATTTCAGCCCTGGGCAACCCTATGTCCCAGGTATGGGCATCTCCTGGGAATGAAGGGGGAGAGGATACAGGCTCTAAGCAGCACAATTTGCTTGCCTCCCAGCCAAATCCTGACTGTTCCAGTCTTCCCTTGCTTCCTGGAAAGCAGCAGATCCCAGTCCCTGCTGGGGAGGGAGCCCCAGCTAAGGGTGGATGCTCACTGCTGGAGCAGCAGGCTCTGCACCACACAGGACACAGGGCTGTGGCTGCCACCTCCCAGCCAAGGCCGGTGTGAGTGCCACTGCCTCGTGCTGCTCTGCTCCTTCCCACTGACGCTCACAGTCAAGGGTTACCTTTAACCATCCCTGGGCAAAGCAGACTTCCCATGGCCATTATCTCAGCTTAGAGGTGTGGCCCCTGCAGATTAGCTCCCTTCTGCAAATTTCTTGCTCACAGCCTCCAGCTGAGGTCAGGGCCTAGGCATATGTACAGCAGCAGTGAGGTATGTGCAAGGCAGAGACAGCTCTGCTAGTCCCTAGCACAGAGGCCAGGCACTGCAGAAGTAACTGTGGGTGGCTTGATCTGGTCCAGTGGGTGCACCAGGACTTACATCTGCTAAATTTCTGCCCCTCTGAGTCAACTCTTGCATGTTTCATTTCCTAATTAGCTGGGCAGTGGCATCTGCATTTTCAGCATGTGATGCTCACACAGCTGAGCCAGTCCCCCTTAGCATGTCTCCTCCGTCAGTTTAGAAATCATTGCCCCTCTTTTTTCATGTCAGCAAGAGAAAGATGTCATTAGCTGCTGTGGCTGCTCCCTGCATGGCTGGAAGGACTGCACTTAGGCTGCTGCTGTGTCCCTCTGCCCTGCTGCCTGCTCAGGCACAGGCTGGACTCCTTCCTCAGGAGAAGGAACAGTAAAGAAGCATAACAAGAGCACAGCATGATACAGGGAACTGGGTTAATGCATGCAGAGATCCCTTGCTGCATCAGGAGCAAATTGCATTCAGGACACATCCATCAGGCTAGTTCAGAAGTGTTGGCTTTTTTGCCCCCCATGCCTGGCCTAATGTTCCTTCTCTGCAGAGAACTGTCTGCCAGCTGTGGCTGCTCTTGGCTATCAGCTGAGCTGCTCTGAATTATGTCCTCTTTATCCACAATCTCTGCACTCCAGGCAAGAGCACTGTTATTGTCTTAGGGGAAATCACTGTTCTGACTTGATGTAGGGAGTGGGAAGTCACCTGACCTAACTGTTGGTCAGGTGCAGGTGTTCTGAGCCCTACAAAACAAAAACTTCTGTCTCTCTGGTGCAGGACCATGTTGGTGTATTTGAATGATGCTCCTGTGCAGTGATCAGATACTGCTTCCTGTCACCCTGAGGTTTCCCACACAGCAGTGACACCAGCCAGGTCCCTCTCCTGCCAGCAACTTTCTCCCCATGCTTCTCTGCAGGCTTTCCCTGCCTTGCTGCAGCCTACACCAGCACTCCTGTGGTCAGTGCTGTACGAGATGCTGCAGCCTCTGGACAGTCATTCTCTGAGCTTGGGAGACTGAACAGGAGCCAGAGCCCAGCCCAGCTTTCCTGGCTGTTTGGCTGAGCAGCTGCCATGTTTCCAGTGTCTCCCAGTGTCAAGGGAAGGCGTGGATGATGGGTGTAGTCAGTTTGTTGCCTTCTGCAGCTTGAGCACAGTTTGTGCTCATCTAGGATATGGGTGTGTGCTGCTGGCTTCCTGTGAGGCCTACATCCAAAACCTCCCTATGGCTGGGCTGGGTCTAGGGGATGGAAAGGTTAAATTCCTCATGTCACAGAGGCACTGTCCAAACACCCTGCTACTCTTTTTTACAGGAAACACCTTAGAGTGGCCATCAATTTGCACCTGAGGTTGTATGTGTAAGGCATGGGAATGGAAAGAGCCTGGTTTAGATTACAAATGGAAAAAGCTAGAAATACTAAAGTAGGGGATTAAGATATTTACCTCTAGTCTCCTGTAGGATAAGTTTAGGCTGTGATGTCATTTTTTTTTTGTTTGTTCAAGTAAAATGAAGGTTTGTCACACTTGAATTTATCAGCCCTTCAGCAGCTGACTTATGTGATCTGGTAGGACTGGGCTGGCCTTGCATCAGCCATGTGGATGGGAGGAGAAGTGCCTTATCCCTTTACATTGCTGGCTATGCTGCTCATTAGGTCCTAACTTTACCCTGCAGAACAAGAGAGTTCTTAAGTACTGACCTGTTCAAAAAGGCATTGCCAAAGGCGTTGAGTTTCCTGAAGGGTTTTTTGGGATCCACCACCAACGCGTTCCCAGGAACGATTCCTTCCACGTCTCCTTGCATAACTGCTATAAAGGAGTCAGTTGTAGGCTCTGGTCCAATCCTCATCCCTGGGAAATCCTGCTCCAGCAGGTACCTGGAAGTCAAAAAACAGGGTGTGGGCATGAGCCATGAGCTGCTAAGTCCTAAATGAGTTGTACTGAAGATTGCAGAGCAATTATGAAGCTCGAGAGCATGGATCCTTCCGAGACTATTTTTAGCACTGTCACTCAATTGTTTGATAGATGTCTTGGTGGCTTTTCTACTTAGGATCTCAACACTGAAAGCTCATTTAAGGTGGATTAAGAAATTAAGATGATTATAGCTGCTGGGAAGAGATTCTCATCATGTTGCATCATTTTATGCACTTCAATCCTCAAGCCATTTGGAGCAGACTTAGCAAAGTAAAACCAGCAGTTCACTGCAATCACAGAGTTAATCCTACTGCACACTACTGTTAAACCACCACACTCCTGAAACCCCACTGGCTCTTGGTGCCAATATCAATTACTTGGCTTCAGCAGACTCAAACAACTGATGTGATTAGCCACAATTAGTCCAAGGTAGTTTCTTAAATGCCAACTTCCCCTGCACTTGACTGAAGTCTCAGTCTCTGTGTGCTTCTGAAATGCAGCCACAAGCCTGCACTACAAACTGCTCAAGCATATTGTGCACCACACACCTGGGTGGGAGAGTAAATTCTAAGCTGTATATAAAGCTAGATAGCCCACTAAACACAGCATCCCTTATTATTAACTCCTGCAGGTAGTTTGGCAAATTTCAGGGAAAGACTGTCACCCATGGGGTTGTAGGGCTTTGAACAGGACCCTGGCAGCACATCCCAACTGAGCCTGCCAAATTCAGGCTGGGACAATGGTGTGTGCATGGGACAGCTCCCTTTGGCTCACCAAGGTGCCAGATGCCATCACTGGGGCCAGGCCTGTGTCTGTGTGTGTAGAAAACCACCTGCTGATGCTTTGCTGAAAACTGAGACCATTATGTGCATGTGGCTTGCAGAAGGGAGCCAGAACTGGTCTACCCCTCAGTATGGGATGGTGACAGAAGTGACAAGGAATAAGCATTTAATGAATTAAATGGCTACCAGACTATGGGAGTTAGCATAATAATGTGTTGCCTGTTGCCAGAGGGTAGCTGGAACTCCCTCTCCCATTGCTTTGACCTAATCCTCAGTAGATAGGTAGATTATTTCAGAATTGCTATGATGTTAAAACTAGATTGTGGGGATGTGGAAAAGGAAATAGGAGAAGGACTGGAAATTTTTTTCATGATTGAGACTGATATGTCTAAACACTAGAATTGTTTCACTCTGGTGAGTCCTAGTGAGGGAAGCCCCTGCATGAGGGACTATAGAACCACTGGCATCAAAGCTTGTGGTAACTTTTTAGGTGTTCCTGCTTTCACTGTCATTTTAACATAGGTAATCATATCCAGTGTTTAAGGAGCAACCAAAAGAAAAAAAAAAGTGCAGGCTATTTTTTGATACCATGTCAGCAAATGTCTTCAGTTCCCAACAGGCAAGGCCAAACCAATTGGATCTAGAGGTAAAACAACCAAATGTATACGCAGGACAAATCACTGATACTTATCTGGCTTGGTACACACTCATACTGCAACAAGAAAACCTCCACAAATTATATCTATAATTCACTTAGGAGATGACCCCACCTTCTTTACTGGTGTATTATCATGTATTTTCTTGTATCTTTTGTCCAAAGTGATTTCCAAGCCCTAAGCTCACCAGAAGGCCACCAGAAGTGACTCTTCTTAACTGAGATGCAACAGCAGCTGTTGAGCAGCTCCTAAAAGACCTGAAATAATCCAGGAAGAGCATCCCTCTGACCTCCCATACTAGGGTGGATATATCCTATTTACCCAAACCTTATGAAGGGCTTTCTCAAACTTTGCTATAAAAGTGGAAAGAAAAGCAGACTGCAGGTAGTCCTGGTGTGTGCCCCCTCTCTGGCTGGTGATCACAATATCCCTTCCTGGCAGCCACAGCAACTCCTCTCTAGCTTGAAGCTTTTGAGAACAAGGAGGGGTTACTTCTCACCCACCAAGGGCTCTGTAAGCCATCATCTTGTTCTTGGTTCAATTCCCTAGGAAGCTCTTTATACTATTTGCTAGGTTAGAAGTCACTTGGTCAGACTTTGGAAACTAAGCTTGTGCCTCCTTGATGGTGATTCACTAGTCCTTGATGGGCAGAAACTCACTGAATTCATAGAAATAAATCTTTGCATTCTCCCCATGCAAATACTAGAGAGAAAACAAATAGGCAGCATTAACAGCTGCCAAATATAACAGGTGAAGGGCTTTTGAGAAAGGCCCCTTACTCCTGATGGCAGGTTGCAGCCTTGCTGTAACAACCACCTTTTTACTTTTTTAGAGGCTTGAAATGCACGTGGAACATGACAGCTTTTGGGCAGAAGTGAGAATTAGTTGAGGGGGGGAGTTGTTTGTTATTTGTAGACAAAGCTTCCCAGAAAAACTAACCAAAAATCCTGTGTGGAATAACAACTCCTCCAGACAGACTGCTTGAAAGAATTTTATCACAGCTCCACTCAGCTAACGTTTCAAAGCATTTCTGTGTTTATTTCTTGTGTAAGACGTAAAAAAACACAAAACAAAAAAATCCCAACAAAAGCATCCCAACAAAAGAAGCAGCCACACACCAGAGTGACTGACTTATGTGCAACAAGTGGTAGGAAACCAGAGAGATGAGGATTTGTACTGCCCACCATCCCAGCATCTATTTTAAGTGAGGCCTCTCTGGGAGATTTGGGTACATTGTGCAGCAGGGTGTCAGCAGCATAAGAATCTCATTGTGCAGAGGACAAACACAAGGGGTTGTATTGACACTGCCTGATGGGGGGAAGGCACTTCTGCTCTGCCCTGGCTACCAGAGGAAAGACAGAGAACACGTGCAGTTGTCACATTTGTGGGGATTTCTGGGAGAGAAGAGCAAACAACAGCTGTGGAAAACACCAACCACCAGCAAGCACTCTCCTCTGCCAGTGCTGCATGCCTTAAGCTGAGCTCTGAACACCTTCAAAGCCTGGGGGAGTGACTCCCAGCCAGGTTAGGGAAGCTGTGGAGCAGGAGAATAGGTTTTTATGACCAATCTGCTTTTTAGGGCAGTGTCTGGAGTCGGTGTGAGGCTGCAAGCACCGTGCTCTTTGCCTGTTCCAGGGAAGGGGCAGGGCAGGAAAGCTGCGTTAGCCCAGCCCCGCTTGGGATCTCCTTTCCCAGATGGATTTGGGGATGGTGAGGAAGGAGAGGCCGGGCTGGCCGGGCAGGAGCGCCGCAGGATGTGGGGGAAGGGGCTGTGATGAGTCACGCAGGAGCCCTGCAGGATGCCGCGAGGGTGGCAGCAGAGGTGATGCTGAGCGGAACGGGAAGGAGGGCAGAGCAGAGGAAATGGTGACAGAAAACTGCCCCGTGCAGTGCAGGCACGGATGGAAGGCTCAGGGCTGCACGGGGAGGTCACACCAGAGCTCTGTGTGCAGCCTGTGAGGGGCCAGGACGTGTAAATGATTAGCTGGAGGAGGAAGGGGTGGCTACACCAGAACAGCAAGCCATGTTGACAGTCAGTAGGGCTCTAGCAGGCTTGTTTATTTTATTAGCAGGATGGCTGGACTTGAGCCAGGATTATTTTTAGAAATGTCCAAGGAATCTAAGTTAATTAGGAGAGTAATGTTCTGTCCTGTACTCCCACTCTCTTACAGGAAACACAAGAAGCAATAACATTATAAAGGCAGGCTCCAGTGAGATCCTGCAGTGGCTGTCACACATTCCCAGGTAAAGGTGTTGCCTGGTCCTAGCCAGCAGTGACTTTCAGCCCCCAACCCTGTGGAAAAGCATCAGCCAAATCTATGCTGAGGAGAGAGATGGGAGTGAGCACAAAGAGATGATACAGCAGGAAGCAGGAATGGAAAAGCTGCACTGCAAAGCAATGCAACACCTTTCACACAGCACAGAGGGCTCAGCTCTGTGTCCCTGCAAGGAGAAGAGGGAACAGCCTGGTTCCACTGGAAACAAGCCATGCTCTGGTCTTGCTTCACTGGCTTTGACCCACACAACTCACCTCCCTCTTCCCTGGCTCAGCCCCTAGGAATGTTTCTCACTGCTGACCTTGACTGCCTTGTTTCTGCCATCAGCTCCTGACAAGAGAGCAGCCTCGCTGCAAGATGCTGCAGCATAGGTGCTTCAGAGCCTTGCATTTCTTCCTTGTTTCACCTCAGATTCCTCAAAACAAGGAAAGAGGTTTGGAAGACAGACATTCCTTAGGTAGGTGACTAAAGGTCTTTTTTTTTTTGGTTAAGTGTCCTGGGATCCAGGTAAAGTGGGGCTGAGTTCATTCCCCATGATTGTTTACTAGCATTAAGTCATCTCCATAAATTGCATGGCAGTAGAAGCAGGATGCAATTTAAGAGTGGAATTGATACATAAGGATAACCCTAATTATCCTGACAAGACTGTGGACAGAATGTCCAGAGGCTGTTTCTTGCTTCACTCTATTGCTAAACCATAACGGTTGTCAACCCTCCCACTTCCTCCCCCCAGCCCCCTTTAACTCCTCCCTGCTCTCAGCTTGAGCTCCCACTTGCCTTCCCACAATAACTCTGGATGCTAATCTGGGGCTTATCCCAGCTCTCTAATGAGCAGTGCCTGCGAGCTCCTGCTGGAAGCCTGTCACGAGCAACACGAGGTTCCCTGGCCTTTGTCTGGGAGCATGCTGGAGTAACAGACTCTCACACTTCTCTCAGAGACCCTGGGGTTCCACCAAAGTTCTCAACTTTCACCTTCTTGGGCACTCTGCCTTTTTGGAAGGCCCATTTGGCACCCCAGTGAAGCAGAAGCTGCCAAAGCTCCTGGTCACTTTTGCCTGACCATCATCCCTGCAGGCTGTGCCTGGAGAAAAGTGGGAGAAGAGGACACAAGCAAGAGTGAAAAGCAGTTGTCAGAAGCTCAGATCCACTTGCTGGCAGCAGAAAGGTTGTTGCTGCCATGCCACATGAGCAAAGACTCAATTTTCCTGTACCTGGAATGTGCTCTAGGCACCCAAAGTTCCTGCAAAAGGAGCTGAGGCTTACAGAAGGACTTCACTGAGCAGAGAGGGGCAAAGGCAGAAGTCTCTGCTAACAGCATGCTGGTGAGACTGCAGGGCAAGACTGATGCTGACAACCCAGAGAAAAGAATTAGGAAGAGATGCTTTAGTTGGACAGCCTTATCAGGAATTCAGCAATTCCTCCTGTTCAGGCTCTGAGTGTCTGTAACCCAGAGGACAGAAAAAGCTTTCCAAACAGGTTTGGTATCAAGTCACAGAACAAAGATCTGGGGTGGAACCAGGCATTTGTGCTATCCTCTCTGTTTTTCAGAAGAGTAACTCCCTTTGCAAACATGTGCAAAATGCTTCTTTGGGTCTTTTCCACCCTTCACCATCCACCTGACCTGCCCATATGAGAAAAGCCTTTTAACTCTTAAACTTTGTTTGCCAGGTACGTGCCAAGGTAGCAGAAATGCATTCTGTTCTTGGCTCCTGACCAGGAAATTGAGCAGCAGGAATATTACAGCACATTGAAAAAAAAAAAGCCCCTGCATTTCTCAAGGTCATTCCTTTAGAGGTACAGTCAATTTGATTCACCTCTCTCTACTCTCTGCAGTTCCCTCCTTCACCAAGAAATACTGGTAGAACAAAGGGCTGGCTGCCTGTGGCTAGCGTCCAGATTTACACTGGGGTAATTCCACAGATTTCAACACAGCCACACCAGAAAAAAGCTGGAATTTAACGCTTAGCTTATGAATCACATAAGAAACACGGACAGCGCAGCTTCAGCTACGATCCCAAGGGAAAGGCTGCTGCAAGTTGAACTAGCAGCATGGCTGAACGCAGATTCCTGCAAGCAAGTCCAGCCGGAAAAGTTTAACCCTTTCTCTGCGACAGCTTCACATCATCGAAACGAGAGAGCTGAAGGCAGCTGCTCTTTCTTTTCAGCTCGAAAGGAACTCGCTGCTCCCAGCATCTCGGCCGAGCAGGACACAGTTAAAGCAGGGCTCTGCTTCTGGAGCCCTGAGGAGGGGCAGGTCTCTCTGAGCACAGGCACACACACGCTTCTCTCAGGGGGATCCGAGTGCTGCCTCTGGGACAGCGCAGAGAAACACACACACACACGCAAACGTGTAACAGCAACGCCTGCAAACCGAAGCACCTCCTTTAAAGCTGCCTCACCCCTCAAAAGCTGCAGCAAATTGAAAAGAATCCTTATCTCAAGGGTCACACGGGGCAGTGTGCGTGTGGAATGCCCCGCAGAGGCTTCCCAAAGCCTTTGCACTTTGAGCGGCCAGGAGGGCCCCGGTGACTCACACGCAGCTCCGCACTCCTGCCCTGCCCGCGCTCCTCAGCCCTGCCCTGGGCTACTCTTTGCCACGTCGGTGTTTCATGGCACATCTTACACCACCCTGTGCTCGCCAAGGGATGCTCTGCTTTTGAGTGAAAATGAAAAGCTTCAATGGAAAGCTGCTGAGGGGACGCGAAGGGGGATCAAGCCATAGCTCTGCCCCACCCCATTGCCCTGCCGTCGAGGGTGCAGGCATGGCTGGGGGCTGCGAGGGGGCAGCAGGGGTTTTACCTGATGAAGGTGGTCTTCCCAGTGGAGTACTGCCCCACGAGCAGCACCATGGGCTTGTTGTCGAAGTCGGCATCCTCCAGGGCGGGCGAGTGGAACTCGTGGAACTTGTAGTGTTCTTCCAGCGGCAGCAGCTTGGTCTTGTAAAGCTTCTTCAGGCCATCGCTGACCGTTTGGAACACCTCCGGGTCCTTCCGCCGACGGTCGTCGGTGCCCAGCCAGCTGAACATCTTGTGGCCTCCCGACGCCAGCTCCGCGACCACCACCGGGGCTGGGCTGAGCTGGCTGCGAGCGCGGGCTAGCCGCGCATCCCCCTCGGGCCGGGCGGGCCTCACTCCGCTCCGGTGCCCACCAGCAATGGGCCGTCCGCCCTCACGCCACCTGCGCCGCCGATTTCAGCCAGAAAGCGCTACCCGCGGGAGGCTGAAGCAGCGGCTCGTCCGCGCAGCCCCGGCCCAGCGGCACCGGCGGGCGCCGCCTCCCTTCACGCCGCCGGCTCCCGGCGTGGGCATGGCGCGGAGGCCCGGCCCTCCCGGAAGGGGGCGGGCGCCGGAAGCTGGCCGTTCCTGGCGGGCGCCGCCCGTTCTCCCCGGCGGGTGAAGCCGCGCCGGGCGCCGCCATGTTGGGCAGCGGGAGGGGCCGGGTCCCGCCGCGCCCCCTGGGGGCCGTTGGAGGGAGTTTCAGCCCGGCCGCCATTTTATTTCCTTGCTCGCCTCGCTGCGAAATTGACATTAAAACATCTACTGAAATGAACCGTGCGAGTGCAAATGTGAGAGGGAACCGGCTGTTCCTGAGCACTGCCAGCCTCATCTGGATCTCCAACCTATCACAGAACATGTTTCTTGAAAGAGACCACAGTGGTGGCCCAATCTCCCTGCTCAGGCAGGGTGATCCCAGAGCACAAGATTGCCGTGAGATGGTTGTGGGAATACTCCTGTAAGGGACACTCTGCAGCCCTTTTGGGGCAGTATGTTTTGTGTGTGGTCATCAGCACAATAAAGAAGTTCTTCCTTATACTCAGGTAGAATTTTCTGTGCGTCAGTTTCTGGCCATTGCCTCTTGTCCTATTGCTGGCACCGCTATGAAGAGCCTGGCTCCATCCCCTTGAGATATCTAAGGGGGATATCTTGATATCCAAAAAGATATAAAGAATATCTTGATATCTAAAGCCCTACTTTAGATATTTACACGCGGTCATGAGGTGCTCTCAGTTGTCTCTTGGACTATTCTTTGCCCAGCCCCGGTGATTGGGCCGCACTGCTGCCCCTCACTTTGAGGCTCTCGGCTTTGACAGTGCTTAGAAAAGTTCTCCATCTAAGTAGGCAAATTACCTACTGTCCCAAATTCTTTATTCCTCCAGCAATGAGGGATGACAGGACAGCCACACAGGTTTTCCAGGAGTAGCTTGAGGATCAGAAGTCCTTGGGGCTGGCCATCAGCTCCACTGCCAGGCTCTCCTCATCTCCACTGAGCAGCTGAGCTAAAGCAGCATTTTTTTTTTTCCCTAAAATATCTCCTAAAGGCTTTTTCACTTTAGTCCATCCCATGGGTCCGAAGAATGTGGCAAGAGGCAGTTTTGGAAGCAGTCCTGCCATGTGGCAGTTCCTGCCCTTTCCCAGCCATTTCAGCCAGGAGGAGCCCAGATCTTGCATAAGCAGAGGCAGTTCTGCATTAAAACCTTTTTTTTTAATTATTATTTTTTACCCACAGGAGGGGAGGACACACAGAGACTGCGTGCTTCTGTGTGCCTGAACAATGCTCCAGGTCCATTTCCACACCTTGTACTGCAGGAGAAGACACTTTCCTTGTTCTCATTGTGTGATCCTAGGCACTGGTATGCTGACCCAGGAGGTGCAAGCAATGACTCCAGGGATCAGTTTTCTTTTTCTGGAAGAACACAGCAAGCTGACTGTATTTTCTGAAGATCAGACTTTTCTGCTTTCCTGCCAATGCCTAGAGCTGAAAGTGGAACTGATGTTTTGAAAGCTCCTTAAGACAAATTTCCTTCATTTCTTTAGTTTTATAAATAGAGGCTTTTGGCTTTAAGAATTTGATGACTCCTTTCCAGTGAAAACTCCTGAAAATGAAAGGCCCCATAGAATTCAACATGTTTTGGCAAGAATTACTCATCTTGTAGGAAAAGACTCGCTTTAATCTTCTAGATAGTTCTGCCATTTAAGGGCTGTGCTCCTCTGATGGCGCTCTGGCATTTCTACAGCTATATATGGAGTCTCCTTGGTGCTTGCTTGTGTTATCCTCAGAGCTGAGCAAAGGCCAGGCCAGGAAGCCTTTGATTGTAAATCTCCCCAGGCCACCTTGGTGCCCTTCCGGAATGCAGCAAATGGGGAGAAAAGCAAAATTTCTGTTGTGTAGGCTGTGGGAGCTGACTGCCACAGGTAGGGCAGAAGCCCGGTTGTTCCCCATTTACAAGGTGAGGATATTAATCATTAAACTTCACAAGTCATCAATATGCATATCTGATGGCTAAAAAAAAATTCTTTGCCTTGGCAGAAGAGAGTCCCTTTCCTGTGGATTCATTATCTCGGGGGCAGATCACAACGAAACTTGACAGTCTTTATAGACTTTCTGTAGGTATCTCACAAACATGGCACATTTTTGTTTATTTTTCAGTCTGTTTTCTTAGCCATTTGAGACTGACTTCCTCAACAACTGTCTTTACCTTGAGGTACAGAGCTAGCCCAAAACAAAGGGAAGTAAAATTAGGAAAGGAAATTTACAGTGTAATTAGGTTTTTCTTTGCCAGAATCAAACTGAAAGTTTTAATCTGTTTCTATTATTTATTCCTTTTCATTTCTTAAACGGAAGTGTTTTAATGGATGGTTTTCTGTTGGATAGATTGGTCTTAATGGTGCAATCTTCAATAAGTTGGGTTTTTTTTTTAGTAATTTACATTTTTAAAATGTAGAAACTCTCTCTTGACAGCCCTGCACAGAAGCCAGTCTACTGCAGTGATCAGAACATATTGGTGGGAGTCTGCTACAGTTCTCTACTACAGAATTTGTCTTTATCTTTAAAGATATGGTGGATTTAACTTTTAGTTCTGTAATTTCTCAGTCGTGTCCCTGCTTTTGGTAACAGGGCTTGCAGTCACTTAGCTGGATGCTTGCCTTGACCAGGAGAGAGGGGATTGCTGGAAAAGCTTCACTTCCACTTTGATAAAAGTCAGTGAGGCTGAAGTAAGTCGTGTAGTATTTGCACACAAAATGAAACCTGGGGTTTTGGGGGGAAAACACAATGTTGTAAAACGGAAACTTGTGAAATGGTGACAAATGTATTTGTTATCTGCAGCCTTAGGTTAGACAGGTTTACTTCCTACAAAAGATCATCTGAGGATGGGGACGTTGAAGTCACAGAATCTGAAAAGATGTGGTGACTCAGACAGTTTTCAAGAAGCTCGTGGGAGCAGTGTAGCTCAGTAAAATTAACTTCCTGCCAGCACAGTTACTGCCACTGTTTGTCCATTACCAAGTGTGAAACCTGAGGAGAGTGTCAAAAGTTCAGGTGCTGAGGGGTTCAACAGGGAATAACCAGGGTTGTGGGAAAGGAAAGCAGGGAGAGGAAGGCACAGCAGGCCCCTAGAATTAAACCAAATATACTAATTTGATAAGTAAGGGAGGGAGAGTTTCCTCTGGTTCAGCTGGATCAAAATTCTCAATTTCTCTGCCTGCTGGTGCCATATTGCCTGTGTGGAGACATAAAATTGTCTCCAGCATAGTCTGTTCCTTTCCTCACTCATTGCTTTGCCTTTGCAGCTCAGAAAACTGCTGCCTTCCTCTCCTGCCCTCACTGTTCCTCCATATTCCTCTGAAATATTTCCCATTACCTTTCTCCTACCAATTTTCGGGTCTCTTGCTACACACTCACAAAGTCACAGTCCTTTTCCCTACCCTCCCTATGCTGCCTTTAGCCCCTCATTGCCTGAGGTGAAACAAGGTGCTGGTATCCAGAAGTGCCACCAAAAATGGGGAGTGTGGGGCTGTATAATGTACATCCAGTGAATGGGAATCATTCTGGCTTCCAGAGAGCTCCCTCCTTAGATCTGTTTGGCAAAGAAAGCTGCTTGTATTGCACACAGGGGACCTGACTGATGGGATGTCTGTAACAGTGCTGGAAAGAAAAATCCTCTGAGCCCTCAGCCATCCTTGCAGTGCAGAAGCTTGGTCTATAACTCTTGAATGATTTTGTCTGTTTCTGTCATAGGACATCACCTCCATCAAACTTACATAAGTGTTCTTTGTAGAAATTGATATGATTAACTGATTGACAAAGTGTCATGTCCCCGTCTGTTCTGAGAAAATATGGGGACTTAGAGATTATTTCCTCTCTGAACTTTTTCTTACCTGAAAGCAGAAATCCTGTTAAAATGTATTAAGACACAGTTGGACACATCTTTCTGTTCTACTTTGCCAGTGATTTATGGGGAGACGTGGAGTTTTGTGCTTTGAATAATCGAGTGACAAACTAAACAAGGAAACTGCTGTCCACTGAAGCAATGGGTGAGTCAAAAGGTAGCCTGCATGATGGGCTGGCCTGTTCTTTCATGTCTTCCGTGGAATATTTTGCATTGAGATCTCCAGAATTTTCTGTCATTGCTCAATATGTTTTTTTTTCCCCACCTCCTGCTTCTACCACGGTGTTTGATAGGTTGGGACAGGCTCTTGGGGTTACGTATGCAAGGCACATATATATACCTGCACATAAATACACACACACACAGAGATAACAAATATATTGTTTGTGAGCAGCAGGCATCACTGCCAGCTCTCCTTTGCTGTGAGAACACACCTGGAGAAGGTAGGACATCAAATGCCAAGTGCTGTGTAGAGGGATTTGGTGCTGGCATTTAGCAGTTATCTCTGGCTAGCACAGAATTAGGATTTTCCAGGGGTTTGAAGGGAGGGTAACCATGTTAAGATGAAGCTGTCCTTTGGGATCAAATGGGGTATTAGTTACACAATGCAGCAGCTGCTGCTGTGCTGTTCTCTGGAGGTGTTGAAGGGAAAGGCAAAAAGTTTGTATCAGCAAACGTGGGAAGGGTGGGTGTGATGTAAAGCAGTTAGATGAGCCACATCAGCTGCCCTGCATGTCACAGCTCCAACTCTTCTGTCTGCCAAGTGGTTGGCAGCACAGGCTGGTGTTTTAGCTAACCCAGTTTTTGTGCACTCTTGTTCTCTCACTTTTGCTGTTTAGAGTTGGTTTGGCTCATGCTTGATCACTAAGTATTCTGCAGAGATCAGAAATTTCATCTGTCATTAGAGTTCTGGGTAATCTGAATATCCAATGATTTGGATGCTTATGAATAGGATGTTGTAACCTTAAGTGCTAAAGCATTTTCATATTTCCACTGATTTTGATGTAGCTAGGAAAATTTCCACAGCAAAGGATAGGTATTTTTAAATCTCATCCAGCATCTTGAAAAGTGAGTCTTTGGGCAGAGAGGTATTACTTGAAGTTCTGAAAGCCATCCAGGCATTTTTGATACAGGCTTTTTGTTAAGATCAGTGGCAGCAGGTTCACTGCTTGACCTTGAAAAATCTCAGCACCAGAAGGTGCTCATCAACTTTTGGGCCAATAATCTAAGCACAGGAAATGCAGGGAAAGGTCATCCACCTGTCTCTATATTCATTCATTTAGTAAGAAAACATAGTTCAGTGCTTCTTTTCAGGATATTTCTGTTTGCTTTAAAAGCCCACAGGAAGAGCAGGAGTCAGCCTTGAGGTTTTTTTTCTGAAATACAGCACTCTGTTTAATCAAAGACTAGAGGTTGTACCTGCAAGTGATGTTTTTATACTGTTTGTTTAGAGGCTAATAAAGATTAACAAAGCCTAATAGACTCACACTATCATTTTGACTAATGACTACTAATTTCTGTAGCTAACATTCTGCTGTATTACATGAATGGTTGTAAAAAATGGCCCTGCCTCATTTGTTCTGCTCACCCTAAAATTTATTATTTTGCAAGCAAACATTTACTACTCTGTTCTACACAATGAGGAGCAGTTCCTCAGCCCAGATTTGGATTGTCTTTTTTAAATCAGAAGAGCTGACCTCTGTCATCCCCAGGTTTAGTCCTCAAATTGCCCACTGTCCAAGTGTTGCCTGAGGTAAATCCTCTCATAGAATAAGAGGCTCTCAGAGAATTAATTCATGGTCCAGTTACTTTTACAAAAAGTGAAGGATTTTCTATGGATTCTTCAGCTTCTCATTTCAAGATTTAGGGATGAGGCATTTAAGATCTTGAGAAAGCTCAGGGGAGATCACGGGATGCTAATGCAGTGAAAGGACTTAGATCAGATGGTAAATATGCTAACAGGGGAATGTGCAAAGAATAGAGAATCAAATCCATTTAACCTACTGGCTCATGGCTTCCCTCTAAAGCTTTTAACCTCAGTCTGATACACTTGGCTGCTTTCCCTTAGAAATTTTAATTGCTGGAAAAGACGCGCACACACTCTGCTCCACCTGTGCAGGAGGATTGATCCAGTCTGGCTCAGTACCATTGCTGAGTGCAGTACAGGAATATACAGCTGTGTCTGGTGCCTGCTCATAAACAGGGCTGTGGCCAGGCAGAAGGTTAAACACAAGGTGGAACACTTGCTGTCTGAGAAGTGACTGTTCATGACACATAAAATGCTCCATTGCATCTTTTGTTTGAAGATTTCCAGGTAATTTGGAAAAGAGTTTAAAACAACACACAGTCAGGTTCAGCTGGGAGGTTTTCAAAACATACAAATTAACATTATTGACTCAACACACTCTGTTACAGTCAGGGGTGCTGGTTGAATTTCTTGAAAATATTTATTGATTTAAACCTTCATTTTTGAAAGCATTGGTTTTTTCATACTATCTTTGGGTTTCAAGACCTGTGTATAAATTCAATTCTTTTTCAAATAAATGCTAGAGTGAAGTGAGAACTGGTGAAAAGTTAAAATAGTTTTATCAGGCACTGTGAATACTCTGCACACCCAAAAACCAAGTCTTGAATGTTTGTTCTTCACTGTGGCTCAAAGTGTGACAATTGCTCTCCACTTCTTTTCCTGGGGAGCAGCAGAATGAGAAATTCTTCTTCATACATGTTTTGTCTCCCTATGTAAAGTGCAGCTGGTCTCCAGGCTGTTTTCTTCCTTTGTTTTTCTCTTAAATCTATCTCTGTCTGTTGCTCGTGTTATTGCAGCCGTGAAGGCCAATGGCTGTAAAAAGGGAGGGTTTGGAGGGAGAGACAGCATTTTTCATCTGGACAAAAGTAAGCAAGTTGTTAGGCACTTAAATTCTTTTTCAGCTCTGAAATGTCTACAATACAACAGAAAATTGAATTTTCATTTCCAGCGTTATCTTCTGAAGATTTTTCTCTTGGTTGCCCTTGAGGGTCAAGCTTTGTGGATCACTTGAAGAGTGGGTTTATAACAAATGAGGGCTCTGTGTGGTTGAGCAGTACAATGTGTGGTTGTTTGTTTTCTCACAGGGACTGCTGCTGACCTTCAGCTTTGATGGGAGTAACAATCAACTGGTGCCTAACTGAGACCAGCATCCTCGGGTGCCTGGGGCAGGGATTTTGAGTCCCAAAGAGCTTCCTGTGTGGGGCAGCCTTCCAAATACTGCATCATTATGGCATGTGAAGCATTTCTTTGACTTTGCTTCCTGGTTAGTTTTTTCACTGTACTGATTGTGATCACCTTGTTAGCACTGATGGGAGCAATTTGCCTACTGAGATTTTAGTCATTATTTCTCCCAGCAAGGGGTGGTGCAAATCTTTAACATATTAAAAAAGACCTAGGACATCACTCTCTGGTGTTTTTAGTGGGGGGATGAGAAACATCTGTCTTGAATGTTACAAGGAAAATAATACCTCAGCATGCAATTTCATGTGTGAATCTGTGGTGTTCAGCAAGATGGAATGTGAACTCCTGGGGAAGATCATATCATTCTCCAAAATGAGGCAAAAAGGGCAAAATAACTATCATAGGAGTGTGAGTTGTGGCTTTCTAAAACATAATTTATTCCATTTTTCTGTTGGCCTTTGTTTCATCTTGCTTTTTTTTTTGGGTAGGGGAAATAACTTCATGCCAGAAAGTAATTGAATTAAGACTGTCATTCATGTTGCAACACGTTATGAAAATATCCTAGAGAGCCTAAAATAGTCCAGAGAGAGACACAGAATAGCCACATGTGTGGCTTCAAAGCTCTGGTAAAAGTCAGTGGGGTCACTTGTTTTGGTTTCACACAGATCTACAGTGATGTTAAAGCCTTGAAAATGCAGTGATAAGTGCTCAGCTAGAATTGGGTGAGCCCTTCTCCTGGGAATGCCACTGTTCCTACCCACCCCTGCTGAATAAGAAGAAAATTTTCAAAGTCAGGATTAAATTTACTTTTTATACTTACTTTAACTGTCAGGAATTCCTCTGAAAAGACACGCCTCATCCGAGAAAACCAAGAGTTTCCAGCAGATCCCTCCAGAATCCTCAGTGGAAAAAAATTATCCTGGAGACATCAGCATGCCTTTTCTGCTGTGCTTGAAAAAGAAGAAGTCACCTGTGCCTTTAGGCAGGAGTATCTTTCAAAAACACACCCCTCCCATCCAGCAGAACTACCAGGCTTTGCTGGAATCGTGCTTGAAGAACAAATGCTTGTTCACAGATGACACCTTCCCTGCTCACATCAGCTCCATTGGAACAGGAGCCCTGCTGAAGAAACTGCCCCGAAATTTACACTGGAAGAGGCCACACGTAAGTGACTTTGAGTGAGCACTGTGTGGAAGAGGATGATTACACATGATAGCCAGCAAATAGTTTTAGCATTGAACAGGCTACTCTTGGACTTTAATTTAGGTGTACTTTAATGTCTCTGGGGATTAGATTTATTGCATCAGGTGTCATTTTGGAAGCTGGGGTACATGGAGTCTCATAATTGCCTTTGAGGCATTTGTTGCCCAAAATCATGACCAGCTTTGTTCAGTTTATATCCAGTAACACTTGGAGCAGGCAGGGAGAGGAGGCAAAGGGAGCAGGGAGAGTTGGTTTCCTTGGAGCTCACAGCTACAGGGATCTCACTGTGATTCTGTGGTGACAGATGAGATCCTTCTCCCCACAGTTCAAGATCATGACCTTCTAGAAGATTTCTGAGTTTCTACACAGTTCTTAGCCATGACCCCTCTCTCCCATGGACTGTTATGATGCTGGAGGCTGCTGCTTTCCCAGACAGGCCAAGTGCCTTATCCTCTTGTTGGGCTGGGGTTTTTTTTCCTGCTGAACTGTTTAGTCTACTGTACTTGGAGTAATTTTCCTCAGCCCTCAAGGCTGAGCTGCTATCACAACCAGTGACTGAGCATCAGTCAGTCTGTGAGCTGGTTTTGGTTTTGGGGCCTTTGTTTTTTACTTGTCCTCGCATTTCCAAGGCCTTTGCTGGCATTCCAAGCTGAAACTGAACATCACAACAGGAGACACCCAGGTGCAAGGGCTGGTCTCATAACAAAAGGGTAGATAACAAGTGTGGGAGGCCAGGACAGGGGCCTGGCACAGTTAGATAAGGCCTGTTATTATCAATGCCAGTTCTGCTCTTACTGAGCCACTGAGCAAAGTTTTGACAATCAGATCCTCCTGAAAGCAATGTACAGAACTATGTATTCAGAATTTCAGAAGCCCTTTGTCTACAGGGAATTCTGCCAGGTAATATCAGATAGCATCTCCCAGCTAAGTTATTTTCCAGCTGTCATATTTTGTGAGATTTAAACAATTTCCCAGAAGGATCGAGTTTCTGAAAAAAAAAAAAAAAGGTCAGCATGAGTCCTGGCCTCTACAAAGCCCTTCAAGCATCTCCCCATCCCTCAGATATTGGAATGGGCTTGAAACCTTTTCTGTCTCTCAGTGAACTATTCTGCTGCTCTGCTATGATTGTTGGGGTGTCCTGTGTAGGTCCAGGAGTTGGACTTGATGATCCTGATGGGTCCCTTCCAACTCAGCATGTTCTGTGATTCTGTGAGTCTAAAACTGCCTTGTGAAGAAGGCTGCTGTTTGCTCTGGATGCCAAACTTTCTGAGCAAAGACTCTCTGGGAATGGATGCTGTGCATCCTTCAGTCCCTGTGCTGCAGAGGAGATGCTGAGATTGTGCCATTCAGCCTGCAGGCTTGTGGCTTGCTGCATCTGTGAGTGATGGCCTGCAAACTGAACACCCAAACTCACCAAGGGCAGGGCTTGGTGTCTAATTACTGTGACTGCCTTCTGAGGGAAGCTTTTTCTTTGCTGCTGCCTGCAGGGGAAGCCAACAGTGTGAAACTTAGCTTGAGCAATTTCTGGATCATTCGAGTAAAATATAATTTTGACACTTAGGTTATTAATTTAACCCCAGAGGCACTTGTGAAGGGAAAAAAATCACCACACCATTATCTCTCTCTGTAAAATTATTCACAGACCTATTCTTGTCACAGCAACAGGAATTCTGCTGCAGCCATCAGTCTGTATCTCAGTTGTCAGTCAAGCTGGGGAGATGTCAGCCAGCTTGGGTGAAAGTTTGATGCTCTGCCCTCATAACCTCTTTTGGCTGGCACTTGTGTGGAGGAGCAGGACTGGCAGCCTTGAAGGGCTGTCTTCTCAGCATGCTGACCATGGAAAGCCATGGTGATGCATCTGAGCACCAGTGACTTTGGGTGGAGACCAAATTCAATAGACCAAGCACAAATGTGTGCCCAGGCTGGTGTCAGGTTAGCCAGAGCACATAACAATGGATTTATACCTGAGCCAGAACAATGTCTGCTGGGACAAAGGACTCTCAGTATTTTAAAAGTTTTAACTTTCAAGCTAAATCAGCTCATGTTACTGGCTTAACTCTCTCCTTATTTTTTTTTCTTTCCTTTTCATTTTGTGCTTCCCAGGCCTTGCACAAAAGTCCCGTATTTTATGCTGCACACAGAAAGCAGCCTGATCTCTGCCAAGGATTGGTGGGTAAGGAAACTCCTTTTGTATAAATATCTAAGTATTCTTACACAAGATAACATTTTGCATGGAAGTTTGAATGTATAAAACTTGGCATGAAAATACAAGGTATCCATCTCCTGTCTCCACTTGGCATAGTGTGGATGAAGCAATCATTTACTGGCATAGGCTCAGTAAATAAGCTGGCAAGCTTTGAGGTGGGATTTGAGGCATAAGAGGTGTCTCCACAAGCTGAAATCACCACTGTGTGTTGCTTCTGCCCCGCTAATTGGAAGTGTTCCTGTGCTCTTACTGGTCTGTGGTGTTGCTGCTTGATAATTGAACAGAAACCACAGAAGGGCTTTATATTTGTACCTAATGCTCAGTGTGAGTGTGTTCTCTTCTCAGCCTTGCTGTTAGAAAAATAATTTTATGCCTGCATTGTCTAAAATAAAAGACTATATTGCCATCTGAAAAACAGGTAGAAGTGAAACTAAATTAGTTTTTAAGTGCTTTATGTCCTTAAAACCAAAGTTTGCTAAGTACAGTCTTGCATGTGAGATCCACTGGAAATTGTTTTCCTTTCTGAAAAGCTAATGTTTTCAAAGAAAAATGGAAAAGTTTTTTTTTTTTTTTTAATAGTGTGCCTTTACAGAGAACAGAAAAAAACCCATGCAATGTCAGTAAAACACAGAATGTTTCCACTGACAGTTATTCTTGCTAAATTTCTTATTTAACCAAACAGTACCCAAATGAAAAGATCATGAGAGAGCAATTACAAACCAATCACGGTTTGGTTAAGTAAAGAACATGTCTGGATCATCTAATTTTGTGTGTATGATTTGTTAGAACTCTAAAGACATCAGCATAACAGCTCCTGTGCTGGGATCTTGGTGCTGCTGCTGCACTTGGCTGAGAGCTGTCGTTTTTCAGCCAAGTGCCTGTGTCCGTTTGTCTTGGCGCAGAGAACTGCTGGTTCCTGGCGGCCCTGGAAGCCCTGACATTCCACCAGGACATCTTGGCTGCAGTGGTGCCACAGAACCAGAGCTTTGAGAGGAAATACGCGGGCATTTTCCACTTCCGGGTATGGCTGCTCCCCCGGGCTGCAGGAGCTCCTCAGATATCCCCTGCTCTGTTTTGTGTCACACCCCTGCGTAATTTGTATGTGGTTCCCTTTGGCCAGGGGCAAGTGGCCAGAGGGTATCCCAGGCTGGAGAGGAGCCCATCACCCCTCCCACAAAGCAGCACAGGCAGTGAATCAACTGCAAGCCACTGAGGAAACACCTCTGCTTGGCTGCTCTCTCCAGCTGTGTCCTACCCATATTTTAATGCAAACAAAACCCTTTCTCAAGAGTGGCAACGGTCAGCAGGACCTGAGCATATCAGCTCCAATCTTCTACCCCTTTGCCCACCTCCTGGTACAACTCTGCTACCTTGCAGTTAGAAATTCCTTCCCCACAAGTCACCTGTGGCTCATTTCCCTGACTCGTTTTACACCTGGTAGATGCTTTGTTTACTCCTCTGGCTGGGTGGGGTGAGGAACTGGCTCTGTGGGTGAGTCAGCATGTCCCACTGACCCACAGCAGCCTGCTCTGTACCCACAGCTGGGCTATCTTGCCTTTCCTGTTGTTTCAAGGGGAGGTCCCTTCCAAGGGAAACATCAGCTCATTCCTTTCCCCTGACAGTTCTGGCACTTCGGGGAATGGATTGACGTGGTGGTTGATGATCTCCTGCCGGTGAACGAGGCTGGGGAGCTGCTCTTTGTTTCCTCAGTCTATAAGAATGTGTTTTGGGGAGCCCTTCTGGAGAAGGCATATGCTAAGTAAGTGACTCATTTCAAGTTATGCAAATAATCTCTCTAAAATATGTTGGTTGGTGCCTACGCAGTTTATTCTTGTTTATAAATGCATCTCCTAGGCCTTGCTACGTTTTGAGTGTAGTAGATGGCTCTCATCTATCTATTATTACACATAAAAGCTGCCATTGCAGCGGCTGTTATCAAACCTGGCCCTTGAGTTTACATCCAAGGGTTTAGGTGAGAAAACAGCCCTATTGTGGGGGATTGTCCTCTGAGTGTTATCATTGTTTGCAGTGGCTGAATGCCTTCCTGGTAAATATCACAGAGGAGTGGAACACCATAGATAGACATTTTCAAATGTGATTGATTTCCAAAGCCTCCTTTAATGTATTATCAGTGTGAGAAACCTCCAAGGATTTTCATTTTGTAGGTCTGCTGAAGCACTGCACTTTGTTTTGGCAGTTGTTTTTGCTCTCAGTTCCTCGAAGCTGAGGCATGTCACAAATCATATGGCATGGTGAGAGCAGTGGCTTCACTCCAGGGTGTTCTGCCTACAGTGGTAGTATCAGCACAGAGAACAAAGCAGCAAGGCCTAACTGATGGAGTTTGTTAATATTTGGCTGAAATAATCTTTGCAGAGCAGGGAAAAATGCTCTAGTTAACATTGAGAGAAAGATCACCCAAAGGTGAGAATGTTCAGTTATTTTCATTTGGTGTTAGTGTTAGAATGAAAAGGCTGGGCCAAGTTGCACTGGAGTGATAAAGAAAATCAGATTAGAGGCTGAGCTCTCAGGACAGTGTCTCTCAAGGCACTATATCTTAGATACAGCTCAGAGCCTGGTGATAAATTCAGGCAACATTCTCTGAGGCAGAGTTATCAGAGAATTGTGATGGGTATGTTCTCATTACTGTGCAGTCAGGGATGACAGCTAGTGAAGAGTCCCTTTCAAACTATGACCAGTCTTGGAGGCAAGTTTGTAGATTCTCCTCTTCCCAAATGCCAAAAATTCCCTTAAAATGAAACATGAGTTACAGCCTTCCTTTTGCTTTTTGCACGTTTTTAAAAATATTTTCGTTGGCAACCTGTCCTGAACCTGTCATCTGTGATGATGATAACCCAAAGAATATATTGATGTCTTTTTTGCTAGACTCTATGGCTCCTATGAAGATCTGCAGATTGGGCAGGTTTCAGAAGCCCTGGTGGATTTCACAGGGGGTGTCAATACAAGGATCAAGCTTGCAGAAGCTCCTCCTGATCTGTGGGAAGTACTGACAAGAGCCACCTACAGCAGATCTCTCATGGGCTGTCAGACACACTTAGGGGTGAGGCTTAGAGTGGCATGAAATGGCTTTACAGCTAAAAACCTTTCCATTCCCCTTTCCCTCTGCTCAGCTGGTCATTGTGACTCAAAATGTATCAAAGCTGCCACATGTGGCTTTCTGTAGAAGTCACATTCTTCATATTAAACTTGCTCATGGATTGGTTCCCTGATGCTCTCAGCTCCCTGTTGTTATGTTTAGGAACTGGTTTATCTATCAAAGAAATTCTGTTAAATAGGTACCCACTGCATTTTCCCATTTTTGTTAAATAAATTTTCCATTTTTACAGGTGGTGCAGTGAGACACATATGGAATAAAGTTATAGCTCAGGTAGAGACATGGGTCGTTGAGAACATGAATTAAAGTCTTGGCTTCCAAGCTTTATGCTGCCACCTCAGCTGTTGGGAAACTCTACTTTTCTGAAAATCAAAACTAACCTCCTGGACTTCCTTAAAGTGACATGGTCTCTAGCTGAAGACCCACAATTTAGGAAGGGTCATTAACAATCAACCTTGCAATTCCAAGCATACTGAAAAATCTGGCTCTTAGGAGGTTCCATTTATATATTTATTTTCAGTTCTCCTGTTACTTTGAAAGTCATTACTTACATAAGTACAGGTGTCTGGTATTGGTATAAGTATGCTGTATGAGTAGGGATAAAATAAAATGTTTCTTTTCCTTCTCTTTCTTGTATACAGCCAACAAAGGTCCTGAAGAATGGGCTTGTTGCTGGCCATGCCTACACAGTAACTGGTATCAGAAAGGTAAGACCAGCCCAAATGTCCTGGGCCCAGGTTGATTTGGATATCAGCAATTTTTATTGCATTCAAGCATTGATCAGAGCAACTCTAATATCTCCTCCCCAATACTCTTTTCTTAGTCTAAGGCTACAAGAGACTGTGGGCTTTGTTAAGATTCACACTTTAAGTGTGTCCATTTTAATTTGGAGGCCTCGATGTAAAGGACAATTGTTATGGATCAGTGTATATCTCCAAGGGTGGGAATGATTCATAGGGCTCTGCTGACACCATCCCCTAGAAATGCATCTCAGCTGCTAAGAATGAAAGGACTTGCCTTTGGGGCTGCTGGGAGGATGTGCTGAAACTTGGGGATGTGCTTTTTACTTGGGGTAAAAAGCCTTCCTCTGAAGCCAGTGGAGAGGCCATAGGAAGTAAGGATGTAAAGGCCAAAATATGAAAAACTGCAGATAGAAATGTGAGTCAGGGGTGTGGAGTATGGGAACTGCCCTGTGCTCCTGTGCAGACAGTGCAGGGGGACCCCACTAATCTGCAGAAGTACTGTTGGAGTCCCCTTAGGATGTTTGCCCAGAGGTAAGGGACTTGAAATAATACATCCCAAAGAGTAGGAGCTTCTTCCTCCTGAATTGGTGGGTGACTGTCTTGTTCAGCCTCAAGAGGAGGTTGACAAGGATGGCAAAGACTGTGTGGGGCTTTGGACATTTTGCTGAAAGCATGTTCAGTACCTGTAGCAAGAGATACTAGGAGGGGCAGAAGAGATGAGCTGGATGAGGCACATCTGGGTCTCTCACAGGAGGAGCAGGAGGAGTTTGTGTGTGGAGCTTTTCAACAATATGTCTGTCAGTCTGGCTCCTCTGATGAGATGAAAAGCCAGGCAAGCTTAAGGGACTGACCAAGCATGTGGAAATGGTGTGAAGTCAGCTGTTCTGCAGTGTGCTGTCAGCAAACCCCTAACTGGGGCTCTCCTCCCACCACTTCAGGAGGCATTAATCTGTGTGGACACCCATGGGGGCTGCATTGTGCTGTGCCATTGCACTGGAGTACGACTTCCACACAAGTACAAAATGAGCAGATGTTGGAAAGGAAGAGGAATTTACAGTCAAGCCTTTGGATTAGGAATCTGTCATGTCTCTGGTTTCAGTTTAGAATGTAAGATGAAGCACCTTAATCTCTTTGTTGCTGGCATTTAAAGTTGCATGTTCAAAGATTTTGATCATCATACTTGCTGGTATCTGTGAGAAGAAACAAAATTGTTGTTAATATCTGACATAGTACAATGATATAAACCAGAGGAGAACTGCTGAGATCTTGGTAAGCACAATGTTACTGTTTTCTGCAGGTGACCTGTCAATATGGACCAGAAAACCTAGTGAGACTGAGAAATCCATGGGGAAAAATTGAGTGGAAAGGAGACTGGAGTGACAGGTGAGTTTCCAAAACGAAAGGTGTGACACTGAGCAAAGGAAAGGTTTCTTGGAGGAAAGATGCTGCCATCTTCAGGCATGAATTAATGCTGAGGGCAGCAGTAAGATAACACTTGCACAGACCTTCTGGTGTCAAAGCAATGACTCCATGGATTTATATGTCTCCAACAGACAGTGCTGCTGTAGCTGGCCTCACTTCACACATGCAGGCTCAACCAGATCAGTTCTACTTCTCATTTCACTAATGCCAGAGGAAACATAATATGAGCATGAGATGCTGACCACCTTGCTGTGATGTGGAGAGCATGCAAAGGGACAGATAGCTGTGCAGGAGGCTCTAAAAAAACGCCATGTTTCAGGACACAGTTGTTTATCATGGGAGGGCCCAGGGAAATTCTTCCACAGGCTGCAAGGTGTTAGAATTGGATAAGTAGGAAGGAGTTCTCTGTCCTAGCTGCTCAGGTAAATACAGTGGGGCATGAGATCAGAGGAGGTAGTGAGGTAAATGGGCTCCATATTTGCACCTACCTGATTTATTTTTTTTTAATTGGGACCCATGAAAGACAGTGGTTTGCATTCTAGACCATGGGCCACTGTGAACTTGTGTCCTGTTCCTCTTTGAAGTGGAGCATGTTTCTTGCTTCCAAGCTTCACTTCATTCCCTGCACAGGCTGTTTGCTGAGGCTCAGGGCATAGAAAGTAGAGAGGTCATGGGGAATGTGAATGGCTTTCACCTTGTCTGCAGAGCAGTAACTTCTCTGATGCATGTCTGTCACATAATGACAACACACCAGCTGTTCTGTTGAAGAGCATAATGAGCAACATACTGCAGGCCTGCCTTTGAAATGACTCCCAGCTGCCTCTTGTGCTGTCCTAGTCATTCATTCATTATGCCAAACACTCTTCCTATTATGTCTCCTTTAACAGAAAATTAACCAACAAAGCAGGTCTAGATTTTTATATTTTAAATACTTGGAAGCTGTGTGTTCAAGTGAAGGGAGTGGCTGATGGAAATGGAACATTTCTGGCTTCTACTGCAGAAAACTGGACCCATTTAGCTATATCTCATGGGACCCAGGATGGTCATGGAGAGTCTCATGTGGCTGAAGGCATAGTGGGGGATAAATGGAGATATGTAAAAACAGGGATTTGGCCACTTTTCATAGAGGAAGGTCATGTCCTCTGCCTTGAATTTGTGGCCACATTTGGTTAGTCACCTCATGTTCTTCCCCTTAGCTCTTACAAGTGGGAGCTGCTGAGCCCGAAGGAGAAGATTTTACTGAGGAAAAAGAAGGATGATGGAGAGTTCTGGTAATTATTGCACCCTCTTGCTTCTCCCATCTCCACCAGCAGCCCTGGGGCAGCACCTGGAGCTGCACATTGCCACTTAGGCCAAGGCTTAGGTGATGAGCTTTAGCCTGTGCTCCTCTCTGCTTGATGCTGTGAGAAGCAGTGGCTGTGCTGGCATGGAATGCACTGCTCTTCATGCAGGAGTGAGGGACAAGCAGGGCATTGCTCGGTCACCTGGGGCTGCTGGAGATAAAGGGCAGCCCCAGGAGCTTTTGTCCTGCCTCCTTTTTATTTTATTTTTTTTTCTTCTTCTTCTTTTTTTATTTAACCATAGCTTCGGGAAGCTCCTGTTAGTCTGCGGTTTCTCCCCGGCTTTTGCCACGAGGTGGCAATGTTGCCGCCCCTGTAATTTCATTGCACTCCCTTTGCTGGCGAGATTATTTCATTCTCTGTTTCTCCTATCATTTGCTGAAGTTTTAGTCGTGCATTAGCTACTCCTAGAGGCTGCTGTGGAAGCAGACGCTCTCTTCTTTACTGCCTAATAAAATATGAGCATTACCATATGTAACACAGAATGGTGTGGCTCCGAAGTTCCCCACTCCCTTTTCTTTACATTTTATGAGCCATATGGACTAAACTAAACTGCTGACAAGATGTCTCTTGGCACTCTTTTCCCAGGATGTCTCTGCGAGATTTTAAGATCCATTTTGTAGATCTGGTGATCTGTAAATTAACTCCAGACCTGATGAGCCAGGAAGATGGCAAAAAGTGGATGTACTCCTTGAAGAGTGGGAGATGGGTTAAAGGAAGTACAGCAGGAGGAAGTCTGGGATTCTATAACGGTGAGGGGTGCTCTTTTGGATAACTCTGACTTTTGGATGTTCTGCTGGTTCAGTTAACAGCTTCTTATAACCTCTTAACATAAAATTGATGACAGAAACATGCACTTCCTGTTTATGCCTCCACACAAACATCAGAAATTAGCAGCTGAAGGACTTTGACTGGCTTCTGCTATCACAGAAGATGCACTGCTTGCAAACATAGGGCAGTGGGCTGATTATAGCATGAAATAAGCTTTAGGATCCCAGGATCAATTGCCAGCACTGATCTGCTCTAGGGCATTAAACTTGTCTGTTAAAATTTGCATCCTCAGCATCTCCAGGGAGTGTGTTTTAAGTAAAGTGAATAAAATAGTCAGAGGCTCAGCTCTTCTGGAAGCAGAGCAGGTGGAGTCTAAAGTCAGCTAGCCTATACACCAGGGCTGAGAGAGGAATGGTGATACATTTATAAACAAAATGAGCTCTTAGTTGCATGTAAGCAGAAGTGTAGTTCCTTGTTCATGGGTCTTTCTCCTATCTTAGATAGTAGTTGCACTGCTAAACTTGTAAACTGCACCTTAAAATCAAATTCCTGTGGGGTCTGGAGATCCAGACAACCTGGATTGCCAGTCCAGTGGGAGGACTGGCAATCAATTTTGTGATGGAAAATGACATCAAAATGTTTTTCTTATTTTACTTAGGCAACTTTTGGATGAACCCTCAGTACTGGCTGAATGTGCTGCCAGCTGAAGACAGCAAGAAGAGCCCAAGCACGTGCAGTGTGGTTATATCCCTCATGCAGAAACACAGCACCAAACACCGGAACCGAGCCCCTCACCTTTTCATTGGATTCTTACTCTATAAGGTGCAAAGAATTGCTTTGCTTTTCTTGCTCTCACCAAACAGGAGAACTTCCAGCCCATGTAGATTGTAGTGCTCTGCAGGCCAGGAGTTTTTGTGGTGTGCAGAGTGATCTCTGCTCTTTCCTCCTGCCTGTGCTCAGTCTCCTCACACATCATGGCTGGGCTCCCTGGGGCTCTGTGCCCTGCTTGCTGCCTCTCCAGCAGGCTGTGTGTCACCCTTCAGAGCAGTGAGAAGGGTCTTTTGCTTCAAAGCACATTGGGATTTATTTTGCTGCCTCTGAGGGTATGTGCAGTAGCTGGAAGAGGGTGTCAGGAGCCCCCTTACTTTGGGATAGGAAGAGCTCTGCCCTCAGGTTATTTCCAACCATGGTAAAATTGTGCCTAAAAAGTGTTCCTAGTATGATGTGGCAGCTGCTCATGTGTGCATACTGCACTCCCCATATACCCAGAGGTGAGTGGATATCACTAGGAGTGAGAGTTTCCTACCTTCAATTCTCTGCTTATCTGAGTACCTCGAGGGCCACTCTTCTCCCTTGAACAGAGCCACAGGTCTGGTTGCTGCTGTAAGCTTGCCCAGTTATGGAGAGGTGACTGTGGGGAACTTTGGGTGGAGGGGCTGAGGTTTCTGAAGGCAAAGACCCCATAGAGATGTTTGTAGCTGCTCTGCTTCCCAGGAATGACTTGGCTGTGTTTGGTGAGGCACAGAGCTCCTGACTGACAGGTGCTGTTTCTTTTCTTCCTGCAGGTGGGCCTACAGGTGAGTCCCTTGTCACCACTGCTGCCTGTTTTGTCTGAGGGACCTGGGCTGGCACAGCTGTTAAGACAATACTGAATGTGGTGTGTTTGCCTTTGTTCCTTGGCTGACAGTGAGTGCCAGTATTGGAATTCAGTGAGGCACAGCAAGGCAGAACCATCCCCTGACTCTACTGAAAAGCAGCCATGTCAGGAGAGCTCCTTGGCCTTGAGAGTGGGCATTAGTGTTTTGGTAGTCAGAGCTGCCTTTCTGCAGCTTTCCAGTCTTGACATGAGGTTGGAAAAGAGCCTGTGCCCCATGGGAGTCAAAGATCTCCTGGGGAGCTCAGGTTCCTGGCTGGCTGATGGTGCAGGTGTTTTCAGCTTCCTCAGGTCAGCTGCATTTCTAGCATTTTCTTTATCCAAGAGCCTTTGGGACCTGAGAAAGGGCCCTGGAACTTAAATCCTGATTAAGTCCCGATTTTGGCTCTCACCTCAGAGGTATATTTAAAACAGGGAAAGATGTAGCTCATATTGTCTTAAAAGGGCATATCTTCCACTCTGTTACTACTCAAATGAGAGCACACCTCTTAAATGAGAAAGTGGGCTGGCAAAGAACTAGTTTGGGTATGTTATATGGGCAGCACAATTGTGCTCCTAGTTATTGTAGACCCAGCATGGTAACCATGAGGTAAGATACCACTCCTTCCTGACTTAAATATCTTGGGCACTATCAGGATTACCTTCAAGGTAAAATTTCTGGTGGAGGGCGTCTGAGTGTGGCCCCAGGACAGTGCTCTGCCACACCTGAGTGGGAATGGGGGCAGCCAGGACTTCAATTTCAGGTTTGTAGTAGTTGCCAAGATCAATACAGAGAGATGGCAAGCTGAGAGCATCTGAGGTATTGGAACTGCTGTCAACAGAGTATTGACTGGAATATAAAAACTTTGAATTTAACATAAGGGGCATGAGGAGGAGTAACCCTGAACCCTTCATAAGAAAGATTGCCCTATTAGTAAGAAAAATACTGGCAAAGGAAGAGGAATAGCATCTCCCCATGAGGCTGCACAGTAAAACGGCTAAATGTTTTGAGGAACAGCCAAGATCAGAAGGTGACAGTAGTTTTAGCTAGCAGGATTATTTATTGGGCTTGGTACTGGGCACTCAGTGGCATTAAAATTAGTTTCATGTTGCCTGGATCAACACTTTATCCATCATCCTGTGGCAGAAAAGGGCCTGCAGAGCAAAGAGTGCCAGACAGATCAAGGACACTTGCATGAAGTCAGGATGAGGGCTTAGGTTGCTCATGCAGTATGCTCAGATCGCAGGTCTTCTGAAAAATCCTCTGCTACCAGATCCCTTGTGCAAAGGACAAGCTGGGGACAAAGTGTGTGGTCCCTGTGGGAGAAGAGGTGTTCTGGCTAGTGAGGGGCAGTCTGTAGAGCTCCTGCCTGCAGCCATTTTAGCCCATATGGCAAAGACTTTTGCAGAAGCCAC
Source organism: Zonotrichia leucophrys gambelii (assembly GCF_028769735.1). Lineage (NCBI taxonomy): Eukaryota > Metazoa > Chordata > Aves > Passeriformes > Passerellidae > Zonotrichia > Zonotrichia leucophrys. Next base: position 100,004,836 of record NC_088172.1, read on the forward strand.
ATTGACAGGAACAGCTCCTCGTCCCTAGTTCTTGTTGCTGTTACTTACAAGTAGTGTAAGGTTTTTTTATAAGTTGCAGGAAGCCCAGTCTTTTGCCATATTAGTATAGGGCAAGTGTGGCATTCACATTCTCTGAAAAAATCCCTTCACCCAGGATTTTCTCCTGGGAAGCTGAGAAGCCTCAGAGAAAAAGGAAAGCAATTCTTATCTCATTTGCTTCTCCTGTGTTGTGCTCCTTTGGAATGTGTTTGGAGATTGTTTACCCACAGGTGATTGTTTCATTGGATTCTGATGTGAATTGTTTTAACTCTCTGACCAATTGGGGCCAAGCTGTGTCAGGACTCTGGAAAGAGTCATGAGTTTTTATTATTATCTTTTTAACATTAAGTATCTTTTCTGCATTCTTTAGTATAGTATTCTTTAATATAATACAGTATTATAAAGTAATAAATTAGCCTTCTGAGAATATGGAGTCATGTTCTCAGCAGGCTAATTCATGTCCATCATGAACATGGAGTCAGATGCATCATTGCTGCCTTGGTCAGGGCATTCCCTGTGAATACAATAGGCAAGGGTGCTGCATAGTGAGAACCACCATGTCCTGGGAAGAGACTGAGTCCTTTGGGCTCTGTTACCTGCTTGTGCTGTAAAACAGGCTGAGATGTGAAGGCAGGCTGGCTGTGCCCTGCCCATGAATCCTCCACACCTTTTGTCCACACGTTCAGCTGTGGCAGAACACGATTCCCTTACCTTTCTTCCCTGAGCAGTACCAGGAGAGCAACAGAAAGCTGCCCCCAGGTTTCTTCACCCGACATCAGCCTGTGAACAAGCACCAGGTTTTCCTTGATGAGCGGGAGGTGACTCATGACTTCCATCTGGAGCCTTGTGTCTACGTCATTGTCCCCTCCACCCTGGAGCCTCAGCAAGAGTCTGAGTTCATCCTGCGGGTTTTCTCCAGGAAGCACGTCCTTCGGTGAGATGCTGCTGCCCCTCATTCCCTGGGAAAGTCTGGTCTTTCTACCCTAATGGGAGCAGCAAAACTTAACTCTGCAAAAAGCAGCACAGCCTCTTTCAGAGAAGCTGGCTCATCCTGCCAGGATTCTCGGTGGTTGAAGCACTGGGTTTGGCCTTATCCTTTCAAAAAAGGCTGAGATAGGCCCACACAATCCTTGCAGCATGGGCATGTTTGAGACTGTGAGAAGGATAAGAGCTCTTTAGCTTTTTAGTTCCATTAGTTTGCCAGGAACTCCCTGCTGGCAATGCTAGGATGGTTGCTTGTACAGAAATGGGTGCTTTGGATACTTCAAATGCCAGCAGCTTTTGGGGTCCTGTGTGGATATGTGGCCTTGCCTTACTGCAGCTGTAACACCAGAGAATAAAACACACAACAAGAGCAGGTTGGGGCCCCATCCAAGGAAGAGGAATGACACTTGTGGTGAGACACACAACTCTGAGATTTGTCCTTAAAGTGTCTGCTTTTTTACATCTCCAGGGAAATGGGTGGGAACACGAGCTTCACGCTCTCTAAGGTGAGTGGGTGTGAGGGAGTGGGGGTCTGTGGTTCAATCTGCAGCTCTGAATGTTGGGTTTTTACTGTTGCTCTGCCCTAGAGGAGAGGCTGAGTGAGAATGTCAGTGCTTGTGCTGCAGCACTTGAAAGTACATTTTGGGTTTACAGATAGAATCCTTTGGACCAAGGGGTCAGATGCAATCAAATGTGGGGGACAGGTAAAACTTGAGACAGCTTAGTTGCCCTGTTTGCAAACTTCTTTTAATGACACCATCTTGCTTGCTCTGAAGTCTTCCCTGTTAATGGCTTTTTGGAGACTCATGGTCCATTCTTGCACTTCTCCCCATCCCTTTCAGGCCTTAAACATTTTGGAGACGTGATGGGACCTTAGCTCTACTACTCCCATGCAATGGCCTAAAGGTTATTTTCAAAAGAACTGATCTCAGTGGCAGTGCATGCACATCTGCAGCTTGTGCTAGGAAATTTATGGCATAGTCTGTTCCCCTGGCAAAACCAGGGCCTTTCCTGCCTTCATCTCCTCTGTTGGGCTGTATAAAGCAGAACAGAGACCCTTCTCTCACAGAGTGAGCCCCATGCTTTGCACAGCTTGGGGTGGGGTGAGATGAATATTTCTCCCCACTAAATGCTATCTGAGTATTTCTCTCCAAGAAATAGCAGTTTTGTAATGTAGGGAGGTATCTTAGCAATGGGCTGTATTAGTGGTGTAACATTGATTGCAGAGGTGGGCAGAGGGTGGAAGGGGCAGGGAATGGAATGGAATGGAATGGAATGGAATGGAATGGAATGGAATGGAATGGAATGGAATGGAATGGAATGTCTTGCTGGGAAAGCATCTTTAATAATTTGGTTGACAATATTTTTCTTCTGCAAGTTAATGATTTTTTTTATATCCTAAAGGAAATTGTTGATAGGTATGAAGGCAAGATTTGGGAGGATTTCTTCACAAAGCATTTTGAACAGGTAAGTGCTTGCTTGAGTAAACTCCTCCAGAGCTATTATGTAGCTCTGTGAAAGTAAAAGCTTGTGGATGTGTGGGGAGCAGAGAGGGGCTGTGGAGAGGAGGTTGGACTCTGTGGACAGTGATGACTCCACACAGCAAATCTGCCTGTGAAGCTTGGCAATGTGAAGGCATTGAGACAGGCACACTACTCTGCACAACAGGGAGTCAGTGCCTGGAACTTAATGTGAATGTGACAGTATCAAGAGGCTCAAAAGGCATTAGGAAACTGATGGGTCGAAGGTCCATAAACAAATGCTAAAGGACTGAGCAGGTATGTACCCTCTAAGATCACTTTTCCAACAGGGAAACAGCAGAATGGACTACAGAAGCTGACCAGGTTCACATGCTCTCCCTAAACATTAATTCCTGTTTTCTGTATTGGGGACAAAGTGATGGGCTGTGTGGCTCCTTCCTATCCTTTGGGGAAAGCTGTCTATTAGAGAACACCCCTGAAATATTGAACCTTGTCTCACACATAATTCATCACAGTTGGATGGCAACTAACCTGCTCTGAGATGTGAAATAGATATCAGGTGTCCTATCATCTTTTCCCCCTAATTTTCCTAGTGAAATATTATCCTTGCTGTCAAAGATTCTTTTTAGTGATTTCTCTGGCCTGATTTGGGATGGAGCTGACCATCAGGGATCCCACTGACTGTGATGAGGGATGCAAGTGTTTCACCTCTCAGAAAAGGTCATTGTATTTATTTAGCATCATACCCTGCATTTGGCAAACACAGTTTCACAAAAAACAGATTTGCACTTTTAATAGGAATATCTTGAAGGAAGCTGTTACTAAAAACGAGGAATGCTTTCACTTTTTGCCCCTTGTTTAAGATTTTGGATTTGAGAATGGTGTGGCTTTGATGTGCTAGAGATTGCCACATACTGTGAGGTGCTGGTCCTTTGCTGTCAGGATGTCCAAGTACACACAGAGCACCTACTGCCATTTCTGAAGGCATTACCCTGGCATCTCTCAATGTTCTGAAAGCAGGTTTTTATTTTTGAAGAGTGACATTTAAAAAAACCCTCCAAACAAATGATTGTCACAGCTTCTAAAAGTTTTATGAATTTTAGTATGACAAGGGGGAGGGGAAGTCTCTGCTTTGAAAAGTTTGGGGAGAAGTATTCCAAAGTTTCAGGTTGGTTTGTTTGTTTGTTTATAAATGATAAAAGGGGAATGTTTGAAGCAGATGTCTTGACAGTGTGCTTGATGGGACAGATGGCACCAGGGCTGAAAGGCCTGAATCCTCACTCAGTGGAAATCTGCACTGCTCTGTGTGGAGCCCTGAGAATTTAGCCCAGAGCACACTGCAGCTCCTGCAGGCTCAGAATCTTGTCATATTCAAAGGGAATCTTTTATATCGATTTTCACAGTGGCTGGAGTGGGGCCAGAAAAGCAGAGAATGAAGATGGGGCATGCTGGGAAAACAAAAGAGGGAGAAAAGTGATTTAATACTTAGGGAGGAAAAAACCTAAAATTCTCTTCCATATCACAGAATCCTGAAATAAATGCTGTTCAGCTCCAGAGGATCTTGAATAATATATCTTGGAGAAGTAAGTGCTGAGAAATAATGTTTCTGTAAAATAAGCTCTCTCAGAGAAAAGCTTCAGCTTCTGTATCTATTGCTTGAATTCTGGGAAGAGAAACTGGCTTCAGTCTGACTGAACTGACTCTTCTGATGCCATGTTAGATTTCCAGAGCAAAAGGATTTGCTGGGGTGTGAATCAATATGGCAGAAATGTTATGAGCAGAGCTAATCTAGTTTGAATTTCAACAACTGAAATAATGAGGAAGGAGAGCAAGCATGGATGCAGATTCTTAATTTGGCCTCCAAACCCAGCTTGACCTCAGCTTTGATTCTGAAACTCTGTCTCATTTCAGCCTGTGCCACTGTCTCAGCCTCAGCAGCACCAAAGTAGAAGATGTGGAATTCCTGGTCTGTAGGAGTTGGTGTGGTGGAGAAGGGTCTTGCCTTTAATTTCATGTGCTTGGTGCATGCTGCTGCTCCTGTTTACTCCTCCCTGCTGTGCAGGCATAGGGCTGCCCCTTGCTCTGTGTGTGGGGGACAGGATGAGGTACAGGTGGGAACCCATGTCTGTGAGAGCCAGGTGAGCCCTGGGCTGGTCCCTCTCACGTGTGGCATCACTCTGCTGGGGGCAGCCCAAAGCCCTCCACAGGTTTGTAATTTGGACTTGGAAACAAATAACACCACCTGGGCAGCAGTGAGGCATTGCAGTGGCTGTTCTCTCTGGACAATGACAGTGAAATTACAGATATAATGATGAATACAGATGTTTTTCCTGGTTTCTTTACTGGTAACAATCAATATGCGACATAGAAAATGCTCTGTCCAGCCATTACAGGCAACAAAGAAGATGGTCAAAAGAGTGATGTGATGCCTTTTTCACTTAAACTGAATTTGATATTACGCTCTTTTCTGCAAAAGTGGGCAAGGGTAGTTCTTCTGTCTTTATAAACTGACCCACTGGCACTGTCTTATCTGTGAGAAAACAATATTGAACAGGGAGTCTTTACTTTTAATAAATTATTGATTTTAAGAATTATTTTCAAATCTTTACAGTACTTGGTTCATATTTACTAAACAGGGCTATTACATTATTAAAATTATTAATAATAATAATAATGTGACTTCCTGCAGAGAAGGGATTGGTGAGTTATGGTTCTGCCCCTTACTCAGTGGAAGGGGCAGACCAACTGTAATCATGATTTGCAGTGAGATTAGAGCCTATTTCTGTTCATGTAAGTTGTATATGAACCAGGAATGCTAAGCTTTGAGGCAACAGCATGTTTTCAGCAGTGCCTGTACTTTTAATTATATTAACAGAGCTGGCAGCGTGTCTGTGAAAGAGAGGGAGAGAGAGATGCTCAGTACAAGGGTTTCAATTAATCTGCAGTGCTGTTCCCCAAAGCTCTTCAGGTCAAGTGACTTTGCTCAAGGTCATGCAGTAAATTCTGTTTGGGATTAGAGCTTTGGATGTCCTTTTCCTTCCATTTTCTCTAATAGCTGGAGATAGTGTACCATATTTCATTCTATATTACATGCCTGCAGGGAGCTCATATTGGATTTTCTGAGACTAGTAGAATCCATCCTGTTGCCTCATATTTTTATCATCATAAATGATACATCTTCTCAAGTGGGTGTAACGTTTCACAAAGGCTTTGGGGCCTGAGCCCTCTCAAGTAAGGGGGGATTTTGTGAGTCCATTTTTCTGAGAGATGTCCAATGACTCCCCAAACCAAATTTTTTTTTCTCTCTCCAGATTTCCAGAGTTTTCGCCTGAATTTCAGTCTGGATTCCTGCCAGGGTATCTTGGCACTCCTGGATGTATCCTTGCCATGAGTGATACTTCTGACTCATATAATACTTTACCAGAGCATTATTTCTTAGGCCAGACTGGGTGTTACTGTGATTTCTTTACCACCAGGACATGGCCCTGCCTATTGAACTTCTCACCCTCCATAATAACAGTTCAGCTGTGACAGAATGGAGCTGCTTTGGGAAAGGGTTGATTCCTGCTGCTTCTAAAATCAGCAGCCAGGTTTCCTTTGACTTTAGTGGGATGAGGATCAAGTCTATAAATAGGCACATGGGCTAAGAAATCATTATTCTCATATTATAATTGCATGGGTGTTATAGTGGCTGTAAGTTTTTGGTTTGTTTGGGTTTTTGGTTTGGCTTATTTTTTCTTTTTTTCATTTTTTAATATATGTAATGGTTGCTTTCTAATGCTTGAGATGTTTTGACCTTAATGCCCCCACTAAGCTGAATGCCACTGGCACACTGAGTATCCAGGAATTCAGAGTCCTGTGGAAGAGGCTGCTTTTCTATTTGGTATGGCAGTAATTTCTATGCTCCTTTTCAATACCTCCCTACTCACAATCCCTTTGATGTCACCTGCTGGGTTTTGGGTGCTTTGGTTTGTTTAAAAGTACTACCTCACCCCACAGGAAGTTTTCCAGAAGAGAGACACCAAGAGATCAGGGAAGCTTGACCTTGTGGAACTGCACGCAGCTGTACAGGAGACAGGTGAGCCCACAGCATGTCTTGGCAAGTCTCATCTTCTTGCTCATGGAAGCTGAAGAAAAAGCACAGGGCTGGGAAACATCTTGATAACTGTGTGTAGAGCTCAGGAGGAGTGGAAAACATTATAGTTTGCATGGCCTTGGCTGTGTCATCTTCCTTCTTTAGCTGGGTCAACGCGGCTGAAAGTTACTTTGCCATGTGACAGGCTGCCCACTCTTTTCTCAGTGTGGTCTCACACTGAGACTTGTCTGAAACAGAAGTGTCTGCCTATTTGAGATCCAATTTTTAAAGCCCTTCCTGTGTGTTGCTAATTGAATTTTAAAAGATTTTGTGGGGTTGTGGGGATGCAGGAGGCCAGATCTAGCTCCTATTAAATTGCTGCTTCTGCTGAAAACGACAGCTCAGGGACCAAAACTGGAAGTGTGAGACTTGCACGGAGGCTAGATTGTTGCTAGACTTCACTAATGCAGTGTCTGAGGCTTGATCCAGAAATGGAAGATGATCCATATGGGTCCAAATACTGGACTGAGCTCTGCTGCTATTACTGGGCACTGTGTGGGGGCTGGAGCTCAGTCTTGTAGCTTCCTTTGCATATTTACACCTTAAATATCATTCCTCTTTTTGGTGCATGTTCACCCAGCTCATCTGAGTCAGTGAAAGCACAGTGAGAAACCTGGGCAGACCTCTGCTAAAGCAAACTAAAATCCCAGGCCATGAATAGAGAATGCTTTTGTTCCTTGTAAATGCTGCTGCTGCTGCCTGACGTTGGGACTGATGCTTTCTGTATGAGCTTCCTCTGGATTTTCTTTTTCATCTCCTTTCCTACCCTCTTGGGAATATTGCTCCTAAATCCAGCTGCTGCTATTACCCTCATTTCCTATGATCAAAAGAGGCCTATTCGTATTTTATTTCAACTCTGGAAGGACTGTAAGTATAGGGGAGCAGACCCCAACCCTTTCAAATTTAGAGAAGATATCTTCATGTAGAAATCTCATTTGGGCTGGCTAATATTTGATTATCTTAGGCCAGGCTTGAAAAACAAAGCTGTTGGAGAAGGGATGAAGACCATTCAGTTGTGCCATCTCATTCTGTGTTCTTTCCCCCCCCCCCCATTTTATGTAGGCATTTCACTCAGCAATGAAGTCTGTAATTTGATGGCAATCAGATATGGTGACCCTGACTTACAGATCAGTTTTGAGAGCTTTGTTTGCTTCATGCTTCGAGTGGAGATCATGGGAGGTGAGGCTGGTGCTCGGTGTCTGGCCAGGCAAGCTGGGCTCCCAGCTCTGAGCCATGGCCCCTCTGATGCTGTTCCCACTGGCAGTAGCAAGGGGGAAAATTTCAGGACTGGAATTCTGAATAAAGCAAGAGTAATCAGTTTAAAGCAAGGGACAGATACAGAGGAAGCCAAGTTCTCTCTTTACCTCCCCAGCAGTCCCTTCCTACAGACATCCAAGCTGTACACATCAGTGATTCAGCTCTCTGCACATTTGCACTGGCCTTCTGTAGGAAGAGGAAATTACAGACAAAAACTTGTTTTCCATGAAGACAACCTTGAAATGCACCTTTTCCAGGAAAAAGAAAGCTTTGAAATATGTCTTTGGTGGGCTGCAGTTTGATGATGAAAGAGCTGATAGTCAGGCCATGCTGCAGACACTTAGCACTTGTCTCATAATTGTAGTGGGTAAGGTTGGGACCCACCAGCATTTTGGGGTTTTACAGATGGATGGGCAGACAGTAACATGCCTGACTTTATTCAGCTGCTCCCAGTGTTCCAGCCTTCAGGGATTTCCAGGGACAGAACAGAGAAGCTCTGCACTTGGGAATAGCCTACAAACTCTGCCTTTGGGGTTTTTCCTGAGAACAGTGCCTTGGCTGTGGTGATGTCTTGGCTGCCAAGTTAATGCTCCTTATTTGCTTTTTTTTGCAGAGGCCTTTCGCAACTTAACCCAGGATGGCAAAGGGATTTACCTCCGGGAATCCGAGGTAAAGCCCACCCCTGACTGGCACTGCAGGTCCCTCTGTTCCATGTGGCACTGCATGGTTTATTCTGTAGCCTTGAAAAAGGTATCTTTGACCAGGGCAGGTTACAAACAAGGAGGTTCAGGCTTCTTAGTGTCCTGCTTTATTATGGCTTCTATTTCTTCTGGAGGCAGAATATCTTCAATGCCCCAAAGTCCAGTCTAGGTGTGAATATGACAGGGCTTTCACAGGGATGGATTATTTCAACCCCCTTTCCATATCATTTTCAGTGGATGATGATGACACTTTATTCCTGAAGCAATGCTGTAGAGGAGGAGACAACCAGACCTGAACCAGAATGAGGAAGGCTGCCTTGTTTCAACTTTTTACTTCGTATGAAAAGTCTTCCTCAAGCAGACTTAACATGATAACCACAGACTTGGTGAAGTTTTACTGATTAATGTATTTATTTTGAGTCCTATTTCACTTCAGACAACCCTACTGAAGAGAGACCATTGGATGCCAATTGCCATGAGTGCACAGTGTGACACCCTGGAGCGTGGTGGCTGAGTTTTTGGCGTCACCAACTTCATGCTGAAGTAATGCTGCTGTTATAGGCACACAGTGTGGCAGTGCCCAAAGGCTGTGCTTGGTGGTGGGGCTCTTAAATCTGGGAGGGAAAAGGCCCTGTCCTGAGTAACTTGTCACCTGATAGAGGGATCACAGTTCTGTAGCTGCTAGGCCCATGATAGAGAGCTGGAATCTGTGACATTCTGAGAAAGAAGGGGTGAAGACTCACACTCTTCCCTAGCCCTGACTTGGAAAGGGGATTTGCAAGCATTCAAAGCATCTCTTTTGCTTTTATCAGTTAACATAGCCCTATTGAAATGGCCCTAATTTGATTTGACCAAGTGATGAGCTGACCCTCCAGCTGTTTGTTGTATGTTGATTGTATTTATTTGATGATTGTATTTATTTCAGAAAGGCAGTGAGTTTTCTCTGCAGATTGAAAAGTACAGCACAGTGAAAAGTAAACTGATCCCATATTAAGAGACTGGCAGGGAATGAATGTTCTCAGTAGGGTAATATCAAATACAGGATCTGTCTGATAAAATATTTGGATATTTATTTTCTATAGGGTGAGCGTGTGTGTGTACTTCTAAAGGATGCAGGTAAATGTAGGCTGTAGCTAATTAAATAGTACAACCCAGGTGTATGGCTGTGAGCAGTATTAGAGAGCATGGTGTAAGTGGGACTATTCACATCAAAATCCATGAGAGAGTTACTTGATGCATCTGTCTGTAGGATCCTTTTCCACTTTCTTATCATTCATTTATTTGGGCTGGAAATTTCCACGCTAAGTGACTGTTACAGGTTGCTGCTTTGATTTTTTTCTTTTTTTCCCCCCTTTTTTGCATTCCTGTAGACAGCTCAATTGAGGCTCTTTTACAGTGCACAGCCTAGTCTGGGTCTGGGTGCTAAATGAAACAGAGCTCCAATGGGAATGAACATGTAATGAAAGATCACACTCTAATACCTTTGTAGGAAGGAGTTATATTAAGCTTGCATAGGCAGCCTTCCCTCTGGCTTTTGGTGACTTTTTAGGTGCTTAATCTCATAAATATTTTTTCAGAGTGCATGTGATATTCAGGAATGAGGTGGACTGTGGGTAAGAAAGTAAACTTGGGCATGGCTGAGCTCAGGGATGTGCTCACCACTGCACTGAGGCCTGAGCAATAGCATAAGCATATTTATAGAGGAACTCCTTTGCATATAAGTGTTCCCAGTCAGGAGGCATTAAGCAGTAAAAACAACAGCATGCACTTTATTCCCCAGAACAGTCTGTTTCTAAGCAATATCATTTTCATCCTGTTTTTTATGAGAAAACTGTTAGAACCAGATAAATAGATGGCTGTGTTGGTACTTGTTTATTACAGATGATATATCTATCATCTATTGGGAGCGACCTGCTGTGGAGTCACAGGGTTCAGTCTGTGGGGTGGAGCAGAGCAGGTTGGAGGGAGCAGGGACACCCAGGGCCCCTGGAGCAGCTCTGTGTCCCACTGGGCTCCCAAAGAGGCTCCCGAGGAGGCTCCATCATCAGCTCCCCTCTCAATGCACGTCTCTGTTTCCTTTTGTGACTAGCAGCTGAACATGATGGTGCAAACTAAATTAGCCTGATTTAATTTGCACTCAGCTCAGCAGGGGATGTTATAAACACTGATTTACTGTGTGCAGGAGCAGCGTTGGGAGAACCGAAAGCGTTGATTGAGGGAGCGTAGGTCCCGCTTTTCTCAGCGTGTTTTGGGAAGGATGGTCCCTGTCACCCGTGGGAGCATCCAGGGGATCTGTGTGAGTGCAGAGTGTTCACAGCAGGCTCTGTTGGACACGATGGGAGGGAAATCTCTCAGTCCCAGCTGGGTTTGTTGCACATTTAGGGCTGGGAGTGTGCTGGACGTGGCTCCGCCACAGGCTGTGTGCAAAACTGGTGCAGGACACCCAGTTTCACGTTGCAGTTCATTTTAATGTTGTACACATTGTTTTTTTCTATCAGGTTTTGTACTTATTTACTTCACACCTCTTTAATGCAGAGCGATGTAATTGCAGGGAGATTATTTTGCTATTGATTACTTGATCCAGGAAAGAATCAGAATTCATCCATGCCATGAATCACTAAGCATTTGCAGCAATAAACTTTATTGAGCCATGTGACTTGCTGTTACAGAATTGTAAAGAATCCTTTACTGGAATGATTATACCAAACCATGTACAATTCAAACTGAATTATCTGGCTCACAATAAAATGTTTTTGGCAAGGGCACCTACTCGGACACTGTGAAGCTTTTATATTGCTAACAGAATAATGTTTTCTGGGCAATTCTGAAGATATATTACTCCTCATTTTCAATGTGCATTGTGAAAAAAATGGTCTGAAATGCTTCTGAAGGATGCATTCGTTTGTAACCACAGCATTTTCAGGGATGCTGAGCTGTGCAGTGGGTGGTATTGCTCTAGCAGAAATGAAAGAAAAGTGGGACTATGGCTTGAGACTAGTATTGCTAATAAAAGTCCTTTTTGAAAAAGGCAGGTGCAAGAATAGCAAATAATGTCTGGAGTGGGAAGAGGAGATGGATGGTGAGGTATATTGTAACAATAAGGCTGAGATGAAATTGAAAGGAACTAATCAACCCTTTGCAAACAAAGTCTTCAGCTAGAGCTTATTGCTGCAAATACACACACCTGAAGTATTTCATGTTTCCTGGATAGAGCTGGTGTGCATGTTGAGGGTACAGCAGGTACCAGTCAGCCTCACTGCTCACGTGCATTCTGCATGATCAGGGCTTCTGTCTAGATGGCAACAGGACAGGCTCCACTCTCAAACCTAACAGGACTCCAAAAGATCTGAGACTTACAGGAATGACAAGCAAAGCTGGAGAGGTCGTGGCTACAGTGAAGAGCTGTGGCAGTTTTAGGCAAAAAGGGGAAGAGTTGTCCTCTGGGGACAAATAACCACAAGGCAAATCACCCCCAAGGTCATGGGCTCTTGTCCTTAGGCAGCCAGGGATGGCCACCCTAGAGATACCAAGCTGGCCCAGGTTTGAGATAGAAATTCACGAATTGAGTATTTCTGCCTTTCTGGGTCACAATTAAATGCTGTTGGGACACTGCATTGTAATTCTCTGTCTGAGGTCACACCTTGCCTTTTACCCATTTTACAGTGGGGCCACCAGGACTTCTGCCTTACTAAAAGCACATTGCAATCCTTTGCTAAGAGGCATTCTGTTCATGCACGTGGCTACTGCACTATCAAAGCTGTCCAAGCTGTGTCAGCAGGCTTTGATCACACCACAAGATGCTCTGTGTGGAATGAATAATGTTGCTTTGGTTTTGATTATTAAGCAGTACATGTAATCCTAACTCCATGACCCACAAATGGACCTCTAAAGGGCAAGTTGTCATTGGATTGGCACCATAAAAATGAGAACTTTTGAAGCTTTTGGAAGGAAAAGCCTGTTTGCAGGGGCAGATGGTGCCTGAAAATTCTCCACAGTGCAAAGTGTCCCACTAGTGCTGACGCCTTTGTATGAGGCAGTGGTGGGATGAAGAGACAGCATGGAGACATGGAGTCAAAGCCACTGCTCAATCCTAGTGTCCACCAGTCCTCAGTCACCCACTCTCCAGTTCTACACCCCACCAGGAGACTCAACAATGGGATTTCAAAATTTGCAAACCTAAAGTCTTCTTTAATTTCCTCTGTGAGCTGTTCAGGTCAATGTTTCACAGAAGGCTGTGGAGACTTTTCTCCTAAAGTTAGTCTTGCTAGATGCTGGTTGAATGCAAACCTGTGCTCCAGTGTGGAAGAGGGTGAAAAGCTGGAGTGTGATACAGAGGAATGATATTTTCATCATTATTCAGAAAACTGAAGGGCAAAAATTCCCTTTGTTAATATTTGCAGTGCCGGGGGAGAAAGATCAGGTCCCCTGGGTGATGGCTGCTATGTGACACAAGAGCAGGACTTGCTATTTACTTAGAAAATAAATACTTCTGCAGTTCCCAGTGGGAGTGATCTGTATTCAGCCTGGGGCTCTGTTAAGAGATAAGATTTGACCCGACCTGAGCCTCCTGAGGTCCTCCTGCCTTTGCATACCCCAGCATGGCTGCTCTGTAATCCTCCTGCTGCTGGGAACTGCATTTTTCCCGTAGGCAACGCTTCATTCTTGTTGCCATCCAGCAGCTCAAATTATGACCCCATCCCCAAGGTTTGGGGCTTGGCAAGAAGCCAGTGATCTCTGAGTAGTTCTTTTGCACCTCTCTTTGCACATACACCCCCACATATTCCTGTGAACCTCATGCCACCTTCCTTAAGAACTGTTGCAATGCTGTGGTGAAAACGAAGAAATTTATTTTTTTTCCCTCCCCTGCTCAGGGAGCAGCTCCTAGCAGAATGAAATGCTAACGAGTGCCTTTGCCTTTCCTTCCTGCTGTGTCTTACACTGAATTAGACCTGAAAAGCAGTATCACCAAGCTTGAAGTTCAATTTATCAGTGCAGTCAGGATTGATTTGTTACACTACCTATTCTGGGGAAATGAATGTCTCCATCGCGCTCCCTTCCAGTGCAGGCAGACCTTTGTTTTGCTCACATCAGCCATGTAATGTAGGAAGCTGACATTCCACAGATAAAGGAAAAAACCTACAAAATCCTGACTAATTCTACCCAGGCTGGCAGTGCCAGAGAGTGATGCCACTTGTGAAGGACACCCTTGGCATTGTGGTGGCTGCAGATACCAGGCAGAAGTGCTTTCTACCTGGGCTTATCTGCTACTTTTTTGTTACTGAATAAGTGTTTAATGCCATAAGTGTCCTAGAAAATTATTCTAGGGTGAATTACATGTCCCCATTATCACTATTAATGTTCTAGCTGGACCATTGTGTTGATCCTTGGAACTCAAATTCACAGTGAGTCAGGTTGAAAACGAACTTGTTTTTTTGTACAAATTTTCAGCTGTTGTGTGAGACAAGAAAAATGGACTTTCCTACTGCTGTTGAGGAGGAAAATTTTCACTCATAATCTAGCACAGGGGATCTCCATTAAGAGAGCAGCAATTATAAATCCAGTTTTCTCTTGCAGCACATTTTGATGGAATATTTGCAATGAACCATATACAAATGTGGGAATTGTGTTTTCAGATTCAAAAGACCCAAAATGTGATTGCTATGAATTGTTACATTTTTTAAAGACACTTTTTTTCTCCCCTAACTTGTCATGCGCACATCAAATGTGGAGGGAAGGGTTAAGAGCTAAGCACCCTGCAGAACCATGCAGAGCCCTTCATGCTCCTGGAAGTGTGGCTACAAGAAGGATGTCTATAGCTGGTGCTCATTAAGCGAGGTGAAATGAAAGAGGTAGTTGCTCTAAAGTAGCTTTTTTCCTTCAGGTAAAAGCAGGATTTCTTTCTCATAAATATGCTGCAGCTAGACATAAATGACTTATTGCTTGAAAGCATCTCTGCACTGCTGAAGAGCTGGAGCATAAGAGTGAGAAATTTGGTCTTAAGCTAGCCTGATGGGTGCTTTCAGCCTGGCTGCTGGCAGCAGCAGCGCTGCTTTTTGCTTGGGCTGAGGCTGCTGAGGGCTCCTGGAGCCTGTGCAGCTCAATGCTGAGCTTCCAGAGGATGCAGGAGTAGGATTATGTCTGTGGTTGGCCCATTACCACAGTATCCCCTTTCCATAGCCCTCTTCAAAACCAAAGAGTTGGTTTGGAATACTGCTTCAGAAACTGGGGCCATGCTTGCTCTGTGAGTCTTTGGGTACAGCTCCCCCCCATTAATGGAGTAGGTGGTTTTTTGTGTTTTTTGTGCTCCTTTGGAGCACCCACCCTTGTTGACTCTTCTCTGCAACTTGGGTGTTTATTGTAATTTACTGTGTTTCCTTTTAAAATTAAAAAAGCAAACAATATTAACATCACCCACTCTTCCTAGCTGCTCCTTGATCTCAGCAGAGTCATAACCCTACTCTTAAAAACTGTCTCCTCCTTAAGTCTCCTACTCTTAGAGCACAGGAATGCCTGTAGCAAAAGACTAACACAGATGGCTGAGTGTTCCCCTGATCCTCTGGCCAGCATTAACTCCAGCTGTCCATCAGCTGGAGTTCTGCAAACTGATGTCTGCAGTCCTGCAGGAACTGGCTCTTGTGGGACCAGAACCGGGGTGTGACTGTACCCAGGAGAGGGGTGGCACAGACCATTGGAAGTCTCATTTTATCTTGGAGCCATGCTCGTCTCAGAGCCCTTTTCTGAAACCCAGGTACTGTCCATGCTGGATGCATCCCCTGTGCACAACTCCTACCTTTCAGTGAGGCTGGGGAAATGCCAGCCTGATGTTAAGATGCTCATCCTCAGGGACTCTGACTCCCAGCCTCCCAACACTCACCAGGCAAATTTGGACAGGAGGAATAACCCTGAGCATCTCCACAATAGTTTGGTCTGAAAGGGTCATTATTTTTGAACAGCTGAGTTGAACATTACTGAGAACTCAATTTCCATTTCAGCTTGCTTTTCTACTTGTGCAGGGCAGAGCGTGGGAGCAAGGCTTGGGCACTTCACAGCCTCCCCCATATGGATCAATATTTTCCAATGTGCACAAGTTTCCAAGAGTTTAAACCGCTGAGTTTTGCAGAACTTTAATTGTATCAAATGCAAAAAAAGAAAGAGATACTCTATCAAAGCAACACATAGCTAAGCACATAAAGAATTTAGGGGATGAATTACCAGAAAATAATTCATATGCTGCAGGAACGAACTGCTGAGTCCAGTACAAGGAACTCCCATTTATTCTTCATTTTTATTTTTATTTTTATGGTTTACAAGTACTTGAAAATACAAAATGGCAAGAGAAGCTTGGTGGTAAGGCCATGTGGAGGTGCCATTCCTCAACACTACTTTTTAAATTATGAAAAACATTGCTTTAAATCTGTAGAACATCAAAGAACTTCTGTCAGTTCTGACCACCCGATGGAGCTGAAGGAACCTGAGAAGTCCACATTACTTTGCTGAATTAAGGTGCCAGAACCTGAGCTAGATAGACACAGCTGTCACTGGAGAGCTTACTGTGACAGGAAATAAGCCCTTCCTGATGCAAGGCAGACATTCTTCCTTTCTCAAATTATTTAGAGGTAGCAGACCCTCTGGTGGCCCATGCTGCTACATATGCCTGAAAGTTAAGACCAGCTGAGAATATTTCTTCTCAATGACCTGGCATATAGAATCGTAGAATAATCTGTGTTGGAAAGGACTTTTAAAGGTCATCTAGCCCAACCCTTCTGCAGTAAGCAGGGATATTTTCAACTAGACCAGGTTACTCAGAGCCTCATCCAACCTGGCTTTGAATGTTTCCAGGGACAGGTCATCTGCCACCTCTCTGGGCAACATGTTCCAGTGATTCACCATCTTCATTGGAAAAAAATGTCTTCCTTGTATCTAGTCTAATTCTTGCCCTCATTCAGTTTGAAGCCATTCCCCCTTGTCTTACCACTACCTGCTCATGTAAAAAATCCCTCTCCACATTTCTTTTGTGCCCCCTTAAGGTACTGGAAAGTTCTCCATGTACCAGGCTGAACAATCCCAGCTCTCTCACCCTATCTTTGTAGGAGAGGTGCTCCAGCTCTCTGAGCATCTTCATGGCCTCCTCTGGACTCACTCTGACAGGTCCACATCCATCTTTTGTTGGGAGTCCCAGAGCTGGTCCTGTGACGGTGTTCACAGGTGTCTTAGGATGAGGGAAGAGACGTAGATCTGACTCCATGTTACAGAAGGTTTGATTTATTATTTTATGATATATATTACATTAAAACCATACTAAAAGAATAGAGAAAATAGTTTCTCAGAAGGCTAGCTAAGCTAAGAATAGAAAGGAAAGAATGATAACAAAGGCAGCTGCCTTAGACTCTCTGTCCAAGCCAGCTCTGCTGTGATTGGCCATTAATTACAAACAACCACATGAGACCAATCACAGATGCACCTGTTGCATTCCACAGCAGCAGATAATCAATGTTTGCATTTTGTTCCTGAGGCCTCTCAGCTTCTCAGGAAGAAAAAATCCTAAAGAAAGGATTTTCATAAAAAGATGTCTGCAACATGGTTCAGTACTCCAGGTGGAATCACACAAGAGCAGTCTCACAAGTAGAGGGAGAGAATCCCCTCCCTGGACTTGGTGGCTTTGCTTCCTTTGATGCAGCCCAGGATGTGGTTGGCAATATATGAAGAGCTGCCTTTAGTTCACAAAGCCCAGAGAGAAGTTCTGATTGCTGGTAAAGCTGCTTTCCTCAGAGGCTGGGCTGGGTGCTGTGCCCTTCCCAGGCTGTGTCCTGGAGCTGAGCTGCCTGCTTTGCAGGGCTGAATGGCAGGGTGAAGGCCCTGCAGCATCAGCTGAGGCTGTCTGTCTGCTCTTTGTGTGAAACCAGTGTTCTCCTGTGGTGAATAACCCTGGGGATTGCTGCAGTGAGGGATGAGGCTGCTCTGATGTTAACAGGAGGTGGCTGCAGTGAGATCAACCCCTCCTGCATTGAACTCCACGGGTGAGCAGGATGGAGGGTGGACACACAGTGTCTCCATCAGTAGCCCAGTTCTTGAGGGCTGCCCAGAATATCCTCACCTGCCCTCTTCCTCAGAAACTGAGGCTACTCCTGACTGCTTCTGGACTGTGAAAGGATAGCCAGCCTGGGATCCAAGCCCTTCCTTGCATTCAGCACATGGAAGAGGGTAATTAAAGGAGTCATTCTTGCAAGTCAGGCTTTTTGTACAGCTCTTCAAACCTAGAAACCACTCCTTTTTCTCCTGGCACTAGGCTCAGCTTGCTGAAACAAAGATTAAAAGCCTGGATTCCACTAAAGATTCTTCAGTGGCAGCCCAAACAAGCTCCCTGGAGAAGATGAACTATCCCCTGCACTGTTTGAGCTTGAGCTTTAGCAAAATGGACTGATGAGGAAAACATAGGTAGTACTGCAAAGATGAATTTGATAAAGGTGGCAGAGCACAGTGAGGCATGAAAGGCTGGTTAAGTGTTTGCTTTTATGTATAGCTGAGTTCTAGGTCTTTAGACAAGACTTAATCTTTTCTATAAACAAATAACACATCCATTTACATGAATAATCCACATTTCTTATGCAAATCATTTGCCTGCTGCTATTTCTACTGAGAATAATATTCAGTATAATTACCACATTTATTTAGTGAATCTATTTACACAGGATAGCTCTCTGTCCATGAGCGCTCTTCACCAGAGAAGCCCAAAGAGCAACAGGGGAGGCCAAGCTGCCAGTCATGTGTGCCCTGTGCTTTCTATTTTTGTTCCCATGAAGCATTCTGGGACTGTTTGAGATGTCTGGGAGAGAGCAGAAGGATGCCAGCATCCTGCCTCCATCCCAGGGAGAGCACCTGCTGCTAATGGAAGGCAGCGCTCCCCTGCTCACCAGCCTGCTGTTTGAGCACCAGCTAACTATAATGAGGCAAGGCACTTTGAATAATAACTTTCCTTTGGGTATAAGGCTATCTTAATTTTTTGTGTGTTTAAGTTGGTAATTGCCACAGAGTTTGAAAATCTTCCAGGTTTTACCACTCCTAATTATGTTCTCATGCATATGCATCCCCTGCTTGTGTGCTCATTACTGCGAGGAGATCAGAACCCCGAACGCTGGAGCAGTTCCCTCCAATTATCTTCCAGATGCAGAAGCTCCTGTGAAATGCCTCTCCTGCATGGGATGGCCCAAGGTGTTTGGAGAACATCTTGCTGTCCAGAGCACATTTTGCTCTGGGTGGTAAAATCAAGATGGGTTTCATCCCTCACATGTCTCACCCAGACTGCTCCTACCTGGGATGTCTCCTTGCTTGTAGCACCAGCCATTGAAATACTTGTTCAGGGGAAGTTATTAAGGTGTCCTAATGGAAAATATTTCAAGTTTCTAGGGCCCTGATTGCCTCTTTACCTGCTCTGTTTGCATCTATTGATTGTTCTGGTTCAACAAGACCCTCTGGGACTAACAAACACTAACAGGTTTGAATGCATTCATGAGGTTCTACGCAGGGAAAGAAAAATAATGCTGTTGGGCTTCTGACTTGTTCTTGCTCAATAACAGCAAAACAAATGTGTGCAATTAAACATTACTTTGTTTTCTAAACAGCAGCCTTGAAATTTTGTCCTCCTAGTGGGGGAATCAAGCTGCTGCTTTGCTGTCTGACCAACAGCAATGATTTGGTGATGGGAAAGGAGATGTTAATCCACCTGAGCACGTTCAGGGTAGAATCCATTCATTCCCTTGTAGGTAGGCAGGATTTTTAGCACCGTGTGTGTTTTTCTGTAGGAGATCACAGTGGATCCTGTGAGAAGATCAACGTGGAGCAAGCATAGCCATTGACATTACTGTCTTTTTGTACAGAGTACATGTACAAAAGTTATCAAATAGTTAACTGCTTGTTAACTATTTGTCAGGGAGCTGTGGGGTTTGTAGTTGTCAGCCCCTTGGAACTTTTGTACTGAGAGAGGGAGGTTGCCTGATCAAATAGAAATTCCTGTCTTTATGCTTAAAGCATTGGATTGTGTATGAAGAAATGTCTATTCCTAGACACCTCAGCTAAATAATGGGATTAAAACCTTAAGAAGTAAGGTGATGTGTGGCTCCCTGTCTCCAGTGTTTGTGCCCCCCAGGAGAAGGGCAAGATAAACAGTCAGGATTTTTTCCTGTGAAAAATTTTATAGGGGGAAGAGGGTAAAACTTTCCACCCAGCTGTGAAAACCCTCCTTCCCCAGAAGTGCCTGGTGCAGTATTGCATATTGCCAGCTGTGTTAATAGATGCCTAGATCCCAGTTGGCATTGGGCCACGCTTACATATCCCAGAAATAGAGATTTAATTCTGAAGTCTGCTTAACACCTGCACACAAAAGGACAGAGGCATTAAAGGTGCTTTAAGGACAAAGCTTTATTTTAGCTAATGTGTTCTCTCACCCATCACATAACTTGCTCTTTATTCTGTTGAGTGTCACCTGTCCAAACCACAATTATGGGCTTCAATGTGTCTGAGAGACACAGTCCTGCAGCTGGCTAAAAGGGACTGATTTAGCACATTCAGAGCAACAAAAGGGTTTGGTCTGAATTCTGGCAGGGTTCTCTGCTTTTAGAGATGGATATGGGGGTGGTGTGGGGGGAGGGGGGTGTGCATGTGTGTGAATGCACACAGGAGCACAGGTGAGCAGCTCTGCTTCCCCTGCAAGTCCCATGGGAACATGGGTTTTACCAGAGCTGAGAGCTGCAGGGTGCCCAGGACCTCACAGGTTCTGCTGTTGGTAAAGATTCACCTGCCCTTTGCTCTGCTTATTGATTGTGTGCTGCAGCTTGGCCTATAAAACCCTCTCTCTGCTGCCTTTGGTCTCAAATACCCCTCTGTGGCCATTTTTAGTGCCTGCCACTGATGGTGGTACAGTGACCTGGAGCTAGGCAGCTTACTCCACCAAAACACTGAATAAAACAGGTTGTGGCATCAGCAGCCATTGCTTATCCAGGAGCTTTTCCCAGAAAATAGGAGCATCAGGAGAGACTAACAAGCACCAGAGACATCTGGGGACAGACAGGATCCAGAGAGCTTTACTGTAGCAATAAAGCCCAGAGGAAGGGCAGGTCAAGGGAACTGTTCTTTGCTAAACTGTCCCTCAGTCAGACACTGAAGTCAATGTGTCTCCCTTCAAATTTCCATTGCTTTTCTCCCTGTTCCCACACCTGCTTGAATTGGCATCATTGGGCACCTGGAAATGCTGTGAGTAAAGGCTGCATCTAGTCCAGAAAAACCTGTGCTCCAGCAAATGGAGACAAGGACTGGGGAGCATGGGAATGAAACACAAGTACAAGTGGGTGCCCATTTGATTGCAGTTGCTGGGAATGGAAAACACCTTGAGGTAAGCAAGAATTCCCCCAGCCTTCCTCCAATTTCACTACAGAGAAGTGTTTGCAGTTGTTCCAGTGGTGAGGGAGCTCAGTGCTGCCTCATCCATCAGTGCCACAGACACTAGCCTGGAGGTGGGAGCCTGACTTGTAGGAGCTGCAGGCAAATGTCTGGGTGTGTGCTCTTGCCCATCCACTTGGGAAGCAGCTTCTGTTGCTGCAGCTGACTTGATGAGAGTTTCAATTAACAAATGCTATTAAAGCAGCTCTCCTCTTTATTTTTTTTTTTTTTTTAATGCATGGCATTTCCTGACAGCTTAAACGTTTAATTAACTGGAGATGCCGTCGTGGAAAGTTTGCCGGAGAAGAATGCTTGCAGTTTAATTAAAAGGAAAAAAAATCCTTCAGAGGTACTGGAAGAGATCTGCTTGCAACACTGATAGTGGCAAAAAACCTGCAGGAACTCCTGCACTTCCCTTTCTGAGTGCAGCAGAAGGTGAAGAGGTGCACAGCAATATCATCACCCTAGAGGAGAAGGTGAGTGCTTCACAGCTTCATGTTTGACCCTCCCATTTAAACTGCAGATGTAGGACAAGCTACAATTCTGTTACCTCAGCAAGGGAGAGGAGACAGCCAATAAAAAAGTTTTGGTTTTGTTTTTTTAATACCTTAACTTACTATTCTCCTGGTATTAGGCCAGAGCTCTCTCTCTAACATGTTTGGTTTTCTCCAAGGGCACACAGAGAGAACATTTTTCATATAAGCACTGGTCTGATTTTTTTTGGCTTCTGTTACAGCACAAAAACAAAGGCAGATCTTTCCTGCCACAAAAAGTGTGGAATACTGTTCACATTATCTTCAACAGCCATCATGAACGCTGTTTTTTGAGATGGCAGAGCACTGCCTGAGGTGGCAGAGAGCCTTGGCTGCCCTCACAATGCTGAGGGCTGTGAGAGATTTAGCTGTGGGTAGGAACCATCAGCTCAGCACACACTTGCACCCCTGCAGCAGCTTTCCACAGGGCCACAGCACGGTGGTGTCAAGTGCTGCAGAGCTGGGGACCCCCATGGCAAAGCAACAACCTCCTTGCTCCTGTGCAAAGGATTTCTGCCCTCCCTCTCCTCACACTGACCAAGTGACCCGGAGGCTTTTTGAACAGCTACAGGTCGGAAAAGGGAATTTTGTTCCCATATTAAATATGGAAGTCACTGACATGACTGTTCACATCTGAAGCACAGCTCCACCCACAGAGGGGTATCAAATGGTTCTGAGTCATCACGGGGAGCAGGCTGGGGCTCTGGGCTGCTGCTGGGCCAGGGCAGGTGCTGGCTTGTTGTCCTGCAGCTTCTTCTGCACCCAGGCTGGCACCTCTGCTGCTGGTGACGAGGGACAGCTGGGCTCCTGCTGAAACAGGCCAGTGCTCAGCACCTGCCAGAACAGCAATTTGGGAGCACAGCAGCACACCCCCTCTGCCAGGGTGGGGAGAAAAACCTCTGAATGAACATCTTCCCCTGAGCCTGGAGGATGCACCACTGAATGAAATCCAGCCCCCTGTATAACCACCTATTACCATGCTGACCCTTTCAAATGCTGATGTCTTATTTTTTTGCAGAGTCTTTCTGATATATGTGCTACTGGAGGCAGCACTTCTTCATGGGGATGGTGCACTGCCATGAACAGCACTGAGTGCTGGGCCACACCAAGTTGAACCAGACTCCTGGTTAAAGCTACCCCTGCCTGATCCAGATCTTCCCCTGGCACTGGAGCTCTGTCCTAGAAGCCCCTTTCAATCCAGAGCTCAGTGGAGCTCCTCAATCTTACAATAACCTCCCATGTTCAGCTGAGACTCCTCAGTATCCCCAAGTTGGGGGTGGATTTTGATCCTTTCCTCTGATCACTTCTCGACTCTGTTGGAGCCCCTTTCAACTTTCTGAGAAAAAACTGCAAAGTATTTTGTGATCCTTTTGGAAAAGAAGCATTCTGTGAATGGAATCTCAGATGTGAACTGAACACAAACCCAGAGTCCTCCAAGTAAAAACTGCACTGAAGCAGTGTCCAGCTGGTTTGCAGACCCAGTGAAATTAGATTCCCTTGAAATATGCTTTACACATGTCCTTGAAACAGCAAGGAAAGCCACTTTCCCCTTCCACCCATTCCTCAAAGGACCTGAAGGGCCATTGTCTGAAGCTGTGATTGTGAAGAGTCCCCTTCCCACTCAGAAATCATGTCCCCTTTCACAAAGAAATCATTTTCATCAGCTTTTCAACGCTGATACCAACAAATGCCAGCCACCCATTTCCTAGAGTGTTTTTCTGTCTCTTGCTGTACTGCCTGTAAATTTTCTTGTGTTGGAAACAGGTAATACATTATGGACCTCACTTGTGAAGCAGCTGAGATTGGCAGATAAAAATATTAGAGAAACGGGAAAGATATGGGTCAATAATGCAACAGAAGACTTTTTTTATTATTATTATTTTTTATACAAGTCTCTGAACCTCCAGATTTGTATTCTTGTTTAAATAGCAGTTTCCATCATCTGCTTGACATATTATCTGTCCCAGCACACAGGCACACCGTCAGGAGGAAAATCCTTCCTTGAGAATGATGCATTGCCAGAGCTCCTGGGGGCTCCTGCCTCCACAGGGAAGGCTGCACAGAGCTGGGATTTGCAGTGTCCCCCCCTGGCTGGAATGGTGGCAGTGCCAGCATGGAAACATCGGCCCTTTGCCGGGATAACAGCGAGTTATCCATCACAGCACCGAGCCCTGCCAGTGAAGCTTTCCCTCAGCAGAGGGAGTTGTTTCTCAAGGTAATAAGAAAAGCATTATCTGATTGCATTTTTGTCAGGTATGTCCTATTTATTACCTTACCTGTAATCTAATTTGTAATGTATTTCCTTGATATTTTCTATACTTCCCCTCTGTATTTTGTAATAGCTTCCCCTGAAAGCCTGACCTACAAAAAAGACAAGGTTTTTAATCCAGCTTTGAATGATAACACCCTCCAGGTGCCTTTATCTGGAAAAACTCTCCTTGCACAGAGGGAGGTCTGGTATGAAAAACTCAGCACCCTCTGAAAATGTGTTGGGGGAACACTGTTTACCAGCAGCCAAGGTCACTTTGTCCCAGGCAGGAAAATACTTGTGGCTATTTTCTACTTGTGGCAAGGTGATCTTTTTGGTCAGAAAAAGATCCAAAGGAGGTATGTGAGAGGTAGAAACCAGTCTGTCCCAACAGCAGGAAGGCAAGAAAATATCTCTAAGCCACGTAAAAGCTATCACTGATGTGCCTCAGCTGCTGAAAGCTGCTCAGGTGTTTTACCTTGGCTGTCAGGAAAAAGCATAAGGCAGCACTTTGGGGAGAGAGCAGCACCTGTAGGTCCCAGCTAGGTTGGGCAGAGATGTCTCATGGTGGCAGAGGTGCAGTGTGATGGTCCAGCTACCCTGAACGTGGGGCTGAGGAAGGTTAATTGGCATGAGAAATTATGTATGCTGTGGGAACAGGTTGCATTTTCAGGTTGGTGGCTCCACCAGGGCATGAGAGCTTTCTGCCCTCTTCCCACCTGGTTAGTTCTTCTGTTGCTTGGCTGTAAAGCAAAGTTCAAATTCACTGCATGATGGACCTGGATTTCCTGCTTCTGGTAAAGGTGTTTCAAAGTCACACAGTTTTAAAACAAAGAAAGAGAAATGTCCCTTTTTGTGGATGCTAATGAAATTTTTATCTGGGCATCTTTCTGTGAATGTTGGGCCTGAGAGGCATGGATTATGTTAGGGAGAAGGGCTTATTGAGCCCTGGAAATAAATCAGAGGAGGACAGAGGATGAAGATCGCAAATGATAAATTAGCAAGTGACAGAAAACAACTGCAGGAAATAATAAAGCCAGGAGAAGTGTGTGGGAAATGCATAGGAGAGGTTGTTTACAACATGTGCATTGGACTTTCCAGCATTTGACATCTTATCTCTATTTCATTCCATATGTTACTTTATGCATGGATTCCTGTTTTTATGGGGTTTGTTCTATAGTTTTTGCACTAACATGAATGACTCACATCTGCTCCAATACTTAATTTATTCTCTAATGTCTTCTGCAAAGGTTTGCTCAGCTCATGTAATACTTGTCAGTGGCGAGATCGGAGGAGCAGCTTCAGGCAGGTGAGCAGGGATAGCTGGGTGAGACAGCTCTTTTCTGGAGTTGTGTTAGGTGGTTTTTTTACCTGTAATTCCCACTTTGGCTGCCCTGTGTGGGCAGGCCTGCTATGCTGGGGCTGTGTATGGAGCCAGCAGGGAACACCCCATGAGATAGGGATGAGAGCTGAGGGCCGTCCTTGCAGGACCACGGCCCGGCACTAAGCTGCTGCCGGAATACCAACAGCTGATGATTATGATTTTATTTTTTAAGTGTTCTTGACAGCTCTGGAGACACACATCTTCTCTTCCAAATCCAGTAATTAAATTCCACCTACCTGAATTCCCCCTGCTGTTTCAATTGGTTAAATTAATCTTCCCATCATGTCTGAGCCTCCTCTGTGTGTTGTTGAACGGTGGCCTCCTCTCGCCCCGGAGTCGGGCGGGGACGGGCACCGCGACCGACCCGGGCCAAACTCGCCCAGCCCCGCGCATCCCTTGGCGTGCAAGCGGCCCGGGCTCACTCGGGGAGGCCGGGCAGAGGGATGGGCGTCCCCGGTTACACACGGACACCCCCGCACCCCTGGCTGTCCCCGTCCCCGGGGCTGCCTCCCCGCCGGCGCGGAGCGAGCAGAGCGGCAGCTCCCCGGGGGACCAGCCCGGCAGCCTGCGCGCTGCACCTTTCCCGGCGAGCGGCTCCGGCTCCAGCCCCCCTCCTCCCGGCGCCTCCTCCTCCTCCCGTTCCTCCTCCCCTCCCCTCCCCTGCAGAGCATGCACAGCCCGGGACTCGCATCGCCGGCTCCGAGGCGGGCGGGCGAGACCGTGCTGCCCGCCAGCCCCGCTGCCGCTGCCCCCCGAGCCGCCCGCGGCTCCCCCTCAGCGCCTCACGCTGCCCCCGCCGGACTTTTCGCTCCTGCCGAGGATGAGGCGGCCGACGCGGCGGCTGGCGCTGTCTCTGCTGGGGGTGCTCTGGCTCGCCGCCCTCCTCCTCTTCTTCTTCGGGGCGCGAAGGAAGTTGGAGGCGCCGGAGCCCGAGGGACACACGCCGGAGGTGAGGAAGGGGCGGCGGGGCCGCGGCTGCTCCGGCGGGACCTGGGCGCGATGCCGCCGCCGCCGCCCGGGGAAGAAGTTCCCGGCGGTTTTCGGGACCCCTCCCCACCCCATCGCGTTCCCCTTCAAGTTCGGTGCCGGACCTGTGCCTTTGCAGGGGGGCACTGGGGCCCTTTCCGTACCCCCCGGACTTGGTTTTCCCCCTCTCCTCCCTCCGCTCGGTCTCGGACAGCGGCAGCCCCAGCCGCGCCCCCCGGTCCCGCTTCACCGGGGGTGCCCCGGCGGTACCGGCCCTTTGTCCCGCCGCCAACTTGGAGCATCCCATGGGGAGCGAGGGGAGCGGTGCTCCCCAAGGGAACCAGAGGCGTGGTTCGTGTCACGGGTGGGGGACCGGCGGCTGCTTTCCCCCTGGGTCACGCCGTGCTCCTGGGCTCTGCCCTGAAGGAGAGGGACTCGGTCCTGCCCGGGCTGACAGCACCGGAGGGGAGCACACTTGCGTGGTCCGTGTTCGGTGTACGCGGGCTGGGTGAGCCCGGTTAAAGCGGGAGGCGTTCGGGGCTGGAAGAGCAGGATCAGGCAATGCTGCTGCCCTGGGAGCCCTGGCCGGGCTGGGACGAGGGTGCCCGTGCATTCAATCGCGGCTTTCCGTGCCGTGTCTGAGTGCCCGGAGTGACGGCACGGCAGAGATGCGAGGAGCATCTCCTGCGCACAGGGAGTGAATGAATTGGAGGAGTTTCGCTGCCCAAACGAAGAGCAGGGGAGCTGCGAGAGCTTCGGCTGAACGAGGTCCCGGCTCCTCTCCGGCTCCCGTGTCCTCTCCTCCTCGCTGAGAGCGGCTGGGGCTTAGCTGAGGGTTAACTTTCCAAAGGACATGGATTAGATGCTGCTTAGTTGTACTGTTGTAAATCTTGAATTAATTGATCCGGGTTAGAAGCCCAGCTCCTGAAAATACTCCGAAATTGGGGTTATTGTGGCAGTGGAAGGGTGTGAGCCCTCATCCCGTTTTGTTTGCACCAGTGACACCCAGCAGTGTTTGGCCCACAAAATGGGACAACTTTACATGTTTGCCTCATCTTTGGAGAGTCTCATATGTGTGTCTGTCACCTCAGCAACTGAATTAACGACCTGATTGGAGAAAAAAAAAAAAGTCAGAAGTCATAAAGCTTACTTTGATTTTTTCATCTTGAGGAATTATTGGTTTTCCATGTTTTTTTAAATAAAAATGATTGAGGAGGTTTCTTCAGGCTTTTGTAAATCTTTCAATCCTAGAAGAAGGGAATGAATCTGTGTGACTTCAGGCCCCAAAAAGACATAATTATCTACACATTTATTTATTTATTTAAGCTGGGGAAGGCAATAAATAAGTTACTGAAAGCAGAGTTAGGAGACGAGGGCTTTCTTAACTAGAACTGTGCTTCGGTATCAGAACTGTATTGCTAAAGATGGCAAAAAAAACGTCCCCTGTTTGACAGAGGCTACTATAATCTTCTTGAAATGAACCTTGCTTTTCGCTTAGCACCAGCTGCCGCCGAATCGCTGCCATTTTGCAGCCAATTTTGAATTTCTGCTCCCATTCAAGGCTCCCCCAGCTCGGGGTGTAGGTTGCTGATGCTGTTACAGGCTGGTCTTGGCTCCCGCAGCAGGTGAAGGGAACTTCTGCCACACAGGATCTGTCCCCACATTTTGAAGCTGCCACTGCCAAGTTGCCATAACTCCAGCAATCTGACTGCTTAAATTGCCTCTCCTTCATTTCTTCTGAATTTTCCATCCAAACAGTTGCATCCCCTTGAGATTCATAAAGTGCAGATTATTTTTTTGTTTTTTTTTTTTCTTTAATACATTGAATTTTTTGGCTTTGCAAACTCCTTTGGAACAGTATGACTTATAAGCTGCTTATGAGCATGGGGATGTGGTGTCCCTTCAGTTAACACTTCTGACTGGGCTACCAGAGGCAGGAATGCTGTGCTCCATAAAGGAGCCTGGTGCTGTGTCCTCTTGCCCTGGCCACTGGGACTGGCTGCTACTGATGAAAACTTGAGAAGTTAAGGGTTGTCCTCCCAAATTCCTTGGGAAACCAGAGGGAGGTGATGGATTGCTAACAGCAGCTCAAACATTGTAAGACAGCTACAGAGGGGAAATGGAGCAAATCCACATAAACTTTCCTGGCAGCATTTTCCAAGCTGTTCCCTGCCCCCTTCTCTCCCAGTTGAGCTGTGTTCTGTGGACATGGGCACACCGTGTATCATGCCTTGTGTAGGTTTAACCTTTAGACCTTTCCAGTTAAGCTCCAGCTGGTATTGCTGCCCGTGCCTGTCCCCCGCAGGGCTCCCAGCACACATCCATGCTGGATGGCAGTGCCCGAGCTCCCTGGCTGCCTGTGGCACTTTGGTGGCTTGCTGAGAGCTCACAGAGCTGCTGCCCTTGGCTCCATGGATGCCCATCAATCACTGTTATCTTATTCTGCACCCTGCCCTCTGCTTTACCCCAAATCCTGAGCCAGGTCGAGGCTGCAGCTTCCCAAAGGAAGGCTGTGATGTTTTTCTTGCAGTCCTGTGCTGCAAGGGGCAGGACCTTGGTTTGAGGGGTGCAATGCAGTATTTGAGTCCTTGCTTTGCCCAAAACATGCTGCTGGCTTGGCATCTTAAGGACCTGGTGAAGGCAGGCGTTCAGGGAAGGTCTTGCAGGAGTAGCTGAGCTTTCCTGAGCTGCTCATGCCCAACGAGGTGGGTGCAGCAGTCTGTTGTAATTAACTTGGCTTCACCTTGCCCTGTAATTTTTTTCCCTTGTATTCCCCTGCAGTCCATCTCTGTGGATCTCTTGCTGCTGCCCAGCAGCAGGTAGGCAGGCAGAGGGCCCCCCTTCTTGCCAGCCCTTGCTTCCCTCAATCCCTGGCACCTCCTTTCCCTCCTCCTCCTCCTCCTCCTCCTCCCTGCTGCCTGCAGCTGCTGGTGGTGCATGCCAGGGCAGCAGCAGCAGGTTGGGGCTGGATTTTAGGGGTGGGACTCCCTCCTGGCCGGGAGGTGTAGCAACCTTGCAGGGCTGGTAGGGCATGGAAGAACAAAACTGGCTGTGTTTAGGACCATGAAGTTGTTCCTGGGATAACTTCACCAGTCCCTCCAGTGCTGTTTTTAGTGCTGTTGCTTGGGGTTTGGGGGTTGTTTTTTCTCTCTTTTCCAAGGGGCAGATCAAGCCCTCTTAGAACAGTCGCCCTTTTGCTGCCTTTTGTGCAGTCCTGTGACTTGGCTGGGAAGTGGAGCTCTGTGGCAGGGTGCCTGCCCCTGCTAGGGAGCTTTACCCAGCCCAGCCTGCAGGGCAGCCCAGCCTGATGGATGGGGCTGTGAGGACACGGGGCTGCCCGGGGTCATGGATCAGCTGGGATTCGTTGAGCCTCCCTCCTCCCCTGCCTTTTGGCGGAGGGTTTCCAAGCACTTTGCAAGCTTTAATTAGTTCCAGCCTGTCTCCTTGTCCCGGCAGTTTTCCAGCTGGATAAACCAGGACCCAGAGAGGCTAATTGAACTTTGTACCCTTCTGTCTCTCGTGGACTCCAGAGGAATTGGAATAATTTTATCCTCTTGGAAAATGAGGCTGCCAGTGACCCACCTGAAGTCCCCCAGGGAGGCAGTGGTGGGGCTTGGCATGAGCTCCAGTAATCCCGGGCTCATGGCCCCATGCTGCTGCCTGGCATCTCCCCTGCCTCCCTCTGATCCATCCCCCTGCTCTGCTTTTGGGGGGGACATATAAACTAATAACTTAATTACATTAAGGAATAATGAGGGGAACTGATACGCGGGATTAATTACAAGGAAAATCCCAAATTAATTGTGAGGAGTGCTTGTAGCTGGCTCTGCAGCGATGCTTTGCTGGTGTGCTGGCTCCTGTGTCCTGTGCCCGGCTGTGGCTGGGGATGCTTGTGAGGGAGCAGGAGATGAGCAGGTGAGTGATAAACCCTTGGTCATCTCTTTTTCTGCACCTGTATCAGACCACAGTGGCTGTGTGGCAGAGCCCTGCAGCAGGGAGGGGTTTTTGGTGGTCTGGGCTCCCACACTCAGGTCCAGCAATGTGCAGGACTAAAAAAAAATCTAGTTTTTGTTTGGTTTAGGATTTTATTTCCCTTTATTCCTTTCTGCATGCTAGCTTGCTCCCTCTGATGAATGGCTGAATCCCAGCTGACAGCCTCTGGAGGGAAAGCAGGTCTGTGACGGGCTTGGCTGCAGGAGAAAAGCTACAGAGGAAAAGTTTCCTTTATTAAAAAGAATGACCTGTTCTACTTGACTTGTACTAGTGTTTGCAATGCAACATCTCCTTTCTGAGTGTGCTCAAAGGCAGCTGGGGAATGGCTCCTGGGAGATGTGGAGAAGCCCAGCAGCCTCGCTGCCTGCCCCACTGCTCAGCACCCTGCAGGGTCAGAGCTCAGTGCAAAGGGACCCTTGCCAGCTTTGTGCTTCTGTGCCTTGCACCACCAGCCTGTGCTTCCTTCTGCATCATCGCCATCTAGAAAGCCTCAGCACCTGGAGCTCAGCTGACAGTCTCCAGATATTAAATTCCTGTCAGTTTTATAGCAGCAGAGCCACTTAACAGATTAAAATAACTGTGTATCCTGCAAAAATTCAGATCTTGACAATTAAGGGATTGAAGTGGCAAGGCTGTTGGGAACAAAAAAACCCCAAAAAAACAGGCAGAGTGTTTAATACCCAGGAAGCTTGTATTGACTGGGACTTGACTGGGGATATGGATAGGTCCAGGATGTGAGAGAAGAGGAAACTTATTTCCTGCTTTGTTGGTGAAATCCCACTCTGAAATCTCTAGGAGCAAAACCAGGCTTTCTAGGATGTGCAGAGCTTTGCTTTTGAAGGAGCTGTGATGGAATCCAGTTCTTGTCTCTCTTACTTGTGTGTTTAGTGCTGGATGAAACAGAAAGCCATGCCCAGGCAGCCCTCATCTGTGGGATCAGGCAGGGCAGGTCTGGTGGAGCAGGGGTGAGGTGAGGAATTCTCCTCAGTGGCCAAACCAGCTGTGGACAAATGGTGAGAAGCCTGCCTGATGCATCCCGATTAATTAACCTCCTGCTGTGCATTACAGTGCTCCCTGGGATACCTGTGGAACAAAAACCAGTCAATGAAAACCCTCCTGATTTTTCACTGGTAATTGCAATGAATGAATTTTGCCTCCATTACGTTGTGGTGGAGCTCTGTGTTGCAGCTGTGACTGATGGGGGCATAAATATTGATTGAACAAGACCTGTTTGCTTTGCAAAACAGTGAGCATTTGAATGTACAGGTGCCTTTCTTAGCTTGGTGCTTTTAAAAGAAATATCTGAGAGGGAAGGAAAGGAGGCAAGGATTCTGCTTCTCTTCTGGTGAGAGTATAAATAAATTTCTGTGCAGGTGGTACGTGTTTTGTTGACAAGAACTGTTGAGCACCAGAAGAAGAAAAATACTTTTTATTGTGTTCTGAAAGGATAGAAAGAGTTGGAAGAGTCCTGCTGCTTCACTCTGAAGGGGTGTTGGAGGTGGTGATGATCTGGGAGTGGATTGGGCTCAGGAGTGTTGTGGTTTCTCTTGTAAATTGCTTCTCCTGCCAAGGTCCCTGTAGAGCGCCCTGCACGTGGGATTGCTGCAGGCTGCAGCATCCCTCTTCAGCTGCTGTGACATGGTGTGGCACCATCCTTTCCTAGGTAACAGGGAAGGGCTCAGGCCCTTGCTGATGGGTTTTTAGGAGGATTCAGCTCTGGCTCACAGCCTGGAGCCTTTGGTGACCTTTAGGGCTAGGCTTGACAAAAGTTTTACTTTTGAGCAAGGAAGTCTGCAAAACTTGGCTCTGTGTCTGGATGCCAAGGCTTCAGAGACACAGCACATATGTTGAAGGGTCTCTGTGCTTGAGAAAGATGTTGACTATCAGGGAAGATGTTTTGTCCTATTTATCCTTTCACCACCTCAGATATGCACAGAGTTGGATTGTTTACTCAAAAACTCAGTGTTTTCTCCTCGCTCTTCCTTTCCTTGATAAGAAGGCATCATCCTGATTTGTTTTGATGGGCTCATGGCCCAGGGCCTGTCTTGGCTGGGTTTATTGCTTGCTCTGCTGAGACATCTCTTGTGCCTGGCTCTGCAATGTGACCTGTGCCTCCCCACAGGCAGGGGACTCTGCACATGGCATGGCTGCAGGGTGAGAGCTATAAATGGGAATGCTGTGCCTGGGGAAGGCAGGTCCAGGGAGCATTTTATGGTGCTGTGACTGGAGATTTTTTGTGCCTCCTGAAGCTGAGAGGTTGGTTGTATGTGTAGAGACCAGGGATGAGTGTGGAGGGCACACTGCTGAGCTGCTGTGGCTCCGCAGGTGTGAGCTGGGAGCTCCAGCATGGGAAGGGCACTGCCAGGAGATTCAGCCTTGCAAATAAAACTGTCTTGTGATCCCTCATGAATGCAGGTGCAGCGTTATTGTCCCTGGGAAGTTGAATATTGGGGTTTTGTGTGCCCAGGGTTTTTCTTGGGTCCATGCATGTGTGTGTTCTGTATGCACAGCTCACCAAAGATGCCACTTTGGTACCTCTGGCTGTGCTTCTCCGTGCTGTAATCTCTTTGCCAGTGGGAAAAGCGAGCTTGGAAGAAGTTGTGGAGACGCAAAAGCACCGTACTCCGCCTGGGAGAGTCTCATCTGTGAGGGCAGGCCGGCATTTGGTGCAATAAAACCAATTAAGGGGAATGTATCTGCGAGAAAGCAGGAGTAGGGTCTGTTTAAGGAAGACGTTTGCGTGAAGGAGTAATTACGTGCAGCCTAACGACAAAGGGTGCAGCGATTGACTATTAATTGGAGGAGCAGGAGCGGGAGATTGCTGGCATTAGCTCTGTGTTTCTTGCTGGCTTCCTCCTGTTTAAAGAAGGAAGGGGTGAGGAGCAGATGATGGGGGGGAGTTTGCTCTCAATCCACTTTCCCATGCAATGAAAAAGCCATTTCTCCCCCTTTCTCTCACAGCAAAATGTTCGGATTTTGCCAGCGACGCTTAGTGCAGTTGCTTACTAAGCTGCAATTAAATCGATTTCCCACCCTCTTTACCCTTTTTGGTTCCAGAATCTCAGCAGGAATCAGTGTTACAGGAAGAGTAAGCCAAGGAAGAGATCTTGCGCCCCATCTTCTGCTCATCTAAGTCAGTATTACTCCACTCTTCCTACATATTTCCAGAGGAGCTGGGAAAGTGAGGCTGCCTAGGTATAGGGTTTCCCATAGAGCTGCTGCTGGGGTGGGAAGGAGAGCTCTAGGTCAGGCTGGATCAGTCTATAGGGTTCCTGGAAGGCCTTCTGCTGTGGGATGGGCTCTGGGTGCCAGTGGCGCAAGAGTTGCAGGAGAATTTCTTGTCTTTAACATGTGCCTTTGGTGAAGATGATCAGCAGTGAGAGGTTCAGCAGGAGTTCACCCCTTTGTTCACGGAGGTAGCATTAGTTGTACTAATGGTTTGCCTCAGTCCCACTGTTTGGCAACCCCTTAAGCACCTTGGTTAACCCTTTGTGCAGCCCGAGGGAGTGAGAGGTGTGGTGATCCTTTGTGGGTCACTGGAGAGGGGTTGGAATAAGGGACGATGTGCCAGTGTCACTTCTCCACAAGGTGACATGCTGGGTGCTGTACTGTCCCCAGTCAGCAGGTGCACAGATGGGTGGTGGCACTGGGAGGGTGTGGCAGGGCTTGTGTCCCCTGGCCAAACCCTGCCGTGCCACACACAGGAAGAAATTAGTGGTGATTTACTGCACAGCAGCTCGAGCTCCAGCTTTGTGATATTATTTGGAGGAGCAAGGGAGCTAATGATTGCATCTCATCTCGGAAAGTACTGCGGGAAGTGCAGTGCCAGGAGAGAATTGATTCAGAAGCAAAACAGGTTCATTTTCAGATCAGGCTGAAAGACAAGGGAAAGAGAGATTCTTCTTTATTTTTTTTCCCTACTATTTTTTTTAACTTTTGTTTTTTCCCCTCAATCTCTAGTGAGACTGAGGGTCTTAGCCTTTCCCTCTTTGGTTTTCTTGTGGAAACATCAGCAATAAACCTGATTGGAAAGTGATACGAGGAGAGCAGGGTTCATGCGGTGCAAAAACAAATGAGCTATGAAATCACCCTCTATTCTCCAAACATTATTCACAGAGCCAGGAAAATTGAGACGGATGATTCTTTTTCTTTTGAAGCCACTGAAGGAGCAAGTCCAAAGGATGTGATTTGGCCCATGCCAGGAGAGAAAGGCTGCTTTGTCCTGCCTTTCCAAATAGCTTTGCCTGCATTTAGACACACACCATTTCCTCCTCAAGGACCACCGTCGGCATCCGCCAGTTACAACCACACCTCATAACCCATTATGGAGACACATGGCTCGCAAATAAGACATGAATATGTTCAGCAGTGCCTTGGCTGCAGCCCCCCCCCGGGCTGGACGGAGTTCCTGCACATCTTTTCTTGCTTGTGCATTGAATTTTTAGTTGCTTGTTGTTAGGTGAGATGGAGAAAAATAAGAGGGAGGTGTTACAGGTGTGAGATTTCAACGGCTGGCTTAGTTCTTCTTACAAGCGGTGATTTAAAAAGAATGTATTTTTATTTAAATTAAGTATTTTTCATCTGGGTCTAGGTAATCTGCTTTACCCAGTGGGTTGATTCAGGATCATTCAGGATGGAATCCTATCCTCTCATATCCTTTGGGATCTGCCTTGGGGGATGCTTGGCACGCAGCCCTTTGCACTTTGACCTCGCCTAGATGAAATGCGAAACTCAGGGTCTGGCTGGGGTGGTAGGCATGTGGTTTTTCCGGTGAGGTGGACAGTGGGAAGACACTGCTGGAGCTGGTGTGTGGGAGCCAAGGCAGAAAGGAGACTCGTGTAGCATTGTCCTGCCTTCCACAGGAACGGAGCAGGCAGGAATCGTGGCATCCATAATGCCCATTGCATTTTCCTGGTGCCACAATACAGTGTAATTTGGAGAGAGGCAGACTCAAACATGCATTACCCAGCCATCTGCTGCTGCCACTGGGATCCAAATGGATGAATATACATATAGTGCTTGGATTAAACCGTGTACGATGTGTAGGCTGCATATGGTTTGCTCTCGGTGGCACAGCAAAACACTTTGTGAAGGAGAACCTCCTGTCCTGCCCTCCCATCCTGCAGGAAGATCTCTGCTTTAAGTCTCTTCAGAGAAAAAATATCCAACCTCTGTGCAGTCCTTGGGGATGTGCCCTCAGCCCAGCAGTATGCTGGCAGCCATGGCATGGCAGGAGCTGATTTTGGGGTGCAGACCCCTTGCAGAGGTGATGTGTGAAGGGTTTGGTCAGGAGCATTAGAAACGGTGAGAAAGTGAAATATCTGAAAAGTGAAATTAGATTTGCAAGTGGTGAGAAAGGGAATTGAATGATGAGAGCAGTGTTATGGTGCCTGGTGACGTGGCCTTTGTTACTGCACCTGGGCATGGATGTGCCTCTTCAGCAGGGACCTCCTGGATGTACCAGGAAGCAAAAATCAGGCATAAAATATAAACACAATCTGCCTTGAGAGGTGAGAGTGAGCTCCAGCTGGCATCTGAATGCTGGGGAAGGTCGTTCAGATGCTGTTCTTCAGCAAGGTGAGGACACCTTCCCTCCTGAAGGCAGTGTCAGCAAAGGAAAGGCAGTTTCAGTTTGACTTTTGCAGGCAGAAGCTCTGCTCTCATGGGGGGAACAGCAGGAAATGGTGTTGGTGCTTTATGGAACCAGTTACTGTGAGATGGAGGACAATCAGCTTTCCCCAACAGGCACAAGGGGCATTCTGGAAAGTGGCATTTCCTTGCTCTTGGTGCCTTTCTGCATACTTGGGACCACAGCTCCTGCTGCCATCATTGTGGCCAGATCCTGGCTCTGTGAATGAAAGAGAAGTTTCATTCTCAGAGTGAAGCACATCTCTGCTGTGTAAGCAAACCTTTGCACATGTTCTGTTTACCCAGAGCATCGTGCTGGGACAGCAGCTGTGCCACTGGGGCAGAGCTGGTGTAGCAGCAGGTACAGGCCCAGCACAGGGATTTGCTCATGTGATAGCTGGAAATTAATTCATTAAATAAAGTAATTTGCACCTTTTAATCTCAGTGATTCCTGTGTGTGGGCACCTGTATTTAGGAGAAGAGCTTATTCTGCTTCAATTAATTTTATATCAATATAAGCTGAATAATTAAAGGTGTGAATGGAAGGCCAGGTAGCTAATTCCCTTCCCTCTGGTGCACAGGCTGCACTGAGATAACCTGGAAGAGGGAGCTCCTGGCAATGCAGATGTTAGTCCAGCCAAAAGAGCCAAACAGTCCTGAGCTTCTGTGTGTAAATATCAACTGGGATCAACTATTTTTTGCTGCTGATCTCCTCGTATTGATCTTGGTTTGTGCATTGGCACCAGCTGTATGTGTGTGGCTTTGGGCAACCCAGCATTGCTCTGAATGCAGGCTTGGCTCTCAGGATGTTCTCCCCATCTTCAGGCAGAACCAGCAGCCATTACTGCATCTGAGAGATAAAGCAGATAAATTAGAACTTTTTTCCCTTGTTTCCAGAGGCTGTGTTTCAAGTCTGCAGGCCAGAAGTAGCTGTGTTTCACAGGTATTTCATTACAGTACGATGCCATTGATAACTGGCTATTTTTTCCTCAAAATCACAGGGGACTTTTCAGATTTGTATTAATCCAATGAAAGAGTAAAAACTTCCTAAGTGTAAAAGCTGAGGACATTTCTTCTTTGAGAACAAACTAATGCTTGATCTAAAAAGTGTGATATATCTCAAGTCCTGAAGCACAGCTAAACTCATGCCATGCTCAAGATTTCTTCTCCTCCCCCAGTAGTCCTTTCCCAGTGCATCAGACAGGTACAGGAGATTAATTTGCTCAAGCTCCTAATGTTTGCCCCATGTTACAAGGACCCAAATTCCACAAGAGGCTGACTTTCACTGAGGGAGGCTCTCAAGCCACCCAGTTCATCTCAGTGTGTGCTTAATTGCTTTTGCCATGTGGGATTTTGTAGGAGGACACAGTATGGGTAATGTAGAATGTAATCTCATCCCCCAATGAGTTGCATCTGGACCAATTACTAGAGATTAGGAGCAGGCCTGATCTTAACAGGCCACACCTGTAGCCAGTAAGAACAAGTGGTATAAAAGATGGACTGATGGGACCTAGAAGTAGAGGAATGAGAGGAGTCAGATGGCTGCTGGAAGGACCGGGAACAGTCAGTACTCAGAGGAGGTATGAAACTCTGAGGATGTGGAATCCTTGCACTACAATGATAAAAGAACTCTTGATATATAAGACAACCTATAAATGATAATAGAACTGTTGTAATGTATAAGACAACAGGATTTGGTTTGGAGAGAACGTTCAGGGAAGGCAGCACTCGCTTTTCTGTAAGCAGGGCTGATTTCAGTCCCGTGAGGAGCACGGGAAAGTTTGATAACCCAGCAGCATGGTTCAGTGCCTTCCCTTGTGCTGCCTGGCTGTGTTCTTGCAAGGAGCCACAGTGTGATTACAAGGGCTGTTAAACGCCCTTAATATTCACGCTGTTGGAGGGAGCATTACTCCTGCCAGCTCTGCTGTCTGCTGCTGTTTGCAGTAGTGTTGCATTGATGATTAAATCACTAATGCCACAGTGAATAGTGTGTGAAGCCCCTCCAGCCAGGAGATGGAAAAGCAGAGTTAAATCCCTCCTATTTGTCCACTTCTTTTATTTTTTTGCTGTCTCTTAACAACATTTTTTTAAGCAAACAAAGCACAGCGGAACAGTTTGGAGCTGTGAAACAAGATGGGAAATGAGCCCCTTGCAGAGAGGTTAAGAGAATAGGGTATGGGAACTGTGAGGGGAAGGAGCTGGAGGGCTCAGGGCAGCTCATGCTTGATGCAGCAGTGCTTTGCATGCTTCTTCTCCTCATCCTCTCTTCAGGCATAGGTGGGAGAAGCAGCAAACTGAGTAATACATATTTGTGTGTATACACTGGTACATACTTGGGGTGCAGCAGAGCAGGAGGTGCTATGATTGTGGTGTGGGGAGGCTTTTGGAACTGAAGCTAGGGGGCTGTTTTTTGTGAGAGAGCCGTGTTGCATCCTAACCTCTTCTGGGTGGGGAGTGCTCCCACTTGGTGTTGGATTTGGGGAGTGTTTGTACCCCATCATGCTTGAGTCACTGCCACAGCTCCCGTGTTTCCATGTCTGGCACTGGGATGCAGCTGTTACTCCAGCAAAGCCGTGTAGGGGGACACGCTATGGGTAAATGAAGGTAGTGTAGAATGTGATCTTATCCCCCAACGAGTTGCAGCTGGACCCAATTACTAAAGATTAGGAGCAGGCCTGATGATAACAGGCAACACCTGTAGGCAATAAGAACAGTGGTATAAAAGAGTGGATTGGTGGGAACTGGAGTCAGAGAAGTCAGATGGCTCCTGCAAGGACCAGAACAGTCAGTGCTTAGAGGAGATGCCTACGAGAAACATCGAGGAGGAATGGAACTCTGGCAATATGGAATCCTTGCATTATAATGATAATAGAACTCTTGCGCTACTTAAGACAACAAAGCTGTGTCCCTCATGTGCAGCTTCAGCTGCCTCAGACCATCTTCAG
The DNA here is from genome assembly GCF_028769735.1 of Zonotrichia leucophrys gambelii. Taxonomy (NCBI): domain Eukaryota; kingdom Metazoa; phylum Chordata; class Aves; order Passeriformes; family Passerellidae; genus Zonotrichia; species Zonotrichia leucophrys. Next base: position 100,043,562 of record NC_088172.1, read on the forward strand.
TATGCCAGGTATTGGAGGGAAAAGAGCCAAAAGCAGATTCTTGGCACCCTGTTCTACTTGTTGATCTCTTCAGCACTCCTCTCTGTCCCCCAGGGCTGTGTTCATGCTTCCTTGTGTGCCCTCCTGCTCAGCCATGGGCATCTCCAACAGCTGTTTTATCTTGGAGGTGTCCCCACACTTCCTACTTGGCCCAAAATGTGCAGTGTCCATCCAGCCATAAGAAGACTTGGATTTTCCTTATGGGGCCAGGAGCCTGGAAACTTCAGTGGTTGTTTGGGAAAGAAGAACCGAGCCGAGCATCCTGAGGTGCTGGGCACTTGCCCAAGGCTGGCTCCCGGTGGCACTGCAGCATCCCCCCTTTTTTGTGCTCAGGTATTGCTGTGGAGGAGGCTGGCACCTCCACAAATGCGGTGTTTGCCTGGCCTGCCCTGCGGGGTGTGTGTGAGGAGCCCTGACAGGGCGGCCATTAGCGGAGCTGTCGGGCAATCGCTGCCGTCGGTTCGAGTTAGGGAGAGCAGGCCCGGGGACGCCTGGCTGGGCGCCGGCAGGAGCTGCGCTCAGGGCCTCCATTGATTTCTGAGCTTGTCACGATGTTCATTAGGAGAGGGAGAGCAAACGAGGTGCTTAGCAGAAGTGCTCCAAGTCGATCCTGATGGAGTATGTTTCTCTGCTGCCTGGTTAGGGGCAAAAAAAATATTTCTTGCCCAAGTCTCTTCTGCTCGTAAAGTGTTCCAGGAGTGTCTGGCAGGATCTCCCCTGGCACTGCCCTGTCCTTGCAGACTTTGTGCACTCCCTCTCAGTACAGCAAGTTGTGCTGCTGGTGCTTTTGCTTGTGGGATGATTTTGTTCCTTGTCCCTCCCTCTTGTCCTTCCAGGTTCCCACAGCTGGGTCCCCATTGCGTGCTGAGCTTGCTGTGTCTCTCTTTTTCATGCTGGAGCTGCATTGATCGAGGCAGTAAATCAGCTGGCTGGTGCTGTGGATATAAATGATGGATGCAATGAACCAAGGGGGAGAAGAGGAAAAAAACAAAAAAGAGGGGGGAAACAGAAGGAAAAATTGGGAAGAAAACAGCCTACTCAACAATGGATGGGCTATGAGATGAAATATCTACCATGGCCAAGGCCCCTCAGCACAGCAGTGTCTGGAGGTGCTGCAAGAGGACCTGCTGGGGGAAGAAAAGGGGGTTCCTGTGCATGCAGAGCTGTGCTGGCACCCCGGCTTGCCCCCACACTTGCTGACAGCAGCTAATGGATGGTGGAGATAAGGATGGAAACTGGTATCTGCTGTGTGGGCTGGATAGAGGGCACCAAATGGAGCTAAATCAGAAGCCAATTTATAGTCCTGCTGGCTACAGCTGCAGGGAAGGTTTGAGATACTATTGTTTGAATGTCTCTGCAGCTCTTAAGGTTGCAACCCTTCATTTGCTTTCTCCCTTAGCTGGGTTTCTTTTCTTTTTTTTTTTCCTGAGTTTTAAAGCACTTTCCTGCTAGTGAAAGGCTGAAAGCCCCCAAGGCTTAAGCCTTCTACTGATTTCAGCAGTTTCTAGGTCTTTGAGCTGGCTGTGCTCTGTCTCCCTGAGTTTTGGGGATGTAGAAGGAGGTTTGGAGCTGAGTCAGTGGCATCTCCACCTGTGGGTTGTTATCCAGCTGAACAGAGCCTGGCAGCTCCCTGTGGGCCACAAACCAGATGTTGTGTGGCAGTGATTTAAAGTCTCCGTCATTTAGAGACAAATCAGTGATAATGAGTCTCTTTTTATAGAGAGGGACTTTGAGGCATGGGAAGATTTAATGGCAGACGCTCTGTAAAATTAGCTACTTAGCTAACTTTAGCAAAATCTTAGCCAAATTAACTAAAAATGAGCTAAATTCAGCGAAAATCATTGGAGAATTGTCAGTCTGGATGGAGGGAAAGCAGAAATTGAATGGGAAATTGAGGCTTTAGTAGCACTGATGAAGTTGTAACACCAGTTGGTAGTTCAGGAACGGGACCCTGCCTTGGGAATGCTGCTGAGTTTTGGGTGTCTCATTTGGAGAGATGCTGGGTTGAAAAAAATTAAGGTGCATGATGGGAAGTTAGTTGCAGGGAGATGAGAGTAATTGTCTTGTGGACCTCACTGCTGCCAGGCTTTTGTGGCTTGAAGCACTTGATGGCTGGCAGCAGGAGGGTTTGATGCCTTCATGATCACCCTCAGCCACAGGTTTTGTAAGGGGAAAAAGAGATGGGGGGAAAAAAAGTGTCTCATGACTCAGGATGGTATCCTGAGGGCAGAAAAAATGGGGCAAAGCATCACTCGTAGGGGAGCTGTCAGTGCGGAGAGGTCTGCACCTTCTGCCCTGTGTTAGAGGCAAGGTGCCTGGTTGGATGGGTCAGGAATGATTCATTTTCTGAGGTTGGGTGTGGAGAAAAAACCAGGGCTATTGTAGTCTTGTGCCCTTGGAAGTGAAATACGAGGAAGGAGAGCTGAAGAAAAGCCTCTGAAGTGGCTGAAGGAGGAGGTGAAAGAGAGTAAGATGAAATCCAATTCTGTGAGCCTGGCTGTTGGCCAGGAGGATGTGGTGAACTTCTGCTGTGTGCCTCGGGATCTGTCAGGACCAGGAGCACTTAGGAGCTGTTTTTCCTCCAGCAGAGCTACATCTTTCTGCAGATGTTAAGTTGACAGAAACAAGATGGATTGTTGCAGAAGTACAAAGGGCTTGGATGTACATTTTTCCCTTTATCCCAATTTATGTTTGACATAGTTGTAAGCCCCATGGAGAATTATCCCTGGTAGAGGATCTGGTGATGTGCTAATGGCTTTCTGGCTTTTGGCTTTTCCCAGAGACAGTTCCAGTGGACTAACCAAGGGTGTCAGTGTTACTGGCCAGCAGTGGTGAAGCCAGTCCATGGGGTCCCATCTCCTCCTCCATTAGCTAGAAAGCTTATGGATCAGGAAGGACTGGAGTTGTGGTTTTGTGGGCTGTGCTTGAGCTGGCTCTTCTCTGCCCAGCTTTTCTCAGCCCTCAGAGCTGGCAGAATTGTTTTATCCCAGTCATTTTTCCAAGTGGTGCAGAGTCAAGAGGGCACGTGTAGAAGCATCCCTACCTGCAGCAGTGGGGCTGGGGACCACAAAGTGGGACCTAAGGCAAAGCCCAGACCCTGCACTCCTGGGAGGGATGAGAAGGGAATGCAGAGCTGTGCTGGGGTTTGCTCAGCATTCCCAGTTGGCTTCTGGGACAGGAATTACTGTGAGGTTTTCAGGAAAGTGCTCTTGGAAGAAATACATAGAGGAAGAAATATAAGTAATCTCTGTTTGCAGACTGTTCTGATAAACTGATGTCTTCAGGAGGGACAAACATGTCATGCAGTTTTTGGGCTTTGTCCAGAAAAAAAACAACCCCTAAATCCCAAAAACCAACACCCTGCCATTTAACATGGTGGGTAGGGCAATGAGGAAATACATCTCTCTGTTTCATGCACTTCCATCAAATATGTTACCAGGAAGCATTGTTTAGTTTAGGAATTTATTTCTCCTCTCTGGAAACCTGTGCTGGCTGGGCAGTTTCAGTTCACTAGCACTGTGCTGGGCAGGTTGGGCTTGTGTCCCATCCTAACCTTGATCTCAGTTTTCTTCCTCCAGCTCCAGTGTGCCCAGCAGAATATGGGGCAGCTGGGACAGCTCTCACAAGCCAGTGTAGCTTTTTTGGGTTTGTGGGTAATAATGAGCTGCCATGGGAAATAGCAGCTTCTTTTAAAGCAATCTTCTCTACCAAAGTCCCCTTGAATTTAATGAAGACTTAGAAAGTTGTTCCTGCAATTTTGACGCTGGCATATAGATATCCATAAAAGAGCCCTCCCGTAAATGGAACAGAGAGGAAACCATTCATTTCAGCGTCTGTGCATTTATGGATTGATTTTTACAGAATCCTATTAGTTTCACTGCCAGTAAATGGCATGAGGACTCTATTTCAAACCAGACAATGTCAGGATATAGAGGTGGGCATTAAATATCATCCCACCTGTTGCTGTTCAGCTGTGTATGCTGCTTGTGTCTGAGCAGAATGTAATGGCAGGGGCCAGGAATGCCAAGTCGATCTCTTCCAGCTCTTTGTTTTGTAAAATCATTAGGAGCCACAATAAGGTTAGAGGCTGGCATTACACTGGTTCAACAGCCCATTAAATAGATCTGATCATTTTTGTGCAATGCTTTCTTAAAAACAAAGGAATAAATACTCTCCTGTAGCTGTTTGTGGTGCTGCTTTTGAGAAAAAATGATTTATAATGCTCCTCTTAAATAAACAAGTTAGGTACAATGAAAAAGACCCCCAACCCCCTAAACCACAGACTACTACTCTGCCCCAAAATGCAGACAGTTTCTAGATTTATTTTTTCCTCCCCCTCTGTCAGGTAGAGGACAGAACATCCTCTCCCAGCCCAGAGGGCTGCTGACAGCCCAGCTCTACCTGCCCATTTTGCACTCTTCCTTCACGTGGTGTTTGAGCTGCTGACAGCCAGATGGTTTCATAAACAGCCACCTCTCTCTGGGCCAAGGGTAGCTCACCTTCCAGTGTCATTACCCAGCTCTCAGATTATTACAAATGAAAGCATGCTATTAGTGTAATTTCCATTTCCCCCCTCCCTCTTTAAGCTCTCTGCTTTGTGCATCCCACTTGATTTTTGGCGGTGCAATGCTTTGATTTTTGTTGGTGGGTGGTTTTACTCTTTGATTTCAATTCCAGCTGCATTTGGTTTGCAGAATGTGGGGACTTTGCAATTAAAACCAAAACTGAGCCACACGCGTTGAAGCAAGGCAGGAAAAGCAAGAAGCTGACACTTTGAGTGTGGCCCAGCAAGTGGGGGGACATTGTTTAGCCATGGCCATGCCAGTTTCTTGCTTGGGCAAAGCAAATCTGTGATGCTTTCCTGGACTGCTTGGAAAAGGCCAAGTAATGTGGAAGTCATACATGCACATATCCATATGTGTATTTTCCTATATATAGGTTTTGTGCAGCTGAGAGGGAAGGGGTTGTTGCCAAGATCAGTGGTGTAGCCTCAGATGCCATGTGCTATTTAGGGAGCTGATGCTGCTGGTTCTCAGCCATCTGATCACAGGCACAAAAATGTGCTTTGGAGTTGTTTCTCCTGTTTTACCTCTGTGGGCTGACCAGGTCACCCCTGTGCTGCTGCTGCTGTTGTTGCAGTGGAGACTCAGAGGATGTCACTTCAGAAAGAGAAAAGGACCTTTCTGAGGGTCAGAAAAAAGAGAAGGATGTTAATAAAAGAGCCTGACCCTGAGCTTATCCTCTCCCTGGCTGTTAGGCTGCTGCTCACATCCTTGGTTTGTATCTTGCAGGCTGTGGAAGTAGAGAGCTGTCAGGATGGACACTGGTGCCCCAAATCCCTGCTGTGCCCCTGCCCATGGCAGGCACCTGCCAGCACAGCCTTGCAGGAGAGTTTTCCTGCCTCCATGCAGGGGAATGGTTTCTAGGGTTGGAAAAGGCTCTTTCCTCCCTGGGCAGCCTTGGATTTCCCCAGCAGAGCTCAGCTGCTCTGCCCTGGGGCTGCTGAGACTTGTGGGGAGCCAGCTCAGCTCTGAGCTCCCAGAAGTGCTGCAGATGCTTCACAAGTGATGCAAAAGCTTGCCCTTTTTGAGATGTGTAATTTCTGAGTGCAGCAGATGCTGGGAGCTGTGTTTGGTGTGGGTTTGTGCCAGGGCACCTTTAAATTGCAGGGCTGAGTTCCTGGCAATAATAGGATTTGGCTGTAACATCTGTAGCCTAAATTTCATCCTGTCCCAAGGCTTCCGAGACTAGCTGGAGCTGGATTTTAAAAATTAAATTAAATTTTATTCTTTTATGCTTGAATTGGACTGAACCCAAAGAGCTGCCACATACACCTGCCGCTCTGGGATAGCCCAGCATGTGGGCTAACAGCTTATGGCATATTCCCAGTGGGTTTACATCCCATGGGGAATTTCAGGGTCTCTGTGGGCCAAGCAGTCCCTGTTCCACACTTCAGCTGTCCCATCGAGACATGAAGAAAAGATGGGGAGGTCTGGGGGTACAGATCAGGACACCCTGCACTCAGGTCACTGCTCTGTGCTTCCCTTCCTCATTGGAAGCCTGGGAATGTGGCTTAGAAGCATGGCACAAGCTCACTTTGCTTCACCCAGCCTGATGGTGAAAAGCAGCTCCCTGGGTAAGGCTGTAATGAAAGTTATGCTCAAAGCAGGGCTAAAATCCCGTTTCTTTTGCCCTTTAATTATTTAATTTATTTTCTATATTTAACGTGCTTGCTCTTCGTGAGTCAACTGAATTTTCATGGCTTTTTTTTTTTTTTCTCAAATATTTATCTGTGTTGGCAGAGGGAACATTTTAAAATGAGCTTCTCAGAACTTGCCCTAGATGCCCTAGTGTCTCTTCTGGCTGCTTCTGCCATGGAGTGGTTACCTGCTCCACAATTCCCACATTTCCCCTGCTGCTTCCAGTGCAGATAAAATGTTAAATCAAAATACAACAAAGAATTTTAATTTTATTCCTCATCTTCACCACTTGGGAAATAAAAGGCTGGTGGGCTTAGGCTGGTGCTGGCAGCTGAGCCCTGCTCCAGCAGTGCTGGCTGCCCACTCCTGTTTGGCATTGCTGGAGCTGGGCAGGAGTGAGGGATAAGCCACAGTGAGCCTGCTGGAGCTCAGCTGTGACATGTGAAATAGCAGAGCCCCTGCCAAATGCCCTGTGCAGGGGAAAACCATCTTGTCCTGCTCTACCAGGATCCTTTTAGCAGCCTGGATTGGTATTTTAGAATGAGGAGGCTTTTGCTGCTTTTCTTTTTGTAGTCCCATTTGAGTAGGGAGGTGGAGGATGGGATTGTTGAGCAGCCTTTCCTGGGTAACTTGTGAGGACAGGCAGGGTGCTGCCATGTGAATTAACAGCAAATCCTGCCTGCTTTTTCTCCCTGCCATCTTGGAGAGCTGGAAATGGTGCAGGGGGGGACACAAGGTGATGGCTTCTCTGCAAGAAGTAGCCTCAGGATGCTCAGTCTGGGATGGAGGACAGGAGTTGTGCTGGAGGTCTGTAAAGTCATTAATGGCAGACAAGTGGTGGATAGGAAATAGCTCCCATCTCTTCCTGGGCAAAATCTGGGTTTGCCACAGAAAGCTGGCAGGGGCAGGTTCAGTGTGCTGGGACACAAGCTGCTTGTGGAGTCCCCTACAACTGGATTTTCTGGGTGCTGAAAGTCTGGCTTTGTTCAGCAGTGGCTGGACAAGATGGACAGGGAAAAGGTCTGGACAAGTGTTAAATGAGATCATCTTTTTCCCTGTTCCTCTAAGCATCACCTTCCTCAGCTCAGCAGTTTTAGAGCTGGGTGGATCCAGCTGAGCCCCTGCCAGTGCAGGCAGCTGGGCAGATGTTTGTGTGCCTATCTAGGACAGGGAGGAGGAGGCTGCATCCCTGCTGGGGCTGCTGTGCCTCCTGCTCAGGAGCTAAAGCAGAGCTTCCCAGGGCCAGAGCACAGCACAGACCATTAGTCTTGCTGAGTACAGCTATGATTGTGCTTAGCACTGCCTTGCTATCTCTCCTGGCTGAACCACAGAGCACTTTGCAATGATTAATTCAGCATGAAACTCTTAAGTGAGCATTATTGCCCCGTGTTAAAGCAGACATAAAGGTTGCTGGCAGAGCAGGAGCAGAAACTCTCTGCCTTAGAGATGTTCACCAGCCTGGCTGTCTGCAGCCACCAGTACATCCCATTGGCCTTCTTTTTGTCTCAGCACTTTTTTAGGTCCATTTTGTTGCCCTTGAGATATTGTTCCTTTTGCTGCCAAAAAAAAAGGCGGGGGGGGATGAATTCAGATGCTGAGCTGTACCCAGTAGTTTGGGATTAAAACACTCTTTGACTGCATAGATGAAAAGTCTTGGCTTGTGTAACCAGTTATTTCTGGTGCATCTCTCCAGGCATCTGCCTTGCTGTGGGCAGCAGCAGCAGCATATGCTGCTGGCTGCACAGGGACCGGTGCTGTCACCATCTGTGTGCAGGCTTGCTGGGGCAGTGGCAGGCATTGCTGCTGGGGCTCTGGGCCCCTGCCTTGCCTTTCCTTCCCTCCCCAGGGCTGTGCATGAGCCAGGGCAGGTCATCAAGCTCAGAGCTGGGAGCCTGTGGTGCCGTGTCCAGAGCTCTTCACATCTCATGAGTTTTTTCTTCTTCGGGCTCTAGCAAGGGTATAAAGATTATGAAAGCTCTCAGCTGGAGCTTTGTGCTCTGAAGGTGCTTTTACAGCAGTAAATCAAGTATAAAAGCAGTCAGGTGGGTTTTTTGTGGTGCTGGTTGAGATGCCTTATGCACAGCTGATAGGACCTCTACACTGGCTGCTGTGTTTTTGGGCAAGATCATGGGAGTAGCATGTCTGCTGCTTGGCACATCTTCTCTGTCCCACATGGTGTCTGCTCTTCCCTGAGGTAGTGTGGCTTTTCCTTGCTCCAGCATGCCTCTCAAAGCCTCAGTGTACCCCCAGGCATCTTCTCCCTTACGTTTGAAGACTGACTGGTGCCAAGGGCTTGGGGTAGTGAGGGGAGATAGAGACAGGCCTGGAGCTGGAAGAGAAGAGCTGCTGGAGTGTGTGGGAGAGGGTAAGGATGGAAAAAGGTCTATGAGAAAAAACAAGGCCAGTGGAAGCCTAAGAGAAGCATTAAGAGAAGCAGCATCACCAACTTGGCATTTGCCTTGTGCTTTCAGGACCATCCAGACAACAGAAGGTTGTGTTTCATCTCTGGTTACACAGGCCCAGCAGGAGTGGTGTGAGACACTTCCCTCCAGCAGCATGAACCTCCTTTGCTATTTCTACTGCCCTGGTTTCCACCAGGAAGCTCAGCTAAGGAGGCATGGCACCTCAGCAAGGAGATTCCCTTCCCATGTAGCTGTGGCCCATCAGGCGCTGTGTATCTGAACCTGCATGCATTAACCAGGTCTTAGCCACATCCCTCCTTTCCTTGCCTGCCTGGCCAGAGTTTGCCAGCATCTTGTTTCCCTCTGGCTGGAAAGACTGGCTCCTCATTTCCTTGCATCTCCTGCCAGCAGCAAACACGACCTGATTTGTATTATCCCGTGTCTGATCCCACCTAATCCTTAATGCAGCTCTGCAGGCAAGGGCAGCGTGGTGCTGCTGGAGCAAGAGGGATCAAAGGCATGTGGGCTGGGATGTGGCCCAGATGGGTGATGGGACTGCCTAAATGTGGGTCCAGCCTCTGCTCTCCACTCCTTGTGTCACACAGGGGACTTCCTTCCCTTCCCACAGCTTTCTGAGGGCAGGGAGTTTTGCCTTCAGCAGGTAGTGCCCAGCTGCTGGTGGAGCTGATGTATCCACTCAGCATGTGGAAGACAGCATGAGGCTGTTGCAGAGATGGCTCTTTGGCTTCAGAGGTCTTGGAGGTGTTCCCTATCAGCTTGTTTGTGGTGGGTGGGTGGACAAACCTTGTGTGGTGACACCTCTGTGCTGCCCAGGCCAGTAAGTGGGACATGTGTTGTCTTGCCACCCAGCTGTGCTGCAAGAAGCTGGACTGTGCCCAGGACCATTGCCACTGTCCAAGCCTGATGCTGCCAAAGCATGAAGACCCAAGAGATTCAGGGCAGCTTATTTCTGCCTGGATTTGAGCTTTGCTGCTGGCTTGTAGTGTGATTGCTCTGCTTGCCCACATGCATCTTGTGACAGAATGTCATCTACAGGACTGCCCTGGTGTCTGCATGGGAGGGGATGAGGTTTGAGACACTGAGATACATGGCAGGGCTTGCTGCCCCCACCGTGTGTGGAATTGTGGAGCTTAATGTGTGCATGCCAAGAGCCACACTGCCGGGGTGGAGGAAATCTCTTCCTGTATCAGACAAGGGGACTGGTCCAAGCCCAAGCAGGAGATGCTCACCAATACTTCCATACTGTTTTTTCATGACTGAGGACTTCAAAAAGGCTCTTTTCCTTATTGCAGTGAATCATGTGTGTGTATGTGAGAGAGAGTATCAATGCCAAATGCAGATTGGGTTTTTTTATGATGATAACAGCAAAGCTCAATGCTGGTTCGTGGTTTCCATCCAGTTCCCCATGCTCTTGGATGTTTTGAGTTGGCTGCATCAGGAGACTTAGCATGGGTATGGTTTTTAGACTTAGCATGGGTTTGGTTTTTGTGATGCCCGTGCTGTGGCTGCTGTGCCCAGACGTGGCTCTGCTCAGGGTTTTCCCATGCAAGCAGCAGGGCTGTGCTGCTGGAGGATGGCCAGAACCTGGAGATCTGCCTGGCCAGGCCACACCAATGATGTCCTGCTTCTGTTTTTGCCCATCCCCAGCCAAGCCTGCATCAATCCCAGGCACAGCACTCGAGGTTCCTGCAGCGCCTGTGCTCACGGCTAGCCAGGACCCACAGTCCTTCCCCAGCAGGCTGGATTATTTTCAAACTTCCCATCCCTTCCTAGAGTGCATTTCTCACTAGCCAGCACTGTTTTTTTTTCATTTCTATTACTGAGCTGAGAGAAAGGAAGGCTGGGCTGACACATGTACTCTAAATTATGCTGCTGTATCTCTGGTGCTGTCAGTCATGGTGCACCCAGGCCGAGGATCTTGCAGACACTCCAGCAGTAGGTACCTGAGGATCAAAGGTTTAGATCCGTCCTTGCTGTCACAAATGTTTTATATCTAGTTTCTCCTTGAGGGGAGTTGGGGGGAGGATGGGCTGGTACATCTGAGGAGTACACACACCCTGGAGCATGGTTGCTGTGACCTGAGCTTCATCTTCCTGCACCTGTGTGTTGAGGACCAGCTCTGGGCTACAGAAACACCTTCCTCTGCAAAATGTGTGTGTTGAGATGAGGACATGGGTCACCAGTGCTTTATGACAGGGGCATGGTGTGTGACAGGCAGGTCCTGAGCTCCAGCTGAGCCCTGAGAGTTTGCCCCATAGGTCAGCACCCCACAGCCTCTGCTGCCCCTGCATCCTCCTGCAACATGTATGTTAGGGCAGCTCTCATGTCTCCCAATGATGCTTTTAAGTCTGTTGGGGAAGTCTTGCTTTGTCCAGGAATTTCTGCACTGCTGCCACCATAGCTGCTTGGTGTGGTTTGGGCTGGGCTGCAGCACATCACTGACAGTGGGCAGGAAGGCTCTCTGCAAGGGCTCAGAGCATTTGGGTTAGTCACCAGCAAGGGTTTTCCTCTGCTCTTCTCTCTCTGCTGGAGGTGAGAGGTGTAGGAGAAGCAGCCCTGGTACTGTACTGGAGCTGCTCAGCACAGCCATGCTCCTGCCCAGTGGGAGCCTTGTGACTGAACTGCAGGAGCAGGGAAGCTGAGGCGTGGCTGGAGGGAGCCCAGGGCTTTTCCACAACCAGAAATCAAGTGCAGAAGGGGAGAGTTTGGTCTGACAGCATTTCTTGTCCTTGCTGAGCTCCTTCCTTGGAGCAGGTTGTGCCTTGGTGCTGTCTTGGTACATCTCTGCTCCCCAAAGCAGTTAGCTGTCAGAGGGAGGGGAAGGTTGAAGCTGGTGGCTTCTTAAAGGCAGCTAAAGCCATGCATGCAACTGTCCTGTGTGTTTGCAATTATTGTATTTTTGTTAATACCTATTTTTATGATATATGTGGTTTTTTATAACCTTTCCCTCCCTTGGAGACACTTCGCATTCACGTGCTGCTGTTACCATCACTCCTGTTGCTGCCTGCTTTGGGAGGGTGGCTGCTCAGGGAAGGACGCTAGCATTAGTTTCTAAAGCTGTGTAAAGATCCTCATGGAAGCAATTACCAGATGGATTACCCCTGGCTTTGCTGCTGTGAAAAGGCCATGTTGGGTCGAGGATGCTGACTATATTAACAGCACGATCCCTTCCTTCTTGGGAGGAGTGCTTGGGATTAACCTCCTGATTTTCAAAGGGCTGGGTTCAGAGCAGGACATTGAGAGCAGGGATCTGCCTGGCTGGCTCCTTTATTCTTCCCTCCCTGTTCCCTTTTCCCTTTCCTTTGCCCTGATGTGCCCTGTCCCAGGCTGTCCTCTGGCACGTGGGAGCCACACTCCATGGGGAAGGGGAGACCTTCCCTGACCTCTGAGGTGCTCCAGCTCTGTGGTTTGGTGGGAGTTTTGGCTGTTCTGCAGGAGGAGGAGCAGAGCTCAGCTGGAGACTGAGTACAGCTATGGGCTCCTAAGTACTAAATCATCTGCTGCTCCTGCTGAAGCCTGGGGAGGCTGGTTCGACCTTCATGGCTGGGAAGCAGCTCATGGCTGTCCTGGAAGGCACAGGAGGAAAACAAAACACTGTCTGTCCATGTAGGAACTCCCTTTTGCTACTTTATTTACCCACCATTGCTCTGGGCTCTTCTCAGTATATTTGACGTCTGGTGATGCTGGGAATGTGCTGAACGTGGCTGGTGTGGCACCATGGCCCCAAAGATGCTCTTTGGCATCTCTGGCACCCTGGTGAGCCCAGAGAGGGCTGCTGAGGGGATCCCCTTTGGCAGGGGGCAAAGGCATTTTTGGGAATTAGCAGGTGGAGAGCAACGAGAGGGGCAAGGGTGCTGTGGGCATCCCACTGCTGATGGGAGTGGCAGTGGGAGTACTGGTGGGGGGCTGCTCCATCAGCTCAGGGGACTTGGCTTGGGAATTGATTCTCAACTCATTGTGGGGCTGCTGCCAGTCTAGGTGTTTTGCACTTATTTTGGGTTTTTAAACCTGAAATCTTAAAAAATTAAAATCTCAGTGAAAGCAGAGACTCTTAAAACTGATTTTGTCTGGTTTGCCATCCAGAATTACCATTTGTAAACCATTTAGAGGGGTTCACAGGTGCCAGTGCACTTGGACTGGCATTGCTCATCCTTTTCTTGGGGCTGTGGGGAAACCCAGAAGACCATTTTTAGATAGAAATCTGGGGAGACTGATGCAGCCCAAGCACAAGCAGCTGAACTGAGAAGTCATGCAGCATCCCAGGAGAGCTGTGGGCAGGCGTGGGAGGAAATGACCAAAAATCCTCTCCATCCTTCTGCTTGACTCTCAGTACAGACAGAGCTGGGTCTCCTCTTTTGTCCAGTCAGCAGCTTGGTTTGTGCTGACCTCCTAAATATTCAGCTCATTATACACTCGAACGTATAAATAAAACAGAAGCAGGCAGCAATATTCTCCAGGAGGATATAATCGGCTTCCTTTCCTTTTTAATTACACAGGATTTGTCTCCATGTGCCAGGCTATCCTATGGGCTAATTTATAATTCTAAAGAGTTAAGATCTGTGTTCTTTATGTAGTGAGACTGTTATGAACACACCTGATTTTGGGGATCCAAGATGAAGGAGCATCTTTCTAGGTGGAAATGCAAGGAATTTTGTTGCTGGATGTTGTTTTTAGAGGTCAGTAGCCTGGGTCCTGCATTCCTTTCCATTGTCACAGAGTGGAATGAGGTTCTTCACTATGCTGGAGATGGTGAGGGTCACCATGGGAATTCCTGGGGTCTCTTTGGGTGTGATGCTGGCTGCTGGCATGCTTTATCCCTCTGTATTGGCAGGATGGTGGCCTGGTGCTACAGCCAGCAGGTAGGAGCATTGTCCATGTATGGAGCTCTGGCTCTGGCTGCCTGTGGGAGATGTGGATATATTTTAACCTGGCACCACTGCCAGTGCAGCAGTTGCTTGCTGATAAGTGTGGTGTGAACTCTGAGCTGACTTGTTTTCTCCTAAGGGAAGCCCTTGAAACAAAATTTGGCTTTTCATCAAAGCAATGAATCTGTCATCTTTCCCTCTGTGCAGCTCGGAGTCCCCTGCTCCTGATTTGCAAATAAATTCCCTATTTTGGTGGCTGCCCTGGCCATCCATTTTAAAATTAAAGCTTTGGTGCCCTTACTGGAAAAAGCATCAGTAATTCTCCAGTGGCTTTTTGTGCTGTTGCATTTGGCTGGAGACTTCAACAGATTTAAGCCTCTGGAGGGTATTTCAGACCATGTGTATTGTTTACCACAGGTACAGGCGAGAAGATAAACAGATTGCTGGTTCTGTCTGTGATTGCCTTAATGGTGGCCCAGATTCCTTAGCCCTGGGTCAGCTCCTTGCACTGACTCAGTGGCCCACAACCTGAGCTGATGTCTGAGTGTAGGGATGACAGGAGGAAGATGCTGAAGAGCCTTCTCCAAGGTCTTGGGGAGGATGTTTCCATCCAAGCTGAAGTTGCAGCTGTGTTTTGTGAGGGTCAAGTCTTCTTCCAGTTCATGAAAGTCACATCATCTTCCTTGACCCCTTTCCAGCCTTTGTCACTCCTGTTGCCTGATGTAGCAGGTGCCTTGGTTGTGTAAATGTGTGTGTGCACCACAGGAGAGATCCAGGCTCTGCCCACGCAGGAGGTGTGAGCAGCAAGGGCAGAAGAGGTGGGGACAATGTGGTCTTGGCCTCAGGGCCAGGTGAGAAAGTGGGACACTGAAAAGTCCTCAAGGATTTGTGCTCCCTGCTGAGCCAGCAGAGGAGGAGGAGATGCTCCATCCTTTGAAGATGGAGCAGAATGCCTGTGGATGTGCATGAGCAGGAGAGGGTCAGTGGCAATGAGCAGCTTGATGGTGAATGTTCAAAGCTTCTCCAGGGACCCCAGCTGGAGGGCAGGCTTTGCTGGAGAAGTGCTTTGCTTTAATTAGGTATCTGTATTAATATTTTATTTGATTTTTCTTTTGTTTTGTTCTTACTTCCTCCAAAGTGGGGTCAGAACAGACTCAGATCAGAAGCTTTTCCTTGAGACACAAAAAAACCACTTCCAAGCAGGGGGAGGTGCTGGTCCTCCTTGGAGCAGGGTGGGATCCTGGATCTGCTGTGTGTCCCCATGGGGTCACGGAGGAGCTGCCACCAAGGTGCTCATGCATGTTGTGCCCAGGCACCAGTGCAGGAGGAAGAGGAGTTTCACAGCCCTCAGATAAATGAACTGGAGCTAAAATCTCCATGGGTCAGAAAAGTAATTAGGGTAGATCGTGGTTGGAGCCCAGAGCTGCCTCCATTCCCAGTGTGTGGTTTGTGTCAGCACAGAGCAGGGCCCCTGAGCCAGTGAAGCACTTAAGCAAGTACTTAGCTTCAAGCATTTAAATGGGTTTCTGTTGGTTCCCACAAATGCCTGGAGTCACTCAAGTTTGTATTTAAGTGCTTGATTGGCTCAGGGATTGTGCAGTTTGAGGAAGGAGAGTAAGAGGAAAGAGGTGACTTCCAGGGTTGGTGTGAATTTGGTGCTGAAGGGTACCTGATGCACTGGAGGATGTGATGCAGGATGAGTACAAAGCCTGTTTTCCAAAGACTCAGAGCTTGCTTTTGGCACCACCACCTCCTCTTTGGAGAGGACAGAGGCTGGCTGTGGTGCTGCTTGTCTCCCCCTTGTATCCTGGGGCTGAGGCCATTGGGATGCACAGCTCTGCTCACTCAGGGCTAAGCTGAGGCACTGGGCTCTGGGAGTGAGAAAACTACACCAAAACTTGACTGAAGGATCTTGTACCTCAGTGCTCCATCTGGGTTATTCAAGGATGAGGACAAAGGCAGTCTGACACTGTCCCACTTCTTTTCCCTCTGATGCTGCTGACCCTCTTAAGTGCACGTGCTGGCACCGGGGGACGAGGAGGGATGAGCCCTATCCTGTTTGAAGTACTATAATCCTTTCAGATGGCATTAGCGCCTGGGCCAGCAGCAGCTCTATAATTGAACCTCCTGTTTGCAGGGCCCCTGCGCTGCAGTGAGACTCCTAAATCTCATTTGTATAATGCCTGGTTGCAGCTCCTGCTGAAAGATTGCCCTCTGCCTCCAGTGCCCCCGAGCCTGCTGAGCGCAAGGATGTCCTTGCTGGCAGAGGAGTGACAGAGCGTGACTGGGCAGCAGCAGAGTGCTGCATGGCATCTGAGTTTCCAGAGCTTTCACCTGTTTATTGGACCTTGTGATAGGCTGATGTAATTTTTAATTCCCCCCTGCTCCCCACCTCCTGGTTTTTTAATGCCTGAGTCCCAGGGAGTGGGCTCAGTGGCAAGTGCTCAGTCAGGTATTTTGTAGGGATGAGATTTTCCAGGGAAAGCTGGGTTTGAGGGGAATGGAGGTAGAGGCACATTTGGCTGCTGCCAGACTCCTTTGGGGTCATCTTTACACCTGCACAAGCAAAACCCTTTTTGTGGCCAAATGGTTTCCCTGGAAAACCCTGTCAGCTCTGCCAGCCCCCTGGGCTGGCTTGGGTTTGCTGCCTCCTGAAATGCCATGTGTGGCGTTCGCATTCTCTGAAAAAATGCCTTCGCACAGGGTTTTTCTCCTGGGCAGCTGAAAGGCAGAGAAAGCAAAAGAAAAGAGAACAGAAAAGAGAAAAGAAAAACAATTCTTATCTCATTTGCTTCTCCTGTGTTGTGCTCATGTGGAATGTGTTTGGAGATTGTTTACCCACAGGTGATTGTTTCATTGGATTCTGATGTGAATTGTTTTCACTCTTTGGCCAATTGGGGCCAAGCTGTGTTGGGACTTTGGAAAGAGTCAGGAGTTTTCATTATCATCTTTTTAGCACTCAGTAAGTATCTTTTCTGTATTATTTAGTATGGTATAGTATTCTTTAATATAATACAGTAAAAGAAGATAATAAATTAGCTTTCTGATAGGATGGAGTCAGGTGCGTCATTCTCTCCCCTCATCAGTGGCCCTGCATTTACAATAAGCATCCTTATGGCACTGGTCTGATTCACTCTGGTCTGAAGGCAGAACTCAGCAGCCCCAAAAGGAAAACAGCTTTTATTTTAGCAAAGGCTTAAGTTATCTATGTTAAAACAGTGCCACAAAAAGAGAAAGTGAGTCAGAGTCTCCCTTTGGCTTGCACTGCCCACTCCTTGTCTTGCTGGGCA
Source organism: Zonotrichia leucophrys gambelii (assembly GCF_028769735.1). NCBI lineage: Eukaryota > Metazoa > Chordata > Aves > Passeriformes > Passerellidae > Zonotrichia > Zonotrichia leucophrys. The sequence continues at coordinate 100,060,379 of NC_088172.1, forward strand.
GCTGGAGGCCGGGCCTGGGGACCGGTGTGACCTGCCTGTCCCTGTCCCTGCTGCCTCCTCTGGGGAGCCTTTTCACCTGACATGCCCTTGCAGGGCTGGCTGCCTCTGGGAGGCCAAAGTGCTGCCACAGCTGCCCTTTCCCTTTCCCTGCCAGTGTCCAGCCTGGCCTGGCCTCCCTTGCCCTGACAGGGGACACCACGGCCCCACAGCAGCAGCAGCTGCTGCTTGTTCCTCCTTCCCGCTCCAGCAATCCCTGCTGTACTGTAATCACACAATTATTATGCCGTTAAAATGTCATATTCGCAGAAATCCACATAAACAAGGCATTAGCAGTTGCCAGGAAATTGTAGTTTTACTGCTAATGACCCATTTTCCCCCTGCAGCACCACTTGTTTTTTTTCCTTAAATATTATTTTTTCCCTTCTTTGTTTCTTTGGTATTTTTGTTTTGTTTCTGAGCTGTGATTTAAGAGGCAGATGACGAATTACATCTTTGCAGTGAGAGGCTTTTAATCTTTAATGTACAGTTACAGTGAAAAGCTGCCTCTGTGCCTGCTCTGGGCTGTGTGCCCTTAGCCAACGAGGGTGATGGGTGGTTTTGGAGGAGGTGCCTTTAGTGGGTCATTTTTTGGGGGGTGCTTTAGTGAAATGGCAGAGAAAGCTCTTGGTGACCCCTGCTCTTGGCTGGGTGCTGGTGTGAGATGGAAGCTTCTCTCCACAATAAGTTTTGTCAGTGTCTTTTTGTTGGGTGTCCCTGTCCTTGAGCACCCCTGGGGGAGTCCCCAGTGTGGTGTTGGAAGAGGCAACACTTGTTTGCCAAGAGCAGACAGCCCCTCCTTGGATGAATTTTTCTTCTCTTTCCTTCTGCTCATTGAGTCTCTTGAACTCTTTTAAGTGTCGACTGTGTTTCCTATAATTAATACCAGTCATTAAACTGCAGTGTTGAAAGAGAAATTACCTAATTCCAAGAAAAAAAAAATGAAAATTTATTACTAGTACGTGAGAGAAAATGAATAGGAAACTTGGAGAGATGAGCCCTGTGGAAGATAAATAGAAAGGCAAGTGGAATATTGACTTGATCCTTTTCTAGTGCAGGGTAATTTGGCCTCTAAAGTGAGTTAGATCATAATAAATTAAATTTAGATTTCTGCACATCAGTTAAATAACTCCCAAGACAGAATTCTGGTGTGAGGAAGAGGTGATTATACATTGTGGAAATATTATAATGAAGACCTTATCTGGTAACCTGTAACCAATGTGCAGTCCCTGGGTAAGCAAAGGGGATTTCTCATGGTACTTTAACTCATTCCCTGTCTCAGATCAGGTGCAGGTGAGAAACAGGTGAGTCCCTGTGTGCAGGTTGGTGAGGTCTCCTGCCTCCTGCTGCTTGCAGAGCTGGGAGCTTTTCATGTTTTCCTCTCCTGCTTTGAGCAGCTGTGTTTTGCAGAGCTCAGTGTGCATCTGTGTCTGAGCTGAGCATTGTGCTCCAATTTCAGTTACCCTTTCAGGGAGGCTTGGGATGGAAAGAGCACCCAGAAGATTTGGGTAGGTGATGCAGATCAAAATCAAATGACCAACCCCCAGTATCTACCTCTGGCTGAAAAAGTGAACCCAATCCCGGTCTTGTTTTGTGGCCAGATAGGGATTGAAATAAGTGTTTAATCTCTGGCATCTAGTTACTGTAGATCTCAGGTGTGTATTTAATTACCCAATATTTATTATCCATCCTACTGATAGCCTTCCTCAGCTCAAAAAGAAGAACCTGGGTGAATCAAGGTGGGCTGGTGTCTTTCAGGTGGAGATTGCACAGGAGTATTAATTAGTCACTGCAGAGTGAACCAGGAATGCAGCCCTGGAATGCAAGGTATATCCTGAGCAGGATGAGAGGTGAATACTGTGGGGTAAGGCACTGGTATTTGTCCATTTCCTGCTGGGACCCTACCCCTGGTAGCAGCACATGAGTGGAGTTAGATGGAAAATGCCATCCCAGACCCTGGAGTACCCTGCCACGTGCCAAACCCTGCTTCTGCTGCCTGACCAGAGCATTGCTGCTCTTGTAGCAGGTGCAGAAGCTCCAGTTTTCTTGAGGGAATCCACCAGCCCTCCCACCTGAGCCATCAGTCAGATTCTTGCCCAGCTCTACCCTCCTATCTGATCCAAGGCTATTGGGTGTAACTGACATCACAAAAACCAAAACAGCACACACACACACCTTACAGCCTTAAGTGCTGTGTGGCCACTTTGAGAAGCCATTTCTCCTCTTATTAAGTTTGATAAAACCAACTTTTATTTTTCTTCACAGCATTAAAATTTAGGCACTGCAGCTCCAGTGGTTGTTTCAGCAGCGCCAGGCCTCCTGGGGTCATCGTGAAATCTTATAAACATCAGGCTGTCGCTGGCTGCGCCATGCAATCGCCTCACTCTTCCCTGATCTTTTACTGCCGTGCTAAATCATGTTTTGCAGGATGCCTGAGAAAAGACCCAACATAAACAGCATTTATCACCCTGTGCACGTCGGCCCTTCCGAAAGTCCGCGGCTGGGTTACGTGCGCCCTCCTCGTAAAACTCCTGCAGGGACCTTACTGGTTTTGTAACTTTCTCCCAGCCTTGAGTAACTTTATTCCAGTCCTGAATAACTTCCTCTCAGTATGGCTGGTGACTCAGGGGTTTCTTCTGATCTCCTCATGCTGGGGAAGGTGCTGGAGGAGGTCCTGGGGTCACACATGGGGAGGATGAATATAACCCTGTATCTGGAAACCCTTGCATCCCTGGAATTTGTTGGCTCTTTGAGAGTGCTCACGTTGCCATAACACAGGGTGATGTGGGGTATCTTGTGGCTGGAGGTGCCTGGCTTGCTCCTGTGGTGGTTCGTTCGCTTGCAGGAGCCAGTGCTCCCTCCTCCCTTTCCTGTGACTACAAAAAATGCTCTGCCAGATGCGAGTAAAATCAATTATGGGATAAAAATCGCCCTTTTCAAAAGCTTCATTTTGCGCTATTAGCAGGCAAAATCGGCTTTGAGACGGTGTGAACTGAGGAGGGGGGGAAAAAAAAGAAAAGCAGAAGAAAAGATCAATTATTGGATAAGATCACAATTTTCTTTGGGGCTGAGATGTGTGTAAATGTTTGCATCTCTCAGTGTTACAGGTAGGCTGAGATCAAAGAGGTTGTGCTGCTGTAGCGATGAGATCTTATCGGTGCTGTTTTGTGCTGCCTGCCTCAGACACTGCCAAAGGATGCTTAAACCCCCGACAGCTTCTGCTTCTCAGGGATGCTTCAACCCCAACAGCACTGAGCCACCAAGAAATGCTTATACCCCCCCAGGTTGTTGAAGCTGCTGGATAATCCCAAAATGCAGCTCTTCCATCCTTCTGGAGCAGGGCGGGGAAGTGCTTCCCTGCTCTTCTCCCTACAGTAGGGCTGAAGTCCTCGGTGGGAGACGTGGGGTGGCAAAGATGGACTGAAATTGGGCTGGGAGCATGATGGCCCCCTTCTTCCAGGGTCCTGTTGCTGGAGCTCGGGCTAGGGTGTGGCTGTGGAAATGTAGGATTACTCCTTTCCTACCTGAAAGGTTATGGGGGCAATGGGTCATGTGTTGTAAAATAACTTTGTTTTTTGCCTAGAGAGACATTAAAACCTTTACAAAATGTTTGTGCTGCTTAAGAGGGGCATCCACCAGAGACCTGAATTTGGATTCAGATTAGTCCTTTTAATTCAAATTGACAGGCTCTCTTTGACATATTGTTTCAGAAAGTAAGGATAAAAAATAAACCCTGGAGACCTTATAGGACTCTGTAGGAGTGTGCCTCTTGTTGACGGAGTGACAAAACTATACTTTGTCCCCTCAAAAAGGAAAGAAGCCCAGAAGTTTCTCTTCTTGATTAGGTGAGAAAGCCACCTCATAGGCCTGGGGGACTTCATCTCAAGCTTAAGGATAGCTAATTGGACAGAAGCCAAAAAGTCCCAACTTTAGGGCAATTTACTAGAAAAAGAAGTGACCGAAGAAACTAATCGTTTTTGTAAGGTGCTTTACCAGGAGCAAGAACCTCTAGCACCTGGCTGGGGTTTTCTCTGTTTGTTATTTTGCCTTTTTGTTTCCAACACTTCAGCAGAAGCCATCCTGCTGATTTTTATGCTTCCGAAGGTAGCTGAGCTACCTTGGGTATGTCATAGACCTCAGAGCTTATGAGACCTGGCTGGAAGAGGCTGCTATAACAGAACTCCTCGTTGGCAGCACTTGCCTGAGTTGTGGGGATGATGGAGCTCTGGTGGGGCTTGGGAGGAGCTCTGGAGCGGGGTCAGGCATGCTGCGGTCTCTGCTGTGTCTAACGGGGCTGCCTTTGTGCGCGCAGGAGCCGGAGGCGGACTGGGACGAGCTGTGGGATCAGTTTGAAGAGCGGCGGTACCTGAGCGCCCGCAGGTGGAAGGGCGGCGAGGACCCGTACCGGCTGCATGCCTTTAACCAGCGCGAGAGCGAGAGGATCCCCAGTGACCGCGCTGTCCGCGACACCCGCCACCACAGGTGCTGCCTCCCCCGCCTCCTCCTCTTCCTCACCTAACTTCACGACGTGGGGGCTGTGAAAAGTGCCAATCACTTGTTTTTTAAATTTTAAGTTTAGTGGTAATAAAGTGGTTATAAAAAAATAGTAATATAATTAGAGTGATAATAATTTGGACGAATTGAATTAAGACAATCTGAGACAATAAATACAAGGAGTTATGGACAGTCCAGGTACCTTTTTCAGGGCAGCACGAGCCTGAAAAAGGACACCCGTTAACAAAGGATTAACCCTTAAAAGCAGCAGCCTGTTGCATCTTCATACACCCCATCCATGATGCATAAATTCCATTCAAACACAGGATTCTGTTTGGTCAGTGTCAACTTCTCCCTCTGAATCCTAACAGCACCTTCAAGGCAGGAAGAAATTTATTTCTTCTATTAAGAGGGCACTAAATTCTTTTTTTCTGAAAGATTTAGGTATCCTATGGCTGCTATCTCAGTGCCACTCCTTTCTTTAGAAAAGTATCCTTCATAGTATAGTTTCTATTTTAACATTTTTTTATAACCTAAAACTATATTTAACACACTACTTAAGAGAATTAATACAGCATTACTTTCTAACACAACACATATAATACTCATTTTAATATTTGTGAAAAACCAATCATAAAATACGCATTTTTCACAGGGGCCTTGTCCCATTCCCCTCCAGGGATGTGGTTTTGGGTGCTCTTGGGATTGGGTCTGCCTGGGTTGTATTTTTGGAATTTAATGTTTCCCTTTGCTTGATTTCTTGGCATGTTGGGAAGTTTTAAACCTGTTAATTGAAACTGCATACATTATTCCAGGACCATAGGGAAAGAAAGACCTTTATTTTCCCTTCCAAAAAGTAATGGGTTTGCAAGAGCAAGTCTCACTGTTGGGCAAAGTCTTAACAGGTGCTGGAAACTCCTGCTCTGCAGGTGCAGTGAGGTGATGCAAGGTGGATAAAATAACTGCTGAGTGCTGAAATTGCTCTGCAGAGAGAAGAGTGAGGAATGAGGGGTAATTGCTGAGTGAGGAGGAGAGAAGGATAAGAACTTGTTGGGTTACTAGCTGCTCCAGCGCCACTGAGGTCAGAGACATCCTTTGGTGCCCAAAGGAGCTCTTGGGAAAGGCAGGGAGGATTGCAGCAACTGTTGCCTTGCAGATGGAGCTGCACTCCCCTGTCAGTGTGAGAAGGGTGGGGTGGGAGTTTTGGTGCACCCTTGCTTGCAGAGGTCTCAGCTGCAGTCTCCCTCTGGCTGTCTTTCCAGTCTCACTGGGAAGAGCTGCCCTTCCTGCTGAAGGTCAGTGGGGTTAATTGTTAGTTTGCTGGATGCGGTGATGTGAGGATGTCCCAGTGGTGAAGAAAAAGCTCCCAAGGTCCCCTCCATGCAGTTTTCCTCCTTGTCACCTGAGGACACAGCGTACGCCTGGCCCCTGCTGTCAGTCACCAGTCCACAGCCAGTGCAAGCTCTTTCCATGGAGCTGTGCCTGGTATTATGTCCTGACTTGCTGGCAGCAGCTGTCTCTCCTGCCTTGTCCTGGGAGCCCTTTTGGGGCAGTCCTGCTCTAGGGGGAGCTCTGTGTTGGACCCAGCCACAGCACCCTGCTGCCCATGCTGCACCTTGCTCCCAGATCAGAGTGACTCCACTCCTGGCACCCGACCCAGCTCTGAACTTCCCCCGTTCCAGTTCAAATGCAGCACTTGGGCTGAAATGCTGAAACAGCACCAGCTCCCCAGCCCTCTGTAGCAAGCCATGTGCTTATTTATTTATTTAGCTTCTTTTTGTTGTAAGGACCAGATGCTCCTTTCTCCGGAGAGGAGCTGTCAGCCCTGACGGACGCCTGTTATAGCTGAGCAGAGAGCGAGTGTGCTATTCCTGGAGAGAATTAATGCCAGGGATATTAACCATCTGCCCTATTAAAAGGGAAGATTGCCTCGCTTGCCCCTTGCCTACCCTCAGTGTGCAGTGGCAGCCACCTTGTTCCTGGGCGGGCAGATGTGGCACTGAGTGCTCCTGTGAAGGAAAAGTTCTCATTAAGGAGGAAGAGAGGGCACAACACGTGGGAGGGGCTGGGGCTAATTTAATTTGTTTCCAATTTCCTTAACCCGGTAATTGGATTCTGATTTATTGAATATGCCTGAGGAATGCTGCGGATGATGCACCATTAGCCAAGCATTAGAGTAGCCACGGAGGAAATGGAGCTGCCGGCAGGTCTGGGGGAGGCAGGCACTGATGGAGAGGATGGAGGAGGGAGAAGGATCTGGGATTGGTGGTTGAGGGAGAGAGGAAGGTGCAGAGCTGAGCCCTCCCTGGAAAAATAATCCTTACTTACAACACAGGTGTCCTGGGAGCTGCTGCAGGTGATGGTCAGGCCTTGCCGTGCAGCCTGGAAGCTGGTCTTGAACTGTGCAGCAGAAATGTGTGGGAAAGCATGGATAAGCATGACCTGCTCTCGGAGCAGGGAGAAGTTGCTGGTGGCTGTGCAAGAACATGTAAAGGGAGTCACCATGGGGTTGACTAGATGCCCTCCTGTGAATGGAAGAGCAGGGTTGTGTGGATCAGGCTGTTGTGGGAGAAGGGACACCTGCAGTGCTCCAGCTGCATATCTGCTGTGTTTAGAGGCTTGGTTTCAATGGAAAACTTGGATTAAACTGCTAGGAGTGAACCCAGAGATTTGGGCCTCAATTCTACTCCACCTGACTTTGAGGCAATTCAGGACCCCACACTCAGGGTTGCCACTGTGCCAAGAGGCTCCTGCCCAGCTTGTGCAAGGGTTTTGGAAGCTTTGGAGAAGGTCTCATCCATCATTTCAGCTCCTTGCCATTGATAAGCAACTTCTCCCTCAGCCTCTCGGTGAGGTGTTGTGCTCTGCTTTGTGACAAGGTTTCCAGTGTGTTGGCTCTCCATCCTTTTTGCCTGTGGATGATGTGTGACAGCACTGAGATGGACCTTCAGACCATGGTAATGCCCAGAGACATTGGATGCTAATCCTAGGGACTGGGATATGGGAATGCTGCTCCTCACAGCTTCTCTGTGGGGTGTTTTTCATTAGGATGGTTGCAGAAAGTTTCCTGGTGTTTTCTCTGCTAATCCAGCCAAGCATATGGACTTGCCTGCGATAGCTGAATGTACAAAATCTGGCAAGGGCTGAGCAAGCAAGCTCCTTGCCAGGAGGTCATGGAGAGGGCAAATACTTTCAATGGGATGGGATGTGGCACTGACAGCCAGTTGCTTAGCAATGTTTGCTGGATTGATTTTGTTTTTAAATTGCAGCTAGTGGAATAGTTTCAGATGGAGAGGAATTGCAGTGTTCCAAGAAATTGGAGCAGGAGAAAACGTGGTGGCTCTCTTTGTCTGCCTCTGGCTAGTGCAGGGCTATGAACTTCAGCTTGGTTTGGGGGGGATTTCAGCCAGGGAGCTGTCGTGCTTTCTGAGGACTACTTTGTGTCACCTGGCCTGGGAGATTTCACAGCTGGACTGTAGCTCCTGGTGGCCTTCTTGTGTTTCCCTGCATTGCTGGTTGCACATTGACTAAGCTCTTTGTTGAAGATTGCCATGCAAGATGTTTTCCATCACCATCTGTATGGCAGATTTTCTCTGTCAAGTGGGCAGTTTGCCTTCTCTCTCTCTTTGAGTGACCACATTCACACCTCCCTTGGGAGGGGACATTGCTGATAACAGACTATTGAATGTCACTGCATGACTGATAAGAACTACAGCATCGCATTGGGAGATGCTCCACCCAGAGGGAGGAGCCAAGCATTGCTACCCAGATACAATCCAGAGGTTTTTGAGACACCAGCACTCCTTTCTCCATGGGATTCCCCAGAGGAACAGCAGCTGCCTCTTCTTCCACTGGATCTTCAGAGGAAGAATACATCCTTCTCTACAGATTCCCCTTGCTCCAACAGAACCACCCCTGACACTGCAGGAGGGCTGCAGCCACATTTCCAATGGGACTGCTGCCAACACCCCACAGGGTGTCAGGTTGGGTTCTGACTCTGTCAGTGTTGTTCTAGTGCACTGCACTGTTTATTTTATCCTTTTATTTTTTTTCCTTTCCCTATTAAAGAACTGTTATTTCCTGCTCCCATATTTTTGCCTGGGAGCCCCTTAATTTAAAATTTATAGCAATTCGGAGGGGTGGGGAGGGTGTATATTTCCCATTTCAGGAGAGACTCCTGCCTTCCTTAGCAGACTCCTGTCTTTCCAAACCAAGACACCCTTGGACCACATAAAGGGCTGCCTTTCTCCGAGGAGGACACCTTGGATGCCCCTGTGGTGCTGCACCCCATCTTCCCTAAAACTCAAGGTTAAAACATCCCTGTGATTGCATCGGCACACCGGACCTGGAGCTTGGTGGTTATCCAGACTGTGCACAGCCAGCTCATTCCTCTGGAGTGGGTGGCTAGTCTCCCTCCACCAGGATAGCCACATGCACTGGGAATTACCTCATCCCCACCTCCCACAACTCCCACCAGCACGCTGCGGGACCGCAGCGGCAGCGAATGAGTCAGTGCCGGGGGAGAGGAGCGGAGCTTTCCAGCACTGCTCAGCCTCTCGGAACGCCGGCAGGAGCCGGGACGAGTCGCCCCCAGCCAGAAGATTTCATCCTGATGGCTCCTGGGCTCTTTCCATCTGTGGCAGACAGCTCCTGGGGAGGCTGGTGCTCGCCACGCCAGTGCTCCATATGCTGCTTGGGCTGCCCTCCGCCTCGCCGTGCCCCACTGGCTCTGATGGATGCGTGGATGCTGTTGTGGCTGCCAGGCTCGCTGGGACCGGCCTGGGCGGGGGGTTGTGCTGGCTGAGGGGGGAAATCGGGGATAAGGAGAGGAGATGAGAGGTGAGAGCCTCCAGCAGACTTCTCCAGCTGCTGCAAATCACGTCAGCCAGATTCAGGCATCTCCCAGCGTCTGTTTTCCTCTGCTTGTTTTGCTTCTTACTTCAGCAGTGCATGTTTAGTAGTGCTGTCTCAAGAGCTGATAAAGCAAGAAGGCCAAGGATGGAGCCCTCTCAAATTCTAGCACAAGACTGCATTTTTGAAGTTCCCTCCTTCCCCGAATCTCAAGTGCTTTACAAGAGGTCCTACCTACCCAACTGAAGTTTAATTTTGCAGCTGCTTAGGGGTGTGTTTGTGTGTGTGTGAGACAGAGAAAGCAGCTGCTAAGATCAAGTTGTGATTGAAACACGAGGCTGGCAGGGATGCTGCAGGCACGAAGATCAGGTGTTGCATTATCTGCTGAAGGTGAGAGCATCCTGGCAGCCCAGAAGCCAGATCCTGCCTCCTAGAAAACCTCTGCCGTTATAGTCCTGTTCTCTTTGAGAGCAACAGCACACACTCTTAAGATTTCCTCCAGGTTTCTTCTCTTAAATCCCTGTGCTAAGCCAGCTGGAGAGTGTCCCCTGGGTAGGATGGCAGCTTAGGACTGGTTGCTCCCCTCATATGGACAGTTTTTGGAGGGATGGGAAGATGCAGGTGATGCCTGTGAGGTTTCCCTAAGGTAGAGAGCTGCTGTCTTGTATTCTCAAGGTCCAGAAATGCCAGGATTTCAGCCCTCAAGCAGGAGCATTACACACTGCAGTGGTGTTTTGACCCATTAATTTCAGCTTGCATCCCAAGCGTGCAGAGCTTGCACATTTCACATCACAGTGGTTGGGGCGGGCAAAATTACCTGACTGTGCTGAGTGTGGGCATGACTGGAAAGAACAGGTGGTCCTGAGGGTCACCTCTGCTGGGTGTGGTACCTGTGGGCACCTGGGGCTGAGCATGGCTCTCTGCCCTTCCCTGTGTCCCTCTTGGGCATGGCTGGCACATGGCATGTTGGCATCCCTGGGCAGATGGCAAGAGGGCAGCTGTGGCACCTGCAGGCTTTGGGGTGGCTCTGGTTTTGGATGAGTTGGTGATTGCCACCCAGCAGTGGCTCTGGTTTTGGATGAGTTGGTGATTGCCACCCAGCAGTGGCGAGCACTGACAATGTGGTGATGTCTTCTTGGGAATGAGGAGTCGAAGGGGAGAAAAGCTGGCAGCATTGCCTTTGGTTTGGCATGTTTATGATGCCCTTGGACTTCTCACATTGCCTTGTCTTCTTCCAGCTTCCTTTCCCCACCAGACCAAAACCACTTTGAGGTTGTTCATGAGGTGAACACTGGGTCTCAGCAGCCAGTAATGTGGTTTTTGCCCCACACAGGAATTTAAGCATTTTACCTTTCTTTCCTGGTTTCTTGAGAGTCCCCAAAGGAGGAACTTAATGTCTGGAGACCAACACGTATGGAAAAGCCCAGGCACGACAGAGTGGGGGCTCTGCTCTGCTGTCCTCAGTGATACCTGAACATTAGACCTGCAGAAGCAGGTATGTCCTTAGGGTCCCTAGCAGGTGACCAAACCCACTTTGAATTTGAGGGAGGGTTTGTAGGGACCTAGATGGACCTTGCACAGTTGAGAGCAAAACCAAACCCATAGATTTTTGAGGTCTCCTGTTATCTTTCACTTTGCTGACTCCACACATTTATTACTTTGGCCTCTGGACTGTAGCTGGGCTAATCCACTTTCCTGTGTAATGCAGACTAAGTCCTGGGGGATTATTATTTTTAAAATGTGCTTGCTCAAGCAGTGTCTCATGAGTTGCTGGCTTAGGGGGTGCTGTGTGGTAGAGCCTGGGCAAGAGGTGGTGTGGGCAGGGGTGCATGTGCTCGTGGTCTCCCTGTGCCTGGTGCTGCTGGGAGCATCTCCTTGGGGCAGATGTGAGCAGAGGAGCCTTGAGTGCAGGGCAGATGGATGGACCCTGCCCGTGAGTTTGGATGAAGGAGGGAGCCAGGTGAGGAGGATGGGAGAGGGAGTGTGACGGTGTTCACAGGGGTTCTTGGATGAGGGAGGAGACGAGGATCTGACTCCATGTTTCAGAAGGCTTGATTTATTATTTTATGATATATATTATATTAAAACTATACTAAAAGAATGGAAGAAAAGGTTTCATCAGAAGGCCAGCTAAGAATAGAATAGGAAAGAATGATAACAAAGGTTAGTGGCTCAGCTCTCTGTCCGAGCCAGCTGACTGTGATTATTGGCCATTAATTACAAACAGCCAACAAGGGCTAATCACAGATGCACCTGTTGCATTCCACAGCAGCAGATAATCAATGTTTACATTTTGTTCCTGAGGCCTCTGAGCTTCTCAGGAGGAAAAATCCTAAGGAAAGGATTTTTCATAAAAGTTGTCTGTGACAAGGGACTGCTCAGGGATGCTGCGACATCTCTGGACGTGGCAGTGGTGAGGGCTGGAGGAGGTGTCCTGGTGTGGCCAAGTGTCTGTGCTGCTGGCTCTGCTCTCTCCTGTACCCTCTTGTGTGGATGCTCCCCCATTAGAAGGGTGGCAGCACCCTGTGTGAGCTTGGGGTGCTGGGTGTGAGAGGGTCCAGGTTCCTTCTTGCCTTTGGGGCTCTTCATTCGCTGCTGGGTGGCTGTCAGCAATGGCCTGAGGAGTTTTTCTGTCGCTTGATTTATTGTTCCAGCTGTTACTCTCTTTTCTGGGCAGAGCCAGGATATTTGTCATTTCATTGCAAAATAAGATTTATCACATTTCAGCGAAATCCTGTATGTGTGAGGGCTGTCCAGATCTTTTGTCTGCAAAGCATTTTGGGGCTGAAACAGCTGGGTAATATGAGATCTGGGATACCCCTGCCTTTGGTCTTGGTCTCCTTATTTCTAGTGACAGCAAGAGCAGAGCACGACCCTGCAGGTGAGCAGGTACACAAATCAGTGGCAGAAAACACATTTTACACAAAAGTATTTCTGTTAGGAAACGACATTATTGCTTTTTTCCCTTGGACACCAGACCCCAAGAGGTTAGTTCTCAGTGCTGTGTTTTTCCATCATCTCCCTAGGCTGAGATCTCTCAGGATAAATATATGAGAACAATCCTTTAAGCAAAGTAGGCTGGCTTTTCCCTTTGGGATAAACTAGAACTGCCTGCATTGGTGAAGGTCTTGGTTGTGCCCTTGATCAGATGGCTTTTGTGGCCTAAATCTGAAACTTTCATGCTTATGTGGAGTGCTCACCTCACATAGTGACATTTGCATTTGGTCTTCTGGGTGAATTTGGACTCAAAACTGCAAGGGGGTTTGAGGAACCATTGTGTGATCAAAACACAGAGAGATTGTTTTCAGGTAGCACAGAGAACAAGGAGTATTGAGGTTGGCAATTCTTGGCAGCTAAGCAAGGAGAGCAAGACAGCTATTAATCAGAAACTGGCACTTCATGAAATCATAGAATAATTTGGGCTGGAAGAGACCACAGGAGGTCTCTGATCCAGCCTCCTGCTCCAAGGTGGGTCAGCTCTGTAATCAGCCCAGGTTTGTCTCAATGCAGAAAGCAATGAGCCCACTGGGACTCCTGCCTGTTAGACTTGCCCCAGCATTTTGTAAAAGCTGATGTAATTTAAAAACCCTGGTTGCAGCGTGTGGAGTTGGTAGTTTTTTCCCCCCAGCTTCCTGTGTTTGTGAAACAACTTTGAAGTTGCTTGAGGTGGTGCTCATCACTTTTGGGTTATTTTA